>NC_139059.1:6011626-7211626 GCF_965140915.1 Aythya marila | reverse complement strand
CTCACCGTGGTCCTGGTTGAAGCCGGCGTAGAGCAGTCCGTTGCCGTGCGGGTTGGCCGGCAGCAGGTTCATGGCTCCGTCCCGCTGCCCTCCTCCTCCTCCTCCTCCCCTCACGGCCCCTTTAAACCATGGCGGCCCCCGCCCGGGCCGAGCCGAGCCGAGCCGGGCCGAGCCGGGCCGAGCAGACGGCGCCGCTTCCGCCCCGCCAGGCCGCGCCGCCGAGCGCCGAGCCCGATGCGGCCGGGCGGGGAGCGCCGAGCGATCGAGCCGCGCCCGTCGGGAATGGCGGCGGGAGGCGGGAGCGCGCCCGGGGCTCTGAGGGGAGCTCTGAGGGGGGCTCTGAGGGGGGCTCTGAGGGGGCTGCACCGAGCGTGGGGGGCGGGGGTGGGGGGAGCACTTCACAGAAAGCTCGCGTATGTAGCTGAGCAGGTTAGAGACGGGATCTGTGACTTGAGCCTGCCCCCCAAAGAAGGGCAGAAATATGGAGCATCGTGATATAAAACGGGGGGGCAAAGTTCTTCGATGTTTCAAGACCCAAAGCCCGAGCAAATCGATCCGAGTTGTGCGGTGAATGCCGTTGGAGCCTAAACGCTCCGGGCTGAGAGGATCCTAAAGCCCCCTCCCAGTGCCAGCTCCTGCCTGCCCTTCACGGGCGTTAAATTCCCTTTCTGTGCTTGCTCTGTGCCTTCCACATCCATGGCTGAATGACGAATTTCAGATTTGTGACCTACGTTTCTCCAGCATTCAGCTGGAAGCTGCCACAGCTGTTCATGTCGGTGGCTCACCAGAGCCCAGGAGCTGTGTCAGGTGCTGGGCTGCAGTGAGCTCTGGTGCCTTCCTCTTCATGCACAAAGTCACTTGTACCTCCACAATACTCTGTCTTCTCAGACAGTCATGGTATCTGGTACCTCCTACATGAAAAAAACACCTTCCCCCCCCTGCTTTTTTTTTTTTTTTTTTTTTTTTTTAAATCTCTTTCCACCTAAAGGCTCAGGCTTTACTTAGTACATTTGGCAGCGCTGCTCCAGCCTCTCTTTGGAATGTCTTTACACTCACTAGCAGGAGGAACATAGAACCCGACCTTGAATCACAGATTCTGAATACAAGTGTTCATATTAATGGTCTCTCCTGTTAGGTCTCCAAACTACACCATACATACGGAAAGGATGCAAACTATTGACCCGGTGATTGAAGGGACCAAGATAATGATTTAAACAAAACTTAATCAAAACGGGATACAAATGTGTACAGCAGAATTCTTCTTCCAGGACACATAGCCAGTCCCAAAGAATGGGTCCCTTGGGCTCAGCACTAGCTTGTAGCCAGAGGCTGCTAGGTATGTTTTCTTAAGCTGTAGGGATGTAATTTCTACAGCACGACAGCTTTGTCCGACACCTGCAGCACTTCTGCGTGTACGCATGGTAAATGTACGCAGCTTTCCCTGTGGAGCTCACACCAGCAGGTGGAGCCTGCTTGTCACCGAGGGAGTGGGAGCGAAGAAAGCAATCTGACAGAAACTGCTTACACTGCACTGTTTTGCCGTTTAGACTCTAGATACAAGAAGATGTGGTTTTGATCATGCTTTTCTTTTAATGTAGTGTTGCATTTATTGGTCTAGGTGCTGACATAACTAAGCCCTTTTATAATGGTTTTAATTTTCTCTACTCACATACAGAGGCTATGGAGATCCAGTCTGGTTCAGGGGGAATATCAATATTTAACTTGATGGTATCTCACATTTGTGAAGACACCTAGAAAAAAATGGGGTCAAATCACACCATCACCTCAAAGGACTCATTGCTCAGGAGAACAAGTCACACTGTTCTTCACAAAGAGGGGGAAGACCTGACCTGTGTATTATGCTTCCGTACTTGAGCTTACACTCTTGAAGACAAGTGCATCAAAAGCATTACATTGTTCTTTCAGGATGGCTTCATGTTCCTGGCATCTAATTCATGTATATTGTTCTTCAAATTCTTCTAAAGGAAGATAAAGAAAGCCTTCTGCAATTAAAGAAAGCATAAAAGGATTTCTTTTCCAGAAACATTTATTTATTTATTTTTAAATAGTGTTCTTTTCTTATAAAGCAGCTTTTCAAGTCATGTTCCCTTAACTGCAGTGTCTTTGGCATTTTCCTCCTAGAACTTTCTTATACAGTGGTATAAAATGTATTTTATTTTTTTCTCTTTACAGAAAAATAAGTATTTAAAGCACAAATTAATTCTCTGAAGTATTAAATAACATACCAAAAACTTTATCAAATCCATTACATACACTAATGGGACAAAACCTTGTTGTGTATGTGCATAGTAATTATATACACATTTTTAGCTTAGATAAATTAGTGCTTTGAAGTTATCAAGGAAGCTTTACAAAATATCCAAATGCACAATTGCAGTATTACCAGAATTTGTCACACTATTTGTAGAATTTACAATGTATACATTGCATTTAAAAACCTCTGCCTGAATATGCAAACCAATGACTTTTTTATACATCTATTTTTGAATTGTTTGCAAAAAGACAGGATTTTATACAATTAAATGTAAGTCACTTCCCAGATTTCATGGAATTAAGAACTCAATATGATGATAATTACCCCCTATAGGAAAACACATCAAATAGTGAAAACAGTGGCATCATGCACACAGAAACTAAAATACAGTATGCGAGTGAGCAAAATGTCACATCCTTTCAGTTGCACTGAACACGTCACTCATTCCAAAGCAGCATTACTGTAGTGAGCAAGCTCTAAAATAGGACTTATTTTTCTTATTTTTGTCAGTGTAGTAGAATACATACATAGAGTATGCTCAACTATTAAACAAGTAGTCCTTGCATTCAACACTTCACATGAAGGGATTCCATCCAGGTTCCTTTTCTCACAGAGTTTAAGAAATTTTACAGCTGTTTCTTGTACAGTTTTTTGGTGGGCTCTGTGGCGGACGGATAATTTTAGCTTTCTTTAAGCTGTTCCTTTTATTGATGTTGCTGGAAGTGAGGGAATATGAGCGTCCATGCATCATCCTGGCATTAAGGCCGTTGGCCATGGAGAAGGATTTGAGATGGCTTCTTAAGGCAACAGGGAGAGGGAGCTTGTCAACAAGATGCACAGGGGTACAGGAAACTATGGCACGGCAACAAAGGTCTTGCAGACTCAGTACTTGAAAACAGACATAAAACTTGCATTATAATAGCACGCTTTTGTCAGCCACATGGCAGCAGCATACCCAGCACTCTGCATGCATGCTTTACTTAGGATGAATTCTTGTTCCTCCTCCCACCCCGTTCTCACATCTGTATTATTCAAAAAATCTACTGCTTCAAGTTCTTAGTTGTGTCACAATACTTAGATGATTGAGAATGCAAGATCTAGGAAAGAGATGTTTGTTATTCCCTACAAAATCAAGAGCAGGTTATACCCGCATATATATTTTCTCTGTTTATAAAGCTAGTTGTACAAGATTCCTGGTTCTACTTATTAATGTTTTTGCATCAGTTAGCCAAGTAATGATCCTCTGGAAATTATTTTATATTAAGGGAACCACAAGCCTTTGCTAGGACTACATTTAAATATTTTCAGCGTATTTTGCTTACCCTTGTTTGGCCTCCACAGTCTGTCCATTCCATGTCTCATCAATACTATTCTTGCTAGCTCAGTAAAGGACTCTGTAATATTGAAATTACAAAGTGGACTGACTTCAAAAAAAGTCATGCCCAGCCTCTCAGCATAGGCTTGTGCTTGTTCAGTAGATACTTGGCGTTTGAAAGCTAAGTGAAGGCGGTTTCCAACCAGGATTTTTGGTACACCAGGAGCATGCTGAGGAAAGAGAAACATTTAAAAAAAAAGAAAAAAGTTTAGCTCATTTCCCCCTTTCATCAATTAAAACAAACAAAAGCTTTCTCACGATTTAAAGACCAAGTGGTACGTTGGACAAGATGATCACTAGAGGTCCCTTTCAGCTTAAATTATTCTATGATTCTCTGATCAAAAAACATCCCTTCCTCAGAGAAAAGAGACTTGCACAGATGATGTGGCAAATCCATAGCAAGAGTGGGACTACAATATGTAATCTTTGCCCTCCATATGCCTACTGTCAACACCTTTAAAGAAATCAGACACTTTAGCCGATATGTTTCCTACATTCTAGAATTATAAACATAGAAACAAAATGGTAAGCTTGGCATCTTGGATAACTCTGTAGTAAGCATTGCCTGCAAATGCCAGTAAAAACAGCAGAAAATATCATAAGCAGTCAGTCTGAGTCATCTGTTACAGACTAGAGACAGTCTGGGACTGTACCTTACCTCATCTATTTCTTTTATCCATCGATCAATTCCATCAAACGACCAACGATTGGTGATGTCATACACTAGAATTACTCCCTGTATAAAATACATATATAATTAATTTTAAAAAAATGTAAGCTTAACAGAGTCACAACACAGAAAACACTACCTGCAAATTCTCTGATTCTGAAATTATCTTATAAGATGCTGAGAAAACCCTAAATGGAGCAGAAACTCAACATCCTATGAAACCATGCCATCTCTCTGTGTAGATTACTGATATGGTAAGGGGCAGAAAACCTGACTGTTGCTTTGAACAATTCTGTAACATAACCTATGTAACTCATCAGAACCAATACACGTAATTAATAACAGCAATACTTTGAAATCTGAAGCTATTGTGACTTTTAGCGTCTGTTTTTCAAACTCATTTCATTACAAGTCATTACACTTCATTATATTTTTTGACTTCTCCTCATATCTCCTGTTACTCTTGACAGTTCTGTTACCAGTTTATCTTACCTGACACACAATTTAAAAAAATAGCATTAGCATATTTATTCGCATGATTAAAGTATGGTAACAGGCTTAAGTTGTTGATATAGCCAACAAGAAGACCTGAGAATACATATCATCATGCTTTTTTTCTGGTTCAACTTCATTCTCAATCTCATTGATTTCAACCCCTTCCTCTCCTTTCAAAAAAGGGAATCCTGCCCCTTGTTATTTCCCAAGGCTCATGTTATCTTCACTGTATTAGCGGATCTGCAGACAATCCACAGGTGAGCTACAGAAGCTGTCACAATGGTTTGCTAACGCTTCTTTCATTCATCCAACAACCATTACCTGGAGGTACTTAGCTTACCTGAGCACCTCTCGAGTATGACCGAAATATGGTGCAGAATCTCCCTTGCCCTGATGTATCCCTAAAGAAAATACATTTAAAATATTATTTAAAAGAAGTAGGTGACCTCCTACATTAAGAGTCCAGCTAGATTAACCCATTTGTACTGATCAATATCACCTCTTATTCCATTAGTCATGCAATAGCAATCACTAATGTATAAGAGCTCTTCTTGCTCTCAGCAGTTTCCCCCCAGTGGCATTCTGTCCTTTCCTCTACATTTTTCAGATTTCTCAGGATGAGAGGACAAGAACTTCAAATTTTATTCTTGTGATTGCCCTTGGAAAACAAAGGCTACTAGTCAAGTGCACAACATATGCCACTAGACATTGCATTTAGCTCAGCTTGAAGAAAGGTTGTTTTCACAGCAGAAGAAAAGTGGGAGGAAACAATAGCTATCACCAAGGAGACTAATGGGAAAACACAAAATTCTTGATTACAGCAGCAATAGTTTATCATGAGCCTAGTATGATGAAGGAATCTTTACAGAGATATAGAGAGCACAGATTTTCAGAAAATCATGCACACAGACAAAAAATCACTGCATGAAGAGTTCAGAAGCAAAATTTTAAAGAGTGCAGAATCAGGTTGATAGTGAAGGGTGTAGTAAGAAGCGAAATTCCATACAGAATTTTTGAGATAGATTACAGATCTTCAAATGCAAGGCACATGTTTTTGTACATGGTCAACAGTAGAAACACTTCCAATCTGTTATTTTTGGGAATCCAAAGAACATCCTTTCCCTTCACAGAAAGGATTGAGACATCTCTTTCCTGCCTGCTTCTCAGATGAGCTTTATGTGGTACTTTTACTAAGCTATACAAAATGGAAGGCAGAAGAAGAAAAAGAAAGTAGGTGAACAAAGTATCAAGTAATCAAGACACCATATGGCGGAGTACTATTACATGTCATTACATTTAACATTTGAAATGTTATCTTAAAATTCTTAAGGGCAAAAACAACCAACATAGAATAAATTAAAAATAAATCTGACAGGCACCCAGACATTTAATTCAAGTATTATAAAAAAAAAAAAAAATCAAACAAAAATAAACACTGACATGAATTGGTACAAGATCATCCATTTCTTGGAGGAAAAGGATATAATCATAACAACTCATTTTGTATTCTTTTGTGCCTTTCTCCTGCATTTATTATGCATCTCTCATTCAGAGAAACTGTAGTGTTCCCCATTACACATGAAATAGCTAGAAAAGGAGGTAAAGACTAAGTAAGTGACTTGCTCAAAGCGCTAGCTATATGGATCATTCTTCCTCATTTGGCTAAGTATTTCTGATGTATAATGGAGACCTCATGCCCACAAGAGTTATATTCTTTGTATCTTTGAAGTATAAGTCATAAGGAAAGGCAGAACACATACCAGAGTTGTAGCTTGATTCGTCGGCCATCCAGAAGAATTGTTGTAGTCTTATAATCTATACCTGAGAGGAAAACAGTCATGGAAGTCTTAGATCAGCTTGCACGTGCACAACATACATACAGACAGTTACAGACTTTGAAGAAGCTGACCATAAACCAAAAGATTTTTCACCAGTACTTTATGAAGTGAATATAGAGAAGAATAACTTGTTAATGTAAAGTTCTGAAGATCTTGTATTATTTAAGCAAGGTCCAGAAATCAAAGCAGATTTCTCACGTTGCCTTCGTGTTGTTAACCAATCTGTTTTATTCATTATCATGACAATATAACATGCTTCAAGTTTTATTTCTTTTCAACAGAAAAACGTAGGTGTTAGCCTTTCCTCTCAAACATATGTTGTGAACTAAATGCCATTCTCTTCATCTGTTCCTCAGCTTTACTGCCTCTATTATTTTTTCCTTTCTTATCTGCTCTAACTCACAGACAGCTCTTACAGAGTGGGTGTAGAGGGCGTACACATGCCCCCCTCACATAAAAGCAGTAGATAGTGCAAGAAGAGGATGTTATCTATACATGCACACATTACTTAATCTATTAATGTAAAAAAAAAACCAACAAAAAAAAAACAACATATTGATACATTTAGCTTAGCTTACATCTTTATTGTTCATCTTATAGCCTTTGCAAACAATCATCAGTGACCTATGGCACTAGCTTTTTTAATGCTAACTTGGCATACCAGGTTTTAAACTAAGTAAAAATAATCTGGAGTCTAGCTTTGCTGTTTTCCTAGTCAGAACAGGCAAACAGGTGTCTCCTTCCCCGTGCCCCCCCCCTCCCCCCCGCATTAAATTAGGGGGGACAGGAGCAATCAGCAGCAGTTACGTAGCTACAGTTGACCTCTGAAAATATCCACCACCATGCCAATGGTCAATGGCTTTGAACACTGTGCTGCAGTACTGCATCCACAAAGTGCGTAATTATAAACATTAAAAGAAAGAGAGGCCTTTATTTTATTAAATGCTATTTGAAAAGTGTGCATTCAGTATTAACATGGTGCAGCCAAGCAACAGGTTCACTGGTAGATGTGTTCTCACGCTTTCTTAACTATGACAAAGCCAAATAACTTCTTGAATTGAACATTTATTCACAGTCTTCCAAAGGAAGTTATAAAAGCATTAAATCTCTGAAAATGTACTGAAATGTAATGAGACTCATGCTTTGAAAAACAGGGATGTTTTATTTTCTGAATGTAAACAAAATGAGGTGAGAAAAACACACTGACAAGGAAAAACAAATGGATGGGGAAGAGTGTCCTAATTACTACTAAAGATTTCAGCAAATCTTCATTAGAGGAAGAGGGATGACAGTGGTGAAGACGATCCTGCTGATTGCCTGTACCCTTGCTGCAGGCAGACAATTACAAAACACTGCGGGGGCGTGGAGAAACTCACTGCATCCCAGGAGAGTACTGCTGGGAAGGAAGAAGGCAACAAACTGACACAGCAGTGGAAGTACCAGCACTTGAAAAAATCTATATATACCAGGGTTTGTATTGATGCACAGATCAAATGCTTACTAACAAGATTTTTTTTTTTTTTTTTTGCTGTACTTAAGTGGAGAAAAAGAAGTTTGAAAGTTTAATAAGAATTGTATTAATTACTTATACTGCTCTTCCCAAGGAACAATTCAGCGCAGCATGGCACATCAACAACAGACAACCTGTCCTGGCTGCAAGCACAGCTCTGGAGAGGCAACCACCACGCAGGAAGTTTGCTCTCTGCCTGCAAACACGGCGTGGTCACCATGTTCACAAAATGGACTTCCTTCTGCTCCTTCAGGTCGAGTACTGCCAACTCCTACCAGCTGTCATGAAGAGGCCCCGAAAGCAGACACTGTTAGCCAGTTACCTCTGTTTTTATCAACAACAAATAATAGGTTTAAAGGGCTCTGACATGGTAAGCAGTCACAGAAAAGGAAGCTGTACCTGTCTCCCTTTCCACAAGGACAGGAATTTGTCAAGAGTAGGTCCGGAATAAAGAACTGGTGTCAAATTACCAAACAGAAGTTACCACAAGGTAACAGCTGGCATCCGAGACAGCTTTCCTGGTAGCAACAGGCAAACAAAAGAGATGCTGCTTTAGTGCTTCTTCTAAAATTTGCACCACTCTAAGCTGCTCAAATGGCATTTGCCATGTGCAATTGAAAAATACATGTATGCTATGTGGGACAAATGAGATTTGAGCCCATTTTATGAAAGCAATCAGAAACTTAAAATCACTGAGTTAAAAAATGCAAGACACTTACTCTTTGAAATAAAGGAAGGATGCCCTATCTCAGGAGATGTTCTCCTAGTTAAAAATTAGGATAAATTCTTGCTCAGAGATCAGTGTACAATTACCCTGTGCAGCCATCTCCAAGTTACAGTCTCAAGACAACTCACTTGTACAAAACCATCACTAATTTCTCTTCCAGATTAGACTCCAAGGGACTGTGAATGCTTTTATTACATAGCACGACAGCATCGATTCCTTTTCATAGGATACCTGTTGTAATACAGGTACTAAGGCATCCACTGAACCAGGTTCTTTATCTCCACTACAAATAACTCCACTAATTTTCTGGTTTCCTAAGTGTAGAAGTTTACATTCGTAGAATAAATAGCTCGTAGTCAAAACAACTTGTAACAATATTAGCAAAATGTTTTTACTTCTATAATGTATTTGCTGATATTATTAGTAGAGTTAAAGCAACTTTAGACTTCACAAGGTGAAAAATTTTAAAACAACAAATTTCAAAGGACAGTTGCACTGTAGTACTATTATTTTTAATGATTAATTGGCATAACTTGTTGCATAGTTTACGTCATTTCTATCAGGAGCAGAAACTGTTAAACATCTGCCCAATCTGAAGACCAAGTGCAACAGAGGAGTGAGTCACCTTGCTGTAGCCCCAAAGAAACGGGTACTCATAGTCCTGAAAGCAGGGGCATTTCTTAAGAACCAGAAGGCGAGAGGAATTTACTGCTACCAGGGTCCTGGGAAGGAAGAAGCTAGCAGTGACCAGAGAGATGGCAGAAAGCAAGCTCAAAGAAGCCTTCCTGGTGTGATACGAAGACAAGGTGAGTAAGCGGGAAAACAGAGGCATGGCCACCCGTAGTTCAGTCACACGCTATCAGGAACCGTATTTCAGCGATGCCACTTCACTGCCTGCAGGGTATTTCACTTGACTCACATCTGCCTACAGCTCCACTCCTCTCATTTCTTACAAACTGATGAGGACATGCTACAGTCAGGCAGGAGTATATTAGAGCGAGCTCTCTTGATGCAGACCTTCCTAGGCTGGCAGCAAAGAGAGGGAGCTGAGTTCTTCTGAGCATGTCCATCCAAATCAGAGACTGGTTTGATGCTGTACCAACCTGCAGTGACTAGACACACACCGAGCTGAAAGGTCACCAACAGCAACAGTGGGCATTTCAAGCCTCTAGCTTGCTGCAGTAATGTGAATTGAAATGTCTCCTGCCTCTAGTTCAGGCTCTCATCTGTGCATTTGAGAAGAGAATTTAAAAAAATAAACCAAAACAAACAACAACAAAAAATCCAGCAATTTTCAGAAGATTTATTTTCATTTATTAGTCAAAACATTCCAATTCTCCAGTAGGATTAAGAAATAGTCAAATCCACAAACCACAAGCAGAAATAAATAAGTATTTTGAAAAATCAAACCTACAGACAGAGCCTTGGGACACTGAACAGACCAGGACATTAAAATTGTTTGTGCACTGAAAGAACAAGTTTCATCATTTCAGAAACTCTTGAAAACACAAAACATAGAGCAAACCCTGCATATCACTACAGCACTGGTTCCAGCATCCTGATATTTCTCAGAGGGTGAAATACCTCCACTAGTTTCTCTAAAGTGAATGAAGAGGCACATGTTTAGCCAACCGTGACACATCCCACACAGGGACTGGACATCCTGCATTCTGCTTAAAGACCTACTAAACACAGAAAAATCAGTCCTGCATAGCTGGAGGATACACAGCTGAGCACGCTCGACACTACAGACCACACACTACTGCAAGTCATTCTTGTTTAGCTGCATATAAAGCAAAATATTACATCTTTTCCCTTAAATGACATGCATAAGACATGCCTGAAAAACACACTACCCATCTTTTATGGGTTTCTCTTTGGGGTTTGTGGGTTTCTCAAAAGATTTTTGAAGAGATAGATTCAGAAGCGTGTTCTTCAGCTGTTGTACAGATAGAAGCAGTTGATAACACAACCTGCATATCGCTGCAATTAGCATTTATGATTAAGAATCAAAACAAAAAGTCTTTTCACATGAATCATCAGGAACAGCATGCAGCTATAACAATGAGACCAACAGATGTGGATTGTGCTGTTGTACAAATCAAATGTCCTTCCAGAACATTATTCACTCATTTAGTAAGACAGAATAGCTTTGTTGGGATACACAAATGAAAAGTATCTCCATAGAAGAAAGGGGAGAAAAAGGCATCTAAATAAATAATTCAACTTTGTGAAGTGAGCCAGAAAAACCTCTCAGTGCTTAATGCTTTTGTGTGTTTTTTTTTTAAGTCAAAATTATCTACCTAAAGCCACAAGTTGAAATTAAATAACCTCAAACAAGCCACACCCCTTGCTGGAGGTTTTTTTTAATTGAATTGCTTTTTGTTATTTTTTTCCCCTCAAACACAAAATGAGTAACTAGAGAACTGAAAGAAATATTACCAGATCCAGGAATGGAGTAAAATTTACAAAAAAGCATTTGGCTGTTCGGTAACAACTGCACTAAAGAGGAAGCCATCCTCTCAGCACTGCTGCCTTGTAGCCATTGCCGTGCTATCACTTACGCTTCGCTGCCTACACTGCAGTCACGTCAACAGTGATTATTTGAAGGTCTCTTGTGAATTTTGGTTTCTCTTGAAGCTTATAGCTGTGTTCCTGAATTTCCCGTTGTCTCTCTTTAGGGCAGAATCCTGCAATCATTTACATTGCTCATTTTACGTTACACCAAAGGCAAGGTTGGTTAGCCAAAGATCTTTTCTGTTCGGTTTAATAACGGAGGTTCGATGACTGACTGTGTGACGACCAGCCAGTCTCAGCTTTGCAGCAGTGAAGAACTGGCTCGACTTGAACAAAGCTTGAACACAACTGAGTACAGACAAACCATTGGTCATATTTTGATAATAAGACAAGATTCTACCGAACAAACCCCAGACTGGTCCCTCCGAATTTTTCAAAGGAATTAAATGTTAGTCAAATATTCTAATGTTTTGGAGCTTGTTCTGAGTTTTCTTTGGATCTGCATTTCAATTTAACAAACAAACCTTAACCACTGCTTTGCAGTGAAAGACTATTCAGTGCTACATTTGTCCCTACAAACAACACTTTCTGTATCTGAGAAAGTACAGAACACATTACTTTGTCTCTGAGCCTGGTGTACCCTTAAATTTTACTTCACACTGAAAACATCCTTCAAAGACTGTTGACCACACCTTGAAAAAATAGTTTTAGGTTTCGGAGAGTGCTTAAAAACATTTTCTCACAGGCATGATGAGAATTCAGTGGTCCCATTGCTTCCCATGTTATCTCCTTTTCATATACATTAACAATTACAGCCTGATGTTTCTCTTCAGAACACCTCTGTGACTATCTCCAACATATTTGGCAAGTGACACAGTTTCCAACTCCATTCATTTATCATCCCAAGCAAGTGGATCCACATCATGCTTTTGATTCAAAATTCATTGAAGCTTTAAAAACTAAGCCCAATGTTTCAAACCTCCTGCTGCAAAGATAAACTCCTGACAATAAAACTGGTCCGTGTCTTGTGACATGTGAGTACAAAGGTCAGGTTATCTGACAGCCATATTTGCCTTCTGCTTGCAATTTCAGAATAACCATCATTTTCCAAATTCCAGTCTCTTGTATTACACTTAATTACTGCAATAAAAGCCATCTGTTTGAAGAGCACAGATTGCCTATTCACATTGAAATGGGGACACTGAAATTCTGGATACAAACTGTCTTCTTCAACTCATTAATCAAGTCATAAACCACAATTAAACTTAAGTCTTACACATAATTCACTCATTTTAAGATGTGACAATTTTCCCATCTATTTTCAAAAGAGATTTATATCAGACAGCTCCAGCTTTATGTTTAGCTTTGTTTATGGTCAGACATGCCAATTAGAAAGCCACCTTTAAAAATCCAAGCAATCCTTAACGATTACACTGAAGCTTTCTATGGTTGCACATTTTTAGGGCATCAGGTCAGAATCGGAAGGTCTCTGTGCACTTCTAGCTGGCTCTAGTCCAGATGGTTGTCCTCACAACCAAAGCAAGTGGCACAGCAGTAGGAAGTTTGTTGCAACTTTATGGCCTACCTCCAGTACTAATTTGGAAACCATATTAACAACTGAACCACTGCAAAACCTGCATAAGCCGCAGAATTTAATTAGGCAGAAGCAATACCTGAATAAGTGTCTGCTCACTCTCTTACCAGCATTAGCAAGTCAACTAAAGCCCACACTTTGCATGTTTAAATCATGCCCTCCCCCAAAAAGAATAGGCAAACAACTCTTTAAATATGTGATTTCCTTTTTTAAGATCATACCTTAGTTTGCAGTATTTCTGCTAAGATAGCTAAATGAAAAACTACACATTCAAAGCAGACGGTTGCTTGGAAAGAAGAAAACACTATTTGACATAACTAGCTAACTATCAACTTTTAACCAGAACTTGTAAGCAATTCATTTCTATTCCTATTAAGAGGAAAGGAAAATAAAGATTCTGAGATCATGCTCCATTTTCATCTGTCTTAAAACACACTTGTCAACAAATAAATAGCCTCTTTTATAGTCTAAATTTATTTTACATGAAGAAAGAGAAGTGTCCCCATCCTCCAGGTCAGGAAGAAGCAGCAACTACAAGCTTCAGTTCATCATTTCCTTTCTCCCACTCCTCCAAAAGAAAAGGATATCAGAGGCACACGGTAAGCTTGGTAACTCAAATGTTTGCTACAGGTTGCAGCTTACATCCTCAGATGAAAGCTACGATATATAAACATGTTATTGTTTATAAACAGGAGCACTGCAGGAAAAGGGAATGCTATTATTAGCATTATGAGGAAGGGTGTCATCCTTTGCTTCAGTGCATTTTATTAATAAGCTTGAAAGAAGAGATTCATCTATCAATCCCAGGAACCTCTTAAGTGAGATGTTTATTCCTCATCCCCTTATTTCCTCCACGGATGTGAAAAATTAAATGGAAACAAGGAGCCCATGGTGCTCATTGATCCCAGAACACCTCTGGTGCCTTACAGATTGATCTTCTGCAACTCGATCCAGCTGCTACTGTACAGCCCCACATGATGCACTACTGACTAGTGAATCTGCATGAAAAGTCCGTGTCTCCAGAGCTACAGACCAGACTGGAATGGCTGTCACCAGTTCTACACAGAAACGAGGACCTGACAGAACACTGTATTACGTGCTAAGAGCGGTCTGACAAAGACACAGGGATGAAGACGGAGCTAAAGCAGGGACAAGACACTGAAGAGGAGAGGCTGAGAAGGGGAGCTGACCAGAAACACAGAGCAAGGAACCTGGGGGAACAGCCAAGAGGCAAAGGGCAAAGGACAGGTAGCAACCAAACTGTAACTGACCAAGGAAAGAAGCAGAGGCTTTCAAAAGGACA
The DNA here is from genome assembly GCF_965140915.1 of Aythya marila. Lineage (NCBI taxonomy): Eukaryota > Metazoa > Chordata > Aves > Anseriformes > Anatidae > Aythya > Aythya marila. Next base: position 7,197,322 of record NC_139059.1, on the reverse strand, counting down.
CAGCTTGAGTGAGGTGAAGAGAGAAGGAAAACAAGTTAACAGTCAAATTCTAGAAAAGGGGGCATGCCTTCCTTCGAGATCAAAGGTGTAGGACTTCTGGTCCATTTGATGGTCATCTTTCCTGTGATATGACGTAGCACCACCGAATTTGCATTAGAAATTAAATTCTCTGTTATCAAGCACAGTTAAAAAATAATAATTATCCCCCCCATGTGATCTTCTCACTGCTGCTGCTGCTGTTCACCAGTTCCTACAAGAGTTGGGCTGTATCATGAAGGAGGTTCCTTTGTATGTATCAGTCTTGTTGTTAGCAAGCACCCTCTCTTCCTAAAAACCTGTTCCATTACTTTCAGAGAGCATCAGCTCTCAAGGGCAGTCTATCATTCACAGTCTCACCATGTCCCCTACACTCCCTGCAATTCAATAGTTTCAAATATGATTCTTTCACATCTCTTGAAACATGCTCGTAGCGCAAGCAATGGCTAAGACGTGGAGCTCTGCACACCTGTGGCAAGTATCATGAAGAGAATCTTGGCCAGGCTACAATAACTGACCAGAAAAAAAGTGGAATAGGTTTTAGGTAAGAATTGATCGTCCAATGCTCCTAGCGTGTGTGGATATCTTCTTGGTGCAGTAATTCTTTATCCCATAGCTTAGCAGGTAGGGACAAATCATCCTAGTGCGTGAGAAAGAGCAGAAGTCAGGGTACATATCTTTTACAAAATCTACAAATCAAGAAAGAAATAAGAGCAGCTACGCAGAACTTGCCCTCACTTACATGTTGAACGCTAGGTTGAATTATGGCCAGAATCTGGAAGGAAGAATAGCTTAGAAACTACTATAAAATATTAAAACCAGATGCAGTATTTCACATTTTACGTTTTCCAAAAAGAGAACAATGACCTTTTCTGTCTTGACACTTCATTAGCAATAAACCAGTTCAAAAATACTTGGCATGAGAAGAATCTCAAGACCATCCAGTAGCCATTATTGCGAGTGATGGGCCTAGAAGCTCACTGTGAACAGTTGCAAACTTCTCCAATATTTCCCTAGGCTTTAAATCAAGTCTCAAATAAATGCTTCTGAAAAGTTAAACCACCACTATCAATTAAGCATATCAATATATCATACCAATTATAAAATCAGAATTCTGTTTCAGAAGTATATTGCCATATATTATGAAAAATATGTGATATAACCAAGATTTGCAAAAAGAACTCCCAAAAAACAAGCTGCCATCAGTCCTCCCAGAATTCACAGCAGTATTTGTCACCAAGTAGTAAACTCTAACAGAACAAGAGATCTAAAGTACCGCTGTAGGGAGAAAGTGGGGGAAAAAAAAGGTAATTTCTTTCCCCACCCCATGAAGCACTGCATGTTCAAAGAGGAAAAAAGTTTACTTAAAAATAATTCTTTGTGCTGAACAAGTAATGAATTCTGTTATTATGAAGAACTAGAGATCAAAGCTGGAATTCACAACAAGTAGGTGTAAGTGCAATAATTCTGCTTTAAAGATACCAAAGACTAAAATTAATAGCATTATTTAAAAATTACTGTGGCTTAAAAGCTATATTCCAGAAAGCATACAGCCACCATTTCCAAAGCACAGATACTTGAAGAGCTTTCAAACTATGCCTCCAAACAGAAAACCAATTGCACTTCTTCAATTTGAAATTCCACGCAAAACACATGCTGCAGTAAAGTGGACTTTATAAGTAACGTTAACAAGAACTCAAGGAATTACCAAGTCACAATGCATCTCCCATTATGAAAACGAGGAAAACTAAGTCTGGCTTGGATTGTGTTTCCAGTTCTCTCCTCTTCTCCTCCCCAGATATTCCAGCAGAAGAGCTGCCAAAATTATAACTGTACTCCTTTCCCAGGAGAAAAACACAAAATGCTAGCAAGCAATCATTTGGATTTAAAGGAGAAAGACAGACTATACAGATATAAAGCTCTTGTTCCACTCATCATTTAGTTGGTTTCAATTTTCCATGACATCTAAATAAATTGATTTCATTGGAATAGGACACAGGAAATTTCAGGTGGGAGCAAACTCAGGAGGTCATCTAGCTCAACCTCCTACTCAAACCAGGATCAGCTAAGAGAACTGGAGACCCCTCTGCACAACCTGTTTCACAGATTGACTGTCCTCATGGTTAAAAAAAGTTTTTTCCTCTTACCCATTCTGAATTTCTCTTGTTTCAACTTAGATCTGTTGTCTCCTAAGCTCCCACAACATACACAGCCTGTCTGTCCTCTCGATGGCCTCCTTATGGGTACCAGAAGGCTGCTCTTTGGTCCCCTGTAAAGCTTTCTTTTCTCCACAGAGGTGACTCATCAGTCTGCGACCAAACTTCATTTAAATTATTAGAACTGCAGACTTTTCTTCACTCAAAAACTATGTAATTACTTTTCTCGTAGTCCTCTGCATAAAACTACCCTGTCTTGCAGATGTTGAAGACAAAGTGAAAAGACTGTCTATAAGATTCCAGTTCTCAAACACCATCGGATTAAACTCCTGTTTGGAGACAAAAACTAGTATTTATACGGAAAAAATATTATGCTACATGTATCCTTGGACTCTAGAATCTTCTTGCTCCAAGACTAGCATCACTATATAATGGCTGTTTCTTATCCAAACTGAAAAAGAAAATAAAGTTAAAAGTTTAGAGGTTTTGAACTTGATTAAAATTCCATTTATCATACGTCTATTTTATCAGGTGTGTGTTCAAGTTGAACCATGATTTTCTAATTCTGAAGTGGTTTGAAAAGCCGGGGTTGTGCTTTATGCAAACATCACTTGGTGTATTTACAAAATCAAACACAGAAAAATGAGAACAGAGCCCTGACTCACTGAGATGATGCAGAGTGAATAGGGATAGCATTTCCTTGCTAAAAGCAACTAGAATGGAAATACACATTTCCAGCTATCCATGTAAAGATTTTGCACCACAACTCTCCTTATATTGACTCAATTATTCCACTGAATGCATCAGCTACATGAGCTTCTTTTCCTCAGTCTGGACTTGAGTGAGCATTAAAAAGGCTGCCAGACCTGCTGGGTCTCTTCTGGGCTTTCCAGCTGGCAGCTTCATATTTCACACACTTATATCCCATTTTAAGGCACCACATAAAGTCAGCTTACAAATAAAGTATAAGGGCACAGGAGTTGCATTAACACATCACTGTCTCTAAAATTTTGAGGGGATAAGTTATTTTATTTTGAGGTCTATGGACTAAAGTATCCCCGCCCCCCCCCCTTTAAATTAAACTGTTGCTTTTTTATTAATACAAATACATTTTCTGTTTCATACAAACATCTATAATGGTTCACTTTCTATAATAACAGGCAAATTCAATATACATTCCTCAAACAGACTTATAACCATTCCTTCAGTATATTCTTTCAGAGCACAGAAGCATTCTTTGCTGTTTCAGCTTTGCTGATGCGAGATCACAACAAAACCTATCGGTGAGGTTGGAGCAAGGCTCACTGCACGAAGGCTTAGGCCAGAGGAGAAATGAGAGCAATGGCAGGAGCACAACAGTGAGTTGCAAGTAGTCAGGCTGTAGTGGTCAAATCAAGTGGTCAGTGGTCAAATGCAAGTGGTCAGGCTGCTTCTGAATGTGTCAGAGATCAGCTGCAATTCATCTGAGGCAAAGGTGTCACTCTTGGATTGCAGCTCACTTTTAAATGTTGCCGCATGTTCAGTCTCTAGCTTTACATAGTCACACATGTGGGATTTGAACTAGCCATGTATTAATAACTGGGGCTTTTATTAAATAGGTTATCCTCCTCTGACCCAAGAACAAAAATAGCTTTTTATAAAAGCCATTTCTCCATGTGTATAAAAACACATTTCTCTACACAGTTTTGTGTGCTGAAGCACACTTAAAAAACATGTACTGTTTTGACCAACACAATTAAAACAGATATGGATGGCATTGGGGGGTTATATTGTATGAATATGAAACTGTGATCCAGAAATAACTTACTTGGAGATACTCCGGATAGTTTGATTTTGCATGAACTCAAGCCATCACTTCTTAAGCTCTTTTAAAAACAGTTTCAGGCACTTTGTTATTTTATGCCTGATAAGACACATGCAAATCTCCATTCTAGAAATTCTCAGCACAGTTACTCTACCTCTGTATGTTAAACTACCAGTTCCTACTTCGAAATCCAATGTTCCAAAAACATTTTAATGTCCAAGGTAACTCTGGAGTAACAGCCTTGGCTCTCCTAGCTACATCATGCTCACCACCTATCGCTTAGCCACCTCCATCTCCAGGTAACACTTGCTGGTTCTGCACAGTGCCCTCCCTTTGATGGCAAATCCCATGCAACAAAGAAAAACTGCAAAGCTGTTATATCTGCTTTCAGCTTAGCAAAAAACTATATTTCACAAGGAATAAACAGCTTTCCCATTTCCATGCTTCTGATAATAAACATGATTCCCAAATCCTTAATCTTCCCTGTTTACATGGCTACAGAGCAGCCGCAAATTACTGACCTGACAAATGTTTCTGTCTGTGTGTAAGGGTGTTTTCACTGCTAGATCCTTCTTCTCCAGATGGCAAGCAGTTACCTTTCTGTACTACAGGATTCTCTCCTTGCCTTGAGCACACTTAGGAAATTTTGTCCAGCCAATCTGAACACTGTAAGAACCGATTCCTTCGTTTTACAGCCCTTAGGGCTCAAAAAAACCCACGCCTCCTGCAAAGAACAACCAACAAGATCCTGAGAAAGTCTCAGCTGAACACTGTACATGTATTCCTTTTACCAACATGCAGACAGATTTACGGTCTTATCAACATCAAACAAGAAGTCAATTACACCAAGAGCGGGATGCATCACATTAAAGCCCTAAGGCAGCTGTTCAGTACACTTTGTCACTCGGCACGACCTGTTATCGATGGCACTCTCTCTTCTCTTCCTACCCCACCCAGCTCAATGAGGATGCTCTCCTGCTTGCTGCAAGCTCCTGTAAAGCTGGGAGCGACGCTGTTTTCTGGACCTTTAAACCCTCTCCAATCCTGGGCAACATGAGAATGTAACTTCCTAATAATTAGCCTGTAACTTTCCACAGATTTGAGCAGCAGTGTAGAGACATAACCAATTGTTGTGAAAAACAATATATTTTGGGGACTTTGCCCCAAGCAAGTACTAGATTATAGTCCGTACTGAGTTTACTTTACCTTTCTCAAGAATGGACATTTAATATATGTCAGTAAATCAGTGTTTTATTTGTAACAGCTTCATTTAGCCAATGAACTTGGAGCATCTGCCTACTTAACCAGTTCATAGTTTCATGTTGCAACATATGAAAACATAAAAGGGAACAATTATTTGTCCAGATGCGTTCCACTGTATCAACAGATTTAGATATGGATGAAAAAAAGCATAGCAAGCACAAAACAAACATGCTTGGTGTATTACACTCGAGATTTTCCTTAAATCAAACTAGCATAACAAACACTAGCTCATGTCAAGTATTTTGTGTAAATACTGTATCAGTTTTCTGTATTTTCAGTCTCACATTAAACAAAATCCAGAAGAGCTGAATAAAATGGGATGGAAATATAACTTTTAACACTTGCCAATTTCTACTCTTAATCCCATTTTCCATTCTTGTTATGTTCCCAGAACAAAAACAAATTTAAAGCAAAATGTAATTTAACCAACATATTGGTTGTAAAACTTCATCCTGGCACAGGCAAACACGATTTTGGTTAGGCCAAAGCAGCTTAAAAGGACTCAATTACTTTGAAGTCTGACCACTTTTCAAAATAACCTGGACTTTTTGTTTCATGTTGCACACCTGTCTGGGAGCCTCAGGGTATTATTATTATTTTTTTAAGTCACTTTCCCACTCTTGCATATCTGTGAAAAATTAGGGGGAAAAAAAAAGGACACCAGTAGCCCAAGGGAAATGGAGACAGGCAGTACACAGAGCTATTGAACAGGCATGAGAAAGACAAAGAATAAAGTAAGCTGTAGTCTCTTTTGCCACAACAATCTGAAGTATTACTTGTAGCAACAGCAGATATCAAATTCAGACATGTGAGTACACGTTGGTCTTCGGCAGGAATCTGAAAAACATTTGCATGATTTGCAAGATTTTAAGGCTTCTTCTTTCTGAAACTATACAACACAATAATATGCTTGACCAAAAATTTTGTTTTCTTTGGTCTTTTTTTTTTTTTGCTGTTGCTGTTGAATAGGCTTTGTTAAGAGACATAAAGGGCACCTATTGAAAAAGAACAAGCTAGACAAATACCTGATTTGAACATGTGCACACAGGGTCAATGCTGCACCCCCCTTCTCCCCACTCCCCCCGCAAAAATCCACCAGCATTGGTAGGGTGAAGAGAGAGCTAGGGAGAAAAGTACTTCAAACCTACTGATAAAGCCAAAGAAATATTAATAACATATTAAGCTGAAGAAAGCTGGTTGAGTAGAAAAAAAGTGTATAACAAAGCAAAACTGATTTTTGAAAGGTTCAAAGAAACATATGAAAACCCATAAACTGCTAAGCAAGCCTAGGATCAAGCCAGGTGAACATTTGTTGTTTCAACAAATGCACAAGACCAGCTAACACTACAAACAAACCAAAAAAACAACTAAGTTGGACCTGATAATCACAGAAGATGCTAAAGGACCCTTTACTACACTGATTATGAAGAATGAAGACAAAGAGTTAAAAAAAAAAATAAAAAAAATTGGGGCTCAAGTCTGCTGCCACGTATCAGGGAAAACACTATGCACTGGTCTCATGAGACAGGCAATTCTTAGCATGATAAAGTAACACAGGAGTTAGCATAAGGCTCCAAACTTGAGATTTGAGGAGGGAGACAGGTACATGAAAAGTACCGAAGAAGAAAACCAATCTCAATTAGATTATAAGCTTTCTTCTTTTACAAAGGGCAAATTTTCTGTCTAAGTAAGAACAAAGGGAACGAAGCCAACCTGGGATCCACATTCTCAGCTACCACGCACCTCTCCTAAGTGACTGCATTTTACAAAGAATTGCTATTCTGCAGCGCTGTCCCGTGGAAGAGACAAAATCCAATTAATGGTGGTGATAAAGGGAGAGTTACTTCTATTTTTCTGTTTCAAACACAGTGAAAGGGAAAGAGCAAGTACAGAGTGGGTAGCTCTTTCTGTTACTGAACTTTTCACCTGCACAGTTTTCACCTCTGCATTAGGCTTGCAAGATACCAGGACAGGCCAACATGACCTAAAAATTTGTCTGTGGGGAGGTAAGCAGCAGACAAGCATCCCAGCCAACGATTAACACCAAGTATTACTCACCAGCATCTTTTTAAGCATTCAAATAAGACAACCCTTACCCGGGAAGTTCTCAACCTAAGGACAGGGGAAGACAAACAACTGTGACAGGAACTTGAGGACATATACGTAAAATGGTCACTAAGTGAAAGAAGATGAAAGAATTTGTCTGTTTTAACCTGATGTTCCTGCAAGAAAAGGAGTAGGAGTACATAGGTTTGAGCAATCATTCCTTGCAGTCCCTGCAATGAACAATCACACTGCGAGCACAATTTTCTCTATTTTAATATGAAAGAAAACACAGAATCAAGCTGAATAAAAATCCGTTAGCCTAAGACATCAAAATATTGTTCTACCTAGTGACAGCACATCTCAGGTATTACGTTCTAGTCTAGAAGCAATTATTTCTTCTGAATATATTCTGCTGATAGATTAACGATACTTAAAAGCAAATTTTCTGCAGCTCTCTAAAATAATTTTTGGGCAGTTTTTCCTACTAGGTGAGAGACCAAGTGTGTCCAAGCTATTGTAATTTCAGTTTTAAGCAAAACGTGGGAAACCCATAAAGGCAGGTTATCCAGACCACTAACCATACTGCTACCTGCCCGTCTCCAGGATAACTGCTTCCTAAATCATCTCTGTCAATCACGCTCACCAACACATATTTCAAGGCAGTCCTTACTTTGCTATGTTAATAAAGCTTTTTCCCTTCTTTTCAACCCAGAGCCCTTCAGTCATTAAGAAGAATTTAGAGACCAAGAGACTGTATTCCTTCTTAATAAAAGCATTTTTATTGTGCGAAATGCTTTCATGCCATGGCTCGTGGACCAGCAGCAGCTTGCAGGGACTTGACTGATCACACGATGCTGGCTTGCCTCCCGGCCTCCAGATTTTATATCTCTTTTGTGTACCGACAAAAAAGGAGTAAGACATATGATGCTGTATTTTCCCAGGAATGAGAGAGATGGCAGGTTTATTTCTGAAGAGTTAAGAAAGTGTCTGTGAAAAATTAATTTGTTGTTTATATTATTAAAGTTTGAGCCCATACACACAAGAAGAGACAGTTACATAGCTCATAGCTACACACAAAGCCTTCAGGCATCCAATGGCTAAATGGAAAAATAGCTAACCACCACATCAAAACCAAAAGAAACACAACACACTGTTCTAGTCAGCTCTGGGTTTTACTTTATCTTTATTCTCCTTGTCTGCTTAGCTGTCTTTGATGCTGCTGAAGACGACCAGGAGCCCTCTTTGCTGAAGTGTCCACCCTCACTTAGTCTTTCTTCAACCTCTCTTAAAGTCCTGGGGGGCTCACTTGGATTCTCCTCCTTCCCCAAGGAGCAGTCACAGGCTGTTCAACACCTTGTCTTTTCCTATAATTCCTTTAAAAATAGTCTGTGTCTACTTCTGAGAGCACTGCAGTGCATCTTGCTGGTACCTTCCATCGCTTTGCACAGAAAAGTACCCTAACGCTACACCAAAGCTAAATTCTAATGTTTCGTCCTCAGCTCTAATGCACCGCTGTCCTTCCTGAAACCCAGCACTGTAACCCCATGTCTGCATCCTAACCACCCGTTATAGCTCACTCCTTCCAAACTTCTCAATATTCATATTCTCACCTTCAATTTTAGGAAGTTACTGCAGCAGGAAGAGCCTTTTTCATGTTGCTGTGAACAACAAATTCTGTCTTAAATGTTCAAATTCAAACAACTGCCCAAATGCCCCTCCTTCATCACGCTGTTCCTTCTCATTTTCAAGGCCCTTCAGAGCTCTTCTCTCACCACAAATGCTCTCATCTCTTACTGCATCATCTCTCCCCTCCAGAGCATATCAAAGCTACTCCCTCTCATCAAGCTCTGCAACAAAGTTTTGTCATTTCAAAGCTTATACACGTGGCACATTTTGACTGGACCCATCATACTCCTAGACTTTCCAATTCAGAGACCTAGTTGGCACTATGAGATTGGAAGATCCTAGCCAGTGAACTAAGGACTTGAAAGTGGTCAAAAAAAGTCCGTTTATCAAGCTTTTAACTGAAATAAATAAATAAATAAATAAATAAATAAAAATGTCATAACACCAACAGGATGTTTAGTTCTCTCCCTTTCCCTGCATCTCTATTTTCATAGCCTGCACAGATTCCCTGCAGCTGCATCCTATGTTGCCATGCTCAAGTGATGGAGGACAGGCTGAGGGGATCCAGGCAGAGTAGGGCTATCAGGTACAGAGCCCAAAAATAAACTGGGCGGAGTCCAGGCAAGTTCAGAAGTGTTCCAAGTTTGGCGCATTCGAGAACATCATACACTGAAGAATAAAGAAATGGATTAAGACCAAGAAAATATTTTCTACAAACTTCCACAGTTTAAGTCAACATCCTTCCTTAAGTGAGATGCGGTGGTATGCTATGATCGTGCAAACACTGGAGCTCAGAATGCTAAGAAAATTCTTAAATATGACACTAGTTGCACAAAATGTAAAATCAGATTATATTCCATTACAGTCTCCTTTTACATCCTCTGCTTTATCTGCCCTGCTCTTTTAACTCCCACCCCTCTTTTCAGACATGCTCATATTCTCCTGGCTAAAACCTCCTTTCACTCTCTGTGAAACACAGACCTTTGCACAGCACAGCTCGTGAGGACCTGAATTTCTCTAACCCTGTATAGTTAAGATTGATAAATAAGCTGATGCTAAATAAGCATAGACTACAGTCTATGAAGCTGTCTATGAAACATAGTACTTACAACCCTGTATGCATATAAAGTTATTAATAACAATTAAGAATTTCCAAGCTGCATGTTAAATACTTGCTAAGTAATTCTAAGAGAACATTTGTATTTCTTGGCTGTCAAGAAATACATTCACAGAGATAGCGTTAGCCACGCAATTTAAACACTGTTTAAGAGCAAAGCACAAGTATCACAAGGTTTACACGCAGAAGACCGAAGACCTATGAGCTTGGGAGCAGGTCAAACATTCTCTCTCTGTTACGTCAAGATACATTGGAGACTAAAGTGCTTCTTCAGCAGAAGAATTTATAAACTTAGACTGCGAGTACAGAAGGCGCCAGACTCCACATGCTCTCCCCAAGCTTCTGTCCCTGTTCTCCAACCACTTGCAGAGCACAGAGTGAGCAGACTTAAACATCCCAAGAAAGTAATTTAGCAAAACTACTAGGCAAACAGCTTCAAATGCATGCTGATGCCTTCAAGGTGCAATGTGACTCATAAGCAATCATCCAAAGAACTCTCCTCCCCCACCCACTCCTTCGCCTTGAATCAGTACTATGAACCCACCACAATAACAAACCCTGAGTCAACGCAAAGCCTTCCAAATGAATTAACCAGTCACAGACTCATGCAAGCAGTAATTTAAAGCAATGGGTAATTTTACAACATAACTTGCTTTTTAATATCCCACGCAATATTTTTGCATGAGGAAGAAAATTGCGATCAGAGAGTTGTGCTCTAGGAAAACAAGGCTGGGGAAGTGAAAAGACTAGGAAGAGATAGAAAGTAAAAAACCCTTCTAGCAAAGCCATTATAATCTAGCTTTACATCAGTTTGCAATGAGCACAACTCTTTATTCTGCAGGGAGAACACATCTGGCACGGAGGAGGCTCTTCAGTATCGCCCTTTAAAAAGCTGAAGCAAAAGGACACGCCGCGAACGTGAACCTTGGTCTTAAAGGGCTGCTCTTCTGGTGCGAAAAACATGACGGGGCGATAAGGGAGAGAAAAACCTCCTTTTCTGCTCTTTCAGTGAAAGCAATCTCACGGGATACACAGTTACTGATTAACAGCGCTCCTTTACTAGAAGATTTTTGTCAGGATTTGCTTTTTGGGGGCTGGCGCTGGCTGACCTTTGGGGTCCCTTCCAACCCCCTTCACGACCCCGTTCCCCCAAGGCGCCTCAGCGACCCTCGTCCCCCATCTCCCCTCCGAGGCGCACCTCAGCGCCTGGCCCCAGGCAAAGCCACGTCCCCCAGCCCGAGCCGCCCCTTCCCCATTAGGGGGAAGCCCCCAACCCCAACCCTAAACCCTAACCCCAACCCTGACGGCGCTCACCGGCGGGGTGCCCGTAGGGGGACTCAGCGGCGCCTCCCTGCAGGCTGCCCAGGATCTCGCCCTTGCCCACGTCGCTGTCGCCCACCAGCAGGAATTTCAGCAGGAAATCGTAGGCTCTCGCCGGACTGCCCGCCTGGCTCATCCTCCGCCGCGGCTCAGCTGCCCCGGCCCATGCCCTCGGGGAGCGGGGCTGCCGGGCTGCCGCATGCCCGGGGCTCGCTGACGGGAGGCGACGGCGGCGGCGGCCCCGTCCCGCTCCGCCGGCAGCCTCCCGCCGGCCGCTCTCTGACAGAAAGCGCAGCCCCGCCCCCCGGGCTCAGCCATTGGGCGGCTCAACTCGGCCCTCCAGTTGCTAGGGCGCTCTGAGGATGCCATTGGCTGTCTCGCCCATCAATCGCGGGGAAGTCTCCCCGCCCCACAGGGGCGGAGGACTGCGGCCGCGGGTTCGAGTCCCAGCCCAGGCAAAACAACCGCTGAACTATAGAGAGAGCAGGAGGGGAAATGCTCACTTTTCGTGTGCCACGAGCAGCAAAATACACTCAGGAACTTTCTAAAATTAGGTGCAGCAATGCATCACCTCTACGTCCAGATGCTGACAGGAAAATCTTCCTCCCCATAGTGCAGGCGTTCACCCCCCAAGCTCTATGCCAGGCCTTCCTGACTGTCTTCTTGTTGGTTTGTAGCCTATCTACCAAATATGATTTGAAAAATTAAAAAAAAAAAAGCAAAACACCCCTTCAAAAAGGCCTCAGGCCTGCTAGCCCTATGTACTTCCCAAATACGAAGAGAATATTTAGTATAGTCAAATTGGTACAAACACACATTTGTACAAAGACAGAAAGAAACAAAAAATAGAGCTGCGTGCAGAAGGTGTCACACCAGGTAGAAACGACAGCTTCATGAAATTTAGGGCTTTATTTTACTGGAAGAACCGCCCCACACAGGGACACACAAACACTGCCCAAATTACATCTAATTCCAAGGAAGTATTCACATGTACATTGGACCTAGTCTGCATTATCTACAGCCAAACATAAACCTTAATTGAAATATGTATGTGTATATCTTATATTTCTACTCAAAGTAAAAACCAAGTCCTTGACTAAGAATATCTGTTTGTATGGATATGATGCAATGTCAAGTTATTGATCTCTGGGAGAAAAAAAAAAAAAAGTCTTAATGTGCTTATTTCATGATTGCAAAGAAAGCTGTCAACTCATAAATACCACGGTATCATTCCTTGCTGTTATTAATACAGTGCAACAAAAAGATGGCAAACAAAGGTTCCTGCACAGTTCATCTGTGGACACGAAAGTGCCACATTGCACACGTAAGACAGGCCATTTTTTCAGTAACGTTGCTATGCATCCACTAGTTATGCATTGTTTATAGTCCAGTCATTATTTTATGGAACCAAAGTCCTGTTGGAGGTGGAGACGATACATTCAACAATAAACTACAGTTTCACAGGCTCACGTGTTTTATTGACGAAGGTCCACAAAAGGATGTGTGCTCCTCTTCCAGATGTGTCATCTGTCTGAGCTTACGCTTCGTTTTTAAATTTGAGACAGGCCAACTGCAGTCATAGCAGTCATTTGTTCTTTTCCCGTGGAAGCAACTTCTAGACAGCTGGAGCACAGTCCTGGGCACCAGGAAAATAGTACTCAAATCCCAATTCTAACAGATTTCCGTTACAAACTCAGCCAACTTACTCAAAATTATTTATTCCTCAGCCTTCCAGACCTATCAAAGCTATTTGCCCACAGCTAATGCAAAGGAGTGTCATGGGATTTGAAACATACATTTCAGTGGAGTGCTTAGAGATGCCATAAGAAAAAGGATGAAGTACAAACTAATCATTGTACCTTGTTTTACTGAAACTGTGTTTGATTTTTCCCAAAGTTCACTATGGAAGAGAAAAAATAAAAATAAAGAAAAAAATAGCATTTTCATAACAATAAGCTCATAACAGTAAGTTTGTGTTTGCGTTTTTTGTTGTTGTTGTTGTTGTTGTTTTTTAAATATTAAGTTTTCAATTGTCAAAAAAATAAATAAAATGCTTGTCAAGTGCCTGTTTTGATGCCATAAATAGTAGAATTCTGAAATGTTTAAATTTTTCTGAGTATTTCCACTTATCTGACATTTATGTGTAATCACATATAGAACACAGATCTGTGCCAAGCCCAGGTTTATTTTGAGGGCAGCTCATGGCTGTACTTTATACAGGAACTAGGAGGCTAGAATACACCCACAAATCCTTAACCCATCATCTGACTGAAAAGAAAAGAAAATGCATTTTCTAACCCACTTTCAAGCACTAAGACAACCTGTTCAGGGGGCAACTGAAAGTATTATTTTTAAGAGAAGAAATAATGATACACATTACCACTCTTTTGCTGTGCCAAACACAAGTAGGCTAAGCTTAAGTCAGAACTGCAAATAATAACCTCTTGATCTGCATGTATTAAAACATCCAAACATTCTCTCAAGCATCCAATTGGGAGCTATACTTGTTGAAAACAAACTAAACAATGAAAAAGCCAAAACTTTTTTACCTTCACTTATTACTAAAATTATTTTAAAAAATAATTTTAAAAAAATCTCTCTCAATTTTTTGTTGACAAGCAGAAATTTCCGAACAACTAAACACATTGGCAATATGGCAGTCTGTATCAAAAACAGAGGAAGACAAAACCTAAAAACTAAGCCCTGGAAAAAAAAAATCGGATTTCTCTTATTGCAGCAAGTAACAAGTCCTCTGGCTTTGGTGTCACTTTCATTTAGATTCTAGACCAGATCAAACCCATGAAACAGCTACAGAAACCGCTCAAAACTAGTCCATGAAGGCATTAACGCCACAGTAAACAGACACAGTGACACTCCAATGTCTCTGCATGATCAGAACAATAGCCAAATTCTGCTCTTAAGGTCTATTCCAGTCTGTTATTTTGATAACAAAACTTCTCTGTTAATTTCTGTTTACCTGCTCATACAGCTGACTTGAGTAATTTAAAAAATACGTATTTCTCTCTCAGGGCAAATTACATTTAGAGAGAAAGAAAACCAAGCAATAACAGCAAATGCCAATGACTGTCTTATAAATCATCTCTTTCTGTAATGGAAATTCCTACATCCTTCCTGATCCACCCTCTCAGCTTATCCATGGATGTGGGAGAGGAAAAAAAACGGAGTCAACAGTACATTTCTCTTATGTTCACAGAAATAGAGGCTTGGATCCTGAAAAACTCTAATGCATATTTTCCACTTATATATATAAACCAACCAATAAAAGGCTGGACATACCAATTACCTTTTCTTTTCTTGTGCATACTGTCAAGCAGTAAACAGAAATTAGCAGCTGCAGTGCTTTTCTATTCAGGATGTGTATATTAACTGATGACTCACCAAATAATTTGCAGCCCAGCATGCCAGTTGTCTTCTCCTCCACAGAAAGAAACACTATTTTAAACAGAAAGTTAACTGCTGTGGATCTTGCCAGCAAGCCAACATGTACCAGAACATAATAAATATTGTTGGTGAACCCCAAGAGGGCAGAGGAAAGGGGGGTGTTTCCAATAGCATATGGCAAGTTTTTCAAAATACTCAACTAGTAATGAATGATACAGGGGAGAAAGAGTGGAGGCAGGGAAGAAAGGATTATTGCAAAGTCAACCCACACTGCCACAGGGCCTTTTGTGGTATACGCTGTCTTTGCTCAGCAGGCAAAACCTGCACTGCATGAACACCTACAGTATATGGCTAATGTGTTGTGGTTTTTTTTAAATCCTCTGTAAGTACTTTTGCAGCCTTCATAATCTATGGTTTAGTCATAAGTAATCTATGGCACAGAGACCAAAGATGGCACACAGCTGTCTTACGAAGATGCTGAAGCTGGAACTCACACTGAAAAGGATGTCTATGAAAGAACAGTTTCCAAATCCTGGTTCTCCAACTCCTGGAGCAGTTGAGAACTAGTGCCTCCTGCGAATAGATGCCCTGTAGTGCCTTCAGGAATATAGTGTCTTGTGGGTCTTGCTTTCTTCCAGAACACTTAACCTCTAATTTTTAAAGCAAGCTGACAGTTGCTCCTTCATATTATGTCCACCAAGTAATTAATGAGCATGGCATCATTATTTTAGCCAAACTTCTGTTACATCCTATCTGATCAGATGCAATCAGAAAGACGTATAACCCAATAAAATTCTATGGAATTAAGGCCAATTGCTCTCTACTCCTACAATATTCTTTATGTTGTTTTTTAGCATGGCATGAAAAAAAATTCTTTACTGACAGTTCAGAAAATTCACTACAACTTAGTATTTGAAGACTGAACCACATATTTTCATGCTATTCAAACTCCACTGAGTCTACTCAACATTAATTCCAATTGATTTTTAAATGCCTTGTCAAAGGAATAAATAAAATAAATAAATCAGACAATGGGAATTTTCCAAAATTTGCAAAAGTATTATTTAATAAAGAAGGGTTTGAATCCTTCCAAATCTCATAGTTTTTTAAAAACTGCAAAAGGAAAAAGCAAATCTTCTTGATGGACATTACTCTTTATCCTCTCAATAAGAAAGAATAATAAGAAATAAAACTCACAGTATCATTTTCCATAGTATCCACCTAGACTTCAAATGAAGAATTAAGTCTCCCCTCAGCATGACCTCAATCATTCTTTATCAACCACTACAGTCATCTGAATATTGCCTTTGCAATGCAGGTTTAAGGATAATTTTACAAAAAGATAAACAGATTCCTGCACACAAAAACACATTCTGTTTGTGTTCCCATACTCTCGTACTAATTTATCCCTCGTTCTGAGTAAGCCACAGGTTCTTGGGCTATAAACTATCACTGTGACAACCAGAAATTATAACGCCCTCTACAGCCAACACTGTTTAATGAAGTACAGCTCCACTGCACAAAAAGGCAAGGTAATGCATACTATCCAACCAACCTTCTGCCAGCAAAACTTGGCATGCTCTTGACATACCTGGAGTGGCTAAAAGCCCAAACTGTGGCCATCATGTGTCAGTTCAGATTTTTGTAGACTGACAATGAACATGCACTTCTAAAAAGCACCAATTACATTACAAACTTGACATGTGGGTAGTCTCGGTATATGCAGTAAGTCTGACAAAACTGAGATGCCAAATTTCTTGTACGCAAAATGTGTAGTTCATTTGCTCTCAAAAGCATCTTCACACATCAAGTGCTTTCCAAGAAAGTAAATACATCATGCACACAAACAATTATGGTACAGCTGATCTCATAAGACTAAGAAACCTCACAAATTTTGGATTTGGTACAAGCACAACACATCGATGATATGTGCAGGCTCTGTAGAAACATATAAGCATAGCAAAAAAAAAAAAAAAAAAAAATCAGTCCAGACATTATACCAAATTCAAAATAGTTTCTCAAAAAAGTCCAGATTTAAAAAAGGAAAAAGAAAAAAAAAAAAAAGACATAGGGAAACTCTTGAAAATGTAAGGTAGAAAGAATTCTGAAAATAAAGAACTTCAGTCCTTTCACCACTTGTCATTTTGCTGCTGCCCTGGAAATATTTGAGGACTCTAAATTGTGCCAGTCCCACATTAAAACAAAAACAAAAACAAATTTCCAAAATGGAATCCCAATTAAAATTTGAAAGTGCACATCAATTCCTCTAAATTATTCTGAGCTGCTATTTGTCTAATCTACAACATAGCAACAGATGCATATCCACAGGTGTCTAAATTGCTCAGCACAGAAAAATACTCACAAACCCCAAACAAGGCAAATCAGCGTAGGAGATGAGTAGGGATGTTGTCAGGAATAACAAAAGATGACCTTGGTGATTGCAATAAGCAAGACCACAAACATTTAAGAAAATACTAGAAAATCAAAATATACAGTTGTGCCCTAACAAGGACATGAATAAATGATCAATAGGAACTCTTCTAACTTCTACACTTGGAAATTTGTATTTTAGATACAAAATTACTTGCCAAGTAGGCAACAAGTTCCAATGGGGAGAAGACTGACTGACTTCAGACTTACACTGGCCAGCGTCCGCTGTTAGTCACTGTTCTTACTAAGCTGTTCTTATTAATGTTGAGTAGCAGAATGAATTTGAGTGCGCACCTTTATAATAGCCAGAAAGCTCACTGCATTGAACCTGAATATATAAAATTATTACCTTTATTACATATGTTTCCCTACCACAATGTGTTTTTCCTTGACAACTGCATCCTCTGTATGTGTAGGAGGAAGGAATCCACCACACTCAGGGCACGCGTTTCAAGCAGGCTTACATGCTCTGTACAGCACAAACTACTTTCAAGAAAAAAGAGGATTTCTGCTGCCAGTGTCTCGCATCCTGCCCAAGCCTGCCGGGACTGTCCGTTTCAGGAAGGGCAGGCAGCAAGGACGGCGAGGCACCTTCTCCTTCTCCTCCTCCTCGGCCACAACCACATCGCTCCCTCAAGCGAGGGAATTTTCAGAATTCTCTGAGGAGGAATTCCGCACTTCTCCCTTCCCTATCGGGGAAGAAGCAACTCCTTCGGTACCCTCCCAAACACTGACAGCCAAGCCCTCGCCTTTGGCCAGTCGCCCTGACCGGCGATGTACATACCACAACGCCAACCAACCCCCTCCCCTTTCCCCGCTACCTCAGGCGCAGCCGCCATTTTGTGGGCCCCGCCTCAGCCGCGCGGCGCAGGCTCGGCTCCGCGCAGGGCCCGGCCGGCAGCATGGAGGCCGCGCTGAAGCGAGAGCTGGGCACCACCGTGCTGCGGGCAACCGGGCACTCGGGCGGCGGCTGCATCAGCGAGGGCCAGAGCTATGAGACGGACAGCGGGCGGGTGTACGTGAAGAGCAACGCCAAGCCGGAGGTGGGGGAGTGAGGGGGGAACGCGTGTGGTGGGCACCTGGGTAGGGGCAGGGGGTTCCATGAGGGCGGCTGCCCTGAGGAGGCGGGCGGCGGGCTGGGCTCCGCTTCTTCTTGAGGGAGGGAGAAAGGCAGGTTTGCCGGCTGGCCTCAGGTAATAAAATATAGGTAGGCAGGTGGCTTGCTGCCGGGGTAAAAGGTCTCCTTCATTCGCTGGCTTCTTCCCTGTGAGCCTGTGGCTGGTGTAGTGTCAGCGCTGGGTGCCTACAGCGCATAGGACACGGGCAGGTTGGTGTTAATTGGGGCATTAGTAATCATAAAGTGGCCTGGGTTGGAAACAACTCTGCCATGGTGCAGGTGGTGGTGCCACTGCTTCTGTGTACACTGCAAGTGTCAAGTGCAGCCTATAGGAGGGGTAAAGTTAGTGCCTGAGGGTATGTATCTTTTTTACTGTAACAAAAACAGTATTTTATTGCAATATGAAACAGTTTTTCTCAATAAATGATATCTTCCATGATCAAGAGTTTCTGCTTTGTCCTTTCAGTATCTGGTACCAGTTAGCGTAGAAGGCAGCAACCTGCGTTTGATAGTGATAAGCATAGCACAACGTACCTGTATGACGTGCTTATTGGAAAAGCAAAGATGGGGTGGAATTTACTTTAAAGGGACTCTGCACTTGGGGCTGTCAAGTGAACAGTTTGCTGGAATAAAGTCAGAACTTGTATTTACCTTTAATAGCAAATAAGTGTTTTTGAATGGATGTATGCAACTACATGTACTTCAAATTTATTTACACCACCTGGTCATATCAGGGAGCTGGAGGGAAGATCAAAGGCACTGAGGTGATAAAACAAGGAAATAGTGAAAGGTTATTCTCTACGTGAGACTGAAAATAGTTTGAATGGATAGCAGTGTAGCCATTCCACTTAGGCTTTTGACTAATGTGTGTTTAGGTATTAAATCCAGCTGTTTACAAGATAGGGCTGGTGAAAAAAAATCTGGAAAGATTTCCTACCTAGTAATCACTTTCTATTATTTTGTCTTAGTCAGTGGGTTCAGAGTGCTGATTCAAGCAAACTTTTGCCAAACTATTCCAGTGCTGTGCAGTGTATGCCGCAACGGATGTATATCAGCAGTTTCTTTAGAAAAAATAAAGTTCTCTAGAAAATGCTATATTTTTAAAAAATTCTATTAAAGTTATCATCTGACTTGAACTAATTATAGTGCTTTATATAGAGATACAGTATTAACTAATTTTCAAAGGTATTGCGAGTCTCAGTAATTCAGCAATTTTTCTTGTAGGCTTCAGAATTTTTATCCAAACCTATTGTAAACAGTCCTCTGACTGTGTCTTGTGTATTAGTACTAGAGGGTAATATTCTATTTTATTCACTATATTTTGCTGTTTTTTCTTTCAGCAAATACTGTAGATTTTCTATATGCCCTCTTCTGCGACCTCTGTAACTGTTCTAAAGAAGCATTCATGTGACAAACACCACTGATGTCAGTAGAGCAACTCAAGAGAATAGATTTTACTTAATGTGAATAACAATATCAGAAAAGGGTCCTGAATTAAGAACATGTTCAAAGGAAATGCTATCGGTAGTGACTTGGTTTCTAAGAGCTTCTGTGTGCTAGTGTGTTATGGGGTGCTTGTCTGCTATCATTGATTTTTATTTTATGATTTTTTTTTTCCAGTGAGGCAAAATAAATAGTTCAGGGAATACTACAAATTGTTTTGAGGATCATCCATCTTACTAAGCAGTCTATGCCAGGAAAGCCATGAAAAATATGAACACCAGCACTACCCTTCTAGACTCTCAATGATATCTGTGGCACATATGTTTCTAGTTATTTGTTTCATAATGAGTTAATGATATATTGCTTACATTTTGTGTATACAAATTACACTCCAACAGATGAAGTTGGTTTGGTGTTTATAGAAAATGCTGTAAACTAAAATGTTTTCATTAAATCAGTTTATGAGGTGAAACTTCTGTAATTCTAAAATGGGTATCAGGTCTGGTGGTACGGATTTATCTCTATCTTGTACATGTGGTAATCCATTTGCCCCTATTTTTTATGTAATGTTTATAGCCTTGTTTGGTTTTATGAAAGTCTTGTTTATCTGTGACTGGTATTAATAGAGATTAATGCTTTCCTTTGGCAGGCTAGAAGAATGTTTGAGGGAGAAATGGCAAGTTTAGAAGCCATCTTGAAAACGCAGACAATAAAAGTGCCTAAACCCATCAAAGTTATAGAACTGCCTGGGGTCAGTACTCTGTTTGTGATGGAACATTTAGAAATGAGAGGCTTAAACAGGTAAAACATAGTATTTTCATTACTTCCTTTCAGAAATTTTTACTGTTAGACCAATTGAATCATTTGTTTTCAGAAGGGAATTTTTTGTTTGAGACAGGAAAAATACCATAATTTCATTAACATGGGAGGCAACTGGCTCTACAAGTTGCTTGTAGTTACTGTAAGACTTTTCCGAACTGTGTAAAGGATAAGCCTTTATTTAAAAATAGATAAATGAGGGCCATCTTACTCTTCTGCCTTCTATCCTTCTATACCTGTTAGAGAAGACAGAGTGACTGACAGAGGTATAAAGAAGAGGATGATGATTGTTTTGCTTCATCTCCCAAAGAAGGTTTAACAAGGAATATGCATAACGTGCATGCTTTTCTTTACAGGTATCTTACTTAAATTAATGCAGAAGTGATACCAGACAGAAATTGGAATTGATGAATTTGTGTTGTTATTAAACTTATGGTTTCTCTCACTTCGATTTTTATTAGTGTTATCAGAAACAACCATAGAAGTATATTTCGTTCAATGTTAATACGTAACCTTTTTTTTGGAAGAAGAGGTGTGAATAGGCCAGAATATTTTGAAAACATACTTTGGTGTAGATGCAAAACTTTCAGTTGCTTGATAAAACTTCCCAAGTAATTCCTTGAATGTTAAGAACAGGATTAATTCGTGTCTCTGTTGCTAAAAATGCTTTTGTTTCTTAGACATTCAGCAAAGCTTGGAACACAGCTGGCTGATCTCCACCTTCATAACCAGCAACTTGGAGAGAAGCTGAAGAAAGAAGAGAGCACAGTTGGTATGGTACACAGCTCTTTGCGAATTTAACCTAGTTAATAATAATTTACAAAGCAGTTATATTAGTTCCTGTTACTTTGGGATAAGTTTGTCTTCTTCCACTAATGATGTCATGAAAATAGATTTGGAAGAAACTATCAGGCTGGGTGGGGAGTGGGGTCATCTTTTTTGCTTTTGTTTGTTCTCTTTTGGACCTATGTAAGCAAAACAGTTATTCAATTTGGGATCCTAAACCACAGTTTCTGCAAGGATATGGTATCAGAGGAGATAATGCTACCTCAAAATGTAATTTCGAAGATCATAATGTAGTTACTTTATATTTAAGCTTTAACGTTAAAAAAGCAATAGCAAAAGGCATTGTGACAAAGTATATTAAAGCGTGATTTTTTTTATTCTCAGTAAAAAAAATATGGTACCCTATAACTTTTAAGGTCCATTTGTATTTTAGATACTTAGAATCTTGTCATTGGTATTGGATTTTTGTCTTTGGTTTGAAAGGTAAAGGTCAAGGGCAAATGGAAGTCCAGTTTGTGGATCAATTTGGCTTTCATACAGTTACCTGCTGTGGCTATCTTCCACAGGTAGGTTGTACTTCATGAGACTGACAGAACTTTAAGTTTATCTTATTTTGCCTTGAGTCACACACAAAGGGCCAAAAATAATATAATGGAAATGCGTTTTTATCTATGGCAACAGAAAAAGAAGAAAGAAACATTTTTTAGCCCACAAAGGAAAGTTGTGCCTTGGATGGCACATACAGGTGCATCAGATAATCATATCTTTTGATATTTTTGTCTTTTATTGCTCAGTGAAAACTATTTTTCCCATAACTTAATGTTTTAAGGTAGTATTCTATTAAAATAGTAGCATTTAGTGTTCTGGATGCTATCAGCATAAAAACTGTAAAATACTCCAAAGTTTTATTTGATAAAAGAAAATCCATCTCTTCTGTGGTATAGAACCAACATCTCCAATCCTGTCCTTTCAGGTGAACGACTGGCAGACTGACTGGGTGACTTTCTTTGCCAAGCAAAGAATCCAGCCCCAGATGGACATGATTGAAAAGAATTCAGGAGACAGGGAAGCAAGAGAACTTTGGGCACAACTTCAGGTAGAAGAAGATCTCTCTGTTGTCAAAATAGCGTTAGCTAAGTATCAGTCCTTTAGATTTTCTTTTCATAAAACAAAGCTTCTGCTTGTCGTTATGCCTCAGGCTCTGTTGGTAAGAGATTCCAACTTTTAGGGATTATAAAATGCCTTTTATTTTAAGGTATACTGGCTTTGTCAACTCACCCTAAATTCCAAAGTGAATGTGTGCCAGACAGCGCTTTGCCTTACTGTTTGGGAAATACTAGATCAAGTTCACATTCTCATTCCCTGGAACATGTTCATGATGAGAAATGTATGTAGGGAATGCTGTTCTGCTCATCCTCTCTTCGTTTAATGTTTGCATATGCTGAACTGACAGCAGTATTGTGTATTTGTGTGCTAGTTTGTAGAAATTTCTTCAAAGTTAATAAGAAATTCCTGAGCCTTTTAATAATGAAGTGGGTTTTATTTTTCATTATTTATAAAGCTGATCAATATTACAGCACTAAATGGAGTTTTACATTTTGGATTTTTTTTAATGCTAGGAAAACATTTGGATGAAATGTGTTCAGTTGCTGGCTTTTATGTAAAAATAGAAATCCTCTTGATTTTATCAGCATCTCTTTTGACCAGGCCCTATGCTGTTTGAATTGAAGTTTTTTGTTAACTGACTTAGTAGAACTTTGAATTCATGCTTTGCAACCTTTGCATGCATAAAGCCCTATGATCATTCACTTTAAATTTATCATTGATGTGTCTTGCTTTTTTTTCCCCTGCAGTTGAAGATACCCAGTTTGTTCTGTGATGTAGAAATTGTTCCTGCCCTCCTGCATGGAGATCTCTGGGGAGGAAACGTAGCAGAGGATGATTCTGGTCCAATTATCTTCGATCCAGCTTCTTTCTATGGCCATTCAGAGTATGAGCTTGCAATAGCAGGGATGTTTGGTGGCTTCACTAGCTCTTTTTACTCTGCTTATCACAGTAAAATTCCCAAAGCTCCAGGGTTTGAGAAGCGCCTGAAGCTTTATCAGCTTTTTCACTACATGAACCATTGGAACCATTTTGGTACAGGATACAGAGGGTCTTCTCTAAACATTATGAGAAATCTGGTCAAGTGACTTTCTGCTCAAGCCGGATGCTTCCTGTGTTGCTTGGCAAACCACATACTTGGTGTTGCAACTACAGGAATGGTAATGTTAATATAGTTGCTAGACCCTTGACCCTCTTTTCACAACTAAAGACGCAGAATCAGTGATTCCTGCTGAATACCAGGTATAGCATATTCATTCCTTTTTAACATAGTTGGAGAGGGAACTATCTAAGGAAGGAGCTTACTCTTTTGCATAAAAGGTCCATCAGTGTCAAGAAGGCATTGTAGGCTTGAGACTAGACAAGTTAATAGAATCAAGCACTAAAGCATAAATGATTTGGAACAGGTTCTGTTAGGGACCAGTTGTTTTTCAGAGCAGAGAAATGCTGGAGTTTGCATTTGCACCCTAGTGGAAAATATTAGAGAAGCCGTTGTGAAATGGAAGATTGCTTTTATCAGTCACTGAGCAGATGGCTAAAAGAGTAGTTAGTTCATCATTTTTTGTTGTTCCTCCTGTCTCTTCCATGATTGATTGCTCAGATTCTATAAGCTCTTCATCTCCAGTTATGTGCATGGGAACAATGAAGTATTTTGAAAGTCAACAAGACAACTGCATAATTGGAACTGTAAAAAGTGATTTGGACTTGCTAATCATTTTGTTAATGTGATTCTGTTGGATGGAGACTGCTTCCTATTCTGTTGCAAAGCAGTGTGAAATTGCTTAGAAATTTTTCTGGCGTATGTATTTTGGTGTCTCGTGACATTCTTTCAGGCTCTTCTGTGCTTTCTGCTCAGCTAGTTCCCACTCTAGAACAATTTTGTTTTTACCTGAACTACCTCTGTTTTCTTTTCTGGATGATGCTTTTGTCCCATAGCATGCAATCTTAAAGCAGATCTTTTCAGGTAAGACACTCTTCTTTATACACCATGTGAAGATGTCCTCTCTCACTAATAAAAAGATGCACTTTTTGATTGTTGTCATTGCCGACAGGACAATGCCATCTGAGCGCGGTATGGTCTTCACATAAATTTTCTGTAATCTAGACTACAGATGCCGTAAGATAATTTACTGTTTTTCATTCCCCACTAAGTGCACTTTCTAGCTCGTAGGATAAGAGACATGAAACCAAAAGGAGTTAAAATGTAACTCACAGAACAGCAGCTCTCCACCATTACCAGAAATTCTGTAATTCTGTAACAATAGCTTTGCAGACTAGCTATTTATTGTACTTGCAAAATAATACTCAAATTCTAACTTTTGTTTTTGATATAGGCTGGTAATGATACTGCAGTGCAGGCGTGCCAGCTAGGTGAGAGAAATGCATGATGCCTAACGTGAATTTTGAATGTTTGAGAATGACTTAATTAAAAATGATTTTTACAGGATATACTGACAGATTTGAGGGTTTTCTAGTTGCTGTTGTTTGTAAGAGTATGAAGCAATTGTAGAGAAGACAATCACTTGATACAACTTTTCCTTAGTTCTATCCCTCTTCTCACTGGCTGTTTAACTTTTGCTATGAAGAGTTTTAAAGCTCTGCTCAGTAGAATCACTTTTATCTTGTGGCTTAAATAAAAAGTTTCTCCATTGATCATTGTTGTCTCTGTTTTCTGAATTAAAACTTCATGGCTTGCTTTCATTCTTGGGGAGCTACTTGTTCTGGCCTGTTAAAAGTCCCTAGCCTGTTAGACAGTTATGGTCAAAGTGGCTGATAGGACCACAGTCATAGATTTTGATCAGAAGCAGTGTGTCATTGGAGAGAACATACAACATGCAGATAAGATTGAATGATACTGTGACTTCAAACTTTGTGTGTTTTGCCAGCTATTTGGGTGCTGTTGATGAAATGTTCTGTCTGTGTCCATATCCTTACACCTTTCACACAAATTTAACACAGCTTAGTGAAACTAGTTGAGGAAATGTACTCAGCAGTCAACTCTGGTTAGATCCCTTAACAGATCATTTCCATGTCTTCATAGGTTGGATATTAGGAAAAAAAATTCTTATCAGAAGTAGTGGTCAGGCATTGGAACAGGTTGCCCAGGGGAGTAGTGGAGTCACTGTCCCTGGGGGTGTTTAAGGAAAGGGTAGATGTGGTACTTAGGGACATGGTTTAGTGGGCAGTGTTGTCAATAGGTGGACGATTGGACTAGATGATTTTAGAGGTCTTTTCCAACCTTAATGATTCTAGGATAGTAAAGTTAGAAGTCATTTAATGAGGTTACTCTTTACAAAACTTCAACAAATCATGTTTATTTTGCTTAAATACTTGTTATCACTGGAAGATGAAAAGTAGTAGTGAATGTGGATTTTCTGTCAGTCATAGGCTAAAGTGATAAATACTGAGTCTTCAAAGATCACCTTTTCCCAGTAGAAGAGGAACAAAATATTTTTTTGTGACTGAAGGAAAATTGAGTTGTATGCAAATTATATAAGTAGAAACAATTGTGTTTAGAGTTTTAGGGATAGTAGGCTAATCTTTTTTTTTTTTTTTTAATCTGTTTTGTGCAACAACTAAAAATGATAGGTGTGTGAGGAGGAATGCAAATGGGACGTAATAGCAAGTTATACCCTGGATGCCTTAGTTTTGAGTTCTAATACACAGCAGTTTAATTAGAAGATGAAGAAGAGGAAGAGATCTTTTCTTCTGAAAGCAGGCTGCTAGTGAACCCTAAAGAAGAAACTGCTGCAGTTCTATAAGGTAACTTTTTAAAATTTTATATTGTATAGCTCTTTTCCATTCTTACAATTCTCTTTGGTCATTTTGTTGTTCTTTGTGTTCCAGGCATGCCTTTGTTAATTATCTTATTCTCTCTAGTTCAAAGCTGGCTATAGCCTGCTTTTCCTTCTAATCTATTCCTTCTTCTTGGCTCCCTTCACAAATTCTGAATGTGGCAAGCCATGTTTCCTTTTACCCATATTCTCATTTCATATTTCCTAGTTCTGTGTGATAATTTTGCTCCCTTTCCATTCTTATTTGGGCAAGGAAAAAGGATAAAAGAACCGCTCATTTTTTATTTTTTTTAACATGCAGTGTATGTATACTTACGTATTGTAGAAACATCTTGAGAGTGTATTATAACTTAAGTCTCTTCACGAGATGGATCACATCTGGTAGTTAAGGCACACCAGAATCACAATTATTTTTAATTATTGTTATTTTAAAAAATAATTATTTTCAATGCACTCTTCAATGAAATCTCAAAGAATTCACTGGAATTTCCCAAGGGATAGCTAATATTGTATACTGAGCTACAGCCTGTGCAATTGTATTGAAAATCACATCTACAGGATTAAAGGAGCTCTGAATAATTTGTCCTTTGATAGTTCTTCACTGAGCAACTGTAACTTCTATCAAAAGAAGAGAGGTTTTTATGATGGGAAGTCTTTTCTAGTTCTTGGCTTACGCAGTCCTGTATAGCTGCTTTGTTTTCCTGTGATTCTTTACATGCTCTTCTCCCAGTGGAGAAGTAAATAATCTTTTCCTGGGCATGCATGGGAATATCTGTCTTCTGTACAACCTGAGGTATATCAGAAAACAGATGTTAGAAGGAGAACAAAACAAGAAGAGTAGGGCAAGTAAACAATTACAAACCCCACTACAGCATGATCCTGAGGAGAGCTCTCAAGCCCAGAGGCCAGCAGCACTCAGGCACTGAGTCCTCTGCAGCCCCTCACCGGTTTCCTGCTCCCTCGCGATGCGGTTGATGCAGTTGGTGTCTTCCTGCAGGCCCTGGCCGTGGTGCTGAATGGGCTGTGCAGCCAGGGTTCATGGAGGTCTGCTGGGTGTTTTCAGACTGGTCCCTCTAGCCCATCTGGAACGCTTATGAACTGTTTTACTTCATGTTTGAAATGATGTTCGAAGCTGCTTGACTGGGAACTCTTCTTGACAAGAATTTTGTTGCCATGAGGGTGGTGAGGCACTGGAACAGGCTTCCCAGAGAGGCTGTGGATGTCCCATCCCTGGCAGTGCCCAAGGCCAGGGTGGATGGGGCTCTGAGCAACCTGGGCTGGTGGGAGGTGTCCCTGCCCATGGCAGGGGGGTGGAATTGGATTCTATTAAATAGCATGAACAGAAATGTTAGGAAACAGAAATGTTAGGAAACCAGGCAATTCACCTGGTTAAATATTGATCCAGAATGGAAGCAAACGGAAATCTGGCCTATCTCTTGGCTACTCTCTATATGTGATGCAATATATTTGTATTAAACCAGTCCTCTTCCTGGTTTAAACAAAAGTAGAATGTCAGAATGCTCAGAGAGGTGTTAGAGACACCTATTGACATCTTCACTGGAAATTGTAGAAAAGATCCGTAGTGGACTGGACTGCAAAAATTTGGGCTTCAGTAGTAACATTGTGGATGAACACTCACTGTCCTTGTTCCCCCCTTCCCCCCCTTCTTAACAGGTAAATTGGAGAATGTGAAGAAAAAAAAAGTTATTTGCTCCTTGTCTATTTTGTTGCCCAAGTACTTCACTCCTTTCCCCAGGTGCTCAGTTGCAACCTACAGCATGATTCCTTCTTTTCAGCAGTTGGAGACCATTGGCCTAAAGGTAGGGCACTCTTTAGGGCATCGTATATCCTGAAATCCAAATTGCTTTGCATTTTCACTATCTAGTCATATGATCTAACTGCCTCAAACTGCTCAAGATCACGACCATAATCAAGTTGCTTTGGGTGTAAGTGCACATGTTTACTGTGATTTAACTTTGTCTCTACCTCACCCCAACACCACTTTCTGTAGCTCTTTTGTTGGTAATCTATTTGACAGCTAGGATGTGAGTGATGTGAATGGTATAAAATATTGCAGCTGGACTTCATAGAAGGATTGCTAGAAGAGTCAATACTTACTTTAAACATAGAGTGGAAAGGTATAGCTAAGGTAACCTGGAATGTGGCTTCTCACCACTTTTGAGTACTTTTCTGCGTACTCAATTGGTGTTTCTGACTCCAGTCATGAGCTGCATTTTTCCAGCTTGTGCTCTTAATCTATAAACAACGTTCTGCTCACATAAACGTGGATGGTAGAAATGTTTCTTGTAGCCAGTCCGTAACTTTGAGGACCTAAACACCTTCCAGTGCTCAGTACATGCCTTCCATGAATCTCCAGTCTGCTCTAGAGCATCTGCATGTCTACCATGGCCTCCCACTGTGCTTTACCTCCCCCTGAGAGTCTCACAGTCACCCCTAGTGTCTTCTAGGATGCTCTAGAGGCCTCTCAGTGCAGCCCTGAGGCCTCCCATGGTCCTCCAGTGCAATCTAGTGTCCCCTGGATGCTTCCCAGTGCACTCTATGACTTGCACATGCCTCACAGCACCCCCCAGCCTGATAGTTTAGGATACTTGAGGCTTTCCACGGACCCCCAGTGCACTCTAGAGAGCACTAGAGGCTTCCCAGTGTGCCCCAGAGGCTCTCAGGGCCTTCCAGTGTAAGCTAGTACCCCTAGGAGAATTCACAGGGTTTTCCAGTGAGCTCTAGCACTCCCTAGAAACTTCCTGGAGTACTCCAGAGACCTTCAAGGGTCCCCAGTACCCTTTAGTATCCCCTGTAGGCATCCCATGGCCTCCCAGCACATGCTAGAGTCTTCCAGGGCCTCCCTCTGTGGTCTGGCACACCCTGAAAGCCTCCCAGTTCCCCCAGGTGTGCTCTAACATCCATTGGAGACCTTTCAGAGCTGTCCATTGTACTCTAGGTTTTACTAGGGACCTCCCAGGGCCCCCTGAGAGCTGCTCTGTGTACCACAATGAGCTTTGAATTTTCACTTCAATGAGCAATGAATTTTCACTTGATAATGTCCAGAAATGATCACCTTAGTATCTCACTGATTTGAGGAAACTTTCAGAAAGTAAAAAGCTCTTGTTTCTTGCCAGAGAGTGCATTGTGTCCTGAGACAGAAGCGTTCTAAACATCTTAGTGATGACAACAAAACTTCTTCCTATGCAATGCAACTACAAGCAGAGAAAAAATAAAATACTAAAATACTCTCCCTATATTTGTGTTGGCTGCCTTACAGTCATCAACATGTTTTAATTGCATCCTGATGGACTGCAACTTTGTTTTTCATACCTTAAAGAACCGCAATAGCGCAACAAATGTGCAGGGTTTGTATTGTTGCATTTAGTCTCCCTCTAGTGGATTGGTTGCAAAATTACCTCTTTGCCAAAGCAAACACAGAGCTTAAAAAAGAAAAACGGCTTCAAACTACAAATACCAGCAGCTCTCAGCACAGTTGAGAAAGGACCCAGGACACGCCTCTCAGTCTTATTCTCACAAATATTTGTTTATTGTCTAGATATAAAAGCCAATGTGAAACTAAGCATTTTGAAACATTACCTCTGGATTTACTTGGGAGGTGCTATTTTGTTATTATTATTTATTTGGTGGGTGGCCCTTTCTACCTCACAGCAGAGTGACAGAGAAAGAAGGACCCAGACCTTTAATCTTGTTTTGCAGTGCAGTTAGCAGAAGGCAGCTGCAGCAGCCTGGAAATTACCATGGAAGAGATCCTGAAAAGAGAATTGAAAACTTCAGTTCTGAAAGCCTTTGGGAGCTCGGGAGGAGGATACATTAGCCAAGGCCAAGCTTATGAAACAGACAGTGGAAGAGTATTTGTTAAAATCAACCATAAGCCTCAGGTTAATGCTAGCAGATACTTAACTGTTAATATTATTGCATGTTGAGAGGTTTTTTTTTTTTTCAATGTGGATGATTGTTGATGATTTTGAGTTCTGTGTTTTCTGGCTTACTTATAACTATTTCAGATTTTCTTTCTTTTAAAAGCTGTAGTTTATTTTACATCAAATATTAACCTGGTGGGTTTGGTTAATGCAAAATGAGGTGTAACGCTATATGATAACCCTCAACAACAGGACTCAGCCTTGCTATATGTAAACGAGGGGCTGAATACAGAGCTGTTATTGTACTACTTGGTCTGGAAAAGCCTAAAGCTGAATTTGCATTCACTGCTTTCCTTTTCATCTTTCATTTGTGAGAATAGTGGTAGTGAGGGAGGAAACAAAGGGTGCCAGTGCTAAAACTCTGTGTTTTGTTTTGTTTTGTTTTGTTTGTTTATTTTAAGCTAGAGGTTTCAAACTTCCTCCTTGTCTTTTGAGTTTCTAGCAGTAAGATTCTTGCAACTTTTCAGGCCAAGCTCTTGGCTTTTCTATTACTAAATGAATACATCACTCAATTGTCTCTTGCACACAGAAGATCAGAATTTTGCTTTATTAAAAAAAATAAAACTGCTGTGAAGAACAGAATTTTCACTTCAGAAATGCTGAGTACAGGCTTAGTTTCCGTACTTTTACCTCTGTCTGCTGGCCATTGACCTGCATGGAGAGGAGAACCATCTTAAGGATTCAGACTTTTCCTTCATTTAGTAGTGGTCACCTGTAATTTTGAAGGAGGAGGTCTTGGGTTTTATCCTTAGAGATCTTTTAACACCTGAGTAATTGAACTCCATAAGCAACTAGGAGTTCCAGGTGAAATATTACATATCCCACTACCCTGGAGCAAGTTTGGGAAATATAAAAATAATATTTGAATTAAGGTACTTGAGTCTCCCCATGTGGATTGAAAGCTATATTCGTTTAACAAAACTAATTAAGTCTTTGTAAACAGTGCTGTTTTTTTTTTTCCAAATTACTTGTTCCAGATGTCTGTAGTTTAACCTCGGGGTATTCTTATTCCTTAACAGGCTAGAAAAATGTTTGAAGGGGAAATGGCAAGTTTGGAATCAATTCAGAAAACCAATATTGTGAGAGTGCCTCAGCCTATTAAAGTAATTGACCTTCCTGGAGGAGGAGCAATGTTTGTCATGGAGTACCTAAAGATGAAGCACCTCAACAAGTATGTTTTTACATCTTGTTCTCTTTACTGTGTCTTTGGGATATTTTTCTTACACTTGGTCAGAAATCTTCCCGAGAAGGACCTCATTATTCTCAGAGATACAGCATGTTATCTGTTAAGATCCATATTTCTGTGCACATATACATATTTTATATCTGTGTATATATATAATTATATATACATATATTTTATATACACATATACATAAAATATATGTATATTTATGTGTGTGTGTACTCCTGCCCAATGCTTTGCTCTTCCCTGGCTCTCTGCCTGGAACAGAAATGGCACACTTTGCCACTCTAGCAGCATGTATGCTGCCTGGTTGACCAGTTTATCTGCATGTGCTGCAGTGCTATTGTGCAGTGAATGTGAGAATGGCTGAGTATAGTCCTTCTTTCCCTGGTGAGGTAGAAAATGTATTAATTCCACTTTATTAGTCACCCAGCCTGAACATAGAATTAGGCTTTCAAGAATCTTACCCTCGTTCCGCTGCTTTAAGGGAACATAATAATACCTATGTCTCCTCTGGCAGTTGTTTGTCAAACCAACCTATTTTTACTGGAAGGACAACAGTAATTCCACAGCCTCCTCAGTCCATTCCAATCCATCCCACCTATTCCTAGAAAAAAAATTCTAATGGCTAACCTCAGTTGTCCTTGCTGAAATTTTAAACCCATTATGTCTTTTCTACACATTCTGGGCATGGAGAAGCAATTTGTTTCCTTTCATGCAGCTCCTGTTTAACTACCTGTGCAGTATTTTAACTGCTTTTTGTTCATTTTTTCTTCTACAGTAAGCAACCTCAATTCAATCCTTGCTTGTGACTTTTTTTTTTTTTTTTAAATTTGCCATCCTTATTGCTGTCTAAATGATCTGTGTTAGACCCCAGAGTAGATACCATGTTCTATTCTCTGCTTTTTTTATGTGGAACTGACAAGGCGGATTACTTGATGGCTTGCACTCCATGCTCTTCTTTATGCAGCCTTGTGTTTTGTTTACTTTTTATTGCAAGAACATTGATTTATATTCATTTTTATTATGTTAAAACCCATATAATCAGAGTCACTGTCAAGCCATTTGCTCCCTATTATGTACTTGTGAAGTTGATTATTTCTGGCAAATTTAGAACTTTCAACCATACTATGCTAGTATTGGTCATACTGAATTGAACTTTTTTCAGTTTTGTTTTGTTCTTTGTTTCTATAGATACTCTTCAAAGCTTGGAAAGCAGATAGCAGAGCTTCATCTTTATAACCAGTCACTCAGAGACAAATTGAGAAAGGAGGGAAACACAGTTGGTAGAGTATAAATATAATGTACTAAAACAAAAAATGAAACAATTAATTTGCCTGTGGCATAATAGTGCTTTATTATAATTTGGTTACAGTCAATACTGGGGCACTGTTTCATAAGATATACTTCCTGTCCCTATCCCACACTTCTCAAATGTGGAGATCATATACAGGAGTCATTATTGCAAATTTTAAATATGAAGTACTTTTATCCTTCAAAAAACTAAATTAATTTATCTTTAATTACTCGTTTTGCATGTTTTGTGTATAAAATTATGCTGCTACTGAAATTTAGTATGAAATAATATTTGATAGCTTTCAACATGTCTTACGTCAAACTGAAGATTTAGACTAATGTCTTTCTCAGCATTAGTTAAACCTTTTAGCTTCATGTACAATCACTGTAAAAATGTTCTTGACCTTACAGACTTTTCTTTCACTGTTGGTTCAGACAATTAACTTTTAAAAATATGGTCCTAGTTATTAATTTCTATTTAAAGATGTTTAAAGGGGATTATATTTTTGAACTCAAATATGCGAACTGAAATATGAACTCAAACATATAATTGCTGCTCCTTGACAACAACTATAATTCAGCAGTGTAAGGTCATGATCCAGTTTCTATTGAGTTCCATGAAATGATTTTCATCATTTTTTGAAAATTGGAATAGGATACAAATGAAAAAAAAAAGAAGGAAGCCATACAAAGAATTCTTATTTTACAAAATAATAATGATTTTGTAAAAATTCTTATTTTACAAAATCTCAAGATTTTTCCTTGTGTTTATTATGTTTCTTAGGTAAAGGAGCCAGTCATTCTGAGTTTCAGTATGTGGATAAGTTTGGATTCCATGTAGCCACTTGCTGTGGTTACATACCGCAGGTATATTCCACATCTGTGAAAGCTAATGTATTCTTAGAGTTCTATTAATTCCTTATACAAAGGTTTGGTTCGTTGGCCTGCAGCTTTATGATAACAGTTCTTTCACAGTTTCATTTTGATCTGATGGTGAGACAAATATGATGGATCTTCAATGTGTGCAGCTTGCTACCATGCACGTAGCAAGTAGATAGAACGAATTGGATAAGAATTTGAAATTATTTGGTAGTTCTTTAACATGGTGATACTTAACAACATAAGCATCCCTTTAGAAACCATGTCTTTGTTTTGGGTTTTTGGTTACATCCACTGTTCTTAGAGGACCTTATCACATAAGACATCGGAACTGTCTCTGAGATAAATCAGTTATGTGCCAGCTCTGCACATGATAGAGTTTCATTCTGCTGCTTAACTGAGTGAATGTTCTGTATTTCATACACTTTGTGAAGTACAGCTTTTTCCCAAATTCGAAACACATTACCCAATAATAATTAAATAATCCTTTTGCATTTCCAGAAAGAATTTGGAATATAATATGGAACAACTGAAATGGGATCATCAGAAACTGTACCTCTAAAACACATTACGAAAATTTAAGTGAATGAAAATAGATAGAACCTCAACTTCTATCTTGTGTTAAAGACAGCCCCACTAGGCATGGAATAGAGCGTGACTTCAAACTCAGCAATTGACTAAATGTTTAACAGCATTCTGATTAGCATGTCTAAAAGTAACATTGTCTAGGCCAATGTGTCAGCATCAAGCATCTTAACTTGATACAGATTATTAATATTGATTGTGCATATGTTAACATTGTTTATTATAAACCTCTGCATCATATTTTCTAGGTGAATGAATGGCAGAGTGATTGGCCTTCTTTCTTTATTCGTCACAGACTCCAGGCACAATTGGATTTAATTGAAAAAGATTATGGAGACAGAGAAGCAAGAGAGCTTTGGTCACAGCTAAAAGTATGAACCATGTCTTAAAGATTTCTTTTAGAAAGTTAGAAATTATGTACAAGTGGTATTTTGAATGTGTTTTATAGCAGATTTACGTAGTTTTTATTAAACAGCTGTAACTAGATTAGTTTCATGGCTGGGCTACCAACGCAGCTGAAAAGAATTCATGTTGCTCTTCCATTTTTTAATAGATAGTGAAAATAAACCTGCAAGTCAGCACTGACTAATTTCTTTGAATACCTCAAATAAGAATATGTTAAATCCTGTCTAAGAACTTGGTGTTGCAAACTGGGTAAGATTCTGCTGCCTAGGCAGATTTTTTTAATTGGTCCAGGTTCACAGCTGAGACTGGTCCTGGTCATACTCTATGCAGTGAGTAAGAAACAACCAGGAAGGTATTCCTCTGCAAGCTGCACAGCACAAACGTGTTCCCAGATGTTTCTTGCTTCCCCTTTTGTCACTGACTCCATTTATTTTATATCTTATGATCTCCCATACTGTTCATGTCTAGAAACGATACATTAATTCCAGATGTTGATAGAGCATGAATTAAAATGAATTGCTAAGCTGACTAACACTTATTACTGGCTTGCAGTTTAGGTTTATGCATGTAGCCATCAACTTCAAAATTACTCCATGAAGATTAAAAACAGGTAGCATTTGAGCAGCTTAGTCTCATATACACTACGCTAATTTGTTTATTTAATATTTTGTTTAAAGCTCTTTAATTGTTGAATGTTTGTTCTTGCTCTTTCAGATAAAGATTCCTGAAATGTTCCGTGATGTAGAAATTGTTCCTGCCCTCCTGCATGGGGACATGTGGGCAGGAAATGTGGCTGAGGATGACTCTGGGCCAATTATCTTTGACCCTGCTTCCTTTTATGGCCATTCAGAGTTTGAACTGGCCATTGCTGGAATGTTTGGTGGCTTTAGCAGCTCATTTTTCTCTGCCTATCACAGTGTAATACCCAAAGCTCCAGGATTTGAGAAACGAAATAAATTGTATCAGCTCTTTAATTACATAAACCACTGGAACCATTTTGGGACAGGATACAGGGGGTCTACCCTAAATCTAATGAGAAAACTTTTAAAATAATCAGATTGGTGTGAGAAATGCTGACCCAGTCCCTTAAGTGGTTAGCAACCTACACTTGTCAGAAGTAATACAGGGTAGAAATCAATGTTGATGCTAAAACACCTGACATATAAAAGGCTCAGAATAATTTTGAGCCTCACTAAATGTTTGAGAGTGATTGTGTAATTTTTGACTCATACACTGGCTTACTAGCACTGATTCATATCCTGATGAAGGAATGTTTTTGAGCACTGTTTATGAAGTTTCCACTAGGTTGGAAAAGTAGCATGACAGTCGGCTGAACCTTACTCTCCATACAGAGTCTCACATCTTAGCTACTGCATATCCACAGTTTGCATCTTGCTGCTTCTGCAGCAGTTCATTAGTGAGAGTTACTGCAGTAGGAATGTGGTACTGGAAGTAATCACTGGTTTCCTACCTCTCCCCATTTTTAATCTGTTTTAGTTTTTCCTTCCATCTGTTTGCACCCTTTTTCCCATTTATGTTTGTTTTTGTTCCTTTCCCATGTAAGAGCTATGATCCAAAATTTAAATCAGATTCTATGAATCTTAAAATGAAAACATTCTCTTTTTGATTTAAAGGTAAACAGGGTCCTTTGGACTGCTTTTGGCAAACACATATAATAGCATTTCTAATATTTATTTTAATTTAATGTAATTTAATTGTACCCTTTTGTTTTTCTTGCCATATGAGAAGTTCAGTCACAGTGGTATTTCTTAAAAGGGATGTCTCTGGAATTCCTTGGTAATTAACTGTACAGTCAGAAAGTGGATTGTCACCACACAAGTTTGACAATATCATATCATTTTAATATGATATGTCAATGTGTTGTACTATGATAGTAACACTTAAATAACTGTAAAAACAGCAAACAGTAGGAGAGAGGTTTACTTGTTTTCATGACGAGAAAGTATCTATTTTGCTGTTGTCGGTTGGTGTTTTCCATATTTCAATTTTAGAAATTAATGTACAGTAGGTAAGGCAAGTCTGTTCTGCCACTGCAGTTTTCTTGTACGCTGTCAAATTGGATGGACTTATACTGTTTTTTAGTATTCCTGTTTTATTTTTTTAGAAAACACAGGCAATGAGGATGTGAGGAGAAAACTGGGCAACAAAACACTAGCATACAATTTGAGCTAGAGTACATTAACCAAGTCACGTGTTTTTAATGGAAGAAAGTGGTAAAGAAAGTAAGTGTAAGTACAGTCCAACATACAGTTATATGAATCAGGATATGTGAATGAGAATCAAAGAACCTATGTCTTTAGGATTCAGAGGGCTGTAATTACTAATACCTAAAATGTTATATTCAGAAATGCTCAAATGTTTAGACTTTCTATCAGCTTTAAATGGCTGTGCTATAAAGAGTTCTTAAAATTATATTTTGTAATTTACATTATTGAAAAATAATTTAGTTCTCTGTAATATAATACAAATAGTTTAATTTTTTTTACTTTGAATTTGGGCTACAATGAATGGGGTTATAACACTTGATACAATTATAGCAGTGGAGAAATGGAATAATAGAGTGAGAACAGTTGAAATTGTAGTTGACAGCTAGATTCAGGTCTCACTAACCAGCAAAATGCATGAATGCTAATATTAATTTTTGCAAAAATGCAGATATTGTGTTGCAAAGTGCATATGAACTTAAGAATTTTAATTGTCCAATAAAATAATTGCACTGCAGAAACTAGCTATTATGTCTCTCTGCCTTTTGTGGTTGTGATGATTAATTTGAGCCTGAAGATGGATATTTGAGTATGAATGGAGGTGCTAGATACTGGACAAGAAGTTACTTGGCCTTATATGCAGACCAGATTTAAATGTTTCTCTGATTTTCCTTTTGTAATCAAAGGAGAGGAAGGACCACCTCTGAGGGTGACTCATCTCCCCCCAGACAGTGGTGAGGTCTGATCCTTGGGTGTGCTTTTTCTACCACGTGAAAAGATAATCTGAGGTGATTTGCTCAATGTCTTACTTCAGACTGACTTCAGTTTTCTAGAGCTGGCAACATGCCAAGAGAGAAGTGGAAATGTAGTGCTGCTATCTGGTAAAATATTCAGTGGCAGAAGAAGATGTGTGGTAAAAGATGAGGGGATGGAAACGTGGTACGTCTAGGGGTGGAGTACGGCCAAGCATCTTCCTCAGGGACCTTGCAGGAAAGAATCTGACCCAAGAACTAGTAAGTGCTGTAAGGGGGCAGCCATTTCTTTTCCTTCCCCATTCTTCTGTAGCTTTCACCATTCCACCTTTGTTTCCAGAATTTTCTGTGATTTAGATTTGACTTGACAATTACCCTGCCAGCCCCCCAAGATTGTACAACTGTTAAGAAACAGAGGTGATGAGGGGTAACAGTGAACTGGGTGCCTTTCATCTGCCCTTTTCAACCTGTGAAAAATGCCCTGAGGCAAATCCCCCTCAGTTTTTAGGGCCACAAGAAAACTTTGGTGGTGGCACTGTGGTGCTGAGCCTCTTGAATTATAGAATCCTAGGATCATAAGGGTTGTAAAAGCCCTCCAAGATCATCTGGTCTAACTACCCTTCTGCCACCAATGTCACCCACTGAGCCATGTCCCCAAGCACCATGTCCAACCTTTCCTTGAACACCCCCAGGGACGGTGACTCCACCACTTCCCTGAATAACCCCTTCCACCGCCGGCCCGCTCTTTCTGAGCAGAAATGCCTCATAGTTTCCAAGCACCACGGCCACAGGCCCCGCTTTGCCTATCAGCACCATCCCCCCTACCCCCCCCCCCCCCCCCCCACTCGGGGCCGGGCCTCCCCTCAGCTGCCCGCCCTTCTCCAGGGGCGGGGCCGCGGAGCCGTCCCTGCGCCTTTCGGCCCGCGCGGCGCCCCGTAGGAGGCAGCCTGCGGCCGGCGGCGCGCGGGGAGCGGAGCGGGGAGCGCGGCGGTTGCCAGGGTAACGGGGCGGGGAGAGGGGCCCGGGGCCGGGCCGGGCCTCGGCCGTGAGGGGCGGCGGCGGCGCCTGAGGGGAGCGGAGAGCGGAGCGGTCGGGGCGGCTTCAGGCCGGGGCAGGAGTAACGCGGCCGCTGCCCCCTCAGGTGCCGCCGCCATGGCTCTGGGCGAGGCGGACGCGTTGGGCCCCGAGGCGGAGGAGAGCAGGGCCCAGGAGCTGGATGTGATCGCCCGCGGGAGCGCCCTGGAGAGCTTCACGGAGAGCCAGGAGGTGCGGGGGCTCGTCGGGGGCCTGGCGGCCGTGTGCGGGGACCGGGCGGCTCGGGAAACGGCCGTGGAGAAGTTCATAGGTGAGCACGGCGACCGGGGGCTGAGTGCTGTCGTGGCCTCTGAAGGAGGGGTCTTACCAAAAAAAAGGACTAAAACGTTGATTTTGGTGTAATTATAATACTGGAACTTCTTTCAACAGGTGCCTTGGGTTCATTTTTACCTCACGGTTTTCCAGATGCACGCATGTCCTGCTCGCACACACCAGTTAGAAGCTGAGCCTTGTATTTAAGAGATCTCAGGAGCCCTGTGTAGCCTCCTGCCTCCCGTTCAAATGCAGAAAATAATTTAGCAAAAGATAATGGTCAAAAAATTAGCCAAACCTAATGGTCAAAATACTGTTTTATTGTCTGGTTTTGACAAAATAAAACTAGATAGGCACGCAATAAACCTAAAAACCATAAATTTGGAAATCTGATCCTGCAGAAATTATCCTATTGAAAGGACTGACAGTGATCTGTCCAAGGAGGCTAACAGTGAACATCTAACTGATCAGAGAGAAGTAGCAGGAATGTATTTGTGTTGATTGTTCAGTGTCACAGGTGAGATGGCAGAATTTGATGGCATAGGAAAACACATACTGAAAAGCCTTAGCTGCTGAAAAGCCATCTCTCCTGCAGCTGATCATCCTGCTGTGCCTCTTTCACATCGTATGCGCTGCCTTGGTTTATTTAGACTGTGTTTATGGTCCTCCTGCACGCATTTCCACTCTATCACATAAAATTTTAGGAGAAAAATGGTGTTGCTACCTACCGAAACACTGACTTTTGCACTTGGGAACGTGTCATTTGAAGGTAGGGGGATGTAGCTGTATAACAGGTATCAGTATCAGAAGTATCACTGTTCACTAAATACAGGGTTAACATGTACTTTAATGTTAACAGTACTGATACGCACCATACATGTTGCTCAAAACTTTGTTCCAACATTTTGTGTCACAGGGAATCGTTTGACCTTTAATAGGCAAAAAATGTCCCAAATATTGGACATATAAACAGACTAAATGAGTGGGTTATAAATTTGGAGGTAAGGAAACATCTTAATCTATGCGCAGATAATGCAGTAATAATCAGTTACTGAACATTTTAATGCAGGTCTCTGAAACACTTACAAAAGCATGTGATGTTTTTTTATGAACTGTTAAGAGCAGAAGTCTGGATTACGTAGTTCAATCTGCAATAAGTTTTGCAGGAAAACATAGGAGGATCTTTCCTTGAAATAATAGCACTAGAATCACATTTTTGTGGTTCATCCTTTTCACTGTTTTGATCTGGTGGTTTATTTTAGATTACCAGACTCTGATCTGGGAAAACAATTTGACAGGATAATGAATTGTAGTTAAATTCCACTTCTGCTTTTGAGCGTTGATGGAATTTCTTGTACTCTCTAATTCTGTTATTTGTACACAGCTTAAGATATTGTTAATTACAGCAGGGAAAGTAGCGATAATTAGGAGTGCAGGCTTCCCTCTTGATTTAGACAGCACTATGGAATCCCAACACAACTGTAGAAGTTAGTGTAAGGAGAGTGTTGGACTGGCTGCATTATGAAAGTGGTTGTGCAGTGTCATCCAGTGGTCAGCGATATACCCTGCTGGTGAAGTTGTGTTTCGTCTTCAGAGTTTGATGTGATGAAGAGAAAGGGATAGAGAGAAAAATTGTTAGAGAGGAACAAATGCAGGAAAATGAAAGATTAAGAGGATATTTTAGTTTTCTAAGTAAATGCTATTTCCTGAGCAAATATCTAAAATGACCTAGGCAATCACCAGGCAATACTGGATCATTTAATAATCTCTTTCTGAAGCGTAGCTTTCATTTCTGTGGCTGCGTGGCATTGATTCTAGGTATAAATGGAAATGCTTTTATTTGTAAAATCGGTGGCAAGTTGTTCTTAGTATTTACTATATTCAATTTCAATTATCTTTTTTCATGTCCATTCCCAAAAGGAAGATAATGTATTACTAGCAGCAGGATAAAATAATGTGGAAACTTGAAGAGCATGGGATTTAGGGGTAGTAATAGCTACAGTTTGTGTTTGTCCAGGTAAAATTTTGTCAAGACATTTTTATTCTTTGCTGTATAATTTCCTTTGTGCTATTTCAAAATAAAAAAGCCTAGTTCTGAGAGCTGTGAAGAGCACCTTTCAATGCACAGTACTATGATGTAATTTTCTGCTATGGTCAGGAAGCTCAAAACAGAGAGAGAAGAATTTTCTTATGTCCTGTTTCAGTGGTAGAACTATATCCTTAACTATGTTCCAAGCATGGGACAGAAGATAGCCTTGTGATGAAACCCTTTGTGTCCAGGTAGAATTTCCCTATGACTGTATTAGCTTAGGGTTGGAAGAGTATCATACTACTACACTTTGTGATGGTAAGGTATCTTTGTGTGGGTGTTTTAAAAAGAATCAGAAACTTGACATGCTAACAAATAGAATAGTGTGTAGAAGTAAGTGGGATGTAAAATGTTATTGGAGGAGATGTGAACAGCAAGTACAGATGGGTAAAGCAGCATTCAGGTTGCTGACTGGGTTGGAGTGCGGTGTAAGGCTGGTTTGTCTGCAGCAGCTACAGGCTGTTCTGATTTAATGTCCTCCGTCTGCAGAGTGCCATCAGAAGCTGGTAAGTTGTTGGCAAAGGAAAACCACAAAGAGCTCTGCAATGACGGGTAACAGCAGACTGAGTGCTGCTGGCATGTTTGATTTAATGGTGACATTTGTCCACAGTAATTTGAGAGATTCCTGGAAGAGAGTTTTTGATGAATTTTAGGTAAATGATGGCATGACAGACAGCCTCTAGTTTTACAATAACTGCTCTGTTGTCTTCTTGCTTCTTGACCTCACTTAAAGGTGTGGCAGTAGTTAGCTCAAGGATACTGAAATTTTAAACTAAAACTGTCTAGAATCAAGGGTGTATCTCACAATTGATGGTTATAAGGGCCTTTCATTTGAGTAGTTGGTCACAGATACCTTTTCCTTTTCAGTTATAATGGACAAGTACCAGGAGCAGCCTCACTTGTTGGATCGCCACTTAGGTAGGAATGTCATCTTGTATATAATACTTTTTTGTGTATATACTTGAAACTCTCTTAAACTAGAAAGTTCATATTTGCATTGCATGATTGTTGTGGTTGATAGCAGATATATGACAATCATCTCCCTTTCTATTATTAGAAGTATGAGAAAGTGTAAGCTAACTGTTTTGTTCCCACTTTCTTTTCTCTCCTTTCATTAGAATGGATGATGAATTTGTTGCTGGATATAGTACGGGACAGTGCATCTCCTTCCGAGCTATTTCATCTGGCTTTTAAATTTCTTTACATCATTACAAAGGTACAAAAACCCAAAAAACAAATGTAACATTCTATAACTGAAAGTATGTAGGTTTCCAATATTTAAATTGCAGTGTGAAAGATGAGTTCTTTTTTTTTTCCTCATCATTTTAATGATACCTCACGCTATTCAATGATCCAGAGTAGAAAAAGCAAGGTCAGAATGTAAAAACAAACAAACAAACAAACAAAAAAAAACAAACAAACAGATATTGAGATACTGAGTGGACAGGCTTAAGAGCTGGTCCTGTGCAAACCTCATAAGGTTCAACAAGGCCTAGCGCAAGGTCCTGCATCTGGGTTGGGGCAATGCCAAGCACAACTGCAGGCTGGGCAGAGAATGGATTGAGAACAGCCCTGAGGAGAAGGACCTGGGGGTGTTGGTTGATGTGAGCCGGCAATGTGCACTTGCAGCCCAGAAAGCCAGCTGTGTCCTGGGCTGCAGCAAATGCAGCGTGGGCAGCAGGGTGAGGGAGGGGATTGTGCCCCTCTGCTCTCATCAGACCCCACCTGGAGCCCTGTGTTCAGCTCTGGGGTTCCCAGCACAAGAAGGACACAGAAGTATTAAAATTAGTCCAGAGGAGGGCCACAAAGATGATCAAGGGGCTGGAGCACCTCTCCTATGAAGACAGGCTGAGAAAGTTGGGGTTGTTCAGCCTGAAGAAAAGAAGGCTCCGGGGAGACCTCACAGTGGCCTTCCAGGGGGAGCAGATTTAAACTAAAAGAGGAGAGATTTAGATTAGATAAAAGAAGGAAATTCTTTACTCAGAGGGTGGTGAGGCCCTGGAACAGGTTGCCCAGAACAGCTGTGCCTGCCCCATCCCTGGAAGTGTTCAAGGCCAGGCTGGATGGGGCTTTGGGCACCCTGGCCTGGTGGGAGGTGTCCCTGGTCTCGACAGGGGGGTTGGAATTAGATGAGCTTTAAGGTTCCTTCCACCCCAAATCATTCTATGATATATTAACTCCTCAAAGGGTCTTTTATTTTTCCTCAGTACTTGATGTTGATAGATAGCTTACTAAATTTTGAACCTTCATGTTACAGGTGAGAGGATACAAACTTTTCCTCCGATTGTTTCCTCATGAGGTTGGTGATTTACAGCCTGTTTTGGATATGCTTATGGACCAGAATCCAAAAGACTGCGAGGTGAGAACCTGCTGTACTTCCTGTTTAATTTTTATGTCTCCTAGAGAAGAAGCTGAAGAACAATGTAGAAAATAGTCCTGCAAAAAATAGCATGTAAAGCTGCAATATAGCCTGCTCAGTGTTAATTGAACAGCTAGAATTAACGTGAAAGTCACACATTTCATTACATACCCTCCTGATTTAAAGATTTCTTTAGCTGGGAGCAAGAATTTTGATTAAAACAGTATTTAAGCAAATAATTTTTAAGCATGGATTGAGATACTGTAGTTCATATTGTTTTATTTTATTGAATGAACAAAGAAAGGATTCCAATATTTTTTTTTTAAGATAGATTAATTTTAAGAGAGATCATCATCTATTAAAGGTAACAAAAATCATGGATATGAAGACTAATTCTGCTCAAAATTCAAATAATTTTAATAAATTTCTTGCAGCACCATTTCTGTTAGTGTTGATATAGTTGTACAGCTTTTATTTTTTAAAGACCAACTGCCATAAAACTAAGGTAATCATTTTTTTGTACAACTTTTCAAAGCTTAAGTATTTTGCAGGTAAAGGACTTGATTTATGAAATATCTATTTTTATTCTGAAACCTTACCATAGAAGCTCTTTAGAAGTCGCTTCTTGTCTGTCTCTCAGAACACCTAAATTTTTTTCAATAAGCCCATGAAAGGAATACATAAATTAGGAAGGACATATTTCTCTCTTGGTCCTTTTCTGTTGTTGCACTTTGTCTAAGAACATACATTTTCTTTCTCTCCTTTCCCTTTCTATATGGAGAGTCACTTTCCTTACTAATTTAGAGTGTTTTTTTATTTGTTTGCATTTATTTTTTTTTCTGCTTGACTGGACTGGAGGCACAAATGGGCTGAGGGAAGGAGAAAACAGGAAAATAGGAAAATGCAGTTTTTCTTTGGAAAAGAATGAACTGTCTCTAAACTTCAGATTCAGGGGAAAGGGTCCATTCACTTGACTACAATTTTCCCATTTGAGGTGTCTTGTAGTTCTTTCTCCTTTGGTGTTTCAGAACACTGAGGTTCAAAGTTTTCATCTTCTTAGCATAGCAGTACCTTGGAGGAGGTAGGTTTGTTCTCCAGGCACCTTGTTGGAACACAGTTCAGAAAACAGAGTGTATATTTTGTTTGACTCTTCTTTTCCAGACTTGGGAAACTCGTTACATGCTTTTATTATGGCTCTCCATGATATGCTTGATTCCTTTTGATCTGGCCCGGTTTGA
Source organism: Aythya marila (assembly GCF_965140915.1). NCBI lineage: Eukaryota > Metazoa > Chordata > Aves > Anseriformes > Anatidae > Aythya > Aythya marila. The sequence goes on along the minus strand of NC_139059.1, from coordinate 7,152,754 downwards.
TGGAAATACTGTTTCTGAAGAAGGGCATGCTCGCATGCCAACAATGGATCGCATACTTAAAGTAGCAAAAGTAAGTATAATATGTCGTGTAATATCCGCAAACCTATAACGCTTTTCTTAGGCTTAATATTCCAATATTAATAATATTAATGTATTCAATATATAGTAAATTCTGATCTTTTCAAAACATTATTTAATCCTGTGTTTTCTTTGTCTACTCTGTAAAGAATTTCTCCATAGTTGAAGAATCTTTCGTATGTTATTTAATTCCTTAGTGTCTGGTTAGACAGTTTATTACTTCAGGGAAAAACAATCATCAAATTTTATGATGATCTGCTATGAGTGTATGCCTTTGACTGTGGTAAGAGCTTTTAGAGTTTAAAGATACTAGCTAGATTTTCTGAAAGTCAACTTTACATATTTATATAGGAATTTAGTGTTTGTCAGGATGAGTAACGAAGCTATGACTGTGGAAAGAGTTTTCAACAAAGATAATGAAATTTCACTTTGTGTAAACTTAAAGTGGCTAACGCGTCATCCCTTTAAGATAAAACATAATCATCCCCCTTCCCACAAATAACCGAACAGCTTATCCTTACCCTTTTGACACTTGCAGCCCTTAAGTGGTTTAACACTTGCAGAAATGTAGTAACACAAATATGACTGTACTTTAAGGTTACAGTAAAGGTAAACTTGCTTTGAAAGACATTAGATGTGAGAGTTTGTCTCAGATATATTTTGTTAAATGGATTATATGTTTTTTACTATCTTAAACTCAGTATAATGTAATTGTAAATATTAATGTACTCATGTACAAAGTTGTTATGTAGTTGTATTATTAAGTCTACGTGTTTGAATTCTTTTACAGTTAGTTCTGTTTTACTTCTAGTGTTACTTGGTTGTCAGTGATAAGGCTCGAGATGCAGCTGCTGTACTGGTTTCAAAGTAAGTCTCTTTTTTGCTTTTTGGCAGAAAGGAAAAAGCTAGCTCCCTTTTCCCCTGTCATTTTTTTAGCCTGACGTATTACTAACGACCGTGTTGGGAGCACTGGAAGTTGCCAACTATATGGGGTGTTAAACTTGCTTGAATCATGTCCAATAGCATGTTTATTGTAAATGTTTTCTTCTGTTAATCGGAAGAACAGGCATACATTACAAGTGATACTTAAAGGTCTTTACTGCTAGCAGAATACGTTTCAAACTGGTTTCTAGGGACTGGTTTGTGCTAAAGGGCTTGAAAAAGATGAAGTTACGCTGTGTTGCTGCTCATTTTTTGCAGTATATTGCATAGAAAATAAACAAATTTGATATTAACGTAATTGCTCGATGTCTCCTAGAAGTACTTAAGTTACTTAAAACAAAATAGTAATGCTAGATTTTTTTCTTAATATCCCTCCTCTTAATTTTCTGGACCAGAGAAAGGTACTGTTTTCATAGGTTTATTGTGAAATAGTTCATCAAATGAAATAGATTTAGGATAATGGAACTTTGTAAACCATATTGTTTTACAAAGCTTAGTGTTAGATACCAAACTAATTGTAAAAGAGGTGCAGTTGTTATGATACCTTTTGTGTCAGTTCAGTAATCGGGTTTTTTATAAATTTGAAATAATGAAGTTCTCTTTCTTTCTGTCCTAGTGTGTTATGAAACCAACCTAAGTTGGTTTCATACCTTTTCCCGATATATATCACATCATATATCTTTATTCTAGTATATTCTAATGGTAGAGAACTTCAGTCTGCTTAGTCTGTCACGTAGGTGTTCTTTTTTTAAATACGATAAATGGAGTATTTAAGCTTGCATATGTTCTAATGTACACTAGGGGGCTCTGCCAACATAGTTTTGCGACAGGTACAGAGGCTGTGTGGGTGTGGGTAGCTAGTCTGAACAATAAAATCAGTTTTAGCATTTTTCTCTAGATTGAAAGAGGCACAAAATTTACAGGCTTAGTTGTATCAAAATAGTTGTTAAATAGAAATTAGTAGAGCAGATTCTGTCTTTTGGGGAAATAGCTGTCAATGTACTTATTTTGAATTTATTCTGAATTTCAGTCACAGGACCCAAAATGCTTTAGAAGCTTGTATTCACTGAGTATAATGCTACAATGGTGAATCTGATGGCAAAACAGACACTTTGTGTTTTGTGTCATGCAGAAAATTCATGAAGGAGTTGGGACTAGCATATAGTTCTGTGGTGACGAGTCTTGTACTTTTATGATTTATTCTGAAGAGGAAAATTCAAGTGAATGCATGCATTCTTAGAATAGTCTTTAATAAACAATCTTGTTTATTGCATACTTACTTCCATGTGACAGACTGTGGGTTTGCCTGCTTATTTTAATTGTTTTTTTGCAGTCGTTTTGGAAGTGATTGGAAGTTGCTTTTCTAGGATTTCTATGTATCAGCATTGGTAATCTGCCTTGTCACAAGGCATGCAAATTGTGACATGCAGTGAATTATTCTTAAGGGTGCATATATGCCTGAATATGCCCTTTACCATCTTCACTTACTAAAAAAACACAGAAAAATCCCCAAACCAACCAAATGTGGTTGGCTTTTTTAAGGTATATTCTGTATTTGCAAGCCTTCTCAAGTAGGGACAGTGAATTTAAAATATTCTGTCATCACTTGAGATTATTTGAATTTACATGCCAGGGTATCTAAAAATAAATGACTACTGGAAGCATCTGTATAGTAACGTTACTGATTCCAGCATTGCATTCAGAAAAACTTTAAACAGGCAGTGCTTAACCCTGGATTTCAGAAGGATTTATTAAGTTCCTTTCATCCCGATGCAGAATACTATGCAGGCGGTTGTTAGCAGTTATATGTTTCTTTTCACATCCATTCTATTGGCTGAATTATTTTTTATTAAAAGCATATCCTCATAACAAATAAGGTGATAGAATACATTAAGGAATATTAAGAATATATTCTGGTGCTAGCTGGATCAAGGTGTGTAAGACTAATGGAAGCAAAATTACTATTTAGTGTAGCTGTAATTAGTTTACTATGAAAACACCATTTTAAAAATAGACTAATGATTAATATATTTCATAAGGAATTCGGAGACCTGAATTCAATGCCTTTTGGCCTTGGTGTACTTGAATTCATTGCTTTCACATCCCAAAGCAGTTCTGTAATGAGCAGGGCATAGATATTCTGAGGTAACTGTTTCATCTTCTTGAAGTTAGACTGTTAGGGAGGCAGGAATGCAAGAGTCCTGGGGAGATAAAATAGAGAAGTTTAACTCCGTAACCTGCTGAATAGGAAACTTCTTACAGAGAGACAGAGGAGTGGAAGGGGAAGCCTGGACTCTTGTTCCTGCATGAAGGAGCATGCATTTCAGGTAAAATTCAGAAACATCAGGATCAAAAACTTTGCATTTTTCAAAGTCTTTCCCTTTTCCTACGGCAGAGAAGCTGGGGTTTGTTCCAAGAGCTTTCTGTCTGCTCAGTGACCTGGCTGCAGTAGGAGGAGATGAGGCTTATCTTTGTCTTGCTTCTAGTCTGGAGGTTAGGGCACTCCTTAGAGTAATTAAGATTTAAACTCCTTTGGGCTGAGAAAGGGTCTAGGAACCAGTTCATCTACTTTACAGGTTACTTCTATTACCTGTGCTATTGCGGAGAAGGATTTGTCCTTGGTGCTCTATTATAAAACAAAAAACAACCCCTCTCAACTAACTCCTCCTCTAAATCCTCATTGTTTTTTTGCTGAACACAATAGATCCAGCCTTTGAAGGCAATTCAAGTGATCACATCTGCTCATTGTTTCCTGTGTTCTCTGTATTTAATATTCCCCGTTAGTTGGCTCTTGATGCAGTTCCCCATTGAATTTGCAGGTGTATGAAGTAGCCAGATGAAAGCTCTGTACACATTCTATTTTAAGCACTATGAGTTCTACAGTCAGGGCTTTCCCATGTACTTTTCCTCTGATTGCACCGAGGAGAAAGTTTCTTAATTAGTCTCAATCTCTGCTGGACTAGGAACCTAGTTTTTACAAGACTAAATGCAGTGACTGAAGTAGATGCCCTAACTGTGGCTTGGCTGGCGCTGACGATGACTGAGTTTGTAGGTTTAGGGAAGTAGTTTAACCATGATAAACCTCTTCGGTCCTCTGTAAGAATGGTAAAAATGCATCTCTTGACCCATCCAGTATGTTAAATATTAGGTGTTTAACCTTAACAAATACCTGAACAAACAAATACAGTGCTGATGATTACTCTTACGGGCCTGGAACAGGATCTGGCTGATAACAAGTGCTGTATGGACCCATTGCTGAGTTACGCTGTCTTCTAGCTGTTCTTGGTGAGAATAGTAGAGAATCTTTGTATTAATTTCAGTTTTCATTCATTTCAGTTTTTACTAATTGTAATGGAAATTATTTGTATGTTGTAACTGTAGAAAGTTATTTGTTTTTGCAATTAAGCTGGGAAATCTTTAGAATTCTAGCTTACAGGTTGGTATGTTTATAGGTGAAAATTTTGTCAGAGCCTTGCTCAGAAACGGAAGGACTAAACTTAGGAAGATTTGTAGTGTTCTCTCCTCTGCAATTTAAGAAAATCCTCATTGTAGAATTGTCTTCATGAATTGCAACTGGTTTGGGTAGCAGGAAAAAAATTAATTTATTTGACAGTTGTGAAGATAGTAACTGCAGTGTTTTGTTTTTGTTCTTGTTTTCTGTGACAGATTTATTGTTCGCCCTGATGTCAGGCAAAAAAGGATGGCAGACTTTCTGGACTGGACTCTTTCAATGTTATCTAAATCCTCCTTTCAGACTATGGAGGGGACTGTTGTTATGAATGGCATGCTGCAGGCTCTGGTAAATACCATTTTTCTTCTAAAAGATAGATGATTATATATATATATATTTTCCAATGTAATACTGTTGTGGTAGACCTTTAATAGAAAATGTACAGAGAAATTCATGCTGATTAAAAATGGTAAGATAATGTAAAGCCAGAATTTCTTGCACAATAGTTTTGAAGGTACAACTTCACATATATGTCTTTTTTCTCCAAGTAGTGTTTTCATCAACAAATGAAAGGGAAGTTGCCAGTACAGATACTGATAAATAACTCTCAAAAATGTATCTGATTGTATGTTGGTAGTCATTTCATAACTCAAATTTTGTTTGGCTTTGTACCAAACCTGTGAAAAAAAAATGAAATAATTGGAACTGTACAAAATGAAGAAGTCGGGCTTTTGATGTAGCAGTGGCCCCTCCAAGGATTCATGAAAGTTTTAGTCATTCTGATAAATTTTTTCTGATAATTTTAAATTTTTGTTCTCAAGAGTTTTAATAAGACATAATAAACTTACTAGACTGTGTAGTTGAGTAGGCTGAAAAAAATACACTTCCTTTATTTGCTTGTTAATCAGAAGAAGTTCTTCATTTAATGTTCTTTATAAGAGTGAAATCCTCAGTTCGGGTTTTAAAAGTAATACCTATATAGTTGTACAATCATACGACAGTCCAGGTAGGGGAAGAAAACTTGAATACCTGAACTAGTGCTATATGATAACACTCCTCTTGTGCATTTTAAGAATATCTTTCTATAACAGCTTTCCTGTAGTTTTATACTGTTAAAGTATTTGTGTATTTTGAATTGCTTGAATTAACAGTTCTGGTATCTGTTCCAATTGTGATGTCCAAACATATTTGCCTGGAGTAGGGGAATTTGTGTGTGGAGTTGTTTCTTCTTTGCTTTGTTTTTGTTGTTAACAAAGTTGAGATAGCACACACAAAGTCAGAGGGCATGCACATGGGTAGCCTTTGTCCAGGTTTAAGGATTTGCTGGCATTTGTATGAGTTTCTATAATTTGCATAAATTTGCAGCTCTTTTTAAATAATTGCTCTGAGGACTTGTATGCAGTACATTACTAAACATCAAAGCAAAGTTCTGGAACAAGTGTGTGTGTGTGCTGGTGTTTTTTTTTTATATATAGATTTTATTTTTTTTTCCTGTAGCAGCTCTTCCAAATCAGAAGATAGGAGAAATGATCTATATTTAGAATGACTTAGGACTTGCTGCTTAAGCAAGAGGAAGCATTATTTGTATGCATTGCAGTCTGTTTCAAAAGACAGAGTGATGTTTCATCATTTTATTGTCAGATCTGGAAAGGGAGACTGTTTGCCATTCTAGGTGCATGATGAGACCTGTAGGATGTATAATACATTAGTGTTTTGTCATAATTCTTTTGACTTTGGCTTTGGCTCTATCCACCTGTTCATTAGTGCATACTAAGCGAAACAGGTGAATACTTAACAAGTCGAATCGAAACTAGAATGTGATACAATATACCTGGAAGCAGAAGCCTGCCTTCTTGCATTTGTATGATTTTTTTTTCCTCCTATACATTGTGGAATGGGAGAAAATATTTATCAAGCCAATTTTGTTGGTATCCTACAGCTCTTGTTCTAGTTGGTAGCCATGAACAAACCGATTTTTAAAGCCTTTTTCTTGCATTTAGCTTTGAAATTTTAATTTCATTTACTGCAATATAAGCACAAATTATATCATTAGGAAATAAAGGTTTTCAGAAAGATACATATGTAGGTATATGTACGGAGACATGCTTAAGTGGAATAGGAAATATTTATTTCAAGAGTTTAATATAACACTTAGAACAATAGCATGTAGTTAAACCAAAAATATTACCTGAAAGTAAAAGCAGTATTCAAAAGAAGTAAACCTGTTCCTTTAAACGTACAAGATTTTAGCAGTCTCTACAGAAACAAAACAATAATTGCTAACTGCATAAAGCAAAATGCATCCTCAGGAGAGACAACTAAAACTTGGCTCGGCAAGCTTCAGAAGTCTTTGCCCTTGAATTCCTCCAGCGACTTGTTACTTTAAGAGTCAAACTGCAGTTACCTGGTATCTGTGTCTGAACAAGCAGGAGAAAAAAGACAAATTTTCAGTTCCCAGCCAGTACAGCAAGGCAGGTTTCGGGGAGGTAATGCTGCTTGGCCACAGTGGGTGAAATAAGTCTCCCCCCACCACCCAAGATCAGTTTGGAGCTTCCCCTAACAGCATGGATTTCAGTGGGATTATGATATTAGGCTGTTTATGGTCTGCATTGCTGTGAGATTGACATGGCAAAAGTATTTTCAAGTGACATTAAGCCCTTGCATTTCAATGAACTGAAACTGCAACTTAGGTACGCAGTGAGTAGTTCTGTGCTGCTGCACTTTGATCTGCCTCTTCGTGGCCTTAAGTCTCGGTGATTAGGTATGCTACTGTTTAATCTAACTCAGCATTATGTGTAGAACAAGTACTACTGTTTCGTGATTCCTGTTGAAACACGCAGCCTGCATTACACATTTTAATTCCACCGATGCTTTTTTCTTTTTTTCTTTACACCTGTCGTCAGTAATATATCATTTCACAACAGGTGTGCACTAGCAGGAATCTTTGCTTGCTATGTTTCAGATTCAGTTTTTAAAACTGCTTGAAGTGCTTTCTTCTGTTGAAACTAAAATCTCAGTGTTGAACTAAACTCATTTTTGTGTTTGGACACTATGTATGTGTAGGTAATGTGAAGGATTATAAATGTTGGATTGACATGAAATTGCTACTTTTTTATAACAATTGTTTACTTGAAGGAAACATCTAACCTGTTTCAAGAATCTGCATTTTAAATTCTCTTGGTCTGGAGGTTTGCTTTTAAACCTGCCATTATATCAAACAGCTTTTTAGTTATTGCTGCAGGGTGTAGCACTCCCAGTTCTTGCGTGACAGAGATGTCATCATGTTGAGGTAGCCTTGGGCATTGAAACTTATTAAACCTTATTTGTTTTATAAGTGATTCAGTATACAAGTGTGAGTAATAATTAAAAAAAATAAAACGCCCTACACGGTGATCTGATGAAACTCGAGAGTCTTAAGAACAGGGCATTTCCCTGAGCTGTCTCTAATGCAAAGGTTATTTAGCAATAGCTGCATGCTTATGTAAATTTTGCTCCAGGGAAGAAAGAACTCTCCAACTCTATTCTTTCAGACCCAGAGGCACAAAAATAGAATATTTCCAAATAGAATGTTTCCCAAGTCTCTATTTTTTTGGCATTCTTAAAGAATTAGTGATGCTGGGATTGTCCATTGGCATTATTTTTTAAAAAGATGGTATTGTTTGATGGTTTGTTGGTAAAGGTGCCCAAAAAGCAAAGCTGATACAAGGAGAAGAAAAAAAAAATCCTTTCTTATGGAAGGGCACTGACCTCTTTACGTCTTTCTGGTAATACTGCATCTCTTCTCTTTTTGAAGGGTACAGAGTATTCCAACATGGCCTTTTCTGATACCTCTGTGTTGTTTTTTTTTTTTTTTTTTTTCACCAGAAGTACTGAGGTTAGTTCAAGCTTCAGAGTTTCTGTTAGCATTAGATTGATTTTATTCTTCCTTTTAGAATATAGTGTTGTCTAAAGCATTATATATAGTATTTTAAGTATTCAGAATCTATTTTGGCAGTCTTGTTAAGATGGAAGTCCTGATCTATTAGTCTAAATTTTTCAGGGTTTCAATCGATAAATAACTAAGATGATACGAGAACTTAACTCCTTCTGCCAACTATTTAACTGTGCTGTGTATCAAAGCTTGTCAGAGTAATTACCATGATCAATACCCTGACACACACTATTTCTAGTTGTGTTGAAGCTGTATAAAGAACAAGGGCTTTAACTCATCTCTTTCACCATTTGTTGCACTTGCAGTGCGTTCCATACTCTCTACTTTCAAGCAAATTTATTATTCTGACAGCACGTCCTCCCTCACCTTGTTTACCTCCCCACGTCTAGCCTGGAGGCAGGAATGAGTGATAGCTTTCCCTCGACCTGGATGCTGTGTGACTACTAGGGGGTGCTCCAGAGTAATGAAAGATACCATTTTCTTCTCTTCCCGCAGAGGCTGAAATTATCCTCCCAGTCCTTGCCTTGTTGGTTACAACCAGAGGGTAGGTTCAGACCTGCGACTCCTGCTCGGCAGGAAGGTAGACTTGCTGCCAAGCAGTCAGGCCACCCTTAATGGTGATTTGTATAGCTTGGGGAACATGTCCCGGAGATGATCCTGATTGATATATCTCACAGAGGTCGGGCCTAAAGTGGGTTATGTAGACAATTGGAAGGTGTGGTGTATTTCTTCTATGATTACTAAGAAACTGGGTTTTGTTTTCCTTGCACCATGCTATTTCTAAAGCAAAACCAGACTTGACAGTCGTCATTGCTTGCACACCACTGATTTTCTCTAATTTGTAGGTGGCTTAATTATTTATAAGAGAGGGAGTCACATACTTTTCAACAGTTCAACAGGTTGGGTGAGTTGGTGTATGCTCTGTGTCCTCATTAAAGCGGAGGGACCAGGGTGTAACTCCAATTGCCTGGATACTCCAACAGACAGGCTCCTTACTTTCAGTATTACTACTTGCTGACACTAAAATAGTCTATATGGGTGGCAAACCAAGCTTATTAATTATTTTGTTTGTATCAGATTTTTCTGAAACGGTGTGCCTCGGATGTTTTTCTTCCTTCAAGGCAGGAAGTTTAAACTAAATACTGTAATGCTGATTTGTCCTTTTTTCCTTATTTATTTTTTTATTTGTTTGCTTGCAGTGGTGCACCGTGTACTTTGCTTTTTAGTATAACCCCTGTATGTATGCTCTAGTGTTGCAGGATTTTTCTAAGACAGTAAGTTTGCTTTATATGCATGTTAGTAACATAAAAAAAAAATAGAAAAATACACACATCTTTAATTTTAGAGGCCAATAGAGCAGGTAAAGTGCTTTTTTATTTCCCCAGAGGAGTTATCAATGAAGCTTGAATGTTTGACAAATTTCGGGCTTGTGAATGTTTTTACATGCTTTGATTCACAAAGAAGTCATGAAAACATCGTCTTAATATTTAAAAAAAAAAAAAAAAAAAAAGGTTGGGCGGAAGCTGAAGCTGGATTCTCAGCTCTCTTGACCATCCAAAGAGTAGTACTCAGCAGTATGGTTATTGCCTACTTTTATAAGAATTGTTTTCTGCTAAAAAAAATATTAGATTTTCTTTGAGAGAAAGAAAATACTTAATGTGTCACTTGCTGAAACACCAATTATCTGGTAGAAGGTTATGTTCCACCTGCAGTGTACATCAGTTGGTGCAAACAAAACTTTTTTCATTTCACATGTACCTCTTTTTCAGCTTTATTTATTCCAAAATCAATAGGCAACATTTTATTTATCAAAAACCATGTAAATATTAAGTCCCCATTTTTAAAGTTTGTTTATTAACTTGTAACACACTAGCTACAGTGTTATTTGGTTAATTTGTACTTCCCTAAAAACTTGCATCAATGATAAAACCCCTTACTCCATATTCGAGAGTAAGGGAGAACATTGAATCAGGTACTAAACTTGTCAAAGATGGGAATAAACTACTATGATTTGTATAGCTGAAAATTTCCTATATTAGAATCTGCATATTTTTCATACTTTATAAGGAAAAAGGTTCATATGGTATATACAGAGTGTATATTCTTAATGGAAGTTAACATTATTTGTAACTTTAGTTCTCAAGATAAACAGTGCTTTTCCCTGAGATTTTCTTATGTAGACCTGTCTAAAACTTGTCAGGGTTCTTATGATGGGTTAAACTCTTGCTACTGAATGATTGAAGAGAGGTTTAGTTTCAAGGTGTGGAACCTGATTTGTTTTCTGAAAAAAAATAAATAATCCAGCTGTCTTGTAGTGTAAATCTCAGTTGAATTACAGCTGTTGCTATAATGATTTTAACATCTGAAAGTACATTATAAAGTCTTGGTGTATTTGTGAGTAGATATTCCATGATGAAAATCAAATATGAAAATAGTTTGTTATTTAAGTATGTAATGAGGAAATGTTGGAGGAAAACAACATGTGTTTCGCTTGTCCAGTAAATTCTCTAGAGAAATGTGTGAAATGGAGTTTGTTGAGTTTGCTGTTCTAAATTGACTTGTAAGTGAGGCTGGTTTCTTAGTTGTCTTATTAAAAATAAGTCTTTTACAATAAGTGAAGAGTTTTCTTATTTCCTGCTTTTCTGTTGGTTAATTTCTTCTCTCTTCTCGCTTTGAGGTGATACACCTTCTGGTTATGTTTTTCTCAAGGAGTCAGAACTGAATTCAAAGTTGGCCTTTAGGATGTGAAAACTCAGGAAGAAACTTGCAGAAAGGTGTTAGAATTAAGGAGCTACATAAGAGTGAAAATGCGAGCATGTTCTGAGGCTACTGTTCCATCTTTGCAGGAACTCCATGACAGTTTGCTGTGAAGTGTGGGGCTAGAGCTCCAAATGCAGTTGCCCAGGAGCGTTCCCAAGGCTATATTACAAAGCTGTTTCTTTCCATTATCAGTACTTTAGGAGTTACACTATGTTTTGATGGAATATGCTTTAACATAGTCTTAATAAATTTGAGGCAGTCCATGCACACCTTTAAAAAGAGTATTTGCTCTTACCTGGGCTTATGTGCAGAAAGGAGAAGTACTTCTGAAGAAAAGGTGCTGCAGAAATGCTGCTGTGTCTCCTGGCATCCACTGCCACCTGGCTAACCTTGGGAAGAAGCCATCTGTTCTGAATACAGGCACAAAGATACGGAGAAATGAACTTATGCACACTTCTGCAAAGAGAGAGACAAATCAGATAGGCCAATTTTTAGGTTTGTTAATAATACTCTAGATTTATAGATCTGCTACAGAACCTAAAATGGTTCTGTAGCATTTCTGCTTTGTAAGTGTACTATTTATAGGATGTCTTACAATTGCCTGGTTACTTCAGGAAAACATTAAAAATCTTAAATAATTCAAGATACATTGTTAAATTCCACTATGTAGCTTGTAGTAAAGCTGATCAGAAGTGCTAATTTAGGATTCTAAAATGTAATTTAGTTACAAAACAAAACAGAATGGGTACATAGCCTAAAGGTGTTTTTATTGCTTTTGTTGCTCTTAACCACACCTGCAGTACAGGAGGCATGTGTATTTGGTATGTGTGAGAAAGTACATATTTTTAAGGTAAGTCTGTTCTTGTTTAACTCCTAGGCATGTTTATTGACGAAGGTTTTTCTTCTGGTGAATGGCGAAGTTCAAGGAAAACTAAGTGGCTGAAGACAGTAGTTTTGATACATGTGAAGTGGACTGGGGAAACTTTAAATGTGTAACGTGTTTTTGTCTGCTAGTAATAGTGCTTTTTTCTCCCTGTACAGCTGAGGCTAAATCTTACTGGGATTTTTAACCATATGTGAAATTATTTTGGGGGCTATTTGCAGGACTGAATGCTTGAACTCTTCTTTAAATCCCTTGGCACAGGAATTAAAATGTGTCTGGTGGAGGTATATTTGCAGTCAGGGAATTCTGTACTTTTTAGTTTAACAGGGAGTTCTCAAAAGCTGCTGGAGAAGCAGAGTAAAACACTTGGCAGTGGAGCCTGTGCTGTGTCCTGTCTTGTCTGAGTTTGATTGCTACCAACAACCAAGCTCGCTCACGTGTGTCCACCTGTCCTGCTTCTCACAGCAACTGGCGCATTGATGTGTTCTGTCTAAATTATGAGCAAGGCTTTGTTCAATTCGGAGAACCCTTCGATGTCATGAGGTCCCAAACAGGATGTAGAGTTCCACTTATTCGTGGTCTGCAGATTCGTCTTCAGTTCTTAGAGGTTCAAAGCAGCGTGAGCTGTTAAATAATAGCTGCTGTGGTTGCACCTGCATTGAACTGGTGTGACCAAGCACTGAAGCACTGAGCTGGATGGATCAGGGAGCTGAGCTGGCTGAAGAACGGCTCCCCAACTGCCTCCTTGAGCGTGTGTTTTTGGGCCAAATCAGCTCCCTGAGCTGGCTGCCTGAATGAGTGTATGAATGGGAGGGGCAGGCTGAGCCATGGTAGCCTTGACTTGCATTGACTTACAAAGAAGTAGAGCTGCACCCCGAGACTCTTCCTCTTGGCTGTTTAAATTACTAAATAGCTTAGATTATTGCAGGAATATTAAAAAATATTTTAGATCTATATGCCTGATATATTAAGCTTTAGAATCTCTATATTCTTATATTTATTTTCCCTATTTTAATTATAGGCACAGTTATTTAAACATGGCAAAAGAGAAGACTGTTTACCATATGGTAAGTTTGTAATATCCTGATTTTTGTTTTTAAAGCCATTTCAATTTAAAAAAGGAAGAAAGGACGCACTGATAAAGAATGAATGGTTCTGTACAGAGTAAAATAAAGTTTGAAAACATGCAAAGTAAGGGAAAAAGAAGAGAAGCCAGTGAGGGAGGAGAAGATACAGCTGAAGAATGTTATGTTGGAAAATCTCATGAAAGGATTAGAGATTTGGCAGGTGATCAGGTTCGCCATTGGGCTAAAGGGGCTGAGCACAGAACATAAGATGTGAAACATATTTTAATGAAATTCATTAGAACATAACCTGGTGTTATGCCTATCAGTGCTGAAAATTTTACAGAAAATTTCTAAGTGTTAACATAAGCCCAGGAGTTACGAAATCCCAAGTTTAAAGAACCTGCTGTATACAGGATCCAGCTGGAATCATGTGGTGGTGTTGAAAAGAGGAAAAGTTTCAGTGGAAAGAGATGATAATGGATTAAATTAGGGATAGACAGGTACTTGAGAACACAGAAGTTTCTGAATATTGTATCTTTATGTTGGAAGTATGTTCTCATGGTAAAACCTGGAATTGTTCTGAACTGACTGCACAATACTGGTTTGCCTTTTATTGGTAGTGGAATAGAGAGGTACAGAGAGATAATGGCTAATTACAGAACACAGCAAAAGAGATTATCTTTCTTGTGGAACTTAGCAAAACACCAGAAATGTGTTTTGTGCTATTCACAGGAATCAAGCAATGATGTAAACTTGCATTAGAATGCATATAACTTGATTTAATGGAATGATTTTGACTTCAGAAGAGAAACTATGTAGATCTAGAGCAGGAAACAGTTTCATTCTCCCAGTTACTAAGTATGACATGCAGACCCTTACTAAAATTATGGATGTGTCAGATAACTAGAAACATGAACAGGCTAGATAAAATATAATGCAAAATAATTTAAAAGATGCATCTGTACAGCAAAATATTGTCATAATCAAAACAAAAAGAAAATATTTGGCTCATGTTGTTAACCCTGCTGGTAAAGTTAGATGTTTTGGCCTGTGGCATCTGGTAGTATGAGGAAAGCAAGGCACATACCAATGAATGAATAAATTTACCCCAGAAAAGACAGAATGCTCACAGCTAAGAAGCAAATATTCAGACAAAAAATTTGGGGGAAAATGAAATGTGAGAGGTGAAAAAATCAGAGATTGTTAGTTATTACAGGGTTATAACAGAACTGAAGATTAAATAGAAAAAAAGAGGTGGAAGTCAAAGGACAACACTTTTGTGTTGTCCTTTTGTATTATAGAACTGGAGTCCTTTTGTATTATAGAACTGGAGTTAAAAACGAGCACAACTCCTGAGACCATTTGCTTGGATCTGTGGATGATCCACAGTGATTCAGTAGTTGGACTTGGAAAAGGCTTATATTTATATATTCTTAATTTTTTTTCTCTCTGTGAGTATTGATGTTTCTGCAGTCTTTTAAAGCATTAATACCTAGTTTTTTTAAAAGTTGTAAAAAACAAAAATCCAGGTTGCAGGAAGATATTTAAATAATAGTCATTATTGGCTTCACCATTTTGCCTGCATGTATTATTTTACAAATATTTCAGTATGTCAGGATAAATCATAAAGCTGTTGAAAACTTGAGTTGATTTTTAAGTCATGTGCCATACGATTTCTCAGACTTTGAAAGAATTGCTATACCCTTGATCTCGATATTTTAGAAAACCCAGTATGAGACTGGATTAGAAAATTGCAGAAAGATGTAATTCTGTATCTGCAGTGCTTACAGTAAGAATGATTGGTCCTCCAGGGTCTGAGTTGTTAGTTCATATTAACTACTGATAAGTTGTAGGCTCTTTCTTTGAGAAAGTCGTTTCAGGCTGCAAATGCAAAAGGACTGTTTTATTTGTAGCATGGATGTGTTTCTTGTGAAAATTTTGAATTCTGGAGTCGTTAATCCAAGACTCTCCATTAGTCTCTGTTTTTTACTTTGCTGGACAAATAACTGTGTTAGCTTTGATGTGCCCAAATGAAAGGTTTTGTTGCTGATTGTTTACACGTACACATTATTTTTCATGTCTAAGTGTTTATGGACATTCATCATCATAAAAATTTTCTGTGCAGAGGATTTAAGTTGGTGCTACCTGAAAATAAAAAATGAGGAAAATGAACAGTTTTTTAGTATGCAGAGACTGGTCACAGAGTAACTGAATTGCTTTTTCTGACTTCTGGTTCTGTTAGGCTACTGAAAGTTCTTAGACCATGAAAGATTCTTCAGTATGTTTCTTCCGGTGAGAATGAGACGCATAAATGCTCCCTCATGATCTAGATTCATTTTGATTTTCATAGTCAAAAGTAATCCTTAAAGTAATCCTACCTGTCTGGTAGGTGAAGGATATTACCCTTATTTGGCCATTGTCAAAACTATGACAAAGTAGGTAGTACAGCATTTGCATTTCAGTAACACCTTTAAAAATCTAAATCTGCTACAGATTTTTTGAGATTTTAAACATTTTTTTTTTTACTGAGTCTTTTTTAAACTATTTGTCTTGACATGTTTCTTTTACAGCTGCTACTGTACTTGAGTGTCTTGATAACTGCAAGCTATCAGAAAGTAATCAGATGGTTCTTCGCAAGCTGGGGATGAAACTTGTTCAACGACTTGGACTGACATTTGTGAAACCGAAGGTAGCAAAGTGGAGGTTAGTTTAAAGTTGAAACAGTGATTTTTCTTTTCTTTTTTTTTTTTTTTTTAAGTAAAGTGAATCTTTAAAAAAAAAAAAAATCACAAACACTCCAAAACCTTAAAAAGTCTTAAATCCATCCATTTGATTATCAGTCTCTGCCCTCCTGCCTTCCCTCCCCGAAAAAAAAAAAAAAAAAAAGAAATCCTTGTATTATTTAAGACTTGCATACATCCTTCATTTGAACACGTCGGAGAATTAGATTTCTTATGCTGTATTTAGTTTTCTCTGTTTTTTCAATTTTGGTATAGTAAACCGCTGCAACGTTGTGACAACCGAAGTCTTTTGATGTTTTGTGTTGCACATTACAAAGTCTCTTCCTATATAATGCATAACTTGGTAAAGATGGGAAGGTGGTGAACTTTGTTATTGAAGTTGATTTAATTCAATTTTGTGAGAGTGAACTTAATTTTTCCATTTCATTTTTCTACCCTGATTCGATAGAAGGTTCACAGGGGAAAACTGGTTTGTGATCCCACTTCAGTTTTGCATATTAGTCAGGTTTTGGTGTCTGGTTTTACTTATTGCCAGAGGGCAAACTCTTTTTTAGATTTCTCGCACTGATATTTTTAAAATTGCAGGCTCCATTGGTGACTATTTTTTATTGTATTTCTTTTACCAACTTTTGAGAATGTCCTTAGGCATAGAAAATTCTTTTTAGGTGGAGTGTACCTTGCCCAATGGCAAGAGTCAGTTTAGCATGGAAAGTATATCTTTTGTAAGAATGTATCTATACCACAGGCTAAATATCTGAGTACAGCTTGTGCAGAAAGTACCGAGCTGGCTTTAACGTTTAAAAACTATTTTTCATAAATTGATATATATATATATTTTTTTAGGTTTTGGAGAGTGTTTTAGGGTATGGGAATTTTTCCTCTTATTGTCAGTAGTGGAAAGTAGGTTATATTGAAACAGGAAAGGGAGAGAGATGATGAAAGGTACAAAACAGTTTTGCACAGGAACCATTTAAATAGTCTAGCTTTTCTCAACCTAGAAAACAGACAACTGGGTCAGGAGGGAGGAAAATGGGATACTTTTCCCTTTCCTTTAAAGCAACCTCTAAGTAACTGGAAAGCTGTACACTGGGAGGTGCAGTCACTTGACAAGCAGGCTTTGTAACAGTATATACCTATTTCAACTGGAACTTAAATCAGAAAAGATTATTGACTGTCTCTTTTTTATTTGTTTAGGTATCAACGTGGCTGTCGGTCTCTGGCTGCCAATCTGCAAGCTAAGGGTTCGGTTACGCAGAATCAAATAATAAATGTTGCTGCTAATGAAGCTGAGGATGATGAGGCATATGACATTCCAGGAGAGATTGAAAATGTTGTAGGTGTGTTAAAACCAGACAGAAGTTATCGTAAGGCCTGCAAATTAAGTGCACATTATGAAAATGGCTTGTTTAGTGCTAAGAAAGTAAAATGGGTATCTGCACTAACGTGAACAATTGAAAAGATTATAAAATTTCAATCTGTGCATCTTGTTAAAATATACGTAATTTTTGCCAAATTATTTGAATTTTAGCATCACAAGTAGGAACTCAGTACTTGTAACATTTTTTTTGTGGGGTTGGGGGAGGGAGTTATTGAAATACACTTTCCCAGTAATGTGAAAGTGTTATCTTGAGCCTTTCAGAGATGGAAGGATGAATTAAAATTCATAATGAAAAATGAAGTAAATGGCATTACATGAAAGCAAAAGAATTATGTGGAAGATTTTAACCTGTGGTAGTATCGAAGGAACAGTATTTTCTATTAGTATGTATTCATAAAGGAGGTCCTCTGCTAGCTTTCTAGTGGATATGCTATAAATAAATAGGCAAAGATGGCATCAGAAAACATCTATAACTAAGTAATCTAAGGAACCTCTGAAAAAAAAAAAAAACATCCTGACTTCTATTTTGAACCTGTCAGAGTAATTCAAATTTTAAACCAAATTTTCTGTTTTAGAAAACAATTTTGACATCTTTTATGTTTATTTAGTTTCAAGTCATGCTTGTGTGGCCTGTATAAGAAATCTGGAAACAAATATTTTTGTTTAAATTGGGAGGCAGCTATGTTAATAGGAAAATGGATTTTTAATGTTTAAAAAAGTATTTCTCTTGTTAAATAAATGAAAATAATCGTTTTGTTTCAATGAATTTATCTGCAGAGCAATTGTTGGTTGGACTGAAAGACAAAGACACTATTGTCAGGTGGTCTGCAGCAAAAGGGTAGGTTTCTTATTGTTACTCTAAACTATTAAGCTAAACCCAGTACAACAACAAAAATACAGTCTAATGTAACCTGTGATTGATAATTTGTGTCTTGCCAATATTCACAGTTACTTCAAATGGCTTTAGCACAGCTCATGCTGTAAATCTGTGTTTATGACTTTATCTAGGTGCATGTGAGATGGGGCTAGTCTACAGGAAAATTACAGCTGGGTTTGGAAATAGACATCTTGTGTAAGATTTGACTTAAAGGCTATAAAGTAGTATTTCTTCAAAATGTCTTTGTTCTCCTCTCCTTTGAAAAAAATATATTTCTGTGTTAAATTCTCTACTTTGTAGCTTTTGCTTCAAGCTTGAGATTGGTGTTTTAGGCTAATGGTGTTAGCATGATCCATTGTCACCTTGAATTCAGCCATTGTATTGTAAGCTTCCAGTAACTAAATTTTTTATTGGATTTATTCATCAAATGGCAGTACTAATGAATCACTGTATCCTTTTTTTTTTCTTCTCTAGAATTGGTAGAATAACTGGAAGACTTCCAAAAGAATTAGCAGATGATGTGGTTGGCTCTCTGTTGGATTGTTTTAGGTAAAAATCTTACTTCATATTTTATGTGCATGTGAAACGTGTCTGTTTATGAAATAGGAAGACTCCAGTTACAAAAATAGGTCTAGAAATCTGTAGATTTTATTGTCTTTCTTCTCCCAGATTTCAGAATCTCCTAAGGCATAGGTGTACCACACTCAGGGTGTTCAGTAAACTATTCCTAATCCTCTGTCTCCACCCCATTCTAAATTAATTTGGAAGGACTAAAATTGATCTTTGGGAATGAATAAATAAATAAATAAACTTTATAAGCTCATTAGCTTGCTCCCTTAAAAATTCCTGGTGTGATCATATCTTGAGTGTTGTGTGCAAACAGTAGACCTGGAAGTGATATTCAAAAGGATTCTGAAGATTATTAGTGTTACAAATCAGTCTCTATGTGAGGGGAGGCTAAAACATCTAGGAAGAGTAATGAATGAAAGGGGTATAACAGAGGTTTATGACGTTGTATATGACAGGGAAATGATTGCTCTCTAGTTTTTATATTATTAGAAACAAACTAAAGTAGGAGGTGACAAGTTTGGGTTACAGAAAAAGT
The DNA here is from genome assembly GCF_965140915.1 of Aythya marila. Classification (NCBI taxonomy): domain Eukaryota; kingdom Metazoa; phylum Chordata; class Aves; order Anseriformes; family Anatidae; genus Aythya; species Aythya marila. Next base: position 7,133,541 of record NC_139059.1, on the reverse strand, counting down.
GGTTATTCACATTACACAGGGAAACTGTAAAAGTGTTATACTACAAGATGTGGATGTATATGCCTGATGAAAAAATAAACAAAACCAAACCACCATTTTTCTTTTCTGCACACTTGTCATGATCAGCCAGAGACTAGGAATGTTTTGAAGAGAGTTACAATATACTTGTCTTGTTCTTTTACTAGGCCAGAGGAGTGTAGTGTTGGTCATGGAGCAGCTTTTAGATCAGCTAAACCATCAGTCTGATCAGTTATAGCTGCTAGGATGTTCTTCTGATGTGCTTTATTGCTGGATGGCTTGCTTCTGCATGCATGTAGAGCATGTGATGGACTAAATTGTTAAACAAGTACCATATGCTTTTTTGTATTGAGTTGCTCAATTCTGCATTGAGTACCTGAGCTTTAAGGTCTAAACAACTGTTTTTGACTAAGCTAATAACAAAAAGAGTAATTTCTTTTTGAGAAAAAATACAGGTAATCTTTAGTTTGACACTCAAATCTACTATTTAAAAATAAAAAATAAAAAAATCCCACCTTACTTGACAGTGCAAATTAAAAATTTCAGCTAAAAGGAATAAAAAAAATTGCAATTTTTTTGCATGAAAAAAATTCTTTCTAAAAAATTTTTGCAATTTTTTATTGCATGAAAAAAATTCATGCAATAAAAAAAAGAAGCTATGGAGTCTTAAAAACTTGCAACGTGAAAGTATCTACTTAGCCAATACTTCCACTGCGCTACTGTGATTAATTTAAGAGGTGCTGCTGATCTCAATTATCCCTGGAGCTTCAAAGACCTGTACTCGCAGTGTTTTCTTTCCTTGTTTTTCAAGTCATAGGGGTGAGTAATGCAGCTAGTAATTGAATGACCTGCTTTCTCCAAAAGCACTTGGGAATGAATGTAGACAAGATGAAGGAGAATCTGTATGCTTTGCACTAAATATCTTCTGTACACTTTGCACTAAATATCTACTGAATAAAATAAAAAGTCAATTGCTCTTTAGAGGCACTTCAAATTTTATCTCTCAGGATAAGAAGAAAGGATGTCTTATAGATAAATTCAGAGACAGGAAAGAAATAAATGACCATTTATCACAGTGAGACTTTCAGCATAGTCTGCAGGGGTCCATAGGAGCCCTGTGCTGTTCAAGATACTCAAAAATTATCCTGGAAAAAAGGTGAACAGTGGGGTGATGAAATTGATTGATGGTTGAACTTAGCTAATACAGTGAAAACTAAAGGGGACAGAAAAGAAAATGTTATATAAGCCTAAATAAAGTAACTAGACTGTAAGTGGCATGAAATATAATGTCTAATGAATGAAAACTAATGCACTTAGGGAAGAACACAGCCAGCTATAAAAGTTACTACTACTCAGGAAAGAGATCTTGAATTCACTGTTCATGGTTTGATAGTTTTTTGAAGGTGTCAATGGAGCAACAGTCAGAAAATAAAGAAGGCAACTGGAATGTTAAGTATTATTAAGAAGGAAGAAATATCAAAACTCAATCATCAGGAATTGATTTAACTGACGTGGATTCTTCCAAGTGGCAAGAAAAAGTAGAGGGATCTAATGGAGATATATAAAATCATATATATGAAAGAAATAGGGAAAGCCAGCAATTGTTTACTATTCACTCTTCCTCAGAGTGCGACAACTGGGAAGTATCAGGAAGTACATTTACACGCAATTAACCTGTGGAAGTCATTGCCACAGGATGTTATGGAAGCCAAAAGTGTAAAGGGAGTTCAAAAAGGGATTATCCAAATTAATGGAAGAGAGTCCCATCAGAGGTTATTAAATGTGACATTCTGGATGCAACCTCTGGCTTGGGAAGTCCCTTTACATTGGATTGCCAAAGCCAGGAGGAGGCTAATGAGGGAATGATCCTTTGTGCTTTGTCTCTGGCTAAGCATCTGCTATTGGCCCATTTCAGACACAGGATGATTGGGAGAGATGAAGCTTTGGTGTGACATAGTTCAGTTGTTTAGTGTCTTATTCTTAGGTTCCTATTCGTAGTTTAATACAAAATTAACTTCGTGTGTGTTTAGTCACACAGCATACAAGCTTTCCCCTTTTCACTCCTTTACCTGCCAGTCCACCAAAGTCTGTGTACTGTTTTTGAAATTCTTTTTGCTGTGTTCACTATAAGGCACTGTTTTGGTTTATGGTTTTGTTTAAATGAGCAAACAGTGGTGTTTAGACACCTTTGAAATGCACAGGCTTGTATTATACATTTGTTGTACTGCTCAGACGTCTTTTGCTAGTTAAGGATTGTGTTTGGCATTCAGTTCATTTTTATCTTGGATATATTCTGTAAACCTGCATCTTTGGCAGTGTAATAGGAAGTTGCTTTCCTTTTCTGCATGAGTGTTTTGTATTGCATTCTTTTGCAAATAGGTTATGTTTTTATGTTTATAATGATACGTGGTCGTTATTTTCTTTGTTGTTTTTTTTTTTTTTTTTGCTTGTGTCATTGCTTATTTGATCATGTTTACATCAGTATTTATATTGCACAAAATGGGAAAGAAAACATGTTCAATTCACCATTCTTATGTTTTAAAAATCTAACAGGAATAACAACACAATAAATACATGCTGGTTGGTGCCTTTTAAAATGTTATGAATTCACCATGACAAATGAAATCCAAAAAGGAAAGGCTGGTCTTAACAAAACTTGTTTTAAAATTAGTTTTCAGGAAACAGACAATGCATGGCATGGTGGATGCCTGGCTCTGGCTGAATTAGGCAGAAGAGGATTGTTACTCCCTTCCCGGATCTCAGATGGTAAGTTGCAGTTACTGAATGTTACTGTGCTTGTGAATTAACAGGTTTTAGTTTTAGAGACTTAATATGTGGCAATCGACTGGAATTTGCTGATGTGTGTTGAATAATGACCGTAGTATTGAAGTCTAGAGTAAAAAAATATGCCTACGGGGATATTTAAGGTGCTTCTATCAAAAGTACTGTTTTGGGTGTGCCTTATTTATACTTAATAAATTTTTCTTTCCAAAATGAAATTAGTTTCTTGGGTTTTTCTTTTTTTCTTCTTCCCATGTTTCTTTGTGCAGTTGTATAAAAAAATAATTCTGTATGTCTCTGTCAGTTGTGTCAATGTCATTGTTTAAATGGAATATATAAAATAATTGATGACTAACTTGCACTTTAAAGCTGGTGGCTAACTCTGTTTATTAATGATAAAGTTTTTGAGGAAAGTTCGATATAATTTATACAGTTAAGGGTTTTAAGTTTTTTTATGGCTTTGAAGTATGAGAATGGAAAGAAATAATGGGGCTGAAGAAATTGGTTTTTATGTGTTTTCTGTCTATATTGAATTTAATTGAAGCACATAGATATTAATGTGAAAGTAGCAGTTCTATCTTTCATGATTTAGTTTAATTTGCTGTAGACTTGAAGTGACAAAAACATAATGCAGTAGCACATATCCAACACTGGGCACTTCTAAAACTGTATCTTGGGCTAGGTGGTTCTTTTGATCTCACCATGTATTCTTGCATTGCTGTAGGAACAGAGAGAGGGAACACTAATTTTCAAAAATGTTTCAAAACTGGTATTTTGTATTAGTGAGCTAGGTTGATACGTCTTTTCTATTCTGGCTATCTGTTGGCTTTGAGAAGAAAATGTGAAATATATTTAATACAGTTTATTATTCAGTCCCTGTGAAAAAAGTGCATACGCCAAATAGTATGTTTTGAATGTAAGAAGTTTTGTGCAGTTGGTTTCCCTTTTCTAATTACTTTTGCCCCTTTACCTTTTAAAAGTTTTCTTAAAAACCCTTTGAGAATAGGAAGTCATCTAAAGGTAACTCTATTTTAGTTCAAATTAAACGAAAACTGTATAGCTTTATCAAGGAATCAGGATAGCCTACTGTAATAGATTTTTTTAATTTGGTGTAAACTAAAGGGTTCATGCAGATTTGATATTGTGTAGGAGTAAGAAAATCACGAGTGAATCCTAGCTCTGCCTGTGATATGACCTGTGCTGTGAAACCGTCTCTCTTCACTTTTTAGGTACAGTTTTTGTGTATGTGGAGTGAGGCTGAGAGCTGTATCCTTTACGCTCTTCTTTTTCAGCACACGTGCACTGAAAACGTATTGCTTCCTGTGAAAGTGATATTAGGATACGTAGGCTTACATGCAAATTTTTAATTCGTCAGATTGCATAAGATAGCTTTATGCTCTTCCACCCGAGCAATAGAAAGCTAAGGGGAGGAAGGGAAGGAGGGAACACAGTCATGGCAGCAAGGTCTTTCTGGGAAGGAGACAGGCATCGAGGTCTAAGGAAAAATGTTGTTATTTTGAAATTGAAAGTTTCTTAATAAAGCATTGCTAAGAATTCAAACCATCCTCTTTTAAGAGGATGAGCAAGAAACCTAGTCAGTGATTATCTTGACTAAACTGCAACTCCTTCAGTTACATGATATTCAAGAATGAATTATGCATAAGGCAGAAATGTATGATGATGTGAAGGATGTATAAGGATGGCAGTCTGAATTTGCAGGGATAACATTTGAAAGACTTGGTCATACAATGGGATGCAGCTAGTGAAGAGTATAACAGGTAATGACAAAGCACACTGTGTCTTTGTGAGAATTATTGGTGAGCCTATCCAGGCTGTAGAATAGGCACAGTACAATTGAAATTGTGCCTTCTCCATTTCTTTTGTTTTAGTGGACCTTTTTTTCCATTTAAATTAATTTGAAAATAATTATACTAAATGCAATATATTCCTAATTTACTAGTCTCCCTTCCGTAAGTTTTGCTTTATGCAATTTATCCAATCCACTATTAATGTACAAACTCAAAGTCAGTTGCAATAATTTGGAGTAAAACAAAGGAAAGAATTCTGAAAGTCAGAAGAGAAGCTAACACAGTGATGTTATGAGGAACTATGCTGTACTTTGAAAGACAGACTTAGGTTCAAGTTGTCCTTCAGAAAATGATCTAGGGAATGAGGACAAGTACAAAGTAGTAGTCCTAGTCAGGAATAAGTAACTACGCAACTGAAGATACAAGAAGTGAATTCTAGGCAGCAGTGTCGTGAAAGGTTTTAACAGTTCATGTGGGTCACCCACATCAGTCAACAACTTTATCTCAGTAGAACAAGGTGGTAAAAAAAAAAAAAGTCAAAAATCCAGTGCAGTAATCCTTCTGTCTTACTTGATATTAAAATTGTGCCTCAGAATTGGTACTCAGTTAGGGACATCACACTTAAAATACTGTTTAGAGAAAGCTAGCCTAAAGCAACTGGAATTCTGAGAACAGAAAATAAGACTGACAGCGAAAGATTGAAAGAACTAAGATTATTTGGATGAGACGAGACTAAGCTGAAAGTTTATTCGCTTCCTCTTGAAAGGCAGCCTTTCCTTTTGACAACTGTTTTCAGTGATAAGAACAAGACTACAGCTAATGGGTATAAGATGCAGCAAGAGAATAGGTAGGTAAGTGTGAGGACAGATTTTGTTGTTCTAAAGGAAGTGAAACCCTAGAGTAATTTGTTTATGAACACCGAGTGAGAGGGCTGTCTGATAGGAATGACAGAAATGGAGTTAATGAAGGTAGCTAACCTAAAGTTTCTCTTCAGTGTAGTTTTTGGCTCGTTTGAGACATGGAGATATGTTGTATTTCACCACTGCAGCTAATTTGTGAACATTTTCCTAGAGATGGTGAAGAATAAATCCTTTAACTGTATGGAAAATGACCAGACGGCTTTTCTTCCTTGTTGACTTAAAGGAACTCTAATTAAAAAGGAAGGAGAGATGAGAGTTTTGGAACTTACGGATAAGAGGACCTATGAAACTTTAAGCTTCAAGAGATTAGGGAGACACACAGCTTAATGTAGTTGGAAGAAAAAAAAAAAAAAGCAGGGACAGTAGACTGTAATTTCATGGCTGGGAATTGTGGATTTGGTAGCGGTTGTCCTTAATCTTGAAGCCTTAAGGTTGGCCTAGAAAGAATCTCTTTCTCTTTGTTTCATCAAGTACTGATGTACAACTTAATCCTTACTGCCTTGCCGTCATGATTTAACTGTTACCATATTCCCTTTGTTCAAACTTTGTGTTGGTATTTTTGTCTTCTGATGATCTGAAAAGCTTTCTCTATGAATAATATTAGGGATCTGTGTTGGTACTCTTTTTCTGTTTCTTAAATCAGAAGCTTAATGTCTGTAATAGACTGTTTAATGTTAAAAGCTTAGCCAGAGCATTCTAAAAAGTTTATCTCAGAACATCAGAGCACAAAAATTACACAGTAAGTTCTGGGGACTCAACGTTGCATTGAACTCATCTCTGCTTCCTTACAAAGGTCTATGCCTACTAATAATGTTTAGGCATGTGAGGATCTCTCTTATCTGAATAGTGACACAGTGAGAAGTATATATGATATTTTTAAGTCAGTAATGCTTAGTCTGAGTCTGTTTTACTTAAGACTGATAGTGCAGACTATTCAAGCTCAGGCCAGCTGTTTATACAATGAACAGCCTCATTTCAGTTACACTTTTTGTAGAAGCAGCTTTTTGGAAAAGGTCTGTCATATGGGGCTAAAATGCAGATGAATTAATTTGCATAATGAACTTCCTTGACTTAACTCTGAAAAAGGAACTTCCTTGTTTGGTACTCAATACCATGTTCTACCTGTAAATTGAAAAGTTAGCTAGCAAGTTCTCTGCTGATTTATTTTTTAATGTGTGTTACAGATAGTGTAGTGAATGTTTTTGTGTTCATTAATGACTTTCCATATATTTTAAGTATAGGTTACAGATTTATTTGAAAAATTACAAGTTTATATACACAGTTGTAGAAGCAGTAAACAGTTTTAGGATCTATTTATAAGCACACTGAAACACATAATTGGTGACACATTTTTTCTGAAATAAAACCTTCACCGGGAGAGTTTTCTCAGGTGAAATAAATTATATAAATATCCTTCTAGACTTGGAGTTTGAAGGTTGCCCAGTGTCTGTCTTAACCTCAAAGGATTAGGCACCTAAATTGTTGACTTTCATATTTTCAGTATTGTTTTCATAGTGGTTCAGTTAAAGATAAACATAAACCACGTTTTTTACATTGGTGAAGTCTTTCTTTGGTTTAACATAAGTCTTGTTCTTAGCCAACAGAAGAGAAGTTTGTTTTTACAAGGTCTGCATCAGTCTGTTTAAACTGGCATCTGCCTCTAAGTAACTAAATTTGGTCTGTTTTGCATTATGGCATAAAGAAGAAGTGCATTCATAGACAAAACAGTTTTTACAGTAAATTGTAAATAGCCAGGTTAAATCTTAAGCTTATTTAAACTACTGCACAGTGAAATAAGTTTTCCAAAGAAAAAAGACCAAAAAAAATTAAATGAAATTAAGCCTGAAAATACTGACAGTATGTTATCGAACAGTATTGTTTCTGGAGCTTAAACACCTTGTAAGAAAAGAAGTTGTAAAAATTATTTTACATTAATACAATTGCAAAAAACCTTAGAGCTTTGTCTAACGTACTTTGGCTTTAGTAATGAATGCAAAAATTCACTCATCGAAGTCTGAGCTTCTACAAGGGAAAGCTCAATTACTTAAAAACTTTAATATAAAAATATGAACATTATTTACAAAGGAGAGATTGAATGTATCTTGTCACGGACCAAATCCAATAAGAGATGGTTTATAGACATTTTCTGATGTAGCTGGTCACTAACTTCTATAACTAGAAACTCACTGGAAAGGGAAGCATTAAGATACTCTTGTTCTCTTCCTTAAAGTAAAGACTCGGCTACAGTCATTTGGCCTTACTCTTTTAGTGCCTTGCTGTGATTTTGCTGATTCTTTTTGATTTGTCCTTTTTTGTCCTTTTACTTTTTGATTGCACTGAGTATCCTGAGTATCAGAAGAATTAAGTGCAGGTTCTGTACACGAAGTATTACAATCCTGAGGACTCTGCCCTTCATTGTCCATTCTAACTTTGCTAGGGCTGTATGCAGCCAGCTGACAGAGAGCTACAGCTGCTGTTTGTTTCTGTTCATCGCAACTGTCAATTATTCGTAAGTCTTGAGCTTCGTTACGGTGAGCCAGGAAAGATTTGGTGCAGACGTTGTTAGTTGGGTTCTTGGGGTTACACGCATCTGCGCTAGAGTTTTCATTTTCAGGGTTTGGAGAAGTAGCAGCACCATTATCACGAGATGGACTGTGGGATGATGTTTTCAGGCTTCCTGTGTTGCAGGAATCTTTTACCGAGAGGTTCAGAGGCATATCTTGCAGTTCTAGAAAGTTCTGACTTTCTGTTTTGGATGTGGTTTTGTATGCATGTTCATGAGCAGGTCCTGCATTTGTGTCAGCCTTTTTTGAAAGATTAAGGGGAGCTATTCCTGTGTCTTCTTCGGTGTTGGACAGTGAACCTTCATTGTTAGGGCATTCATTAGGTGTGTATGAATCTTCATCAGTGACATTAATGCTGCAAGAAAAGAGGACAAAAGAGAATTCACTATCAGTTGCTCTTTTAAATTGGGGCTGAGGAAGTGGACAGAGAAAGAGGAAAAAAACCTGGTTATTAGTCTGACCACTTTGTTTTTCTTCCTTTCCCTCCCCTATGTCCCTTTCACTGTAGGTTTCACTCTAATACAGGTGTTTTCCTGAAATACACAGACACATGCATAGTGATGGCGTTACAGATACCTGATGCTCTTCAGGTGAATGAGTGCTCTACTCACCGTCTAACTGGGAGCTTTACAGTTGTATCTGCTTTGCAGATCTATCACATAGAACAATTATCTCGGTACTATAAATGTAAATGTATTTTAAGGGCATTGCATGAAATGTATACGTGCTGCCTTTGTGTGCCCCTAAGAAGTCTGACAAGACCTCGCAAAGTGATGTTATTATTTTACCTGGTAGGTGAATCGCCGCGATCTTGCTGTGTCGGCACACTTTGAAGTTGAGTTGGTTGATCAGTGCTTTTTCTCACAGGTCTGAAAGCTGTGAAGTTTTCTTCTGGTTGATCATACTTGCTAAGCGATGTGGAAGATGACTTGTTGGAGAGGTCAAATAAGCCCTCACATGCGTGGCTTGTCTGGGTGAAGTTGGTTGGGCTAGGTCTACCTGGGGAGCCTGTTGCTGCACTTCCTGCCAGAGGGCTCATTTTAGCATTCTCGCGTTCATTTTGGTCGTCTTTGGAATGACTTTTGGCATGCAGTAATGTCATTTCTTTTTCATAGTCCGCTTGTTTTTTATGCGAACCTAGAGGGTATTGTTGGGATGGACTTAAAGAAGCTGGATACAACAAGGTAGTTTCTTCCATTAGATGAGAGCTTTGATCCCTGTTAATACCAGCTACGTGTGAAAATCGGTAAAACGGAGGATCAGTTGGCCTACAAAATCCATACGGTATAGGAGGAGTGGAATGATATTGTTGGAACAATCGATAGTGTTCATATGCTGATGGATTTATGGGTTTTGGAAGTGGCCCAGGATGGGGAAGAAAATGTCTTTGGTCTTGTGTGCCATAGACAGACAGAGCAGAGCTTTCACACTCTGAGTTACCTGGAAGCAAGTAAGGTGTGTAGATGGCCAGCCTATGCTCATAAAAATGGGGCGAGTACTCTGGAATCATCGGCTGCATGTAAGGTGAGATGGAGCCAAAGCCTTTTGTGGGAGGAACTTTATGTGGAAAATCTGGGAGGAAAGGAGAACCTGCTTTCCAGGGGTGACTTGGTGCATGAAATGCAGATTTAGTGTGAAAAGGTGAACTTTTGTTAGGGAGCGATATAATTTCAGATACTTCACTAGTTTCTGGGCCTTTGCTATCTCTGTGTTCTCCTACAGGAACAAAAGCTGAGGGCCGTACAATGCTGTCCAAAAGAGGCTGCATGCTGATGGCGCTTTCTGTTGTAGTACTGGCAGGGGTTAATTCCTTCTGAATTGCAGGTTTTTGTCCTTGAATTGCTGTGGTTGTTGCCTGGTTTTGTAATTCAACATTTTCCTTGGCATCTTCTTTTGGAAAAGCGTATTGAGGCTTTGAATCGAGATTTGGCAGTCCATTGGTGACAGGCTTAGAAGAAGTTGCTTTGACCGCAGTCTCGAGCTGGTTGATCTGTTTGGGCTCCAAGGAGCTCGCCTTTGGACACTTGATAACGCGATCCTGCTCTGATACTAAAGTAATGGAGTTCTTGCAGAGGCCATACTTCATGTGGTTAAAAAGATGAGATTTCTCATTGCAAGTGAAGGGGCACTGAAAGCACTTATACTTAAATGGCTTTCCTGGTGGTCTTGGGATGTAATGAGGCTTCTTTGGTTTACGTTCTTTGAGGAGACTCATTTTTTTTGCTGCTTTAAACAATTAAATGTAATGGTTCTTTATAAAAACTTTCTTGTGGTTAGCTTTCCTCAGTTTTAGCCTCTTGATATTTCCAGTTTTTCAGGTTTCTGGAATCCTTCTTCCCAGGTGAAAAGAGGAAGCCAACTCCCGTGGTGTCTCAGGGAAGAGGGGGTGCCGGAAAGCAACTTGCGTAATTGGTAGCACAGGAACTGTAATACAAAGGTTAAAATTAGGAGTACTGAAACTAAATACAAACTAAGACATCCTTTTAACTCTATTCCCCTTAATATTATATATAATATGTTTATTTTTTTTAAAACAAAACAAAAATGCTAGATGCCAGCCTTAAAATGGACATATATTAAAATTTAACATCCTTCAGCACCTAAGCATACTTGTAGAAGTGTCCTAATTTTAAGCAGTGCTAGTCACTTGCAGCTGCTTTGGCCTTAAAGGAGTTTTCTTTGAAAACTGAAGGAACATTCATTCAGAAGATGAAAGGAGAAATCTAGGTGGAGCTGTTGAGAGAGAAGTGGAGGTGGGTAAAATGAGAAGAGGCAGGTCCTGGCAGCAGCTGGATATGGGGCAAGCCTGTCAGGCCGGTTGGGGAAAGAGAGGAGGGAATTTCCTGCTTGGTGAAACGAGGGTGGAGTGGATTGGTTGCACTTGGGTAGCTGACTTGGCTCTTTCAGACACTGACCAACTCCCCCCTCTTTTAACTGGCATGGCATTTCCTAACAGCTTAATCTCAGTGGATACCTCAAAAGTGGCCAATCTCTCGAAGGATAAAACCACACCAATTTTCTTCCTCTTCCTAATTCAATTAAGAGAAATGAGTCCTGCAATATCTGACTAATAGAATATTCTGCTTGATAAACACATTTCACATTCTTGTGCTGTGCAGCACCTTATGTATTGCATGTGGTTAACACAGACACACAAGTGTATCAATTCACATAAAAAGTGGCAGACAGCAATTGATTTACAGGAGCATGATCTATCTGCCTTTCTTCAGAAAAAGTAAGGTTGTGGATACTTTATACAGCCTAATGATTTGCTCAGTAGATAAGTCAGGAGGGCTTGTATCAGCTTGTTCCATTATGTTCACTGATTCTGAAGGCGTGAGAAACTCTCAGAGTCAAGTTCTCATGATTTTATAGGATGTGTTATGGCAGAGATCTAAAAACTGATGATTTCATCATGAACTATAAGCATCATTATCAAAATGATGACTGTTGCAAAACCACGTACTGTATCTATTGTGTTACCCGAAACTGCAGGAATACTAATTGTAGGAGTGACTAGTACGGCTTGCTTTTTTTTAATTTTTTTTTAAAGCTTTCTGCATAGAACTTTGAATTAGTACTATTAAAATATCAAGTTTATGAAAAGAATTTTTGGTGATTATGTGCTGTGAGATTTTAGTTAAAGTAGAGATGTTTTTGCATTTCTTAAATAAGAGATTATTTACTAGAAAATAGCATGCAACACATTATGAAAACTGAAGGCAAAGCTACAGAACTGCTGCTTGTTGTACCAGGTATAGTAATTCTAGAAAACTGTAATACATATTTTTTTTTCTGATGTGAAAGAAATATTAATTTGTTAAAATAATAATTCTGAAAACATTCTAAAAAAAAAAAAAATGCACACCTGCTCTATAAATAGAAAAAAAAACTTTCTTAAAATTAAGAAATAATTAAGTATGTGATAGTCTAAAGAAATAGAAATATTAATACCTTTTTGTCAGTTTTTAATAAAGCTTTTTTTTCAGTTGGAGACTAATAATGTTACAATGTAAAAGAAAATCACTAGAAATATACAGCAGCATGTTGAAGTCTTGTCATTGGAGTCTGATTAAAATGGAGCTCAGTAAATTAAAAAAACAAACATAGTATTTGAAAACTATTTTAAATAGTGATAACCAGCATTCTTGTGCAAGATTAACACTTTTACTTTAAAAAAATAATAGAATTTATATATATAAAATATTTGAGCTTAGGAGGCTTAGCTGGTCTTTTTTTTTTTTTTTTTTTTTTTTTTCCCTTAAGTGAATTTGTTATATTTATTTTTGACTAATGATGTATAACTAACTTGAACAGTTTGTAATGGACTTGATCAAGTCAGTTTGTACCTGTTGTTCCTCATATCTTCTTGAAAGTACTTGTACTAATTGTTCTTGAAAAAAAGATATTGTTGTCAAAACTTCATTGCATTCTTAGTTTAGCCATTTATGATACAGTCTGAATTTGCATTCAGGTGCAGTATTTATAATAAAGAGATGTTAATTAGATTTTCTTGTTCTTCTAGCTTTCCTTTGCTTAATAGTGTAAATTCCTGTGTGTCCTGTTCCCCCCCCACCCCGACTTTGTACTTGGTATTTAACTTTGATTCAAGTTATTCCTGTTCAACAGAGTATTAACTATCATTTTTTAACAAGATAAAATGCATTGCTGCAGTTCTAATGTTAGAAATTTAGAGCATTGGCAGCTTTTTTGCAATGTGTATAGCAGGACAGAATTACAAACACTTTTTTTTTTTAATTCATTGTTTCTTTTGATGGTATATTCAGCTTGCAGACAGGGGTGCTCCCACTGCGTGCTGCTTACTTGCGAGGTGTCGTATGAGTAGCTTCTTTTAAAGGGTGTTTACCCTTTAGGAAACTTAGGCTGGTGTCAGCCAGACGAATATTCTGTTTGTCTCTTTTACTGGTTAATCCCTTTTTTTCATATGGCTTAAAAATGCCAGTAGTAAAACATTTCTAAACCAAACCAAGAAGGACAATTTCTCTTCCCATTTCTAAGTAAAACAGCAGTGTCTGGCAGAGGTACATGTTTCATAATTAAAAAAAATTAAAACTCTTTGATCGCACACATAAAACTGGAAAAAACAATAATGGTTTAAAATAGCTGCAACCAATTATGACTGCCTCTATTATAAATAATGCCAGTTGCTTACAGTGTATGTCTTGTGCTACTGAAACTAAAGTTTAGAATTAGCAAGAAAAATCAAAATAAGTAGCTGCTTTTCCCTTTAAACTTAAATACTAACTTGTAATATCCTTTTTAAAATGAGAATAAAAATCATCAGTAGTAGGATGATAATTTTAATGCAATATTTCATTTATTTTTTTTTTAATTGAGAATTTACTTCCTGAATACCTGATTTTAGAAGTTTGGGTATTTACAGATTATCATGAATTTCTCTTTTTAGGTTTGAAGTGTAGTGGTATTTATTTATATTCTTACTGAAAATAAGTTGTTCTGATAATGTGGGTTAAATGTGAGGTTGTATTAGTTGCTTGTTCTGTGCCGATAGCATTCCTCCTTACAGCGTCCCAGCCTGGAGCCCTTTCCAGCCCGAGATTGAGAGCAGCATGTTTTCGTCTATTTTTTAAAGTATGTTGTTGCTACCTCCTTGCTTTTAAAAATGCTAACAAGTCCAGAAAGTAAGAATATTATTTAGCATTGAGTGCATGTATGTGTAAATACATAAACAAAAATGTTTTTGTGTATAAGTATATACATACAAATATACACCTGTGTATTCATACACACACATATATATGTACATACATATATATGCTTTTTTTTTAAGGTTTTTAAGTAGTCTAAATTGTTTAAGATGTCCAGTTGATCAAAGGGGAAATTTCCAAATGTCTTTTATTACAAGCAGGGCTGGTAATTATGTTTCTTTTTAGGACACTGCTTGAGCAAACTACGTAACAGTTTGTCATGCACACTCCATTATTACTGCAGTATCCTTTGGTGATGTTGATCTCTCTGACCAGGAGCACTCACTGGGGTGGAACATTTTGAAGGACATGCTATAATTAAAATATTGTGATGTGGCATTATTGCATAACTCAAGGACATGCCATTGTCACCTACCTAGAGTGTTGCAAGAACAAGATTTGTGAGTTTTATTCTAGCTGAGATTTTCCAGTGATTAACTACCACTCCCTTCTAAACTTCCAGTTCCTTTAAACTGAAAGATAAATTTTAACACAACTGTTTGTTAATTAGGAGGAAACATGGGCGAGAGGAGTGGGTTGGTGAGGACTGGGAAGGAAGTGTGTGCTGAAGGTCTGGACCGGAGGACTGCGTGCTCCCGTGTGTGTGCGAGTACGCGAGAGGAAGTGCAGCGGCAGAGATAGCCAACTTGCTCAGGTGGTGGGGATAAGAAGAAAGTAGTCTCCATAAATATTAAGTTAATAACTCCACATCTTAATATACTTTAATTGGTTAGAGAAAGGATAACTTAAAACAACCCAATTTTCTTCTAGTAAATTTAGTCAATTCCCACAAGCTGGAAAACTAATAAATCAAAACTGAAACTGAAAATGTCATCTCCATACAAGCTTTTCAGATTAATGCAGTCCTACTATGTAAAGGAGAGTTGGCAGGCTAAACGTAGCAATTTCAAGCAGTCCGTCTTTTTGTCATTCTTCAGTATAATACATTAACTCTCCCCATGGGAAAAGGTGCTTAAAACACTTTTCACCAACAAGTGTAAGTTACTGTAAAAACTTCTCAGAGCCAGTTTGTCTCACAGAGTAAAATCTTTGCCTCTCCTGTTGAAACTTTCTGCTGAAAGCTTAAACCAGTGCAGTAAATGCACCTGCTAGGAGGAACCTAGGCTTCTGAGACAGCTGAAAAATGCACACCTCTGACTGCCTTTCTAATTGTTAATATAAACACATTTTATTTGAAAAAAATGTCTAAATAAAGGCACTTACCAGAAAGAGAGATGTCTGAAAGCTTCCAGGTGATCCCTGTTGCTAACCTGTAGCTGTCACTGCTGAGAGAGAAGTACCTGTTCGCTGCCCGATCGCTAAGTGAAACTGCAGGAGGTTGTTTCAGGGGGAGGGACTTAAGAAGTGTAGGAGTTGAGCCCTCAGGGTGTAGAGATGCACCTGATATTACTCCAGCCTGAAGCTACGATTCATTTGTTTGCGTCCACTGCTTTCATTCAGCATTACCTCAGCATCTAAGCTATCGAAGAGAGCTTTTGTCGCTTTTGTGCCCTCCAACAACCAAGTTTTACTCTAAACTTTTGTGTCTGTTCCTCTGAGCACTAATCTACAAAGTGGGGTCAAAAATGGCTAGGCAATATGCTGAGTTTTTAATACATTTACCTTCAGTAGAAATTACTTGTGAGCAGCAAAATCGACCGTACACAGGGGGTAGCAAAGCTTAAAAATAGTAATTACACGTTCTTAGTAGAAACTGACAATTTTTATTAAATGCCTTTGTAGCTTTAATATTCTTGCTCTTCTTTTTTTTTTTTTTTTCCTCCCCCTCTCAATTTTTATTTAAATCTTTGTGTCCTTCATGAGTCTCCTCTCTGAAGGCGGGACTGAACTAACTCCAAGTTTGCCACAGGAACCTGCCAAAGCTTGCCTATAATCAGCAGTCAAATATACAGATCCTGTAAGTGGAAGGGAGTCACCTCGGTGAGAAATTGATTATCATGTCCATACATTTGCTCAGGAGCAGTAAAACTGCACGGTGAAAGGAGGAAGTGTGACGATCATCCACTGATTAGGGCTGGTACTTGTTCGTAGTTGCATTTTACTGAGAGTTTACAAATAACAAACTTATTAGTGTCTTTGCCAGTTACCTAGTGACAGTGCAGAGCTTGTTAATGAAATGTCCTGCGTGCTGGTCCTTCAAAAGGAAAATTTTTTGGTTCCATTCCTATTACTGAATATGAAACCTAAGAGTTTGACTACTATTTCTGATGGTTTGGAAACATTAAATTTTTGAAACTTTTAAATACGTAGGTATGATGAACTCTGTACTTGATATAGTTGTTTCAAAACTTGTCTGTAAAGCAATGCCCTAAAAATCATTTTAATGATGTGGCCTTTATCTTGATCAAACGACGTATGGACATCTCCTTTCCTGTCTAGGTGTGCAGATTACCATCCTTCCTGTTGCAATGCCAATGCAACTTGATGGAAAAATTTTATGAATACAAGCAATTGCTAATTATAAGGTAGAAAGATGGGTCTTGGGGTGTTTGTTTGTTTCCTTTTTGTTTTAATATTTGCTTTCCTATGACACAGCTTAAAGTGTAAAGAGATGTCATATTACTGTCTGGTTGTCAATCCTTAGTCTTTAGATGGAACAAAAGTATTTGCAGTGCATCGTTGTTCTTCTATTTAGTTTTGAAGAAAAGTAGAATATCAGGAAAATTTGATTGTACAGAAAGACCTTTTAGTGTCTGCATTTGGAAACTTCTCTGAGAATACCCAAGGGGAGAAGTCCTTTGCTTTCTTCATTAAAGATGTTATTAAGTAGTCTTCATTCGCTAGTGAATAGCCTTTCTTTCAAGTCAGTACGTTTGTGTGCCATATCAAACTACATGTCTTTCTTTTTTCTTCTGCAAATGTGAATCTGTAGCTCGACGTTAAGTACCATCTTTTTTTTTTTTTTTTTAAATTTTTTTCATACAGTGGGGTGGAGGTTGGTTTCCTTGAATAGAATCAGATATTTTGTTTTGAAAGAAAATTGAAAATTTTAGCACCTGAAGGACTCCTGTAATATATAGGTGACTGAATTGGGTTAAGAGGCAATTGATACTTGAACTTTGATTTTTCCCCTCTGTTCCTATTCCCCTTCCCTGATCTGGTACACAAAGGGGAGATGGGATGTCTGGTTGCTGCCTTGGTTCAAGGACAATATGGAGCCTGCTTTAAGTCCAGTTATTCTCTGGAAGTTGCTATTATTAGGCAGATCAGCTGAAATCAGTTGTGAACAAAGTAAAACTGGAAAAAACGAACAGATAATTTAAATGGTACTTTTCTTGGTGCTTGGATGTTATTAAAAATCCAAATCTGTTGCTGATGGACACCAGAAGAGGAGCAGCTCCCTGTTGCGTATGCTTCTGGAAGTAATAAATCTTGATTACAGTGATGTGGTTTCATCACTTACTTTTGTTAACTCATTATACTTGCATCGTGTGTATTTGGTAAACTGAAGCCAGTTGCCTGTTAGCAAACACCCTCCTTAGTTTACTTGAGCACAACACTCAGTTGAGTTGAGTTGAGTATCAGGATGGTCATAACATGTTTATTGATATTTTTTACCTAAGTTGTTGGTTTTGTTTGTTTGTTTTCCAATTGTGTTTGTTTTTATATCTCTGAAGGTCTGAAGTTGTAGTTTTATAGCTTCTTTGTGTAGTTTAGTATATACTTATTTAATCTAAATTTTATTTAAAATTCAGTCTCCTGGGCATTATCAAGGAAGTGTTGCATTGCAGTAGTTGAATTTCATATGTTTAATTACTTAGCATGAAACTGCCCATTCTATAAATGTTACAAACTTGTTTCTTTATGTTTTTACATGTTATTTTTTTTTCTGAGCTGTGGCATTAAACAGAAAACAAAGTTCAATAGCAGAAACCATACACACAATTGGGATTAACTTAACCCATTCTTGATAAGCTGATTACCTAACTTTTGTTTTCAATACTTGAGAATTCCCTAGATGTATGAAAGAGTGTCTGGTGTTGCTCTGGTCAGTTATCAACCCCTCTGTTGATCAGATAATTCTTGGTTTCTGCTCTAAAGCAAAGAACAGCCCCGATCACTGAATTGTTCTGCTGTTTTGACATTGCCTTGTATCAGCCAGAACTGGTACTGGCTTTCAGAGGATGTCATAGAATCAGAGGATGGTTTGGGTTGGGTTGGGTTGGAAGGGACCTTAAAGCTCATCTAATTCCAACCCCCTATCAAGACCAGGGACACCTCCCACCAGGCCAGGTTGCCCAAAGCCCCATCCAGCCTGGCCTTGAACACTTCCAGGGATGGGGCAGGCACAGCTGCTTTAGGTAGCCTGAGCCAGTGCCTCACTGACCTCAAAGTAAAGAATTTCCCCTTTATATTTAATCTAAACCTACCCTCTTTTAGTTTAAAGCCATTCCTCTTTGTCCCATATCACTACACTCCCTGACAGAGTCCCTTTCCAGCTTTCTTGTAGGCCCCCTTTAGGCCTGGAAAGGCCACTGGAAGGCTGCTCACTCTAGTTTCTCCCCAAAGCCTTGTCTTCTCCAGACTGAACACCCCCAACTCCCTCACCCTGGCTCCACAGGAGAGGGGCTCCAGCCCCTTCATCATCTTTGTGGCCCTCCTTTGGGCTCATTCTAATGACTTCCATGTCCATTGGCTGTCAGTCATCAGCAAGATTTCTGTATCTCTCTAGAGATGCTTTATAAATGTATGTACTCGTTATTCCAAGAAAGAAGAACGATCAAAGATTAATGAGAATAAAGGCATTTAGCTGAGCACTGATAGACCTGTAACTAGTGAAGCTTATCTCGCCTTATAAATGAAGTGCCGTAGAACTGTATGCCTGGCAGTACTCACTTCTACATTTATCACCTTCATTTTGTGTCTAAATGAATGGCTTTGAGCTAAATGATCAAGAAAGCCCTTTCTCTTTGATTACTTGAACTGAAGTTATTGACAGGTTTTGTTATCTGTATCAGCGTGTTTGAACTAAGTTGTTCTTAAATCCCAGAAGGGGGCAGATGTATTTGCATTGTAATTAGTGTAACTCATGCTGGGCCCCAAAACAGTTCGTGATTCTTGTACAATATTCTCATAACTATTTTCTTGTATCCCATATGAATAGTTATTAGTCCTAATGCTTTTCAAATAACAGCTTTGAAATGTGCCTTTGTTTTTCATAATGATTCCAGTCCCTGACTTGGGAGATATGTCTGGGCAGATTACCTTGCTGATGTTTGTGAGCCACTTGTTCTTGATTACTAGAGCAAATTATTTGTATGGGAAAAGAATGAAAGCTCAGCAGTTAATAGCAACAGCAGATCGTATTTTCAGATATTTATTGTGGCCTGTATTGTTAGTGCTTGGCCTGGAACTAGGATGATCTTCCTTCTTGTTCCCATCCTCCCCCTTGGGCAGTGAAACATCTCGGGGGAAGTAGGTAACATCAGAAACTGAGACTGTAGGCAAAACTATGAACTGTTTATAAGAAGTGTTTTTAATAGTCATTCTTTTCATTATCAGCCCTTTTAACAGAGATGTAAAATATGCCTTTCTTGAGTTTCTACTAGATGCTTTGGTTATAATTCTTTTTAAATTTATTATTCTTAAAGCGTTTCTCATGCAGAGTGTTTTTGCTTTGATTTAAGACTTATGCCAGAGATTCTGAGACAATTCTCTCACCTATGTGAAGTCAAGTTTTTCTCAAGGAACCCAGTAGTAGAATCTGAGTTGTACCACGGGCAGTTCCAGAATATATTAAATTGGTCCCACTCATTTTCTTTGAGACATTAGCAGCAGTGTGCTGCAGTGATGCCAGTCTCATGAAGAAGAGAACAATGAGGCATGCAGTCAATATTCCGAGACTTGAAAGATTTTTAGCTTCCAGTTATTCTCTGAAACATGTCAAATTTTATAAGGATGTACATGTATATGATTAACGTTTGTTGTCCACTACTTAAATTTTAAAAGTGAGGAATATAGAACAGAAGTGAAATCTGCTACTTTATTCTTTTATTTATTTATTTATTTATTTATTTATTTATTTATTAATTAATTAAACCCAGAGTTCTTGAACTGCAGTTTATCTGTTAAGTTCTTGAGTTTGAAGTTACGTGTTATCATTTAGCTGTAAAATCTCAGCTGTTTTAATGTGGGTCACCCAGCTGCATGTGCATGTAAAGAAAACATTCTTTTGAGCAAAATAGCAAAAAATTATCAAAAATTCTGTGGTATGATGATGTATTTGTGTGAATTTCTACATTTGGAATTGCAGCACTCTTAAATGAAATGTGTACAGGGTATGTGTAATGGCAAAAAACATATTTTAGTGTGGTTTCAGTATGATTTCACATCTTTTGTTTTGTGCTGTATTTGTGGTTTTGTAGGCTTCAGAGTATTATTTATAGTTTTTTTTTTTAAATTTATTTAATTGGGTGGGGATAAATACTAAACAAACAAGAGAATCCTAGTTTACTTGAATTTCTGGTTTGCTTGTGAAAGGACGTTATTAAAATTTCTCTTGATGACAGCATAGTATAAACTTTCTAGCTAATAAGGTGTGTCATATATAGGAACATGAAACTTCCTAGGCGTTCTTAATATGTCAGTGGTGAGACTAAAAGTGTTCTCATGTTAAACTCTCAACAGCTTGGTGACCACTGAATAATCACAGCAGTATCTGTTAAATGGCAAGCTTTTAATTTTTTAGCTTTAAGCAGAGGAAGTTTAGACCCCTTTAGCTAATTTTTTTTTTTTTTAAATCAAATCAGTGGTAGAACTGTTAATGTTTCATATTCAAAGATAACTTTTTTTTTTATTTTTTCTTTTTGTGCATTATGTGGTTGATGATATTTTTGCCATAAAACCAGATAGGTTTAAAGTAAGGTTGGAAACATTTCCATCTCTGGAAAGCAAAAAGAGGAAGCTAGGGCAGGAAGATTGGAAGAACTGCGTGGTTAAACTTGTAATGGATTGGTGCGTATATTGGAAGGATTCCAGCCAGGAAGATGTTATTTTTGATCTGTTCTTAAACCCTGACCTATTCACAGTGAATAGACAGAAAGAATCCCTCTCCCCCCACCCCACTTTTTTTTTTTTTTTTTTAAACTGTGGCCACAGTGAAAGCAACATTTAAACAGAAGCTAATAATGCTGGTGAGATGCATAAACAGTGGCTAATTCAGAGTGTAACAGTGGTGGGTCAGTGTGAGTGATCCAAATCTTGAATTAGATCTGTCACTCAAAATAAATAGAAAGTGTAGTGAAAAAAACAGCTTATGAAGAAATATCATTTATTTATTCTGTTTATAAATGACTGTCAGAGTAAAGGGGGGAAAAAAAGTGCAAGAAAATAGTAATGGGTATTAAAATCCAGGGTCAAAAGTACTGTTAGTGAGGCAGTTTGAGAAAGGACTTGGTAGGTTAGGATGTCTTGTTATTCAGTGTGGAAATCAGAATGATTTTTACCTTTTCAGACAAAGAGGTCAGACAATGCTGCCAGTATCCCAAAAGACCCTAGAACAGGGAAATATTTTGCGTATTACTTGTGCTGAATGGTAAGCACCTTGTTTAAATAGGAAACACTGGTGTTATTTCAGTTGACGATTCAACTCTGTTTTAAAACTGTCCCATTGTCACGTATATTGTTGGTGAGCAGTTGGTATGAAATGAAGTCTCTTGTGCTGTCAGATTTCAGATAGATGCAGCTTACCTCAATGGCAGATGTTATGGCTTTGAAGGACTATATATGCACAACTTCTCTCTGCAGTTCTGAAATTCCGTTGGTTTCTGTTGCAAATACCATATAAATTGGCTTAGAGCAGGTATGTGCTCTGTGGTAGTACCAGGTTATCTGTGCTGGTGTTTCTGGTACAAGAAAGTGCCTGCAAGCTAGCTGGTATTGATGAGACGGGAGATTCCTGTACATCTTATTTGATGGTATGGAGAATGGTGCTTCCTGATAATGATACTACTGAATTTGCCATACTTAAAAGTCTGAAAAGCTCTGTGTACAATGAAGGGACATTTTTCTTGTCCAGTGTCATTGTGCCACCTATTAAATGTAAACAACTGACAGCAAAATAGAAACAATACTGATTTCAAGAGTGTTCTAGAATGAGGGTTTAAATAGTCTTATAGGAAGGTATTATATAACTTCTTAAACTTGTGTAAGAATTCTGGCTTTAAGGATTACCTTCTGAATTTTCATATTCCAGAATTAGATGTTTGATATCGATTTGCAGCTGCCTTGTTTTTTGGAGGAGGATACATCGGGAAATCAGGCTTCTGAAATGCACTAGCCTATTCTGTAGTGGTAGTTAATTGTGAGGCTTTTGGCAAGCATTCAGGTACTTTTCATCATAGATACAGGAAGAAATGAAAAAAGATCTACCTGTCTTAGGTGGACGCTTAGAAAATAGAGAACACCCAAACCTGAAAGGCTGGTTACAGAGGAATTTCTTTTTTCTAAGACCCAGGTGAACTTTAAAAATGAACTTTAAATATTGATATTGAAAATAATATTTAAAAATTTGAATGTGAATATCATTTTCGAATTTTCAGTTTTCAAATTAGCATGGAGGCATTAAGAGTAGTGCAGATTTGTTTTTTTTCTACCAGAGAGAATAAATGCTGTAGCTGAAGCCATAGCAGGAAAAGTCCCTCCACCCCAATGCAACTGAGAAATGGTATAAATGCTAAGCAGGGAATAAATGACAATGAATTGCTCCTAGGTTTTTCACTGTAGGGTTGATCTCAGTATTGCACAACCTTAGCCTAAAGGTTGGGGTTTCTCTGGTGATTTTTCTTTTCTGCCATGCAGCGTTAATGAATTTGCAAAATTTTTATCCTCCTTCAGAGGAAGTCATTCACTCACTTGGTAGAATTCCTTCACAAGCCTGCTTCTTCGTGTCCTTAAACTGCAGTTTGTGACTGCTTCAGTTAAAGGACGAGCTGTTAGCTGTAACCTATATGAAGGTCTCTGTTAGACTCTCATATGGCCTTGGGCGTGAGTGGGTAGGTTAATCCCTGAAACGTTTAGCACCCTGTGTTTCAGCGTAGAAGGGAAGGTAGATCAATACTATCTTAGGTCAGCTGTAGTTCTGGCAGTGTAACCAGGCAGGGGGTGCTTACAGATTTGGAGATTTTCTGGCTGCATTACATAATGATATTGAGATAGACTGGCCAGAATCCAGATCTGTCTGCTTCCGCATTGGCCACTTGCCACGCTCAAAAGCTTGCTCCAATTTCAGCGTTGTAGCGCTTCTGCAACTTGCAATTACTTTATTGAAGCAGATACCTGGGAAATGAGAGCCAGCGTCCATTTCTTTAAATACTGTATTTAAGTAATGCGAGTGCTATCAAACAGTAAGTCTTTGGCAGAGATGTAGTTAGAATGTAGTTCTTTAGGGCAACGTCCAGCTCAACCAGCAATCCCTTCTCCCTGCCTGAAAGCCAGTCTCTGCAGTACTTATTTTCCACTCTCAGCAGCTAGGCAGACAACAATCTCCTTTGGTGCCCAGCTGTGATTCATTGCCGGAGCAGGTCTTTCCTGTGTGCTGACTGAGATAGGTCCATGGAAAAAAAATATCATGTGATCATATAATTAAAGACTCTCTTAATTCATTACGTAGGGAGAGACTGAACTGAGATTGCAACCAGACAGACACAGTCCTTCATAGTCACGGGTTAGAAAATGCTTGTTTGGTCTGCGGACATGCATACATATATATGTGTGTGTGTGTGTGTGTGTAGCCCTATAAACATGGGTCAGTGTTCAGAATTGTGAGAAACTTAGGGCAGCTTAAGCTGCTTCAGCTGTTAAATTCAAACCTATCTTCTGAGTGTGCACGAGCTGTGATACTCGTCCCTTCTCTGGCAAGTTCCTAACTAGGTCAAACTTGGGTGCAGGAACGAGAGACGAGAGGCCACCTGTTGACAGTTTTTAGGCACTTGCCCTACAGGCTGCAATATTAGACCTTTTCACGGAAACACTTGAGAATTTTCCAACAAAGCAACACATGCTTTTTCTGATCCTTGCTGGAGAACCTATCCTCTGGCTGAAATAGTCTTCTAAAAGTAAAGTCTGAAGGAGACAGCCTGTATAGAAAACAGGAGAACAAATCATAGATGTTTGGCAGAGCTTTAAACAAATATTTATTTCTGATAATCGACCTAACCTAAAATTATCTATGTTTGCATCTGTGTTGATACATTAAATATTAGTATAACAGCCCTAATGAAGTTACGGTTAGGACCTGCCTCTCTTTCTAAAAGAGCTTTGAGTGCCATGCAAGAGCCTGTGGTCCCAAATCTGATTTCATTTTTTTTTCAATAAAAACAAAGGGTTCTATTTCTTTTACCTTTTTTTTTTTTTTTTTTTTTGCATATGAATGACAGTGATGGGCATACTGTTTAAAACATGGGAAGCTGATGTACTGTAGATACAGCTGTTTACACTTTTTTTTATGCCTGAGGCTCCCGAAGATGAACCTACCGAAGGATACTTCTGCAATCACTTTGTTTTGCTGAAGAAAAATCTGAATAAAACTATTATTCAGTAATTCTTTTTATTGATGCTACCTGTGCACAATATCTTAACTCTTCAGTAAGAGCAGACCTCCATTACTCTGAAGTACTTTTTCTTGTATTTTATCATTCTAAAATAGAAGACTTTCCAATAAAGTTACTATGATTTGAGAAGGTTTCTCTGCATGAACGATCCACAGCAAAATGTAAGACTATCTAAAAGGTAACATTAACCTCTGTTTTAAGACTGGCATAGTCTTCGTTTCAAACTGAATTCAAACAGTTTGTTCTGAACTTGAGATTCAGTGCACGAGTCTGTTCTAAGTGAAGCAGAGTTGACTTGGACTCTTGCAATTTTCTTTTGTAGACAAGACCTCAGGCTAAGGAACAGGTTTTTGTTTGTTTGTTTAATTGCTGTATTTGTATGTTTTATATGATAAACATTGCAATAAATAAAAAACATGACGATCTGAAGTAATATAGGAGTCCTGATGGCAACGGTTAGAGTCTAGGTAAGTGTATGGGATATTTTTTAGAAGTAGTTTTTAAGGAAATAGTTCTAGTTATATGGGACCTTTCAGTATCCAGTGTCTTCCTTCGGTTTCTTTACTAGTTGTTCAGTGGTTATCATCCGCAACTAAGCGATGCTAAGCATCTGATTGATTAACATCTCTGTTCAGAAAGCCAAGTGTGTGCAGCTTGTCTCTCATGCTAGAGAAAATCGGCTGTTTGCAGGGCTTTGAAGCCAGAAGTTTTCTTCATTTTCACGAGGCTTGAGCAAAGTGCTGTGTTGCAACCTGCAGTTATGTTGTTAGGTAAGGCAGGGTGGAGCGTAACAGGTGCTTATTAATACCTCTAGGCTACGGGTAAAGGTGACTGTATTTTTTTGAGCGTTCACAGAACTAAACAGGTGGATATTGTTTTAATATTTGGCTTGAGAGTGGACACTACTTACCTTCTATATTTAATGGCAAACTTTTAATGCAGAACTCTGAAACAAATGGTGACTTTCAAAGTTAAGTAACACTTCAGGCCTTCTCTGTGTTGTATCTCCCAACCTGTACTTTTAAATTTAAGAAACAAAACAACAACAAAACCTCATCAATAATTTCAAACAGAAATTTATTTCTGCTCTTCTTTTCGCTTTGGATTTTCTTCTTGATTTTTTTAAAAGTTTTTTTTTGCTTGTGTTTTTTGGTGGAGTACATCTTAGGTATGTGTTGAATGTGATTTTAAATCTAAAAATTTAAACAGTCCAACACTGCCCACACTGAATTCCTATGAGGTAGTTATAATGGTGAATAGCTTAACAGGTACAAAATGCAGGAGCTGACTACAAAGCTTTGAACATCATTGCTGTGTTGTGTATCAAGCAAAGCTCTGGAGGAGTACGAATGCAAACATTTTAAATTAGAGAAAAACAAAATTTAAGTTTGGATTTTGTTTAGACTGAAGATGAAAAGTTGTGTGCATAAGATAATGCAACCACAGAGCCTACCAGCTGGGGATTAGGAAGGTCTTTTGTAAGGTACTTCAGTTACAGTGGGCTAGATGCTATAGGTGTTTTGTCTGTGCTGCTCCTCCATGACTGCAGGCGGGCTCTGCTGGGACTGCAGGAAGCCACAGCCAAAAACAACTGCATTGTGTTTGAAGACTCTGGGGTAAAGAAAAAAGGGAAACCTGAAATTTTTGGTGGTGTTTCTTTTTTTCTTATGACTCTTAAATATAATATAACGCTGGTTCTGAAAGGAAATGTAATGCTAGTTCTGAAGTTTCTCTTATATCCTCTCCCGCTTTTTCAAGCAGAGAAACATTTGTCAGGAGCGATCGTTACACAGCATTTCCCAGAGTTCCCAGTTCACCAATAAATTCTGCCAGTGTTAGAATGCAAGCCTAAAGAGATGACCCTGACCTCAGCAGGGTTCCCGTGTTGAAGTATTTGTTTCTACTTAGCTCTGCCATGTACCTCACCTTGTTTTCCCTTTTCCTCCTGTCTTCTAACTGCCCACTTTTGTATCCTTCCTTTGCACGCCCTATCTTTGCTCTTGACTTGCAGTCATGCTGTTTCTTCTGCAGCAGCAATGCTGTGAGTTCTGGACACTGGAGCACAAAGAGGTGCAAGTCCAAATCACTGCTGCGTGATAACGGGGAGGTCCTGAGCTGCTCCCAGTAATAGTGCTGTTCTTCATTGCATTTCCTCAGTTCCTGTTGTTACAGACTCCTGGCAGCATCTCCTCTGTCTTGGAGACTGACCCAAATAAGCTAGGGCCCAACTGATATTGCCCCTACCACGTGGAAAATGAAGGCCCTGGACTGAAAACCACGTCAGACAACACAAATGCAAGGCACCGCTTGTGAGTCCTTCTGCTTCTTGTTCAGCCTGCAGAGAGATGAGACTGTGCTCACAGCTGTCTGAGGTAGCTGGAGTAATCACCTCGCACTGAAGGAAATTTGCAGCAGCTTTGCAAAATTGCCTTTGGCGTCTGTTTTAGTGTTCCTGTAGAACCAGCTAATTCAATTTTTTTTTCATCAGTTGATGTAGCATTTTTCAAAACAAGCCAGTCAACATTTTTAAAGATTTTTATTGCAGTTTCTCTCAGAGCTGAGAAGTGCCAAAATATGCGTCCATCTTTGCTGTATCATTGCTCTTGAATGGGAATTGCTTTTTTTTTTTTTTCCTCATTAGGTTAAAATGAATTGAAATGGTATTTTAATGCTTCCCTAATCCACTTGTGGTGCCTATGTTTTGATTAAGGTAGCAATACATTGATGCTGAATTATTGAGTGATTATATCTGCTCAAGTATATCTAGGCACAGTTTGCTAGTGAAATTCAGCCCTTGTTCAGTGGGACAATGGGATCATCTTGTGACAAGCCTTTTCTAAGGAATAAAGATGTGTTTGATAAATTTGATACTATAAAGAAATTCAAAACAAATTGCATTTTTTTTTCCTCTCTCCTAAAGGCTGTTATTTTTACTGGCATTATTTACTTACCAAGGATGTGCCATCTCAAGAGAGAAACATTCAAATGGTATTTCTGGATTTTCAGATACCAGGAGGAAGCCCTCCAGGGAGCCTTGCATACATACAGTAATAGTTAAACTGCCACAGTGTGTGTTGCTAGAACTGCAAAGAGAACTCTTCTTCAACTTTTCGGAAGCTCTCCTTATCTGTAGAAAAATTTGACTTGTAGAGTTTTGATGGACCTACGAGCATGAAAGTGAAGTTTTCCTTCTGCTCAGTTTCCCAACCTTATTTTTGTTGCTTATAATCAGAGTACCTGTGTTTTAACACCTTCATGGTAAGGTTCTAGGATTCTCATTCGTCTTCTGTTTTACTACCCTATTTTCTCTATTTCCCACAATATGATTTAAAACTAAAGAAAAAGAAGAAAACTGTCATTTGTTTCCAGTGCTTGGTCTGGGCTTACACTGTGTGACAGCATCCTGTCTGGGGCTTCCTCAACAAAACATGGCACAGAGATGTGTTATACCAGGGTCTATGGCTTGTAGGCCTTTTCTTCTATCTGAAGTCACTCAGGTTATCCATTAAATCATTGCTGGAAACATTAATGGACATGTTAATTTTTAAAAGCTGCTAGATTCTCAGAGTGGACCTTTTCTAGTCTGGGATTCTGTTAAATCTTGTTTTGGGTGTGGAAGCAGAAACAAGAGCAAAGCCCACCTGTTTGCATTTCTAGGTGGCATTGCAGTTTTATGCAAATTCTGTCCTCATGCTCTGTGCGGTGTGGCAATGCTGAGAGATTTGAACTTAAAACACTGCACTGAAGTTGCTCGACAGCTCTACACAGAATCATATATCACAAGCTGCTTAACGAAAGAGCAACGGTGAACTTGTCACTTTGATTTAGGAGTAAGCAAAGAGTGTACTTAAGTCCCTTTCAAGATTGATGTATTGATGATTCACAGGCATTGTTAATCACAAGTATTTGTCAAGGTAGGACTTGTGCTGTGATAAATGGTGGCTAATCATAGATGAGTGCTGAGTCTTTTATGCTAGTTACAATGCTGTATTTATTAGGAAGTATTTTTTTTAGCGATAGATGCTGTTGTTGTGGTAGCATTTGTAGCCCAGTAGTTTAACACTTTGACATTTAAAAATTTTGACTCTAAAATTACCTGACCCTACGAAAATTACTTGGACTCTAAATTGACTTCTAAACATGTGTTGCTGAGTAATAAATGTTATCAGTCTTCCTTAAATAAACAAAGATACACTTGAAAAATAGTGGGCCTAAAAGGTTTACTTTATAAGAGGAGTCAACATTTCAAATACTTAGCAATTTTACTTAGTCAAATCCTTCTACAGGCAAATGAGGGTATGTGGATGCAGATACTTGTTTTCCATTGCAGCTGTGACCGGACAAGGCTTGGTATTGATACTCATGTATAATATATTTATAAACCTTTGTTAAAATAATCAGTGGTTACTCTAATTCTCTTAAGGGAAATTCCCAAACACAAGGCTGTTGCTAAAAAGCATTCTCTGTGAGGCAATTCTAGATTTCTAGCATTTTCTAGAGTCTACTACTCGATTCTTTTACTTGGGAGGAAAAACAGAAATAAACCTGCTCATATTTGTATTGCATTTTTAATTTTAGCAGCATATTGGGACTAAAGAATGTCAAGTTTTTATCATGATAGTAACTCTCTGGTGGAATTGGTAGACTTTTTTGAATAACATGCTGTAGAATGAAGGTGTAACTTCATATGGAACCCCGTTGCTTTAATCCTCATTGAACTATATGGGATTGGAATAAAAAGTAAATGGCTACTGGCAAAGAAACAAAATGGTGTATTAAAATGAAAAGTGTTCTTTCTAGTCAAATTAGCAGATACTAAGAGCCATGCTTTTTTTTTTTTTTTTTCTTTCAGAACACACACAGCTCACCCTGTGTCTTTTCTTTAATGATCACTCTCATACCTTTTGTCTGGTTCAACATACGGTCCTAATTGTTGCTTTTGTGGCCTTTTCCGTTTCACAGTGGTTCCTGTCATTTTGAAAGCTCTGACATATGATGAGAAGAGGGGATCATGCAGTGTGGGTTCCAACGTGAGAGATGCGGCATGCTATGTGTGCTGGGCCTTTGCTCGTGCTTATGATCCATCAGAACTTATTCCATTTATTAACCAGATTTCAAGGTAAGCTGCTGCAATAAGAAACTGAGCTAAGTACAGTTAATTTTAAAAATCTGTTCAAAACTAAGGAGGAACTAGAAATTAATTTAGTAGTCTTATACTGTATCCCCTATAAGTTAATGATGTGGGAGAGTAATGCCCTATCTTTAAGACATTTAAAATTAGATATTTGACACACACACACACTCTGTCTCTCTCTGAAGTTGCAGAGCTGCTTTATGGGGTCAAAGGAGAAGAGAAAAGGAGAAGAGAAAACTTACAGAAGTTACTTCTTACTTTTTCAGATGCACACTTGTTCCTAATGATCCAGGAGTTATGGTACTTTATCAGATTGTATGGTGCAAAGAACATAGCATGTCATATTGACTTGCAAGTTGAGCTGATCTAGGTGTAAAGGAATAAACTAGACTTCAGATCTCCTAAAAACCCGTTTCAGAAATTCCAGATACATCTGTATGGGTTGTAGTTTTCCTTCTGAAATGTTGAAGATTGAAATTTATTTTGAGTAAAGAATACTTTTAAAATTAAATCAATTCCAGTTTATAAAAGTGGTAACAACTTGAACTCTATGTGGTGATTTTGAATTCTTAGTAATATATCACTTCTGAAAAAGCATTTTTATTATAGCTATTAGCAGGTTCTAGTTAAATTTAGCAAATACATGACAGAACTCTTCTCTCTTTTGTTATATTTTGTTTTCATAGAGTACCACAGTCTAGAATGACTACTTTAACAAAACTACTTTTAGTTGAAAGGGGAAATATGCAAGTACTTCTTTTTTAGCCTGTTCTTTCTGTTTCAAGACTCTCAGAAGTCAGACTTTCAGAAGGTACCTCAGTCAACATCTGTCATACTGTAACAATGGACTAGAACTTGGTGCCGGTTCCCCCAACACTAAGGATATTTCTGCAGCTAGAAACTGGTTTTACCTTTTCCTTTTTTCCTTCTTTCTTCTCTTGCTTTTCCTCCTCTTTTTGCTTGTCTTGTGGGATTCTCTCTTCAGTAGGTAGTCTTTTTGTTGGCAGCATATTTGCTGACATTTCAAGGTGTCTTTAATGGGTGATTTGCACTGTAAACACAGAGGTAGCTTCTCACAGTTTCTTGGCAGACTTCTAGTGTGCTCTCATATCAGCAACTCAGGCATCTTTGTCTCCACTGGCAGATTTTTAATCAGTAGTCATTTAGTATTGCTTTCAAATATATATAGGAACTATATATTTATAGGTCCCAGAAACCTAGTCCTAGTTCTAGTGCTGCCTTGCTTCCAGACTGCTGGCAGAACTATTCCAATCACACCCAAACAGCCTTGTTTGGAAATGCAGCACTGCTACTTAGCTCAGCAGATGCCCAAAGAAAATCACAGAATCACAGAATTTCTAGGTTGGAAGAGACATCAAGATCATCGAGTCCAACCTCTGACCTAACACTAACAGTCCTCCACTAAACCATATCCCTAAGCTCTACATCTAAACGTCTTTTAAAGACTTCCAGGGATGGTGACTCCACCACTTCCCTGGGCAGCCTGTTCCAGTGTCTAACAACCCTTTCGGTAAAGAAGTTCTTCCTAACATCTAACCTAAAGCTTCCCTGGCGCAACTTAAGCCCATTCCCCCTCGTCCTGTCACCAGGCACATGGGAGAGAACAGACCAACCCCCACCTCGCTACAGCCTCCTTTAAGGTACCTGTAGAGAGCAATAAGGTCGCCCCTGAGCCTTCTCTTCTCCAGGCTGAACAAGCCCAGCTCCCTCAGCCGCTCCTCGTAGGACTTGTTCTCCAGACCCCTCACCAGCTTCGTTGCCCTTCTCTGGACTCCCTCAAGCAACTCAAATGTCTTGTTCCTTCTTCTTTAAGGCAGTTTTGAAAGTTCCTTGGGACAGTCTGTAGACCCTACATATACATTTTTATTCCTTGAGCCTAGTGTGCCTTCCCCTTGCTGGTCTTTGCTGTTTTTCATCCTTGTATCCTCACTTTCCTATGCTGGCCCTTTCACGCAGGGTCACAGGGCAGTGTCTCCTACCTGTGTGGTACTTGCTCCTGGCATTTTTTGAGGCCTTGGTAAAATCTTTCTGTCTAAGAATCTGCTGTCACATTTCTTGAGGCTGAATGCTGTTTTTCTTCCTTCTTTTTTAATGCTATATTTTCTACAAAGTAAGCAGGTGAAAAAATGCTAAGATTCTTAGCGTTGTGTCTCTGGTAAAGCATTTTCATGCTATTTTTGTCATGTTTCATCCACAACAGTCTAGAGACTCAAGGAGAGGAGTCTTGTAACACCAAGCTGTTCTGGAATGTGAGGCCATCTACAGCTGCTGGATGATTTTCAGAAAGAGAATTGGGACTCTAGGAAATGCCTGATTCAGTTATAAGCATGATAGAAGTAGTGAGTGATGCTTGCCCTAGTAAGTTATTAAGGAAATATTTTATTTTCAATGGTCATGTTTAAATAGTCTTCCAGTTGATTTTATTGTAAATTATTAATAGAAAAGTACCTAAAGATATGTTTGCACAGTGAAACAGTGATTGTATTTTGGGTTGTGTTTCTTTTTTTATTCTAGCTGGCTTTTTTTTTTTTTTTTTAATCTAACCAGCACAAACGATGGTAGCAATGAAGACATAGTGACAGGATGAGTAGAATGTTACCAAATACTTCTAAGAGGGTGTTAAGGGCTATGCAAAGTTACTTATTGCTATCTTTAAACCAGCAGGAATACATTTATATTCAGGCTGCAAGCAAAACATCAGGAAGAGTGTGGCAATCCAATAGTAAGGTCTTGTTCAAAGCTAGTGTTTTTTGTAGATTTGGTCAGCAGCCCTGTGGAAGTAAATCCTCTGTTTCCATCCTCTTAGTTGAACAACTTGAAGGTTTGTGTAAAGGTCTGGCAAGCTTGTTCCAAGAGAAGCTTTAAAGCAAAAGTGCAAATTTAGAAACATTCAGTTTATCAGCATTCTGTTCTGTTCTTCCATTTTTCAGATTTTTCTTCCATTCATAATGCTTAGAGCAATATATTTCTTTTACTTCTTTTACCCTACCACAATGCAAATCAATGTTATTCTCCATATGTAGGTGCAAGCTGACCATTTTGATTTTACATGATTTGTCGTACTTTGTTTTACTGTTACAAAGCTTTTGCACAATTATGAAGAGCTCTGTGGTTCTGAAGATGCTCCTGTCTTTTAGCTTTCAGTGTGTTCTGGAAACATTTTTTTATTTTTATTTTTATTTTTTATTTTTTGGGAGACATCAGGTGTAAATAATTGGTGTCTTCTACCAAAAGTAATACAAGTTACCACTGTGGCTTTGCCAGTTGCAACTTCACCTGTCTGGACTAAGTTGGTGGAGTGGAATGAAATGGAGGGTAGACAGCTGGGGCAGAACTGAAAATTTATTATTTTCAGTCATAAAGTGTTGTGATTTATACATGTTTAGTTCTATAACAAAGCTGCACAATACTTTAGCCAGTATTAGTGCTATAGTAAGGCTCTACTTAAAAATCTTTGTCGTTATGTTGGCTGTACCTTTTCTTAACACAATCAGCTCTTGAAGGTAGAATTGCCACTGCAAAGAGAAACAGTAGAAAAAAAATATTCAAATAGGGTATGACACACAGTTTCACCTATTGTGTCAGCAAGCCAATAATTACATACAGCTCTTTTTTTTAAATCTAGCCTTAGGTGTGTCACTGTTTTACTTAAAGAAGAGTCATACTTCTAGCCACAAGCAAATTGTTGCTACTCTTAAAAAAAATGCAGAACTCAGCATCTTGAAACAAAGTACATGATATCCCTTGTGAGCTGAATTACACAGCAAAAATATCTGCCTATATGAGAATACAAACTATTAGCTTCTTAGAGAAAAATAATATATTATTTACCTGCAAAGAAAGCTACTACCTTGTTAAAAAGATGTAATAAGTGATTGAGATCCTGAACTGTTTGCGTTGTCATGGTGCTAGAAATTGTGAATGGTTTATCCTTCACAGTCTTTAGCAGTGCTGTTGAACTGGCTGGAGATAATGCTGAGCTTGGAGCGTGAGTAGCTGGTTGCCTGGTAAGAATGCTCAGAGTCAAGAGACAAGGTGGGCATCGTAGTAGAGCAAGTGCACTGAAAAACTGGTGGTAACTAGATGGTGTTGAGTGGGTAAAATGGTTAAACAGTGACCACTCTTCTTACCATTCTTATTAAGAAAAAAAATTGACAGAGGATGCTTATTGGAAATACTTGCCTGAGAATTTTAATTTTTATGTATCTGTTGGTATTTTTCCCTATCCATATTTCAACAAGATACGCTTAGTAACATTTGTTTATTTTTTTAGAAGTCCAGTTAAACTGGTTTCTAAAACCTTGCATGATGTATTCAAGCTTCAAGACCACAAAAAGAAGATTCTTGGCAAAGTAGATGAAACTTCACTTTTAATGCAGGATCAGCTTACTACATTTTGAAATACTTGCACATACTGAAGTTGCTATTCAGGCATATCTTTCTAAAAGCACTGCTTGACTGAGATTTTTTTCCTCTCCCAGTCTGCACATGCATGCACTCTTTTTAAGCTTACCTATGAGGAAAGTTAAATATAATTTAATAACTTGGAAATGCAGGTAATTTGATTCCTGCCCCCTTGGGTGTGGAAATTATTGTCTGTAAAGTGGCAGGTGCACACTAAGAAGCAGAGCTGTTTTGTTTAAAAACTAAACAAAAACTGAAGAGGAAAATATACTTTTGCTCTATTATACAATTAGAAATTAAATTGTTGCTGCCTATCATAATTATATGAAACTATTGCATGGTCAGAATATAGTTTTATTTATCATTTGATGGTTTAGTTAGGTAATCAATAAATAGATCATTATTTAGAGGGATCTGAATACGTGCATACAGTGTAGGAGTACAGGCAGCTTTGCCTTCCCTGCGGTGGTGTGTTGTTTTTGAAGAGGGAAAAAAAAGGAAGGTGTGGCTATGGATAAATGATGTAGCTTGCCCCAGGGCAAGATTGTCCTGCAGAATTGGGGAAATCTGAAGCATTGCTTTGAGCTACATCTTGTACCATGATGAAATATTAAGAATAGCTTTTTCTTTCATGTATGTGAATGTTGCCTTCAGAGGAGAGCCTACTCTGTGCCTACTGCATCTTGCACTTGTGTAAACTTATTTCCTCAAGGGGCATCATATGGCTTTTTTAATTTTTTTTAATAGCAGCATTTTAATTTGCAACTCCCGAGTGTTTTCTTTATTACTCTCTTCTATATGTGTCTTTATTTTACTTCCAATGTTTTACTCCAAAACTTTGGGATTGAAGTAACACGCTGAAGATGCTGACGTTTATGTGTGTAACAACAACATGCTAAAAAGACTGCGTAACTCTGGATTCAGCAGTGGGGAGTTTGAGTGGCTAGCAGAAAGTAGTTGGGTTAGAAGGGACTGCAAGTGTGCAGTGCAAAAGTGTGACTGGTCATTGTGTTTATCATTTTCTTCTATTTTCTCCTTGCCTATCTAAACAGAAGAAATTAAACCTGAGACTGGTCTGAAGGGCTTTTTCCCCTACTAATGCTGGCTGAAGCAGCCACTTTTGCATGCTTCATCTCTGTTGCTCCTGTAATTGAGGAAAACACAGCCAAAAGTGATAAAGTGAATGGGGAGCTTCTCTGATTAAAAATAAATAAATGTATAGTTGAGCCTAGGTCTGTTTTCATCATCCAGTTCACCAGGTAGCCACAACTGGGGTACTGATACAACTAAAAGGGTATGAGAAGGCTGTTTGCAACAGACTCAGCAGACTCCTCTCTGATGCTGGTCTCTCCTCCTCTTTTTAACTTGCTGTGATTGTTCAAAACCATTTCGCTTGTGATGATTGTTAAGCCATCCCTCCCCTAATGCTATTAGTAAGGAAGAGTGTTTTCTGTGATGTTACAAGTCAGACTTTTCCCTTTTTTGAGTTCAGGAAGGGAATTCTGTTTTTGTGCCAAATTGGCAAGAGGCTTGAGAGTTTATTTTTTCTCTTCCCACAGCTTCAGGGTGGTATGTTTGAATTAATAGCAGTAAACTCTCAGAGGTTAGCAATAGTATAAGCTGCTTGTGAGTATAGTGTACCTGTCACAGGTGATAAAGGAAATTCAGACTTACTTGGTGGTTCACCCAGTACATATAAGCAGAGGGAAACCTGATATTTCTGTGTGCTGATGCCCATCACCTGGCTGGCCTCTGCTCTCTGATTATTTCTGGCTTGTTGGGGGAAGGAAGTGAAATCAGTGTCAGGCTAAAGAAGTGAGCTGGTAACCTGCTCTGAGTCCTGTTAACTTTCCCTGAAGCCAGTTAAGTGAGTACGTGGGGTAAATGGAAGGGAGCAGGAAAAAAGCAAGAATGATCAGTAGACTCATAGAATTGCAGCTTGCTTTTTAAAATCTGCTTGTGTGCTTATTGTACCCTTAGTAGCTTGTCGTGCTTACAGGCTAAATATACCTCAAGGAACTACAAAAGGTGTTTCATAGAGAAGGCGAGATGCAAAACCACTCTTTGCTCTACCTGTTAGTAGTCAGGTGTGGTATATTTCAGACAAGTCAAGACATGATTCTTCAACTAGCTTAAAAAATATCCCACTTTGTTTGACATAAACAGTTTCTTTATGTTAGGAAATCCTGGTGGAGTATCACATAAACTCCCACGACAAAGCAGACAGGTGAAGACACCTTTAACATGTTTCATCTTAGGCATGTTGCTTTCCTTGCTAATCCATGTGTTGCAGCAGACTGTGCCTGCATTTTAAAATATGAATTAACTTGAAAAAATTATTCATGTAGTTCAATAAGTTTAAAATACTTTTACTGAAAGGATTAACATAAAACAATGACTACAGTATGATTTATGAATATAATCAGGCTGGGTGGTAATGACAAAATTCCTGTTTTTTTTTTTTTTTTTTTTTTTTTTTTTTTGTGTGTGTGTGAGTGTGTGTGCTTGTTTTCTTAAACATGTTATTCAGTCAGCACACTGAATAGCTCAGGTGGCATCGCATAGATAGTATGCTGTTTTGCTGGTTTTACCTATACAAGTTTTTCTTGAGGTAACAGAATAAGAAAAAATAAAAAGTACTGTTTAATTATAAGCAGAAACATCAGTCAGAAACTCATGTTGTATATAACAATCTGAAACTGTTTTTCATCATATTTAATAAACCAGATTTTAAGTGTAAATATGAAATGTAAGGAGCAGTATTTATTCTCGAGTGACAAACTTTTAATGTTTGAAATTTGGAAAGACTTACATAGTTTTTAAAATTAGCATATTAATATTTAACATGTAAGTGCTTTCACTCAGCCCGAAGTGTCCCTTTTCACTACCACTGGAGACAAAACAATGACCTGGAAGAATTTCAATCTGTCCCAGTAAAGCTCTTCTGAAATACTCTGCAACACTTAACATCAGGCTACCTTTGACATAGTACAGGCAGCACTCTGCTTGCTGAGTGCAAGCAGATGAGTTGAGCAGATGATTCCCGGCTTGATGAGTTTTCTGGTTTTGTTTACTCAGAATAGAACAATATTGAACTTCTGCATAACAGACAAAATCATATTTTATCATATAGTCCATATAATTGGAAACGTCCAGCAGAAATTTGCTTCTTTTTGCTTTCCAGGAACATTTCTAGGCAGTTCCTTAGTTTTGAGTGTTCTATAATTAAAGTGAAATCCTTCCGAAATGTTCCTATAAAAAGATTTGTAAGTTTCTCTGTATGCCAGAGAAGCAGATTAAGGTATGAAGATAATGTTTGACCCAGCACTCTTTCTACAATTAGCCATGTAAGCTTCTTCCCAATGGAATGCCTCATAAACATTTGCTCTTCCAGTTGCTATCACATGGATGACCTCCTTTTGTCTTGTAATCGCTTGATGCCTTTCTGGCAGGGAGAGGAATTGTTCATGCAAGTAGCAGTAAGAAAGGATTGACTGTCTTTAGAACAATTTTTACACCTCTGTAGTAAAATGTTGCATTTATTGTGTTTTATTTTCTATTTCATTCCTTCTTTCTGTCTCTTGTTTCCCTTAATGGAGGTAATCACTGCTGCCTCTGTAAATTCAGTTTATGCATTTCAGTGAATTTTAAGAACATAGTTCCTGCCCAGTAAGGAAACTGATAGCCATTACCCAGGGAAGTTTGATATTATCAGTGTAATTAATATCTTTATGCTAAAGCAAACCTACATTGGAATTACTTTTCAGCCAGTATTTATTTCCTGTTTTGCCTGGAGTCAATAAATAATGTAATGAAGAGTTTCAGAGTTTGAAAGGAATAATTTTCTGCTTAAGGGATTCTCCTAAAGTGATATTTATTTGTCACTGAAGTTAATTGAATGCTGGAGGTGGATTTCTAAAGCTGTAGACTTCATGTCCTGGGATATATTCTCTCTGTTGTGTTCTGTGGCAGGTTTTTAAATGTGGTTCTGTTGCAGTAAAAAGAATTGAACTGTGGAGGTTTGTCAGATTTCATTCACAAAGTAGTATCTTTGTATAATCATACCTGTATATCTACAGATAACCTTTTCAAAAACTTCTTTGCAATTTATCCTAAAGTGTCACTTTTTAAACAGAATTTGCATACTGTTTACTGATTTTTTGTTACTTAAATCATGTGATCATGCTTGTACAGATAGCTGAAAGCTTCCGTTGCTTAACTTTTAGTTTTACTTAAGCCTTACCTAAGACTTACTGTGTATTTGGCTATTGAGAAACTGTATTTCCAAGTTTTAATTTAAAGTTGCACTGTCTCGCATTTGAGATGTTAGATATGTCCAAGTTTGTACTCGTGCTATATTTAAAATATAAAACCTTCCTATGTAGTTAAATGTATTTGTATATTCCTTAAACTGTTTTGCTATAGTAGGATGGCAGTTGTCTGTTTATGCTGTGGAAATGTCCACAAACTACAGAAACAAGGAAGTACATGGTTGTTTCAACACAAATTTCAATTTAGAATTATATTTTAAAAAAACAAGCTAGTTAGAGAATATTGTGAATGTTTTGCTTGGAATCCTAAATAATGAAATGATATTGCATGTTTCTTCTTGTATTTTTGGTAGTTATAATCAATATTTTATTTCCTCAGTGCGTTGGTTATTGCTGCAGTATTTGATCGTGATGTTAATTGCAGAAGAGCTGCTTCTGTAAGTTACCACATCCTAGCCTGTGTTTATTTTTTGGTTTTGTTTTTTAATTTCATAATTTGTAGCACGTTCATCTGAGACTACAGTTATAAGCAATATATGTGTGTGCAGTGAGCAGACAAGTGTTTTTTTAAATCCTTCGAATTATGATGTGAATTTAGATTCTAAATTATATAATCCACAGTTTCATATCTTGATTTATGGACACAATTTACAATACAGTCTGCTGTATTTTTGTCATGTTGGATAACATAAAGTATTTAAGAAAGAGTTACTTGGTGTTTTCTAGTCCTAGTGTGACAAAAGGTTTAGTAATATACAGACTGTATCTTAAGAAAGTCACCAAGGTGGTATGTTTTATGAGGTTATACTTCTCTAAGTGTTCATCCCCTGTTGCTGCATCTATAAAGATGCAGCAAGCTGCAAAATTCTAGAATAATCTTTCTCCTTCAAACTAACCTTCAAAATGTTTTCAGTTATTTTACAGAACTCTTTTGTAGGACAGGGAATTTTGTTAAAGAAAGTGATACACCTCTTAAGCAGATATCATTATCTGGTTAATAGGACTGAAACCAAAGTGAGATCACTGTGTAGAAAATACTTGTGCTGTTGAAAACTGAAAAATTGCATAATTCTTCTCAAGAGAAAGGGATTATTGGAAGATAGGTTATAGTTGAAAGGATGAAAGAAGTAACATCTCATCTTTGAAGTTGTAAGTCAATGTTGTATGTATTGCATTAGCTTTCTAAAGAAAAAAAAGTAAAAAGAAAAATTGTCTGTATAGCAGATTTAAAAAAAAAAAAACACAAAAACAAAAACACAAAAAACACAAATTGAAAGAAAGAACCTTGTAACTGTACTAGTAGTTGCTCCTATGAAACAAACACAGGGGCAAACAATGCTGGTCAAAGGCACAGGTGTCCATATTCCTAAAAAACAAACTTCCCTATGAATTCCTTTCTAAAAAAAAAAAAAAAATCAGGGATACCCGGACAGCATCCTTATTTTTTCTAGCCACACCCCTGCTTGAGAGTTTAAGTTGTTGAATGAAGGAGCAGCACAGTTGCTAGGGAAATGAGTCAGTTCTTGTGTAATCATATCAGGAATCATCTTGTCTAAATAGGTTAAAACCAAAGCATGGAAGCTAAGATGCTGTAGGTCACTGAGAACTGATACATGTATATCCTTTGCATAATGTACAACTGAAGAGTAACAGGAGCGCTACTTCCCCCCAGGCTTCAACTCCTAAATTATAGAAACTGTAGAATTTAACATTCCTGGCTAATTTAAGTCACTTTATTCAAATAAAATCCTCAGAGAAAAACAAAGGTAGCTTTGCCTTCCCTAAGAACCGTGCAAGCTATAAAGGAATGTAGAATAATAGAGTCACGGAATAACCTGAGTTGGAAGGGGCCCACAAGGACCATCGAGTCCTCCTCCTGGCTCCACACAGGACCACCCAGAAACCAACCCCTACATCTGCGAGCGTTGTCCAAACACTACTTGAATTCTGTCAGGCTTGGTGCTGTGGCCACTGCCCTGGGGAGCCTGTCCCAGTGCCCGACCACCTCTGGGTGCAGAACCTTTCCCTAACCGCCAGCCCGACCCTTCCCATGTCCCAGCTCCATGCCGTTCCCTCGGGTCCTGGCGCTGTCCCCAGAGAGCAGAGCTTAGCACCTGCCCCCCCGCTCCCCTCGTGAGGGAGCTGCAGGCCGCCATGAGGCCTCCCCTCGGCCTGCTCTGCTCTGAGCTGAACAAACCAAGGGACCTCAGCCGCTCCTCACACATCGTCCACTCTATACCCTTCACCATCTTCGTAGCCCTCCTTTAAATGCTCTCTAATTAGTTTTATGTCCTTTTATTGTAATGCCCAAAACTACACACAAGACTCAAGGTAAGGCCGCAGCAGCACAGAGCAGTGTAACAGAGTAGATGGTAAAAAGTAAATTACTGTATTTGCTCTATAGGAATTGTAGGAGTCAGTGGGTAATGTGTATAAAGAAGATACTTTTAACATGATTCCCACTGCAGGAGTACTGCTTACTTTTAGTTGCAGTAGTCTTCATTATGATTCTGTGCTTAAACATAAACTGATAGTTTGACCATGAAATATGGTGCTAAACCATATACAAATGCTATAAGCTTAATGAAGATTGTGTGTGTATTTCAAGTGAGTACAACATACTACAGACATTTTGTCACTTTCTTGTTGTAGTTTAAGCCAGGATATCAAGCATTCTGTAATTTGATTATCTCCAGTCAATAAGTGTTTTGTTTTTTTGTTTTTGTTTTTTTCTCCCCGTTAGTACATTATAATTTAGAGCTGGACAAAGTTTGGGAGTTTGGGATTGTTTTGATGGATAGTTATGCAAGTATTAAAATCTCTTTACTCATTTTAGAAAGTCAGGCAAAGAAATACTTTGTTTGCCAGGCATTACTACAATTTTGAAGAAAAATACCTGGGAGTCCTAATTATTCCCAATCATTACTACAGTTAAATGCATGTTTAAATAAACAACATGTTTTACTAGATTTTCCATCTATTACAATATGCGATGTATTATAATGCGGAGCACCAATAAAACACAATAGCATATAGAGATATTTTGAACCCCGAGGTTAGGGAGAATAAAACAAGACTGTTCTTTTGAAGCTCTAAACGCATTCTGAGCTGACTTTTGCAACTCTTTCATGAATAATCATTATAAAGAATGATCACATGAATAAGAGACCTTGGATAGGGCTGTATTCTGTTCTGACATGTTAAAGAGAGGGTTTTCTTTACACATGGTTGGTTGATACTTTTTAAAATCATGACTTATACAATGTTTTAGTACTTCTTCAATTTTTGTGGGAACGAACTGAAAACTTTTTTCAAGGGCTACTAAATTGAAATTGATATTAGCGTTGCCTTATAAATATTTATCTGGTTTCATAAGCAGTGGTAAAAGTTGTATTTTTTTAATAGATAAACTATGCAATTAGGTGTAAGCCAACATCTAAATTAGATGTTTAAAATAAATCAGATGATGTGAACTATTTCTACCATGCTGCTGGACTTGTATCTTCTCCACCTTCATGATCGCCTTTCTAAATGAGTTAGAAAATGAAATGGTGATTTAGCACTGGAATTTTAAAATTCCTGTACTAAGTAAAAAACTCAGTGAAATCTATATGAAATGTAGCTGTTTTCCTTCTATGTCATATATAGGCCCTTATAGATCTTTTTACAATGATTTTGCCACAGTATATTTTAGACCTGGGCCTACAGATATATTGCAAGTAGAAGAAAACTTGAGACAAGAATTACATTCTTTGGATAGTAAAGTTTCTGATCTTAACAACAGAAAAAAAAAAATAAATCTTTTTACATTTTATATCAGTAATGCACGTTTGAGCAGTATGTTTTTAAAAGAAAGTACAATGATGATGAGGTCTAGGACATTGCTGCAGCTCGCGGTCCTGTTCTGGAAGGCTGCTTTACATGTTGCCCAAGGGTGTATCTACGCTTCAGTTGCTGCGGAGGATAGTCTCTACCTGAGGTAATCCTAAACCAGCTACCTTGGGGGCAGTGCTGGCAGCATGGCTACGACACCACACCGCACAAACTAAGGTGGGCTCCTAAACCTGCCTGCAAGGTGGATAAGCAGCTGAGTTGGCCTGTGT
This sequence comes from Aythya marila, assembly GCF_965140915.1. Taxonomy (NCBI): domain Eukaryota; kingdom Metazoa; phylum Chordata; class Aves; order Anseriformes; family Anatidae; genus Aythya; species Aythya marila. Next base: position 7,091,217 of record NC_139059.1, on the reverse strand, counting down.
TGGTATTCCTGCGATGGATGCACTGCGAGCAGGAGCTGAGCTAGCCTGGGCAAGTCTACAGGAACTGCAGTCATTATCCTAAGCAGACGTAACCTCAGAAGTACAGTGGGAGACTGGCTTCATTAGGCCTTGCTTCACCTGTGTTCTGTGTGCTTGCTCCATATGTAGAATACGATACCTTGGTGAGCTTAACCTTTTGTTTTTACAGGTGGATTACCACATGCATCGTATTTATGTAGGAAATACAGAAACTCTTGTCTGTTGAAGTTCTTATAACATTTTCAGTAGAGATTGAGACTTCAACGTACCCCTGTATATTAAATATCAGTTGTCAGGTGGTAAATGCTATCCCTTCCTGGAGATTTGTGTTCACTGATGGAGGGACATTACAAAAGAGAAGTGTCCAGATAATGATGGACACTAGTCTCTGAAAAGAGTTAAAATTTAGAGAAGTTTTTATTTGTACTTATGATTATAATTTCTTTTGAGAAAAAATAAATGGAGACTTTTTGAGAGAAATTTCAGGGCCTAGTAAGGAGTATGGAGTAGATTTTATTCTATATACAGTACAGGTAGAGAGATTAACTTTATGGTCATATTGCAGTTTGGAAGATTTTTAGTTTCTTTAATTGAAAACACGAGAAACATACGTGAATTTTGCCTTCAGATTTTGTACCTTTACGGTTTCAATGTGGTTTCAAATTGTATGTTTCAAATACTTGTTCTTGATATTTGTCTGAAGTTTGCACTGAACAAAAATCAGACTTGGCCTACTATAAGCCAGTGATGTTGCAGTAGTCAGGCAAAAGCAAACTGTCTCAATTTCTGTTGTCTCCAAGTATTGACTTTCAACTCTAGTGCAAAGCCTTGTGTCAGTACTCAAAAGCACTCTTCTGGGTGTGACTAGTTTAATAAACTTGCATTCTTAAACTGCTGTCATGCAACATACAGCTTTAAGAACACTAGAGCACAGAGACGCAGAAACAAAAAAGCCCTGTGGGCTTGTTCTATTAACAAAGCTTACTTTATTTAAAAAAGAAAAGCCATGGGTCATTTATATTGTTGTGTGTTTTGAATTCATCTGGTGTTTATCAAAAAGCAAACCTGACTCGTTTTGGTATGTTTGTTCTCTGTTCTTCAGGCTGCCTTCCAGGAGAATGTTGGGAGACAGGTACGGTAACTTTCCTGAATCTTCATTCATGAGTGTGCTCTGGAGATGAGTGTAAATGTGTAGTACCTCAAATCAAAATTAGACGCTGTGGCTTCAGAGAAGATGAGTAGGAGAACGTTACAAAATATGTATTTTCACTACCAGAAAGCAGGTTCTCGCGCAATATTTTCCTGAGATGTGAGTTTTATTTTAGTATTCTGGTTTTGGAAGAAGATGGGCTATATGGTAATTGTAAGTCATTTGGAGAAGCAAAATTAGCAGCTATTCTACACCTTCCAAGCTGCAATGCTCTTAAAGCAGGAAAAGCACAAGTTTGGGTTATTCTTTAGTCCCACTGGCATTCCAGTTTTAAACAAGTGGAAGAGCTGAAGTGTGCTGCACAATCTTTGCTGTGGTTTGGTGATAAGACAATGAGCTAGGCTTAAGATTCTTAAACCCAGTATTTGGGTTGTGCTTGCTGTATCGTAATGCTACCATCTAGAAGCTCCTGAGAAATCCATTAATTTTAAAGGAATCTAAGTTTTTTGAAAAAAGTATTGTGGTAGATTCCTATGTAATTTAGCAACATTTACATTGTTAAAAAGCTCAAAGAACTTTGATTTGCAACCTTGCTGGAGAAGCAAATAGGATAAGAACTTCAATTTTAAAGTTTACTCATTTCTCCTCAGGAATTAATAAAGCTGAAAATACAACTTATAGCATGGAAAATAATTCAGCTAGTGTATTCTTCTGACAAAGCAAGGCATGTAGAGTTAAGAGCATGATTCAAGCAAATTTTGATTTCAGTAAGACGTTCTTTAAGGCATCTTTGTTAAAATGTGATGTTTAGCTTTTCCCAGCTATCATTCCTCAAGATCTCTGTTACGAGCCAGGATATTATTCCTTTAAAGCTATGGTTATTAAGCAATGTGTCCTGAAGTAGTGTGTGAATTTCTAGACAGAATGAGGTTAATAGCAGAGAAAGGATGCGAGAAGACCGGGAGGAAGAGGGTAGGTATTTTTGATGACCTGACACAACTAGGTCCGTGATAAGTAGAAGCCAGCCTGATTCTTCCCTGGGTCTATAGTTACTGCTCAAAGAGGTTAGTCATCACAAAACTACTCACCCTGATTCTACTTCATAAGGCACTGAATAGAGTAAACACCTTACTCTGCCTTCAGCTCCAGAAGAGACAGGGCTCTTGGGTGCTGTAGGCTTATAAATGCTTTCATGTAGGAAAAGTTCTGTGGAGCTTTTTATTGCTTGGTCAGAGGTAGTTTACAACCAGAAATTAACAATACTGCTTTGACACAATTCATGTTTTTTGATGCTGATTGAAAACACAATTTCAGCATCCATGTTGGACTGCTAAGGAGAAGTTAGTAGTAAGACAATTAAGTTATGGCATGAAGAGCAGAATCGGTCTCCCAGCTAGTTCCTGTAGAAGTTCAGAAGTTTTTATTTGCTGAACTATTCCCTACTGCCTAGGAAAATGATTACTTAATCCGTGGATACACCCTCTAAAGTCCTTTACCTGGATGTAAGGTGTTGAAAGAGTCACCCTTTCTCTGAATTGGAAGGAGCTGAAACATACTCTCCATCTGAAGTAACAATGGTGATATGAAATACATGGAGAAAAAAATTGACCTTGCTTATTTCCTTATTCCTGCCTGCTTCACCTTTGCAATGCAACATGACCTAAATCTGAGAACTTGCTTTTATGGCCTCAGAAGAACAACCCTTGTAAATTACTTTTCATGTAAGTGAAAACACTGAAAAAAATGCAGAATATATATAAAGCATAAATAATGGCAAAAACCCATTCTTCTAATAAGATGAACTTTTGTATTGGAGAAGTAAGTTTCAAGTATTTTGATGGAATGGAAGTCATGACCTCTGAAGCCATGACCTCTGTACTCTTGAACTTGGTTTTAGGAATTTTCCTGTCTCACTGACACATGCACTGTGGCACTCTGACCTGCGATGAGACAGCATGAAGCTGGCATGCTTACAGTCCAGTTATAAAGAGCACGGTCCAAGTACAAGCTAGAATTGAAATTGTTTAGCTGTGATTTTTCCTTATGTACAATATCATATATTCTTACATATTTTACATTTCACATTTTACATTTCTTACATATTTCATTGTATGTCACCTTGTTTAGCTACAAATAAAATAGTGGTTAGGTATTTCTTGTGCATTTTTTTTCCAAATTGGTGTTTCATGAGGCTTTTTGAGAGTGCATTTGTTTCATCTTTGAGTTATTAGGGCTTGCAGGTAGTCTCTTGTATGAGCTGTACATATTCTGTATGCTCTTCTTGGTTCAGTCAGATTGCAGGCCTTGGTTTTCGGACAGTTGGCAGTATGCTACCGAGCACAAGACCTCTGCAGCAGCTGACACCTTCCTACTGCTTGTGCTGTGTGCTTCTTTAATGATTCAGGCATAGATGTAAAGATATTTTTTACTATTTTTTCATGGCTGTATCCTAATGTGGAAGGGATGAGTGAACTGTAAACAAACAAAACTATATCATATCCAGAACCTGTACTTCCACATAGCCTTATTGCTTAAATATCATATGATTGTCCCTTCTGTAAGTAAGCATAGTGTCTTTCAGTTGGCTCTTTTCCATTTATACTTAATTATGGCTTGTGGTGGCTATGCTGCCTCCTCCATTCCAAAACACAGCCAGGCTGCGTAGTACTATATTAAGTCAGTTATAGCTGATCAAAATTCTGAATGTCTGACATTTTATTATATTATTGATGTTTTAAAAGACAAATCTTAGATGGTGATTACATATTTAGGATTATAATTAATTTTCTGAAACCATAATTTTTTGAGCATTGATGTCAGAAGCATCATACTTCTTAAGGATTTAACGTGGCAGGCTTTGCTAGGAGCCAGTGCTCTTTTTAAAAACAAACAATTCTTTAGTTCATTAACAAATAAATCATAAAATACATGTATAAGTAGCAACATAAAAGTATATGAGCTCCCATTGATTCTACATGTGATGCATATTTTTGTGCCCAATTCCTAATTTTACATTTCAGAAAACTTGCAACAGAAGCTCATTCCTTTGCATAATCCAAAAAACACGTTTACATTTATTTAAACTTTCTAGAGATTTTTTTTTTGTGCATGCATAATGCAATCAACAAATAATATACATGGCTATGACTTGAAGGTGTTAAAATAGCTATTGCATAGTTTATTACCTGCTGCTGTTTACTTTGTTTATCATTGACTCACAAGTGAAGCTAGACATTTTGCTGCTTCTGTATAATATCCTTTATCTCTTTAGCGCAAGTGATTTTACTATAAATTAGAAATTAAATTGTATTTTTTAGTGGTTGTACAGTAGTAGGGGATTATTTTCAATACATTGTCTATTCAGAAAATACATTTTTAAATATTATTTTCTGTTTTTTTCCTCTTATCTACAATGTTTGTAGGGCACTTTTCCACATGGCATAGACATTTTAACTGCAGCTGATTATTTTGCTGTTGGTAACAGAGTTAACTGTTATCTGACTATCAGGTAAGTTATTTTTTTATGCTTTCCTAAACATAAGGGACCTCTTTTATTTAATGAAGTATTTGTTTGATTGTTTGACCTTACAGTAAACATAAACAATAATCATAAACAATAAAATACAATAAACATAATACAAACAATATTATGTTTATTGTTGTTTTTCTAATACATGAAAACTTGTTTTTCCTCCTTTCTATATCAAACTGCTAATTACATATAAAACATGGTGAAAGTGAGACTGTGATGTTCCTCCAACTTGTCTACGTGATCTGTTACTTTATAGATGCTCTGAAACTGGAGGAAGCAGCCAAGAGATGTTATTTGTGGGTGTCACAAAACTGTCTAGGCTGGTTGAGCTTAGATAAGATTAGGGACTTCTGAAGAGCTGGAGCAAATGGAGAGGCTGTTATGATGGCAGTTAGACTCAGATATGGGTTGTTGAATTTGTAGACCCTTAATTTGAGTGCTTATATTTTTCATAGAATGCTCAGTGAAACTCTAACCACAGTATGCAGCAATTCTGAAAAACCAAACTGATCACTGCATTATGGATTCTGCACAGAATGTCATGGGAAATACCAGTACTGGTGTGGTGCTATTATAAATCAGTGGCTTTTCTTGGAATGCCATGCTCTGTGCTGGTCAGCTATCTGAAAGTACAATAAAGCTGAAGTAAGGGGAATTCAAAGGCAAGCTGTGCGCACAGAATGACTAAAATGAACAAAAGATTACACTTCCTCATGAAAAGATGAAAAAGGCTGAGGGCTGGGTTCTAACTTTAGTTGTATGTTGAAGACAGACGGTGTAGCCTAGTTGTCTGGCCTCTCTCTGTAGTCAGTGCAAAGAGACAGGCACTTACAGGAGGTGATTCAGACCATTTTAAGATATGTAAGATAAATTGCCCTATGGTGCATGGTGCTCTGAGAAGCCAACAGGTTAGAAAGGTTTGAAGAGATTAGATTCTTGGGAAAGAGAAATAGCAAAGTAAAAAGGCTTATGCTTCTTTACCAGCTTCGTAACTTCCAAGGAACATTTTTTTAAAGATAATTTGCACTGAGTGCCTCTCTCTCTTCTTGAGTATTTTTCACTAATTTGGCCACCACCATATTGTCCCTTTTGTGCATAATCATTCCAGTCTGTGCATATCTTCACCTTTTACCTACTGTCTTTCCTCTGTGGTCCACACCCTCCTCCTACACTCTTCCCCTGAGCTCCCGCCTACTGAGCTGAGATGGGGAAATGCAGGCGCTTGGTATTCACTGCTGCCCTGGATTGGTAGACCGTCAATGGAATTTTTGGAAGTCTGGTTTTCTATACTAGAAAAAAATTGAAGATACTCAAAATTGGCACACATGTTTTTTATTCTCTCTTTTTAGTTTGAAAGTTAATTATGTTCTCATTACTTCTTGAGAGCTGTGATAATTTTTCTCTTGAATGTTTCATTTATTACTCCTTTCATTGTGATTTATAGAGGTTTTGTTGGAGTGTTACTTACCTAAGTGAAAATGTTTGAAGGTTGTTCTTTTTTTTTTACTTCTCGTGCCTTTCTTCAAGTTATGTAACAGGAAGAATAAATTTGCAAATTATTTATAAATAATCTTATACAGTTAGTAGCATGATTCCCTGAAACCATGTTCAGTGTTATTAATCAAACTCTTCTTTGTAAATTATTTGTCATCTAATACATTATATTACTTGTTAAAATCTTCACCACTTTGCTTTTCGAGCAGGATGTAATTATTTGGGTCGATACTTAATTATTTCCTTATTTTTGTCTGAGTAACATCAAAGCAAAGTGTATAAGCATATATTTGACTGCACAGAAAACATGTATCATTATGATGTGGTAGGAAGAATGAACCTTTCTGATCGGTATGCCTTAAGGTGGTGTAATTGTTTATGTAGCTGGAAAAAGCTACTTGAGGTTCATATTGCAGATCTAGAATCTTTAGCTTTCTCTCTCCCACCCAGATAAATAAAATCCTGGTACACTGTTTACAGCATGTTGCTGCTATATGAAAGGAAACCGTGCAGGTGCAAAAGTCTGTGCTAGTGAATCTACTTTGAGCAGCAAAAGCTCAATGAATATGTGTCAGTTTCTACAGTTGAATATTTTTTTGGTTATTAAATGATTTATGATACTGCTTCTCTACAAGAATGTAGGTTTTTAGATACATACACATACGTAGTACATGTATGTAGTTGCTTATCCTTCCAAATCCAGATATTTTTATGCAAGGTTTGTATACTTGCTGTTCTTTGGAAACTTTTTGCTGAATGTTCTTTGGAAGATTCAGCGTAAATATGTTAATCCATTTCTGAGGATGAAAGTGGAGGAAGCCTATGTCCTATTTTAATATGAACTTGGGAGTAAAGAGACTGATTTCAGGAGTTCTGAGCTGTGTAAAAGTAGAGTTCAGAAAGAAACTTTCTTAATCTAAATAAAGAGCAACATTGTCAGGAAGGCTATAATTGTATAAAAGCCTATTTGTATAAAATACTCAGTTGGGTCAAAACTTGAAGGTTCTAGGTAAAGGCAGTTATCAACTAAAAGTGGAAGTGAGAGTGGACTACCAACACCGTCCAAAAGATCCAACTTTGAGCTGTGCAACTAAGTTCAGAGTAAAATGGCTTAAAAGAATGGTCAGTGCTAAAACTAAGATCCAAAAAGCTGTCATGAAGAGAAGAGTTCGGCTATGTCAGAGGGAATTTGCGTGTTCTCCCAGAACAGGGAAGGGAACAACAGAGCAATGAATTTTACCGTTTCTCTGCTGGCATCAACAATCCATCAACCCAGCTGGCAGCCTGCCTGTAATCCCCCTCCAGAGCTCGTAGCAGTAGCAGGTGGCACTTGTGTGTTGTGTTCAAATGACTGAGGTTGTGCTGTGGATTTAAGGGTTCTAATTCTTCTGATGAATTGTGTAAATATCAGTGTGTTAACATACAACAGCATTTAGTTTTTACTTATTTTTTTTCTAATTACACGCATGTATATTAATGGAACGCTGTTATGGTTGCAAGGTTAATCACTCAAAAGATATGAGAAGGTGATGTTAAGTTAATCCATGTGTCCTTAATTTTGTCCTTTCGTGCACGCCATTTTGACACAAACACATTCTACTGGTTGTTTAGCTTTCCAAGATTATTTAATGTACATCAGATGCACTTAAAAAACATTTCACTTGACTTCTGTTGAACTTAGCTTTCAATAGTTGATGCTTCCGAAGATTGGAAAGCAAATGTGTCTGTAAAGTCAGGTAATTATGCAGGCTGCCTAGCTAATTACTTCTGGTGTTCCCTCGCATCTTAGGTCTTGACTTTGCAGCATTAATATTTTTGTCATAATTGACTTTTTGTATGTTTATTTTTTAAAAGGATCAAGGCAAAACCATTATTCATTTTTGAAATATTGTCTCTGGGAACAGGAAACACATTTCTATAACATAATATTATTGTGCAGTGTGTATTACACATTAACACATTTCTGCAATCTAAAATTACTGCTATATGTGTGTACTTCCCCATTTTGTAGAATGTAGCAATGGGAACTGACTATTTTTTGCTTTTCATTGCTGTCAAGCTTTTTGTTTGTATCACAGTTTTTAAAGAGAATCTGAAAGACTTTTGCAAAAGTGATTTAAATTTTTGACAGTACTTGTAAAATATTTACTATTGTTTATTTCATTCAGCTGCATCTCATTAAGAAGAAGGCATGGTTAAGTAATTTTTTGCTTGCTTTAAAACCAGAGGATTTTAATCATTGGAGTAGCTTGTACTAAAATGCACACACCTGTTGATTCTCTATTCTATCATATAGATCTTTCTCTTTTCAGCGTGTATATTGCTGGTTTTCCTGAGTATACACAACCAATGATCGATCATTTAGTTAACATGAAGATTAACCACTGGGATAGGTAAGTTCATAAAGTCTAATTACATTAACATCCAGGAATTGGCTTTTCTGCATGTGATGCTTATGTTACTTAAAACAGAGTTTGTAACACTGTCTGACTGAAGGGAATGGGCAAGTAGTAGCTGATGTCATCCATGCCTTCTAGCATATTGTCACTTAAAATGTGCTTATGAATTTTGACCTCAATCTGTTAATAGATTAATAAAACACGTTTATATGGTATATAGTATATGTGAGTGGTAAACACCAGCACTATACAATTATCATAATTAAAGTAGATTTCATGCATGGAGATAGAGCTTAGTCATATTCAATGTTCATGAAGATTAAAACATGTACATATAACACAAATGAGATTATATCAGTGCTGATAATAGTTTGCATCACGAGAAATAATAATAGTTTACTGTAGTGTCCCTGCCAATGTATAGAATGAGCCCTCAGGTTCTACCATCCACACTTATGTTTTTCTTTGTCTCTTTCAGCAATAAGGTCTATTCATATAGCTAAAAGCTAGCTGTAGGCTGTCTCTTTGGCCTGTTGTTTTGTTTTGTTGGCTTTTTTTTAAGGGGGGAAGGCTAGGATGGACAGAGAATACCACATTTGTTAATGTTGCTAGGGTCTTTATTCTGATTGTGGGCAGGAGGCCCTACCTGACCTTGTTTGTTTTTTTTTTTAACACGTTACTTCTACTAAATTGCTAACAAGAAAACTCCAAAAATGCTTTTTTACATCTTCAGTGTTATTCGAGAACTTGCAACTAAGGCTCTGCATAACCTTACTCCACGGGCTCCTGAATACATGGCAAATGTGGGTAGGTAACTCATAACAGGTTCTGCATAGAATCTGTTTTGTCTTGTCCAGTCTGACATCTTCAGAAGAATTTCTTTCTGATAGTTGTGTGTGTAATCAAATGTTTCTTGAATGAATTCACAGTCCTTTGCTCGGCCCACTCAAGGTGCCAAGGATGTACTAGCTGCTTTCTATTATGCCTGAAAGACAGCAGCTGAAACCCAGATTACAGATCTTACCTAGACTCCCTAGGGAGGGTCAGAAAGGTGACAGTGGCATGGAAGTGGCAGTTTACGTTGAAGTAAAATTCCAAGCCTCGTTTTCTCTACCACTCAGCCAACCCAATGCCAGTGTTTTTTACAGGGAAGCTAGGTTGTATGCACAAAATTTCTAGGTGTGGTTTAGCATGTGTTGTCAGAATTTACTTGTGTTTTTAAAACTTGTTTCTCACATAATGATGAGGATATATTGGCCTGACTTTCCAGAAATGGTTTTCCAATGTTATTTCTAGGCTGACATGCTTATATTTAGAACTGCAATCTGTCAGTATGCTCTGTTTAAAGAAATAATTATTTAATCTCTTTCAGTTTTGCCAAGACTGCTACCTTTATCAGTAGGCACAGATCTGCACACACGCCATGGGGCAATTCTTGCCTGTGCTGAGATCACCCATGCACTGTGTAAACTAGCCGAAGAGAATAATAGGTATAAATGCTAGATTATCTTGACTATAAATTTTCCTTTCATGTCTGATATAGTGAAAGCTTCCTCAGTATAATTATGGAAATCCCATCTTACTAAACTTCTCTTCCATTGAATTTTTGTATGGTTTTCAAGCCTTCACATTTTATTTGGTGATGTTACGTTTAAGTCTAAAATTATCTTGGAAAGTGAGATCATTTATTGCCTTACTTGGAGAATTCAAAGATAGTGTTTCAGTATAGATTAACCCATCCCTGCACTACCAGCCCTTCACCAGAAGTATTTTGTCTTCCTGGTGAGGGAACAGTCTTTCATCTTCAGCGTTAGAGAAGCAGCTTGTTGATTTGGATTGATTTAAATAGCACTGTTGAATGGAAGGGATGTGTATATACACACACACACGAATTATAGTTAAGAGATATACCCAGAATAATTGACAAAATTATTTGGCAGTGTCTTTGCCTTAGTGTTGTAAAGAAATTAGTTTACTTTCTTTCACATTAATCATTTATGAAAAATGTTTGGAAGTCATTATTGCAGAACTAGAATTTGGAATCTACATCAGTGGTAGAATGTTATACTAGCTTGACTTAAATAGGGATGAGCAGGTGTTTAAGATCAAGGCAGTGGATGATAAGACCCCAAAATACAAACTTTACTGAAAATAAATACGGTTCTGCAACAGTCACAGATATGTATTTCTTCGATGTGTGTGTGTGTATATATATATTATAATGGACTTTCTGGGTCCTTTTTCAAAAGTTGGATAATTACTGTGACTAACCTTTTTTTTATTTTACTTCTGAAAACATTCTAATGCATTCATACAAATATATCTAGAAGGGTGACATTTAATAAATGCAATGTAATTGTACGAGCTATATATACTGAGAGGAATTCAGATGAAAGGTATGACGTGTATACTTTTTTATGACTTTGGTGAGAAATATTTCTCATTAGTGTCTAACAAAAGAGTTTGTGTTAATCTTAAGAGTTGCCTTTTCAAGTAACATATTTTGTGCATGTGAATAAAGTTGAAAAGTTAGCAAAAAAAGATGTAGAGCATTTTTAGTAGTGGGAAATGCTTGATATTAATGGAAAAAATACAGAAGTGGTGGAGTACAACTGAAATGAGAATAGCTATTTGTGTATATTTATTACAGTATTATTAATAAATGACTTTTTAAAAATCTTTTAAGAATGTTTGCTACATAGTAAGGAAAGAATTTACTGACATGTTTACTGAACTCATTAAAATTAAATATTGAATATTTCTGTTGAGAATAGTGTGGGAGTCAAATGATTGTTTTTCTATTTAAAATACAATAAAATCATGGAAGAAGAGTAACTTGTAGCATGATTAAGAAATTAATCTCTTAAATCTCTTAAAAATTTTGTATACCTTTACAGATCTGTAACATATTATTTCAATGAAAAATCATTGGAGGGACTGAAGCAAATCCATCAAGAGGTTTGTAGGAAGTATAAATGTATCTTGTAACGTGGTATGTGGTATTATTTTTAAACAAACATTTGTAATTAGAACAGTTGTTGTTCTCCACCCTCCTTTTCCACTTGCCAAAAGTAAATAATCTCCCAAATATGAATTTGGACACATTATAGGAGATTCTTTGGTAAGTGTTGTGGACCATGTCTCTTACTTCACAATAATTTTGTATTTGGTCCCTTTCTGTCCTGCCAGCTTCTTAGCTAAGGCACTTACTCTATCAGTTACACTTTTGAAATATTGCCTGGTGTTTTGTGTTGTTTTTTTTTTCTCCTTCTTCCTTTTTGTACATACTGATCGGCCTTGCAGATAGATGGTATGGCTGTTCCCTTAATGTGACTATGCTCAGGAGAAATCTACTCAGTCTATTTGTTGTCTGTCCTTTATATTCTGTTTTTGGGGTTGGTTTTGCTTGTTTGGTTTTTAAAGCATAGTTCCAGTGCTAAACCCTTGCATCTGTAATTCACCTGTTTATGGACTTCAAAAGTCACATTCTGGATTTCAGCTGATGCATTGTCTTTATCTAGGATGTCTTCATGATAGGACAAATGAAATCTTGTCCTGCTCATAAAAATTTAAAACACTTATACAAAGATAATTTTGCTGAACTTGTCCCTTTAATCTTAAATCATGTATGTTGTTGGTTTTTAATTCTGGTTCCTATTTCTTCACCTTGTGGAACAGACGGTTCTTCAGCATTCATGCTCCTGCTCTTTTTTTGCAGTGTCTGTAGTCCCTCAGTCTCAGTTCTGACTGACTAAAGCTGTCAGGCTTCACCAGTTACCCATTAGGCTTTAAGTATGTTGGTGCTTGTTAAATTCTGTTTTGCTGCTACAAGTTGAAAAGGCATCTTTGTCCGTGTTTAACTTTCTTGTGTTGAAATGCCTGTAAGCTTAATCAGCACTACCTGTTCTGTTACAGTGGCCTTAATTTGTTATGATATTTTCCAATTTCTGCTCTTGTCTGTTTATAATTAATCTGCAAAGTTTTTATGTAAGCTCGTTCTTTTTAAAAATCTATTCTTTCAGGTTTTATTACAGCTAAATTTGATAATCTCTGATTTTTAAAGATGGTATACTGTAATGTTGACAAGAAGATAATGCAGTTACAATTGAACTTTTTTTTTTTCTGTTCAACCTGTAGCTAACAGATACTCTTGAGTTTTTAGTCAACACAGTATATGGTTATTTTAAAAGGGCCAAATGTGGAAAGCAATTGTATTTTAAAAAGCAGAACAAGCTTGCAGAGTATGTGCAGGAGCTGCTAGGATTTGAAATGAAGAAACCTAGTGCTTTAGGAATGTGTTAAATGGGTTTCCTTTGAATGTAAATTTTGGTTGGATATACTCTTAATGTGTCATTGGAAATAGTATCAAAAACTGTGTACTTTAAAAATATTTTTACTTTGATTTTTAATTTTAAAGTAATCCCAAGTGCTGTGTAGCACACAGTGCATAGACATTGCATGTGAAGACAAAAAATGAAAACACTTATTTCAAGAGAACTTTCTTAATACTGGTGTGTTTTTTCCTCAGCTTTGCAGTCGACAGTTGTACAGGTAAGAAAATAGACTAACATTTATTTTCTGTATTGGAAAGTATCAGTAGAAATAATGAGAAAAGTAGCATGTAGGGGCTTTTTTGGTTTGTACAAATTAGTTATACATACCATAGACTGCCAGGCTAGCACAGTTCATCAGAATGTAAGCGCGTGCATTCTTTTGGCTTTGTCTACCTATTACGGAGACCAAGGCCATTTTAAAATGGTTGTGGTGTTAGAGAGTGCAACTTGCAGGCATGTTAGACTAATGGGAAAGTGGTAAGTACTGGTCGTAATGTTGTGACAGAGATAGTTAAAGAAGGGAAAGAACGAGGAACGGAATATGTTCACTAATCCATAGCTTCAGCAGTATGTAAAGGATTTCTTTCCTGTTATTCACCTGTCCTATAAGTACTTGTGCGGTTCAAATAGCTCTGCAGAAATAACATTTCAGTACAAATTTACTGTTTTTTTTTTTTTTAAAAGGACCTTCTAGCTATAAATTCTAGAATTACTTTCTCCATGCTGTGTAATGAGTAGGCCAGAAGTATTAGAAAAGATTCAATACAATTTTTTAATTCTTGAGCCAAAGAAAATGAAAATGAATTTTCACTGAGTTGTTCTTCATTTGCTATTTATTGAAGCTTCCAGGAACTAAAAGGAGCTTGCCTAAGTAACAGTTAAGTAAATGTGAATTAAAACTGGTATGTGACTTCAGGGTTTGTTCCTAAATTTAAGGAAATCAAAACATAATTAATGACTTGTATTCCATAATGATTGTATATGTGAATGAGTTTTTTTCTTTAACTGACAAATGGTGTGGGCTTTTAGGCAGTTATCTAGTTCGTGTCTTTGCACATGATGTATCTGGAAACCGTAGAATCTTAAGTAGTTTTTTTTTTGTGTGTGTAATTATAATCTATGCTTTAAATAATTTTATGTAAGATTTTGTATCCTCAATATTCCTGAAAAAAAAATTATTAACATTTGCTTTTTGAGGGGTGTATGTACTGATGTGAAACTTCCATTCCAAGGTTAGCTTGCACTGGAGGATACTTTTAATGCTGATACTGTATATTAGTGTCTTTGTGGGTGGCTGTCTTGGCTCCCATAAATTCTTTAATGTCAGGGTGGAGCTTGGGTGTAATTTGTTTTTGTCATAATGTGCACTTCTCGCACTTAATGGTATTTATAAGATGCCTACAGAAATGTTTTCATCCTAGATAAGACTTCTAATTCAACTCCAAGCAAAATTGATTCATTGCTGTTTACTCTAATACTTAGGCAGAGACAAAGATGTCTACTGTAATCCATATTTTACAATATTGGTATGCATAAAATGTTTTAAAATTGGACAAGAAAAATAAACTAGGTTATAAAAACAAAACAGCAATTTGAGTATTGCTAGGCAAGCATTTAGTGAAACAAGCCAAACTTGTTTTGTGATGAGTAATTGTTGCACATAATATTCCAAAGATTTCCATTTGAGAAATTGCTACCGGGAATTTTCAGTGTAATAATGTCTTGAAGGAATGTTGAAAACCCATGTGTTTTATTTGTGTTTCTAGTTTTTAAACTCCTGAAATGAAAAACGTCTGGTCACATGTCTCAACTGATTGTTAGATATTTCACTTTCACTTCTGTCAAAAAAACAGCTATCTTCTTCTGTACTAAATTGATTTTAATGTGTTGATCAAGCTGTTTTCATAACCTACTTTGGCCTATGAGAAAGAAAAGGAAGTAAACTGTACAAGTTCTGTTATTTTTATGGAAGTTGTAATTTACACGTTTTGAACTGCAAAATGGGCTGTGATGACCTTAATTGCCTAACTCTTAGGATTCCGCTGAATATCGAAGTAACTCAAGCCAAAAGAAGTTAACGCCACAGTGCTGCAATGGAGACCTTTATGTAACTATCCATCTTACTTTGTTTAGCAGCTCTGGTAATGTCTTCAACCTGATTTGGAACCATGTCCATGAATTATCCTTCAGACAGGACACAGGCAAAGCTTTGAGTTTCCCTGCACAGCCTCTCAATTTTGAGAACATTTGAAGTAATCAAATTTGTTTATGCTAATTGCAGAAACTCCTGTCTTCTACTTCAGTAACATCTTTGAAAAATATCAGTGTCTTTTCGTCTTCCTGTATAAGAGCTTTCCTGGACCTAACATAGTATGCTGAAAAAGAAGAATGCAAGTCCAGACACATCCAGCATGTACTTCCTTTCATTAGTTCTGTTTCTGACACATTGGATGCACTGGTTTGTCTTGAGGAGCTGGTTGGTTTAAGCATTTGCATGTGCACTTCCAGCTGAGTATTGCCTGATTTTCTGTATTAAATGGTCACTAATTATAGCAAGTCAGTGAAGCCATGCAAAACATACCACTTCAACAGAGTGTTTGTCAGTTTTGTGCTTTATGGGCTATATTATGAAGTTATTTAAAAAAAAAAACAAAACTCATCTTATTTGCTTTAAGCATTACTTTTCTAGATAAAAACTTGACACAAAAACATGTGGCATGTGTTGTCAAAAATTGTCTTACTTGGGATAGGAAATCAGTCTGCCAGTTTGAACAGTTAATGGTCAGCCTGATTTTGTATACCACTACTTCCATTAAGCCAGCATTGAACCTTTTTTGTAGTGCGTATGCTTCTGTAATGCACCTAAGACCTCGTGCTAGTTTTCAGCATTGAAAAATCCTCAAGAAAATTCTATTTTTTTTTAACTACTGTTCATATTCTTTAAAATGTGTCATCTGATACAGGATTCTTGACTGTGCATTCACCTGAATAATGTTCAGGTCTTTGTTTCCTTTCTTGTAGCCAGTTCTGAGTCTGGTAATACAGGTCTTAATGCACAGAGTTGGGTAACGAGATAATTTAGGGATGGATATGGAAGTGCTACAGACACAGACTGCACTTCTTCCAGGTGGTTGCATGGCACTTCTGTATTTCAGCAAATGTTCTTTTCCTGGGCCTTCAGGGTTCCCATCAGAGGAGAATACAACAGGAAGCACAGTGTTTGGTAGCAACACCCACACGGGATGATTCAGTTGGTGCAATGTGCTGCACGCTGAGTTTTGCTCTGATCTCATTCTTTTAACATATGGAGAGACGGGCTGCAGGTATTACAGTCAGCTATGTGAGAGGAGTGATTTTCGATTTTGAAAAGAGCAGCCAGTTTAAGTTGGACAGCCATCTTCAGAGTTTCAACCATTCCAAAAGAACGGTTGAAGGTAGCCTGTAGGTGTTGACAAGTACTAGGCAAAAGACAAACTTTTCTTATTTCAAAGACCCTTAAGTTTGCAGCAAATCTTGATGGTTTCAGGGCAATGTGTTTCTTGGCAGTCATTTATATAAAAAAGCTTTTTAGGCATATAAACTGAACCAGCATATAATTCCAGCCTTACAACAAAGTTCATCTTAAAAATAATTTCAAGTTTGAATTATTTTTTGCATCTAGTAACATGGTGGTTCTAGGAGTTTGTGCTCTAGGTACCGTTGCAAAAAATAAAATGATTACTTAAAACTGCTTTTTTGTTTGTTTTTAACTGACACGTGGCTGGTGATGCTATGCTTTATACTCAGGCCAGCTTTAAAGGTTTGAATAGAGCAATGAAATATTTCAGATTGGGAAGGAAGGTTGTGTAAAAAGGAGCTAACAGATGTTTACTGCTATTTGCTGGATGATCCACTGCTCAGCTTTTTTTTTTTTTGTTGCAAAATAACACTTTGTACTGTATAGTTTCATGTACTTGAAAAAGCTGTAAGGTGAAATTCTTTTGCCTCTAACTGAAGGCACTGGGCAAACTCTTATTCCATAGAGCCAGGATTTCACATGCAGTATTATAGTGTTAGAATACTATAAAAAGGTGTATGCCCAGCATATGAACTTACAGTAACCTAAAAATAGGTCTGTATTGTTTAATTTCTGCATCTGTAGGGGATGACAATAGCAGCTTTATTATGTACATGGATTTGTATTTATTTATCTGTGCTTAAGGGTATCACTTGCTGCCTCTGTGTACCTTGTTATATAGATATTTTGTACTTTCAAAGGCCTGTAAATTTATAAACTGGGCCTTTAAGATAGCTGAATTCTGTGTGGCACAAATTGTTCCCATGGAAAATAATCAGTTACTATTCATATGGAGATGAAAATATTTCAGCAAGTGTTCTTAGCTTTCTGGGAATTATTTGCAATTGAATCACTTCAGATATTCCAGTAATTTTAATTTCAGATTCAGATGTTTATGAAAACATGGACGTTATTCATTCCAAACTCCTTCAATTAATGCTGTTTTTATAATCTTAAAGATGAATTCTGAACTTATCCTGAAAATCAGGTTTTAAATAAAATTAAAATCTACAACAGTTCCTTGAATTTGTATATGAATTGAAAACAGCACCGTTGATTCTGATTCGGGCCTGCATAATTTTACAATATATACTTGTATACGTAGTTCAGCAATCTTAATCCATTGGCTCTACAAGGGATTCTGTATTTTGATTGTTTTCCATGACTTGATTGTAATGAATTCCAAAATGTTTCTAGTGGAGAGGCATTGCTGTGAAGCTGCACATAGGAAGCAATGCTTAGTTGCTAATGGAACCTGGGCACCGCATCAGTCAATTTACAAGTTGAATTAGTAATTAAACCATGAAACAGGTACATCTAAGAATATGATGTAACTTGTGGATGTGCCTGTGGAATAAAAAAAGAGAGAATACTGACTGTACAGCAAAATTCAGAATCTCTGAATTAGGTAGATCTCTATCTTTTTAATTTAGTGAAATACTACAGAGCGAGATAAAGTTAATAGAGAGATGCACATCATGTTTGACAAAGTAAACACTGACTGGGGAAAGATCTAGGGTTATGGCTGAATTCTCAGTTCTGAAAGCAAAATAAATGTGAGTTGTGGAAAAGGAAACAAAAATAGATATGTTGACAGCCATACTGTGCTGTGTAGACAGGACATGACTTGAAAAGTTTTGTAGAGAAGAACACCCAGGATCACAGTGCCTTCGAAGATAATTTGATTATAGTTTCTGTGTTACGTGGAAATCTTCCTGTGCAAGGCTGTGTCATCGTTCTTCGTTCTTCCACAGGGACAACAACCCTCAGTGAAGCTCTAAACTCTGAAATTAAATTAAGCTGATGTAATACCAAAGGAAGGGATAGCTGTCAAATTATTAGCATAAGAGTAGCTTTGAGTGGCCTGACTTCCTTATTGGCAGTCTGTAGAAGTGGAGAAGAGCAGCCTTTATGACTCAGTTCTTGCTTTGTAGTTAGAACAGAAGTCCATATCTGAATCCTTGCATCAGCAGACTCTGTTGCACACCAAACAAGCTTACAAGATGATTATTTTATACTCATTTACAGTAAGACAACAGACAAAAGGCAAGGAATGGGTGAGGTACAAAATAAGGGAAAAGAAACACTGAAGAGGAAGCAAGCCGTACCACATCATTCTTCTGTTTTTTGCCACTGTATCAGCTCCTTAGATCACTTCTTTGTTTTCTAATATAAATTTTTTAGAAGTTGGAGAGCAGACAGCATGGCAGGCAGGTGGGATAGATAATACAAAGAACCTGTCACCATGGGGATGTGGAATCTGTGTTTTCTTCCAATGGTGATAAACTAAGCTGTAGATTACTGCACAAAGCTTAATGTATTGATTGTCAAAAGCAAAGTATTGATGGATGTAATAATATTTTTGATTGATGTGATAATGTATTGATTGTCAAAAGCAAAGTTTCTCAATTAAAGGAACTGCTGATCCATGGCAAATGAGAATATTGTAGAGTTGGCAGCTCTGCATTACCTGAAAAAACAATGAAAATGTTGAGCAGCCAGAAAGCCAAGTGCATGTAACAGGAGGCACCTACTTGTATGGAATGGAAAAACTTGTTTAAAATGTTTAGGCTTTTGAAGCTCATATAAAAGGATAAATTGGAGAACAAAGTTATAATAGTTGTTAGGGTTGCTAGGTTTGCCTTCTGAGCACAGCTACTAATTTTATTGTGGGGAGGTTGGAGGGAAGAAAAGGGTTCTATAAAAAAAAATAATAATATAAACAAAAAGCCTTTGTTGTTCCTCCCCCTTGCTGGGAGTTTCTGCCAGAGCAGGGCCGTACAAACAGGTGATTAAGGGTTTGGCACACCTCAGGGAGGAAATGTTCTAGCAGAAGTGAAGGGAGACAAGAATGAGGAGGCAAGGGAGGAAATATCCGAAGGAAGGGCAGGGGTCAAAGGTTCAGAAAATGGGAAAATGCTGCCACAGAGAGTGACACTGAGCAGAACAACTCCGAGCAATGCTCACAGTGCCTTGGGGATATCCGGGGAACCAGCAGACGTTGTTCAGTGGTGCGAGGAGACAAGTCTCTGCCCAGAGACATGAAAGGCTGCAGAATGGAAACAGGCCCTGCAATTTCTAAGATGCTTCTCCCTCTCTGCTTTCTCTTCGTGGTGTTAAACTTTCTCTTAACTTGGTGCCGTCAGTGGCCTGGTTAATGTTCAGACAGGAGACTGGACTAGATAGGCCTCAGGTCTGAGCTGGTAAGACCGTTCTTAGGTAACACACATTCTTTCCAGGAAAGTTTTAAACATCTTAAGCCACTTATTTCTTTCTCCTTTCTGATGTGTTGGATTTTTTTTTACCACTTTTCTTGTGGTGAAGAATGCAAAATCAGCTCTGAGAGGTCTTTAGCACAGAGGAGGAGGGTGAAGAGAGAAGGTTGAGAAACTTTGTAAGGAAAGTGAACCAGTTAATGTTTGTGAAAATGGGAACTGGTAAGTGAAGTTTCCATTTAATGTTCCAGAGGTAAAGGTTTTGTTAAAACATTGCATGTGATTGCCTTTCAGTTGTGCAAGTCAGAAGCACACAGAAGCTGTAGGACTGAAAAATCCTGTGGCAAGTTCTGCAGGTTTCTAATGCTTCTAAGGCGAGTAAAAAGAAAAGAATGAACCTGGCAGTCTCTTATTATCCACATTAATATTAGAAAGATTGGGTCTGCATTCCTTGGAAGAAGAAAGTTAAATATTCAGGAAGGTTTTGTATAAATCATGCTGAGGTCAAGAAAACAGTTAATTTAAAAAGAAGTATTTTAGCATTGGTCAGGTACAAAAGATGAAGGTACTTTGTGAGCTGCTTTCATTCTAAAATGGTTGAATCTTATTTTCGTATTAGGCAGTGCACTTGGGTTGCTTGTGATGGGTTATGCTCTGATGCCTCTGTTTCTGCTTTGCAGGGGTTTAGGTGGAGAACTGATGAGACCAGCCGGTAAGTATCACAGCTGGGGTGTGAAGGCAGAATTTGCAATAATGAATTCTTCTGTTTACTTTTTTTCATTTTGTTTTATATACATTGCACTGAATGCATAAATAGAGCATGCACAGTAGTTAAAAATACAAAATTTGAAAGCTAATACACAGTCAGGTATGCCAGAACGTTGTTTGCCAGCACATTTGTGAATTACCATGTTTGTGTAAGAGTTGAAGGTAGTTCTTGGTTTTATGTCACACACTCTTTGCACAGAACTAACTTTCTTCAGGGCCAAATTGGCTTCCTTCCCTCAGATACTCCAGTTCCTATCCAGAAGAGATGTGATCTCTCCACTAAGTCAGATGTGATCATGTAACTAATCGATTATCATAATATGCGTGTGTGCAAAGGTCAAGAATAAAGACCATATAAACAACAGTTCATGAAATGGGTTGTGTTACATAAATGATGGTGAGTTCATGTGGATTTCGATGACCATTATGTACTGAAACACTGTAAAAAGTAAGGGCATTGCAGGAAAGAGGTAGCCTGGGTATCCAGAAAATGATGTCAAACTTAGTTTCCTGTTCATAGGTTGAATAAAGGAAGTGCTGGATAGCAGATTCTGCCTTTGGATGACTTAATTCACATCTTCGAAGTTAGTGGGTAAAGAAGCTTCAGTACCAAGTCAGAAAGGCAGTTGAATAGGAGGGGTAGAGGGGCAAAGGGACAAAGGGATCTTTGCATCTTTGAGTAAGTTTACAGACCTGACACGATAACACAGGCTGAAAGAATAGTTATTTACACCTACTGTTTTTTTTATTATGTCTTTTAGCTGTTAAGCAACTGAATATTTCACAGTATTTGAGAAGTAAAAATGGCAGTGTTTTGGCATGATACAGCCGTGTAGGTGGAATAAGGGAAGAATTGAAAATGTTCCACAAATTGCATGCATGTCTAATGAAGATGATGGTCTCAACCACAATAGAGCATAAAAGAAGCACAGAGAACTGAAGAGGAACCCTAAGAGACTTGGGTTTAGTCACGTTGTACTTAATCTGTCTGTGAATAAATATCAGAACAAAGAAGCTGACATGCAATATTGAATGGAGTCGGAGCATGGGGAGTCTGTGAGACATTACCATAGTGAGGACTGAATTGGAGAGTAGGTTTGGAGCCCAGTAAGTTGGTTATAAATGAAGATGGTGGTGAACAGTGTACAGAGCCTGGAGTAAGATTCAAAGATAAAGCTGTGGGAGGAAAGCAAAACAAGAAGGTGGCATTATATAGTAGCTTGTTCTGTCTTCTCCACCAACTCTAAAGCAGTCAGATTCTATACTGATGCGTGTTATATTTTAACTGATCACCAGGAGGTGAGTGATAGTGTGCTGAGCACTGAGTTCTCATTTGAGCATTACTGTTGATCTGCTGCGTAACAGTTTGCAATATTTTCTGTGTTAATCTCTATTCCCCCAAATATCTTTGAAACACACACACAAAAAAATACTATTCTTTAAATGTTTTTTATAAGTTCAGAACTCATTTAAGTTTACAGATATGAAATAATAAAGCGATGTTAGTTATTACATCCTTTTCTCGTATTCTGAATATCAAAGGAAAGAAAGCTCCATTCAGTTAGGTAGCTCCTAGCTCTGTGTAGTAAACAGATCACTGCTTCACTCTGTGAAGGTTTAAAAATGCTGCTAAGTAGGAAAAACGTTCACATTTTATAATGATCTTTGTGTGTCTTTTTTCTTTTTTTACTTTTTTGTTGTTTGTTTGTTTTTAGTGGTTGTAGTATTAAAACTGTCCAATTTGTAGTATTGTAGTTAGTAAGACATTGCCATTTACAAACTGGTATAGGAACACAAGGCTGACCAATGGGTACCTGAAATGGCTGAGGGGAAAGAATCCATACCAGCAAGCACTGCCTTTGCATTAATGATGGTACTAGCTCATGTCAAAGAGCAATTGCTGCATGGTAGCTATTTTGTATGTAAGAATCTCCAGTATGATTTCTTTTCAGTTTCTTCTTTCACATATCTTGGACTTCTCTTTGCAAATTTTCTTCAATTTAATATTACTGCGTATGTAACTCTATGTGCCTGTATCTTCAAAGTAGCTGGAACTTGTCATTTTCTTTGTATTTATCTGTTTGTCAAATTTATTTTCTTACAGTCTGCACTTTAATTGAAAAGTTGTCACTATCAAAAATGCCATTTAGAGGAGATCCAATAATTGGTATGTGGTATTTTAAATAACCTTTCCTTATCTCAGTAGTTATTCATCAAGCTATAATACATCAGTGAACTGTGTTTTTCAAAGGAGCAATGAGGATCAGCAAAGTTGGGTGGCCTAACAAATATCAAAATTTCAAAAAGATACACAAATACTGCAACCAATGGTAATGTTAGTAGATTTGTTTGCAATTTTTTTTCCTATTGTTTTCAGTATGACCAGAATCAATGTTTGCACTGTGTAGTTTGTAAAACAAACCAGAGTAGCTGTACTGGCTAAGAGTTACAACCTTGTTTATTTTGGAAAACCAAGGAAATAAGTAAATACGTATAATTGCTGGTCTTTGCAGAATAGGAGAGAAAATGTTGAAGTTTAGAAAGGAAGAAAGATAACACTGTATATTCCTTACTGTTTCAGGCGGCTGGCAGTGGTTAATAAATGACAGTCTAAGAAGTCTCCCTCTTGTTTCAAGCACTGCTCGACAGCATATAAAGGTACAGTAGTTCTTCCTTCTCTAAAATTCAAAGGGGGCTTTTTGTTTAATGCTTGAATATTTACCACAAAGGTTGTTCTTGTGTGCGTGTTTAAACAAATTGACGGTCACTGGCATTGATAATGGGCTGGCAGTGAGGAGTCACTGATGGTTGCTTGAAGCTGCTTGCTGTCTGCCATATGATTACATTGATACGGTATTTTTCTTCTACTTTATATAGAATAATTTTGTATAATTTTGGTTTGTCTTGTATATTGCTACAATTATAATTCATGTGGTAGTTAGGCTGCCCAATGCCATTTTTATATAAATATGAAGTTTTTAAATCTTAGACTTCCTTTCTCAAAATGTATACCATGGATCAAATGTCTATTTTAGCCACTGTCTATAACATTAAAGAAATCTACTGAAATATGCGTGTCTGTAATACGTGTAAGATATGTTGATTGTAGTACTTCTGAATGGTTTCAGAGAACTTTTGTGAGAAGAAAAAAGCATCTCTGGATAGTGCCCTCAGGCCTGATATACCGAGGGAGTGTTACAGTGGGAAAATCTGTGTGAATCAACAAGTTACTTGGGACAGTGTACCTAAATTTTCCATTGAACAAATCCTTTTAATATGCTCTTGAGCTACTCTAATTCTAAATTTTAAATCCATTGATGGATATATTTCATGCTTGTTTATGTACATGGTCTTAACAACTCCAGTTATTTGCCTTAATTTTCTTGAGTAATAACATGTATGTTTACTATGTAAGCACTCTTAAAAGGTTCTTCTAAATTAAAAAGATAACTTTAATCTGCCCTGTTAGAGTTTATAGCTGTCACAGAGACTATTAGAATATAGCATGATTTGTTCATTTTGTTAATTTCTTAAAATAAGATAAAACGTCATTGCAGGTATTTGGTAGCTCATTTTTAAAAGCTTCCTCAGAAGATAGAGTACACTAGAATGTATCCAAATCACTGAAAAAAATTAAAAGATTAAATTTGAATTCTTGGACTATTCTTTTGGTATTTGCAATTTGTTCAAAGAATTGTATGTCTTATAACTGGAACTTCTAAATCTTGCTTAGGAAAATTCATTGTAGACTGTAGAGAATTTTGACGTGTTTGGTTAACATTAATTAACATTAATCAAAGTGTGTTCAGTGAATGTCAATTCTCAGTTATTTCAATATATATTTTAGAGATAAACAATTTTAAAGGCAGTGCGTGAGACATTGAAAAGTCATCTTTTTTTCTAACATAAAGTACACTCTTGTAATATAACTTCATGCCTTTAAGGTGAAAACTGTTCTCTTTAGAAAGTGAGGGATCTACAGTAATTAGACAATTCTCTGTATTTTGCTGGTATAATGTCTGTGGTAGTTGAAATATTATTTAGATGAATGCTGTTTCTCTTTCAAGTCCTTGATTTTACATAGAGAATGAGTCTGAGGTGTCTTTGAGAACAGAATTAAGAAGCTATAGAGGACTCCTGTGTATATCATTTAAGATTTCTTGTATTCCAAGAATATGGATATTAATAAGTATCATTGCTATTAATATGTAAAATGGCAAAGTAAATGGCAGTAGCTGAAGGGAATAATTTTTTTTTTCATCTACTCTCTTTCTTCTTAACCTTTTAACTCTAAGCACAGTTATCATAAAGTATGTTAATATAGTAAATGCATTAAGTTCACAATTTTGCCTTTGTTACAGGAATCTGCAGTCTCTGCACTGGCTGCGTTGTGTAATGAGTATTACATCAATGAAAAGGGAGAAGCTGATCCAGCTCTACAGGGTAATAATGATTCATATTTACAGCAGAGGTAGAAAAAACTGGGCTGGACCTAACTTGCACTTTGGAGGTATTGGATGAAATGGGGGTGGGGAGAGCATCGGTAATTTTAAAGGACCTTCAAATGCTTCAGGAAAGAATGATAAAACCAACTGAATGTCTAGAAGATGCCTCAGGGTTTTGCTTGTTTTAGACTGGAGGTGAACATGAGTGCTTTTCTATTTCCTGCTGTGAAACAGAGAACATAGACAATGGATGGGATCAAGTGCACCCTCAGCAAGTTTGCAGATGACACCAAGCTGAGTGGTGCAGTTAATACACAGAAGGAAGGGATGCCATCCCAAGGGACCTGGACAAGCTTGAGAAGTGAGCCTATGTGAACCTAATGACGTTCAGCAAGGCCGAGTGCTGGGTGCTGCACCTGCGTCAGGGCAGAGCTAAGAAGAGAAGGCTCACAAAGACACCCAGTTCTTCTAACTGTGCATGTGAAGGATGGGATTAGGATTTGGCTAAGTAGTACAGTAGTAGGCTTAAACTTTTTATGGGCATATGAATTGACACGTTTTTCATTCTGGTTTTCATGCACCTTGCTTTCTTTCAAGTATCAAATTGTATTGTGCCCATTAGAGACAGATCACTGGATTATATATATTAGTTTTAAGAATAACAGCACTTACGTTCTTGTGTTTTTAAGTATTACAGTGAAATTATATATACTTTACCAAACAATGGTTTATTTATTTTTTTTTTTTGCGATTCCTAAGTCATGTATCATGCCTAAGCCAGGTAACGGAATACCTTTTTATTTACTTCCATTATGGTAGTACTAAGAACGAGCTAGATACCTATCACATACAGAGTAACGTGCAATACATGCCCTAAAGAAGTTATGGCTGATATATGAAAGCAACCTATCTTGATTTTTAAATCTTTATATGTTGTTAAATCTCTGTGTTCTTGTTTAGAGAAAAAAACAACTTTCCTTTATGCAGGTTTGGTGCCTGCTTGTTGTTTTTTTAAATTTATTTTGTTAGCAGCACTAACAGGTATAATGTGGTATAGAAGGAAATTTTTTTTAAAAATCATGAAAAAGTAATGTTTGTAAAAAACATAACACTTTGGGCAGGAGGAGACAATGCTGCGTCAAAGAAGGCTAAAAATAAATTGAAATGTTAATGTAACACATTTTTACGTAAGTATGAAGTTTCAAGCTTCTGTAAAAGTGGAGCAGAAAACACAGACAGATTTCAAAATCAAGAGGGAGAGAGGAAGAACATGCAATAGATGGCTACATCTGTTTTGATGCTATACTGTTGGATGCCTGTTAAACTTCATTTTTTTCTGTGTTAGCTTTTCATCTACTGTGCGCCTGGAAGAATCAAACTAGCCATATAGCCATGATAGTCTAGGGACATAATTGAAGTCAGATTTGTAAATGGAAGAAAATTTTTAATTTTTCACCGTCTCTTAATTTTCTGACATTTTTCCTAAAATATCAGTCCTAAAGTTACATCAATTAAAGAGACAACAGTAGTAGTCTTACTGTCTAAGATCATCTTGCAGTCCAAGCAAGCATTGCGTCTTCCTGTGGCCTCAAGACTCTTACACTCCAGTGGTTTGGAAGTTTTTAAATAATAGATGTGCTTATATGAAGGTATTGCTAACCTCTGGACAGGGAACTGGTTTCCTGATGTGAGGAACTAGTTAAGGCCTGTCAATTGCGTAGGGATTAAAAAAAAAAAAAGTCATGAGTTATGACTAAAGGGTAGTTTCTTATGGTAACTAATCTTTCTTCCTCTAGCAAACATTGCTCAATCATTTAAATCTTAGATGACAGTAAGCAATGGCAGAATTATGTAATCTTCATGGGATTTCTGATTCTTTTTATTTTTTCCCTTTTGAGGATAAAAAAGTACGTATTCAATAAAGCGATTAAGACCACCTTTCTCCTTTTTCCATCAGAATTGTGTCCTCTGCAGCAGTCTTGGTTGTTCTTAGATTTTTTTTCTGAACTGTCTTGCTTTCCTTTGTGTTTCACAGAAGAGTTTAATATAGTAGCTGCGAAATCATGTAAAGGAAGTATTGTCTGTTAAGTCAGTGATGAAGACTACAGTCGAAATATAGAGATTTTTTTTCTTCATCCTCATTATCATCTTCATACCACTTCTTTGTTGAGCATTCTTTTCCCATACATAGTTCGGTTTATTTTCATTCCTTTCCTCTGCGCTAGTGTTTGCAGAGCCATTGTCCCTATTTCATCACGTAGCAATTCAAAGACCCTGAGAATAGCATCTCCTGCTTCCAAGCGGTCACTTCTTGAGACTTCTCCTGTAAAAAGTCCAACTTTTTTTTCTTTTGTTTCTCTATATAAAGTAACATGAATTTATCTCATTGCTTAGTATGATCTGTATGTATGTTTTTAAATCCTCAGTTCAAGAAAGACTTTTTTTGGGAGAACAGTTGAGTAACTGACCTTGACAAATCCATCCCAGACAAAAATTTCCTAATAGTGTTTGTCTGATTATGAAAAACGATGACCTGTAAACATAATACAACCTGTTCCTCTGATTTTACACTGAAATTCATAGTTAGGCTTATTTTTTGGATTTAAAAAAAATAAATTTTTTAAATGGAGGATTTTGTTTTTCTTTGACTGACTAGGGATAGTGTGCCTAAATATTGGACTTCATATTTAGAAAGTGACAAATAAAAATAAGAATTTCTTCATGAAACAGTGAATGTCTTAATTTTTTATTTATTTGTTTTTCTGTAGGAAATTTAAGATATTCGGTATTTTAGTTAAATGAAGTATAAAATTTTCTAGCTTCTGTGTTTTTGTTTTTTTTTTTTTTTTTGGTTAGTAAAATATCTAATGATAATGATGTGGTAGTCGCTTTTCACTTTGCAATTGTATTTTTTGTAGATGAGCTGGTGACACGGTACATTTCAGGACTACAAAATACTGAGGAAATGATTCGTTGTGGCTTTTCACTGGCTCTTGGGGCTCTTCCAAGATTTCTGCTAAAGGGCAGGCTCCAACAGGTGAGAGAATGTGGTCGTTTTCATGACAAGAGGGCACAATGTATTTCAAATGAAACCTATGATCGTAATCAAATAAATAATAATGATCATAATTAAAGGTCTTTGTTAAAGAGTTTTGAGGATTGTAATATACAGTAACTCCAGAAAACCATGAGTTTAGCTTGTCGTAGATTCTAGTAATTAAAGTTTTGTCCTGCTTCAGTAGTGTTAATGGTAAAATCAGAGGCTGAATTATCCCTTTGCAATGGAACACTTGTCTAAAGGGAAAACTGAGGCATATTGACAGGTCATGGTGAGAAACCAAATAATGTTGTGTGCTTGATTCTCTCATATATAATCCGCCTCTAAGTGTAGGCCATTTATCATAAATAATATAATGGTTTTAAGTATCTCATTTTTTTTTCAGGTTTTAGAAGGTTTAAAAAAAGCTACCATAATTTCCCCTGAAGATGTGAGCTTTGCACAATCCAGAAGAGATGCCCTAATAGCAATTGCAAAGTATGTTTGTCATTTTTATTTTTATCTACTTTTAATTATTTCTCTAGATGTTTTCTACTTTTCATTCTGCTTTCTGATGCAAGCTCACACCATAGTTCTTGAGATCAGTTACACTATGACGTACTCATTTTTAGTGGGGAACTATGTGCCTCTCCATTGTTCAATATATCTTTGGTTCAGAGGATTATCACAAATCTAATGATGGAGTACAGACTCTGATGTTTTTTTCATTTTAAGTCAATTAGCCGAATACTAGAATATATTGCAAAGTTCACCTTTTTCATGGGCAGCAATTTGGTGAGCTTTAGTGAGAAGGAAGAATGCTTTTTTTTCCACTCAATAAAAAAATTGAATATTTTTAAAGAAGTTGTACTTTTTATCTTAAGACATATTTTTAGTATTGACATGCCACACTGTAGTTAATGTTAATAGTTTTATAGCACGTACATTTTTAAACTGTTACAGTGAAGAAAAAAATCTCTTTCCTATGTTACCCATGCCTTTGGTGAAAAGAATTGGTAATGTTGAATTCAGTGCATGTAATATTAATGTAATATTAATATTTGCTCTTGTTTACTTCATTGTAATAAGAGTGTAGAAACTGACAGGCACAATGAACATGCTTCTTTTCGTAGTATTATAGACACGCAAACAGTCTGCTTATCTGTTGAGTTTTCGGCCTTATTTTTCTTTGTTTTTAAACCTGAACACTGATAAGAAATCCTCAAATAGAATGCTGTAGACTCAGAAATATTCTGCATACTGTGTAATATTAGCTACAAACAAACAAAAAAGGTGCTTAGAATACTGTCTGTCCAGGGAAGTTTATTAAGCAACAGGACAAAGCTATGATCTTAATGTTTTCCCCTTGCTAGTGTTGTAGTGTTTATTTTTTCATTTCATTTTCTCTTTTTAAAGGGTTTGCCAAACAGTAGGTGTAAAGGGAGAAGGATCTCGGGAAGAATATGTCTGCAAAGACAATGTTACTCAGATTTATGCTACGCTACTTAACGGTGTGACTGACTACACCACAGACAGCCGAGGAGATGTTGGAGGATGGTAAGATGCCTTGCAATTGGGGACTTCAACTTAGCTGTCGTGTTTGATGCCTAGTTAAAAAAAAATATATATATGTCTTTTGGAAACCTGTTAAAAATAAGCACTCCAATCTTGTCAAGAATTGGGTATAGGTAGAAATACACTGGGGTAAGAGATATGGAAGGTGAAAAGAAAGGCTGACCAGAATTTTTTGACCCCTGCTTCAGAAATGAATAAGACATGAAACTGAAGTTTTGCCTTGCTCTTATTTTGTGGATGATATTCTTGAATAATAGAAATGTATTAAGTTGGAAAAAAACAGTGATTTAAAACAACTTTTCTAGTTTCTTTAAAATAATATATTGGTGCTCAGTTATTGAGCTCTTCTATTGTACGTTCATGGGATTTTTTTTGCCAGGAGAGGGAGCAGTTGCATAACTTGTGAGTGACAAATTTTCAAGGTTAGTGACCAAGATTTTAAAAAATAGAAATAAATTTAAAGTGCCGTGGTGTTGACTCTTTTGTAAGTTTAAAGTTTCAATGAATGCAGCTCTTCGGTTTCAGAAATAATTAAATCATAACTTTGTTATGATTTCTAAATGTCTACTGTTGTGAAGTTTACAGTAAGAGGTATAAGATTGTGGCAGTTGTATTTTTACTGTATTTTTAAAGTACACTTTTTTATCGTATAGTAATGGGATGGTACTATGCATTTGATAGATGCTGTCTGTTTCCCCACTATTCCATTTCTTTATCTGAGTAAACGCTAAATACACCACAGGCAAGGTTTGCATGCGAGTGGTGGTTTCTAATCTGTCTACAAAACTCGAGTCAGATGTCTGCAACACAGGAAAGCATAACTCAAATAGCATCAGTGCAGTTTGCGTGAGCAATAGCAGCTATGGAGATGTAGTGGAACAGCCTGCCATGTAATGCTACCTTACTGTGAACTCAGGCTCCTTGGACACTGAAATGCAACCACCACATTTTGACTGCAGCCTAAGTTAGCCAGATTAAAGCTATTGCCAAAATTCTTTCCTGTGTGCCAACTCAATGAGGCACCTCAGGGTACAGGGGTGCATATTCAGGACTGTAAATTAACCACCTGTTGATTCTTCAGATCCAGTGTCCATGTATGCTTTTATTGCATCCTTGCAGGAAAAGGAAGTACATGAAAAGTAGTGGTATGAAATTACTTTGTTGGTTGAGAAGATTTCCTTATTTTCCAGTTTATTGAAGAAGTCGTTGTCTAACAGTGCTGAGTCACATTAAAGGGCTTTGGTGTTTAGTTTCAATCCTGGCCTGGCAGAGTGTATGAAATGCTTTAGAAAAATTTTACAGCTACTATCCTCTTCTGCAAAGGGTGTTTTTACAACAGTAGTACACAAACGTGAAACATAATTTCCATTTAATTTAATTTTAAAAATATAAATATTTAAGGTTACTCTACTGAAAGTTGCAGCTAAGACTCCCCAGGTGAGCAATGATAGAGTGCTACTGAAAGAAAAGGCTCCAAACTAGTAATGTTGTGGCTATTGCAAAGCTGGCAGATCTCATAGAAGGTGGTTGCAAACTGTGATGGTAATTGCTGATTTGGGAGGGCTATAGTGGGCAAGAAGTGAGTTGTACCTTGCAGGCGGGGGAGGGAGGGTGCCTTGTTCCTCAGCACACTTCTTTCTGTGGCCGCAGCCCTCTCAGTCATTTGCTCCCTCCTCCCTGCTGCAAGCAAACCAGGCGTGTTCTGGAGCAACCTTTAGGTTCTTCACAATACTATATACAGATGTGTTTTTTAAAATTGTACAGGGAAAATAAAAGTTACTTTTATCAGCTGGAGTTAATGTGTGCTTGTAGTTTTATTTATTTACTTTTTGTTTATTTACATTTTTACTTTTAGTTATTTATTTGTATGTACCTTGCACCTTAGCCTTCATTCCTGATTGTTAAAATTGTAGTATGACAGCAAGGTTGTGTGGGGAATGGAGTCCACAATGTAAAAAGACAGTCAAAAGAAATCTTGGGAAGAAGGGAAATAACAGGACAAGAAATCAGAGAAGAGTGGGTGTGTTTGACTTCTCAAATTTAGAAGAGGAAACAAAGATGCAAACTGTAAGGATCAAGAACAGGTCGTTCCAGCTTGCGCAAGGGATGAAGTATCTTGGCATTCCCTCACCTTCTTCCTCAGCTGTCTAAAAGCAAGAAGGAGGTGAGTGGGCCTCTAACTTAGAGGATACAGTGACACAAGGGTAGCTGAAACAAAATGTAAGAGCAAGCATATAGGGTGTGGTGAGTCAGAGAAAGCTAAGAAGAAAAACAGAAAGTTTAGGTAAGCTTTCTGCTTTCAAAATTAGATGAGGTACTAACGTAGATAAGAAAGACGATGGTTAAGTATAATTAGTTATTCAAGTTAACTTCCACATGTAGCAGCTCTCAGATAAGTTCCCCATGCCTATTGTTAATCCTTTTGTCTTTGTCTTAATTTAAAAACAAAACAAAACATAACTCTACAAAGTGGAAATTTTCAAAGAAATCCTGAGGAAATTAAATTCCCAACAGCCATTAAAATTCAAATGTGCTTTGAGCACCGGATTCTTTTAAAGCTTCTTTGACAATGCCAGCCAAAATCAACAGTCAAAACATGTAAATTAAAAGGGGGAAGGGGAAGCTTTTCTCCTAGCAAACTATTGCCTGCTAAATACTTCTGTGGCCTCTCAGATATGAATGTTTTCTCATTATGTTTCTTTTAAACCATTGACTAAGATGGAAAGATAGGGGGAGAATTGCCATTTCTCCAGAGAGGCCTTTTCTTTGGTGTGTAATTTTTATCTTTCTTTAAGGGAATCGTGGGAAAGTTTAACCAACTTTACGTTCCATATGCAAACTTTACATTTCTTTTGACAGATTGTTTGCTGGGACTTGTCCAATCTGTCTACAGGTGTTAGACAAGACTATCTGAAAGTCAGATATTATATGAAAAAGGTAGAAAAACATCCTTTGATGAAAGATTGCCAAATTTATATTACGCTACCTAGGAAAAAATGATGTAATTTACCCTTTTTTGTTGTTATGACAAATGTCCCACCCAGTTTTAGATTACATGGACAACTCTTCAGTTTACTTTGGAAATTTGAAACAGGAGTATGTAATTTCACAGTAGACAGGTGTACCTTTTCATAAACCTCAATATATTTATACTTTAATTATTACTGAGAAAGGATGAACATATTGGTCCTGGTCTTGAAGATGCACTTCAAGTACATCCTAGTGTTACCTCAGCTGATCATTTTCACAGAACTAATTATTATTTAGCATATGTATTTAAGCTATTCAGAATGACTATTTTTCTTATCATTGGAAGCATTAAGCTTAAAAAATCAGAAGAATATGACACTAATAGTGCTTAAATATCTCAATGTGAAAATGGGGGATTAGCATTTTTAGAAGATTATTTGGAGCAGACAAAGCACTTTGTTTTAAAAACGTCTGATTGCATACTAAATATTACTAATTGTTATCAATTTTAACCTTCTTAAAATAAAGAATAAACCTGATGATATCTGGCTGGAATGAAAAACAAGATGGTCAGGCAGGGGATTTGCCTGCAAAACTAGGATGGCTGTTGTACTGTCAGTGCAAACAAGGGCTTTGCTTTATGGAATGGGGATTGGTTGTGCTTACAGTTGTGTGCACTCCTCTTCCTCCCGTAAATATGATTGCTGCTCTCGTTGGTCAATGCTTTCAATATTTTCTACCTGTTTAAATTTTTGCCTGTGTCTGCTTAACTTAACTGCTGCTGTGTTTATTTAAATAAGTTCTGATGTAACTACTCTAATGTATTTCTGTTTCAACAGGGTACGTAAAGCTGCTATGACAAGTTTAATGGAAGTGACACTTTTGCTGGTTCAGAATGAAGCGGAGTTAATTAATGCCAACATGTATGCTACCTGTTCTGTTTTTGTGTCTTATCTTGTACAAGTACATTCCAGTCCATACAAGAAAGCATTGCTTATGTATTGTATACTTACTCCTTTATTGAGTATGACAGAAGTGTGTCAAGTTTACACCCGTACAGGTGCTGAGAATATTGTGTCTGCTTTTCAGAGATGCTAACCTGAATGAGAGAAACCGTGTGGCAGTCTCACCTTTAAAATACAGTGCATCTGTGAGATTTGCACCATACTTGCAACCTTTGTGGAGCTTGCCAGTATTATTCACTTAAATAAAAAGCAAATTCACCTGTTTACCCAGAGGATTGCATCATTAATTTGGAATGTGATAAAAATGTGGAGATAAGTTTGTTTTCATGAAAGTCATCTTTATAGATCTATTAGTAAGAAAATACAGGAAAACAAAATTTACACTGAGCTTCAGATTCTGAATTTTGTGAGTATTCCTTAGTGTTTCTAACAGTAAATGAAAGAATACTTACTGATTTTTAAGTTTAGCTTGAGCTACAGCAAAACTTTCTTAATAATTCTCAATAGGTGTTAGTTTGTGAATAGAGCATATCCAATGATTAGCTGGATATATACTCAATTTCTAATTTAAAAATAAAAATAAAAAAACACCACTAAAAACAAGTGACTGACTATTAGTTCTTCAGTTGAGACACTTGGAAGGAAAATACTGGATTCTGTAGATATCTGGTACTCAGCCAGTGCCCATTGTCCAGGGGCTTCCTTCTGTTGCAGAGATTATTCATGTACAACATAGAAGAGTATTCCTGCCAGCTGGATCAAAAGAGAAAGGATCACATGTTCTATGTGTTCTGGATTTTGCTGTAACTGAAGGATTCTAGCTGTTTTTACTATCTTAGTTGTCCTTTTGGAAGTTGTAAAGGGCCTGAAGAACATAGTTGCTGGGAGTTTAATTATGAATGTGAGCAAAATTGGGTATCGGTAGTAACTAGCCAAAGTTGAATCCTCATTTGGGATATATGTGATTTTGGGATAGACCTTGTACACTGGTATATCTGCAGTTTTACAACTGAAAATGTGTTTTTCCAAGATTCCCGCTCTATTTCCGTTTGAAATATAGTAGTTCATCCAATCCATAAAGCACTATTGTATCTTTTCAGATGAAATGTTGTATCAAACCCTGTAGTACTAGTCATGGCATTTTTTGATTGATATATGTAAGACAAAGCTCTAGACATTCTATCACCGTGTTGATATCTTAAATAATGTGTGCATTCATTATAAAGTGTTAAACCAGACTAGTTTCATATCAGAGTATTTTTTGATATAATTGCAACAATTTAAAATTGAAATACGTGTTCCACTTGTATTACATGATGAATTGTTCTCTTTCTTGTAGTTGCAAACAGATTATGTGCTGGCTGGCCCAACAAGCAGCTGAAAAAATTGATAAATTTCGAGCTCATGCAGGATCTGTGTTCCTTACTCTTTTACATTTTGACCGTCCTCCAGTTCCACATATACCTCATCGAGAAGAGCTAGAGAGGATATTTCCAAGGTAATACATTGACAAAGGTTTCCTAAAACAGTGAAAATAAGAAGATGCATACACAAAGTTTACCTAACACAAGCAACCTGATCCAAATTCTGTGCCAAATCCGTAATATGGTTATATATTTTATTGAGGAACATTCGGTGCTGTTTCATAGAGTTTTGTTGAAGCGTTCAGTGAATATGTGTAAACGTATAAAATAGTCAAGAACTTTCAGCACAGGTGCCTGTTAAAATAATGATTTCCTAAGGAGACAGGGCTTATATGGTAATGCTGCTTATGCTTTCTGTAATTTCTGAACCCACTGGCCAATTTCATGGTGAATGGTAGAGATGATATCTGTAGTAGATAGAACAATGGAGTAGTTGGTGGGGACCTTCAAACATCATCATGTCCAACTGCCTAAGCACTTCAGGGCTAACAAAAAGTTAGGGCATATTACTAAGAGCATTATCCAAATGCCTCTTGAACACTGATGGGTATGGGGCATCAATCATTTCTGTAGGAAGCCTGTTCCAGTGTTTGACCACCCTCACAGTAAAGAATTTCCTCGTAGTTGATAGGAAATAGTTGAGAGGCCATTGGTAAAACAGATATGCTGGTGGTTGGGCTTTCGTAAACCTGTTGTTTATGAAGTGTGCAGTTCATAATCTCATTTTCTCTTCATAATGTGAAAGCTTGTATTTATTGGGAGTCCCTCTTCCTGATTTTTTTCCCTACTGGAGAAGACTGATTGATCAGAATGACAATTCCACAGTAGTTTTCTGAGATAGAATTTCTAGTTAAAGCAAGAGAAAAGCAGTGAGAGCAACTTGCTTGTGAACGGTGATTATCACCCTTGATTGAGAAAAGCAATATCCAACTCTGTATCCCCATTCTGTTTGTTTTAGCAGTCTCAGCCTCCTGCAATTCTAAAAGCGGTCTGTCTGTAGGCTACTGATTGATCTGTAGTGGGTTTGTGTCAGCCATTCCTGGGCTAAGTCTTTCTTTCTATCACTTGTCAACTAGCTGTTGGTGGGAGAGAATGGGTAATGGAATGGTGAATTAGGTTTAGTTGTTTTTTGTTGTAGAGAAAAGTGCTTTTGAAAAGGAAACTGTGGTTCAAATCCCTTATCTGAATCTGGACAAGAAGCTGAACATAATTTCAGCCACAGCCAGAAAAGTGAAGCATTGTTTTGTATTTTCCTCATATATTGGAGTAATGATTAATTTGGTTTTTTTTTGGTAATTCAGAGCCTTTCTTCACTGATGCTGCTTGAGGATGAGAGAGGTATCTTAGGACTGTATGGAGATGAAAGACAATGCACACACATTTTAATTTTCTTTCCTTTCCCCAGGTCAGAGACAGAAACTCTAAACTGGAACGCCTCATCAGAAGCTTTCCCTCGAATCACCCAGCTTTTGGGTTTACCGACATATCAATACTATGTGCTTTTGGGTCTCTCAGTGTCTGTTGGTGGATTAACGGAGACAACGGTAAGAAAGCAGGGTGACTTTTCTCTTTGCTTGGAGAATGCATTTCTAATAAAATTCCTGTGTTAAAAATCTCATTATTCTTTTTTCTTTTAAAGGATACCTGACTTTAATTAGTAATTGTCAGTATGTGTTTACAATATGGTTAGAAATTTCTTGATTTTTGTTTTGATACGTTTTCTTAAAAAATGCCAAAGAGATACCGAAAGTTGCATTACAAAAAACTATCATTCAAACATGAGAAAGAACTTCTTCAAAGTGAGGGTGGCAGAGCACTGGAACAGGCTGCCCAGGGAGGTAGTGGAGTCTCCTTCTCTGGAGGTATTCAAGGATCGTCTGGACACCTACCTGGGCAACCTGCTCTAGGGAACCTGCTTTGGCAGGGGGGTTGGACCCAATGATCTTTCGAGGTCCCTTCAAACCCCTACAATTCTGTGATTCCGTGAAATGTCTGTCTGAACCCTCTGCTCTTTGCAATCTCTATTTCATTCTTCTGTCTATGGACAGCACCTTATCATTGTTTCTGGTAGTCTATTAAGCTGCCAAAATCTTCAGGACTCCAATATCTAATGTATCTGTCTGTCCTTCCATTACAGCTTGTGGTAGTTTCTGTGTTCTTGGTTTCAAGATATTTGACTTCTAACATTTTTGCTACTTGGTGTAGCCAAAGATGTAACACACAGAAGCAATATATTTGTGTAAGGACACAGTTCAGCAGGACACTACAGAGAAATACAAAACAGCAACAGAATACTTTGGACTGCCAGTAAAATCTTTAAATTGCAGTGGCCCTGTAAGAGAAGATAGTGGTCTAAAACATGAGGCAGCACCCCAACAGCGTTTGAGTATTTCTAAATAAGATTGCTGTCTGTAATTAAGAATGCTGGAAGAAGAGTGGTAGGTGTTAGGAAAGTTTTTGTTGAGAGGGAACAAAACAGCTTCTGCTGTTCAAAAAAGGAAGGAGGTAATCATTCATTTTGTCTCCCATGGCTTGCACTTTTCAATCTTACCACATGATACTCAAAAATACATCCAAATGATAGGTTTTGCCTGATGCCATAGGTTTTGCACTTGTAATCCAAAGATTTCCATATCCCTTTGGGTTTCATGTAGCTGAGGATTTGGTGTCTGCAAGTCTCATGTATTTAAACCAATTTTGAAAATTTTCATGTTTCTAAACTGGCAACTAATTACATAGCAACGGCTATTTTAAAAGTTTGAAAACGTGTTTATTGGTTTGTGACAGTAATTAGGGGATAGACAATGTAACTCTTAACAGATTTTTTAATAGCAGATGCGCACATGAAATTCGTCTTTTAGTCAAACAGTTAATTATAGGAGGCTCCACTGAAACCAAAGTTATTCTTATAAGTATAAAAGGAGAGGAAAGTTGTGGAGGAACAGACAGACGTTCTGACTACTAATGAAAGTCAAAGGAAAATTCTTATTCAACATTTTAATTTCTTTCTTTCTTCCTTTCTCTCCTTCTCTCCCTTTCTCTTCCTTTCTTTCTAGTTCTGGTTGTGCTTGGTTTTGCAAAGTGTAAACAGTTCAGTTACTTGTAGCTGCTTCGCCTCTTACCATCTGCCAGTATATTTAAGGAAAGCCTTCTGTAGCATTTTCAAAATATGATTTTGAAATGTTAATTTTCTGTGACCCTGCATTTTTCTTTAACACTAAAGGCTTGTTCCTGTTAAAATATTCTCAAGGGGTTTGACTTTGGAAAGAAAGTGACCTAAGTCTCTTTCAAGCCATATAGAAGTGCAAGAGAGGCTCAAACTGTATAGTTTTTACACTTGGGGTTAAACAGTTTGTAGTGAATTACATTTAGTATTTAAAATGTGATATATAATTTAGAATTGATGTCTTTTGTAATGACTTATGTTTGAAACTATTTCATCAAAGCCAGTAGTGATCTTTGCTGTATATCCAGGGACTCATTTAAAACATAAATTGAAAAATTTTAAGAGTTGGCCCTATTAAATCCATATGAAAGAAGCAAACTTTTAAAATGTTGAGTGAAGGAAAAGGGTTATTCGAGTATGTGTTTTGCAGTAATGTGCATGTTTTATAACTTCTTCCTTTTCTCACTGAAAAAATATGTACACAAATACACACATAGACATAGAAGTTAGAAATTTAGGCTTTCTTGTATACTGCAAGACAATGTGAGTTCAAATGTTGGTTTATTTTTAAATCTTCTCAGGGTCTTAGCAGGAGAAAGACTACTGTAATTCAGTGGTCAGCAGCTTTTCTTCCATAGTTAAAATCGCTCAGCAGTATATTTAGCACGTACAGTTCTTTATTTTGCTTTTTAGAGAGATTTGCTGAAATGGGCTATAATGGAGTATCTCAAAAACATTGTGGTGGCAGAGTGGTTGCTGAAAGAACTCTAGTTCGAGCATTCGAAGTAATCTGAAAAAAGGGAAGATGTCATTCCCTCTGGGATTTGGCATTCAGCAGCATTGCCTTGGTTCAAAGGGCACTTTCTCTGTGTAAAAGAATCTTCTAATTATATATCTGGCCTGCAATAGTGCATATTTCTTATGGCTGCATAAAAAGTCCTCTCAGTATACGAAGATCAGAACTGAACAATGCTGTTCTTTCTGTGCTTCACAGACCCTATAGTTTCAGGGGTCAGGATATAATTTCATGACTGTTAACTACATTACGTATAAAATCTTGCTAAAGCACAAAATGTACTGTGATTTCCCCACCCCCCCACCAAGGAGTGAAAATTACTTTAAAAAATGTTATAGAATTTTTATGTAAAATCCTAAAAACCTTAAAAAAATCTATCTTGAATTTTATACATTTTGTCCTTGTACTGGAATCCAGTACAAGGATTTCACCAGGAGACACCAAAAATCTGTAACAACTACAGTAGCCAGCTCCAAAGGTATCCAATGAATTAATGTGTGTTAAATCACCCCCCAAAAAAAATAAAGCCCATCTGTCTCATACTGGTGTCAATATATTCTGTTTGCCAAATAGATAATACATTTTATGTTTGTTTTTTTGTCCCTTTTTTTTTTTTTTTTCCCCTCAAAACTGACTTATTTGCCTGTTATATTTGTGACTTTGTGCATGGCTTGGACAAAATATTGGGCTTTGAACAGATGAGTTAGTTGTTACAAAGGAAAATGTTGGGACATTTGTAGATAATGTGAAAAATCAGAACAAACAGTTCTGAAATGTCTGGTTACTGTGACTAATTATATGCAAATTACTGTATCTTTGGTTTAAAGGAACAGGTTCCAAATGCAGTTTTCTTGAATGACAGTTCTCCAGCAAAATACATTTGAGAATTATTTCTGGCATTCTTTTATTAAATGGAAAAAAAAAGTGTGAATTATTATATTGCTGCTCTTCTTAAAATATCACTGACTTGAACTTTAGAGTTACTGCTCTCCAAAGAGTTGATGAATTAAAAGGAATGCTGAAAGGAGAATGAGGGAGACATGGTTTCATTTGTGCTAAAATTTGAATGATATGCAGGGTTGTTTTTTTTTTCAAGTTACTGGGAGAATAGGCTACTGCCACTTCAGTGCTGTAAATTTGTCAAGATTAGAAATGATCCAAAACCAGTATAATTTATTGAGTGTAATTTAGTTTCTTCCACACGTGTTACAGGAATGTTCTGACCCTGAGTAGGTCTTCCTCTGTTTCAGTGCTTCAATGAAAACCGGAACATTTAGTAGGTATCTGTACATAAAAATGCTGATTTTGTTCAAGCTTGTCCAGTAGTTATTCACTTGACTTCCATCTGTGATGAGTTAGGTGCAGATCACTAAATTCTTTTTGACCCACAGTGTCAGCCCCCAGCTCCAGGCATGAAGGGGGGAGTAGATCAATTCCTCTGAGTTTTCCGTGGCAGCGAGAGGGAACCCTGAGCATCTGCAGTCTTTTCTGAAAAATTCTTTGATTTCAGTGAGATCGCTCCAGAAAGTGATCGATGTAATGTTAAAATCTCGTTCCTGATGTAGGCCTTGTAATGGGAAAAAACTGTCCACTTTCTCCCGTGCATAGACTCCAGAGGGGTAGTGATAGTTCCCAGGTCAGTAGCAGACAAGTATTCCCCCACTAGCAGGGCTGCTGTTCCTCCTCTTCGTGTCCTTGCTTTTGATAAATGCATTTTTTCTTTCTCTGCATTCTGGAGTTGATGTGTATTTGTATTATGGTATCAGATACCTGTTAAGATATCAGGGACTTTTAGAAGTCTGTGGTTAAAAGAAAGACTGATGACCATTAGGAGAGTATGTCAGTCTACAGAACATCTTCAGTGCAGCCTGTTCCTT
The DNA here is from genome assembly GCF_965140915.1 of Aythya marila. Lineage (NCBI taxonomy): Eukaryota > Metazoa > Chordata > Aves > Anseriformes > Anatidae > Aythya > Aythya marila. The sequence continues at coordinate 7,050,475 of NC_139059.1, read as the reverse complement.
CCCCATTGTGTCCCGCTGGCTGTTTTATCAGCTCTGTCCAAGATAGGACTGCTAAGTAAGAATCAGAGCCCGTGTGTGGACGGGGCGTGTAGCTGAAGGACAGCTGAGATTCAAATGATCTCTTTACTCACCAGGTGTCTAAACTAATTTTCTTTTGGACAAATCCATCTCAGCTGTTGCCTTAAGACTCTTTTCAGAAGTATTGCACTTCAATTTTGCAACAAGTTGACCAGGAAATGATTTCATGAAAGTTTGTTTAGACACCTTACTTATACACAGTGTGCCTATCGAGAGCTGTATTTGCCTTCTCCCCTTGCTGCAGCTATACTTTTTAAGTGTCTCAATCATACTTTTCCCCCAGTTAAGGAGACAAAGCCTATAGGACATGAATTTTATCATCAAATGAACGGTCTCTTTGAACACCATCTGCCTTCAGATATTTGCCTATTCCTGAAGTACGTACTATTGGCTTAAATGACAGCAGAGGCAAGCTTTGACAAATGCTGTTTTTACTATGTTTCATGAGAACAAGGTCATTCTCAGGCTTCCTCTTAAATTCTTATCCAAAGCTGTCTGAGTTCCAACCCATTAACTTCCTAATTTCCTTTCCCGGTCCTCGTGCGGCCACCCCAGGGTAAGGTCGATGTCACACATTTGATATAGCGTGAATTCTGAGTTCTTGTGTAGATGAGGAAAAATTTTGGAAATATTATTTTCAGCAAGTACATGTGAGCAGTTAACATTATGGCTCAGATACTGTCCTGAGAGGTTATCAGGGGGAAAAAAAAAAAAAGTCTTTATCTGAGGAGGAAATACAAATTTAACGTGGTGATAAAATGTTAGCTAGATGTGTTGAAGTTTGTATGGTCTGCTCTGCCTATTTGGAAAATGTTCTGTTTATAAGTGTGTGGAGCAACCAGTTGATGTCCACACCCATATACCCATATTTTCATATAGTTTACTTTCCTGCTAATGAATAAACACCACCTTCCTTACAGTTTTTCTGATCATCCTGCTACTGTGTCTTGGTTTTGCACAGCCTATGTGTAGATCTGCTTGCCCTTTTCATTTGTGCTGGTACAACCTTCCTTTGAGGTAGTTTCTTTGAGGACGTTGGATGAATAGGATAGACAAAACAATTGCTGTATACCAAAGTGAAGGCCCAGAAGTCACTGATGAAGAGAGGTGGTGCCCTCCTATCACTGGAAACCTTTTTGGGTGCCTCAAAACCCCCAGCAACCAAACCAAAATCCTGAAACCTCTCCTTTTAGCCATAAACCTCAAGGGAGGTCAATGTATTAAAATACAAGTCTGGAAACTAAATTCCTAACTGTCTCAGGAGTGGAAAATCATAGTGTTAGTAGAGGCTTTCGTACCGCCTGTGGCAGCCCTTGAGAGTGTCCTGCTCACTGCTGGGGCCATAGCCAAGCTATGGGGCTGCCAGATGGGGCTTGCTCCCTGACACCACAGGTATGGCCGAGCTGTTTGGTTGCTGGGGTATTTGAGGTACCCAAAAAGGTTTTGAGTGACAGGAGGGTACCACCTCTCTTCATCGGTGACTTCTGGGCCTGCAGGCTGGGCTCCCTGGTAGCACGGCCATGGCTGAGCTGTGGGGCCTACAGGCTGGGCCTGCTCCCCGGCCAGGTGGAAGAGAAGGAGCTGGCCTGGCCCCTGCATGCACTGTGGTTGCTTGAAAGCAAGCTGGGCCCACAACAGCAGAGCAGTCATTGAGTGAAGGCTGTAGCCCGTGATATTTAACAGCTGGTCTGACCTAAATGGACTGCTTCCAGCTGAACCTTAAACATAAGCACTGAAACCTCCTCCTGCTGTTTTTCTAAACTAGCTGATTAGCATAGTGAAGTTAAACCAGGAGTCATTATTTCTGAGGTGTTTTTAATTTTTAACTGGAGTTTACTGATGGTTTGTGTGGCCTGGTGGAAAACACCATGTGCCCAAGAGCTTGCTGCATTACATCAGCCTGTTTAATAAATATTACCTCTTGAACTTCTTGTATGCTCTTTAAGAGCCATAACAATATTATTATTTAAAGTAAAGTAGGATAATCGTAGTGGTTTAGGGATGTTTTATTTTGAAAGACAGAAAATAATGAATCTTTAATGTGGTCTTTTTTGCTACAATGGCAGACCTTAAAAAGGATTTAAAAAACCCACCTTAAGCAAGGATTAATGAAAGTAAAATAGCCATCTTCCTGTCAAATGTTGATACTGAATTTATACACTCAGCCGCTGTTGGAAGAGTCTTCCAGCAGTGCAGGTGTACACCTCAGGTAGTAAGGGATAAGAGCAATTCTGTGGAGTCTATGTTTTTGTGTATTGCAGCGGGGTTTATTGCCTAAGCCTTCATATTTGAGGTTTCTTCTGTTGTAGCTCAGGTACTCTGCCCAGAGCCTTTTCGAGTACATGAAGAAAATCCAGAATGATTCCAGTGAAGTGGAGAGTTTTTGTGAAACATTACTCAAGGTCTTTGAGGACAACCTGCGGAATGACCGGTAAAGTTTGTTTTAATTGATTTGTTTTTAATCATTCTTTGAGGAAGACATTCTTGACGCTTGTCTTACCAATATTTTATTTTTTCTTTTCTTAATAAAAATTGTATGCATAGAACATCTTTTTCACTGTGCCTAAATGAAACATGCCTGAACCATGTGAATTTGTTTGAATATAGTTATTCGGTGTGGCATACCTTTGGTAAAGTTTGTAGCAAAGGACTGATGCTAGAATATTTTGTGTTTACTGTAGTGTAATCTGGGGCACAACATGATAAACATCAATTTTTTATATGATGCGGTATTGGGGATGGTATATTGCTACACACTTTTCAGTGTAAGTCCTGTCTGTGTTTTACTTAAGTAGTGATTTTTCATGAATACTTGAAGTGTAATTCTCATGTGAGGATTATTCCTTAAAGGTAACTCGTTCTCCGTAATGAAATTTATTTCTCTAAGCCTTACCTACCAAACACATATAACAGAAAATATTCCGTAGAAGAAAAACCCACAACTGTTAACAGAACTTTAGATTTTACTTTATTTTGTCTCTTTTCTCAGCTGTTGGAATGGAAAACATGACTATAGATTTTTTTTCCCACCTGACACATTGCGTGTTGGTTCATTTGGTAGTTACCTGCACTGAGAAGGTCTTGTAACTTTTGTTACATGTTGTGGACTATGTTGTTTAGCTACTAGACAAAAAAATTATGTTCTACTTTTAATTTTGTTTTCAGTACCCTGCAAGTTTAAACCAAGCATGTTGTTAATTAGTTTTTTTTTTTTTTTTTTTTTTTTTTTTTTTTCTCCTTTTGGCTGCAACAGAACGGCCCCTTCTCAGCCAAGGAGGATGATTTAGCCAACATACAGAAGTTACTGAGCAACCCTCTTCTGTGTAAATTAGAGTTCTAATTTAAACGTATGTAGGTAGATAGGAAGTTTCTTTCTTTGCTTCTAATTAAAAATAGTGTATATGTGTATGCCAAGAAGTTTATTTACATTGTTAAATTGTTTTTCTTTCATCAGGGTGTCTGTACCTCTCCTGACAATGCTGGACCAAATGCTGGCAAACGGCTGTTTCGATATATTTACCATGCAAGGGAAGTAAGTTGCTGAAAGTCTTTTTTGTTTATTTTTCACTGTGCAACAGGCCTCTTAAATCTTACGCTGACTGCTGCTGAATGCTGCTGTAGATGTGAGTGCATGGAGGTCTAAGCGTTTGTGTATATGGATAAAATACTTATATTTTCCCGAAGTATGACAGTTGAGATAAATTTTGGACCAGATAGCCTTGAAAAGGTCTTGATGAAATCTGTGACTTTCAAATCAGTGTAGAAGTTAGTTACTGGTTCACTGTTTAATGACCAGTAAATTAATCAAATTCAATTTGTCTGTTTCACCTGGCAGACTTGGGCCAGTATCAGATCCAGTTAGCTTCTTTCCTTCACCAGCTTCCTAAATATGTGCTTGTTGGAGTATATTCTTCATTGTACTGTGAGCCTTTAGCAATGGCAATATCATGTTATGGTGCTGCAAAATAACATGCCTACAAGCTATTGCTTCCAAAATCCTACTGCTTTTGTTAATGTGAATATCTCCAAAGAAGTTAATTAAGATTCTCATAAGAATAATCAAAAAGGCATGTCCCAGCTTTTCCACACCAAGTTCTGTCTTCTGGAAATTATTTAGATTAGGAATGGATAAATATGAATAAGGTACTCCAGTGTGAAATCATGTTTTTTTGCAGATGTTTCAAAAGAGAATGATTTTAATTTCAGTAATATTAAAATCTATTCTACAAGCTCTCATAAGCATCTTGGCACAGCTACAGATATTTGCAGTACTATACAATGTGTATCCTACCAGCATGTATACTGGATTTGGAATCTGTTGATTCAAGAATTACTCACAACAGATACATTTGAAAAGATTTTATCATTCCAAAAGTTTTAGTTGAATCTACTTTTGTTTTCAAGTGTGTATTTAGATAATTAATCCCCTTTTTAATAAAGCAGTCCATTTTTCAATAACAATTTAAAATTCATCAAAAAGAGAACGAGCATTTCTTTTTGGTTTGGTAATCATGGCAGTGATCTGGAACACGTCAGCTCCAGTCTTCCCCACTGAGTAAGTCGATAGGTTATGGGTATAAATCGCAGGTAATGTCTGTCTCCCACATGGGTCACTAAACAGAAAGCGTGTGGTAGGATTATTGCATAGCCATTTGCTGTGTAAGCGAGACTCAAATTCAGTCCTGTGGTGCCATTGTAATGCTTTATTAAAAAGGTCTGAAATAAAATCCAGGGGGATTATGGGGAGCAGGGGGTGGTTTTGAAGTTGATCCAAATGAATTTGATTCCAGTTTGATGATGAAACCAACAAAAAAAAAAAGTAAAAAATTATTTGTTACAGCCCAGTGGATCATTCTAATGGAAAGGGAATGAAATACTGTAATGAAGGGTAGAAAGTGGAGGAACTAATTATCATACTGAAGCTCTGGAAGGCCGACTCTAGAAAATTTGGAGACAGTAAGACAGTAAGAAAGAGAATTTAGTTCTTGCATCTGGCAGTTTTTGCTAATATCTAGGTTACCTTGTGGTTGAGAGGGTGTAATCGTGCTCTGTGTGTACTCTGCTGAGAGCCAAGCGTGCCTGGGTTTTGCTGTGCTCTAAGAGCCTGAGTGCAGATCAGCTCTGTGGTACGTTATTTAGCTGGGTGAGCCCAAAATTGTCTTCAGTGGAACGTCTGCATTTTCTTACTTAGGCATATGGCATTTGGCTATGGTTAAGGGATGGATCCTGGCTCTGAGGCCTGCCTGAACTGTTGGCTGACACCTAATTCTCTTTGCATAGAAGAATATGGAAAAGCGTTGACTCTTCGGTCTGGTTTCTTGAGTGGGACTGGTTACCCCCTTTTCCTAAGAACCACGTCATAAAAATGCAGAAGTACAATGCAAAATGAGACTGAAACTGTTGTGTGGCATGAAAGGACATGTGTACACGCAGTTTCAAATACTTTCATATGAAGTGCACCTATAGGAACAGGGATTGAGTGCGTGGTTGTTTCTCGAAGTCTGACTGCTGGTGAGCAAATTTCACCCTGCTTCAGTTCTGCAGTACACTTCTTGCCTGTCATGCAGCAAATGAAAAACTTCTCCAAGAAGCTGGGAATGAAACATTAGCAGTCCTTGGGGTGTTTGGCTCCCATTTTTTTCCTCCCCCTCATGTTTTCCCACACTGCACTGAGTCTAGGTTTAGCAAGGGAACTTAGGTTGTAGGATGTCCGGCACCAGCACTATGCCTGTACCCAGCTGCTTCATAGTTGGCTGTCACTTCATAAAAAGAAGTATTTGCAAATGCATTTCGAGGTTAAAAATAGATGTTGTGCAGTATACTGGGCCTTTTTTTTTTCATATAATAAAACATTACCAATCCAGAACAAGTAATACCCTACATGGCTTAATTGCAACAGGATTAATGGCTGTTGGCTGAATTAGTTTGACGTTAATTAGGAGCTCAGTGCTCCTGTTAGAGCAAAGGGCCACATGGTGTCACTCCCGCCTCACAGAGGTGCAACTTGCAGTGCAGTTTCCTGCCCCTTCAAGCTGTAGCTGATGGAAGTTTCAATGCACAGCGTTACGTTTCTGACATAGTTCTGTAGGTGAATTTTGGTGTTTGTGAAGTGTTGCTGTTCTCTCAGCAGTCTGTACAGTGGGGCAGGTGGAGCGCTCGGTGTTGCTCCTCTATTTGAAGTCCTTGTGTTTAAAGCAATCTGCAGTTGTCATGCTGGGCTCATTGCTCTGTCAGGGCCCTGCTGAACCTGCCAGCAGGGAAGCAAAGTGTTGAGTAAATACCTAGCACCCAGGTAATCAAAAGGCTATCAGAAGCAGCCTTTTGTTGTGCTTGGCTTAGTTTGAGGCTGTACTAGGAAAAGTTCTGCCTGCCATTTTTCAGGCTGTTACTTCCCACTCATCCTTACCTGGCATAAACCTGCCCATCCGGCATTGGAGTTTCCCTCTCCCTGGAACCAGCAGCAGTGTTTTGTGTTGCTGCATGATGAATGGCATTAGGGAGCTGCTCCAGGTTAAAAATGCCCTTCCTCCAGTAAATTTCAGCTTGCAGTAGTTCCTCGATCTGTTCTGCTGCATGCTCATGAATTATGCCAAAATTAGGAAAGTGGTGAGGGGGAGGGAAACCATTTCTTTTGGCAGCAGTGCAAGCGTATATAGCCCTACTGTGTTTGTGAAACTGCAGGCATTCACCTGCTACTCCTCCTTGCTCAGTGTGCCCTTCCTGCCCAGACAGAGCAGTGGTTTTCAGTTGAAAAGCAATTTCTTCTGTAACTATGTTTCAGTTGAAATAATATTTTCTTGTGATACTACATTTCAACGTTCCCAGATTTCTTCTCTGTGATTGCACAACCTGAAAACTCATAATTTCATCTCGGTGTGCACTGCAAATTTGGGAAGCCCTGCTCATAGTAGTGTGGGCAGCATTAGCTCCTTGCAGTGACCGCTGCAGGCACAGGGCAGCATACATGAAACACAGCTGTCATCAATATCACCAATCAACAACATCAATCATCAACTCAACAGTGGCCACTCTGAAAATACAGTGGTAACTGTCAGCTCCCTGCTGGTAGTAGGACAAGGCGTAGGGAGAGTAAATGGGGGCGAACTAAAGCCACTGGCAGAACTGGAACTGAAGCATTATTTTCTGGTTATGGCTCCGGTAGCTGCAGGAGACGTTCTGCTGGCCTCAGCAGCGAATGATCATGAGAGAAGTTCAGTCTGCCAAGAGCCTGCATATATTGCTAGTTCCTTGGAACGTACGGTAAGATCAGTGTCATAGCACTCATTGCCCTGTAAATGTGAACAGAATAGCCTTTGAATGATAATTCAGGACCTGATGTTCTCTGGAATAAATACAAGTGGTGTTTGTTACCTGTCCGTAATCTGTGCGTTTCGCAGCAGAGGTCATGCACTGTGGATGCAGTGTCTTGCTGGTGGTCTTACAAAGCACTGTAAGATGGTATGTCCCTGCTGATCTCAGACGAATGATTTATATGTTATATGCTTCTGTGGATTTTTTTTAAAGTAGTTACACTCTTATTGCCTAATAAACTGTAGCATAAAAGAGCATGGCAGTGGCTGTCCTCTGGTTTCATGGCCACCCAGGTGATGTCAGCTGAACTGTTCAAACTGAGTTCACCTCAAGGAGGAAAAAAAACGTACGTTTTTGCAGTACCACGTGTGCCCAATTTACATAATGTAAAGACTTTAGACTGATCCCTTTTCCCCAGATGCTGACTCTGTTTCTGCTGGCACTGTGCCCACACAGGAGAAGGAATTTTCTCAATTTCCTTTAAGGAGGCCAAGCTATTTGAGTCATTTGAGATCACACGTAGGTTAGGTTTAGTTATTACAAATGTGAAATTGGCAAATGACAGAAAGGAAAGTGCATCTGTTTTAAACACAAAATGCTGCACTTAAAGTTATGTGTACCAAATTTATTCCAGATGCTCTTGTTCCAATTGGTCTCTTTGTTGCTATTCTCCTTAGCGATGTCTGTGTTGTTGAACCAATTTAAAATCTCACCTAATTCACTGTGTCGCTGTTGTCCTGTGCTGAAAGGCAGGCATGTATTACAGGTATTGTAATTAGTTGTCTACAAAATGTCTTTGTGTAATCATGGGGGAGTGGAAGGAAGGGAAACGTCACCAAGGTAAGAAAAAAACAGACCTTCCCTTCAGAAAGGGGACACTCTCTCCATCATCCACCTGGGCAAACCACGTCCTCAGACACATGCAGTCTCATTCGTGTATATGTCTTTCTTGTAATGTGTCTCATATGCACGTGCTTTCTGCACTTCTCATACTCTAAAATCTGAAAACAGTGCTGACATGGCTGCAGGCAGTGGATGGTGAGGAATTTGCTCTTTCAGCATCTGATGGGAATATTTTAAATCAGCCCTCCTGAGACTCTGCTTCTGGAAACCATGATCAGCTCTGAAAATCTCTTATGATACCTCATCATCAACTTTGAAAGTGTGGCAACTTTACTTGTTTAGAGTGGGTTTTTTTTGTTTTTTTTTTTTTCAATGATACTGAGACAGCAGTAGAGACAGCATTCTTTAGACTAATGGATCGATGACTTGGTTAAAAAATGGAACAACAAACCAGGATTTGCCAGGATATGCCTTTTTTTTTTTTTTTAGTGTAGTAAAAACAAAACAAAAACTCTCTTGTCTGGAAAACTACGTATAATAAGGTGCATTAACTTGGCAGAACATTTTGTCCTGTAACCATCTTAATTTGTTTTAAATGTTGTATTTTTCAACAGATTGCGTGACAGTTTTTTTCCAATAATTTATATCCACAGTTTTGAATCACAGTAGCAGAAAATAAATGTTAGAAATTCTGCTTTCTGTTTTTCATACACAATACAGTGAAATTTCCAAAATACGCAGTCTAGAAGTAATTGTGCGCACTAGACAAATATAAAATAGTTTCTTCTGCATCTATGGCACTTCAGCTTTGAGTGTAATGAGTAAAAGATTAAATAATTTGTTCTGAAATAAAAGTAACATTCCCTCTTTACTAGATCCTTGAAATATCATAACAATACTTGTGTTTGTATGAGTATCTGGGAAAGCTGTAAGAATCGTATTTCCCAGACTGCAGAAAAAGAAGAATTTGCTCAATATATTTAAAGATGGCTTCATGACTTGTACACTTAACAGAACTGTAAGCGCTGGGTTTAATTATGTTGTCTGGCATCACTAAAGAATCCAGGCTCTGAGATGGTAGAGTATGTAAGAACAGTGTCTATCCCCTTTTGTGCCAAGTTTGATTGAAGGCCTTATGGAACCACCAAGGCACTACAATGTTCCGTAAACTGAATAATTTTTATTTGGTTATAGAATGCTCTAATTCCTGGCATAGTATTTCGGATTGTACCATACTTTGCTGTAAATGCAAACTGTGGCTAGCTGATTACCATGCAGATACTGACTCACTTTGGATAAAGGTAGTTCACTCCTCAGCACACAGGTAGTAGGAATACCAACAATTAATACTAATTTCTTCCCTTCCATAAAAAATGAAAATAATGTTCACAAGTGGTAGCCAAAGTAGCCTGTGTCTTTACCAAAAGCCCACCTAAAGCAGGGTGTGCTGCTCTGGAAAAAGTATTCACAAACAGCTCTGGGTAGTGTCTTTCCTCTCTTTTGAATGTTAATTTGGCATCTTTACAATCATCAAAAGTGTTTAAAATTCTGCTTAAATCTATTTCATATCCTTTTTTTTCCTTCCCATTTCCAGCCATCCATTTCCAGTGAAGCTATTTAACCTTTGTAAAGAAGAGATCAAAAGATCCAAAGACATCCGGAAACTTCGCTCCAGCATAGGAGTGTGAGTTGATGAAATAAACAAAGAAAGTAATCTTTTGTCTGTATGTAAGGAGTGAAGAAAATTTAACTACAGAACATACTAAGTCTATTTGATGTGAAACATAAATGAAAAATGTACGCAGATACATGTAACATAAGGTTGTGTGAGTTTTATGTGTATCTTTTGGGTGGTTGAGGTGAAAACGTGAAAGATCTGAAAAAAAAATTAATTTTGAACTGTTGTTGACAATTAACTAATTTTGAACTGTTATTGACATTCTTAAAGATGCATTCAGTCATTTACTTTTTGCTTGCAGAGCTTGACTCACACATGCTGACAGTACAAAATATATGTAATTGAGTAAACCTTAACAGTTACACTAGAAATAGTTTAAAACACCAGCAAAATTATTATCTATTTTAGGAAAGAAAAGAAAAAAAAAAAAAAACTAACGCATTTTGGATAGCAGAGAGATCAAACCAGAAATGTTTCAGTCAGGAAAAAAAGTACTGGGTGAGGAGGAAAAAAAAAAGTCAAAGTATCGCAAAGCTGAATGAAATGTTCATTGGCAGAAAGTTGGCAGAATTATTGAGGTATAACTGTTTCAAGTAATGACTTTATTGATTTAATTATTTTTTTTGGCACTATTTTAAGAGTGCAGGAAAGCCTAAAATGAAAAGTAACCCATGCCTTCTATTTTTATTTCACTCTTACCTGCATCATACAAGATCCTACCTTCAGCTTTTGTTTTCTATGGGAGAGCTTGATCCAAGATGTGTTTTTTTTTAGTGCACAGACTTTGGTGCTGCTGTCAATAGCTTTAAAACCATATTTGTATTTGGCATAAGTGTGTGGCATCTCGGTAACCCTTAAGAATTTCAGTACACTTACCCTTAGTGTTTGCTTTCCCACAACACAGAATATCAGCTGAGATTTCTCAGGAGCAGCAAAGCTTCCTCCTCTCTCCCCATCATTTTTTCTAATACACATCTTCACTCTGATCCACAAAATGTACTTCTGCAGTGATAATATCAAGAGATATCACTCAAGATTTTTTTTGTCTATATTTTTGTATGTTTTCTAGGTTTTGTGGCCTGATTCAATTTGAAGGAGACATGAGAGAGAAAGTTCTGTTTCAATTGTTTCTCCTCCTTTGCCATCCGTTTCCTGTAGTAAGTATTGAAGATATTGTATATTATCAACTATCCTATTTGAAATAATTAGAAGTTAAACAACAACAACAAAAACTTAGCAATGCTGCTTTAATGCACCTGAAAGAGATATTAATGTATATAATAGGTTTTATTTCTCAAGGGTTTGCTCTCTGCAATGCTGCCACCTTAAACAGGCTACTGGATGCTGGCAGAATGCCTGGCTGGCATTCTGCATAGTGTTTTTTCACCTTCCATCCCTACTTTTATATTAGAAGCAATTTAGATACCTACCTTGTTTATTTCTTTTATGCAAAGCCCAGCACTGTGAAGTTGTGCTCACCATTAGGTCCTGAGGGCTCTGATCAGATAAATTACTGTTGGTTTTGCAACATTTCCGACAGTAGCAACACAGTTGTGGTTCTGGTTCAAGAACTAGTTTTGCCCTTTTTGTCAGGAAAATTTATCAGAAATTTACCTTTTTCATGTGAGTAATTGAAATGGCATAAAAATGAGTTACTACTTCTGAGTATGTGTAAGAAAAGATCTTATGTGGGATAGCAATCTTAGGCCTTGGAAATATTTTATTTTTGACTTGATGAAGTTTTTGAGAGGGGGTCTGTGTTCACTGCAGAAGACCTGGTAGCCCAGATTGACGGCTGCTATGGCAGCCAACTACGTTAAGCAGCTTTCTGTGGCTTTGGTGTTCAGGAGTTTTATCTGGGAATGTTGGCAGACCTTCCCATGAGGAAAGCGTTAAGGACTCTTGCACACTTGCATTTATTCCTTCTGAGGGACAAATCTGAAAAGGAAATATTTTTCAAAAGGTTCTTCTCTGACCCTCATTCCTTCTCCATCAGCCAGCACAAATATGAATGGAAATGCCCACTGGGCTCTTCTGTACAGGACTCTAGACACTTACTAAAGCTTTTCCCCTGCCTCTTCCACTTAGATACGGAAAACAACAGCCAGTCAGGTTTATGAAATGTTGATAACCTACAGCGATGTAGTGGATCCTGCCATTATGGACGAGGTTATGACCATACTCAGCGATACCAACTGGTAAGTGAATTTGTTCTTAGATAATAGTAAGAGCTGAAATAATTTTTGTCCCACTGAAGTTGAAACAAGACATCCATGTCTTTGAAGGCTGGTGGCAAGGAAGCTGCAATGGAGCAATACCTTCATTTTAGCTAGTTATAGCTTTTAGGCCATTGGTGAAAAGAGACCTCTAAAGGTCTATTATATTGTCCCACTAGAAGTGCTATGTATAATACCAACACTAAAGTAAAATATCTGTATTTTTCTACCAACATAGAAAGGGAGGAGATCTTGGAAATTCTCCATGGAACACAGAAACTGAGCTGTGTAAACAGGCAGACTTCAATCGCACAGTTTCTTGGCATTTATGAGCACAGGCAGGATTTTGGGAAGGATCTGTGCAAGCCGGAGAAAAACAGATCAAATCTCCCATGAAATGTTAATTGCTCAAAATACTACTATCGTTGTAGTCCTGCAAATTATAATTGGAAGCAGTTTAGACATTTACTTTTTTATATAATGTTATTTATTTATTTATTTACCTGCTGTTACCATTAATATTAGCTTCTTACAAGGGCAAGGAAAAAGAGTCCCATTCTTCCTGAGCAGAATTCAACAAAGCAGCAAGGTTATCTTTTACTGTCAGGAGGAGCTCATTCTGCCAGCACCTTTGGAGTGCTGACACTGAGTTTTGTTTTGTTTTTAGCAGACTTCTTACTTCAAAGAAGCTAAATGAATAAATCCATAAGGTGACAGGAGGAGGCCTACTTTGGGCTTTTTTGTTTGCTTGTTTTCTGCAGTCACTGGAAGTGTTTATGTAAGACTGCATGCCCTGGACATTTGAGGAAATACAGAGCTTTAAGATAATTAGTTTAGCTTCCCTTTTAAATATTTTTAAAACGTTTTTCCTTATTACAGATGACTGGGTCATGGGTCCATTTCCCAACACCCAGTCTCAAACAGTAGTCAAAGTTAATACATGAGAAAGTGTTTTTAAGAACAGCCAGATATCAAAAATATATATCCTACTAATTGTTGCATTAAGTGGCTTTTTCCTTCATTGACATTTCATGGAAATTAACTGAGATGTCTTCAAAGAATAAGTCTACTGTAATGTTGTGGTTTACATATTTTCAGACTGCATGTTTACATCATTTAACTAGTATTTAATTTCCAGTTTATTTCAGTGCTTGAGCTTTAATAACTTTATACTTGAGAAACAAAATTAAGGTTTGTCATTGTAAGGGGTGGCTACTTCACATTTTTCTGAATTTTTCAGGACAAAATTAGAAAAACAGTCTGATTTGAAAGAACTGGTTATCCACTACTCTGCTTACTTCAGTGTGTATTGATGGTTAGTGTTCTGTCCAGTGTGATTCAGTGCTTGCTTGTGGAATCTGAACTAAGAGCAGGCTTGCTCAGAAGTTAAAAGTTTCTTTGCTACAGAAAAAAAAAATAACAGAAATAATTGAGAAGGATTAGGTTGCTCCTGTCACAAAGGGATGTTTACAATACCAAAATTAGAAGTGGAACAGACAAAATTGCTACAGAGTAGGAGGGTTCTACTCGTATATGAGTTACTCATGAAAACAAGGAAATTTACTTCCCATAAGCCATTTCAGAGAAAAATAAATATTTTTCACCTTGTAATTTTTAAGGTGTGACTGGCTGCCTGTTTTATTCCCTTGCTTGTTTTGTTCCCTTTTAGCTCAGGGCTTGCTCTAATTTCCCAGTTGCAACATATCTGTTGCACTGAGAGTAAAGGTGAAGAGCCAGTTTACTTAAATCTTGTTTTGTCATACTAGATTTGAACTGTTTACAAAATAAGGTATTTGAAGTCATTCCTGAGTGTCATAGAGAGCTGCTTATTATTTTCAAGTGCTCTCAGTGCTAAAGCAATCAGGGTAATTTCAGAATTAAAATAAGCATTAACATCAGGAAGCCTAATGAGCATTAGATATTTGAGGAAGGCGGTCATTTCTGGAATACACATATTTGAAACATTCTTTTTGTTGGAACTACGAAGAGTTTTTCATAGGATTCTGTAATTCAAAGTTGAAAGAAATTAAATAATAATTTTTGTTTAGCTATAGGAAGGTTTCCAAAATTAAATGTGACAAATGACATGATTTAGTGATGGGACGTGGTAGGTCAGATTGATGGTTGGACTTGACAATCTTGAAGATCTTTTCCAACCTAGATGATTCTAAGACTAAATTGTCCCAGGTGTCCAAACGGAAATACATGTATATTCAAGGTTATTTTTAATTTATTTGTACTTTGTGCTTTTTTTCCATAGTTTTGGAATCAGTTTCTGTGCTAAGAGTTAATTTTTAATAGCTCACGTACACTCACTACTTAAGAAAAACATATCTACTGAATTAGTGAGCAATATTAGCAGGATCACAGCATTTCAGTTAGTGCTTGCAACATGGAAGAGACGTGTGTTTGGATTTTCATCATTTTGGAGCTTTTTGTAACTGGCTGTTTAGGAAAAACAACAGTTGTTTAAGAAAAACAACAGTTGTCTTGTAAGCACCACGTTATTTCAGTAACTTTTTAAAATACTCACTAGCATTTGGTCTGATTCTTTCTACTTCAAGAGAAAGCTTTCCTAGATAGCAGAATGTTTTCCAAATCTAGTGACATTTAGTTAAATTCTTGATGTGATATTTTCTAAATCAAAAAAGAAGCTATAAATTTAGAGAACAAATTTGTGAACTTCTAATCAAGAAGTTTCTATGAAATTTTTTTTTTTTTTAAATATAATAGTCTTACTCATTTTACTAGTAACTGTCAGTTCGTGAAGACTTGTTGTGTATTTATGGTATATCAGGCTTCAAATGCCATGAAAAGGCTACATTATTCTTAAAATAAGAACACAACATGAACTTCTAGTTTGAAATGTACTTGAAAGAATAGACACCTGCGTAGTGATATAATAGTGAACAGGTAGCTTAAGCAGTTGTATGTATGCAGCCAACTTCATGCTTTTGTTTTTGAATTAACTGGAAGGTATTTCCTCATGCAGGGAAGCTGAACTAACAGTAGTAAGAGAGAAACGCAACCTCCTCTGTGATCTCATGAAAGTGCCCAAACCACAGCTAGTATCCAAGGTAAAGTATGGAAATGTGCTCCTGAGCTTTTTTCTTTATAATGATCAGTTGTTCTGCTAATACAGTGTGTATCTTCCGTGCAACAGATGTAGTTCTTCAGAGGTTCATGAATGTATAAAATGCACACCTAGCAATGTCCTCACAGGTAACTACAGAATATATGGAATTGGTGAAGACTGTTCTCTTAAGCCACTCCAGTTCCATTTCTTGAAAGCATTCCAGACTTGTAGTGTGACATCTTACTCAGACAAAATTGAAGAATGAAATAATACAGCACAGATGTTTCAAAAACTGTTTGTCTGCCCTTTCTGGAGAAAGAAAAAAGGATAAAAGCTTCCCAGTCAATTTAAACAGCAGAATTATAACATGAAATGTGCAAGTCTCACAATTCTAACACTGCATAAGAGGGAGAATATGTTCTGGAGTTAACACGTTCATAGCAAGAAAGATGATAGGTCTGTGTAGATCCTTTTTCATTTCCATGCAGATGGTTTGGAAGTGCCCATCTGCTCAGTACTTCAAGAAGTACAGAATGTTCTGCTTTGATAGGAGTCTGGGAGATGTTCCATTCTGGGAGAAGTTCAAAGATGTGGAGGCTCAGTTAGCAAGATAACACTGAAGGAAAGTAGTTAGGTCTTGCCATGTTCCTCTCTTAAACACTTAATTATGGATAACAGCAGGAAATATTTCAGTTGTAGGTAATGAAATTCAACAGGGCAAACTACTTTCTCCTTTATGAAATTACTCCAGCAATAGAGAGAAGGAATTTCCTTATAAGAAGAACTGCAGGCAGAATATAAATAGCATTCTTAGAGCAGATTTCAGAGTTCCTTTAGCAGCACATATTCAATCTAGCAAGCAAATGCTCATTTACCTGCAACAAAGCCTCAGTCCTTGAAGAATATGTACAGTCTCACAGTATTGCACATAACCTGTCCCGTGAACTGTTGGAGTTCACTCAGAGCGATATTTGCTGAACTTGAAGGACTTCTCATAGCTCTCCAATGCCCCTGCTAGCAGCCAGTTGGTGCCCAACCAAGTGTACATAACACTGCTCTTCTTTAAGAGCTCACATATCCTGAGAACAGAGAAACAGCAATAAAGAAACCCAAGCACAACATTAAGAAAAGGTGAATTAATTTAATTTCAGCTGAAATCAACAGTTACTCCTTTAAAAAAATGTACAAATAATACTTACTGATGGATGATTAAAAACGTAAGGTGATAAAAAAGGATTGTAAAAAATTTAACTTTACATTTCTACATTTTCTTCTCCATTTAATTTACTTAATTACATATTGTGCTGGTAAAATACATGCTACTCCAAATGACCTCTTTTTTCTTTCTCTTGTAGAGTTCAGCACAATAAAGTTGCAGGCACTGACTGTTGCTTTGCAAACTGAAGCTCTTGGTTCAGGTGCCCTTAGGACTGAAAGAGTTTGTGCTGCGGCATCTTGACAAACTGGATTCTCAGCATGAGCTGCGAAGTACACTGTTTAACAAAAATAAGAGGCAGAGATTATGTCTTACAGCATTGTGCAGATATGCCATAGGAAGGCAACAAAGATTCATTATTATGTTCTCCGTTTTTAAATTCATTATCTGTAGCCACAAGATGGCAGTTTGTCTTCATACTTCTGTCGCAATTGACCTGTTGGGTTTTAGTGTTGGTTTGTTTTTTGTTGTTTTGTTGGTTTTTTTTTTTGCTGTCAATGATTTACACTCCTACAGTTCTGAATGGAGCCATTCAACCTGTGCTTGCTGTACACACATCAAGTATTAAACCTGACTTGGCTGCACTCCTCTCTTAATATTTTTTTCTCAAGATAAGAATGGCCATGCTTATTGATATTTTACTTTCAGGAAATTTTCATTATAGCTGTAGATAAATATGGCATTTTTACACCAAAGTCAAACAAAAAATCCAGGTTTTGCTTCAGCTAATGTCAAAGCATCGTCTAATAGCTCTTCCTATAACTAAATAAAGCAAATGTAGTAAAGTAGCTCTAGGGACTGAAACTTGATTTTTTTCCTTGAAGAATACAGAGGTGAATCAGTACTTCAGGGAACTGCTAGGAATTCAGAATATTCCTTATTGACTACAAAATGAAATGGCTGTAACATTTATCTTTAAGACTACTGTGATTGTAGGGCAAATGCACAGGTAACATGATATTGTAATTATATCTTGTTTTTTGTGGTTTTAGTTAATCCTGCTATCTCAGCCCTTTAAGTAGAATAGAAATTTATACATATACACATCTACGAACATTTGTAAGTTAAAATTCAAGAGGAAGAGCTAAAACCAAACCACTTTCTCTGTGAAGTACCTGCTACAAACAGCAGCAATAGTCTATGTAAGTGTATCACTGTGTCGCTAAGATTTTTTATCTTTGAAGAAGATAATTATACATGAAAAATTACATTATTCAACACTTTTTGAGTATACATGCAAACTGCACTGGCAGATGAAATTCAGGGCAGATGGGTGTTGTTCTCTGATGAACTATTAAACAAACACATACTCGGTGGCTGTATGCACTGAAGGGGCCACTTGCAGGCAGTACTGCCGAAGTACTCTCGATCCCTTAGCCTATGGTGTTAGGCAGGGTCATTAATTTCCTTACAGAAAGTACTAGAAATTTTCATTTTGCTCTTGCAAAGTTATGCTTTTAGCTCCCTGTTGCAAGGAAAACATGTTACATTGGCAAAGCCAGCTTATTCAAAACAAAAACAGAAAAACTAAGATGGTCCAGTGAAAATTTTGAGCATCTCCACGTATAATCATCTGGCTACCAAATGATGATACATGTGCTACTTTTCACAGTCCCGAACCAGAGGCTTTAATATCAGTACCAGCAGTAGGCAGAGCTTTACTTTGCCATGCACCAGCTGTTGCTTTCTGTAGCAGGGAATAAGCCAATAGCAGGGAACAGTTGAGGGCCCCAAACAGTGTTTGACAGAAACCTCTCTTTACATGGCCGTTCGTTATAGGCTTTGCTTGGTGCATTTTTAAGCCTTCCCTATGGTAACAGTCCTCTTGTAGGCTTATGGCCTGTATTTGATGATTACTTGAATTAGAAAAACAATTTAACAATCAAACTGAGTTTGGTAGACAATTGTGCAATAGTAAAATGAGTAAATACCATTATTAATGGCGTAACTAGGAGGGCCCTTAAAAGGAAGTTACTCAGAGCAAGGATTAAATTAATGAGGCACAAATTACCAAAAAGATCTAAACCTCTGAACACCTGGGGCTTCCTACACACACAGATACATACAGAATAACACACAGAGCTTCAATGTCACTGCCTTACCTTGGTTTTTAGTTAAAATGATAATAATCCACCCCTTCTTTCAAGTTCAGCATATTCAAGTTTGTTTCAAATGCTCCTCCTGTTAAATCCTACAGGGGGGAAAAAAATCAACCAGACAAATTTATTTCAGGTTGTAACAGCTTTGGGTAATTTGTTTTTTTGTTTTTGTTTTTTTTTTTAGACCACAGACAGAAAGTCCAATTTGCAGAGCTAAACATAAATAAAACAAGGCTTAGAGATGTTTCCATTCAAAAATTAAGTTTACAGTGAGAAATTAGTCTTCACATTAGTATCTTTGGGTGTGTGTAGGGGGATGTTAAACAACTCATTCCAGTGCAGTCAAGAACACAGGAAACTACTACACTGAGGGAGCACTGGAGATAAACATCTGCAACTCTGGAGCATTTTGTTTTCCAATTTGCAGAGAATGGACCAAGGGAATGAGGTTGCCAAAACAGTGATTTTGTAGATTTTGAACAATGATTAGCCTGTCTGATGAAACGAACCTTTCATCAAGCTACTGAAATATTTTGTGTAGGTAAAGGTGTTTCCTTTTAAGCTGCTGTTGCACTAGCTGAGCAGGAGCCTGATAGGTTTGCTCCATGAGTCATTTTTGAAGGCAGTGAAACAGACCCTAACACAACTGTGATGTCATTACAAAAACGTGTCGATGTCAATGTTTCTGAGTATTTCTATACTGGCCACCTCTACTGGCCTCCTCCTTAATCCTACTCCAGGAATGTCACAAAAAATGAATTAACTATTAGGTGTAGGTAAACAAGTTTACTTCAGTACTCTTTTGGTTGCTTCAGAGCTGCCATATTGAAGTTGTAACAAGGCACACCAGTACTGCGTGTGTTCAGGACAGGAAGTTATGAAAACAGAATCCAACCCAAACTGGAATTAAAGGAGCTGGAATGCTGGACTTTGGCATTCTGGAATAACTGGATTCAAAAGAAATTGCTCAGGGATCTTTTATAAACCTGAGATCAGAAACTAAGGGTTCTAATGTATATAGAGGACATCTTGCTTATCCAGCTTCCCAGCTTGGCCCCATCAGCTGAACTGCTTGTAAACATACTCACGTAGTAGCTGGGTGTTTGTTTCTTGGAAACCTTCCATTCAAGGAACAAGGCCATCTCAATCAACAGTCAGTCCAACTACAAAACACGCTGACCTGTCCCCTCCAAACTGCTTGTTTCTCCTGCTTGAATTTATACATGAAAGGAAACGCTGCATGAGTATATTTCAAATCTCTTGCTCAATCAGCATGCTATGCCTCAAGAGCAGAGATTACCTCCCCTCTCTGCTACACCATTCTCATCTACCTGCCACAATCTTCTTTTTGCACTGGTAAGGCAAAAATATACGAAGACAACATTATCTGATCCAGAACATCACCAAAAACCACTACAGTCATAAAATTACTTGAGCTCTGATGTTTAGCAACAATTAAAAGAACAACGGTAATAGCTAATGAATTGTCAAAGAGCAGCAAAGGGCCCATAGCAGTAGACTTTTTAAGCAAGGGCCTCACCTAGATAACATGTCTCTTAGCTGATTGATAAGGCCCTGAGTGGGAAATCTGTTGAGTATTTTTTTACTTCTTGAAAATTAAGAATACTTGACAGTATTTAAGTTCTCTGAAGGACTGGGTCCTAGTTTTGCAATTAATTTCAAATCTCAAACTGCCATTGGTCCATGTGCAAAACTGACCACTCGTGTCAACAGGGAATTCTAGTTAGAAATGCAGGCATTGATCATGACCTTTAGTCTCCAGTAATGATTTCATAAACCCGAGATTACCCAAGTTAGGACACAGGGTATGGAACAGTTCTGATTGGCTTGCTGAACAATCAACCTGCTCTAAAGAAGGGTTAAAAAATAAAAATGAGCCCAGATGTGATAAAAACAAATCTTCCATTCCCAGAGCGCAAGACTGAGTTGACAGAACAAGGCAGCGTTTTACAATAACTGGTCTAACAGTGAATTTACTGAAAACTTTCCACAATCCAACTAGTTTAATTACTGAGACAGAATACTAGAAAATCCCTTTCATTTCAAGCACTTGGAATTCATGCCAAAACAGGGTACAATAAGTGATTTCTAAGCATTTTGCTTTTACCTCAAAGCAAGAGAAAATACACAGTGCAAACCCTTAGATGAAGTGGTACTGCAGGCTGCTACACAATTCTGACGAACCAAAGCCACAATTTTATGCTCCTGAGCAAAAACTTCAAAACACACACACAGAGAGCACAGACTTCCAGCTTACAGCCTCTGTGAAGCCATTTTAAAAGCTTTTTTCTTTTTTTTTTTTTTTTTTTTTTAAACTGAGCAAAAACAGAACGACTGCTTTTTCAAAAATGATTTCATGTGGCAACGAAATAATGCCAGGGCTAGCAAAGGACTGTCAGAAAAAATAAATAAGCAAACACTGCTTCAAGCACATGGCCAGAGTCATCTCTTGCAAACAACCCACTTAATTAATAAACATATCTAATCTTCAAAATTACCCTCTTAGCACTGCTTATAAACAGGCAGGTTTTGTCTGTACCAAAACTAAAAATGTGAATGGCAAAACAAAATACAATAAGGCCCGGGAACAATTTCTTCCTCAGAAGGATGTTGACAACTTTATAATGGTAAATAATAACTTCAGAAGTCTGCAATGTTTAGGAACTTGTTAATGACTTCTGTTTAAGAAATTGCCTAAGAGGCTGTGCAGCCAGTTCTGCATTACAGAAATGTCCAACCATTCCACGCAACATTGAACCAGTTCCAAGGGGAGCCTCCAGCTGTGTTGCATTGGCATCTGTCTGCACAAGAAATGTCATTTTCACTGTTTTTTTTTGTATGCTTGCTGCATGACCTGAAACAGAGCTGGGTAAACTTGCCCTAGATAGTTTGAAAATGTAGACAGAAAATGTAGACGATCTGTAACCTCGCAAACACATGAATTGTTTTTCCCCACGTGGTACACACAAGGACAGCAGCCTTTTTGCAGAGGAATTTTACATTTCAAATTGTGGTAATATCTTTTGCATCATCTTGGGACTTTTAACTCAGCAACATTTTTTTTTTGCACAGTTCCATTTGATAAATCTGTGACTAGCACCAGAGAGGCAGAAACAGCTATGACAAGTATAAAACATTTTTAATATTATGCGGTCTTAATATTTATGTACGTATCCCCTTTCCTACTTTCTTCTGTGCTCCCACTTAGAAAAAAGCATGCTGGAAGGGGAAGTGTAGGACTGGTGATTAAAGAAAAGAACTGGAAGTTTTGGTTTTAGCTGTTCCTTCAGAAGCGGGCTGCACAGAAAGTAAGGCAAGTTCAGTCTATAAACACAGCAAGGACTAACCCGCGGCTTTATACTTGGCCTGCACAATAGCAACACAGATGAATGAAAGTTCAATACTCTGTGCTTCTCAGCCCGTTTAGAAACCATTTCCTTTAGTGGTCAGACCTAGAAGTTTGAAAGCTGCTGCAGACAGGATATCTGAATATTTTAAACCACAGACATTTATCAGCATGTTTTGTTTTGGTAGAAGACTACTTTCCATGACAAAACTAGAACTGAAAAATGTGGCAATTTCAATCCAGGTACAACCTTGCAAGAACTAAGAATAGAGTTTCGGGGATTCTGCCTGCCTCCACAAAGACTCATAATAGTAATAAAATACAGCAAGTATGATAGTGGCTGAAAGAGGTTGCCAGAACTCTTCCTCAAGATCAACTGCACAGCCCAATGGTAGCGATAAGGAGGGTTCAGCAAACTTTGTTCTGGAGGGGGGGAGCTCAGAACAGTGCTGCTTGCTTCATTAGACCCTCTAAGTCCTTTTCTCTCTTTACTGGGTTTTACACTTTGGTACAGATTTCTACGTTGTTTTTTTTTTTATTTTTTTTTTTTTCTTATGTTATCTGTGGTTTCTCATGTGATAACAGTCAAAGAAATACTTGGTTTCAGCTCTTTGTTTTATTAATAAAGTCTTTGTCCTTCTAATAACCTGATTCTCTGTTGTCATAACATTCAAAAAATATGGTATAATGACATAGGTGTGTACTTTGAGGTCATACTATTAACAACTATGTTTAAAATCTGTAGAAAGGTAAGCTCTGTAGTGGATTTCCGCTATGTTATTATGCAAATTTATTCTCATTATTGTCCACTTCGCCACTCTTAGTTTCCCAGTGTACAATGATGCTCAAAATCCATGCACACTGAGCTTTATCTACCTCTGCACTAGGGTATTTTTGCCATCAGTTTTTATAGCACCAACTTCAGTGGCAGCTGACTGCGTAATTCAATCACAAAGCGAGAAGTGAGGACATAACCTGCCTGCAGTTTCTAGAGCTGCCCCCATACAAATGGCTATTGGCCTTATTAAATGTGAGCTAAAAGGGAGCTGCTTCAAAGGCAGGTTTTAGAAATAATTTCAGAAAATATTTCAAGCAGGTCAAATTCTATTTCCAATAAAATTTACTTAAAAGATACTGTGGTTTACAGTGTTCATTGATCAGCAAGTAGGAAATGTTCAGTGGCAAAAAGCAGAAAATACACTGAAATCACAACTGAGTCATGGACTACAGTTTTCAGGCAAGATGTTGTATAATGGTCTCATTGTAAGGACTTCACAAATTAAATGTGCTTTATAACAGGTTGCACAGATGTTCTGTCTAGGGACTTCCACCCACCATTATATGTAGTATGAAAAATTAAATTAGTTGTAATATTACTAGCTTATCCAACAGTTTATCAACCAACAGCACATGATAATGCCCTAAGGTACCTTCAGTCTGGCTTTACAACTGCAAGTTATGATCTCAGAGCTGATCGTAAAGTTGGGAGGGCTCAGTTAAAAAGGAACTGGACAAGATGAGTCGGCTAATCTATCTTTGAACAGATCTAGTACAGTTTTAAGAGTATATGTATCTGCCTTTATACACAACTACAAGTTTTAGTTACTTTTAAAGACCTTTTAACTGATGTTTACAACTACAGTGTATTTGCTGTTTTGCTTTATATCTTCTGTGTTATAACACTGTGCTGTGGTATTTTAAATATAACAGCAAAATTGCTGCCAGTTATCATCTTCTAGTTATGTTATTAAGCCAATTAAACCATTTGAAATCAGAAGGTTAGCACAGTCAAGCATGGAAGAGGCTTCAGAATTGGCAGTGCCAAAGAAAATGGCTTTCAAGGTCTGATTTGAAAAACAAAGCCTATGCCATACATCAGGCTACAGTATTTTAGGAATAAATGAGGCCAGGTGGCCGACTGTACATCTTCATTTGTGCATATAATGTTGCTGGGCAAGAAGGTAAAACAGACCCAAGTTCCTCTACAGAAGCTTTAACCTTAATTATTCTTAACACTACTTCTCTTAATACCACTGCTTTAACCTCCTGAAATACTCTGCACAATCAGTTTCATAGAAGGAACATTCAATTAGTAAAAGCTGGGAAAAGACAGTTCCAGTAAATAGAAATTAATTTTCATAAGGAGCAATTACTGATTTTGTACATACAGCTCAGGCTACTTACCAGCTTCACACAGATAATGAAAGGTGGAGATGCGTCCCTGAAGTGACATATTGGAATTTTTGGTTTTGGTCTCTCCTGCAAGAAGAACAGCCAGAAGCTTATACATGGTTACAGAAGCATACATGGTTACTTGGTAGCTTAGTTTTAGGAGCTACTAAGCACTAAAAGCTGATTCTGAGACCTCACTTTATAGTCCATCTTGTCACATTATTTTCCTACTCATTTCAATACCCATTACTTTCTTACTACAACCTTTCAATACAACTGCTTTTTCTCCAAAGGAAGCTGTACACTATACCAGATCTATATTAAGAGCTTTGTGCTGTTCAAAGAAGATCTCACTCCTCTCTTACAGGTTATCTATCTTTTAGCCCTTTCCCCAAACAGTTCCCTCTTTGATCTGATTGCAAGTTATGCTCTTAAAATAGCTTACCACATTGAAATGTATATACATACACATTTACATATACATACATATAGATATTATTTTTGGATGGTTAATGTTCTGCCCCTTTAATGAGCTGAATCAGCTTACTGAGCTTACAGTGCCATCAGAGAAGCATCAGAAGAGGCACAAGGCAAAAAGCTGACACAAAAGCAAGATCTTTTTCTTTCAGTGGGAGCTGTTAAATGGCTTATGCCTAAGTAGGTCTTCCCCATGGATCCAAGCTGTAGAATTTTCTAAGGATTCACAACAGGTTGCAGTACAATCTCCTTTATGACTGATCAGGGCAGATGGCTATGTGTTGGGAAGACATGAGCGCAGGATCTGTAACAATTATGCTGACAGTATTACTGCAGCAGTAGTTAGTGAGTCAGTATTCCCGGTCAAAATTCTCAACTCGATTGCTTTCATGCAGCTGAAAGCACTCATTAGCTTCCCAGTATAGAATTTGACTTTACAATTACTCTAGTCTAATCAGAAGCTGCATCTGAGGAGATGCCCCTCCTTTCCCCCTGCCCTTCCAACAGGCCTACTCCCATCAGATACAAGGATCATGCAACCTCAGGGTAATTTGATTCACAAGATAACTTGCTGGAAAACTTCTTATTTCAGGGTTTCTTTTCTGCCAGATCAGCTAACTGAATCAACTTATCCTTTATCCACAAAATTGCTAGACCCAGTATAAACAAAGCAGTGGGAGAGTGTGGCTCAGGCCAGCGAGCAAAGTCAGACCACCCCTGCAGTCAGACTGGCCAAGCTACAACGTCAAATTGCACTCTCGGAAGACCGCGCTCCCAGGACCTGACCCAATGCCCAGTGAAACAGAACTGTCTTTTCACCGACTTTTCTAGGGACTGAATCTGGATGAAACTTTACTCCAGATCTTGGAGCTAATTGCTACCACGAAATTAATACTGCAACAAGACAACTTTTTTTTTTTCTTCTATATGTTTTTTTTATTGCTATCTAAATATCATTCTTCTCCGCGGAATAAAAAACTTCTACAATTTTAGGCTACGAAGGAGCCTATCAGTTCATGTCTTATTCAGGTACAGTACGACTACAATATACAGATAGGTTACAATTAACCACTGAAACTTTATTTTAGTCATTAGACTTTAGTCCATCATGAGTCAAGTTCCACTCCCACCTAAAAGACAAACTGTCAGAGAAGGCCGTGCTTTACCCCATCATCAGAACCTTTTCAGAGGTTAGAGGTAAAGTCAAATTCTATACTGGGAAGCTAATGAGTGCTTTCAGCTGCATGAAAGCAATCGAGTTGAGAATTTTGACCGGGAATACTGACTCACTAACTACTGCTGCAGTAATATACACGTGTTCTTCTGAGCTGACTTCAGTTAACGTGATGTACACCTGCCTGTCTGCTTAGACCTGGAAGCTGACCTGTTTTGAAGAGACTTGCCATAATGCTTTTTATTAACATAATTTGTTAACAGTAGAACATGGAGATCTGTGAAATTGTATTCCTTCCTTCTATTTTTTTTGTCTTCAATAGGATAAGAAGTTTGCTTCAGTAACTCCTCTAACCCATGCCTACTTGTTCTTTCCTGTGGGGTCTAGAGGCATCTGTATAAAACATATTCCCAAATAATCACACTTCATGCTGGTTTAATATCTTATCTGAAACAACAGTACTCAGTGAGAGTTCTTCTGTCCCCCTGCCAGATGAGGCGGTGGTATTATTCCTGTGACGAACACAGGCAGGGGCTGTGGTTCCACAGCTCACACTCCAGTATGAATCCCCAGCTATCTAGTCTCCTAGGCAGACAAAGCCTCCTCACCTCTAATTCCTAGTCAGAGCCCCCTTACCAAAATGAGTTATTACAATATTTAAAATTTGTGATATTCTTTCATCACATTTTTGAGAATGATTTCAGATCACAGTAATTAATGCAAAAGTACTTGTAACTAACCTCAGATTCTTCAAAAGTATAGAATCCTCTTGTTATTTTCTTTTCGTCAACATCACAAAATGCAGTTACCTGGCAAAAGAGAAGCAGAACACTTTCATACCATTCTTTGCTGCCAGCATTTATTTCGCCTGTAGCACATCCATGTATTGCTAAGGGCATGTGAATGAACACCACGAACAGAGCAATGCACCATGGTCCTCCCGTGGAGCTTAAAAATATATTAAGTCCTTTCCATGTATTCCTTAATGAGATACGCAGCGTCTGCAGTTGGCTATGAGCACATTATGGTTTTGTGAACATGAAAACAGGTGGCATAAGTTACTGTGCAAGAGAAAATATCTATGAGATCATTAACTTCATCCTCAGTGACATGCTGAGTAAATACAAACAAACAGAGACTGGTCTCCTCACTCACGTGGAGGAACACACGAGGAACAAACATTCCTCTTTCTGCCCAGTCCCAGCACGTAACCTCCATGGGATGCCTCCTGCACGGCAGTGCTGCTACGGATCCTCTGGTGATACCAGCCTCCATTCTAGGCCATAACACACCAAGTCTGGGAATTCCTACTTTACCCCTGGAACAGCAGAATTCTCTAAATGCGAATGGGTACTTCACACAGATACACTTAGATCACTGTCAACATCCTTAATCGTGAGCATGGTTTGGGAGTTTTTTCAACTGAAAATTTTGGCAAATTTCTTGCTTAAATAATTAATATAGTTGCTGCTGTGTTTTGGTTATTCTTACTGTAGCTAGGGAAGCATTATTTATAGCCTTAGTTGCCAAATATTTCAGATTTTTTTAATTTTTGTTCCTCATAAATACGCAAGCATAGTAAATGCCTGCAATCCAAAATACACAGTGTCCTCATTTTTGAACCATTAAGTTGTCAGTAACATTTCGGGAGGCTTTTTAAAATAAATGTAGTTAAGTTTTCCTCTGGCTAACACTGGATTTATTTCTATTGTCTATGCAGAACTTTTACACTGAAGCAGAACAGTTAAGGTATTTAAGGTCTTGCAGAAATCAATTGTTCTGGTGATAGCTGGAGTGCAGTTTTCCTATCTTTTTAATTGCTGCATTAAAAATTGATTAACAACACTTAACATTGAGAAAATTTGAAAAGCCCAACAGCTGTTTATTAATTTATTAAATTAGAGAAAGCTGCAAAAGGCTGGCTTGCTTTCAGTATCTACATACATCTCTCTCCTATTTTCCTCCTTTGATTATGATAATTTTTGTTTACCTAAAGTGACTTCGTTCTGTTTGAGCAGAGGGGAGCACTGACACAAGAGCATTAGTGTCACAATGCTGAACTTTTGCATTCCTCATTGGTATTTCACTCCCAACAGAGAGAACCATCTGTACAGCCCAGTGGCAAAGCTGAATAGGAACAAAACTGGGTTCCACGTGTCTTCAGTGTGGAAAACAGAGCTAAGGAGCAGAGAGTGGGCAAGAACAGTCCCTGGAACTACCAGGGAATACTCCCTTAGAGGTAGACATTCATACTTGGAAAGTACAATGCTTGAAAACAGGCACCACAAGAAATAAAGAAAGGAACATTAAGGAAATATTAAATTTTCACTTTGGGGCTATATGAGTAACTGAAGAAACGAAAGGGAATTCAGGGAAGGACCAGAAGTTCAGAGACATTGTACAAGGTCTCTGACTGATGCAGGCTGGGTTAGGCAGTAATAATCACAAACAACTCCTTCATGCACAAAGACAAAGAACTGAGATCTTTCTTATTTCTTTTTTTCCCCCTGTGCTTGGATCAATTAATACACTTCACATTCCTCATTCTGTTTTCCCTGACCACCATTACAGTTTATTGTAGTCGAAACATCAGATGGTATGGACTGTAGATGAGCAAGAACTGAGCATAATAAACTACATTCCAAGATTTCCTCTTCATGTCTTTTTTATATATACAAATATACACACATCTACATGTATAGAGATACTTAGGTATATGAAGGCCAGCAGGCGGAAAACCTGGTATAAAGAGGGTTACTTAGCTGGTTTGTTAGTTACACCTCTCAGTCCGTTAACCACCTTGACAATCCTCTAGTACTCTGCCAAACTCAGGTCCGCCAGTAATGTCTTACTGTCCTAGAAGCTGTCTGAACAAAATAATTCTGAACAAAACTTAGCAGTTCTAAAAGGATGTGCTTTCAGTGACAACTGAGCAAAGTTCAGGGTATAAATACTGTCTGATGATAATCTTCCAATAACTGAGCCTGTATTTTCAGCTGCTTACACACCTATAGGTCATTTAAAAAAGGAAAACAACTTTTGATAGAAGGTAAAGTGAAATGCTACCTACACTTTAATGTTAGCAACAGAATTCAGCTGTAAGATCTGTGCTGGGAAGTATCGCGCTCCACACCTTCAGGATGTTACTATACATTTAACATGAAACCTTCACTGGTAGGCAGATTTCTTCTTAGCATGAATGGTGCTAGAGAACCAAAACCAGATATTAATTGCAGTATTAATCTCATGCTGTGCCATCAGTCTACATGTGTAGAAAATTACGCACTCTGTCTTGGCATGCCAAGCACCCAGCCCCACACAATCCACCATACGAAACTCCTGCTGACAGCAACCGAGTGGAAAAAAGGCTCAGACAGGTAAGTCTGTGACAAACATCTCTTGGAAGACAGGGCTGACTCAAATCTTTTTTGGAGTTACTGCTAAGATATCTCCGCATATAATTTTCAATGGAACCAGCCAGCTTAAATCTGATATCTACAGTACTATAAAAACAGGTCAGACTTGAATGGGCAATTTTTCTGCCAGACTACACCATGTGGGTGGCCAAAATGCAAGACGACTTTTTTTCTGCCACACACTATTTATTTTCCAATTAAGGAAAATCTATGTCTGGAGATAAATACAGGACTTGCACATGGTTGTTTATCCAATAAGGAAAACTCAAGGCATCAGGCTTATACGAGCTATTTACGTTGAATTATTAGGCTTAGCCCAGAGTTGCCTATTTATTTTCTAGCATTACTGGGCTCCTATCTTGCATCTTTTATGAAGACCATCTATCCATACATGAGCTACTGTCTTGTAGGGAGGAAACTATGAATTAGAAAGCTATAAAGCAGTCTCAAGCTGTTTTCTTTTTCCTCCTCCTAGCAAAACAGCTCTTTTGCAATGCAGCTGACAATGTGACACCACTGAAGCTTGCCGAATCCTCAGATCACACTTCAGTTTTAAGGAAATACTCATGTTTACATACTTTTGCTTTAAACATCACTTTAATGACAATCTGTACAATTCCAAAACAACAACAAAAAAGCCTAGTATTTCTCAGCTGAAAACTGGAAGACAGTGCTATCTATGTTATACACAAGCTACATAATTACTGTAAGTAATTTTTATAAATATGGATCTCAACATACATTAACGATGGAGTAAGGGAAAAGGAGAAATAGTTTTCTCCCTCATAAGAGAAAGTTTATATGGCCCAAAAGATACGATATTTACTCAAATCCCTGCCACGGGAAGACACAGTTGAGGAAGATAAAAGCCCGTCTCTGGCTGGTTCTTTTTAATAAACACAGCAGCTGTGTGCAGGGACACACAGGCTTGGACTATCAGACCTCCCCATGGTAAAGGGAGATTAGTGGGCAGGACATTAATCCTACTCCAAATGTACAACCTAACAAGTCTTGATGATCCTTAAGGGTCCCTTCCAACTCAGGATATTCTATGATTCTATGATTCTAAGAGTGGGCTTAGAGTGTGACTGTAATTAGCTAGCTGTTTGAGCTGTGTTACTATCATACAAGATTTAATTGTTTCACACTTGGTTTGTTTACTGCCCTGTCGTCTACTGAAGGAATGTTTCCTTAAAATTCCCACTGCATTCAGATTTTTTTAATGGAAAAACTGAAAGATTTTAATCAGCCTAATAACGTCCTCTTATGATAAATGATCTTCATAGGATTTTACTCCCACATCTTATTTTTTACCTGTGATACGCCTTTAAGTCTATACTGATCATTTACAGAGAGCAAGGAAACCTAATCACAGCAAATTCTGCAGACATGTCACAGCTGTAGGTGGCAGGGTACGAGAGGCAAGTTTTACAAGGGAGAGTGAGCAGATGCTCACTTAGTAGACCATGTTAGAAACACTGGACAACTCTCTTGATACATGGTCATTTGCACATAGTATCTTCTCCTTCCTGACTGCATCAGATTGTCTCATAAAATTTATCTATAAAGAAGACAGTCTGAAAGCTCTCTAGCAAATCTTATCTGAGCAGATCTTCCCTACTGCACTCTCTTCATGTCTCCTACTGCTCACTCAGTCTTTCTTGCATTTTAAACTTCTAATGACCCTCCCAATTCTACTATTTATAATTCTTTCATTCATACTTGTGTAAAGCCTCGGAAGTGCATTAATATACATTTCTGCAACAGTTAAATCAATTTTGGCCATTCATGTCAAAACAAAGTACTGGAAAGCATTATAATGTAAGTTTAAATAGATACAACTAATGACAAACAGAACAAGGGACACGCAGAGCCTGGAACATCTTCAGTATGCCACAAGGGGAACCACAAAGCTAGCAAGCAGCTCTCAGACACTGAGTGATTTTTAGTATCAGGGGGCTGATATGCACCGAAGCTGTGTATCTCTTTAAATTACAAGCATGCATTTCATGAATCAATTTAAAAACACTACACCATCAAAAATAGTGTTATCTTCTGTCTTTACACATGTACCTACCAAAGTTACTGAAGAGAATATTCATGCCGGACTCCAACATGCAAAATTAGCCTCCAAGTATGTACAAAATTTCCCTTACTATAGACAACATACAACTGCCTTTAGACAGTTGCGTGGGAACTACTTGCAAGTCTCTAATTTCTCTGGGACAGATAACTTAGTAATAGCATCAGGTTTTTACGTATGCATGCCTCACAATCCACACTGACAAAAGAGGAAGTCCAAAAAATGCACCTTCAAGCATGGAAGCAGCAGAAAGATTTCCCTGCCATATTTCAGCATGAGGAATTCTCTGTAGTCCAAAATGACAATCAAGGCTGCATTTTAGGGTGCCTTATATCTAGACTAAACTGAGACTTTTAAATTTCATTTCTCCCCTTTTCTTCTGAGAGCTCTCTAAACTGGCTTTTACACTGTCAATCTATTTTTTGCTCCACAGTAAAGGTGAGTGTGATATTCTTCCCTTGATTTGTTTCTTTGCTTTTGTATGTTCCCACTTCCGTCCCTCATACTGCCATTCATATTCTTCAGTCAAAATGTTACCCAACTTAAACATTTAGTGTTTTGTGGGTTAGCATCAAGTACGTGGCTTAGTGGTGTTGCTCTGGATAAACTAGAAAAAGGTAAAGAGAAACTAACATGCAACAATACAGATGGTTTTAAATGGTTAATGAGCTAGGAAAAAGGGCGAACAAAACACTTTCTTGAAGCTTTCAAGTTTGCCACTGGCACATGGGGTTGTCATAGAGAAACTTCATGGGCTGGATGTGTACTAGTACTGTTTCCATGCCACTAATTAGCTGATGCTTATTTTGCCCTTTTCCCCTCCTTTTCTGTTAGCTACTTGAGCACTATTTTCAGCTATCGGAAATGACACAAAATGTTAATGCTGAAGTTCTCCTTTTAGCTAAAGTTTGATGGAGAATAAAAGAGCAGACAAGACAGCTCAGAAACCCTTCAGGCATATGTAGCATCCCAAAAACATTTGGTTTCCATCTTCAGCTGCAAATTATAGACAAGACGGATGTGTTTTAAACAAAAAAAGGTCTGTTCGACTTCAGTCTTGCAGAAATGCTAATACTGAACCACTGTCAACTGTGTGAATCAAGAAGGGGACAGCCAGGAAACAGAATTTCCCTAAGAATACTGAGATCCTGGTAATTAATTCATAAAAAAACCGCTAGTAGTTGAGTAATTTTTTTTCCCTGTTTTAGTGTTTAGCAAAAATACTGAGTGCTGGATATTAGCCTGAACTCTTCGGAGACAAAGCACTATTTTACTATTCACCATACAGATGTCTAAAGGAAGAGACAGAATACAACTTAGGTGTCCTTTTCTTTTCTGACATAGTCATAATTCAAATTCAGACTGTTTTCCAAACAGACTGAAGTAATAATTTGTTAGTGAGTATGAACAAACAAAGACTGCTGCTTCCCAGAATTACCAAAATTTTGTTTTCTTAGAAACAATGTTGTCCAGCATGCAACATGTTCATATTTTTCAAACAGCCCACAAAAACCCAGTCAGAATAAGAAATATAATTGCTTTGTTTACGGGAATGTAAAAATACTAGAAATGTATGCTCTCTTTGTTTTATTTTTTTAGGAATATGTGTCCCACACTTTACATAGGTACTTACTGACAATTTAGGAAAAAATCCTACATTCCCAGTGAAATCAGTCTTGTGATCTTCTAATGAGATCCTGAATCTCAGTAAAAGGATGTAGTAACAGTGAAACAGAGCAAAAGTGAAATTTTCAAGAGTCTAAACTGGCTTAAAGTATAAAACCAACTGAAATGAAATAGGACACCTTGTCATGTCACTACACTCCCTGACAAAGAGGCCTTCCCCAGCCTCCTTGTAGCCCCCTTTAGGTACTAGAAGGCTACTATAAGGTCTCCCTAGAACCTTTAACCCCAGCTTTCTCAGCTTTTCTTCACAGGAGAGGTGTTCCAGCCCTCTGAGCATCCTCATGGCCTTCCTCTGGCCCTGCTCCAGCAGGTCCCTGTCCTTGTGCTGGGGGCCCCAGAGCTGAATGCAGGGCTCCAGATGAGGTCTCAGAAGGGTGGAGTAGAGGGGGAAAATCACCTCCCTCCACCTGCTGGCTAGGTTTTGGAACTCTTTCATTCTCATAATTAACAGAGTATCTGAAAGATTAAATCTTGTTTTTAAATCTTTTAAGATTTAAATCTTTAAAGGTTGTGACAGGGCAAGTATGTCATTGTTTTTTTTAGGGCTGGAAAGGATGAAGCAACAACTATTTACCAGCTTTACTCATACAGGATTTTAAACTTGGCAAGAGTTGAGGATTAGTCCCAAAACACCTGAAGGATTTTTGAGAAAAAGCATAACATGGAGTTTAACTAACCTCTTTCTACTGATATTAATTTAAAATAAAAACTTCTATGAATGAATTACCTGCTGCAAATTTATGAATTTATCTCCTGAAACTGCAGCAGCATAATTCTTTGATTAGCATTTGAAGAAGTGAGATATTGGAATGTCTTTATACAGTCTTCTGCCAGTGACTTACTATGAAACCTCAGGGTATCATTTAAGCTTTACTTCTGTCTGAGGT
Source organism: Aythya marila (assembly GCF_965140915.1). Classification (NCBI taxonomy): domain Eukaryota; kingdom Metazoa; phylum Chordata; class Aves; order Anseriformes; family Anatidae; genus Aythya; species Aythya marila. The sequence goes on along the minus strand of NC_139059.1, from coordinate 7,016,696 downwards.
GTGTAGGCTTGGGATCTTGCTTTCATAGAAGTTAGGAAGTTACAATGCCGATATTGTAAGGAGCCTGAACAACAACATAAAACAAATTAAAAGTGTTTTCATCACTACAGACAACACTCATTCCATCAGAAGTTAGCTATCCAAAGGACAGAACCCTAATCTCCTTGAGGATGATTTGAGTCACTTTCTGAAGCTATTTATCTTTGTTGATTGTCAAGAAAGCCTTTGAATACTTCAGAAAACATGCCAGACTTACTGCATAGAGTTTAATTACTCTATACAAGGGTCAGGCCATGACTACATTTAAGCGGCAGTTTTTTGCAGTACATTGACAAAATGAGTCATATTTGGCATGTGTAACTGCAACTGGCACGTAAGCTTGCTAAACGCGTCTGGTGTAATATCCAGTAATTAATGAGTTAATGTTCAATGCAATATTACAATATCAAACTAAAGCATTCTGGAGTATGTGTAATTATAACCTTGACAGAAGCAAAATAGTATCATGGCCTGCAACATTGCCAAAGCAAACGTTATCTAAAGGTCAGCTGGAAAGAATGTCAAATTCATTTAATTAGAACCACACCGTCAGTTCTTGCAAACTGGGGAATTAAGGTTGTTCCTCACTAAAGGAGAGGTAAGTTTGGTTCTTCAGGAGTTAAACAGCACCAAAAAACCACAATCATTTTTCTCTTGCCCTTTTAATCATCTCTCTATCTTCAAATTATTGTTGTGTTTGCTGAACAGGATGTGAGGTCCTAAATGAGTCATCTACTAAAGTAGGTGGCAAAAGTAACCCAAAGCTAGAGAGTTGTTCTATCTTAATGTCAATCTCTGTTTTGGCTTGGCACAAAAAAACAATACGTAAGACAGTGAGACACTGCTACAAAAACAATCTAGTCTGTTTTCTCTTTAACATCTCATAAATCACTACTTGCGCAGCATTAGCAGATAGGCTACCATCTCCTCCCATAGAATTTATTTCCCAATTATTATAATTTAATAGAAAAGTGCAACGGTTGTTAGTAAATCAGAAGAGTTCACAAAGTGCTCTGCAAGCTAATAGCAAAATAGAATGTTTTGATAAACACACCACCACCACCCCCTGTCATGTACACACTGCACTGCATGACCGAGATAACTCAAAACATTTTATGGACAGTTCTGTTCTGTTTGAATAAAGTAACTGATTGGAGACACATACCATTTCATCTTACTTCCTACAGTTCATCATAAAACAGCTCGGATTGGAAGGGACCTTAAAGATCACCCAGTTCCAACCCCCTGCCATGGGCAGGGATGCCACCCACTAGTTCAGGGCCTCATCTAACCTGGTTCTGAGCACCTCCAGGAATGGGGCATCCACAGCTTCTCTGGGCAACCTGCTCCAGTGTCTCACCACCCTCCTAACCTCTCATCTAAACCTCCCTTCTCCTAGTTTAAAACCATTCCCCCTCATCCTGTCATTATCTGACTGAGCAAAGAGTCACTCTCCATGTTTTTAAAAGCCCCCTTTAGGTACTGAAAAGAACTTAAGTACAGTTCACCCACTCCCACATGATGGCAATGAAAAAAGGATGGCACTGGAATATCAAGCTGGAAATTCACGTTCAATTACTGTGTTGCATGTTTCCTGTGCAAGTGTTTCCCATTTTTATTCAGTAATTTCAACTATGGGTATACAAATTTCCTCTATTTTCTTTTTACATGTGTGTGGTCTGTCTGCAAGCATATAAATCAAGTTTTTATATATATATATTTGTCATTCTGTCTTCCCATCCATATTTTTAAGAAAGGAAAACACATTTGGTAATAAAATGAATGTTCTGTGGCTCTTTATAAGAAACAGCCATTTGACATTAGCCCTAATGCCTTTATCTAACAAAAAAGCTATTGCACAAAAGAAATAGCTATAAAAATTAAGGTATAAACTCTCAGACAAACCTCTCCTGAGAAAGATCCCCCATCACCAACTCTAAGTGACCTCCACATTTTCAATTGATTGTAAACTGGATTACTCATGTACAACAGTCTACTCGCCTGTTCCCCCCACACCCCACCCCTATTTTTAAACAATCAAGCTTTTCAAAAGTGAGTTAAGTTCTAATGCTCATCATAATACAAACCAGATTGCTCAGCATCTGACAGAGACCTATGCCGTATCCACTCAGGAACCGGGCCAGTATAATACATGTATGAATAATCTTAGACAAAGTAGTCTAGTATTATACCATCCAAATAAATAGTTACTCAATTCACCTGGGGTACTTGGCTACTGCAACAGTTAATTACACAAGAGCAGCCATAAGCAGTGCTATAGAGTGTCTAAGCTATTACTGCACTTAGTCACCAGCAAGCAGGAACAAGAGCGCTTACACAGCACTACACAGACACCATCCACTCTGGATAATGTCGTACAGCATTTTAAAAGAATAAATCTGTTGAGAGTATTGTGTATGTTTTGGTTTTTGTTTTGTTTTTTTTCTGATTTATATTTATCATCATCTAGTACTTTGGATTTGTAATATTTTATGACAATGTCAATACATTTTGTTGGAAGAAGCAAGGAGGCACATGACGGAGAAGAAAACAATTTTGTACAGATTTTACCTACCCTTACCTTTTTCCGATTAGCTGGTGACAAGCTTCTGTAGAGCTTCTTGCCTTGCTTGCCAGCATTCCAAATGGTGAAAGATGTCCAGGAGCTCAGGACTCTGTCTTCAAGAAACCTGACTCGGTGATTCCAGATGGTTTCCCTAAAGAATTAGAAAAAGGGTTGGGTTAGACTCTTTAAAACTCTTCCCGTATACACACATACATACTCACACACACACAAACTTGACCAAAACGATTCACATGACACAAAAATAATACCAAAAACATTATACTAGCACTTTCCCAGGGAAACTTCTAACTGTTGTCAGAAAAAAATAAATTCAGTGCAAGTTCTTAAACAAAAATCATCACAATAGATCTGAAGTCATAGCTAAACCACTGTTATTTTCAAGAATCTTAATAGAAAATTACAAGATGAAAAACTGTGGCTATGGTAATCAAATTTAATACCAACAATTTCGACTGCCCATCAATACAGTGTTTGCCCATAACCCATCAGCGCATGAACTTCTCTATAACTTGCAGTGCATACAGGGCAAGCCACCTCCTAAACCCAAGATGAACTCTTCATGTTCCACCTGCCCATACATTCATTCTCATTTGTTGCTGCAAAGTTCACATCTCACAAAGTCAGTACTCCAGTACCCAAATATACATCCCAATACTTCAAGGAAAGTCCATTTACATTGTGGCATTCAGGCCAAGTCTCCAAAAAGTCAGTTTTTCAAAGCCCAGGCAGACACTGGAACAACAACAAATAATTACGGAACTGCGAAGTCGCTCACAGCACTGAAACTATCAGCTGTAACACACAGTTCAACTCTTGTGTGTGCACACACTAGACCAAATACGAGTGATTTCATTTTGAAATCTCCGAAGTATTATTCAGCACCGATATGAATAACTGACTCTTCTGGAGATCACCTTTATAAGAAACAAAAAGCAGTGGATTTTTTTTTTTTTAATTTCTTCTTTAAAGTGCTATGTCTCATGAAATGCCTTAAAATATGCTTTAGAAAAGAGCAAGCTGGCACACATCTGTGTCCAATTACACCGTTACATCTTCATATTTGTAATAAGTTCCACAATATAACTTAAGCCAAGTGGCTGAGGTAAACAACAGTGAGACTAATGCCAACTGATGAACCACATGGCATTGCAACCAGTAACAAGGGAACACGTAACATCCTTAAATAAAAGACTGGCTGGGATCTTTAACAGGTTCAAGATACATTCTCGACAAAAGAAGACAACTTGAAGGGAAGCATTTCATCCCAACTAATTGAATTGAGACAGTTTGACAACTATAACTTCTTTTTTTTCTTTCGTGTACACGTCCTGTCGCTTTCAAACCTGTCTATATTTAAAAACATATCCCCACCATATAACGTAATATTTAAGGCTACAAAATTTACATTTGTTTAAAGAAAGCCACCTGCTGTTAAGAACTTCTGTTTAATGTTCAGGGTTCACAAAATATTCATTAACTAAGAACTTATCTGATATTTAATAAACAGCACTCTAGATACATTGATTTCCTTTATGGCTTGACAGATAAATCTCTCTAATCTACATCTCTTGAACAAGACATATTGAGTTGAAAATTTCTTCTGTACAACATTCTGAAAGCCATCTTAATCTCCTGTCCCTTATGAAAACATTTCTTCAGATAGGTTTTTCCACTTACTTTATCAAGGCAGAACACAGTACACTTTATAACAATTGTTAAGAGTTGTTCTACAAATTGTAATGCATCCTGTGGAAAATGTACACGGTTTAAAAAAATCAATCCTGCTAGATTATGCTTTTTATGAATGGTTTTTCTTTGAGATTAATTAAAGCATTAAGAGAAAAATGCTAGCAATTTTCCTGTGAGACCCCTGCCTATGGTTTTATTTGCCTTGGGATGCAAATATTTTTCCTACCAATATACCTTCTTCACAATTTAACTTTGAGCCCCACAGTCTTCCAACAATATTAAGTTTGTATAGAATTTACACATCAAAATTCTCCACAAATATGTTATTTTGTCTGCTTTAAATAGGGCTTCTGATTCGTGGGTCAGCACAGGTTATCACAGGGCACCTACAGTAAACTGTAACCCCAGCTGTCTGCCTGACTAGGGGTATCTCTGTTCTCCACAAGCACCTCATCACATGGAAAACCAAACTCCGCTCAGATTTCCTTGCTACTAAGGATTTAAACTGTCCAAGTGTGCAAGGAGTGTGGAAGAGGAGCTGCACAGCTCTGCAGTCATTCTTACCAGTGGATCAGACTGCTCCCTTAGCTGCAGTCCTGATTATCCTTAATCCTGTGTGCATTACACTTATTTTGGTTCTCTTACAAACCTGTGCATACATTGGTATGATCACTAGAGATGTATGATGATCTGGCATTATAGTAACGTCTGACTTTTATGAAACATTTTCAATTTTATTCCTTTTGGTAATGGATTATCAAATTCCCAAAAGCCTGTAATAGATATGAATTTATTGTTCCAAATTATTCCTATGAAGTATACATCTGAGGTATAAAATTTGAGGTTATTGAGGTTACTAGGTAGCCTAGTTTGTTCCCAGAAGTTGGTTAGCAAACTCTTCTAATATTTTAACAACAGGTATTTTGTGTTTTCATTTGTGTCATTCCTGCACAGCCTGAGTTATGGTTTGAAAAACATCAAACCCCCGTAACACTGAGACATACAGACTCTTTCTGGGATTCTGAGTTAGCTCCGGAGAGCCCACTTCACCTCAGCATGAGATTTTTGAGCACAGCCAAATCCTTACATGGCTGCTTAGCACTTAATCACTAGTTGTGGTGTGATAACTTGGAAAGAACATCACACACAAATAGATGAACCCAAGAAGAATTACCTACTCCATATAAATTTTCCACACTGTTTTGAAGACTATGGCTGTGCATGAGCACTTCCACTAATGGAACAAAAAAAAAAAAAATAATGTGTTTGATTGCAAATCTCTTCTAATGCAACCACAAGCTGCATTCCTGCAGCAAAACTTTAGCTGCTGCTGGCATCCTCTGACACTTGCCTTTTTCCATGTTCATTAGAGCACGCTATATTCCCAGAAGGAAAATTCAAGGAAAGAAATATGAAGGTCAAGTTATTTTTCCACGATCACATTACTGAAAATTCTAGAGCTTCTGCTAGCTTCTAAAAAGATTATTGCTTACGTGGAAATGTTTTAATACTGAAACGTGCCTTCAGAAGAAGAGCACTATTATATTCAAGAGCACTATTATATTCAGAATCTGTCCTGTCGACTTGAGTGACAGTCAAGTTTCTTTCCCTCCTGAGCTTAGCAAAGTCAAGAAAGTTGAGGAAAAAATAGGCCACCTTACAAGGCATAAAAAGGACTATCAAGTAACTTTCAGTTGTGGGCTGCCAAACCTTCTAAAGACAGGCTAGCTGCAGAGAAGCTAGACAGGGCAACAGAGAGCTCAGACAGCCACCAGCAACAGAGCAAGGTCAGGAAGAACCCAGCAAGACTCAACCTACATTGTGTGGCTACAAGCTAGGAAAAATAAATGAAATTAGGTCAATTAAAATATTGAATTAAATAGTTGTTACCGCCCGAGAGATGACTAATGACTGCATTGACTGCATTTTCAAAGGCTCTACAGTCTGCAAGGTTGCTGCGAAGAAGCCTACAGTTAGATGTTTCTGTGCATTGACTCTCACCAGCCTATCGCATTCCAGCTAAAAAGCAAGAACATTCATGATGAAAATACACCAAGGTATTTTTTTAAATATCAAAAACTGGACAAACTTATTTTTAGGGTTTAAAGATCTCACGGATTAGAAATAAGTCATTCTCTGATGTGATACTCACACATCAACTATTTTACTATCTTGGAAGCAAAATAGAATATATACAACTGAATAAAATAATAAAAAAAATATAAAGCAACCTATATATTAAATACCAGTTTAGTTTAATATACAGAAAACTGTATTGTACCCTTTAGTTTTCAACGCAGAAACAGCAGAGTTCCCCAAAAAAGTCTCCAGAACAGGGAACCTGAGATCCAAAGCAATCTGTATCCAGGCACACAGAAAATATTACTGTTTCTCATGCAGATGTCCCAGCACATTCAGAATTGGTTGCTTCCAGACAATGAATTTGCTTTCTATGTGATGGGTGCCTCTATTCCAGAGGTTCCTACAGAGGTAAAATGCAAGCAGTCCACATCTCGCTGTTGGTGAGCACCTACACATTTCAGCCTGAAGCCGACTTGCTGACCCCATCGTATATATGAATGTTACACTGAGTTATTGCAAGTGTGGGGTGTAAAAAACCAAGGAAAATGTACTTGGAAATAAAAAGGTATGAAACTCATTAAACTCAAAATAAACTGGATCTCCATTTGAATACAAGAATATTGTTAGACAGCTTCATTTAATTGCAAAAAAACGGATTTCTTACATGAGTATTTTGGGTTGTGTAAATGAAGCCAACATATACAGCAATTGTGAACTTTTCTAGCGCCATTTATGAGACATTCTTCTGAAGATGCATCATTGAAGAATGTCTACTATAATCCTAAACAGAAAATGCTCACCAAAAAAAAAAAAAAAAAAAAAAAAAAAAAATCTCATCCCCATATTCTCTGTGCCCTTTTAATGAAAATGTTAAGGTATATCAAATGCTTTGTGGTCTTGAGTTACAACCTTGAAATTCTTTAAAACAGTGCACGCCCAGATGGTCACACAGATACGGAATTGAGGCATTTGTATTTGAGCTTTAATTGCAGTGACAACTACAGACTTAATCTTTGTGAAAACTTGCTCTGCCTGAACAGTATAGCTCACATGTTGAAGCAAAAGGTAACTTACGGAGTGTCAAAAGAGAGAGTTTCAGTTATCCCCTTTAGGTTTCTGGTTTACCCAGTTTGCCATATTTTTGGATGCTTCCAGAACAGATAACTGGGATTCCTGCCTCAAGGGGTAAGGGAATGCCATTTTCCCATCATTTCAGAGGCAGTGCAGGTGCAGCAGACGGGAACTGTAGCAACGTGCAAAGGATGATTAAAGAAAATGCCTCAAACAATCTAGAAGTTGTACAAACCACTTCTCAGAGATGATTCTCACAGCTTTCAGATTTTGCATTATTACATATTCATAGCCAACAGCAAAAACTAGAAGGTATTATTATTCTGCACCATCCCAAAACAAGGCTGCTTTTTCCTACCATGTCAGAAAGCATTAAAGGTAATACTTTGCCTTTAGTATCATTTCCTAGCCAGTATTCAGTTAACTATGATTTTCCTCAGCCAGAAGGTGTGACACAAACTTTTCTGATTACAGAAGTGGGTACCCATATCCTAATACTCTTCCTTGACCCAAATGCTTGAAGTATTTAATTACTTAATTTATTTATTTAATTAATTATTATTTTTATTATTTTTTTCCTTCACAAAAGAAAGGTTAGAAGTATACATTTTTCAAATTTGGAAAGCCATTCTTGAGTCTTCACATTTGCCATGGCCCCTCAACTCTCCTCAGTTATGCAGTCTGGAAGGAAGAAGAGGAGCCAAAATTCTGCAGGAGCAAACTGCGGGTATTCATGCCGTGGGTGAGAATGACTACGAAGTATGCTCCTCAGTCCCAAGCAGTTATTACCATACCATCCACCCAAGTAATGTAACAATGGAGCTCTGTTAAAATGTGTGCTGACCTACTGACTGAATACAGGAGTCAAGAAACATCTGCTCTATTCCTATTTTGAAATGAAAGATAATGTGACAATAAAAGCTATATGATTTAATGTCTGAGCTCTGTTAAACCTCGCCATAATGCTCGACTCCCTCTCCCTCCTTCCCCCCAGTGAGGTTACATAAGTGAATCAGCAGAACAAAGACAGATGTACAAGTACTTGTGAAATATAAAATACAAACCCAATATCCTAAGCAGTACTGAAATTTTAGGCATTGATTATCATCCACGGTGATACTATAAATCAGACTTTTACTACATACATTGCTCCCACATGCTACTCAGGTAATGTTAGATAGGAAGAACTATTCAAGTGACCAGCCTCTTCCAACACTTTCCTATTCATGGCGGGATAATATGGTTTTATACTATAGGTGAATCTCACCTGATAGATAATCCAGAGGTGGAAGAACAAAGAACTTTCCAATCACAGGGAGAGCTGAAAGAACAGATTCTTTATAGCTAGCTTTTTTCAGCTAGCTTCGCATGCGAAATTCACGGTTCTTATAATCCACAAGAAATTCAGAAATGAATCTCATTTGAACCTTGACCATACTGATGAATAAACTGATTTTTTTTGTCGTTGTTCTGTTGAACTTCATGTGAACTTATTAATTGCTGGACTATATCGTCCCACTGAGTTATTACATTTACACTGTTAATAGGTTCTATTAATGTCTGAGTTCATCTTCAGGTCGTGGGTCATTAACTGAGGCATGGTTTGCATTGTGGCCTATTTTTCATGAAAGGCTTATTAAGAAAGACGGAGACTATCAATGTTAATGCCATTTGCTTTTCAAGAATCTAATGAGGTCATTAGTTTCTATGTTTAATTGAAGTGCCAAATGCAGACATAGATGATAAAAATGCAGTTGACCTCATCTTTACTGCAGTTGTACAGGAATATGTTATGCTATTCCTCACTCCTGCCTATTTTGGGATGCATATGTTTTTGCAGGAAATGAAGCAGGCATTCCTATGCTCATCGGTGATACAAGACCCATGCCTCCGAGTACCTCTAAAACAACCAAATGTGTGTCTCATACTAAATGCCTGTTCTCTTTCGCTTAAATGACACTGGAAGCTTCTTGTGCCTGAAACCAGATGGTTTTAATAGATTACGTAATTTGGGGTATTTCTGCAGAACGAGCTTTTACAATATTATACTCATTCTGAATACACAGCATATGAAATTACTGTAAATCATTTAAGCATGCTTCATAGTTTCTGCACAAAAGAGAATCTCTTCAATCTCAGTGGGAATGTACAAACCTTATTTTCTGCATATATTTAATTTCTGTTGACCAAGTTTGTAAATTGCTACAAAGATTGCTACCTGCCCCAACTGTACGTCTTCATGAGAAACACCACCTAAAGACAAGTACAGTATTTTATTGCTCCTCTTCCACCACACTGATTTTTATCTTGCAGTGAGGTGCATTGCCTTATATACAGTTTTCTCCCTTTTTACAAGATGAAAATTATGATTTTTTTTATGTTTTTATTACACAACAAACTCTCTTAGTACGGTACTTCTCGCTATTAACAGCATCTCTGATATTCTATCAGATCGGTGTAATGCAGCAATGTAGCACAAAGTACACACACCCCTAGGATATGAGCCACAATGTGAAATAAACTGATTTAGATCCAAGAGATACAATATGTGGGATTTTTTGTTGTAATTCCTGGCTGAAGTGAAGTTTCTCAAAAGCTGTATAGCTCTTCACATTTAGTAAGCATCCATCATAGACTTTAGACAAAATTGCAATGAGAAAGTTTATATTTCTGTATGTACTTAATGAAATCTAAATATAGACTGTACTTCATTCAGATTCTGTCACACACCCACAACATTTAATATTTCAGTCTGATGCCTCCAGGGTAGGGGAGAATGCAAATAAGTTTTTGTTTCCTGCTTCACAGATACTTTCACCTCTAGATATTTGTTCCAGAAGGACACTAATCATAGAAAATGACCTAAAAATCATTAGTGTTTACAATTATGCTGACTAAATAAAGAAATTTTGCTTGCCAAATAGTTTGATATACGCTTTAGCAAGTCTGAAAACGCAGGATCAGGCATTTGTCCCTTGAACAGTAATGAAAGACACTTGTATAAACTGAAATCAGTCCACAATAGGCTGCAAGTGACTGCAGCCTTTGCTGAAAGACTGAATTATGCACGTTTTTATAAACAAGTCCTATTAACCACCTCCAAACTATTTAATTTTTTTTTTTAAGACCGAAACTAGACATAAACTGTTATAAGTATCAGCTTTCCCATACGCATCATTTTGCTGTCAGACAAGATATTAATCTGGTTCTTGGTTTACTACTCCCAAATAATCCAGGTCTAGTCTAACTCTGAAAATGCAAAGGCAACAGGCCAATGACAAAAGGCAAAATGTCACAGAAAACTTCTCAAACAAAACACAGAAAAATACTTAAAAAAAAAAAAAAAAAAAAAAAAAAAAAGACTTTAGAAAAGGTAGAACATGCATTAAATAAGTTGAGGTGAAAAAAAGGCAGATTAGGAAAGCCCCAATTTAAATGATAAACTTTTGTGTTGAGTCCCACAACAACAATGCACACTGAAGTCTTCATGAAGTCTTCAGACACAAACACTGGCCAGCCCTTTACAACTGAGGCAATAAACAGGGGAACGTGCCAATAAGGAGAGATATTACACAACTTCATATTTGAAAGTTCACACAAAATATTATTAACGATATGACCAAGAAAAAGCCAACAGGAAGAATGGCTCGCCTCACTTCTTAGAATGAGACAAGAAAGGCGCCAATTTGGACCTGCAAGCTGCACATCTGAAACAGTTTACAGTATTTCCACATTCTCACAGTGTGTTGTAATTCAGGGTGCTTGTGCCACACAAACTTGTAGAACTGAATAAGCAACAGCTTGCAGTAAATTCAGACCAAACTCATTTCCAAGAATAAGATGTTTTCCCACAGACACAAGCAACAGTCTTCCAAGAGACCTAGCATCCCATGATGCATGGCTGAAGAGTTTGTAACCAACTGCCAGAACGATCACACACAAAAAAAAAAACAAAAAATGACCCAATTTATATTTAAATACTAATAAAAAGGAAAACAACATATCTCACCTTCATTTACAAAATTCAAAAAGTGTCTTCTATTTGCTTGGAATGACTGTTTCAGAGCTGAATGATTTTTACACATATGTACATATAAAGATCTACAGTGACACTGACCATGATATGATACATACACTACTGTACCAAAGTATTTACAATAATACAACAGAGTGATATGTAACTAAAACACATACAAAAATATGTTTAATTTTACTAGACAAAGCCATACACAGCACTGGCTGAAGAGTGTGTCTATGTCATTGATTGGTAAGAAAACAGTTTACTTAATTACTGCTGTGTTTTTGTTGTGGGACCCCCAAAGGGTAGTAAAACTCACAGAACCTTTTATTAATGTCAATATATAAGAGGAGGAAATATTTAGTTTTGTTTTTGTTATAACTTTGGCTCAGCTTGCAGTACTTCTGCTCAGGAAGAGCACCTTTGATAAATAAATCAAGCATGTAGAAGAATCAGCATCAACAGTTTAACATCATCAAAGGTACAACAGCAGTGTAATAGCAGCAGACAGCAGCTTACAAGGAAGCATCTGAGATAATTACTCCTACACATCCTCAGAGGTATTTCTCAAACATCATTACCTGATTTAGATGCTTTAGACTTTATAAAATATGAAGGTAATATATGTAACTGCTGCAGATTACCAGATGAAAGGTTTAGTTTTTATTATATTTTGTACAGAAGGTTTCTGTTGGTATTACAATAGGTTCTGGTTACTTCTTAAAACTAACAGTTCTTTTTGAAATCAAGATTTAAAATAAATTTTTCTTAGATAATGATTCATATGGCAAAAAAAATATGAGAAGCAAAACCTCGGATATTAAAAAAATAGTAAAATTTTTACCATGAAGGGACCATTCACCATTGAAATAATTGGAGGTGTTATTCAGGCAGCTTACAAGATCTCATGTGATCAGTTACAGTCTCAGATGAAGGGATGGTAATTGGAAGCTGAGGAAATACTACTGTTGTAATGCAGTCCCCAAAACCCTTGATTGCTCTTACAGTACCTATTGTGAAATTATTTCAAGAACAGCTGCAAAGGCTGAACAATTTCCTGGAATATTTTTCCAATGTTAAAACACCCTCACCATCCACACTAAATCTTTCACGTAGGTACACCAAGTGTTGGGCACCAGTATGGGAATCAGAGATTGCAGTTCATAATTTCAATGCCAGCATTACAGTACGTTCCTCAAAAACAGGTTATGGCAACAAAACAAAAAAAAAAAGAAAACTAACCTTCCATCAACACAGAAAGGATACTAGCAGCATATTGTTATAGTTGCTGCTTTAAAAACAAACAAACAACAACAACAAAAGACAACAACACAACAATAAACCATTAGAGATTACACATCAATCATCCAAAATCATCCAAGATGAAGCTAATTTTTATATTCTACAAAAAAAATAAAAAATCAACTTACTCTAGGACAGAATGAGTTGCAGCCTGTGGATGGTATCGGTACAGCAGAAGGCAATGGTTTACTCGAACAACTTCACCACCCTTTTGGATGTGTTTGTAAAAAAATAACAAATCTTCTGGAACACCCTGGAAGAGAAGCAGTTATTTCAAACCAAGAAGTGACAAGTATTCATACTTATATCAGGGTATATATTTCTGCCAAATGAATGTTTAACAACATTTTATTCAAATTCTTTCTGTGCATCTCCATGAACTTACCTGAACATCTGTAGGAAAGATAAAACTATTAAAAAGGCAAGCAGTGTTGTTTGAAAATGAACTGCAGCTGACCACAAGGACATAGGTGGAAATATAAACATCATCAACATCATCTCCTTTTGAGAGGGAAAAGCTTGATACATGTCAGTCCCGTAAAGAGAGAAATGCACTTGCTTACAGTTCACAAAGCCTGAAGTGCCAAGTAACCAAGTAATTTACTGAAAGGGATCAGTGACTTCAGAGAGTGGAGTTTTTGTTTTCATAGAACTGGTGTTCTTTCTTTGGTTGCCGTACAAATATATATTCTGGTCTCTACTTAGGAAAGGTGAGTCAGGCCCCATTGTGACAGACATGAACTTCCATTGTAAAAAAAAAAAAAAGTTGGAATAAGGCAACATCCAAAAAAGTAACATTTTCTTCCAACATGTTCCCATGCTATGGTCTTCCTAAAGGAATTACAAGCTATAGTGCTGAAACACTACACAGGAAAAAAAAATACCTTCTAGAACTATGGATCTATCAACCTCCAGAAAATACTAGAAATATCGTGATTATATGCAACATTTCCCACCTTAAATCAGAAGATCTTCATGTCAGAGGCAGTGTGTCAGAAAGGCAATCATACGGCACACAGTATTCAGTTACGTTACGCATACCAAAGCACAAAACCACCTTTAAAGCTTCAGCCCTGCTCTGAAAGTGTAGAGGTAGCATCTATTTACATTGTGCAATGGTGCAACTTCTTGAAAAAAATGAAATATGGCTAGAACATCCATTTTTCTGTTTATATACAGATTTTTCTTTCATCTAACCTAGTGTTTAAAGGGTCACAAGGCTTTATCAAAATAAAAAAAGAACAACTGTGCCAACTAAGCGTAGAATCAATAAAAAGCTGAAAGATGATATGACAAAGTTATAACTAAATGTACACATGAGGAGGAAAAATAAATGAAAGATAGAGAAATACATTTGTTCCTTATTCTTACTTGTATTCACATGCGTGAGTAAGGGGGGCATAAACTTCAACTGTAGATATTCTATTTCAATAGAAAAAAATAAAATCCCAAGTTTTTTTAAAAAAAGAGTTGAATATTTTTCCCCCATTACCACATCTTCTGAGTTTCTTCCATAATTAAGAAAAGGAGATTCTCTAAATTAGAGTTCTGGACACAAAATCCCCCTGTGGTTTCTTCTGGCCGTCTAGTTACAACAGCAGTAGGGTTCAGTGTCTGCTTTTCATACCCACCACGCTGAGTGCTCATGTCTGACAAGGTCTGGACTGAGCAGTAATGGGGGGAGGAGAGGAATGAGACAAAAAAGCTTTGAACCCTGGAAAACAAATCCAAAATACTCAGCTGAACATATGTATCTTGGGAGAAAACAGAAGGCAATCAAGCTCTGTACTTCACAGCTCCAGCCATCACTACATAACAGATTGATTTAAGGCGCTGGACTGGACCACACTCCCTGATTCAGAAACGCAATGGATTCTGATCGGCTCGCTTGGTAAGGGCAGCTGACCTGCAAGTTCATCTTCGTAAATACTTGTCTGTCTTCTACCTTGACTTCAGATACAGAAGAAAGCTTTTAGAGAACTTTGTGCAATTAATACTTTACATGAACCTACAGTGAAAGTCCCAAAAGAAACCTGGGGGAGGTTGGAGGAATGGACAGCAACCACAGGCATCAGTACAGAAGAAAAACGCAAACTCAGATTCTTTGCATTTATCTCATAGCCCTTTCTATCTTTTTTCTTATTCTGAACTTTCAAGGAATTCTTGAGAGTTAGCAGCAAAATTTTAAACCTTCTCCAAACCTTTTTCCAGCCATAAAACAGACTGTGCCAGGCAGGGCACAAATGCTGCAGCACATACCAGTTTGCTGCAGCAGTCATATTTTGATTCGGAGATTTCATTACATCACATTCATCACTGCAACTCTTTTTCTTTTGGATATGCATTTACATCATTCAACTTAACCACTAATATTTTAAAAAACGAGAGTTATTGCTGAAGTAAAAGGATCTTTCAAAATGCTGTTTGGTTATGGAGTGCTCTTTTGCTTTAGCTAGCAGAAATACTTTGAAATAAAGTACACTCACCCCTAGGAATGAGCAGGTGCCTTGTATTGCTCAGCAGTGGCCTCTCACATTACAAAGGAGAAGCACTGACATACATTTTTCAGGGGAGGAAAGATGTTGACTGTGTTATAGATCCTGCAGGGATGGGACTTCCTATGGCTCTTGAGTGTGTAAGTTTGGTGCAATACAAGAGTTTCTTCCCAATTGAGACACATTATTGGATCCAGATGGCATTTTAAACACCAGGAATCTTTGTCAAACAATGCAACTTTCAAAGAAAAGGCTGCTTAGTTCTTAAAGGGATATTTTAGTATATTTTTGGAAAATGAATACCCATAGCTAAAAGTATCAATTAACAATCTAGCATTTCAGCAATAGGCTACCACATAAATAGCTTTCAGCATTAATAAATATAATTGAATTGCACAGTTTACATGTTACTGAACTACAAATGGGATTTTCCACATTATAGGCAAAACCCAACCCTTTATGTCCTGCTGCACGAAGGGAAAAACTTATCGGCCTGCTTCACTCAAGCTTGTGCTGATCAGCTGCTGATTACAGCTCCTAGGGAAAAATGCAGCTTGCACCTGCTCGGTTCTAAGCAGTGTGCACCAGCCACATTCAGATAAATAGATTGCTTTAACATGTTGCTATTAAAGAGGTGAAGTTTTTGTGTTTACACAGTTTTTTGGACAGGTATCACTTGACTGTGTTAACACTTGTCTGTATGGATGAGGGGACTGATATTGTACACACAGTGGGATATCAGGCAGACCTTAAGTTGAACTGAAGTAATTCCTTGCTCAGGGACCAAACTAATCATTCCATGATTCTTCTTTTCTTATCTCCTCACAGCTCTTCATTCCGTACTCCTTGCAGATCCCTGCACATGACACTGAATTCCAGCTGTAGTGTCCTCAACAATGCACTCGGCAAGGAGCTGCAAGCCAGCTACCACTACAACAAGCAATTCTAGCTACAAATTTTGCGGCTCCACGTCAGTGGTTGGTATCTTATGCCCAACCTACACGGTTCCTAAAACGAGAACAAGAATCTGGAGGATGAGGACACTGATCAACAATTTCTGGGGGGCTTTTAATGAAAAAGTTGCCCTCTGTGCAATGTTGTTCCTCAGCTCCTGTAACTGAGCTGCTGAGTAAAAACCAAACTACTTATTCTTTCAAAGTACTTAAGCCAACAGCTGTCCAAGAGTATTTCCTCAAAGTCTTGAGCTAAGTCTTGGATTTACAGAACTAACGCATGCAGAAGGGTCGGTAGCACGAAGGTGAACACAAAACACACCCTCTTTTAAACGAAGGATTTTTCCTTAGAAACAAATGCTGTTCTGCCAGGCACTAAAATCTCTTGCTCAGCTTCAGCTGGTGTTCAAAGTGCAGTGCACACAGGAAGAGCTATTAAGAACTAAATAAGAAATTGCAGCTCTTCTCTAATTTAAATTGAAAAATGAAATGACTTCACAACTAAAGCCATTTATCAATAATTATCTATCTTTCAGTATTTTCAGGAACTTCTCATTGAAATTACTAATTTCAAAGAGAAATCCTAATTAATAAAAATATTCCTTACTTTCACTTCTTTCAGGATAGTCACCAAAAGTGTGAAAGCAGACTAACCACAAGCTAACTCCATATTAAATTGCTGTTAATAGCTTCTCTTCAGGATTATCCAAGATATATTTAAGTCTCTCTGCAAATCTGTCATACCCTCTTTTGGTTCCCATCCAAACATGGTTTTAAATCATTTTGCCTTAGTTATAAGACCTGAAGCCTGTAATAATGTTAAATTTGCTTCATTGTTTGGAAAATAATACGTTAGAGGAAACTAAAAAAAAATTCTTTCATCCAATTGTATTGGCACAGAGAAGAGAAGTTCAATTAACAAAGGTGATAGGGATGTCAAATGGAAAGGACGTGGTAAATTCTAAATCGTATTTAATAATAGGCTAGCACAAATGTCATTAGGCATGGAGTATGGGTTAATTTTCAAACAGCTTATAAAGCATAATTTATTATTGGCTCCATCACTTTCATTTGTTTTTAGATCAAATACTGATCTCTGTTCAGCCTTAACTATACCAAGCCAAAAACATTAGTGCCTGTGCTTTATCCAGATTTTTTTTTTTTCCAGAGCATTTTGATAGGTTATTTGACAGACTGACTGTATTTTAATTCATGTTCTGAAAAAACAAATTCCTACTTAGCCTTTTACCCTTCATGCCTTATTGTAACTGCCTGCTTTTCTGGAGGGAATATTGGAGTGCTCTGGCAGAGAAAAATGGAAAAATATATTAGTTACTTCCTTACAAACTGCAAAGTTACCTTAGAGCTTTGCAGCATGTGCTACAACCTCCTTTGCACCAAAGCATACTTTGACACCTCCTCAATTCCTGGTTTTTGTGACCTTTTACCAAAACAGAGCTTCTGAGACTTTGTTCTGAACCACAGTTGCATTCAGAAAGGCCACTGGCTTATAACACGCTACTCCTTCTGGGGCTCATTAAGAATAATTTCCCCCTGTTTACACGTTAAGATTAGTTTAGAACTTTAAGTCAACCAGTCTATTTTTACTTCTCATACACTTAAAAAGGAAGGTTAAATGCAGAGGTGACAGGCTGCAGTTCAAAGAGAAGCATTTCTGTGTTGAAATTTGAGACCAATTAAAACTCTAGAGAAAGAAACAAGCATGGCAAGGTATTGTCAGGATGTCAAGAACAATACTCCTTGAATATAGCCAAGACTACACAATTTGCCATGTTTGCATGCAGAGGAGCCTACAGGTAAGCAACGCTCAATTACATTGTTATTATTGTACCCTAGATTTCTTAGTGCATTTACCTGAAACAACAAACCATTTTTTTATTTTTTTTTTTAGCGTAGTGCCATTACTGACAAACAACTAGAACAGAAGAATGACTTGCCAAGAGACAAATAACTTGCCTTCCCAGTGATCTTCACCTGGCCATTAACAACAATCAAAATCTGAACTTCCCTCTGAATAATACATTTTGGTAGAAGCACAAAGGGCCAGGTAGCCACAACAACAAAATACTGATTTTACATGCAATGGAAGTGCAGTATCAAATATACATACCAGTAATTTCTCTTAGGAAGTAGCAGACAACATGTCTACCAATGTGAATGACCTTTTATGTTCCTTACTTTAACAGATAATATAGCTTTGAAATCTGCTGTTCATATTGTATAAGACCCTGTAGATTTGTTCTCAGCATAGCTTTTAGTCACAGTTTGACTTTTCACCCAGGGTGTTAGCTGTTAGAAGACACCAAAAAGTATACAGGCAAAAACAATCATGAGGCTGATGTCACACCCTAATTTTCAAGTGTAATTTCTGATGGGTTTAGTAAAGTCCTGCAACTTCTTTCAATAAGTACATATTGTATTCCTTATCTTAATTGGTTGGGTAACATGAAGATTACTTCCCTTTATTTTCCTGAAAAAATAAGTCAGAAATATGGTTCACATAACTCTCCTCCTAGCAGCAGATATTACTTAAAAAGTTATTTTCTAGGCTTGTGGTCATTTCTATTATGTTACTTTAGTCTCAGCACACAATTAGAGTTTGCTACAAAATCAGATACCTCCAAGTAGTTCTTTAATTGTCATATCTCAGAGGTTGCATAAAAAAAATCTCAACAATTTTATTTAATTAGCAATTGGTGCATAAAGCAAACTTGTCAGGGTTATTAGTCACCATTTCTGAAAATACTGCTTGACGTTGTGCTTGGACATTGACACAGAGATTACACAAAAGGAATATATTCCCAACATCTGCAGACCTTGACCAGAAAGAATTTTATTTCTAAATACATTTTGTAAACATTTAGAAAAATTCTGTTTCGCATAAAGCCTGGATAGACAGAAAGATACATGCATACCTACCTCTAATAAAAGAAGATTACATCATAGCTTACTTATTTATATTGTATCAGTCCACCCATACTATTAACATAAACATCAAATCACCATTTCTTCCATGGAAGAACTATATTCCATTTGTACTAAGCACTGAAATATGAAGAACAGGTGTTTGGATTTAATTCCAAATGAGAAATGCAGCTTTTTGGCATGCAAACAGTTTAGCAAATTGAGAAGGCTGAAATGTGGACATTTGTTGGCCTGCTTCTGTGTTTATTTGCAGCAACATGACACTTAAGAGGTCATACTGTTAAATAGTAACTCAAAAATGGAGATGGAAGTGATCAAGTTAATATAATCAGATGATGGGTCAGGTCAGAACATACACACGCATGAATAAGACCGTTAAAAGTACTCATTACTGGTTCCTAACAGCACCACTTTATAACAAACTATTGATATATACAGAAAATCTTTGCCTGAAATTATTTTCAAATGGAGAAGTGTTAAACCAATACTAAATACTCGCAGTACTAAATGTTAAACAATTTAGGACCTGATTTTCCTCTAAACCTTCATATGACAAAGGTTTGACTTAACTTAATGGCCTGTTGCAACCCATGTTAGAAGGGTATTTTTGTTGAAGGTCCTCCATATTAGCCAGAGGCTGAATTTTGACATGTTGGACAGTTCATGATGGGGAAAAACAAAATTTTTAACCTATCACTGCTACTTTTTAAGACTTGAAGGACATATCTTACATGGCTGCTGAAAAATCATTGGGATTAAGATTGTTGACTAATTACATCTAAATAACTGGTGGCATAGCTCCTACGTGATTATATATAAAGCAAAAACAATAAAGAAAGAAGCAGAAAAAAGAAACACACGCAAAAAACAGAACAAAGTAAAGAAAATCAAATGCAAAAACAAAGAGAACAGAACAATGGTCTATTCAATCTAACCTTGATCTTTATCATTACGCTTGCTGTTGTCCTTATTGTGGTTTAGCTTTCTTTCTTTTTTGAGCTTGCTTACAATGCCCAAGAAGTTAAGTCAAACGTACTCTTCAGAGAATGAAAATACAATGATAAGGAATTATATTTTAAAAAAAACAAGAGCATGGGTCAGTAAATATAGGTTGTACTTGGAGGCAGGCACTGTTGCCAGTTCTGCCACTCACCCGTCACGTAAGTAAGGGCAAATCTTTTCGCCACTCTAAACACTTCTCTTCCGTCTGCCATATCTTTAAATTACATGTTTTTGGCAGACCAAAGGATAATATTTGTTAATACTCATACACACACATGTATATGTGTGTATATATTTATGTAGTATACATATATATATAATATAAACACACTGCATAGCACAGGAGAGCTCCATTTAGAGCCCTATAAAAAGAATAACAATGTTAAGTTGTGGTTTAAATAATAAAATACTAAATAGCTGTGCAGATTTCTTTATAGTACTAATAAATGAAGGCTTTAAAAAAAAAAAAAATCAGAACCACCCGTTCTAGCCCTAAAACATCACTTAAACCAGTAGAAACAAAACCCCTAAGCTCCAAAACACACAGAATAGATCCAAATGGCTCTGAATTAGATTATCACTCACTTTTCCACCCTCATCAAATTTTCCCACATGATAAAACCATTCTCGAGAACAGAACCAGGTTGGCATGATCACAGTAGGTCCATGGGAGGTAAACACCTAGAAAAAAGGTGAAAAAAGTCTTAATTAAAAGAATGTCAAAGTAGCACCCATTGGGGAACAACATAAAGCTTATGTATTCACATAAAATCTTAAAAATACTCATGCTCATACTTACTATCCAGCAATTTTTATCACTAATTCAAGTGCTTAGAATTAAGCATATGCTTCGTGCCTAAGATGTAGTGTATACCAGCATCTTTGAGCTGTCACAGCCAAATTAATCTAATTACTACTTCATATTTCTTAACCTTATATTCTATCATAAATTGCAACACATGCAGATGACTATATTTCAAATTTTGAGAAATACACTGGAAATGACTGTTCTACTAAAAGTGCCACTGCTGATATTGAAGGGAATGAATTGAGAAGAATCTTGAAAAGTTGAAGTTCTTAAACTCTAGAATATTACATTGATTTCTCCATTTTGCATTCCTTATACATATATTAAGTAAGAATTTTTATTGATCTTTTATTTCTGTCATAGACATTTAAAGCTTAATCAAGCTTGGACATGTAAGATACAATTTATTTTAATCATTACCAGAGCTCTATGGATTTGCTACCCAGTGGTACCTACCTTAAAAGGTTGTTGAAAAAGAAAATGCTTTAGGGACCAAAAAGGGAGTGGCTATTAATTTCATCCTCTTGAATAGTGACAGCCAAGAACTACACAGATCAGTCCTTGAAGCTTTAAACAAACTTGTTGTAAACAAAGCCATGAAATAAACCAGAATCTGGATTCTGGAAGGTAAACTGATTCTTTCTTTTATTACAAGATGAATTATCTGGCCAAACAAGAGACTGAACTTGTCAAACAGAATGTGCAAAGTTAAGACAAGATAATATGCCTGCTTCCAAGAACTGTGCAGGAAATAAGGAACACAGCCTCATTTACAAAGGCAGAAGGAAAGAAACTTCCTGATTACTGCCAATCTCCAAACACTATGAAAATGCTGATCTTATGAGCAGATGATTCCATAGCATGCTATATAGTGGCAAAATTAATATTCCTATGTAGTTGAAAGTCTTAAGCACTAGTGTACAAATGCAAATTTTGTCATGTGCATCTAAGCATTTACATCCTATCGGTGTTCCTCCTGACTTCAACCTGGGATGGAGCTCCTCAAACTCTGCATCTGTCAATTTCCACTTCCACAGATAAACACGAACTTAAGATCCAATCTTACACACCCAGTTCTATACAAACATTTGCTCTCCAAGCAAAGCAGAGAAGTCTAATCAAAAATCGATAGGTAATCTATTCCCACTTTTCTTACGGCACAAATCATCTGACCAAATACAGGCATCCACTTTGCAAGGAAACACACTGCCTTCTTCCTCCACAACCAGAATGGTAGAACTTCATTGCCTATGAAGGGATCCTAGGGTGACTCACTTAGACAAAGATACTCACTTTTTAGGCTGTCACATTTAGTCAGAATAATACTGTCACTTGATGGCTACGACTTAACATGTTAACAGCTTGCTCATAACTGAAATATGCTGTTTGCAGAGGTGCTAAACGTCAAAAACTCCCCACAAAAGCCAGTTGGAGCTGAAAGAGTCAAAACAATCCCAGAAAATCAGAGCAGACATGATTAGTCAGTACATGGTTATTAGCTCCACACTAATTACAAGGGCAATTGAGTATGGCCTGAACTGAACAATGGCCAAACAGTAATCCCAAAAGAAAACAACAGTAGGGAGAAAAGCTAGGCTAGAATGCATTGCATTCAATCTCATTTCAGAATGAAAGAAAATCTTCAAAGACAGTCTTGAGCCTATTGGAATACAAGTGTGTTTGGAGAGGCTAGAATGCGATTTCCTCAGCACAGCCAGGTTCATCGGGGAACATAGATGTGCTTAATCTTAAGGATGTAGCTCACTGTAATTAGTCATGCTCATGTGCAAAGAGCATACATCCCAAACATCTTGCACAATCTGTGTTCAAATGAAGTATAATACTAAAGTAAAAGCAAATAGGACATATTTGAAACACTGAGAACTGAGAAAAGCAAAACTGTCATCACATGCTGCAAACACTGATGTCTTTCCTACTTCTGTGGCTCACTGTCCTTCTCAGAAATGATACCATAGTGCTTGGAATCTAACAGACAAGGCTCAGGCTGATGATGAGGTGGCTGAACTGCCACATGTCGTTTCAAGAGTTTATCCTTCAAGCAAGTCTTTGAACCCAGAACAGTACAGCAGTTAAGGGCCCATGAAATGGTAAAGAAAGCTGCTTCCAGACCAACATTCACAAGGTGATGTCAAAACAAACTTCAGGAAATTTAAATCTGTGCTACTGCTGCCACAATGGACATACTTGTCTATTCAGCTATGCTGAAAACGTTGTTTGTGAAGCTGAGGTTCTTCTTTTTGCTATGTTAGTTGTCAGCTGAATCTGCTCCCTGATCCAACTAACCTCATGAACACCAGGGTTAGCACAAAGGAGGATGCAGGAAAACACAGCAGCAAACAGAGGATAGCAAGACCATTATTTTCAGCAGCAGTATAGATAATCCATAAGTAATCATTAAGCTAATAGGGGAAACTCTCTGCTCGAAGTCTAGCTTTACAGTACATATATATCAATTTAAGTGCTTTTCCAATTTTAAGTGTTCATTTTCTGTAGCTTTAGTTCTCTAAATTCATTCACTGTTAGGGGTCAGCCTAGCGATACTGCTGAGATAGTGGAGGGGGAAGGCATAAGTTTTGGAAAGGAAAACAAGATCTGCCTTTCTGGTCAGTGCCTGCAGTTAATCAGTCCAGCCGTGATATACGGCTACACCCTCTGTCTTTGAGTACTTACAGCGAAGGGAGGACCTGGCTCAGGAAGCACACTGAGCTTTGAACACAAGCACATTGAACATGAGTTCAATGATACTGAAACACTGCAGCGCCTGCCAAACTTTTGAAAGCTAACTTTAAAAAAGTTTTGAAAGTTCATCTTCAAGAGGAAAAAAAGTAACCTCAACTTTCTGTATTTCGGAAATTCTTGATTTCAGCTTCATTTTGTTGGATGGAAAAATCTCCTCGGGATTTCTTTTTTGCCTATTCAATTATCATACACACTTGCCAAGCTGTTAAAAAAGGGTCAGATTGGCTGACTGTGATGGAAACTGCAACCTCTCACTTTGTGAGATTGCCACTTAAGATTCACACAATAGAAACAAATAGAACATGCCAGCCTTAATCTGAAAATCAACCAAAAGTAGAATTTGAATTATGATGCAGCTCTGTAACTGCTACGTTTAGTTTTCTTGGAAACATTCTCCAGCTCTACCCACCAAATATCCTGGGTCACCTTGGGATCTTAATGTTTTTTCAGTCCTCTTCTTTCATTGATTACTGATTCGTGTACACCTGTATGAGATCAACTGGAGGAGTTACTTCAGTGTATTGGAAAGCAATTCAGACCTGTGAACCTCTCACACACAGCTGTGTTGGAAAATGAATGCTCAATAATAGTCGCTACTGTACATTCTGTGCTGTAAGGATTATAGTTGAGTGGAACCAGCTTGTCAAAAATGATGATAGAGCTTGTAGATGAAGGAATAAATCTGTTCAGATTTAGAATTCCCGAAGAACATGGTGTTGTCATAATTAACTTGGAATCCACCTTCATCATTTTCAGGGTGACTCAGGCTGCTATTTCAGCACTGTATTTCTTAAAATTGTTTAGAACTTTTATTGCCATCTAGTTTTATTCCAAGGATCAAGTAGACATATTAATAACAACAATATTACTAAATGATAATACCTAAAAGTGTTTGCTTTCATACATACGCTATTTTCCTGAAAGCGTAGAAGTTTTTAAGACAGAACTAGCATTACATTAAAAGCTGATGCTTGCTTTTTATTTTATCTTTTTATGCAGATCAAAAACAGAAAGATCACTAAAAAATTTACAGTCTATTTTAACACTTTCTAAAGTGCACCTAAATCTCAAGAGACACAGTGAAGGAATTCCTCGCACAAATCCCTGTTCCTTACTTCCCTACATCCCAACACTTCCACTTCTCATGATGCAAGCAGAGCAGCCAGGAAGGCAGTAGTAGTGGGAGGAGAGGGCACATTTGTTTAAAGCAGTGTTTGTTTGACCAAACACCCTTATCCCTCACACTTCATTACATTCCTAGTGCTTTTCACCAGGCTATTCACTTTAAAAAATATATATATATAATAATAATAAAAAAAGGATAGCCCTTTTCATAGCTATTTGATCATTATATCAAAACATCAAATTCTATACAAACAGAATTTCCTATATTATAGGAAATGTTAATATCAAG
This sequence comes from Aythya marila, assembly GCF_965140915.1. Taxonomy (NCBI): domain Eukaryota; kingdom Metazoa; phylum Chordata; class Aves; order Anseriformes; family Anatidae; genus Aythya; species Aythya marila. Next base: position 6,991,530 of record NC_139059.1, on the reverse strand, counting down.
TTGTAAGCTGCTGGATGTGAAACCACCATCTGAGATGAGTAAGAGGGTGTGTATTAGCATGGCCACACTTCCTCCTGACATCTCTAGCTACAACAGAGCGTCACAAAGAATGAAATGCAGGATAAATGCTTCTTGTATCAGGCTGCGCTCTACCTACCTTTTTTTTTTTTTTTTTTTTTTTTTTTTTACATCTGCTTCTGAAAGAAAATTTGTTTACAATTTCTACAGAGGTAAAAATATTAACTATGGTTTTATACTCTAATACATATGTATTGAATTGTGTTTTTGCTTTATGTGAGCTACGGCAGCCTTATTGTGCTGGATAATTGAGAGCTGCCTCTACTGCTGAATATCTCTTTTTCTTAGTTGAATACTCCTAGTAAAACCCAATAGCAAATGCCATTCTTCTAGTCTTTTTCAGACCTTTTACCTACTAATGACGATGACTTAACCTACTGCTGAAATCAAAAGAATAGATGCATGCAAAAGGAATAGCCTGTATGATTTTAGCATGTCTTACATCTTTTTTTCTTGTCTGTAAGCTGCTAAAAGTGGTCTTTGTAACATCCATGCCTTAACAAGTCTCTAATTCTTGGAAAGCTTCCAGTATTTAAAGAGTCAAGTACATACAATGGAAGAATGACTCCATCCAATAGAACGAAGCACTCTGTACCAAGAGGTTGTCTACTTGGCTTGCTGTTTATGCTGAGCTTTTACCATGAAAGAGAGAAAACAAGCTGCTTAAAGTCGTGTTAGCAGATGGTATGTTGTGATTAGAACAAACAAGAAATCTGCTAGAACACTGACCAATGCTCACATAATAAATCTTTAACGTAACCCTTCCATTTGACTTTTGAACACATCAGTTGGTATTTTTGCAAGATGAAGACTCAATAGGTCTTTCAGATTTGGAAACAGTACCCAAATGAAGGTAAGATATAACTGAAATATTCTAAGTTATTAGAACAGAATCCATACTTTGCAATTTTCATCTCAGATATGTATGAAAAACAAATTAATACAATATTTTCACAATACTAGGATAATTCCACTTTCAAAAGGACATGAGATCTTTATTGCTCAGAAGATGATTTGAAAGTAATTATTATTAATTATCTGCTTATAGAAACATCAACCACGCTTGTAACTTATTATTTAATATTTCATATATATATATATATGAAATGTATATATATTTATGTTTATATATACATACATATATATATATATATACACACACACATGAAGATAATCACACTAGCCCTGCAAAAGTCTGGAAAAATTTTTTTTCTTTGAATGCATACTGTTAACTCCCAGGAACATCTCCTGCTCCATTAACAAGGAATGCCCACTCTGGTGAGTATACACTGCTGTTAGCCAACTATTTTACTAATCTGTGACTTCCCTACCTGTCTTCCAGACTTCTTCCCCCCTCCAATTTCATCTCCCCACACACTGTGCAGTAAAGAAATTAAGACAATGTGTCATTTAAAGTGAGTGATGCCATGGCCACGATTAACAGAGTGGTCAGTTGTTTGCTTCTCTAAAACATACCAGTAAAGATAGTAAAGATGAAAGTAAATGCACACAGAAAGCAGTATGTGAAACTTTTCCACACACCACCTTCAAAAATTCATGTTGAATTGACCCAAGAGTAAATCTCCTGGGAAATCTTAATTTCAATGAATTTTAAGATATAAGTATTTTGAGAGAGAAACAGGAAAATGCTTAAATATTTTTGAGTATTGAGGTTTATGCAAAAGCATAACATCGCCTACTAACTCAAATCAATGTTAACATACTAGAATTTGCAAGCATCTTGGGAATGGAGGGAGATAGAAGCCTCAGTTAACTGAATAAAAAACAAGCATCTTCTAAATGAACATAGCATTATAAGTAAACAGATTCGGATTTGCAGTTCAGCTGTGTGTTAATGTATATGCAATAGATCCACAGGAGAAATTCTAGATATTCACGCAGACTTGCTATGTTTTCTTTCAATACAAACAGTATTTCTTTTGTGTTCCTCACCCCGTCCCCCTGCCATAGGCTTGTAACATTTAGAGGAGGTAAAGAGAAAAAAAAAAAAATACAGACTCTCAGTATTTGATTAACAACTACAATAGCAGAATGTTTTCTTTAGGAAATCAAAGCTAACTTTACCCTAAATCCCTTCCTCATGTCTTCCATCATAACACAAGTCTTTGCGGGGTATCAAAGTACTGAATGCATTCCAGTGTCCCAAGAATTGCACTCTGTATCACTTCAAAATTGTGAATGGGAGAAAAAAAGAAAAGACAGAAAATAAAACTGCGTTATTCAATTATTTTAGAAAAAGGAATTTCCCCGCTAATGAAAAAGAAAAAAGCAACATGTTTCATGGGAGGGAAATGAAACTATTATCAGAGGTTTTTTTTTTATGTAAATGGCCTAATACCAGCGTATTGCACTTTGCTTCAAATTTTTTATCCCACAGTACACTTTCTTATAATGATATATAGTAACCAGGAAAAAAAAAATTACTGTACATCAGCAAAAGACTTCATACACATGTACCTTTCTCATAATGAAAGGGACCTAATACATGCCAAGAATCCAGTATCCTGTTAGAACAGTTTGTTCTTCCACAGTGCAGAAGATAAAACTGGAAAGAACTCAACAAATTCGGAGAATATGCAGAAATAAAAATTAAGTGCCCATTAATTTGTAAAAGTCTGAGAAAAAACAGAGCTGAGAGCACTACAAAGCTTTTCCCTCCTATCCACATTTTCTTGTTTCAGCCTCCCTGTTAACTTGTTGATGGGTTTATATGTGGGATTTGATTTTGTAGGTTCTCTCAGTGCCTCCTGGCCAACTATCTGATTAACATTTCCTTTCGTTTGGGACTGCTTGCTCTACACCCCAAATTCTCATAGCATAGGGAGTTTGAAGGTCACGCTGTATCTCTGCAATTGGGCTCTAAGCATGCATCGCTCCTGCCATGTACTCCTGCTCCCAGTTCTGCCTGCACTTGGCATGCCCCGGTACTGTTTTGAATTACTTACTGCTCAGTCAGTCATTCCATGAAAGCAGCATGTTAAAACATTTTATGTCTCAGGAATTCAATGATAAGAAAGGTCATAAGTAGTTAAGATCTTACAAATGAAGGCTGGTATGGACTAGCTTCAGGGCACCTGTGCTCCATCTAGAACACCTCAAATCAATAAAACAGAGCAAGGACTAGGACCCAGATTCATCCTACCCAAATCAGAGTCGTGTATGCAAGCAGCCTGGGCAACGTGGGCTCTCCCTACCATAAACAACTTCTGCTGCGGGACAAAGCTCATCCAAAATCTCTGCCGCCACCGCTAATGAATCCAATGGAGCTCCTGGAAGGAGGCTTCTCCCTCCCCAAGTGCAGGTAAGCACCTTTCGGTGGGTGAGTGTCTGCCCACGCCTGATGTATCAATACATTCATATTATTAGAGTATTGTAATCATCCTCAGTTTCATCAAAATAATTTCTCTAGTGTGAAATTATCATCTCTCACATCGTGCTAACTGAAGCTGATACTAAGTGCAGCTAAAACACTCAAAGAATTAAGAGGAAGTCAATTCTGCTACACACATGAAAAAGATTTTTTACATTCTTTTTTCATACCTCTGTCTTACCCTGTCCTGCAGAAATATCTACACCTATAAGACCAGTAAATAGGTACCATCTGGCACTCAGCATCTATCATTAGGAAATATGAATGGCATCAGGTAACATGACAGTAAAAAGAACATTGCTTTGTAATATCAATTACAAAGAAAAAAACATTTACAACTATTTAAAAAGAAACTAACTTAATCACAAAATAAAACACTGATTTCTTAGTTGCCAAAAAGCTGAAAATCAATAGAAGAAACATATGTTAGAATTGTACTTAACCACGTAATTTAAAATTTGAGAACAGAATAGAAGTCTTGGCTATACTGAAAACCAAACACAGTTTTAGCACCAGCTGGGAAAGATCTACTAAGAAGCTCTCGAGACTTACACCTTTGAAAGTTTCATGGGTCACTCAACGTAAACACCTTGGTTTGTTGCACACATCCTGCTAAAAATGATTAAGGTTTAAATTAAGTTTTAAATCTCTGAATGAAAAATTCTGAAAACAGTAGTGTAAGAAAAACAAAAGCACAATAACAATGTATTTCAGAAATAGCATGTTTTAAGATTATTTAATAATCCTAATTTCTCCATGATTACTTTGTAAAATTTGGATAAAATCTTCATTTACCCCAAACTCTATGAAAATGGTAACATGAACTTTTTGTACACGCTATTTGTAAAAAACAAGATAAATTGTCAGTCCAAGAAGAACTTTCAGCAAGTCTCTCTGCTGGTTTTTGTTTGTTTGTTTGTTTGTTTTGTTTTGTTTTCTAACAGTGGCTGATGCAAATTATTTTGAAGTTTGGTCCAATCCTTTCTATATTAAGGGAAGATATCAGTTTGGACACTCCTATGGGAAACAGCAAATCTCTCTGCCAGCATGGATGAATCTTCCAGCATTAAAAACTAAGTAAATTAGGAGTTCTACTGCAAGAAACAAGGCATGGCAACAAAGACTATAACATCAAAATTCAAATACAACACCAGCATAACAAAAAATTAAAGCCAGCAAGAGCATTAACCAGATCTTCCCACTGGGACTTCATTTACCTTAGCTTTACTTTAAGCACAATCAATATATTAGCAGTACTTATTTGTGTTTCTTATGAAATATTTACTATTGCTCATCTTTGTTGCTTTAAGACATTATGATTTCCATTTTGAATCTAGATATCCACTGAAATCTATGAGAAATTATGCTTCTAATTAACAGCATATTTGATTTCTAAATCTGAAGTTCAGAGTCCCTGTGCAAGATCCCAAAAAAGCACATTTCTAGAATGAAGGCACCTCTGTCCTGCAGTATCCATGAGCACATTCACTTAGAGTTCCTCTTGGCCAGCACAGGCAATTCTGGCTGTTCTGAATCCAGCCCAGAAACACCTGCATCCTTCCCTACACTGCATTGGAAACTCAGCAAATCTAATGCTTTGGGAATTAGACTCCAGTGTTTGGTTTAATAATACCCAACATAAGCACTACAACCTCCTTATGGAAGTGGGGATCTCTGCCGTTTTCAGTAGTGTACCACTTCACAGGGAAATCCTACATAAAAGTAAATTATAGAACCAGAAGGACCCATGCACTGTAGTAATGAAGCCTAGGTTCCAAACACAGCATCAGCTCAGATGTAATCTATTAAATCCTGATTCAGGAAGCCATTGCTTTAGTAGTATATATGTAGACAAACTGTATATGCTTAAATATTTAGTTAGGTTGAGACAATTATGAACAGCAATTTTTCACATATACACGTGTTATTCTGCCTCAATGAAACTCTTTGGAAACCAGGAGAAAAAGGCAGCTTGATAAAGAAAAAATGGATTTTCAAAAATACGTCAATTCAATCTACACTTATGTTTCAGTATTTACTATTTACTCAGTATTTATTTACTTTCTATAAACACATCGTCTTTGCTAAATTGAATTTAGAAAGACAACTGCAAGTTGCAATCTTCCAAAAGCAGTTGAAGCATTTTAGCCATATATCCAGCTCCACAATAATAAACATGTTCTTCCCCTTAAAAAATCTTCAAATACTGCCAAAATGACCATAAAACTAATGAGGTATAATACCTTCAGGACTTGTTATTCTGGCATATTTCAACCAACACCCTATGAAAAATGACAGCCAATGCTGGACCCATGAAATACAGCCTGTGGTTGTGCAATAACTGGTCACCAAGGCACCAGCCAAAGAAGAAAGAGGAAAGCCAAAGAGCAGTTCTCTAGATTCAAACCTTCAAACTCGGCAACATCATTTCTGAATATGTAAAAAACACTGCCTGGCTCATGAAAATGAATGGAAGACATCAGCTCTTTAAAGATCGTGGAACACAAAAAGATGTCCTGCTCAGTCAAAATCCCAGTTTATTTTTCTACTTCATTGAAATGTGAGAACTCTTAAATCTAAGAAGTAGAGAACATGGTTCTGCATGTTCTTGCTCTTATTTGTACTGTATTATTGCCATGGAGGATAAGGAAAGAAAATATCCTCCCAGCTGAGAGAAAAAACACCCTTTAGAAGAAATGCCAGAGAAATCAGAGAAGCACACTTACTTTTTAATCCACACACATGCTTTAGCTGCTTCCCTTCACCAGGTGTGCCAGCTTTTGAGCACCAAAGCAAGTGTGACACTTCAGGCACTTTAATTTGAATTAGGTTGTTTCTAATAACCTCTTCCCTTCGTTTCCAAGGGGAACTTCTCACATATTTCATTCTATACAACGATACTATGTTTATACCAACTGCCACTTAGAAAAGACATAAACCAGGTTTATATATAGTATCTGCAAAATGTAAAGTTAAAAAATTACACCAAGCTGCTGTACAGTGTTTTAAGTTACATGGAAGATGTTTCTGTTTCCACTTACACCAGTGAAAATATAGACTACCTTCACCGGCTTCGGCAGAATTACTGCATCCACAGCATAACTGGATGTAACATTTGTGTCTTCTGCTCTGTAATACATCGCTGACGTGTCTGCAAGATCCTTCGCAGAGAGGAGGTACGTTAGTTCAGGCAAAAAGCTGTGCCAAGCCCAGACACAAGGCTTGCAGTCAGATCCGTGAGTCAGCAGAAGTAATTCATCTCTGCTTCAACCTAGGATAAAAGCCTACAGCATTCATAAGATGCATCAACATACCCAGAACTGAAGGCATTGCCACTTACAAGAGACCTTCTAAAATAGCCTTGCAACAACAGGTCCTTTGGACATCATGAGTATATCTGGAAGATCTTAAGAAAGTATAACCGCAATTAAAAACCTCCCATTTTCATATGCACAGAGCAAGGCAGCAGACCCTTTTATCACCACCAGACGATGACCGGACAAGTTTTGCTCAGCCTTATCACTTTACTGTTGATATTTCTTTGACATGCTGGGTTAATCCTTAATTGCAAAGTTGTAAAGCCTCCAACTTCTGAACTCCCAGCCCAGACAAAGTGCCCTCCTTTCCTGCAGCATTGCCCTGCTGCCCACCCCAGCCCAGCCTGGCCCCCACTGCAGCGGTAGCCAGCAGCATTCTGCCTTTTCTGGCATGCTCTAATTTAAATAGTCCATCCCCTGCTTGAAACTGCTGAGATGAAGGAAGGGTGTGTCTTTCCGTTTTTCTGTAGGGAATACAAAATAAACAAGCCATCCTTTGAAGGAAAAGGATAGGGAAATAACAAGGTCTTCAAAACAAAAAGGAGAAAACGTGAAACTTCCTACGCTGTCCCAGCTGTTTGGTTCTTGCATTCTGTTTAAATATTTTTCAGTCTCACAGTCAAACAGTTCACACTGACATAAGCAAGGTGCTCTACAACAACTACCAGACCTGGACTATCTCAGTGCTGCTGCAGCATGAGACCTGGTCGGTTCTGCCACCTCATCCTGTACAAAGAGATAAATAAATAAAGGGAAACACCTCTAAGATCAACGCTGTGACAGTGACTGAGACTCCATCCTTTCCTTTGCTAAATGGTAGAAAACTAATTATACATGTATCTTTTGATAACATAATGTTCATTGTGGCTCCCGGAAGATTTATGTATTTAGAATCTAAATGTTTTTTGGCAGAAGTGTATTAACACAAACTACAATGCTGTAGAATTAGTTGACAAGTTTTTATTTCAAATAAAAAGATTCATATCTGGAGGGATTGTTTTATCTTGTGGGCTGCACAAAACATTGTGTTGATGGCTATCAGTAATTCAAATCAACTTACGGAAGTTAAAAAGCACCATGCTTTCTTCCTACAAACCACACATTCTCTAATGAAATAATTTCCTTTACAGAAATTGCAAATTACTCTAGCTTAAGTAGCTATTTACTAAAAATGAATCCCAATATTTACTGTGCTAACCTAAATATTGTAACTCAAAAGCATGATGAAAGAAGAATGGATGCACAGAAAAATGTTCCTCTGGGACTGCTGTGTTTTAACAGATATTATGGGTGGCATGGCGTGGCAACTTTTAAAACCTCAAATTAATTTCTTCAGTGATGAACACCGATGCAAAACTTTGCTTTCTAATATATTTCAAGCATTTCATCCCTTCTCTTTATGAAAAAAAAAAAAAAAAAAAAAAAAAAAAAAAAAAAAGGTTGGGTCAGTGTTCTTTTTGTTTAAATCAAACTATGAATAACGTTGACAGAAGCTGAGTGTTTCACTGACTTTTTCGGTCTTATCACCTGATGTCACAAAAGTCTTATCACTCTAAATAGTTCTAGACAGAAGAAGCTTTCTTAACTTACCAGCAACAATAAGTAATTAGTATTTTCCAATTCAACATACTTTCCCATTAGCCAGCTGCAATCAGAAAATATCCTTAGCATTGCAGCTGCTTAGCAAATCCAACGATTTTAAGCATAAATATTTAAAATAGTAACAGAAGTTACCATCCGAAATCCATCCTGCAATGTGAACTGCAATCCCTGTCAGCGATGTTGGTTACATTCTAAATATTTCTGTTTAGTTAAAATAAATGATTCGCTTGACACAACTGTGAAAACAAGGCTTTTTCTAATAGAGGATAAAATTAAGAATTCCTTTGCTTTACAATTGAAGCTCTTCCCAAGTGCACAGCTTCACAACTGGTTTCACCCAATCCAATTAAGACTGCACTGCTCCTAATTGTGCACTCAGCCTGCAAATGATCCCTGCAGGTTTGAAGTAATTGCAGAAGCCCACAAATGCATCATTTGCTAGTATGGAGGCCTGTGCTGTAATTTATTTTCAGAAATTGGTAAAGTATGAGAGTTTTACATCATTTTACTTTGCCGTTGTTGCTTTTCATAAACAAGATAAGATGTCCTGTAACAAACTGACCTGTGTCCTACAAATCACAGTCAATCCAGACCTCATTTGTATATTAAAAAGGCTTGTGCATTTTGTCCATACAATCTAGCAATCTCATTAGCCACTGTGCTCCCGTCCTTTTGAACATTTGCAAACATTTGAAGTTATTCTGCTAGTAGTAGAGACAAGTGAGCAAAACCATCAGGATTTTAAATATTTATCTAAAAATTAAAAGCTTGGGTACATAAATTGCTTCCCCTAAATGCAGTGAAAGGCAAAATGTGGTGCTTAAATCTCAAATAAGTAACACAAGGTCTGATGACAGATCACAAGTTTCAATCCTGTAAGGAGAAAATTCTTTACTTAAAAGGCTCTTGGAACTATAGATGATTTATGTCACCCTTGGGCATTCCTCTCTCGGTCTTGAAGCAAAAAAAGAGATTGTTAACACAATCTTCTGATCAAAGAGTGTCACTAGGAAACAGAAAGTAAATTTTTCTTTTTGTGTTTGAAAAGGTAAAACATCAGTGTCCTCTGGAAAAAAATAACCATAACAAGCAGAATTATTAAAGAAAGATTCAGAGATAAAGATGAAAATGCAGCAGTGCTGCTAGACATGCTGTCAGCCCTCTCTGCAGATGTTCCACAGTAAAAATGCCCATTTACTGGTCAGGTTCAGACTGTTGGAAGCTCTCTCAAGATAAGAATTACAATATCAGACTTGTATGCAGAAAAAACGTAAACTATACTTAAAGTTTCTATACAGAATAGATAACTGAAACAATGGGGAGAGAGAGAGAAATGGAGTTGGGCAGGGTGATGGAAATAAAAGCATCCTGCTGAAGAACCTTTGACAGAACCGAAAAGGGGTAGGCTGAAAGAACCTGTAGGAAAACCTGGAAGGCTTGAAACAGTGAGCAAAGAGATTGATTACTCGTTTCCTTGACGCTTTATTTAGGGTAAAACAAAAAACAAACAACAACAACAACAACAACAAAAAACAAACAGATTTTGCATACATTCTTGACAGAGAAATTAGACTATGACAAGAAATATCTGCTTCTTTCATCAGTTCTTCCTGTAACAGAAACAACTCACAAACCCTCAAAGCCTGCCTCAGCTTAGGCGAGGTGCTGTTGTGTGTAAGGCTAACACCTTTCAGCACATTCCAACGCATCTCCTAACACTGCACTTGATTCTAATTCACATGAAGTCATCTTAAAGAAAAACAAAAGTAACATGATATACCAATTTATTTTATAAATGTCTGCTTTTACAGACTAAAACATGTGGATGTGATTTTAATCTCCACAGTTTTATTGATGAGCTTCCTAAATCCATCCCAAAACACCAGACATCAAATAAGTTAGTGTAATCAATATATTTTCTCACTCTTTGCTGATCTGTAAAGGCTATTAGAATATATCATAAAATACCTCAGAAAGATTTTCTATAATACATGGAACATGGAGAGAATCATTTGAAATACTTCTCAAAAATTAATTCCTCACCATTAACATTGACTTTTTTCTCTGAATGTCGACGACTACGTCAACAGTTCCAAATCTATTCTAAGTCAGCACTGGAGGAAACACAATGGGCCAGATTCATATAAATTATTGTATTACTATGACATAGCACGTCTTCTAATGCGATTCTTCCTCCTTTCACACATACCTGACTTGTATATGGCTATTGTCTGACTACGTCCCTTCAGATATTTTCCCCCATATTTTATGGCACTTTTCTTCTCTTTGACTCTTTCTAGACTTTCCCCCAAACTGCACAACTATTTTCTTGTCACCCACTATTTTTTCTCACTGCACTAAGCTTTTCCTCATGTTTCTCCTTTAATATATTATTGTTTTTCCTATCAAGTTTCCCATAAATGTTCACCTTTCATCCTCTTACTGAGTGATTCAAGTTATTGCAATCTGCGGCCCTCTACTCTAAATGCACATCCCATGCAAATACACTACCAGTATATGCTTTTTATTACAGAACTAGTTTTTGTTACATTTGCCTTCTTAAACCTCTTATTTGCCAGCAGATTTCTAAATTGTCACTGTTTAAATACCGTATAACCATACATCTACGTCTATAAAAAATCACCACCAAAATTTTTATATACATATATATAAATATATGAGAAAAGGCATACATCTGTAGTTACATCAGTATTAGCTACAGATTACTGTAGCATTGTAAGTCTCCTGCCTAGCTCACGGAACAGGGGAAGTTAAAGGCAATTACTATGGGAGTTTTTCCCAAATGTACCATATCATATGTGTGTTTGCTTTGACACAGAGCATACGTGTATTTAAACTAGCAGTTCTGGCTGAATTCACATGCTCTGCAGTTAATACTCTGAAAATAGTTGCATTACACAGATGCCTGGCCACCTCCACAAACACCTTCCTCCGTTTCATCTCAGAAGAGGAGTAATCCCAACATAGGCAACTGCTGGAAGAGCAACACATCCCAACATAGACAGAACTTACCTATTCAAAACCACTTTCCCATAACTACCCCACTTCTCTTATTTAACCAAATGAGTGCAATTGCACTCTGGGTATCGAGCCTAGTATTCAAAACATAAAACTGATCCTAGATCTTCTCCAAAAATGCAACCCCCGAATCAGTATGTGCGACCATTCCAGATACAACAGAAATTTGTGTAACATGACGCCAATCAGAGAGGATCGAAAATCCTTCAACTGGAGTTAGAAAGACAATGATGGCTTTGAAAGCCATGATGGTTAGAAAGGCAATGATAGTTTTCCAGAAGAGTGTATTACACAGTTTTTAATAAATTACTTTCCAGAACTGAGACTGAGATCTGATTCACAGAAAGCAGAAACAATATATGACTAAGGGAAACAGTCATTCCATTAAAAATGCCCCTCAGTGGAACCCACTTGAAGCTTAAGGTTTGGCCAGTACACAACACATTCCTAATAAGAGGAATTGAGATATTAGTCTGATAAAAGGGTCACAGTAGCAACTTAGTACAAGAACTCAGGCGACACGCTTACATAGAATATATATTTGGCATATACCAAAATAAATCCAATCAAACATAAAGCTTGTTCACAGTTACGCCTCATTTCATATTTGAATATGGACCACATGTTTGAGGATTAAGCTGGTGAAGCCAATTTGTCTCTTCCAGGAAGCAGTAACGTAACAATTGGGCTATAGAACTGTCAATTATTTCATACACACCAGCTGTGCATGAAGCATTTTGTGCTCCAAAACACCAACCTTTATGACAAGATCTGTAACGAGAGCCTGAAACTCAAAACACACACTCACGGAACAGAGCCAACAGTTTTTCCACAGGAAAAAAAAAATCCACATGCATTAATAGTGCGAGGGGGACATGCTAAGTCGCAGAGTTCTCCCAGTCTAAGGTGCACTCCGAATGTCCCTTTTTTCATTTAACAGTTCTCATACTGTGAGTTGCTTTTTTATCATTTTGTATAGGAAAAACTAAAAAAAAAAAAAAGGGAAATTGTACTTCTACATTCTTCACCTGCTTTGTTGTTATTGCTGCGCAACAAATGATGTTTCACCAGACAGCAAGCAGACCTCGATGGAGAAAATAGCCTGCCAAACTCTAGAATTACAGGTTAAAAAACAGACAAAAGCCAAGTGAGCAGCACAGGACCCATAAATCTCAGGCAACTCTAGATTGAACTGAAGCTCATTTTTCCTTTTGATCTCACTAAGCAGACTAACCAGGCTTCTCCAGCTATCAGCATCAAATACTTTGAAAAAAGCCACATGGAAAAGCAGACAGTTTTTATAGTTAATTTCCAACACTTAAGCTTTTATGCAACTCTTTTCAGGAGTCGATACTTGCATGTGACTTCAGAGAGATGCAGAAGAGATGGGTTGTAAATCGTGATGAGGAAAAAGCCCCCTGTTGCTTCCTGCCTTGCATGTCTAAGAAAGTGAATGTTAACAGTCTGGGTTATGTTAATGACTTCTGTTATTAAGCCATGTTTAATCATATATTTTTGTAAAATGCTTTCAGACAAGAACTGCTGAAGCAAAGGCCACAGTCTCACTTAAATGGGTGCCTCTTTTTCCTTTGGAAGACCAACTGATAGATAAGTAACAGGTTGCCAACTGAACTATAGGAATAAGTGAATGAAGCCTCAGCCAGGAATCAGAATGAAGTGGAAGAAATAACCCCCGGCACAACTCAGACAGGCAGAACAGCCTCATGCAAAACATAACCCACATGAAGTTACTCATACATCCACATAAAGCTACTCAAAAACGTCTCTTTGAACAATCAAAACCTCCTCATTTCTGGATGCACACTGATTTTCATTATTTGAAGAGTTTCCCCATAGAAACTTCCCTTATGTCACACTACAGCGACAAGGTGCAGTTCTTTCAAAGTTCTTTCAATCTTATTTATAAAATTACACAAGAAAAGTCTGCACAAGAATTCAGTTTTGTCCTTCGAACCCCACCTGAACAACTTATTAATACAAACGTGTGTGATACAAGGGTAAGGCCTAAAAAGAGACTTTGAATACTTTAAGGGAGGTGAAGACATAATTTTCATGTCATGAAATGATGTGAATATTTCACTTCTTTACTGAACTCTGACTAAAATGGTTCAAATGCAATTCCCTGCAGGTCAGAAGTAGGACTTGTCAAGAATCAGTACAGTCCGATTGTAGGCTGTAGCCTTGGGCTGTTCCCTGTGTCACACTGCTGCAAGAATGACCTGAAAACTCTGACCATAATTCAGTATTGAGACAGGAAAAGAGATTAGAAATGAAAATCTTGTTCAAAGTTGATACTTATGCCAGACCCACCAAGTTGCTTAGAGAAAGCTTTATACACAGAGTTAAGGCTCTTTGTTAGGCAGCTTTAGAAATATTTTGAGCTGTGGGAATTTCTCCCCAGTTCTCTCTCTCCCCTCCCTTTTTTAAATACGAACTTTTATGAACCAGTATTCATCTCCCAACTTCAGAAAGCACACAGGGACATCGGGTCATCTGCATTACAATGCCTGATTCACCATGCATTTATATCATAAATTATGTTTCACTCTATAAGAAAAATTATTTCCTGACAAAATGAAAATGCTCATTTTTGGCAGTTATTTAAATCCAAAACCAAAAACCAGGCTCCAACCAAAAAGTCTCATTAATTTAATTTTATCCAATGCATACCCACATGGAGGGAGAAAGAACAATTGCTAACTCATAGTTTTATTATCTGGATCAGAAGATTATTGTAGAATGTGGGAAAAGTGATCTCAGAGAGCTATAGACATATACATTGTACGGATAACTGACTACTCGTATCTCTCTATTAGTTGCATCCATCATTTAGTAAACTTTAAGATTTTTCTATGTGAAGTGTAGGATACTTATTGTAGCATTTGAGTATTCCTGCTCAAGTATTCAAGCTTCCAGTGATCTCTATTTTTCTCTTAGAAAATTTTTGTATGGAAGACAAATATTGTATAATTTTATTGCTCCCTTCCCAATTAATAGGAGATTTCTGGTTTCACTGCTCTCTCCAAAGGAGAAAAAAAAAAGTAAGGTGTGAATAAACCAAGCTTTACTTGTAATATATCTATGAATGTAAGTTCTGGAAATGCCACTCAGCAAGTGCCCAAGGAATACACTTTGTCAGAAATCCCAGCTCAGCACAGACACTATCTGTCAAGCAGCCCTGCTGCAACACCAGCTCTAAGCAGGCAAAAAGGAACACAGTTTACTCATGATCCCATACAGAGCCCTGCCACAACAGAACACTCTTACTGTGCTTCTTCCTCACAAAGTTAAATGTTATGTTCCACACTAAAAAGGACGAAATGAAGGGTATATGAATGGCAGCATTTTTAGTATGTGTTGAATGTCATTCTGCTGAAGCCATACATGCTAAGAGCTCGAACTAACAGCACACCACCCAAAACCGAGTGTTGCCCTTTCTCACAGGAATGGTATGGTTCAGTAAGACTCCCAAGTACATGGGATTTGCCTTCTTAGGGAGTTAACTACAGAGATCCTATCTGGTGAAAGTCCAAATTATTACCTATAATTAAAATGTCAGCTTCTCACAGATTTCTTCACTAATTCAAAAATTACTGCATGTCATTTTAAAACAAACACAAAAATAACAGAAGTATGGCCCTATACGAGAGGATTTCACTGAAGTCAAACTGAAAAAAAAAAAAAAAAAGAGTTGCAAATGTACGCTATTTCTAAATCAAAATTTTCATCCTGAAAATGCAGGAAGTAGTTCCCTAACGGAGGGCCTCAGCCCAAAGTTCAAATAAATCACTTCAATATGCTTTTCTCTTTGACACGGAGATAATTGCTTGTTAGTGCTGGATCGCTCAGAAGATTAGAGTGGCAAAGATTTAAGAAAAAGTAAATAGTAGGATAATACTTAAATAATCAATCAAAATGAAAAGAGAAAGAAGCTATTATATCATCAGATGGAAGATATTCCAAACGCTGGAAAGAAAAAGACAAATATAGGACACTTGAACCAGTTTTACAGCAAATGCTATGCAGAAAAAAAAGAAAAAAGAAAGCTGTTACTGATCAAGAGAGAAAAAAGAGTAAATAGAAAAGAGGAGAAAAAGTATGAAATTAAACTGATTTGCAGATAGGTTATCTCCATGACTTCATTATTATTTAGAAGCTAATTCTGTCACTTTTTGGACATGGACAATCTGCTGCATATCTATGTGGGACACTTGAAAAATGGATCAAGCTAACAATTAGTCAGCTCTCTGAAGGGCATGGAACATTGTCATGACATGCAAGACACTTTCTAAACATTATCTTTAATGCACTTAGTCACACTGAAGACTCCAAGGCTCCCAGTTTCTTAAAAATACATTGATAAAGTTCACGTTGCCTTCTCCCTGAAATTTTCCTGCAGCTACTAGTGGAAAACCCCTAATAAAAATCTCACTAGAGTAACAATTAAGTGAAACATCCATCACCTATGACAAAGATTAGTGCTGTCTTGTAATGACTGGATGGGAATTATAAAATGGCAAAGATGTCTTCCTCAATTCTAATTGAGAGTCATTGAAAAAAAGCAAATCAGTGGTGTTTGTTTCATTCAGTATCTATTGAACACAGAGAGCACTTTCAAAAATGCCCTTTTCCTAATGCAAATTATTTCTTAGCAAAGAGTTTATATAATTCTACAATCTAATCACACTGGAAAGCAGCTGAATTTGAGACATCCATTTCTACATATAATTGCCCTCTTTTTTTCTTTCGGTGAGTCTTTGCCTTGAAACTTCAGTAAGTGGTAAGACAGCCTGTCTTGTCCCTAAGAAAAAGGGCACGGGGGAACTGCTCCTGGAGGACACTGCCTTTCATCAGCAGGATCATCAGAATGGTGGAAAGCAAACATCAAACATCACACTGGAGCTTTGTTTCTAATAACCAGGCTGGAACATTAGGAGCTTACTTACAGAAATCTGTTTTCTAAAGTGAGAAATTTCTCCCTTCAGCTTCTACTGGCATCCACTTCACTGTTTTCATTGGAAGAACTGCTGCAAAGATCAATCTCCTCCAGGAACAGTTAAGCCATTTCATAAGTCAGATTGTTGCGCGCCTCTGTTAGTAGAAACTTGCCTGTGAAGTGCACAACACACCAGCAGCAGAAGCTGCCAATACTTTGGGGCATTTCTGAATGTGTTTCATTTCTCTGTAGCATAGTAGGAAAACCTCCTCATAAGATTCCACATCTGTTCAGATGTTTGCCATCCTTCTTGTTTCAAAATAAAACACAAAACATCCACATCAATGTTTCCCCTTCCTTTCACCTGCAAATCAATTAATAACTCTGGATTCAAATCCACAATGAACACAAAGCACAGCATGAGGGCAGGAAACCAGCATTTGACCATAACACCACACCTACCTAAAAGTGGCAAATAAGCTTTTGTCACTTTCAAACTTGTGCTATTCCACAATCATTCCCCTGGAATATACACATCTCTATTAATACATTAATACATCATCGATACAGTGCACATCATATAAACCAGACCTTGAGTAACTGTTGAAACAAAGATTAATATTATTAGTTTTCCACTTTTTTTGAAGAATACTTTCTGACTTCTACAGATTTTATCTTGGGCCTTAGATGCACACAACAGAGCTTCAGAATACCAGCACTTCCACAGAGCTTGAAATACAAGTGTCACTGACAGATTTCATTCAATGAAAATGACATTAACTGTCAACAAACCAAATACTATGAATGAATCAGAATTCCTTTTCTTCATTAAACTCTCCTAATCACACAATTACTGCTTGTTAGGACAAGTTCCCAACACAGTCCTTCTGTCAACAACAAATAATCAGCTTCACCCACCTGAAAATTTGGATAAACTATTTGAAATAATAATGGGGTGCCTGCATAAGTCCACTCTTTGTCTTCATTCAAGCTGTGCTCAAGCAAACAAAAAGCACTGAGCAGACGCAACGTGACCAGGCAATGCGCTCGTCTGTTATGTTTCTCAGCTGCAGGTAGTTGGGGTTCATCTAGGCAGCTCTGCAAAACACTGCCAGCTGAAAACATGATCCATCTCCATCCAACAAACTTTTAAACTTGTCACAGAAATGTTAGCATTGTTACATCCAGTTTTATCAGTAGGAAGAGACATGGCTCCCTGATCATGGGCCTGAGAGAGAGCCGAAATCAATCTCAGATCCTACCAGCACTGCCAACACACCAAAGGCATTTTTTCTCTTGACCACTTATTGAAGTTCACCATATGTGCTGA
The DNA here is from genome assembly GCF_965140915.1 of Aythya marila. Taxonomy (NCBI): domain Eukaryota; kingdom Metazoa; phylum Chordata; class Aves; order Anseriformes; family Anatidae; genus Aythya; species Aythya marila. The sequence goes on along the minus strand of NC_139059.1, from coordinate 6,973,816 downwards.
TAGGTGAAGCCCTTTGACCTAGGATTCACATACAGTGAATCCTTACGTTTCTCACATGGAATCTGGAGCCCTGCGTCTTGCCTTCATTCACCCGTAATTTTCTCTGTCATTCCCTCCAGGAAGGGAACCCTGAAGAATAAGGAAATGCTCTGTTCAATTTGTCTTTCACAGTTTACTGGAAGAAAATCAGATTTGGCTCCACTCTCTTACCAAAAACGAAACTGAAGAAGTCAGTTCAAATTAAAAATTTCATGCATAGAGCAGAATAAAACATTTTCAGGAAGTTATTAATGTTTTTAATACAGGATTACTGAATGAGGCACTGCAAGCTGTGATTGTGTTAAAATATGAGAATGCACCCAGTAAGAAAAGAGCTTGGCTGGAAATCTTATGTAAGGATAAATTCCCTAGATTAAAGGACACAAACAATGAGCTGTCAAACAAGATTTCTAAGGGTATTTAAAAGATGAATTATGATTTCAAAATCCATTCAGAACTTCCCTATAGAGCCCAGTAAAAGCCAATATAGTCATCCATTGCAGCCATCAAAAGCAACATCACATTAAGCATAATTTACAGACAACAAACTAGGAGGTATGGGTATGAAGCACTCTACACGGCTACTACCACAGCAGCAACAACCACCAGCATAAGTAAAATCAAGGAGAAAATAAATTTACAAGAACAACCTGAAGTTGCTCTAGCAGAATAAACTTATCTGGCAATTTTGATACTCTGCTGCCTGTGCAAAATAACCAGAAGGATTTAATGTTGTTTGAAAGACAGTAAACAAGAACCATATATGAGCACATTCATTTTTGTCTTCTGCTCTAAACACACAGCATATACACAAAAGGAATTTTGTGTATTATTTCACATACTACCAAAAATACCATTAATATACTTTAAAAAAAGGCTATTTACCACTAACCAGTGCTCAAGATGACATACAGGGTCAAAGTTTAAAGCTTCCGTAATACAAATTGCAAATTGAAATTTCTCTCGAGAGAGTAGTTGGATTTAGGGCTTTAATATCATCATATCACTGCATATACTGCATAGTTTCCTGTTATGTTCTTTGTAACTTTCGTACCATTCTATCCAGACGAGAACATATGAATACTTATTTTCCTAGTACTAGTTACAAACCCATTGGCATTCCATATCTTTGTTGTGAAACTCGTACGCTGCACATATATGCACATAGGCACATGCAAAGATCTGAAAAATACCCATATCTGGAAGGTGCAAAACTGCGTCTGCTGCAGCCAGTTTTCATTTTTTATCTTAACACGGAGCTCACTGCTGCCCTGGATACAAGTAGAAATGGAATTTGATTTTGATTTTTGAAGAATTTTACTAAAGTTAGATGTACACGACTGCTTAGATTTGAGCGGCTATGTCCAACTCCTGCTAGAGCCTCTGAAGCTTAAAGCAATGTTTAATTGATACATTTCCATCCAGTCCAGTAATTCAGTGGTTAAAGGGGAGAAATTGGAGGGAGGAGAGAAGCTTCAGCAAAGTCTTGTCAGTATTGAATTGTAAATAAAGGTTTAAGCCACTCAAAATTCTATCTTTTGTGCAGATTTCATAAAGTCTTCACAGATATCAATTAGTATTATTCAGGGCCTACAGGTGTCTCAAATTCCTTAGATGCCCTGGTGATTTTAAAGTGCTTTTAAACATATGCTTCTATAACCCCCGTTATGCTTGCTAAGCAAGCAAATTAAAATTCCATAGGCTAGCAAGGTGCAGATTTTTTTTCCATTCAACAGAGTTTGATCCCGAGTTCCATCTTCTGATAATGTGTTTTGTTAGGTAAGATTCAATTTACATTGCATGAAATACTTCTCTTCATTTTTCCAAATACTTACCTCAAATCAGCTTTACAAGCTCCCAAGAAGCATGTCAAAAGCTTGCTCTTCTGTTTGTATCAAAGGATGCTAGACTAACGGATATCACATTGAACAGAAAATGTTCTACACTTTCTAACAAAAACTAAAGCTGAACTGCAACTTATTTTCTTAAGGGAAAAATCACAGTAATTGCTTGATTTTCCAGACATTACTACTGCTTCCCTCAGAAAAAGCAGCTTAAATCTGCCATGCCAAATGAGCACGAGAGTTAGGAACTTATAACAACTAAAGAGATTAGATTGATACCAATGTTAAGAGAATGCATTTGGATGATCTGTGAATGAAATGACTACAGATGACATCTAGCAAAATTTAGTAACGTGGAATAAATTAAAATAAATAAAATAAATGTTCTGAAAAAAAAAAAAAAAAAAAGCATACTGCCCCTGCCTCAACAGTGCTATAAACTGTAACTTTGCTACAACTTAATAGAGTAAGACACCTGTTATTTTAGAGGTGTTTCCTTATGCTTATTTGCTAAAGACGAGCAGAAGAAGAAATGAAACCCAACAGAAAATTTCTGAGTTGCAGCTACCATCAAGCTAGGATCAGCTCAAACCAAAAGAGGAAAAAAGGGAAAGCATTTGCCTGGGTAGTTCCTTGAAACTTTTGCAAAAGCCAAGTATTCAACTTACAATGCAAGAATATTGTAAACTCCGATGCAATTGCAACTATCAACTGAATTTGCCCCAGCTACATCCGAAATAGGGCTGATATCAACACACACCTTTGTTAAAAAGTTTTATTAAACGACTACTTTAACTAACACAATGTGAAAAAGCCATAAATTATCCTGCTGCTAACACGCAAGTGGCTATTTGCCTGATGGTGATCCTGTGCATCTCTTGCTTAATGCATTATGAAACAGACGCTCGCATCTTCCTACTAGGACTTTTTAGAAACATGATTATGAAGGCAAAATTAGAGAAAAACAGCTGGCATTGCAGAAAAGTCTCCTAACTAAGCAGAGGCTCAGCTAAGATTTTTGTAATGTAACAGGCTTTGATCACCTACCAGATACCTACGCTACCTAAAAAGACACAAAAACATGATCAGATACTGTTTCTACAAGGCTGGCTATACAAGACCTATACAAGTCACCATCGCCAGCAGTGCTCCTCCTCAGCTAGATACCTGTCTCTGCTTTGCACGACTGTCTTTTTCAGCAAGAAGCTGAAACATAAAGGTTTTGTTTTCTCTTTTCATTTTTTTTTTCCAAGCAGGATTCCACCTTGATTTAAACTTTTTTTTTTTTTTATTTCTTACCCTTCATTTGAAAATGCTTGAAATGTTGAGATTACCCTTCACTCAACTGCTCTGCACATCATCTCCCACATCAGTCACAATGCTAGAAGAAAAGCACAACTTTCCGTATGCTCATATACAAAGTCTATAAATCAAATACTTAAATTTCTTAGTGATTTCCTTAAAAATATTGCATACAGACAACACTTGATATAAACTATGGGAATCAAGTGGAATTGTATGTGCAAACATGTTTTATTTATTTCTTGATGTACTTCTAAGGCAAGTGTTAAGTTCTTCTGAAAACCATGTTAGAGGGGCGAGACTGACTGACATGCTGTCACTAGAAAGGAAGACATGTTAAGGAAATGAAGAGATGTTGAAAGAGTTTGATGAGTCATCAAGAAAAAGGGGAATTTTAAATAACATTTTACCAAATTTGGATAAATAAACAACTCCTGTCAGATTGTTTGCATGCTCTCATTTGACTGAAAGCACTGCACCACAAGTTTGGCTGCACTGACCCACGGTCCAAAGCAGAAGTTAGCCCCAGAAGGTGGCCCCATTTTGCCAAGCCCACCTGCCCACCTCTTCCTGGCCTTAAATGTTTATCTCCACCCTTGCATGGGTTCTGGCACTCACTCAGATAGATGAGAAGCTGATTCAGCTTGCTCAACAGGTAAAAATGGATACCACCAAATGGGGAAAAGGAAGTGAGGGAGAGAGAGGCAGGAGCTTGGCTGATGGTTTTGGTGGCAGTAAGCCATGAGATCAGCTCTGCTGCATTCCCTAAATGCAAAGCTCTGCAAGAGCAGCTCCGCTGATGTAACTAATCACCACTGCAGTTACGCAAAGGATCTGCTGCTCTTTCCCTCCTGGCTACACATTCCCCACTACTGATTTCCCTTGCTACAGTCCTGCCATTTGTCTGGCCCCTCAGCAAGCCAATTCGGCTTGCTAACCCAGAAAAAAACCGATTTATTTCCTCTTTATTTCCTACCTGACATGCAAGCTACATTTGCTTACTGAGCAGCTGACAAGCACTAGAAATGACTCAAGACTGCTGGCAGTCGTGTTTTTTGGTTGACAACACGTTCTTAGACAAGTTCAGCAGCTCGTTGGGATCCTTCAGCTGCCACCCTTACAGCCACCTCAGTGAGTAACGACCACGGCCATGCCCCTGCCTTCTCCCACCATGGTGCCAATCCAGGTGCTCCTCCACACACTGATGGAGTAGCTCATACATTAAAAAAGCAGAAGTTTCGTTTTCTTTTTTTTTTTTTTTTTCTTTCTTGTTTCTTTGTATGGAGCTGAATTGGCTCACTAAGAAGTCAAACTCTTGTTTCAGTGGGATTTTTCTTGGGCAGGATCGTGAAGTAAGGGGAGAGAGAAGGTAGGACTTAGGTAGACTCAAACAGCCAAAGAACCACTGCTTAAAAATGGCAGCAAAGTGCATCAAAATGTAGGAGCCAAGATTTTACTGAATGCAATCTGAAATGTGTATGTATGCTGCACATACATTAGAAAGATATATGTCTAATGCAGCTATATTACAATCAGTAAAGATCAAGTACAAAATGACCTGGAGAGGACAATGCTATTTGCTCTGTACAGTAAATATACAAAGGTAACAGCCACTTCTTTTGAGGTTCCATTGAGGTAACATATTGCTTTCCACGAGCCATGACATCTCAGCTAGTAGAAGAACACCAATCATTCACTTCACAAGAAAAAGTCAGAAGAGAGGACCACTTCCCTGGGGTGTTAAAATCCACCACCTCTTCAGATTTGTCTTAAGTCCATGCAGCTGGCAGAATTAGGAACAAACATTACTATATGCAAAATGCTGACACAAGTACTAAGCCATACAGCAGCTGATCTTAGGCGCGTGCATAATAATGAACTCCCTGATGTAGTTTTCAACTTGGAAAACCCTATGTGTCTTCTATTTTAGATTCCTTTCAACAGTTAACGACTAAAGCCCTTATTCACGAGGTAAATTTATCTTGGGAAATGCCCTGAAAGCACAGACTGTACTCTTCCTATGTACAGTAGCTTACTATTTTCTGAAGATTTATCACATACATTTCTCACTAAGAGATTACATTTAATTATTTCCCAAACCAAATATACATATCTTATACAGCATTTTACTAAAAAGTAAAGGATTTTTAAATGATCCTTCTGTTCTAACAGACTGATTATATAAGTCTTGTAATTGAGGGCTTTAGGCCCAATCATTTTATCCTTGTTTTTATCGTCTTGTGTTTATTTATTGTCACAGCAGCAGCTGAAAGAAGCATTTGGAAAGATCTCACAAGGAAAAATTCTTGTTGGCTTTTCCCACTACAAGTGTCCAGCCAGCTTCTGTACAATCACACAATAGCTAGTGAATTATAGAGTGAGGTTTTTAATTTATTTCAAGATTTCTTTTTTTTTTTTTTTTTTTGGCAACATGGATCTCCAATCTGAGAACCACGTCCAAAGTCTAGATGGCACTGGGTTCTGACTTCGATTCATTCTTTACTTTGGCCATGATATGAAACGTAAATCACCCATACAATACAATGTAGCTGATGTTTGCTAACATTTCTTATTCAATGAAACGCAGGGATGTGACATGAGAAAGCCAAAGAACAAGAATATAAAGATGCGCAAATATTTATATAACTATTAAATTGTAAGCACTATTATTCTCTTGTTTTGCTAAAGGGTATGACTCCATCTCCTGAGAGCATCATCCCATGCTTAACTATATAACGGTCAGATGGATGAAAGATATATATGTGTTAGTGAATTATTAATGTAGGTTGTATTTTAATCTACAAGATTGTAGAGTAACAAATGTCCCAGCGGACAAAGAATGTGATCAAATATAGGTAAAAATACAAACTCTTCCCTGCCAAAATGACCTATTCTAGGTTATTTTCTAAAAAGCATAAAAATGCAAGTAAGCCTTACGCAAAGTAGTCAAAGGGTATCTTAAATTTTACTTGTTCATGTAATAAGAAACAGATTTGTCTGAACACAGTAAAGTCCATTTACTTTCTGCCTCATGGAACTGAAGGAAACATCGATTCAGAGATTTAAAAGGAACAAAGACACACACAAAGGGAAGGCTTTGAAGCCAAATACGTAGGTATGACAACACAGCTATTCTGTATGAGCATCTCCTTCTTCCAGCTGGACATAATACTCCTATTTTCAAAAAGTTCACTTTCTTGTCAATGTTTTCAATATTGTTCATCCTTTATCCCATCTGCTGGATGCTGGTACAACACTTCAAAATGCTTCTTTTACTGTTGCTACCATTCTATCTTGAGAATCTTTAAGAAATTCAAGGAAGAATGCTATAAGTGGTGGATCTGGTTGTGTTTTGTGTAGCTTGTGGCTTCCTGATGGGTAAAATACTGATGCCAAAGAATGCATAGATTTCACATGTATCAGCAGTTATGGGTCAAAAGTAATGTAGCATCAGTCAGAATTGCTCAGGGTCTGTCCCCTCCCAGCTCTTACTGCACCCCCCAGCCTGCCCGTTGGCAGGACAGAGCAAAGGCTGAGATGTCCTTGGCTTAGTATAAGCACTGCTCTGCAACAATTAAAGCATCGGGGTGTTATCAGCACTCTTCTCATTCTAAGCCAAAACACAGCATTCCACCAGCTACTAGGAAGAAAATTAATTCTGTGCTAACTGAAACCAGGACAGATGCTCATACAGCATCTCATTCATACATTCAGAGGAAAAGAAAAAAAACGTCTTGTAGAAAGGGACAGGACAGCATTTGGCAGCAAGAGGATTATCTACATCCAGAAAGATGAGGTGCAGCCTATGCAAACAAGAAAGATGGTGAAAAGCATACAGCTTTTGTGTACTAAAGTGAAATGTAGCAGCCTGGACAAAGAACAGGTTTCATTCCTGTAAACAACCTTAATGCATGCAAATAGATACTGTATTCCTAAGTAGAACCTGATCAATGATTAATGTGATTTCTGCGTTAGCTCTTGCAATAAAACGACCTTTCAACGTAAACAAACATTAGGCCATATAGACAAAGTGTGTGCAAGCAGTGGACAGAAAGAACAGTTGTGCCACATGCTTCTGTAGGTGGTATTTGTTTGGCCAGCTCAGTGACAGTCACATGGAGGGAGTGATGATACACTCAAGATAGTGGCAATACCAACAACCTGTATGAGTTTAAACTTCTACAGACCTGACTTTTTGGCCTCCTTTCTCCTACAGATTTCCAAAGCATCTCCTGGGTTTTAGTTTCTACATTGCTCAGCTCAGTTTGCTCCAACTGATAATGCTGAGCCTCCGAGCTCTGATTGCTCTATTTTTGAACCTAGAAACGCATGGACCATCTTTTCTTTTCTTTTCTTTTCTTTTTTTTTTCCCTTATCCTTCACTTAAAAATGTTGCAGATGAATTTTTGTCTTGTTTAGCTCTCTTCTTGTTTAATAATCTCTTCATGGGGTGGAAAGAGATTACATAAACACAGCCATCTCCTGTATTACGGTTTGCCACTCTATCTATACACCCAGTACAGTGGCTGCATGGATTTTAACTTGTGATTTTAACTTTCTGAACATAGAGTATATGACCTATGCGTTTTTTTTGTTGTTGTTGTTTATTGCTTTTTTTTTTTTTTTTTTTTTTTTAACTATTCCCAATATCAATTTCTGCAGTTTGTAACATCACCCAGTGACAGGTGGTCTGCTTTTTGCTGTTGTTGTTTTTCAACTTAAATTTTGTGGTGGTAACAGTTTCAGTTTCAAGTTGTCTGCTGTCATTCAGTAATACCTGGCAGAGGGCTCAGTTTAGGTTTCTTTTAAGCAATACTTAGCCGTTTCTGATATCACACTTCACAAGACTATTATATGACAGACACCCTTAAGCACCAGGTGTAAAATCATACCATTCTGGAAACAGTTCACCTCGCAACAATCAAATAGTGATATCCTGTCACTTTTTGGAAGCTGTAAGCCATAAAAATGAAATACAGCTTTTACACACATGATTTTACACCTTCTCCAATACATCTACTTCTCTAAACCAAAAAACATTTATCATTTTTCATTTGATGGCCATATCAGATTATTCAGGAGCAATATAAATTATTTGTGCCACCTTTCACAGCACAGAACATTTCCTTCAGGCACATTTGTATGACTGAAATATTGCTTTCTTGTGATGATGCCTAACTTCCTCTCAGTAAAGCTTCTTACAACATCCCCCAAAATTTTATGTTGACTGACATTATCAACTCATTGGAAATTTAGATTTTCTTTTACCATATTTACATAGTTCTGCTTTTTCTTTATATCATCCTAGGTCTTAATCTTCTACAATAATATCCCTCCCAGTGACCAACAGTATTACTTCATAGTGTCTGTTTCCTCACTCTTCTTGTTTTCTGATTTGGCTATGTCTTAAAATTTTGACTTTTACACACACACACATATTTAAGCTCAGGTCTTTCAGTCATATTTTCTCTCATTTTTAAGTCACTTCTCTGTACTTAAGTTTACTTTAATTTGAATTCTACGCTATCAAAAATTTGGCATCTGAACTGGAAAAAAAAATGTTAACAAATGGATCACATGTTACTCCAACCTCTTATCTTTTACAAGAAAGTTAAAGAAAAATGAAATCAAAAGGCAGGAAAGAGCAGGAATGCTCCAAGCCCCTCAACCTGCTGTGACAACTGATCTGACCAAAAAAAAATCTGCTTAAATAAAACAACTTGGAATCATAGAATTATAGAATCATTAAGGTTGGAAAAGCCCTCCAAGATCATCTGGTCCAACCACCACCCTACTACCAATGTCACCCACTAAACCATGTCCCTAAGCAGCATGTCCAACCTTTCCTTGAACACCCCCAGGGATCCAGTACCTCTGTGTCCCAACACCTGACCACTCTTTCTGAGAGGAAATGTCTCCTAATTTCTAACCTAAACCTCTTCTGGTGCAACTTGAGGCCGTTCCCTCTAGTCCTATCACCATTTACCTGTGAGAACAGGCTGACCCCCAGCTCCCCACACCTTCCTTTCAGGTAGCTGTAAAGAGCAATGAGGCCTCCTCTGAGCCTCCTCTTCTCCACACTAAACACTCCCAGTTCCCTCAGCCACTCCTCACAGGACGTGTGTTCCAGGCTCTTCACTAGCTTTGAAGCCCTTCTCTGGACACGCTCCAGGGCCTCCATGTCCTTCTTGTAGTGAGAGGCCCAAAGCTGAACACAGCACTCAAGGTGCGGCCTCACCAGAGCAGAGTACAGGGGGACAATCACCTCCCTGGTCCTGCTGGCTACACTACTCCTGATACAGGCCAGGACGCCATTGGCCTTCTTAGCCACCTGGGCACACTGCCTGGTCATGTTCAGGCAAGCATCAATTAACACCCCCAGATCCTTGGCCTCTGCACAGCTTTCCAGTCATTCTGCCCCAAGCTTGTAATGCTGCATGGGGTTGTTGTGGCCAAAGTGCAGGACCCAGCACTGAGCCATGTTGTTGAACCTCATCCTACTGGCCTATTCCCATCGACCCATCCTGTCCAGGGCCTTCCTACCCCCCAGCAGATCGACACTTCCCTCAAACTTGGTGTCATCTGCATACTTACTGAGGGTGCACTCAATCCCCTCAAAATGACTACTTCCCTGACCGGGAATCGAACCCGGGCCGCGGCGGTGAGAGCACCGAATCCTGACCACTAGACCACCAGGGACCTGTTCTGAAGGATTTTACCCCAAACTTGGAGAGCCGCACACAACACACACAGTGCAAACTGCAACTCACCCATAACCCACCCCTGGGAAGAGGCAGAAAAATACAAGTGTTCTTATTTTGCCATTATTGCTTACAGATAATAGAGCTGACAAAAAAGCCCAGTTATAAAAAGGGAGAAAAGCATTTGCCTGTGGTTGCTTCAACTTCTTGCACTCTGCCTCTCACTCTCACACACAATTCTTCTGGAAATACACATTGTGCTGCTTTATAAACATCGTTTTCATTTCCTTTTCAGGGAGTTGTCTATTAACAGTCATTATTATAGTGCCCTAACTATGTCAATGCCACATAAAAGTTCCAGCCTTCTATCCAAACATCCCTCAGCTTCTCTCTCAAAGGCTTATAAGGAAACAGAAGGAAACACAATGTAAAAGCACTGGAGCATATGTCTATACACCTCCACCACCAAAACAGAAAAACCAGTGACCCAGAAATACCCTGAACTGTGGATGGATCTCTAAAGGCCACAAGCAATCAACAGAATGCATCTTGACTCTACAAATCATTATTTTTAAAAAAACTTTTTCTTCTTAAATAGAAGTAATTGTAACCTCTCAAAGCATGTGATGACGTCTGTGATGAGAAGGCTAGAAGTAAAATCAAGGTGCCCCAGAGTCTGTGGAAATATAGACATAGACTTAAATGAAAGCAGAACACTACCCCAAGAGAAAAAAAAAACATTGGCTTAAGTACATTTTTCATTGAGAAACCTTCTAAAAGCTCTGGTAAGTGTGGCGTCCAACTGAGTGTAGCAGAACATGTCTTTTTCTCCAAAATATAGCATGGTGTGTTTTTGTCACAGGCAGGCAGATACAAATATAAGGAATTCCTAACAACAGCAGCTAACGGCATCACTTGGCCTTCCTAGCAGAAGTAACATTTTTTTTTCTATTCTCTGCTATATGTTGAATTTGTTGAACTCTTACTAATTTATTATTTATACAGCATTCACTTGCTTGCAACACAACCTCAAGGACTCTGTTTTTCTCTGTCTGCTTAGACAATACTGTACTTTTTGGTAGGTTTTTACGACCTCACCACATTAAACAAGTCAAAAAGTAATGCTTTGATTATTTTATAGCGTACCACCAGGGAAACCTGCTGTCAATATCATGACCACCTTAAACTGTGGAATGTCTTCTCTGAAAGTCTCTCAACTAACTGACAGAACTGTTACATCTGTGTAGCATTATGCATTTTCTCTGATTTTGATAGACAAAAAGATCTGCGTTATAGCCAGTCCTGTACTGAATCTGAAAGATGCAAGAAAGCATGTTTCTTTTCAAATATTTACCTTAAAGATGCTCCAGCTTGTTTAAATTAAGACTAAATTAGCAAGCAGTAAGACAGTATTTCCTAAAACATCTAACATATGAAATACAACCGAATTGCTAACACTGCCTTGTCAGCAAAGAACACGTCAAATAAAAGCTAAAACTATTGGCTTCTAGTTCAAGAAATTAAGCAGCATAATAATCTCAAGTGTCTTGTGTAATTATACCACATATTGAAATGCATGTTTTAAAACACAAACAAAAAAACTAATTCTTTCATGACATCAGTCAGACTGATCCTGCAAAGAGGACAAAGACAACGCTAATTTGTAACCTCGAGGAAGAAAAGCCTAGGAAGTAGGCAAAACCATGAATATTTATCTTTATATGTTTGCATTCATTAAAAATGCCATCACAACTCACAAAGCTTTGGTTCAGATTCAGAAAAAAAATCCTCTGTGCAAAGTCAGTAAGAAGTTAATAACAGCGTTGCATATACTGAATTCTAAGCCGCCTTCATCCACGAACTGCTATAGTGACAGTAAGTCAGTGTGTCTTTCATATATCCGTCCCTTTGATCCAAACATGTAAGAGGCTCATGCCCAAACACACTCACTGAATCTTCATGCTTCAGTTCACAAAGGACACAACAGCAGTTTCAGTGTCAGCCTTGTTAAGCAAGAGCAGGAAGGTAACAGAAAATATAGAAATAGTCACACAGTTTGTTATTTTGTTCCAATAATAGCGGGCATTTTTGATCAATGAATTTAGACCATCACGTGCCATTTTTGGCAATTCAGTTTCGAAGATAGACAAGCCAGTACTGTTAATATTGCCTTCTCATCTGTCTTTCATACAAATTACTTTTCTTGATCTCCCTTCTCTCACTTCAGATTCTTTCCTCCCATAGCTCTCAAGACAAGGTTCAAAATTACAGTCCCCAGCAAGCTTCTCAACCCTTTCCTTTCCAACAATGCTCTGAAAAGAACTCATGCACAGCATTTCTTAGCCCATTCCTGGCATCTAGAAGTCTTGCTGTCCAGTGGACATAGCAAACCATTCTATTAAATTGTGATATGCTCTGAGGGATTCACAGCAAGCATCTAGGAAGGCTCTGTGTGTCTGTGGAGAGCACTTGTGAATTAGATTTGAAACAACACGCTGAGTTGGGCAAAAAGATTGCTGGACCTTGCAACTGCATAAAAAAGCTGTCAGGGGGAGAGAGGGAAAGCCATTCATGTCTGCTGAGAAAGGTACAAGTATTTAGATTTAAAACTCTTCTGTTCTGACTGAAAACAATCAAAAGCTGAGGAAAAGGAGACATTTTATTGTCTAATTCTATTCCAAATTATGCCTTAATTGATGGAGCACAGCATTCTGGCAGGGAGGATGATTGACGCAGATGTGAACTGGCCAAACCCAGTGGATACAAAGAAATCTTCTGCTAGAGGAGGAAAAGCCACAGACAAAACTGACTGCAAATCTTAGAGAAAGAGGCAGCAGCAGAGGCCTTGATACCAAGAAAATGAAGGCCACTGGCCAGTGGCAGGAGATCCCTGTGCATCACAGGTCTAAGAGCACCAGCGACACAGTGCCTGCTAAAGCAATGCACATTACTTAAGTTGTTTGTAGGTGTGAAGGTCAGCTACTTAATGGCAGGTGACACTAACAAGGACAAAACAGGATCCTACAATAAAACTGACAGTTTGTTTTTACTGACTTGTAAAGAGACCTCATCTGAAGGGCTTAATGAGGGACTGACAGCAGAAAGAATTATTTACTAACCTAAGGATAAGTAGCTAAACAAATGCAATTAGGAGCAGAGGGAAAGGGTTACAAAAATCAGTTTCATGCTAAGGCAAACAAACAAAATCTTTTTTTCAGTTCAGGCTTAAAGGTTCTCACTTCTTCCACAACAGAACACAGATGATTCACAGCTGTTTGGCATCTGGTGCGCTTCTACCTAGTAAATGCATTCTCTTTTTGTCATTCGATATTTCCAAACACATGAACTGGCGCACTCACATCCAGTCCACTGGAGCACAAGGATCCTACGTGGTTTTGAGTGTTCCTCATATGTTTCTGACAGTGAAAAATCAAGAACTAGAGATCTACAGGCATGGTAAAAAAAAAAAAAAAAAAAAAAAAAAAAGCTGTTTCTGCTTAGCAATGCCTAAGAAAATACATTTTCACTTAGTACCACTAATCAATTTGTGAACCTTTCAATTCAAAGATTTTTATGATGGACATTGTTAGTAACTAAAAACATTACATGCTACTGGAAAGGCAGCAAAGTGTTGGTGCTTCTGATTTATGATGAGAGAAGTCTCATGTTTACTGGGCGACTCAGGAAACTTAGCTGCAGTATTTTGCAAATGCAAGATGCAAACTATTGGTTATTTTGTTTTGAAAAGCAGAAGCTTTTGACCATATGAAACCAATTTTACGTATGCCACAAATTCAAAATAAAAACTACATTTATGTATTACTTTTGGCATCAAATTATTATGTAGTATCACATGAAAAAATATCTCAGCTGAAACAGCTGTGCAAAATACTCAAGCTAGCTTGCTTTCTTCCTCATTGATAAACCTCTAGTTTACTTGGAAAATCACATTTTTTCCAGTTCTCAGTTTGGTAGGCTTATTTGGCAGTCCTTCATCTTTCACAGGCACATTCTCTCCATCTTTTCCTAGCAGACACGTACATACAAATTTCCATTAAAATTTACGTGTCTCCAGTAAAAAGATCAGATTCAGAAGCTTCAAACCTGCATAAGTAGAAAGAACAAGGGCAAAGTACAAGTAGCAGTGCTTGAGATAAATTACAAAAGTAAGGCTTAAAAGTGACATTTACCAATTTTCTAAAGTTAAAAAAAATAATCAGGTTTTCACAATGCTACAAGCATAGCTATCAGGACGTATTTGAAATTAATGTGCTAGGCCTGCAAGAGTGCTCAAAAACATTATAATGCTGCGTTTAGCATACATGTTTGTTAATAAAATGAATGAACAAGAATGAATAAAAAGGAAACAAAATGAATGAAAGTAAGCTTCTAGTCAAAATGTATGAAATCATGTTTTATATTTGTGTATATATATATATATAAATACATAAAATCATGTTGTCTATTTGCATATGTATGTAAAAACACTATACTGACCTGGCATAAGATTTGCACACAAAGACTGTGGACACGTATGTATGCAACACAGATCTCTCCTCATTTGTACTTCCCTGACAATCGATAGCTTTAAAATAAAAGTGTTTAATTCTGTATAGTAGACATACACATTGGCCCATCATAGCACATAAGGCAATTCCATGGCTTATTCATGATTATGGCTAAGGCACAGCATCCTTGCTTTTAGCAGAAGTGGAAGCATTTTTTCAGCATTGTTAGAATGATTCCCTCACCCTCCTCCTGCCACAAAGGTCTGCACTAACATTACTGAAGTAGTTCATGCCTTTCAGAGGAAAGCTACAATAATGACTGCATATTCTTCATTTTCAGACTTGCCTGTACAACTCATAAAACTCAGATTCTGATAAAATTACATTGCTCTGTTTCTCAAAGAACTACATACCTCTAACACTATCTTGTTAACATTCTTATTTTCTCAGATGATTATTAGGGGACAAGTGGCGTAACTCCTTGATGAAAATACCTCGAATTCAGACAGACACAATGAAAATACATTCTAGAGGACAATTATGGAAAATGATCCTGAGTAAGGCAGACAACCTACTTTTGTTTCCCAATTGTTCACACACAATAACTCATAGTTAGTGAAGCAAACCTTGAGTTTTCACATAGGCAATGTATAAACGTCTTTTTTGTCTTAAGAAGAGGTTTGACAAAAGTTACAAAAGTCAAAAACTTATTTTTATTATCTCTACAATCAGACAGTAAACAAACTAAGAACCATTCTGTTTGCTGCTGTTGGTGACAGGTAACATTTCTACAATCACCCTTCAAGTCACCAGTAAAAAATTAACTAAATATCTCAAGCAAATAATGAATGGAAATTCAAACACATTCAGAATATGTGAATCAGTAGCAGAAATATGCAGCAGTTTTAGAAATAATAATAATTTCCCTCTAAAATTTATTATTTGTGTTTAGAAAGCTCTCTCAAAAGGTGAAAACTGAGAAAAGACGGAACTTCAGGCTGTTTATCAGAAGTTCTACGAACAAGTCCCACTGTCACAAAGCCTGAATATCAGTCTGCCTTCCACAAAATAACTATTTAGCTTGTCATTTGGTCTGTAACTTCAGGTTTCGGACTTGACCAAATATACTACCCTGAGTCAATATTACCTTCCTTCCCCAACTAACTAAACACACACAGCCCAAAACCAGAACCACCCCCCAAATACAACTTTTTTCTCTTCCTACAATCCTCAAACATAGTCACATAAATCAATAACCATCAGTCCTAGTACCTTGACAGTCCTACTATTTAAGTTCTAGAAAGTGTAACCAATCACCACTATATACAAGCAAAATTTTGGGGCAATCTTCATTTTAAAACTTCGCTGCTGGCAAAAATAAAAGCTAAGTACCTTTTAAATGTTCACCTTCTTCCAGGATTTTAATATCCTTAATTGTATCACCTCTATTACAAAATATGTGATTCAATACTGTCATTTAGTTTACCAACTGTAATCTGTTCTGAGACATAGGAAAAAAAACGGTGTATAATTTCCTATCCAAAATCACAAACTGTGTAATTCAAAGAAAGCTCGTCCCAGCTTAACAGTGACACTCAAATGTGTGGGTTAAGTGGAAGTCCAAAAATTGCTGTCAATTAAAAAAACAAAAAACAAAAAACAAAAACCAGTAGCCTAAAATGAAAGACCTTGGTCTCTATTTTTAAACTCTCCTGGTCTTACCAGAAAAACAAAAAACAACCTCATTCAACTTTCCCTATTAATACTCCCCCCAAGCTACTATTGCCTGTCAATATAATATCCTATATGGCATAGTCTAGAAATTAATCTAGAGAAAGTAGATGACACTGTGATCTCATAACGTATACTGTAGTGAGAAAAGCAACAGCTATTGTCCTTAACAAGTTTCTAACTAAATACTGCCTTCACTTCCATGCTCACCAGAGCACTTACCTTTTGGTATTATACTACGCAATTTGACCTAACATTTGGCGATCTGTATCTTATCCATATGAAACAACGCACAGTTAATTTGCAGGTGAATACCTCAGCATGACAAATTCTAAATATGTAGACTGGTATAGATTTGTGTTTATACAGTGGAGTTATGGGAAACTCACTCCTAATACTTCTGTATTCTGCGTTCTGCCTTCAGAGGGCCAGGAATGGCACTGCCCTGTCCCACGTGGACAAACAAGCGCCCCCAGCACTGATGAGCTCCTCCAGCACTGGTGTGTGGTCCAGCTGCAGCCATGTGGCTGCACGGTGCTTCCATTCACGCAGCAGGTGTACCTGCCTCTGTCAGCCTGCAGATTTTTATGTTTCAGCATTGCTTATTCTCAACAAGCCCTATAACAACAGCAATTTGCCATTCAGACTCAGGCTATACTATCATTTTCCTTCAAAGAATGTTGACTTGCACGCTACGTATAGCTGCTTGCACCTGGAATCCTGCTATAAAAAGGAGTCTTGGGACTTCACCTACCTGCAATACAGAACTTGAAACTAAAGTATTAGAGAAAACATGCTTGCTACTGAGGCATGTAATTTCTTCCTTCCTCTTCATTCTAAAATTACTCGTGTTGCATAGTTGATGGAAAAAGCCCAAGCAACCCAGGATTTGAGTCACATAGAACATGGTAGATCCTTATCAGAGGTGCTCTTCTTGCTAAACATGGAAAAATGTGCTGTGCTCTGTAGGACAGAAAATAGATAATTTCTTATTGTTATCCAGAATGTTTCTGAATAACAAACTGTATTTACTATAGATTTTGTTTCAGCTATTTAAAAAGTATTTCTGTGTTGTTTTTGTTAGTTTTTGATGTTCTATTTGTATCCAGAAGCATCCTCTACTGCAAAAATGGCAAGGTGACAGACCCGATTATTAGAACTTGACATCAACATTCCCACATTTCCTGGCAAAGGCTTTATTATAAAAGCCACAAAAGAGTGAATTTTAAATATGACAGGACACCAGAAAATTGTTTCCATTTCCAGTTGTCTTTCTGAGCCTGAATAACCACCACATCTACAAGGTTATCTCCTTCCTTCCCTAAGCTCATTGCCCTCTTCCCTCTACCCAAAAGGGTAAGGGGTGCTTCCTCCATCTCTCCCTGTACTTGTTAAACCTGAAGATCAAAATGGTTTATTTGCAGAAGAATTAATTATTTTTTCCCCATTGACACATGCTTATTTATACAGCTCTACCAACAAAGAGGAAAATGAGAATTCATTGGACATAGCATCTGCATTATCGTTACTTCAGCAAACCCATTCTGTTTGAGACAAAATGAGCTACAGTTAAATTTCTTTTAATTACTGTGAAATTCCTGTTTATATTAGCATGCCAAACAGTGCCATCAGCAGAGGAGGTGCCCTGGGCCACCTGCAGCCCCAACAATTTTAAAGAAAATTGCCCTGAAAGCAAAATGATATTAATTCATCACTATTCATCTGCAGGAACTAGCTACCACTTAAGTTAATCAATAAAAATACATTAAAATTTTGGGAGGCTGTGCTTTAACTATGGTTCAAGCTCAAACAATTAAGATGTGAAACATGCCACTGGTGATTACTGCAGTAAAAGAAAGGGTCAGCTGTTCTGCACTTTCTGAGAGAACGAGGCAAGCATCTCACAGAAAACCATAAAATCCATAACAAGTTTTCAACTTGCAATTTTATATCAATAGACCTCACAAAACCGAATGCTGAGCCCTCTACTGCCATTATTCTTTCAGCAGAGAGGCCGAAGCAAGGCCTCACAAAAGTGACTTTGTATAATGTAACTGGGCTAGAGCCCACAAAAACTGCTATCGCTGACGCCCAGCATGCTGACAGGAAATAGTTGCTGTCTTGAGCCTTGATCTACCCACGTGAAATGGAGCTTGCTGGCTGACCACAGACCGGCCTCTGTTCTCTTTGTAATCGTCAACATCTGCTCTGCAGATCTATGAATAATTTTATGACACACAAAAAATTGCTCTCCTACTGACTCCAAAGGTTTTGTTGTTGTTGTTGTTGGGTTTTTTTAAACATATGTGTAATCGGACACTGAGATGAAGAGAGAGCCTGTTCTGTTCGCAGGTTAAGAGTTACATTCTTCTGAAAGATGCCATTGAAACGCGACTCAGAGTAGGTAGGGAATGCTAACATTGCTGGCTGCCGGCTTTTAAATTCATGTGGCCAGATAAACGTTGGCAGTTGAGATCATATATCATGGTTAAATACTGCACGAAGTGGAGCAGAAGCCCACTGCAGTGGGCTCCACAATTGCTGCCTCCAGGAGAAGCAGCTGTGATTTCTCTGTCTACCTGATCAATTCGTGCCAAGTACAACAAACTCTATGTGTCACTGCTGTAGAATTGAGGATTTAGATGTATCAGTGAGGATGTTCAACACAATTTGAGTTTTAGTTGAAATATTTGAGAACAGCTTAACAGCACTGTCACTTGAGAACTTAATTTTCCTCCTCTTTCAAGCAAGCCATCGGGGGTTCTAAGAACATCGAGTGTTTGCATCTAACTGTTTCTATTCTGTTTTCCTTCCATAATCACAGGTTTTTATTTATTTATTTAAGAAAAGTGCCATTAGGAAAGGCATGGAAAAGGCCCAGGTAAAAAAGATAATAGTGAGATGTGCTTTCTTGACTGACTCCTATGCACAACATAGGTAGACTATTGGCTGCGTATGGGACAAAACAAAATAGAAATCCCTTCTCCTTTATTTTAAATACACAGGAAACGCACAGAAAGAAAAGAAAGATGAGAAGCATAAAGCTAAATATGGTCCTTGTAGAGTCTTGCTTGAAGCATACACTGTATTCAGGTCCACTCTAATGAATTCTTTACCACCCTTTCTTGTTCGCTATTATAATAGGGCTGAGAATCTCCCTGCAACTTCCAGGACGTAAGTGCTGTGACAGTAAGATCATTTCTTGTTAGCTTGGGTTCAGTATTGCCTTTCTGGCCTGGCAGCACGCTAAATGAAGTGTGTCAACGTGTACGAGCACATGTTAGTTTAGCACTGCTCAGCATGGATCTGTCCACTACACGGGAAGACTTGTAGAGTCTGGTTTCTCTCAGAAGCATTAAATTCTGTTTAAATGCAGTTACCAACTCGATGACCAATTCACCTTTTTTTCCCTGAGACTCGGACATACCTATGGAAACTCAATAAACAGAGTGATTCATGGATACTGTACTATTTTCTCCTGAATATAAATAAGGTTATTAAATCTGCAACTTTCTTGCATGGGTGGTTATATTTGTAATTCATAATAAATAAATGATAAAGTTATTTGCTTCTTGGAAAATGAATGGGTAATCAAGCACATAGTGAACTTGTAACTCTTTTGTACAGCATCCGAGAAAGACAAAATCCTTTGAGGGAAGAGCTGAAACTGAGAATGAAGTGGGAGAGTGTAAGCTGCTGAATGCTGTCACAGCCATAACAACCAATTACAAAAGCCTGCAGCGGAAAACAGTGAATCGCTTCAGAACATACAAAACAAAACAGAGGATGAGACCTGGTCAAACAGCCCAGAAGTCTCCCAAAATTACAGAAACTCAGCTGTTTGTGGCAAATGAAAGTCTGGAATGTATGTAAATTTCAATTAAGGCCTTTAAAAATTCAGCTTTTAAATTAAATAAGATATTCCCCACTGCTCACCTTCATGAAGGCAGAACAATAACGGGTACTGCTATTACATGATAACAGCACTAATTCAGACACTATTCTGCCAACTTTTAACATAGAACAAGGAGATGGCTTTTGCCCTAGAAATTTTACAGTTTTGTTACACGAGGTGCTTAAGAAGGACAGGGAATGACAGAGGGAGAAAATAAAGAACATGAACATGAGATAAGATAAAAAAAAGGAAAAGAGGCACACCATGCAAATCTAGTACAGAAGGCTGTTTGCACAAAGTGGCTGCAGAAGGAGCTTTAGTAACACGTTGCAGTGTTAAATAAGGGTATCCACATTAAGAGTCACTCTGCTCTGTTTAGGACTTAAATTCCCAGAAATCACTATTTTGTCTTATATAATTACACAGTAAGATACGAACTAGATATGGAGATTAAAAAAAAAAAAAACATTAAAACAACAATTTAAAGCTCTTGCACTATAGCATCAATCCAACAGGCTACATGAGGCAGAAATACATTCACATAACAAATAGCTATGCTACAGTGACTTCTTGTACTTATTTTAGTATAATTGTATCAGTGCAACTCTCTACTAGAGACTGGGTTGCATTTGTATATGGGTACTATTTCACACAGGTCCTAGGCAATCAAGATGTAATTATGAGCTATGCTGATGCAAATTGCTTTTATATAAGTGAACCCACCTAAGAGCTTTTAGTAGTATATTCTGGTATCAAATCCCTAGTTAGATAGATCTAACATTAAAATCTCTACAAGCTAACAAGTTTAAGAAGCTAAATGCGTAGACAGCACACTTACTTTGTCCTTAGTGGTAGAATAAACTCTCCGAAATTATAACAATTAAAAAAAATGCTTTAAGTAAAATTTCCATCATCGTTATTTAAACAGCAAGGGTTTGTCTTAATTTGACTCCAACCGTGTGTAAAATTATCATAATCCTGAGATGTATATGTTCATCACTACATTTATTTCATTCTGACATTATTAGAGTACACGTATGCAAAGAATTACCCCAAATAAATATAGTCCTCCTGGCATGTTAAGAAATTATACTCCTGAAAATAATAATTCCTTTTATTGTACAAACTTTCTGAACACCTATCCTTTGTGTTGGCAGATACATATAATGCGTATTCTGAAAGAATTCAGCAATAGGCTCAAGAGCATAAAGGCATGGACAATATTGGAAAAAATTCTTCAAATTCATCTAATTAAAAAAGTCTGGCAACATTTTGCTTTTTCTAATTTGGTAGCTCTGAAAATCACTATAATTTGCATTACTACGACATCACAGCTTATTTAGCAACAGCATTGGATTTCCTAATTTCATTAAGGTGTGATGCTTTTAACGTGAAAGGTATAAAGCTGCCAGGCATACGTTTTTCCTCTACTGCCTCTTTCTGTGCTGTAAGAAGAGTCATTGCAAGTGATGCAAAAGGTTAAATCCACCCACATCATAGAAACCAACACATCCAGAGAGGTGGCAAAGGACCAACAGTTACACTAGAAGCCAGATGCAAGACCGTTTCCTTCCTTGTTATACACCCCATGCACTGCAACCGCTCAGATTTCCGTTCGGGCCAGTGCTTGACTATCCTTCTGCTAACCACAAAGCACATGCCTGCTCCACCTCCTTTACATGTGATCATTCTAGTTCTCAAAATGTGAGCTGCATACACAACTCCCCTACGTCTTGAGGAACTAGATATATGCTAATCATCCCTAAGATCATGTAATTGGCACAAATGAATAGACGAGTATCTATTCTGTATGACAAAGGACATATTGTTCGGTTATGGCTGATCTAAGCTAACACCCTGAAAAGCTGCCTATTATTTTTTTTATTTGAATAACTTCAACCTCAAGAACTTCTAATCACAGCCCATTTGGCCAAGGCTGTACAAACAAAATAAAAATCCCTTGTCCCAGTCAAGGGTCATGCTTGTGCTAACAAAAAAAAAAGTACAAAAATTGAAAAGATCATTAAATCTGGATCCTTATACTCGAAAACTGTTAGACTAGAAGAAAATATGCTTTCTTAGTGACACAGGAAGATAAAACCCCAAACATAAGTGCAACATATATCATTAATGGAAAAGGATATGTTGCGTTATATTGTTATATTTCTTTTTAAATTCAACTTCCTTTATTAGGAAAAAAAAAAAAAAAAAAAAAAGCAAGAATTGCTGTTGAGACAAATGTTAAACATGGCAGAGCAAAGCCAGTATAATTAGTATTAAGAAACAGAATCTTGACTGTGATAGGTCAAACCAGCCATTTGATCTACCATCCAACACGGGAAGTGATGCTTTCACACCCCCACCCACTCCAGTTACTCCAAATATTACCAAGCTCTGCTGAAAATCCTGCCCAATACTTTTAGCACTGAAAGCTGAGACCAAAAACAGCATGTTATTTTCTAATAATAAGTAAAGCGTTCTTAACTTGTGCTCTGTCACAGGTTTTGAAAGGTGAGAAACCATTCAGTGCCTGCTTGCAAGAGAAGAAATAAATATTTTTTTTCCTATATATATAAGGCTATAAGAGGGAGCTGCATTACAATAAAAATATATGCTTGGAATCAATTATTTTTATTACTCTAAAAGCCATACTAAAAATGTTTCCATTTTTGTGGAATCAGCACTTTGATTTTCCAACTCAAAGAACCAAAATCACAGGAAGTTAAGGGTGTATCTGCTCTGTGTTCTCACATATGGAGAACTAATTGAAAAATAAACAACACTAAATTAGTTGGAAACTTTTGTATTGGGAGTAGACTTTCGTTTTGAAATTAAAAAAAAAAGATTAGTCATTTCAAACTTTTAAATATCATTTTAAAACAACTGTTTTTTGTCCCTCATCTGTTAGACAAAAGTAAAGATCCCTTAAACTAGAAAAGGCAATGACATAAAAGCCCAAAGTGAAGCTTAAAGACTATTTATTTGTAATCTAACATATCGACAGGATAAATATGGAAGATCAAACAAGAATAAATATAGCATTCAGAAGCTGGTAGCTATTAGTCGGTTTCATCCACATCCCTAAGTGCAGACCTACATTAATAAACAAGCCTTAATTTTATTTTAACTCATTGCAGTATTTATCAAATTAATTTTCAGAAGCACTGAGGAGACATGGATGTCAATTATAGCTTTGAAAAGAAATTATACATTCCCAAAAAGTTAATCCTTGACAGTTTTCCTTTACATTTGCCGTTACATGTCCATCAAGCATTTTATAAAAACTGTTTTTTAGGATGCAAACATGCCACATTACATATTGGTATAATTAAAATACAGGGCAAGATCATCACTGGGTACTAATTATAGTTCAAATCAACTCTTTTTTTTACCTTCTTAACCTGAACATCCAAAGGCAAGTCATGCTTTTTTTGTCATTCAAGTATCCACCATGCTCTAGGACTGTACTGCAAGTTACTTTTATATTATAATGCCTCTATTGCATTCATGTATTGCCATATATTATAAACCACAATCATGCATGCAAATCATCAAACAAAACATGAGAAGAAAAATACAACTATTTTAACACTATCCTCTGCAGTATGCCTTTAAACTCATGCAAAATTGCTAATACAATGCAAAATCTGTATAGTTTTGAACTACTGCAAACCTGTTTCTGAAAGTTCAGAAATATTTGACCCTGAGATGCCTTTACATAAAGCCACACTGGGAAGTTCTAATTGTGCTTTGAGTTCACAGATGTGGGTAAGCCACTTCTCATTAAACTTTCTAAAACTTCATGAGCCCCTTTGACATGCATTTTCTAACACAAATATAAACATTGACTAGCTTGTGCAACTTTGTTTTGTTCTCCTTTGGAGGGGAAAAAGGATCAACCACAAAAGGAAGCAGCTTTTTTTTTTCTTATATGGTATATGCTTAATCCCACAGAAACTAATGCAGTCTACTGTATTTAACCAGTTTGTAATTTAGGTTTTATCACTCAGTAGAAAAACATCAGGGACTTTGCTATTTTTAGATGAAACAGATGAAGGAAGAGGAAACTGTGACCAAAAAAAAAAGTGCCCAAGAAAGCGTTGAGTGTCTTTTGATCAAAAGACAACAAATACAAATGAGCTATACAAATGCAAAGGGGGGTGGGGGAATCAATCATCCTTTTCATGTTTTATTCATTCTTCAGAGTAGGAAAGTCTTACTCTCTGCCCGCCTCCAGCCTTTACCAATGTCAGTGGACAAGAAGCATTGCATACACCGACTTTCAGACTGCAATCTCAATTGGTATTTCAGTTCTGACATACTGACAACTAAGCCCAGCACTTACAAAGTCAGAATTTTCTGGTCTGCAGGTGAAGAAAATGGATGCTCCAAGCCAGAAACATTCAATCTGTGGCCCGTCTGGAAAATGCATCCTGCTTGCAATCTGCTCTGACCAGCTTTGTCTACCTCTTTGGGACTGTGCAGCAGACCAAGAGAGTTGTTCTGGTTAGTACCAGCTTCCATTTGGCTGCAGAACCTTATCAGGGCAGTGCAGCTCCCTCCCATCACTTTGGGCTTTCTGCCCGTGCAGCACACAGCACCCCTACTCACCTGTCTGCTTCCTGAGAAGGACTGCAATGACTCAACCTACTCCCAGCAGCTCTGTCTTCCAGGCAGACAGGGAGTAAGGTGCACGAGTTTTTTCTGCCAGCCACGACCACCCACTCTCCTTGAAAACTGTAAGAAGATGCTTGCTGAGATGTACTAAGACAATGCAATACTGAGTGTATGGAATTTATGGAAAAGGTCTGCCGTGTGCTCAGGAAAAGCTCCTGATATATGGTCCTTTAGAACATACTACGTGATCCGCTCAGCCAAAAAGCTGGATCTATTTCCCAACTGAGTATATGTGTAGTAAATCCTGATTTGTAGTGTGAACTTTTATTTAACATTAATTAAAATTCTAAAATAGGAACACTTCATAAGTTGGGAAGCACAGCTTTTAAGCCTATTAGCTAAATAACCACCTGTAATAGCATAAAAAGTGATCATTATGGAACTCTAATAGGTTAAATACATGTATTATTCTTCTATCAGGTGGCCTAGAGAGATTATTGGTAAGAGCTACAAATCAGCTGTGAAAACTTCCAGACCTATTCTATACAAAGAGCTCTAAGACAATGTGCAATGTGCCTATGGATCAGGAAGCAACACAGACATGCTACAGTGGACAACAGCCATACAGAATCACAACGTTTTGGTCTGTTACCTTTCTAAATTATGACAGTCCAGTCTTATCAGCCAGGGAGCCCACTCTGATTTGCAAGAGTTTCTTCACATACCAAACAAAGCTCACTGGCTGCTTCTAAGTAAACAACAACCATAAGAAAACAGAGAGTTTTTGTCTTTGGGGGGTAGGAAAAAAAGGCAGGTCAGATGGAATTATGCTTCAGGCTGAACACAATACTACACAGGCTGCCCGTGAGATTAACCTAACCTAAATAGTGACTTAACAGACATGGATGTGAACTTGGCTATGTTACTTACAGTCAGCAACAAACCTTAAAAACTACTTGTATAAATATTTGTGCAATTAATCCAACGTTAAAGCCATTTAGACGTTTTTACTTACACAGTACAGTAAAATTTCCAGTGTACAAGGGCATGATCAAACTTCAAGCACATTTCAGACTCTAACATCCTGTAGGATTAGATTTAATCTGTATTTTTTCCACTTACTTCAACATCCAATCAGTCATTTATCTATATTTGTTTGCTTATTTTCTTTCTGTACCTATCACTAAAGAATTACCAAACAATTAAACCTTTTTTTTTTTTTCCTGGGGCTGTAGGAAATATTTCTTTCTGGTCTATAGGCCAGAAAACCAGAAAAATACCAAGTCAATCAATATATGTATCTGTGTATTTTAAGGCTTATATTAATATATGTGCAAAAGTATGCTTTAATTGCTCATAATTCATGCAGAAGATAGCCTTAAAAAGCAAATATTAATCTTTTAAAAAGTAGCCTTCACATTAGTGTGTTCTCTTTGTACTCTTTTATTCGCCCCCACACTCTCTGGGGTATATATTCTGAAATTTCACGCATACCATAAAGTATCTTTGGAATGTTACAGTATAATTGTTTAGAGAAACATTTAATGGATGAGTAAGCATCAAGAGGCCATGGCTAAGGGAAGAGAAAAGTTAAAATGCTAGAAGCATTTTGCATTGAATGATCTCAGCATGAGGACAGGGTATAGACATTCGATCCAAAAATCTGGTATTGACTCAAGCAATATAAAACCAGCAGCCAGCACCACAGCATATGAAGCCATTCAACCACCTAACAAAACATCTGTTGCCACCCACCTCTTTCAAACTGGACTTCAGTCACTGCCTAGTAAAGCAATCAAATGCTACATGATATTATTAATAACATAAATATTATGATAGGGGATTACATGATCTTGACAGCTGCTTTTTTTTCTTAATGGTCACTGTTTCCTAATTTACAGCACAAATAATTTCCACGTACATGATACAGAAATGCAACAGAAGTAACTGCAAAAAAAAAGCTGGGCACTGAGTACAGACACGGCTAAAAAAAGCTGAACATTCTTTCACTACAGGAAACTGCTGGAGACAATATGCTGTAAATTAAAGCCAATTTTCCCAAATTCCCTGAAGGACTGCTCCTCCCATGGATTCTACAAATCCCTCAGCAGAGGCCCATCATGAGAGTTTTCTCGGGACTTATTTCCTGAAAAAAGGTTTTAAAAGCAAACCCAAAATTAAATGTATGGTTTATCAGGATGAAGGGAGCAACCCCCTCACAGGCCTAACCTTACACAGTTGTTTCATATCCTGATCATTAGAGAACAGCTGAAGTAGTTTTTACTCCCAGTTCCTCCACCTACCTATACTTTAAGTCAAGAAAAAGCAAAATAATTACATCCCTACCTGAATTTTTGATCAGAAGAATGGATACTGCAGCAGGAGAAGAGACATGCCAACATGTACTGCTCTGGAAATCAAGCAGTTCTTTTAGCACCAGAATTAGGAAAGCCAAGCTTCATATAGACTTGCATCACAGTTGATTATGGGTTGCAGCTGAAGCTTGTCTTATAACCGAGCACCTAAATTCTCTGTCCAGGTGGATTCTGTGGTGCTTAATATACGAATTCTAGCTGCTGCAGTAGAGTTTCATCTATTTAGCTTTGCACTTCCATAAAATTTTGAGAAACCTACAGTCTTTGAGGAACTCTATGTTAAATCTGGTGGAGAACAGGTAACAGGTTCAAATACAAAAAAGGAACACATAAACAGAGTGATTATACAAATCTCATCTTGTTTAGAAATCTGTCAAGAAGTAGCATGTTCTGTTATGCAGCCTTCTAGTTTCTGTCCCAATATATTTTCCAAAATTCCTTATCTAGTTGTAAAATGTGTGAATCTAAATCATACATAAAAATAATGGATTGCACATGTTGTTTGGTTAAGTCTTCAAGAGATATTTGGAGGCACATAAGACTGCACAGGAATTCCCAGGTCACTGAATTTATACCTTGCTATCAGAAGCAGTACACCAGAAAATTTCTTCCAGACAACTTGCAACCCCATCTTAAAACTAGTTTTCATTTTGCACCCCTCAACTGACTGGACTCTAAGTAATCTCAAAATTAGGGTACTTTTTTTAAATTTCTGGCTTAATTCATTAAAGGCTCCATCCAGTGGCCATTTCAAGATAGATAAACACATAAAATTGTGTAGGACAAGCTTCTACATTGCATACTCTAGTGTTTCTTTGTCTTCCCTTCAACAATATAGTGATGTGCTATTACTGTGTATCCAGATACCACTGTCAGATAAATTCATGGTTTTAAACCTATAATCTTTTCTAATTGCCCAAAGGCAATTCCAAATATTCCACTGGGTAAGTTTTCCTGTAACTACTTTCATTTGGTGAATTACAGAGAACCATAATACAACTGCTGATGTTAAAACAAGGTCTACAGATTACTTCTTGTGTTACAACAACCATACCAGAGCCTTTGAGTATGTCTTTGGGGGCTATGGTAATGGGGAACACAACACAGTTTACAATGAAGTCTAACAAACATGGATACGTTAATCTTTTCAGCCACTTAAATCCAGGAAAATCAAAAGCAAATGTCTTCCTACCATAGCATCACATAACCCAATCCCAAATACTTGAATCATAATGCCTGCTGGGATGTTTTCTTCTAACCATCCATTAGATTTCTTATAATACTCAGCACACACATTCCTCCACAAGCTGGATTGATTTCTTCAGTTTAACTTGTTTTTGCCAAAGTCTCTTTTAGTTCAGCATTGGCTGCCTGCCTAACGAAACAACCTTTCTTTATGCCAAAACTGTCATCTTCGGTCGTACAAGATGCATCTTACTTAGAAGCATGTACAATGAGCACTATGTTTAATGCCTGAAGAACCGCTATTTTGAAATGATCTCTAGAAATACTTAAAATGATAAAGAAGTAGTCAGTACCTAAACCCCACGGAGAAAAAAAAATTCTTCTAAAGAAAGATATAATTTTTTTAATTTTTGTATTTAAATATATTTTAAAATGAACACCCTAAACTAATTATTAGAACATGAATATATATGTTTAACCACAGACAGCAGTGAGAAAAGTGAGGCTCACTCTGAACCTCAAATTGAAAGCTTCAATCTCACTTAGTGTGAAGTCATCATTACATAGTGATCATATGTACCAGAAACATTTCTCTTACTTAAAAGTCTAGCATTTAAATTATAAAAAACTGATTATCTTGGTAAACTATCAAGCGTTGCTAATGAACAACAAAAAATAAATAACGAAATAAACCTCTCGCTGTATTTTTCTGCCATAATTTCAGTCACAGCTGAAATAAGAATACCTGTGTAAGAAGCTGTTCTTCAGTCAGATTATTGATCCAACGAGTGTACCGTTCAGTAGACATAGGTGGCTCTCTTCTGACTTGGCAACCAACAATCTAAGGCAAAATGAAATGAACACTGTGTGAACTGCTCTGCACCCACATGGCAGCAAAACAAGATCACAAAACAGGCATTCAGAAAACAGGAAATCCAAGAATTAAAATCATAATCTGAAAATTAAGAATAAAGAATCTTAAGAATTAAGATTATAAATCTGAAAACCTCCATTCTGTAATCACCAAAGTTAGAAGCAAGTGAAACAAATCCAACATCATCAAACCCTAAAGACAGAACTGTAAAACCAGTGCTGAGAATTAACGTGAGAAAGAAAACCTGGTTGATGGAAAATATGAAGACAATTCAAAATGTGATTTAGAAACAAAACTTTAAAACCAAAAATCTTTTCTCTGTTTCTTTAGTAGTACATCACACTTACACACACACACACCATATCTTTGGTTTTTCTTACTCTTTTCTAGTTTGAGCGTTGGAAAGCAGATATTATAGATGAATGAAACACCTCTGATGAAGTTACTATAAAGATGAAGTTAAGATTTCATTCTAATTTCTTCTCCTTTACATACAGGATAGTATCCTCATCTAGATAATGATATCATTATACATATGTAGCAGTCCTATGCTTGAATCATATATGGAATTAGAGGAACACAGAGGAAGAGAGGGATTAATATGCTTAAAACTCAGGTAAAATGTTCTCCATAGTAGTAACTTTAAGTTCACTTTTTCTTAAAATTACCTAAATATGCTCTCTATACACATACACATTTTTATTTCCACAAGGCTTTCTAATTATTTTTAAAACCTGTATTTTCACAAGCACATGAAAAAAATAAATCCTTCTTCAAAGAAAACAAATGACAATTCCTTTCTTAAAAGCAAAGGAACCAAACAGCCACAGTTGGTGCTCCTGGTGGCCTTTCATAAGACTTCCATGGCCATACCAAACCTATATGCAGGGCACATAAAAGCCAGCATCTCCCTCCTGCAGGAGACAGTACTGTAAGACATCATTTATCCACATTCTTCAATTATAATGACTTTGCAGGAAAATATACTTAACAGTATAAATGCATATTATTGTGAACAGCTGCATTTTGAGCTTGCAACACAGCAGGAAAATAAATGCCTAACAAAGCTAGCACTTTGTAAGAAGTGAGGAAAATAACTATAAATGCCTGACAAAGCTAGCACTTTGTAAGAAGTGAAATGTTCGCACTTCCCTCTACCCTACCATAACAGTGAAATGTTTTGCACAGCACAAAGACTTCCTGCTTTCTTTTCATTTTCTAGAACCAAGATCACTCAAGACTGCTTTTAGAGGCATGTTTAGAGGTATGATGAGAGGTATGTCCTCTCATCTTAAGAGGTATGTTTTACAGACAGATCTTGAAATTGTCACCATGTGATCAAACTTATTCCTGGATCCTCAGCCAAAAAAATCCAACCTTTTCCCTCTTTAGTGATACTATTCCTTTCTCAATGGGACTCTGACTCGTGACTAGCATTCTTGCCTTACATAGCTGCAAGATAAATATCACCCACACACAGCAACACATCCTGAGCCTTCGGTACGGCTCCTGTACAGCACGGCTCATTTAACCAGCTTCTTTCATCCAACCAGAAGCGGGTTTATTTCGAGTACAAATGGCTTCCTCTGGTTCCCCGGTGTAAGGTGTGGCATCAGAAGCAGTGCACACCGGTTCCCATTTCCTCCATGTCTCACAGAGCTCTTTTATATTCACTTCACTGAATATTTCCTTTTAAATTCAAGTGAAAGGTTTTTCACTGTTGCTTCTTTCACAAATTTTAAAACACATCGATGAAATCCCTGCTGGCCTATTTTACATCCATTCAGACTCAGAAAGTAAAAGAAACTCTCCATATTAGAAATTTTATTTTCAATATTTTGAATATCCACTTCCATGCAAAAATTGAGTTCATCCAAGAATCAACTTTTTGATCTAATTAGGCAAATTTATTTGTATTATTACAAATGCTAACTATATACTGGCTTATACCTATACCTAGATTAAACTACGTTATACAAGAAATGCAGTACATATCAGATTCCAAGTAGGAACATGCTGTGATGCAGTATTAATCGCCTTGTATAGTAAACAGTAACATGAACTGTAAAAAAATATTTTTTCTGGCTCATGGCAAAGGAATATGGCTCTTCATGGAACAACAAAACTCTAATCAGGACAGAAAAACATGACAATCCTTTCTGCTACCACATTAGATAATTCATTTTCTAGACAGACAATGCCTTCGTATCATATATGAAATATGGCTTATAGCTTATTGAGCTGTTTACTTAAATAAGCACTAGCATCTCTGCAAGGAAATACCAAATAATTTATAACTTATCACAGCAAGAAATGGTGATGGATAAGAAATATTAAGATCATAAAATAGTTTTCTGGTTTTACCTTAACTACCAACAAATACATATTCTGAAAAGCCATACAAGTAAATTTAAAAATTATAAAGGTCTAGGTGGTCTCAGATAGAATGCTACTTTGACATCTTAAGATACATCTGTGGTTAGGCACCTGAATGTCTCCTCTCTAGTAACTGTCACTTCAATGATTAGGAGTGAAGTTAATAAAGCATATCTAACTAAGATTATTAGAATTGGTCATGGATATGTACTTTATGCCACTAAATTTAAACATTTTAGGAGTTAGAGCACTGTAAAACTATTAAAACCAGCATAAAATAACTATAATTAAAACGGTCAAATTAATAAAACTAGAATAATTGGGTTCTCCATGAAACAGATGCTCTAAATTGGTCACAGCACGCTGGGTTAGCCATAATGTGCAAACTATAAATCTAATGAGCATGTTCAACTACTTGTTGATCAATACAAAATTCAGGGTTCTGATGATATTCAGAGGAACTAGATTATTACATACATTACAAAACTGTACTACGAGCATATGCACTGTTCTGTGAGTTACAAAATTGTTCCACTGAAATACAAGAGTATTGCTTGCATATCTGATACGTGTATAAATCAAGTGTTCTATACTCAGCAGCAACAACAGCCGTCAAATTACATGCCAGAACTTGTTCCAACTTTTCACTAGTGTTTGCTTTTAAATGCAATGTCCAGAAAGAGAGGTTTCTTATTTTCATCATTTTAGAGTTTTGTGTTTCCCTCGCACATATAAATGGAAAAAGAAGTGGGTGACAGGAAGCACAGATTAAATGAGTTGACAGTAATTAAAAACAACACATTTTCTGCAGATGTGGCTTTTTTTTTTTTTTTTTAACATCACTATAATTTCCTCTAACACAAAGAATCTCTCTTATTCGGGAGACAGCCAATGGATCAGAACCCGCCTGTCATACTAAAGAGGAAATAAGAAGGAAAACCTAATTGGTCTCCAACTTTATCCATCCATTTTTTTCCATCTTAGTTTTATAAAAAGGGGAAGTGAACAAAGAGAAGCGAAAGCATAAATTCTCTATAAGGTATTAGGCACCTATTGTCCACTGTATACATATAAATAAAACATATGTAAATACATACATGTATATGCTTGTACACATACATACAAGCAACATATTCTATGATTCTATGACCATACAAACTGACAATCAAGGACTTAATTTTCATAGAAACATAAGAGTGGATTGGGTTGGAAGGGACCTTAAAGAACACTTAATTCCAACCCCCCTGCTATGGGCAGGGACACCTCCCACTAGACCAGGTTGCTCAAAGCCCCATCCAGTCTGGCCATAAACGCTTCCAGGGATGGGGCATCCAAAACTTCTCTAGACAAAACTCATTTTTTGTAAAATCTGAAAAAGCAATCTGGAGATATCCCTTTTGTTCATACAGGGAGGTTAGAATGACTAGACTCCTAATCAGAGTTCTTCAATTACAAGTCTAAAACTATGTGGGTGAACCCAGGTTTTCTGAAAGTCACAGAAGGGACCATGTACTGGTACCATATGCCATGCAGTCAACTCTAGTAGTCTAACCACCAACGTAACCTTCACGACTTGAAAATTCTGAAGCCCAAAAATCCTACCAGAGCCATTTCATAAATCCTTCTGTGCATCTTAGTTTTGTCACTGCATAGTTCACTGAACAACCTGCCAGACCAAAAAAGGAACATGCTATACATACCAGAGGGTTTCTAGGCTCTGCTCATTTATACCCAAATCTCTCCTTCAGTTAACACAGGGCTTTATGAAGTCTCACCAAATTTTCAGCATTCTGTTTAACCATCCCTTCATTAAATTCATTTGAATTGTTACTTAGAAATCTACCATGGAAAGAGAAATCCTACACTGTCTCAGTCTTTTTTTTTTTTTTTTTTTTTTAATTTTTAAGTAGTCTTATGGAATAGTGCTTATAGAGTAATAGTTACTTGCCCGGGCATGACCCAGCAGAATCTTGTCAGATCACTGATTTCTCACTGGAAACATCACTAACAAAAATTTCTACCACTTCTTTTTTGTCATTTAATCATAATAACTAGGAGTTTCTCATGCTAACTGGAATGATTGTAAAACTAATATTTAACTATTAAAATACCTAAGTATTGGACTACATTTTTGCCAATGGCAATAAGCAGCTTCACTCATTTAACTAAATGTGAACAGATGACTACACTTATTAATGTGTACCTTCACCCAATTAAAAGATAACGAATAATAGGAATTATATCCTTAAACCTCTTTCATTTGCAGAACACTGGAGCAAGTAAGGAGGATTGTGTTGAAGAAATTTATCAGCTCCA
The DNA here is from genome assembly GCF_965140915.1 of Aythya marila. Taxonomy (NCBI): domain Eukaryota; kingdom Metazoa; phylum Chordata; class Aves; order Anseriformes; family Anatidae; genus Aythya; species Aythya marila. The sequence continues at coordinate 6,940,053 of NC_139059.1, read as the reverse complement.
TTTTCAGTTCTGCTTCTTACTATTTTTACCTACAGCACGTAATTAAAGCTCAAACTTTATCTAAATCCATAATTTATAAAAATGTAATGGGATGTATATAGTTAGGGTATTACTGGGTGATATTCCATCAAATTGAAATGGTGCTATATTAAGAACCTGTCTGTAAAATGCTAATCACTATGGAAGTAAAATTGTGTCAATAATAATCATGCTTGCTCAGGCTTGATTTGACTGCTGTAGATGAAAGGAGATTTACAAAATACAGCTATTTACCGAGCAGACTTTACATTGAGTTCCCACACAAGTACATGGTCATCGCAGTAACTGAAAGGCTGTGTTACTAACAACACCCTTACATGGCACAGCAACAGCTAAACAGACTAGATATTTATACCAACCATCAGCATTTTCGATTTTAATCTTACTAGAAACAACACTTTAAACTGATGTTGTTACAAGTACTAAAAGATCTTATTTAACTTATATGGTGTTTGTCTTGAGGCCCAGGACCCTTTATTTTTTAAAGCAGCAGAATCATTAGAGCCACTAGTATCTTCAATCATTTAAAAAGACTCTGGTGACTTAGTGTAATCAAAAATAAAAATAAATGAATGTTTTTATGTCATTAAAATCTTTCCAATATGATATACTCAGGAAAGAAGGTGTTAAAATATATTTCCTTTTTCCTCCCCAATACACGAAACCTGTGAAGCATTTGCATTAGGTATAAAGATACAAAACAAACTCCTAGACTATTTAAAGTTCTTTCAGTAAGTATAAAAATGTGTTAATAGTGCTGACTCCCCAGTGAAGTCCCTTAGGTCAGATGAGTATCAATTTCTGCAGATGTTCTTATCTTGTAGCAGTCTTTATTTTATTTTTTTTCCTTCAAAAGAACACCCGTTAAACTTTCTTTTTAGCACTGGTTCTAATCCAAAGTCCACAACAGGATGTTACAGGTTTATTTTCAGCACATAAAAAAGAGTAATTAAAAACCAAGGAAGTATGAATGTACTTCAGCAAATTCACATAAAACCCAAGAAGTCAAAGCATTGCAATCAGAATGAGGACTGCTGAGCATCACATCATGCACACGTTTTAAAAGAACTTTGTCAAATAAACAAAATCATGAAGTAGGAACACAGTATTTTTGGAAAAAAATCAAGTATCACTGAAGAGATACTGCAGCAAGTCTGAACAGGGAAGTGTGAGAATTCAGACTGTGTTCAATTATGACAGAACACAAATTTAAGCGGTTTCTGAAAGCTTTTTTTTTTTTTTTTTAAAGGTGAAGGAGCAAGCTCCTGTGCTTTTGATGACTAGTTTGGCTAGGAAAAAGTACCACCCCTCAGAAATCCTCAAAACCCTCATTCAAAATCATCAATCCAGGGATAAACAAGATCTAAAGGCTCAACCTTTACAGTAAGGCTACTGCACATGCAATATGAACTTGTTGCAAATGAAGTAAACACTTTGAATTCTGACAAAATGTTTAAACAACCTGTTCTTTGCATAAGGCTTAGGAATAATCATTGATGACAATAATGTTTACATGACTGCAGTTTTAAAACCAAGTTGTGTCTGTAGCTCCATAAAGTATGATTGCATTAATAACAGCTATCACCACAGAGAAATATCTAACATGAGGAATAGGGAATCTTACTTTTCAAATGTCACGTACTTCAAGACAGTTTTTAAAAAGAAATATTCTGAAATCTCCATAATCAGACATTTATCAATATGTAACAACAATCCAGTAACAACCATTTGATGGGTTTATTGGCATGTGGAGGCCATATTAAACAAAACTTTAATCACGAAGTGGCACAAGTTGAGATGTCTCTCATTTGGAATATTTGATAAAACGTAAAACAGATTTAAACTGACATCATGACTTTGAAAAGCACTGTGGCTTTTCAGAAGTACCAAATTAAACAGAATCTTAAGGAAGTTGTCTAACAAAAAGTGAAGATGCAGCTGAACTCCAGCGATCTAGGTGATGTACATGGAAAGGCCCAATTAATGAAAAACACTGTAAGAATAATTCTCACATTGTTAAAAAAAATATTTATATTGGATAGTCACATACATTTTCCACAGAGTGGAGAAAAAAAGTAAAGACAATGCAGTACACTGGAACTCAGTACACAGTATTGAAGTTCTAACACCCAGAATAATTAACACTAGTTCATGAAAACATTTATCTGTACACTTTATTCTCCTGGATGAAAATTAAACTGATTTTGGACTATTGAGAATTTTTAGCACCCCAAAAATAAAATTTCAGTTCATTTGCCCCATTCCTGGATGTGTTCAAGACCATTCTGGATGAAGCCCTGAGCAACCCGATCTAGTGGGCGGCATCCCTGCCTATGGCAGGGGAGTTGGAACTGGGTGATCTTTAAAGTCCCTTCCAACCTGAGCCATTCTATGATTCATTTTCCACTCTGTCCATGCCAAACATGGACCAGATATTCCTCAGATCTCCTTAAGCCCATTTACTGTAGCAAATTTCTACACAGATTGGAGCAAACTAATTTGATCTGGTCGCCTATCAAGACGTGCCAGTATCCAATCTGTTTCTCTTCGATAGATGTTCTGTGAATTAACGCTTATATTGAAGCTAAACTCTAGATGCACTGCTCACTAGGACATGCCTGGGCAACGCACAGCGACCTACCTCAAACGTGCTGAGTAAGGGAGACAGAAGGGGAGGTTATGCAAATTAACTAAGGAGAAACAAAGATTACTTAAGCTCTACATGATGAAGATTTTAATCAAGTTCATGCCCAGAATAAAAGCATTTATCAAAGAACAATCTGCTAAACTATCTGCATGACCTGGAAGATGAAACACCAACAAGGAGATTGGTAAAACCTGGACTTGAGTAGAAGACACAGAACGAGAGATTACCAACAGCCACCAGCACGTTACACGCAGGAAGGACAGAATTTAAATGGAGGTACTTTACTATCACACCAAATGAAGGTAGCATTTCAACATTATGAAATTATGTTTAATGACAGTTTAGTGAAGCTTCATATATGCTTATTATCTTTTCACACCTGCAAAATTACATACGTGCTCTCACCTCATTTTGCATACAGACTAAAGCACTAATTTAAGTAGAGAAAAGGCACTCATCCCTCAGGAATAAAGGCTCTCACTACAGAAAAGCATTGCTAACCCCTTCCTCAAAAAAAGCAGATGAGGAATGGCATAGTACAGAACACATTTCTACCGTGTAATGTCATACTGCTATCCAAATTTGCTGGATAGTTCATGAACACTTTCAGAATTCAGGTCACTTCCCAATGAGCTTACTACAGACTTGCAACTCCAATGGAGCCGCAAATTAATTCTACATTTTCATGGGTTTTGGTTTAGGGAAAAAATAAGTACCAGGTGTAATTGTATGAAAATCCACACAAGATTTAGAGCTTCTCAATTCTAATTAGTACTAGGCAACAAAAGACTAGTTTAAGATGTAGGTACAGGAGATATGCATTACCTCAGTTTTGCCAGCTCTAGCTATGCAAAGAAGGCTATCTTGTCCATTAGACTAAACCCTTGCCTAAGTGCAAAGTAATTACCAGACTGCATAATAATCATTTTGACTCCTAACAGAAAGTATACAGATGAGGCACAGCATGCAGTCTGAAGGAGCAATCTGTTTTTTCAGGACTACTCCAACATTACACTAATAAGAAAATACAGCAAACAAAAGGCTTTAAGATCTTTCAGAGGTGACCAAACTCTGTTGGTATGTGGAATGTAATCACTACACACTGACTGCCAATACTCCCAAACTGCTACTGTTGACTGCTAGTTTATAAGGTGGCCTCCGTCTTTATTTTTCTTCCCATTTTTATTTTTTATCCCATTCTCCCCTTTCATCATGAAGCAGCCTGGTCTGGCACGAAATAAATAAAACAATCCCGTCTTTATTCCAGACTTGTGATAATAAGCAGAAACAAAGGAGCCCCATTAATTTGATATATTATGGCACAGCTGCTCAGCAAAATGCTACAGTGAAAAGTTTCTGCTGTACAAGCCGGTGCTCTAAGGAGTGATGCTGCACTCAAATTCTACCACAAGAGTTTCTACATGTGCAGTTGCATACCTGAGATAAGTTGGATGTGAACACTATGTGTGATGGATGAGAAGGCAATGTGTTCATTATTCAGCAAAGCAAGACACTGAGAACAAACTATTTACATGCACCATTCTATTTGTACACAAAACAATCAGAGCACACTCTCATTTAAAGAGCTGCTCTGCTGTGCAGGACTGTGAATGAAAACTGGTCTAAACTACCTTGAAGTACCTCCCTCCCCTCAAGGACAAGAGCTAGATCTAAAATTTGGAACTCATTGACAGATGATACAAAAACGCCTGTTAGTCTTTTTGCAATCAGAACACTGCAATGCCCAATATTTTTAAGCCATTCCCAGTGTTCCCATGGATTAATATATAAAACCCCAGTATCATAACAATACAGCAGCAATTGAAACATCGTCATCCTTCAGGTATTTTGAAAAATAATTAAATATCATCATGACAGCCACCTAAAAAATCAGAATGTTGTTCTTAAAAAAGTTCTGTTCCACATTAAAATGAATAGTCTTAGTGTTGCACAAAGTAGACATTATTTATACCTGTAAGAGAGGATCTACTCATTTTATTGTATACTTTCTGTTTCTACTGAGTAAATCTTACAATTTCAAATATCGGTTTAAATGAATAAGGTGGAAGCTAAAAGGACAGACATAATCAATTATTATTAGAGTGGAGTCAGATCCATTTAGTTACAGAAAAAGGAAATGAAATGCTTGTTCCTGCAGTAGAGAAAAGAAAAAAATAAAATAGTAACCTCTAACCAGATGCACAGTGCTAAATAAGGAACAGGTAAAGAAAATGGAGAAGAGAAAAAACACTGTCTTTCAAACATGTAATAGAACTATACAACAGGTCTAGGCAAGCAGAACGGCAGGGTATAACAACAATACAAAAAACGAATCTACTAGAACATAACTTTCAATAAGAAAATAAGAAAAGAAAATAAGACTTCATTTCTAAGTTTAGTTAATTTTGGATGTTCAGAGGGAGTAGGGAGGAAGACAGGCCTGAAGTTGTGCCTTAAAGACAGGATCAAGCTCCACTACCTTATTCATTTGTCCATTTCTCTAATTCATTTGTTGACTGCACAGTATTTGTTTACTGCTTCCCTGGGGCAGATGAGCAGGTCTGCAAACTAGCAGCACGCTCCAGTTTGCTCAATCCAATCGACTACCTGAGGGTCACATTAACCAAAGATATGTACAATTTAGTCAGTTGTTTAACAGATTCAATGCAATAGGTTAAAATTGCCTGAGGCGTTACAGTTCTTGACCTAAATCCAAGCTACAGCATACGCCAAGTATTTGCTTTAGAGATGCAAAACAGTGAGAATTTCTCATTGAAAAAAATGCAAACAGTATCTCAATGTTCTCTCACATGCCTAAATATCCTGTATGTTTGGGAAAGAGGCTAGTAATTTTAAAACAAAAGAAAGGTGTTCACTCTGACACTTGTACAAATCCACCTCTTATTCAGCCAGTGAAAAGAAAAGGAAATAACCAAGACTGCAATGCCAGCTGTTGGGAAGACAAGGAAGCGAGGAAGAGCTTGTTTATTTTCTAAGCAATTCTGCAGAAAGAAAGATACAAAGATTGGATGCTGTATACTGTTCATATGTAGTCATATTGTGACGGCACACATATTCCCAAATTAAACACTGATGAGAGGAAGAGTAAACACTTCACCATGCCAAGACAACAATGTGGTGTTCAAAAAACATTCAGTATGGCTCTAAGATAGATGAGAAGGTCAATTGATTTTGACTGTAAACAGTCAAAATCATCTGGGAGCGGATGCAGGCAGAAATCTCATCTGTCTTTGAAACAAAAAGCCGTAGGAATTCTTAAAGGACACTTTGCCCAATACAATACTTGGCCCAAATTCAATAACAGAATGTATGTGGACCATAGGTGTGAAAGACTTCATCGTTCACGTCTGCGCGTGTGTGGTTTCGGCAACAACATTGGAAGAGTACATTTCCTGGGCTACTCCAAATTCAGAAGCCTTTTTTAATAGAACTCTAGTATATACACAACATCAGACCTTCTCCAGAAGTAAAATAAAATAGGAAGGTGTGAATTTCTCAGAAACAGTGGAAATGTGATTTGAGTCTTTTCACGTACTAGCTGCCAATAAAACATACATGATTTGTGATGGGTAATCCTGAATAAATGGGATAAGAGCAGTAAATAGAATAGATGCTGCTAAAAACTAGAGTGAGAAATTTTAGTAACACAATCATTCATTATCTAGTAACAAAGTCATTCGTTATCTGATAAGAGCATAAGCAATTTGAAGGCACATGCATATGCTGCATAAGTGCACATCTGCACTAGACAAGTAGAGCCAAAAGGTTGGTAGCTATCGTATTATCAATAGCCTCAAAAACTTGTATCCTCTGAGGGTGTCCTATTTATAGAATCCCTGTCAACAAGACCTAGACATAATGTAATATATCTGTATATTCACCAGAGGTTGGGATGACAGTGGTTCTAGAGAGCTACTAATACAACATGATTTTACTGAATGCAATTTGCATTTTCAGATCCCAAACCCTCTACTGTAAATGTTACCGACAACAGGATAACTCTGTCCTACAGGATTTTTATTTTTTTGAAAGTCCTCAAGATAAGAAAAGCTCAAGAGAGTTGAGCAGAACTTTTGTTCTGGCTTTTTCAAAGCTTGATTAAGTAGTCCACAACACAGGAAATTAGACTGATAAAGCTAAGAGCTTCTGCAGTGTTACTCCAGTTAACTCTACTACCTGATCCTGGGAGCAAGCCAAGACACCACTTTCTTTGAAGAACACCCAGCTGAGGAGTCATTCCAAAGGCATCCAGAATCTTTGGTGCCACTGTTCACTGACCAGACTTCAAGTCAGGGTGAGGCAGTCTATCTACACTTCACAATAACATGGATGAGGAAGAACCTCAGGGATTAGTTAGGTTCTGGAAGAAAGTTCCTCTTGGTGGAGAAAGTTGGAGATTTTTCTTACTTGTATATCTATGTTAGTAACAATAGGTTTCAGTAAACTAAAACCTACAATATTAGAAGCTACTGGAAATACTAGTCCCCAAATCTGGCATTCGGTAACAACTTGCATGGCTAGGAATAAACAAAAGGAACAAAATGTCTGTAAGTACATTGAGACTACATTAAGTCAAAATTAAACTATAAATCCAGGTCAGGAAAAGTTGCAAAATACTGGAAAGTCCAAGTCTGCAAATTCGAATTTCAGGAACAAACCAAAAAAGCTCATTGCTTCACAGGCATTTCTTAAGCTTCTGCTTTCCACTGCCCCTCCACTACGCTACAGTCAGAACCTCAAAAACGGAACAGAACCTTATTCAAACCTCCCCAAACATCTTCAAAAGCCAGAAAATTGAATCGTGTGATGATTCTGAAGGCAGAAGAGAGATCACTTTGTAAAGAATAGCAGAGCACCCTGACATTGGTATGTGTATTTGTGGATAGGTTCTCACTTATTTTCTTAAGATAAATGAAGTTATGTCAGAACTACAGGGGGGTCTCTGGACCAAACTGATACATTTATGCCTTAGGAGCAGCTGGAGATGTTCCCATTTTTCCTTTCAGGCCTTTCAATTAGAGTTCTGGAATACACAGTATTAACCCAGAAGGGATTCTTCACATAAGCATCTCTTCCTACACGTGCTACATCTATGACATATGAGGAGCACGCACATCCTATCATTTTTCTTAAGATCTCAGGCCTTTTTTTCCATTCGAGAGATTTTTTTTTTACATTTCTCTGAATTGAATATTTTCTGTATTGTCAGATAACTGAAAAGTGGAAACCCCGATTTCCCATACTAAGTCAAACTGACTCCAGACAATTTTATTTAGAGAAGTGCAAAGCACAAGTTAAGCTTTGTAAATAGACAAGTAGTACCACCCTAAAACGGGACCACAGCTTCAGAAGAGCTTAGAGCCTAGGAAGAACAAGTTTGTGTTGGTTGGAATATATCATGGAGACATACCCTTCAGTCTGTTCAGGCACTCATTACTATTTATTTAATTGCCACTTAATGGCTCATACCTAATGTTGTTAGACACTAAATTATAGCAGAATATAAACAAAACAGTTGAAGTGTTTTTTAAACAGCCTACAAACTGTTTAGTTGAAATTAGTCTAATTAAAAAAGTCTCAATAGACAGATACAGAAGTCATACAAGCAAGAAATACGATAGCTCCTAACACTGGTCTCCACAGAGCAAGCCAACTGGATCAACTTGCCTCTCCGGTTCCTTGGCATTTTACTACAGAATTACATTAACTGATTCATATCAGAACAAAAACAACTTTCCATGTATCTTTTTATTAATGTTCATAATATGAACTAGGTTAACTGCTTCTCAGGTGCTACTGAAACTATAATTTCATAAATTACATTGTAAGGATTATCAGATTTCATCAGAGACCTAGCACAGGTGTTGCGATGAGCAGGTACACATCCTACCACTAAGCAGCAGGTTGTTTGGCAGGGATTCCTTAGCTGAAACAACCGCAATAATCTCTTCTTTGAAGTCAGTGTTTTGGGGAGGAAAAGTTCAAATGGTGTTTAATTCCCAGACAGTGATAATCTTCAAACCGTCCATTTTGTTCCAAGAACTGCAGGAAATATCTTCTTCACAGACCAAGTCAAATACCCTTTCTTTACCAGAAACCTCTGGCACACAGTTTTAACACCTCTGACATTTTCTCTTGCGAGATTTATTTCATTTATACCATTTTTTGCCAAACATTGTTGATAGGAGTACAAGCTCAGTTTTCAGATTTATAAAGGAATGTATATGTCAGTAATATTGACAAAAAGTAACTGTCATAGAAAATTATTTTGGTTTATTATTTTCAGGTAAAGAGTACATACACACAAATTCTCTCCAAGGGATATTTGACTTAATCACAGAAATTGATTTAACATCATGATCAGACAGATCATAAAACAACTCTTTCATAGATTGCCTTTGATAGTTCATGTCACAAGAATAAATAATGGCATCCGACTTAATAATGTTTTCTTTTGCAGACACCAGGGAAAAACATTGATTTAACTGTAGGCCAGTTTATTAATGATAACACATGCATTCCTTACAGTTTCTTAAATATTTCAAACAGTTAGACCATTCTTGTAACTGATCCTTTATAGCTTTTCACATTACCTTGGAGAGCTATATCAAAAAGGCATTCTCCTTTAAGTTATATACACTAAGGAAACCTGTATACTTATTTGAGAAAGGGTACCACAGTCATAATGACGTTTGGTTTACTACACAGCGAAAAATAGAGGAAAAGAAGTTCAATCAAAGCTACTATTCAGTGCAAGGATTAAAAATAAAGGAAAAGAATACACTGTGTATTGCTCTGCCTCCACCAGACCTACTGTGAAATTTTCATATCCTTTTAAAGATGTATCCGGCACTCTGTAAAAGAAAAAAAAGAAAAGCACAAACACACACAAGAAAGTACTCACACTGTTTGGGTGTTGAATGGCAGCTTCGTACTGCAGTCTAACCCGCTGTGGCATCATCACATCATCCTGCAATAAATAGCACACTGTTACTGAATATAAAAAGGTCACAGTACAGTACTCAGATACACATTAGAATATGCTGTTAAGTTAACATCATTTTACTGGCTTGCAGTCAGACGTACAAATGGAACAAATATGAAAGTCACTGTGCCCATTACTTGTTTCTTTCAAAGAGCCGGAAGTAACACATTTGCATCTAACTTCTTCAATGCCTCTGAGCAAGTGGAGTTAAAAATGAGAAAGAGCATTTTTTAAATGCATTCTTATTTTCATCTGCTACTTTGATAGATTAAAATAATTGAAAACCATTCCACTAAAGCTTCTCCAAGTAAGCTTTCAGTGCCTTCTTTAAAATGCACAAAGTGAAAATACCTATGTAGGTAGGAAAGAAGAGAGCCAACGGAGGAGTATATGGCAGGATGATAGTCACTAACAAGAAGTAAAATAATTTATAAAGTACAAATACCAATAAAACAGATATAGCTAATAACATTATCAACTCAAAAAGTTCTTCATTTTAAATGAAGCCCTCATTTCATGTGGAAACTAAGATTCTTGCTTTCTAACACATATTCCCATTCAAAGCACACAAACTTACTAATCAAGCAGATAGGCTACAAACTTGTATGTATACAGACTGACAGAATAAGGAGACAAGTCTAAAACAGTCTAGAGTATCTGCTAGTGGTATAAAAGCTGAAGACGTTAAATGATCTTGCTGTTGTCACCTAAAAGCAGACACAATGAGAGATTAAAGTTGCGTGTTAACCAGATTCATCAGAATCTTCCAGTCATAGCTGTGTATAGGTTGAGTCCTCAAACTTTAAGCAACATCAAAGAGTAAAAAACCCTTTCTTTGTAGGTCTCTGATTTTCCAAGCAATACTCGCACGTGTCTACAAAACCCAGCAAAACACTTATTTCTACCACTTTTCCACAATGCAAGTCAATCTCCAGTCAGATAAGAATCACCAGCAGTGCAATATATAGAATAAGGCTTTTCTTTCCTAGGTTGAGTCTTTCAGTGATTTCTGAGATAGCGTTACTTATCGACAATAACCTTGTTACTTATCAAAAACAATAATCAATAATAATCTTATTACTTAACAATAATCTTATCAACAACAATCACAAATAGCATTATTTATCAACAGGAGTTCAAATGCATCGGTGACAGAAATACAGACTGACTACAACCAAGCGAAGCATATTCTTGAGCACTGTGACAGCTCTGAGTACATATACTGAAGAGGTAACAAAACCTGAAACCTGCAGTAACTCAAAACACAGTAAAACGAACAAACAAACAAAAAAAAAAAAAACACACTGATAATGCGACTTGACACTTTACACTCTTAGTGGGTTAAACTCAATCCTGTTCAAACTGTAAATGGCCTAACTACTACATGACAGATGTTGCAATCAACACATTTCTTATGGACACTCACACATTTTACATTTCTAAAGACACCCAACATCTCTTTAACCACAAGCTCTAATAGCCATATATTGGCAGTGGATGTGGATAAGGAACTAACCTTGCTTAAAAGCATGAGATTTGAGACATGCTGGCAATACGAAGAAACATTCTTTGCGGTCTGAGCTGTACTGAGTCTCTCTTACACACTGGTTAAAGCTAATACAACCTGTTTCTCCTCAGTGTATTTCCAAATGTTTCTAGCTTATCAGGGAAACATAATTCATGGTTGGTTCTCGTTCCTGAGTTCCTGGTCTACATCCATTCTTTTAACCGTTCCTCACACTAAAATTATTCAAAGGAGATTTCTGCTAAAGCCAAAATACAAGTATTGAATTTCCAAAAACTTTCACATTAAAACTTTCAGTCAAATCAACAGCAACATTAGTGCTTGGATAAGTAGGCCTTAGAGGGTTGAATGATCTCGATATAAAGGTGACACGACAGTCTTACCAAAATCAACAGGAGAATGAAAAGAGCTTTAGAAGTAGCTCCAACTATTTAACACAATTGAAGGTTAAAGATAAAACAATAGAATAATAAAACTGACTCTTGTGGCATGCAAGTTCTTAAAAGAAGAAAGAGATATATCGGCAAAAGCATTTTTCTGTATCCAGGATATGGTTAGTAAAAATATAAGATTTTAATCATTTTCAAAACCAACAGTGGAAAAATTCTGATTTCTCAGCCTTTATTATAAAGGGAGAATGAAACTCTCTTCAACAGTTACTTCAGAACTTTGACAATAATATTTGCCATCTAATCTACTTTATCAAGAATTCATCAAGCAAACATTATAGCAAAACATTTACCCTTGCCTGTAAGAACAATAATCATATTTCTCTGTATACCACAGAGATATATTTTTTTTTAATTACAATCTGTTTTTTCTTACAAAATATAGGAGTTATATTTTAACTGAGCTTTGTTCACACCTTGTTGTCTTCTTGTTAAATCCCTAAAAACCAAGAATGCAAAAAGAAATCCATCCAAAACTGAGGAATGAAAATGCTTAGAACAATGTTACTTTTATCGCTTACAATACACAACATAAGCTCTTGTGCTAAAAGGTTCCAGTTATGATCTTGCACAAGAGATAAATTTAAACGGGACTCATACACTCACAAAGATGAAAAATAATCAACTTGATTTAAATAATCCAAATGAAATCCAGAATTCTATTCACCATACAGGTCAATGTTATGTTTTCATCAACAGACAGCTTGGTCTGTTTCCCCCTAACAAAGCACTATGTCATGTGGACGCGATTGGCAAAACTAACAAGACTGCAGATTTGGGTCTTAGGCTATCACCAAGATCATCAGTATTATGTAAAATCCAGCCTAAGAGGGAGCACTATGACCGCAAAAACTTTAAAATGCTTTTTAAGAAAATAAATACATTTTTGTTCTCTAATATTCCAAAACTATGAACTCTTACCCTGAGTGACCTTTAACCTTTATTTAAAATATTTTTTAAAAGTCTCTCCATTTATCTATCAGTTATTATTTACAAGTTTTACATAACACATTGCTGTTTAGTTCTGTGATTCTTCCTGGGATGGAAAAAAAAAAAAAAAAAAAAAAGAACAGTAGTTTAAGACTTATGTCTTAATCCCAAATAAAATAAAGCAATCAAATGATGAGGAAGAATGGTACAAAATACAAATCACATCCCAGACAAAACTGAGTCAGTTCATCCACCTAGCTTTTTAATACTCAGGCTGGACAGCTATAAAAAAGAAAGCTAACTGCAAAATCAAACTTCAACGCATTTTGAAGATTCTTTACTGTGATGAAGTGGAAAAGAGAAAATCCTGAAGAAATAGTTCTTAGTAATGAGGTTGCATTCTATGTCAGTGATAGGAAAAAAAAAGAAAGAATCAAAGAAAGAAAGAAGATATTAAGTTCTAATGAGTAAAAGCAGAAAGACAATGCCACAAAACCAGAGCACTTTACAAATTTCTCAATTTCATAGGCCAGTGATAGATAGCAGTGACACTCAACCACACACTGCACTGGTAAGAACTTACAGAGTTTCACCAATAGCAGATAATTAAGATGTTAAATTTATAGAGCTGTATATTACATAATCACAGATTCCCTATCAAAGATATTGCATTTATGATACTGAATTCAGCAACTGTTGACAGATACTGGTTTATACAGTCAACAGTTTGGATGTTTTTTGTTTAAAACTGTGAACAAAAGTTGAATAATTAAACCATTTTTCAGAATAATTTTCCCTCATGACACATCAGACAAAGAAGTGCACATCTGAATCTAGCTGCAAATGTATATTTAGTCTGTTTAGAAAAAACATACTACTGAATTTAGAAAAAGATGCTATTTAGAAAAACAGACTACATTTAGAAATAGCAAAGTACATTTAGTCCGCTTCTGTCTCCTAGATATGATTAGGGAAGATAAGGCTAGCAGTAAATTACATTGAATTTTAGTGGAAACTTCTGTTAAACTTCCTTTAAAAAAAAAAAAATAATTCATTTTTCCCTGCTAACATGAAAGCGTCTAAAGGTTGTCTCTTGGCGGACAGAAGGCAGACAGGATGAAGAGAAATTTTCCCTCACTGAAAGAATAACAAAAGAATATATTTAAAATAATGTTCAATAAAAATGCTTCCACTAAGTATGTACTTACAGTAGGATAAGGAAATAAAAATAATTTGTTAATAAATCTACTTTCAGGTAACTGCATTCCCCAAACTTTGGAAAAAAATTAAGAAAAATCTCAGGTAGTAGCTGGGTTTACTGCCAGCTAAATACATACATATATACAATGCAAACAACGCCAAACAGGTAAATGACAAGCAATAAAGCAATATAAACAAAAGCCTACATTAGACACTGAAAACAACCCAGATTTTGTAGGAATTTTGTTGATTACAAACATGTTTCCTGTTCTCCAGTGTCCATTCTGAGTAGGGAAACAATTTGCTGAAAGATGGGAGAATGAAAAGGACTTTATTTCACATGAAAAGCCAGCAGGGATTTCTAAACAAGCCCAGATGTGCTTCTGCCAGTGGGAGGCCGTGATCTCCATCACCTTTCAGTCAGACAGGCATTCTGCCTGCTTGCGGTCCTACCAATATATCCCTTCTGCAGAAAGCTGCCTTGCTCCTGTTGGGTTCTACACCACTTGCAGATGCTGTAGGACCAGAACCGCTCATTACACAGCTCTCAGCTACGTTGTTTTCGTTCCAACCAGAGGCAAGCACTCATCATAAACACACACAATTTACACTGAGCTAGTTCTTTTACTTTCCTCATATGTTTAGTCGAAGAAAAGGAAATCTAAGTCAATAATCCAAGTTTAAAGATACTATTCAAAGCTGTTTTTGCTTTATTATTTGCTTCTTAAACCATTCTGGATACATTTAAGTGACAAACATTCACTGGCCTTTTCAACCAGGCAGGCTGTCTGGACCACACTGAACTCCACAGTGATAATGATGATTTTCCCTTGAAACTGTTTTTTTTTTTTTACTGCAGAAAGTAAACACAAAACATACAACTCAACATACGTCTTTACTTTTTAAAACCAAGGACAAGCTCACATAAATACTACACTAACTAAATACTACACTAACTAAAGCTCAGTACCGAAGTGCTTCCTTAAGCTCACATTATAGACTCAGCATCAAACACTTCTGCAAATTCCTTCATGATGCTGAAAAAAAAAAAAAAAAAGCTGATATGCTCCATCCTGGCAGTAACAGCACTTTCTTGTCATTGCAGCTATTGCCCCTAAAATACAACCTGTAGCAGTACCAGGAGGAACATCTGATTCCCTAAGAAATGACACGGCATCTCCAGTCTTTCAATCCATCAAACGGGCATTCATTTACCCTGCACCTGCTCAGACTATAAGTGAAATCCTTCTTTGCTATTGTTCAGTACAACTCCTTGAGCTAGAGAAGTAAAAGGCCTAAAGCCTCCACAAACTGGCCTGTCTGCAGGACTACCAAAGCAAATACGCTCATCATCGGCAGTGTTTTTAAAGAAGCCCCACGCTATCAAACCCATTAAAATCACACACTCGAGTTCCACATGTCTCACCTGAGCAAAACACACACACTGCCAGTACTTGCAATATCACAGGGAAAAAAACACTGCTCTTCAGATTCTACTTCTGAAATACCTTGAGAAAGAAAGGGACAACAAAGGAAACACTTCCAAGGCTAAGACACTGACTTTATGGTGCACCATTTCTTTCTTGAACATGGCAACAAAGAGCCCTAAATGGGAGGACATGTTTGGTGACCTTACACCTGGCTGACTGGCACATTCCAACAGCATAAAATTAACTAGAATCTTCCTATGGAATCTTTTACTTCAACATGACTATCAACTGATGAGAAATTTTTGACGTCAAGGCAATTCCCACCTTGGTGCATTTGTGCAGCAAGCGCAGACATATGCTGTTCTATACCTAACATTTCTGAAGTCACTGGGGATAGATTTTGGATCTTTCTCACAGTTGGATCGCTGAAAAAAAGCATGGGAGTGCTTACAGACAGGGGAAGCAAGTCATTTACACTGCAACATCAGTAAACTCAGACCAGAGTAAAATCCTCCCTGTCAATTTCAATTACCCCCTTTAAGTAATAAACTGATGAAGAAGTGTGGAAGGAGCTTATGGCAGCCAAATTCTAAAGGTTTGGTTATTTATGAAACAGACAAGTAACATTTCACATTCCAGACAGGGACATTTAATCCATTTTTAATACTGTTCTGTGAAGACATATACGAAAGAGGAATGATGCCTTCAAGTACTTCTTGTTTGTCCTCCACTCTCCCCCCCCCCAAATTTATATATATTTTTTTTTATAATATTTTCGTTCTCCTTAGTGATTCAGAAAAAAGGTACAACTCTTCGGGGGAGAGGGAGCTTCTGGGAATGGAGTTCACCACTACATCCATTCACCTGCTGATTGAGTGACACTTTCTCTCAGTTTTTAAACTGAGGATCAAATTTGCAAGGAGTATTATGTCACAACAACAATAAAAAAGCAAATACATGAAGTCTGATCACTGCTGCATTTTTTAGGCTATACAAACGGTAATTTCCATGAAAGTGTTTCAAAAGGTTATTAACGCCTGCAAAGTAACTTAAAACACCAACTTCCAAAACCAGCAAGTGAAGGAGCCTATGTAACCAAGCAGCTATTTTAATAACTGAGAACTAGCTTGAAGGCTGGAGTCCCTGAAACACATCAAGCAGCTAGCTGAGGCCCAACCACCTTCTCCCAAGACCTTTAAGAACTCCCCTCACTGAAGTGTTTTTGAACCTGAAATTCAAGACAAGCTCATGCACCATTTGACAGCAACACTGACATTCTGCAACTGAAATCCTAAAAGCAAATCTCACAAATGGGAAAACACAGGTCGGCAGCTGCCAATTCAAACAGCAGAGTGCTGACTCTGATGGTCCACCCTTGATTTGGTGAATAAAGCTCAGCTGCTTCCCTGTGCTGGGACAGCACGGAACAGCCAACTCTTAACTGGCTAAGTAAGAATCTTGCAAACAGCAATATATTGCCAACAGAGCCTTTCAAAGGACTAAAACAAATGGGTCAAGGACTCAAGTAAATATGACTGGGCTAGAAATATTGCAGGTCAAATAAAGGACACGATTTTATATTTCTATATATTTACCTATATATTTATATAACCTCCAAAACCACCTTGATTAAACCTGAAATAATGGGAAACTACACAGATTCTTAGAATGGAATGAAAGCACATTCCTTTTTAAAGAAATGCAGTTTTATAGAAGGATAAGTATGTTTGGTAAGTGTCAAAGAAAATAGCACTTCAAAGAAAAAAAAGAGTTTTCAGTATTACACCTCTCCTGTGCTAAATCTGGGTAAATGATTATAACAAAGATGGCAACCACCCCGGAGAGCTGACAAACTAAAATCACAATAAAACGCAACTGGTAGATAAAGTAACTACAGACAATTTGAAAAGGAGGAAAGTAACTGTGAAATACATTAGCATAATTAGTGAACTCTGATGTCATTATGACCAAGATTTTTCTGGGAGTACAATAAGAACAATTTGTTAAGTATCTTCACATTTTCTGCTTTTGCTGGTGGGAAAAATGCCTCAGTAGCTTAGAGGTGAAATCTGTAACAACAGCTACAGCAAAGAAACTCCATAATAGCTATTAGTCAAACAGCTGCCACTTCATACTAGAATAGACTGATCAAATTCTGACAGTTCTGAGCTCTGTAACCTTTTTTTTTTTTTTTTTCCCTCCACATTTCTTCCCAATTTGTTGTCCTCGCAAATCTGTGTTGAGAGACATAACACAAGCAGCTTGACTCCAGCTGGAATGGCAAGCAAAACAGTCTCTTCGGGACTAATACTCCCAAAGATGCGTAAGTGAAATGAACATATGAGGAGCCACAACACTTTTCTCCACCTATATGAAATGTATACAAGCTATTGACACAGCCCCATTTCTCTCTCCATCCACCTCTAGCAAAGCTTCAATTATGCCTGCACATCTGAAGGTCAATTCCTTGGCATTACTGCAGCACATTCCAAACGGCTGATATCAGCATTCCTTCCTATAGAGCCTGACGCTGGATTGGTGACTGAAACGAAGAAGGTAGGTGGTGTGTAGAAGCAGAGCTATTAAACAGCTGGCAACATCTGTGTTGCAGCTATTATCACACAGCATTTACTAACTATGGCCAAAATATTGAGCAATTTTTAGACTTGCAGCAGTTTCCACATTAATTTTTATTTCCTCCAATCTGTTTTCAGCAAACAATGGTAGCCACAAGGGGAGATGGTAGAAAATACACTTAAGTAATGCCAATCATTTAGCATTTCTTTGTACCAAGATTAGGCTTCTGTTAGATCAGAATGTCTTCTGTTCTGCAGCATGTAGCTCAATAGCAGGAACAGAAATGTGTAGAACAGAAAGCCTTGTTAGCTTCTTCCAAACTTATCCATACTGGAAGTCATAAAATTCTCAATCATAGCACTTTGACTAGGTCCTAATTATATGAAACATCAACTTATGCTAATAATAATCTTGCAGAAATTCAAAACCACCACGGATTTCATAGTAGTTGTAATTTGTTTTCTCATATGCACAGCAAATAGAACAGTCAGCAAACAGAACACAGCAGCACAAAGAAGCATAGTTCATAAACTCCATAAAGCAAATAAATTAAGAATTCTGAAGATATCTCTATAGAAATATTAACTTGCAAACAACTACATCTGTCTGGATTGAAAGACTTACCTCTGTAAATTATTTTATACAGATTTGAGACAGATGTGAAGCTCTAAGGGACAATATAACAGTATGTTAATTTCTCACTCATGCTTACGTGGACTCCAGCTAACTTCAGTCAACGTAAGTATGTACACAACTCATCCCATGTATTTCCTGTAATACCCCATACAATGTAGTATTTATCCAAGCCTGGAACACCTGACCTTTACAAAATTTTAATATGTATTTCTTTCTTGTTTATATATGTAAGTAGTTTCACTGACTCACAATGTAGGAGAGTTAAATCCACAGAATCATAAATTTAACTGGCCCTGGCATCTGTGTCTACCTGAAGACAAACAAAAAGAACTGGATCCCAGGTATATTTGCATTAACAAAACTGCTATCACTTCAGCTACTTCATGGCATAATTTGTAAGACTCACGCGCTCTTACAATCTGATGAATCAGGAGATCAAAAACAGAGCAGTGGATTTCATGCTCATACTTCCTCAAAACAATCTGTTTATGAAACAGATACTGACACTCAGTGCTGAATATGAAGTACTTTTCTTTGACGTGTAAGAAGCTGACCTGTCCAAACACCCATTAATTTGTATGTGTGATTGTGAGTTCCATGTGTCCAATAAATGCTCAAATTTTGTTTTCTGACATACCATTTTATACATATGCATATTGGATACTGCATTTCAAAGCTTCACCCTCCTTAAACTTGTACACAAAGATTTATATAAATATACTCTGTAAAAAAAATCACTAACAGGAAGGATAAATTCAAATATACTCTTTTAAAAAGGCAAAGTGTTGATATATACTTTATAATTTAATAACAGCAAGAATAAAGGCCAGGAAAGCCAACAGCAAAGCTTAATTTCTTAAAAGTAAGACCAGAAACATATGCCAAATTGCCTTGGGTCTTGCAACAGTACACTGTTGGGAAAAAAAAAATCTGCATAGCTGGTACAACAAATAGAGTTTGCAAACTGAAAGAACATCCAAAGTGAAAGCTGTGTGATTATAAGGCTGTAGAGATCACCTCCCTGCTCTCATGAAAAAGATCACGCCACTTTCTAATGAGCACAGACAATCATAATGTTAACTTGTACCCTACCTGAAAGCCTACACTTCCTGCAGCCATTTCCTCCTAGTACTACACTAAACCATAGCCAATTCAGAGGAAAGTATCAATCTTCAGGTGAAATTACACAAGATCAGTGAGCCTTAAAGGTCTTGCTCTTTTTGCCTGATCCTAGCCACATGGCACCATTCCTCAGATCAGCTATGCACATTTGTGAAACCCTTCACTGCATATTAAGCTGTATAAAGTCAGATAGCTATCTGTGGGTTAGTGAGCTGAATGGGTTCACAGAAGGTATACAACAAAGGATAAAGAAAAAAAAAGCAAGATGGGAGATGAGACATCTCCTATTTTGCATTAAAAAGCCAGTAGATTAGCTCTTAGTTTCTCATCTGTATCATTTTCTGAAGCACATGGGAAAGCAAAAATTCTAAAAACAGCTAAACAGCAACCCTGCTCAACTCTGCTCGCAACCGCTTGTGAAATCCCATAGGATCAAAGAATGGTATGAGGCTGTGGACATGCTACAGGTTGGAAGGCAACTTTAGGGCTATAAATAGTAACCACCATGTTTAACACCCAAACACCTCTGAAGAGCTTGTCTTTAAAGCAAACCAACCATGACATCAAAAATGATGAGACAATCTTTTAGACAAAACTGAGTCAAGCATGATGTATCAACTTACTGAATCCAGAAAGCAGAGATAGAATCCCGAGCTCTGTATTACTGCTTGATTTTTAGCAAATCCAACTGTTGAGAAAATAAAGATAAAATTATATAGTAGCTTTAACCTTTGAATTTTTAAGCTTACTGCAGTCAGGAACAGACGAAAGTATAAAAATCAGTACCAAGCAAAATACGGATTTTTCCATATTTTAAACCAGGTAACTTTTAAATATTTAAATTGTATGTTCATTTCAGTATTATTCTGTGTGGTTAATCAGATGTACATATCAAAATTCTACCACCAAGCAGAACTGAACTTTTACTACCCCTCCCCAAAGATATAATACATAATATAAACCTTGAAGAGTCCAGCTACTTAGGCCTCACATCCAGTACACATCCAGATGATGAAAAACCTTGGCTGAATATACATATTCATCTCTTTAATCGTAACAAATAGCAACAAATTCTGAATTAAAAAAAATAATACTAATAATAAAAGAAAGCACAAGAGACTGCTAGTCAACTTGTTTTCCCTACCTGGGGGCCAAGTCCTCAGTACACAAAAACAGTTCTGTTCCATTTTGTATGTTAAATACAAAGGAAGCAAATACAAAAATTAAAACAAAAAAAGTCTCATTAGGAAGTTAGAGAAAAATCAATGTTATGCAAGGAGGAGAGTACATGTCCAAAAAGCACAAATTTGTCTTATTTATACCATAACATGTTATACCATCTCTGGAAGACAACCCTAAAATATAAATTCAGTCAGATGACAATCCAGGCTTTTCTACCATGCCATTTCAGGAAGCTGAACTAGAAGAAAACTTTTTTGTCAGCTTAATTTCTGAAGCAGCACTGGACAGCACTGGAGGGTCAAACAAGCAACAAAGCTAAAAAAAAAAAAAAAAGGAGGGAAGAGCAGGAATGCACGACCAAAGGTAAGGAAGGAACTGCAGCAACCAGCAGCGAGGTGAGTTCAGAAATGGAAACACATCTATGAGGAAGAAGTATGAGCTGGTTTACCTGGGATCACTTTTTATACGTAGACAAGGCCTAAGTACATTCTGGTCTTTGAATTCTTGTTACAGACAGCATTACAAGAAAAGACCATGCTATATCGTATTATTCTGAAAAACCCTATAGAAATTCTATTTGTTTTTTTTTATATATATATATAAAAATATATATATGTATATATAAAATCATTTAAGCTTTATTTAAACTATTTCTGAAACTCACTCAGAGAATCCAGCTCAAGATTGCTCTGATATGCTTGCTAACCATGTGATGCAATGATATTTAATACTGTTGTGTTGATTTTTATTATTCTTTAAAGGGAAAACTGGAAAGATAAAGCCATGTCTCACCATGATATGGAGTCGGGTAGTTTTAAATATTATTATTCCTTAAGTTCCTGATTTGGCATTTCAAAAAATTCAAAAGCTTTCTCTGTTCTTTTTGTGAGATCCATGTTTAAGTTTGCTCAGGAAACAAATTTAACTGGGCTCAAAGGTTCACTTAGTTTAATACACTTGCTCCTTGGCTATCTTGCTAAGTTGTCCAAGTAAAGAAAAAGACTTATGACTGCATTTCTTACTGCCTCAAAGGAACATTAGATCAACTGCCAAAGCAACAGTACTGATAAAGGCTCTTCCTTGTAACTGTTTTATTCTTATGTATTTCAAGTATTTTAATTCTCACTTTGTGGGTGTCTTTGAGTTACCTTAACTTCTCCATAGATTTCTTAGATTTATTACCTTAAAGCATATTTACATACAACTTTTTATACATGTATGAATATCTAATCTCATATATACAGTTACTCTCATTCTCTTTTTCTTTTGGCAGTAAAAAAGCAGCTGGCAAAGTCAGTACTTCACACAACAGCAGAGCTGGATCCTGGCATGAGTGATTTTAGTAGGAAACAACTGATGAAAGTTAGCAGGTCTGAACATGCCAAACAAGAAAAACCATAATACTGCAGAGGTCCCTACTAAAGAAAGAGGAAAAAGTACAGGATAGAACAAAATTTGACCCAACATCAATCAAATCAATACTCGGATATACCATTACCAGCTGTAAAGCAGCCTGTATTTACATTTCAATCCTGCCATTAGTATACACTCCAACATTTCAACCATCTTCAGTATAAACTAACGAAGTCCAAGGAATCAATAACGAAGAAAAAAGTGAAGCAGATTCAAAGACAACTACAAGACGACAGTAATATTACTACATGAACTTTCTGAAATACCTCAGATCTTGTTTTCAAATAGAAACACTTAAAAAAAAAATCTGAAGTATTAAATATTCATTATGAAAAAGAGTTGGAAAATATTTATTAAGATTAAAACAGAAACCATCCTGAAGCTTTTCTTATGCTAGCTTTTTTTTTTTTTAAATAGAGAATATGCATATTTAAAAAACTATTAAAATGAGATATAATTCCCTGTAGAAGAAACTAGATATTAAAAAGTTTTCACCACAATGAATCCTATGTTTGGCATGAGTTAAAGAATTTCTTTAATATTACTCTACTGAAGAAAATCAAATGTTTGTGCCAGGTCTCTGAGTTTTGTAAGGCCTGCTTACTTGGTGAAAAGAGCCTGTTACCATGGTTACAACCGTAAAAACTTAAGCCTCAGTGAGATATTAACATTCCTTACTCTTGGAAAGAAAAAGGTTTCCTTTTTTTCGGCGAGTGACCCTTTCTTTTTTTCTAGGTCCCCCCCTTTCTTTTACATGTTAGAAAAGAATCAGAAATAAATCCTAATCTTGTGTAAATAGTTGAAGATGTGAAGCCTGACTAGTACATTGTTTCTGTACTAAAGCATCTTCTATTAAAGGAAAGACTCCTTACAGTTGTAACTAGTCCTTAACATAATAAAAGTAAATCACTGAAAGCAAACAAATACTATGGATTTCAAGTAACCTGCTCCTAAAATGTAACAACCATGAAGAAAAGATGTCCTCATTTTAATGGTGACCTGAGAGTGACTTCCACATGAATAAGCTTTTTTTATTTAAAAAAAAAAAAAAAGAACTATGCATTTCATACTATTATTTAAAACAATGCTCACAGCTGTGCCCCCTTCCAACAATTTCTTAAAGATTTGTTCAGGTTTCAGCTATCCTAACACTGGCAAATACACCTTAAAACAAAAATTAATCTGACATCTCTCTTTAATGGCACAAGATACTCATTGTAGTTCACAACTCAAACTTAGTTTCAGTTTCCTAGAGTGCAAAGGTGAACTGACTTCGGAGTATTACCATAAATTATCGTCAAAACCTTGCACCTGTGTTCTTGCAAACTACAACTAGTTTACACATGCCATTAATACAAGTCTATTTGGAACAAGACTTTATACATAGGAAATATTTTATTAAAATGGAAACTATATAACAAGATGGCATTAACAATAAATCACAACCTCCTTAGCTTTTTAGATCATCAGCTACTAAAAGAGGTAAGATTTTAAAGAAGACAGATCACCCAGTAGTTAAGGTGGAAAAAAAAGGAAAATAAATAAGCTTCCTGGAATACAAGAAATTCTTTACATTGTTTAACTCCAGCATATCAGTTGCCCAAAAGTATTTGCTCTACCAACCTTGTCTCATCACCAGCTCGTGCTTATATTACAAGCTGCACTGTCAAAACAACAACAGATCACGCTAGAAAGGTTAAAACATTAAAATTACTTATAGTAACAGATATGTTGCTATACTTCAGTACTGCTAGGTCTGACAACTGTTTAAAAAAAAAAAAAAAAAAAAAAAGAAAAGCTTTAAAGAAGTCTATAGTCAAAGGAAATGAAAGCAAATAAAGCCAGGGGCCTACACCAAGTCACAGATGAATTCAGTTCAGAAACTCGTAGTTATTTGTGTTTCAACAATGGGATGAAAATTAAGCCTTCTGAAACAGAACTGGGCTTTTCCATAGTAAGACCAATTTGACTGGTCTATAAATCTGGGTTTCTTTTCAGTTACAAACAGGATATTGTGTTAAAAAAAACAAGCTTACCAGATGTTGTGTTACAGTGTTTCCAAAATGCGTCTCTTAATTGAGATTATCTTGAAAGACACAAATTTTGATGAAATTTTATATTAATTCCTACCTGGCTACTCATTGTCACAAAACCTAGAATGACAGAAATATTCTATCTACAGCTCCCATAAAAATATGAGCAGTGTTCTGTTTGCTTCGTCCTCTTATTGATCTTCAGAACACAGTCATGATCCTCCAACTTTAATGCCACTCAACATCTGCTTCTTCAAAGAGCAACATACTTTCATTTCTATTTTACATTTTAGCAAGCTTGTCTGCTTAAAAAAAAGCCCAAACATAAAACAAACAAAAAAGAAGAAAAAAATGATAGCGATATTTGTTTGTGATCTCTTCCAGTGGCTAAATGCAATTTGCAGTAGCATGTAAATCAATAGGGAATCCCACTACGGACCTGTCAGGTAGCTCACTGCACATATTGGTTTAGCCTCTTGTGTAAATACCAAGGAGTTTTAGTGTGAGTTTTTAGCTCCCACATCAAAACTTGTTTTAAAGCTCTGTTTTGATCTGATCAAAGTGGTATCAAAAATGCATTTTCCATTTCACCTCAGGCCTCTGCCCCTTTAACAAAAGCAAACACTGGCTTTTCCTCCACTTCTGACAAAAAGAGTGAGATTAAAATTAAAAACATAGAAGTTTTACAGTTCATATCCCACCATCTGTATCTTCATCCTGCAGCAAAGTACTTCATAATTCAACATGATTGTTATTTACAGCCCAATTGCAAAACCCCAGAACCACCTCTCCATTTGGCTTGGACCACAAATTTAACTGTTTTAAATCAGTAGAGTTTTGCAATGGCAGCAGTAAGAAACCTGCAATCTCCACATTACAGAACATGGCCAAGTTTTTCCGCAGCCATTAATAAGTAAAAAATAAAAATAAAAATCTGTGACTTTTAATTAAATTGCGTTGTTTATAAAGTTGGACTTTACTCCAAGGAATGTATCTTGGGAAAGGGGGAAATCGTTCAAGTGACTGAGAAGCAAGACTGAGATTCAGGAGGAAAATAAACCTTTTCACATAATTTTGCTTGTTAGTCTTTATTTCACATTTTCAGGGTCTGCTCTACAATCCTGACAAGCACTTAAATGATTTTTAAATTATTATGTAAGAAATCTTGTATTTCTTTTTTCTTAAGACATATCTTCTGAAGATAAATCAGATATCAGAAAGCCACAGTAAAATTGTAAGCATTAACAACATTGTGTACACTTCAATTAAACAAAATTCTTTTGCTGAGTAGAGAATAAGTATCAAGCCAAGTTCTTCTTTCCTGGCCATATAAACAAATCTTATGGAGCCAAAAACAACAGGGCCAAATTCTAAATTGGAATGAGTTTTTGTTTTCCAGACCTCCGTGTCCAATGTGTTTTTTTTTTCCATTGCAATGCAAGTGGCTACTAAGACACTTCTCGAAGTAAAACAGTGTTGTCTATCATAGCAACCTAACTCTTTAAAAAAAAAAATCACTATTAAGTTACATACCTCCTCGAGGCTGAGATGAATTATTGCTACCGATGATTACTGGAACACCAGCATCTTCCAACTTCATCTTCCATTTTGCAATGATTTCAGCTGAACTGTCCTAGAAAAATGATGACAGAGGTGCAGCTATTCTATTTTGTGTGGTGAACCAAACAGCCCAAATAAAAATTTCTGTCAGAGACAGTATTGACTTGGACAGCATTTTCAATAAGGTCTGAAACATACCTTGCTGGCATCATTAAAAACTGACAGCTCCATCGTTTGTTTAAAATCTTGTTCCCAGACAGATTTCAGGCACTCATCTAACCAGCATTCACTATTGTGAACAGGCACAATGACAGACTACAAAAAAACAGAAAAAGTCAGTAACACTATTTTTTGTCCTTACACTACAAGAATATTCATTAAAAAAGAGAAGTGCCAGATCTTTCTGAAACTAACTTTCACCAAAAAGGGATCATAAGAATATGGAAGTAGGCAAGGTACCTTTATTTTCCTTTTAAATACATGATTTGCTTTCACCTCTCTCAAACTTCACATTTTCTGAGTTCTACTTTTGGTAGATCTCCAAGGAAACAAGAGACTACTGAACAAAAAATGCTAACAAGCCATTGATTAAACTATACTAACTTGATTCCAGTATTCCTACATTTCATAAGACACTCTTTGCTTCTATCTTCCATTAATAGATCTTACTCATCAATTTTTCTTCTGACTTATTACCTAACTGGAGATGTTGTATGTGCAGCCTGAATCCTTGGACTCTAGACAAGTTTTTTAAATGGTTTTATCTAAAATTGATATAAAAAACATTAGAAGATGACTTATGACATAGTTCCTTAGTCTCTCATTTCAATTACAGGCTTTCCTCCTATAGCTTCTGTTGTTTCAGCCCCATAAGCATTGTGTGAAAACTTATCTGAAATCTTCATTTTAAAATTGGTTAGAAATCACAGATGAGGGATTTCTCTGTTTAAGTACTCATCAGTATTCTCATTTTTAACCCCCAAAATTGTTTCTGTATCTTGAAAAAAGAATACCTTCCATTCACAGCATGCCAGTCCTAGGAAATTTGCCGCAGTAACAGTACACTGGCAATGTCCGTAAAGGGGGAGGCCAAACCAGTACCTGCTAAGGTGCCTTATAACAGATGGAGAATTTAAGACAAAGAGCCCAAGTAACCTGTAAAAAGCCTCACAGGACATTTTAAGAAGTTCCTAGAAACAGAACTCTAGTCCTTATCATGTGGTGTAACCATAAACACACACTTGGAAGAACCAGACGATTAGTTCCTACTGTGAGCACGTGAGAATCTTGAGAAGCTACCAGAAGAGCACTGAAATGGACTTCTTACAGATCTGGCAAACACACACAAATGCACACATTAGGAGCTATTGTGCATACTGTTTTTTTCTTTTTTTTTTTCTTATACACAGTACAATATATGTACACTCAGATATCGCAGAGTACAATGTACAGTAACAATGACTAACAAATAAAAAGCTTAACAGCACTGCACAGCAAAATAAAAAAATATATATACTGGTCTAAAATGAATGAACATCCTGATTTTTGGCAGGATGTTGTGACAGGAAAAAGGGGTATTTAAAACAAGTAGAGGCAAAGGTATCTACATTTTTAAGCAAAGAAAGTCTTTGACCTGTTGTAGAGAGATAAGCAAGTAAAATAAGGACAAAGTAAAAAAAAAAAAAAAAAAAAAAAAAAAAAAAAAGTCAAGTTGAATACAAAAAAATACAACAAAGAAAAAAAAAAAGATTATTTCATAAGTATGGCTCAATAGTGCATTTAGACTTCAAAAAATAAGCAGGCCTGAGATCCTAAACCAATACATCCAAATTGCTCAGGATTTTAATATCCCTTACGCTTAGATTGCAATTAAAATAAGCCCCTAAATGGTCATGCTAATCAATCTAACATATTCATTCAGAAAGAAGAGCATTCTCCATTTTTTCCAATGCAGTTTTGTACATTCAGAATAGCCACTGATTCTTCATCTTTTTTTTTTTTTTTTTTTTAAATTACCTAACTTGGTACAATTTTGACTATACCGTCACAAACTGGCTTGACATTGGTTTGAAAACTGTAAAACTGGAACTTCTTTACTTTTTTCCATAGTGAGCTCCTGTTTTCAGTCAGAGCGGCAGTGCAAATCATCATTCAAGGACTTTTCTGCTCAGCTTGAACTGAAAACAGTAAAAGCAGTACTTCAACGGCAGCACAGATAGAAGCAATCCATAAATACCTGAGGTCACCAACTCTGATCTCAACAGAGCAACTAATAACAGATTAGCATGCTCTTGAACATTTTCCTGTGAGCAAGTTCTACTTTCACACAACTGTCACAGCAACGGAAAGCTACGTGCCTGGCAAAATATGGTACAGCACTGAATTGCTGATGCTTCCACATAAAACTTGAAAAATTAACAAATCCATACAAATAACTGCACACCGCAATATGATTAAAATGCCTGAGTACTACTAACACACAGTAGTAAAGAAATTCCTTGGGTTCTACTGTTCTTAGTTTACTGTTCTTCTGCATTTGTGTTTTTTTTTCTTGTTTTGTTTTTAGGCCAAAGAGAAATACACCACAGAGTTTAACTTTTCACTTCTCTCTAGTTCATTTGTACATTTGTAGCCAGGCTTAAAAGCTGTAGTTGGCACTTGCCCTAAGCTGGGTACCTATAAACTGACTTTTACCATTGTGTGACTGTACCAAAGCACTCCAGTCTCCTTGGTTCATTTAAAAAGGGAAAAACGTGAACGTGGGCACAATATTTCATGTACGGGTGCAGATTTGTAGAAAAAAGTCATCTGGTAGTAGCCTGAAGAGATCCTGTCTAGATGCTCTGTCCCAGGACAAAACCAGCAACAGCTCTGTCACTGCTGACAAATCACAGTCTCCAGTGAGAAACACCAGCCTTGCTACGGCAATCTCTAAAAGCAGGTCTCTAAGGGAGACCTGGAACACAGTTTTCCTAATGTCTTAAAGCCTTTCGCTCAGTTGATGCTAACTACCACTGCCCACTCACAGCACAGGTTATTGTTTGAGTTCTCTTTGCAGCATTTTTATATTTTAAAACTGTCACAACAGAGAACGACAAATACACGTAATGCTCCTTTAAATAAATTGCACATAACTAATGTGTTTTTGTCATTACAAGGTCAACTGAGTGACAACTGAGTCCACATTATTCTTTTATTACCTGAGACTGACTTACAGCGAAATCCAGCAGAGGAGCATTTCATGGCCTAATGGCCAAGCACAACAGTTAAAATACAGCATTATGAACCTGATCTGGATTGGAGCATTGTGACATTACCTGATTTCCTCTGGACTTCAAAGTTCTAGAATAAGGCCTGAAGTGATTTTAGGTGGTTTCAGTGAAGTCATTTTGCTCTGACTAAGCTGAAGATGATTCATGGTTGCTCTACTAAGTGAGTTTTGATGTATGGAAAAAAGACAGAATGCTAACTGATTAGCAGATACTTCAACCCTGTTTCTTCTACAAATATATTACTCAACAACATAACTCTTCCCTCAGCTACGCTACTGAAAAACAATACAACGATCACAAGGTTGGAGACATGTGAGTTAAAAAAAAAAAAAGTGACAGAAACTGCGCAACTCACTTTTACACCCAAGAAACCTCGTTTCTGGTGTTACCTCCTCTATTGAGGGCATACACCATAAACAACCCCAAAGTGAAATGTTATTTTCAGCTTCAGCAAATTCCAGTTCACGTTGGCTCCTACCAATCTCCGTATGTGAATGTGGAAAATAATTTTTTTTTAAATCATTTTAACACCATTGAAGATTTTACATAAGTCAGAAACTGTTATTCTTAAATGATAGTTTTCGTATTAGCATTCCAAACCCTTTAAAAACTCAGGGTTGTTGGCAGAAATCAGCTGGTTTTGCCAAACCTCATGCATGGGATACTTTAAATGAACCCAGGATGATTTTTAGGACACAAGCTTTGACCTGCTTTTAGACTCTGAGATTCTGTGAAGTTCTTCATTTTCACTTGCCTAATAATCTGTGTTATTTTGCTTTTTTTCAGGACCAGTATGTTTGCCTCGCTAAACCTAAATATAAATTGCTGCCAGACCGTATCTGCGGTACTTGTATACGTTTGGGTACGTGTATATATTTGCTAAAGAAAAACTAATTAAAAACAAAACCTTCCAGGGAGAAGAAAGAGCTCTGTAGGAAAGTTTTAAGGCTCTCTTTTCAAACCCAGGTAACCAAACGTGCCCAGCGCCTCACTCCCTAAGGCCAACCAGGTCTCGAGGCTGCCTTCCCTCACAGCCCCTCCAAACCCATCCCACTGCCCCTGCACACCCACCCCTCTGCCTTCCCCCACAGCCCCTCCCAACCCTTCCCTCTGCCTTCAGCCCCCCCGACCCCGACGAAGGCCCGGAGCCCCCCCAGCCCCACGCACCACCTGCACGCCGCAGCCCGGCCCCACCGGGGGGCTCCCGGCCGCCCCCCCCGCCTCCGCCATGGCCCCTCCGCCCCCGGGGGGAGGCGGGGCTGCCCGGGGGCTCCCGGCAGGGCGGGAGGCCGTTTCTCTTCAGGACCGGCCCCGCTGCAATGCCCCCCCCACTCCTCACGGCCGAGCGCCGGGGCCGCCACCAAGCCCCCCCCCCCCCGTCCCCTCAGGCCCGGTGCAGCCACCACGGCCCGGAGGACCAACGATAGATGAGGGCGGTTGCAGAGAGGCCGGAAGCGCCGGCGGGGCGGGGCGCGCCGCTCTAGGAGACGGCGAGCAGCGAGGCGCTGAGGGGAGCGGGGCCCGGCCTGGCTCGGCTCGGTCCCGGGGCTGAGCCCGGCCCGTGAGGGCTGCCCCGGCCGCCGCCGGCTCTCTGTCGCCTGTCTTGAAGTTTACAAGCGTTGCTGCTCGTGTGTGGGGTTGCTCCAAGGGGTGTGCTGGCCCCGTGGTACCAAAGCTGAAGGGCCGGTGTGGGGACGCGCTGATGTCTTAAATAAACGTCTTAAATAAATATCTGCACTTTCCCACATGTTCTTTAATTCAGTTTGTTCGCCGTGTCTGTCTTTAGTACTTTCCTGGGTTAAGACTGTCCTGTTCAGTGCTACCATTGTATTTTTAATAACCTTTAAAAAACAACAGAAATTAATGGTAATGATATCATTATTGATCATTTACTTACTCCAGCCATGACTGTGCAACCACTTACTCCCGTGAAAGTACTCACAACTAAAAGGGAGTGCGAGACCAGGCCCTGTACAACAACCTATTCAGAATTTTTAAAATTTGCACAAAGCAATCTTTGTCGAGCAAAATCCTGAGATTATCCCCTGTTTATCTGAAGAGCCTGTTAAACAGCTAGACAATTCAAGGAGCAAACAGAGCAGAGTTATCTTAAAATGTTTGTTGGCACACAAATCTGAGAACTGAGGAGGTGCGGAAGACAGCCAAGCAGTAATTCATCCTCGGAATCTATTTCAAATTATCTACACAGCTTCTTTCCATCTAGCTTTGGTTTAATCTCGCTGTGAACAGCATCGCTAAATATGATCATTTCTTCTTTTTTTTTTTTTTTTTTTTTTCTGGCGACAAAGACTGCTAGCGCTTTTACATTGCCTGCATGCCTTGCTTTATCTAAGAAAGTGTAGAAGAGTATTGCTTTACTCACGCTGAACCAAACAAAAGTTCCAGTCAGAGGCCAAGGCCTCATTATGCAAACCAGCCTACAAAACCCAGAGCAAACCCCTTGCTTCCTTCCCCAAGGAAAGAGAACCCATCAAAACCACCAGAAATGTCTTCTAAGTTATATTCTGTAGCTGACCACAGAGGGTAACTAAATAAAGTTACTTAAAATGGGATTCTTATGTTGGAGGTTTTTGGACAGAATTTTAAAGGCCCACAAACATGAAAAAATTGTTCCATGGGACTTCAATACAACCTAGGCGTCTAACTTCCACTCTGAGAGCCTTTACCTAACTGGCTTTTGAAAACCTACCAGGAATTTCTGTGTTCTTGGGCAACTAAGTTGTTTTCAAAACAACAGTTCACTGTTTCAGTGCCTATTCTTCTTTCATGTGGGTCAGAATGAAAAGAGGTCTCCTAATGCTGCCATGACAGACTTATTTAGAAGCGAGCATAAATGCTTTGAGCCTAGTTGTACTTCCAATTGCTTTACTTTGAAAATTTTCACAGTGGTAGGGAACAGCACGCAAATATTTGCTTCAACTAGAAGTGCTACAGAATCAAAGAATGTCTCCTTATACTTGTCTTCAGCTTTATTTCTGATCATCTCTTTAGGATCATTACTGCAAGCTTGCAAGTTCTGAACACTTCAGCTATCAAATAGATTTTTTTTCTTATCTTGGTGGAAAGACATATCTAGGAAGTAACCTTGTTTTCATTACTCTGTCACTTCAAATATGGCACAGACTAGTTATAGCATGAACAATTTAGACCTAGAGAGTTGTAAGCACAGATCAATTGATTTCACTGGAAATTTAAAAAAAAACAAAACAAAACAAAAAAAACACTAAAACACTGTTCCTGTAGGGTATCACTATAGGGTTATTTAGGGCAAATAATCTTGGGTTGAGTCCTTCTCCAAAGGACAAGCTAACCTGGGGGGGGGGGGGGGGGGGGAGTGGAGATTATCTGTACAAAGATGTTTGGTATTGTAGAGAATGGCAACTTTTATATTTATTGGAGAGACAGAATAAGCAAGTACAGGGGTTTCTTCTAACACATTTGCCTCTGAATTTACAAGCTTCAGTAATAGTCCCAGAGTACACCATGTTGAAAGAATCATTCAATAAAGTAGGTAAAATATTCAGCCTAGAGATAGTTTTGAAACCACTTCTATTCAAAGAATGCTTTTAGCCTCCAAAAAATGCTGTTATTTTCATAAACCATCACAGTTGAGTGGCAACAAAAGAGATGCAATATTCTTGGTTATAGCACTATAGAGCAGAATGGGACCTCAGAAGCTCATTTAGCAGTCCCACTGCCCTGAGATAAGATCAGCTTTATAATTCCCTCACAGCTACTTACCACCCTATTCTCAAAGTCTTCCCTTCAATAATGGAGGTTTCATAACATCCTCAGACAATTTATTCTAATCCTTGCTATCTTTACCCTTAGAAAGAATTTCCTGATATCTGACCTAGATCTTACTGTGATTTCAAAGCCCCCTGAAGTGTGCCAGGTTAAGATCTTTGCGTCCCGTTCCGTCCTCCCCCTCCCCCCCCAGCAAAAAGATCCTGGAACTCATCACCTCCTGGTTTCAGAGCTAGTAAGCCTGAACCTCTTGCTTAACATTTTCCCTTTTATATAGAAGCCACTTGCTAGCCATCTCCATTCCCTGAAAAAGGTCTTCAGCCCTCATGGTACAGTTCCTCAGCTGAAGTCCCTCGGTAGTAGTAAGAACCAAAATATTTTCCCTTAGGCAAAAATCATCCTCTTTCTCTTCCTTTAGTAGATTCAGCACTCTGATCACATTTTAGACCAAATGTTGAAAGCTCTATTTTATTTTATTTAAGGAAAGACTTAGCATCCTACACCACTTTTTTTGGAGACCTAAAAAGAATGCCTACTGTCATAATCAAACACACCAAATCAATGCAAAAGACTAGGCTAAGCCGATAACCTGCCAAAGATAAGAATAGAATCTCTTAAACCAACCCACTAAGAGACACAACCCAACACCCTCCAACCCTGCACCTCTCCCCCTAAGAGTGCCTGAGGACCCCCTCCTTAAGAGTCCTCTGATAGCCCTCTCCTGAGTGTTTCTCTCCCCTGCAGCTGTGTGCCTTCTCAGCTGCTTTCTCACTAATGCCTCCATTAACCCCTCCTTTGCCTGCTAGGCCTTGCAAACTCTATCCCAAATCTCTTGTTCCTTATCCACCTCGCACAAAGGGAACAAGTTGCTCCCTTCCCCTCCGCAGCCGTGATTTATGTGTTTGCAAATTGTTGTTACATTCCTCTCTCTTGTTTAGGTTATATGCATTGGATTCATTTGGTCTTTCCTCACCGGCGGTGTTTTACACCTCTGTTTATTCTCATCTCTCTTCTGGACTCTCTCTTGGCCCTTCACATCTCGGCTGCAGGAGGGCACCCAGGGCCTGGCCCTGTGCTCCCGCTGGGGCTGCTGCAGTGCTGAGCAGAGCAGGATTACTGCACGTCTTGCAAGCCATACTCCTGTTTGCACAGCTTAGTGCAGTGTTTGCCTTTTTCACAATGGCTTGACACTGTTGACTCCTAATCAGCTTGTGATCTATTATATCCCCTAGATCTTTTTCTGCATGAGGGAAACAGTATTTTAGCAGTTTTATTCCAGGCAGCCACATGAGAAGAAAATGACTGAGGTAGTGTGAGTGAGATTATCTGCTTTGTGCTTCAATGCCAGAATTGTTTACTGGTTTCCAATTAGTTACATGTGTACACCCTGTTAAGGGAGTTGCACAAGTGTTACTAATGCCTTCCTTTGGCCTTCACCTCCTTTGCTACTACCAGTGGGGACCAGTCCCTAGGACCTGTTTGAGCCAATTTCCCTGTGTACTCAAGACTCCAAACACTCTGCTGAAATTGCAGGGTTAATTGCTTGAAAGAAAACATCTTATAATTTAGACATATTGAGTTTGATTAACCTCTCTGAAAAAAATGTTGCTCTTAGGAGAAGAGCTGTTGTGTGATGCATTTCTCTCTTGAAACATTAGCTGTCGTTACAGAGGATATTGTTGTTGCTTTTTTTTTTTATTTTTTATTTATATATTTTTTTTAATGAGTCAATCTGAAGAAGCCTGTGGTTGTTTTTCTGTGTTGGCAAATGTCATAAATATTCTGTTAACTTGAGTACTGGACTTAGGTACCTCTGGGGGGGAACTGGAAAGATACGGTTCATTTCAGTACCAGTCCACACCCCCAAACCTACACTCTTCTTGACCGCTGCCAGTCATCCCACCCGGTGCGCACTTTCATTTCTTGTTCTCTCAACAGCCTGCTGGGCCACGCTGTAGCTTTCTGAAGTTTTTCCTTGTTCTGTTTGAGTGCTTCTCTTAGCTGCTGCACGTTAGGCAGCCGAATATACCTTTATGGCTAGTGTGATTTTATGGCATGGTGGCTGGAGATGCTTTAATTCCTCACAGGCAGGAGGTCAGCAGTGAAAAGGGAGAGGCATGGTTCTTCAACAGAGCAAGTTCTTTGCCTAGTGCTTCAAACACTGAGCAGTTTTATGCAAAGCTAGACTTCCATTTGGCAGTCTTTTCTGAAATGAATGTTTCTATATGATACCACATTTAAAAAATGCAATAATGAAGCATCTTTGCTTTTTAGTTGGTGAAGCTGTTTCAGAAAGTCCTCTGATAGGCAACTGCTTGTGGTATAACCACCTCGGTTAATATGGTTTGGTTTTGTTATTAAGTAACCAATCTGAAACCCAGTAAAGTAATAATGGTAATTT
This sequence comes from Aythya marila, assembly GCF_965140915.1. Lineage (NCBI taxonomy): Eukaryota > Metazoa > Chordata > Aves > Anseriformes > Anatidae > Aythya > Aythya marila. The sequence continues at coordinate 6,904,863 of NC_139059.1, read as the reverse complement.
CCTTACTTACCGAAAAAGTTTTATAAGTAAGTTATTTGAGGGAAAAATGTTATTTACAAGAGATAACAAGATTCAGATAACGAAGATAGATAAAAGTTAGCCTTGAAATCCCATTTTCCTAATCTTGACAAGTTCCTGTGCACCACAAGCGATAACTCTTGAGAATCAAAGTGTCTACTTGAAGAAGAGTAAACTTTTAGAAAGTTCAGTTTGGGTTCTTTGTTTTTCAAAGCCATACCTCTGTTTGATCTTCTTGATGACTGAAGTGTGAAGCACTTATGAAATAAAGTTACACTAGAGAGCTGAGGTAAAGAGGTGGAATTGTATATTTCCCAAGGATTCACTGCAGAATTCATATTGTCCACAGTGAGAATTTTGTTGAACTTCAATACCTTTGGGAGGCTAAACTTCTTTGTATATAAGGACAGGAAGCATCTGACATTTTAAGATGGGAAAGTGCTTAAAGAAATAAATCATATTCCTACAAAGGAATGTATACATAACAGGAACTGGGACGTGTATAATATGCAGAGATTCACAAGGCAATGTATTGGATGCACATCTTTATATGACATACTGACAGGAAAGGAAATTAATAACATTTTGAATGATGGATTAACCAAAGGCCTCTGAAGAAAATATTACAAGAATTGTATAGCTCTAGAGAACATGGCAATATTTACTTAATATCTCTACACCAAAAATAGATTTCAATAGGTTATTTAAATCTTTATACTACCCCATAAAAGACATCTTATTATATCATATCTTATTATATTTTTTTCTATCATTCTTAAAGTGCTAAGCTACTCTGAAAACTGGGTTTTAAAGTATAGTTTATTGTCATTAATTCCACTTCAGTGTTGTTTGATTTTCAAGCAGAGAAGGCTTTTCCATGTTCCTGTAAATGCCAGTTCTTCAGACTCACCCTGGGTTATGAAATTCAAAGTTCTCTGATGTTCATACATCTTCAGTAAAACAGATTTTACAGCTTCAGTTAAGTTAATAATTCTGCTGATAATACAAAGGCTACTTTAGTGAGCAGCGTACGCCCTTAGAGCTGTATTGGCTGTGTGTTGTAAAAGAGTAGTAAAGATGCAATTCTTGTCAGAAAATTGACCAGATGTGAGCAGAACAAAGACAGGAAACTGTTCTCTTTCAGTGAAAAGCTGTTACCCCATTTGTATGTGCTTTTCTGACTGTAACTGGTCTCAAGGCCAGGAAGGCTTTTGAGCAGCCTGACAAGCATGCTGCTAACCTGGGAGCCCCAAGATCTATTGGGATCAAGCCAAAAAGCTGCTCAAGGGGTATCTGTGATGCCTTGTCAGTCTCTTCCCCAGCAGTGCATGTGGCTCCTGGGCTGTGGGAGGGATGGAGGCACAGCCCAGTGAGCTCATCTGTCCCATCCAGGCTCATGACAACGACATTCCTCATGGGCCCTTGTGTCCAGCTGGAGGAAGTGGGGGCTGCGGTGGGAGCGGGAGGTGATGACACCCCCAAGCTCTCGGGGCTGCAGCCCTGCAGTTTTTCCTGGGCTTCAGGGGAGCAGAGAAGAAGCTGTGGCCCCATACAGCACTGGGGACAGTGGGAGCTGCCAGCACTGGGATGTGTGAGAAAGGAAAGAAAGGCCTGGAGCCCTTCAGACCTCAACAGATCTGACTGCTCTTTCTGAATCCTCTTAAAAAACATTACCAATTCACAACAATTTTGTGTGAATAAGCTGACAATGGTTTCAAGTATGTATTTATTTTTTAGATAAAGTTATGACATCTTCTGTGATAGAGCACTACAAATGGAATTAGGTGATCACAACTGCTTTAGGACAGGTCTATGGAGACCACATTGTTGTGCTAGCAGGATATAAGAGATGACAGTAAATTATTTCATTGTGTAGAAGCTCCTTGGTAACATCATCCTGATGCCATTAGAGCCTGCAATAAACCACCATACACAAAAGACTCTGCTTCTCCCTCCCTGTGACAAAATCCTTACTCTACTTCTGCTGAATACTCTTATTCTTTCCATAATCAGCCCAGCTACTTAACTTCTATCTAAACTCTTCCTTCCCAAATAAGGTACTTTTTTTTTTTTTTTTTTTTTTTTTTTTCCTACTGAGAGAGAGAGAGGAGAGAGAGAGATTTAATTTCGTCGTCTTGGAAGCCAAGATCCTCATCTTGACTTCAAGTGAAATCAGCTAAAAATAACGTTTTGCTAACATTGCTTCTTGTGCTATGTCCGATACTCTGCCTATTGAGACAGAGCCCAAGGGTGTTTAGGTGTCCAAATCCAGCAATAGCACTGGCCTAGAAACAGATCCTATGGATATTTAAATACTAGGACATCTGTATATGCACACAAACATTTCATTTTTGTTTTAAAACCTCCAACTGTATAAAGTTATATTTGTTAGTGTCCTCGTCTTGGGTTCTCAAATTATTTATGCACCCAAAAACCCATGTGTCAGTTGTGGTTATTATGCATGTAAACTTGAACTTTGACATTTCATACTGTTGCAGAACCTTGGTATGTGCATTCCTTTATCTTCCCACCATCTCTGCAGTTGCTCTCCATTATTGTCAGTGCTTATTAGTTAGAAAGCGACATTCCAATTTGTTTGGGCCAATTAACTGGTTGGAGGGAGCAGTTCTTGCAGGATCCCTGCTAACTGTGCATCACTAGCCATCATCTACTGATTCATTAAATAAACCTGCACTCAAACGCACTGTTTAAAGAAGCAAGTACTTGTTTCTCAGTTGACCAACTTGCAAAAACTCTTCATAATTTTGGGTATTCCACTCTCTTATGACAATTAAAGGGGAAAAGACATTGTGTAACCAGTTAAATGAGAACTGTTAAGTGAATTATGGCTGTAATTGCTTTATGTGCATTTCCATGCATTTAGGATGCTGCCTTCCTAAATACGAGGGAAGAAGAATACCAGCAGAGGAAACAGTCCTTGTGCTGCTTCAATATTGTGGCTTGCAGCCTGTCTGAAAGCATAACAAAGGCTTGATTGTGCAAGTGCCCAGCTGATCCAACAAGCAATGAATAAGTGAGCAATGGTCAACAGTGAAGGAGTGGATATCACAGAGGGCAATTCAAAAAGGTTATAGTACTGTGAAGTGAGGGAGGCATGAAATGAAATAGAACTACAGATACAAAGATAATCAACAGTTTGTGTTAGCTCTACTTTTTTTTTTTAACTTTTTTTTTTTTTTCCCTCTCTCTTGAAATGATCTTTTTTTTGTATAAAACAGATTTAAAAAAAAAGATGTCTGATAACTGATAAGAGATAAATTTTCTGATATGGAAGAGAGTATTCTCCTTCTTGCAGTCTAGAAGAAGGAAAATTTAAAAACAGCACCCAATCTAAATGATGAATGAGAACTCTAGAATTCTACTTATAAGACATGTTAATTAGCATAAGCTAGGTTACCACTAGGAAAAAGAAATACAGACTGTCAGATTCTCATGTCTGTTCAAGCATTTGGGTTCCCATAGGGCCCAACCCAGTCTGGTGAGCACGAGGCTAAGGAAGAGAAGAATGAGCAAGTTTGATACCTAACAAGAGATCTCCTGTAGCTCTTCCTGGGAGTGTGAGTTATCTAGTGAAATCAACAGGAGGGAGGTTTCCCTTTCCTTCAAAGCTTACACTACTGTTTTTACTCTTGAATGGATTTATGGATTTGATCAGAATTTCAGCCAGAATCCTGTCTGAGAAAGCAGAAGATACCTATATGTGTGTATATATATATATATATATATATATATATATATATATATATATATATATATATATACATTTCCTCTCTGCTGTTTTTATATACTTTGGATGTTCCTATCTGAAATTACCAGGCTAGGAAACTATAGAATTAATATGCAAGTACTGCTCCCAAAAGCATTAAAAGAAATAAAATTTTGTTGACCACAACATCCACTAAAAATATGAAAATTTATTCTGGCATCGTGGTGTTTCTGCATAAAGATACCTTCTCATTTACACGTCATTGCTTGCCAGTTTTCATTAGAGTTCATGGCTTGCCATTGTCCTTGGGACATGCGGTATTAAAACTTTTAGCCTCAACAAGGCATGTTATCATACCTTCAGGCTTTCATGTTGTTTTGCCATTGCCACTACTCTTACAATGCTAAATAGCCAGGGCAACATGAATTTGTGTCAATTGATCTTCAGAATTTCCCACTGGCTAAATTCAGAATCATAATGTAGAGAAATGACTTTCAGAAGGTCTTGCAAAGAACTGAGTAGAGACTTTGACAGAGAACTTAACTTGCCTTATCCTCAGTCCCCTACTTAATCACCGTGGCAATTCTGTGGTCACATTTGTAGGCACCTAAATGACAGTGTAATCTGGCCTAATGAAGCCGCTGTAGCCAAAACATGCTTTGATCTAAGGAAAAAGAGGAAAAATTTATTTATTTGCCTAAATAAATAAATAAAAATCAAAAACTCTTTCAGCCGATATATTGTTTGTTATCTGGAAACTTTGCAAAATAGAAAGACTCCCTTCTGAGCTTTCGGGACTCTGGAGGGGTGTTCTTGCTGCTGAGCTCGGTGGTGCTAAAGGGGACCGGGGATGCGTGGCCCTTTGCCCCTTCCTTCAGCTCCCTCTGCCCTGCAAATACTGCCACAAAGCAGCACAAAGGACCCTACTTTGTGGAGCAGTGTACATCTGATTCTGTGATTTGATCCACTGTTTTTCCTTAAGCAAATATGTAATAATGTCGGAATTTATGGATTAGTTAGGCAGTCCCTGATCTGCTTTAATCAGAATTAGTGGTCTGTCTCCCAGAATGTTGCTGATAAGAGCTCTGTGCAGACAGACTGGATATGTACAGAGAGATCTTTTATTTTTTTTCTCTGCTAATGCTGCAATACTTACTAAGAAGTCTTTCATTTAGTGAGTGACTGAGTTTAAAAAGAAACGAAAATATGTGTGCTGTTAACAACAATGATGCAAATCTCACTGCCCTTTTTCTAGAAAAACTGCTGCTGTGTTTTGGGGGAAGTTTGTCATATTAAAACTACTCCATAGGCCAAATGTGGCACATGGGAGCTTGTCAACCTTGATCTAAAAAATTGCTGTCATCAGATCTGAGGTTGGTCTGGGCTCTGAAAAGGTCTGCTATTCAAAATTAAGTGTGAAATTTGCAAATGATTAAGTTGAATTATTTACCTTGTTAGTTCATCATGTCTGCAAAAATATTCTCTTCCCTTCTTGTAACCTAGCAACGAATACACAGTGCACAATTATTTTTTCACAATTTGTCAGAGAGTTGCATTAAAATGCATGTCAGTGTCTTTATTTCATGACAGGCATGTAGCAAACAACACTGCGAATGTTTGTTTATCCTGGCAAGGGCTGGATTTGTTTAGCGTAACTTGCATTAGTTTTGTCTAAATTCTGAAACAGAAAGGAAAAAATATTTTTGTTTTCAGGCCACTGTTACAAATATTCTCTTTAGCTTTGTTTTTATTATGAGAACTGACTACTACCAGGCTCTCTCTCTGCGTGTTGGAAACTTGCAAGTAGGTTTGAGGTACTGCTGACTGCATAGGCTGAGCCCACAGGTTGCAGAGCGCACGCAGGCTGGAGGAGATGGAGAAAATGAAAAACTAAGCCAGCCAAGAGGATATGCATCAAGATAAATATCAGCTTCACCAGTGGCATAAATTACGTTTTCTAAAACAGGAAATTAATGTTCATTAGATAGTAGAAACAAACAATTGGTCCTCTTGAAAAGTTCTCAGATTAAACACGGAGTTTCTGAGTACTTTTTGGCAGGCTTTTTGAATACCTAGGTTATTGTGAAATGAAAAGAAAACACTAATTTTTGTAGATGAAATGCGCAGGACTATCCCCAAAACAACAATATGCTGAGGCCTCCTTAGAGGTTTTTGTTTTTGACTTCAGCTTTATCTGGTCTCAGGCATGCAAGCATGAGTTAATGCCTGCAACCCAGAGGAGTCTCTAGGCTTAGGCACTAAATCCTCTGCCTGGGTCCCCGGGTCCTGAGACAGCATTGCTGTGTGGGATGGCAAATGATTTGTGTTTCTTAGCCATCTTTTGTGCTTTGTGTTACCTTTTTGATCCTCTCAATAGGCTGCTTGGGTCCAGACATGATTCCCTTCACTGCTTTTCAGTTTGATGTGCACAGGGTAAAACGCAAATTCCTGTCTGCCTGGGCCATGTTGCTTAACAGTTCAAGGTGTTTGAAAGGGGGCAAATGGGGAGAGAAAAGCACAGGAACCATTGCTATGTGATGCTGTGGCCCTTAGTGTGATAAAAACCAAGCTGTGTGTTCAGGGAAAATGGTCCTTGGTGTCCTAAAGCTACGGTTTTATCACTATCACAGAGCATGAGATTAAATCCTTATTCTACCTGAGACTCCTTGACCAAGATTAGAGTTTTATTTAGCCTCTACAGCCTGCATGTGTTTTAGCTGGCTGGGGGGCTTAGATGAAGATTGGTGTAGCCATGAGTGTCTGCCCCAGTGAGGAGAGGCCAGCACCTGCAGAAGGCAAAATAGCTCCTACCTGGGCTGAGCCACCTGTCCTGCAGAGGGGCTGTGCTCTGTGCCAGGGGACACAGGGGAGCAGAGAGCTCCGAGCTGCTACACTTCAACCCCTGTGATGGATAGTCCTGTGCTTTACCCTGCTGTGTACCCATGAGATGGAAATAAAGGCCACTGGGACAAAGGAACATTTATTTGCCAGCAACTGAAGTGTAGAAATTTAGAAAATAAAATATCCATACCTGAATATTGGCCAAACTACTGAATTGCCTTAAATACCTTTTAAGTGTTCAAGGTAAATGAACTTCACTGCCTGCAGAGGTAGTGTCACTGTTTTCACGTTCCCTCATGCATTGAGAGCCGATAGGTGTGACTTTAGGTACACCTACTGGTTTGGCCACATCACAAGTCTGGGCATCTCCACTTTTCATTTATTTATTTTGATGTTAGGTCTTGCAGTTAACACGTAAAAATAATATTTGTTTTCCAGACCTTTTCTGTTTATGGGACAAGTAGACACTGAAAACACCTAAGCCTCAGTTTTGTGCTGACAGCAAAATGCATTGGTTTGGGTGGGAGCTGCTGGGGATGCTAACACAAACATCCAGAGGCAGAAGCTCCATTGGGCTTGCAGCAGGAGCCGCCAGTGCAGTGGGCAGCTGCCTCCTTCTGAGCTGCCTACGTGGCAGCCTTGCTCCCGGCACTCCCTGGCCCCCTCTGCCAACACTTCTGCAATGCTGCCTTGCTCTTTAAAATGCCATCTTCACATTGACCCTTTTCCATCTGAAATCTCATTGTTCTATAGCTTGACTTTAGGCATGCAGTTAACTGTAGCTTCCTTTAGGAAAATGTGCTTAGCTTCCTTTAAATACCTGTTGTTTTCTGTAATATTCCAAAGTTTTCCATCAGAAAACAAACAAACAAGCAAACCAAAAACAAGAAAAACAAGAGGCGAGTGGCAGTGGTTTAAGAGTATAAGGAACTATGCTTGGATATTAGTAGTAACAGAAGTAAGCAGGAATGATCAGAAGGGTGCAATTATGGATGAAAGTATTTTCACTACTAATTTTAATTTTGTGAGAGCAAGTGGCACTTGTCCATGCTCACCAAATTAAAAAATTTTCTGCTCATGCAGCTGCTGATCCTCTCTCTGTTTTATTACTCTGCCTATTCCTGTCTGTCTGCTGGATTTACCTTACATTTCTATCTATTTAGTATCACTCCTGCATTAATTTTCTTGTCCTCTCTGTGGCTAGTTTGAATCCTTACACCACTCTCTTCTCTCTCCTGCCTTGCCATGCGTGCTGGTTAGCTATGGCTTCGCCTTCCCAGAAAACACCCTCCTGCTCCTCCTTCCCCCTCCTCCTCAAAGTTTCAGATTTCCCTTCGTGCAGGCAGCGAGGGGCTGCCCACCGCGCTGGCGGCTGGCTCTGCTGGGTTGCCACAGGACCTGATTCACCTCCCGCAAGCTGAGTAGCGTGAAAATAAATCAGCTGAGAGGGAGCTGCCTGGGAGTTGCAAAACACGGGGACGCATGTCGAAACCAACACACGGGCTGGGTAATGACCAGCAAGGCTCTCAAGGAGTTTGCAGCTCTCCCGTATATATTCCCTTCGGGACCACAATGCTGAGTGAGACTTTTCAACAGATTAGCTCTGCCCCACTGTTTAAACCAGCTTTGCGTGTTCATCTGAGATGTGCTTAACCCAAAATCCTGCCACTGAAAGTGCCCTTACACTGTGCCTTCCGGCTGGTTCCCAACTTGGCAGGAGAGTTTTGTCCTTAATACCCCAGATCTAAACACAGCCGTGCTTTGAAGAAAATGTAAATCTGGACCTGAGCTTGAGCCCATCTCTAATCACTGCTTGATTTTGTTTTCTCCAAATGTGCACATCTGAGTGCTAAAGCAAATTAGCCATCTCTCCTCGAACAGGTTCTCCTCCTGCAGCCTCCTGCTCTCTGAATCCTTTAAAGTCACCACTGTTTGTGCCTGCGCTTGTAGTTGTGACAAGCAAACACTCAAAGTGGCTTTGAAAGCAAGTGTCCTGAGTGACTGTGTAGATCCTCATCTTTTGAGTTGCTCCTTGAGGAAGGTGAGGGAGCTCTATTGGGGTTCGAGTGTTTGAGTGCACAGAGCTGTTTCCAGAGCCTGTATCTCCAGACCTGCCACATTAGGCCAGTGCAGTAACTCAGCGACTGCTGTTTTCAGGGGAGTGCAAAGCCTTTGCTGTGGAGGATTTATGTTTCCTCTTGACATTATACAATATTTTCCTCCCAGATTTCAGTGAAGTTTTGCTCTCTCTGACTTGTAAATGCAAAAAATTACTGTTCCAAATGTTCTCTCTTGAAAAGATGTTTGCTTTTCACAGCTTAAACAGAAAACAGCTCAGTGCATCCAAAAGCTGCCTCACCCTTTGAGCGTGTTCCCAGATCTCAGCCAAGAGCACTACTATGGAATAGCTGTGAGTAGCCGGAAGAGCATTGTGGGGATTGAGATGCAAATGAGAAAACCAAGCAGCCCCTTCGCTGCAGAGGTTCCCTATCTCCTTCTGCCCCTCACTTTTGAACTGGGGGAGGCTTAACCTGGGCATGGCTCCGCAGCCACCAGCCCAGACTCTGCAGCCACCGTCCCGGGCTCTGCAGCCACAGCCTCTGGCTGTGGTCACTTTTAAGACTCGTCAGCTTTGGGCTGATGAAGAACTGTAGCAGCATCATGAAGGCATGGAGATCAGCAGTGCTTTCAGAGCCCCCGTGTTGCCGTTACTGCCTTGGGCCCCCAGCACTAAGGGCCACTCACTGCCTTTTCTGAGAAGGAAAGCCAGAGGCAGCAGCCACTGCAAAACAGCTCTCTCTATTTCAGTGTCTGAAAAGTTCCCAGTTTTCAGGCAGTTTCAAAAGTTCCAGTGTAATGTGAGTGGCTGTCTGGGCACTTGTTTGTTTTAACAAACACAGAGAGTTAGAGTATTGCAAAGGGAATCAGATACAGTAAGTTGGGGGGCATTCAGAGGGTTGCACATATAAACACACCAAGGAATAAAGCAATATGGTGTTTTCTCTGTATGCTTTTCTTTCCAAAGCTAGGGCAGGAAGCAAAACATTCTAACAAAACCTCCTTCTAAAGAAATAATCAAGGCACTGAGCTCTAAAGCCTGTGTCGCTGCACATGACCAGGAGAATAAGGCGTTTTGCATTATTGCATGTTGTCATCGCTTTGCTCAGTGTTGTCCCTGCATGCTAATTACATGTTTACATGCATTGCATCATTTGACATAATTACTGTAATTATGTTAATACTTCATAATCAACAGAACAGTACCTGTAATTTACAAAACAAAAACGACATGAAAAGCTAAACCCACAAATGGAAGGGGATACGCTGCTGAGGATTTAATCCTCAGTGCAGAAGCAGGCAGGAAGCACTCCGAACTGGAATATCCTGGTTTAGCCGCCCGAGACACTTCACAAGGTGTTTTAAAAGGTATTAACGAGGGTAACACCAAACTGTGAACAAGGCGTAAATGTTTAATACTCATCCATGAACTCTCACCTAGAAAGAGCTGTGCAGTGCCCTTAACAAAGCTGCGTGACAGACACTTGAAAGAACAACGGGAGACTAAGAAACTCAGTGATCTGGAAATATTTTAACCCCTCTCCTATCTGTGGATGTATGATGTCAATCTCGATCCCCTTCTTGCTGCTCCGAAAGGAATGTGTGGGGCCTGGCACACCAGAGCGCTGTCTGTGAGCACTGGGATCTTCCCCCCATCCCCACATCTATTTTTTTTTTTCCTGTTTATCTTGGCCTGGGGTGATTGGTTTTGGGGCCGATTCACCCCCTGCAGACCTCACACATCTTTACTTCTTGTTTCTTGCAGAAGGGCCTCTGCCACGAAGTTTAAGTATCCAAAGTCAACTATGGATAAAACAGGGATATTAAACCAGGCAAGGGGGTAAGCAGAGTGCTCATTAAGCATTGGAGACTTTACACATATGATTGAGCCCTGAGTGCTTCCTGTTGAATGGTGACCCAAGAAGCTTCCAGCAAAGTTATCAACCAGCACTCTCTGAGGGAACGTGGCCCGGTGGGGATCCCACTACGGGCCGAGCCCCCTGCAGCAGCACGGTGCTGCATCAGTCCCAGAACGGGACAGGTTGGAAGGGGCCTTGAAGATCACACAGTCCAACCACCCTGCTGAGCAGGATCACCCTGAGGACGTTGTGCAAGATGGCAACCTGGTTGCTTTTGAGTATCTCCAAGGAAGGAGACTCCACAACCTCTGTGGACACACTCCAGAGAAGGAGACTCCACAACCCCTCTGGACAACCCGTCCCAGCGCTGTGTCCCCCCTCTACGTGTCCCTGCTGGCACCCACGGGCAAAGGGCAACCCGGGGGCTGTGCAGGTCCAAGGGGGGGGCCTCGGAGCCACCGGGCTCTACGGGCACCGCCTTGCCCCACAGCCTCACAGCCCCACAGCCCCGGCCGGGGCAGGGGCAGGGCGGGAGGAGGGCCCGGCACCTGCCGTGGGGGACCTGGCACAGCACGGCCCGGCGAGGCTCGGGGAGACCCGGGGAGGCAGCGGCCTCCCTCTGCCGGGCAGCACACTCGGGGCTGAGCCGAGCCGAGCCGTGCCCACGGGGCAGATGCGGTTCCCGATCCGGCGCCGCGTTTTGCTCGAGCAGCAAGTGCCGGGGGAAGGAGGGAGGGAGAAGGAGGGAGGGAGGAGGAGGAGGAGCCGGCTCGGGGAGGCCGGACCTCTCCCGCCCCTCAGCTGGGAGCCCGCAGCGAGCCGGGGCAAACTTCAGAGCCGAGGCGGAGCGGAGCGGCGCGGAGCCGGGCATGGGGTAGCCGCTGCGCCCTGCTGCGTTCTCGCCCCGCCATGTAGGCAGAGCCCCCGGGGGCTGCGCCCGAAGCTCCGCGATCGCAGCGGGCCGGGGGACACCATGCGGGGCGCCCCCGCCGCCGGGCTCCTGCCGCTGCTCCTGGGGCTGCGGCTGCTGCTGGGCGGCGGAGCCGAGGCGCAGTACTCCAGCGACCTGTGCAACTGGAAGGGGAGGTGAGGAGAGACCCCCGCCGGGCTCTTGGGGGGAGAAAAGCGCGTTCCTTCCCCCTTCTTCCCCCGGGAGGGAAGCCGAAAACAAAAGGGGGCTCGGGGGGGGTGGGCGGCCAGCGGGGGCTGCGGGCCGGAGGGGGCTGGACCCCCTCTGCCCAGCGGCGAGGAAGAGGAGGAGGAAGAGGAGAAGGAGGAGGAGGAGGAGGAGGAGGAGGAGGGCGGTGCCGTGCCCGCCGAGGAGAAGTTTCTCCCCGCGCTCATCTTCCACGGGCAGGATCCGGCCGCTCCGCTTTCTGCAGCGGCTTCACTTCGGAGCAGCCCCGGGAGAAAGGGGCAGCCCCGGTGCGGCTCCTCCCGGGACCCTGTGCACCTGCGGGGCAATCCCCGGATCCCCCCGGCTGCCCCCAGCTGTCCCCCGATGCTCCCCGGGTCCCCCCGATGCTCCCGGTGCGTCCTGCCGGCTGCTGGCGGTGCTTGGTGAAACCTCTCCGCTCCTCAAGTGGTTATCTGGCGAATTATCTCGCCTTTAATTGCTCGTAATAAGTTTAGCGTCTGTGGTTGGGTCTGGGACCTCCTGGGCTGTTGGGAGTTTTCAGCGGGTGTTGGGGATCAGGCGTTCCGTCGGCTCGGAGATGAGTACTCGGGGAGTCCAAAATGTTGACTCCGATGTTCTGCTTAAACCTCAGTTTCCTTAAAATAAAGGCTTGGCCAGCTTGTGTCGGTAAGGTAGGTTGGAGCAGGGAGAGTGCAGAGTGGGGAAGCAGCTGGACTGACTCGCAGCGGAACAGTTTCCTAGCTGTTACTCTCTGAAACGCGCTGATGCCTGCTATTTACTTTTTCTAAACTTTTTTTTTTTTTGTCTCTTGACCATTGAAGTGTAGTTAATCCCAGTGAATCCACTTGAAGGTGAGTCCATTTGATATGGACCAAACCTATTAGTTCTCTGGCAAACCCCTAATTGTATTATTTCACTTTTCCAATCCCCCTTCTACCCCCCCCCCCCCCAAAAGCTGTTCCTCCTTTCATCCCGAAGCCCTCTAGCTGTATGTAGGTACCTGGACCTTACCACATGGTTACTGCACCATTTATTAAAAAAAAAAAAAAAAAAAAAGTGACAAAACCCTCTGTTCCTGTCCTGGCAGCTTCTCATTTTTGTTCTGTTTTTGCAGAGCAAGCAGTGACCATCCGTGTCACCTGAGCAGAGCTGGAATAAGTAATGCCTTGTGTGTCAGCTAAGGGGGTGATGCTTGAAAAAAAAAAAAAAAGTGAAATATCATTTCCTGTTACTGAGTTCGGGGCAAATGTGTGATGCAAGCTTGGACTCACTTGCCTGTTGTTTTTCTTGTGAGCCAAGCAGGACCGATGATGACAGCTCCACACTGATGCACGGAGGAGGAAGAGCTGCCTCCCTGCACGCGCTGTTCAGCTGGGTGCTTCCACTGGTGGGCAACAGTCCTGATGCCCGGGTGGACAGGGGTCTTGGGAGGTGTAAACCAGGCTGGCTCTGGCCTTGCTGGTAGCAAACAGGTGTCTTCAGAAGTGCTGGCAGTCCTACGGGTGTTAAACAGCATCTGCTTTGTCCTGCAGGACTAGCAGTTAAAAAGGAAAGAAAGGTACTTTGATGTACCAATAAATACTGTCTAATTAAGTATTTCAGTGTGGATACTAATAGCTACTTGGGTCAGAAAGGATTTTTATTATGTGGAATATAATGTTCTGAAGTCATGTGATATTTTTTACCTTAACTGTTTGGAGAAAAAAAAAAAAAAAAAGAAAGAAAAAAAAAAGTGAGCCAGAATCAAATGAATGCCAGAATCAAACCTTTCTTCCCACAGAAAAGTTCTAGGTTGTCTTGTACAGGCAGAATTGAGAGTCTAGTCATCTCCTACAGTAAACCTGAAAGTGTATTCTCACCTTTATATACTTCTATATTAAAAGCAATGCCCTTAGAAGTAGAATATATTGGATGTGATTTTTTTTTTCCACATTAGCTTTTGGAGAAGTGACCTGCTAATATCCCTGAGTACTATGAAGAGCGTTGCTAGGATTCCTATCCATATCCCTCATGCTTCCAGGGGAGTCTGATGCAATGCACAATGCGACACCTGCAATTTAAGTACACTCAGTAGGCCATAGCAGCATCTTAATAAATAGTTTGGTAGAGAACTTGCAGGAGAGCGTTGTCCAAAAGCAAGCAGAAATTTCACTGTGGTGTGCATCTGGTTATTACTCTCACTGCAAGTTCAGGTTTTCATGTTGCAGTGACTTCACCATGCTGTGGGCAAAACTGCCCTGATGACATGGGAATATGCTAGTCTGGCCTTTTTGATATAGTCTGGAAGAGCAAGAATTCAGCTCTGATGTGGCTGAATCCGTTGGTATTGCCCTCTGCACCAGAGGACACTCTGGGGAAGTCTTGATGGTCGTCTAGATTGTCATCCTCAATTAGATCCCCCAAATTAGAATCTAAAATTCCTTCCTTGTGTTTGCTGAGGGGTGCTGGGAGAACATGGGTACTCTGAGGACTCTTCAGAACATCTAAAATAGAATAAATAAATGGCTAGAGTAGATAGTGTGAGCATTCCCTCCCTGTGCCATCATTTTTTTTCCCTCTGAATGACGCCTGTTGCAAGTTACAGTGTCGCAGCTTACTGCACTGATACACCAATAGATCTTCCAAGGTAGACACAGGGACAGGGCTGAAACCAGAAAGAGAAAAGAGTGAAGAGACAAGTGCAGTGATTCAGGATGTTCTCATGGATCAGTATGAGGAAGTAGTACTTGTAGATTTAAGTCCCAATAAACTGCTCAGGTCTGAAGGAGGTGGTGGATGGCTCATCCATCACTGTAACCATGCTGCCCTATCTCTTTGCTATATAAGTGAAAACAAAAACAAACCTCAAACAAACTTGGGGAAAAAAAAGGCTCCTGGACCTCCATTATTATGTGGATGTGCTGTGTCATATGGCTGGCTACTGAGAGCTAAATATGACATTAAACAAGCTCAGCGTGGTGACAAGTCATTTTGACAGAAAGCAAAGTGACAGGTTTTACTGGATGATGGTGGTTGCTATTAAGTAATGCCAGCATGTATTTTGAAATCTGCTTAACTTTTGAGTCATCCTTTATTATAAGGCTTAATGCGTACAGGTACTTGTGCTTGATGCATCTGTCTAATGGCATCACTCTTGCCTGTGGGATATAATTGGCTTTCAGAAGATAATTTCAGAGTCCACCCTGTTTTTTTTGTTGCTGTTTGAACAGCATGAATGTTTGAACAAAATTAATGTTGAGGCTTTTTTTCTCTGGCAGAAATGCACTGCCTCATTCTCGGTAGGATCACTTGCTACAGCAGTTTCACTACTTAAGTTCAGAGTTTTGCCCCTGGTATCTTCCTTCTGTTTAAGCACTAAGGCTTCGGAGTGGAAGTTCCCAGTTGAAGGTCTGCAAAACCTATGCAGCTTGTTTTGATGTCTGGAGTAGGAACAAGTGATGTGTGAGGGTTGTTTTTTTGCCTCTTTGCTGCAGGATAAGCTTTACGCTATTTCATTTTACTTATTTGCTGCTTGTGAGTGAACAGACTTCTGTGTTTTCTGTTGAGTGGCATCGTGCTCATGCTGCAGTGAAAACTGACTTTGTGGACCAGATGTGGATTTACAGTCAACTTGAAATATCCCATTGAAAGTTAAGTTTCCTGAACATGTCAAGTACTACTGAATTTGAGGGCAAGAGACTAGAGGTCAAAAACTCGTCCCTCATTTCTCCTCATCTGTGTGCTTGATGTGGCTTTCAAGATTATTCAAAAGCACATGTTTGCAGGCACTATTATTATTAAATATGACTTTTTTTCCTGAGCTTCCTCATGTAACCTCTATCAAGTGGGTCACACTGACACTCACAATAATGAGTCACATCAACAGTAAATGCAAACCATATGTTGGCTTGTGTGTGTGGTTTTTTCCCCCCTTATTTTACACATGGCTTCTTGTTACTTTCTAAATGCTGACTTGAATTTAAACCCCGTTCAGCACCTGAATATCTCTTTGGGGTGGGGAGCTATGTAGTTGGAGGTTTCTGTTGAGAAACCAGAGCTTGATGTCATTGCTTGAGCTATGCTAAAATACATTCTGTCTTTGCCACGGATTTCCTGTGTACCCTTAGACAAGTCACTTAATCCTTTTTACGTTTTTCTCCTGTCTTGTTTCATCTGCCTGTAAATGGGAGCGTTGTAGAGCTTCTCCAGAGTACTGCAAAGCAGACCAGGGAACTGCGTTGAAGGGTCTCATGTTGGGTGGTGCTCTATGGGCACAGAATAGCTGTTTATATTTGGAAACTGGGTATGCAAAGTGTAGGAGGAGAAAGAGGCTTAGTGGTGAAATGATTTGCTTATGCTCACATTCTAGGTTTGTGACAGCTCAGGGACTGGAACTGAAGGCCCTGATTTTTAAGTAAGGGCCCCAAAACCTTCACCAATAAACCAGGCTTCCCACAACTTTCTCTTTTAACTTAAGTGTCTACAGCATGTGGCATCATAGAGTAGATTGGGTTGGAAGGGACTTTAAAGCCCAGCTAATTCCAAGCCTCTGCCACGGGCAGGGACACCTCCCAGCAGCCCAGGCTGCTCAAGGCCCATCCAGCCTGACCTTGGGCATTGCCAGGGATGGGGCAACCACAGCTTCTCTGGGCAACCTGGGACTTCATCACTCTCATAGCAACAAAATTCGTCCTGATGTCTAACCTAAATCTACCCTTTTTCAGTTTAAAACCATTGCCCCTTGTCCTATTGCCACGCTGTGACAAAAAGTCCCTCTGAAACTTTCTTGTAGGCCCCCAAGTAATGGAGCCTCCCTTTAAGTACTGAATATTAGTGCTTTAAATCACTGGGTAAAGATTTGTGAGGTTGGCCCAGCAGCAGTGATATGCAGCAGGAGTTGTTCAGAGCTGTTCTCAGTTTAGGCAATGGTGAATTTTCCATCATCTTGCCCTGGTGGGCTGCCCTTCTCTCTGGCAGCTGGCCTGGAATCCCTGTGTTGCTCTTCTGTCCCATCTCTGTGATCATTGGCACTCAAAATGGCTGCTGGGGTGTTATTTTTTTGCTCTGGTGCTGGGTAAGGATCCAGGAGCAGCAGTAGCCTGGTGTCCCAGCACTGGTAACTGGCCACATGCTCGCTTTCTCTGTTGAGCACTCAGAGCTGTGTGTCTGCTCATAGCCTGGCAGAGCTACGTGGTGGGCTAAGTTTAAACTTCATACTGGGGAGAAGTGGAAGAGCATGGCACACGTACAGAAAAAAGGAGCATAAATCAGTGTCTTCTCTCCCAACCTCCCAGTTTGGAGACTGGGGCTGCCCAGCTGGGGGGTGTACCAGTAGCACCCAGAGCATCCCTTTGCTCCAGTTCACAGGGTGAGCTTGGCATCCCTCCCAGTTTCAGATCCATTGGGAATATAGACTTGGAAGGGGAACAAAGTACTTGGAGAAAGGTGGAGTCTGATCTGTGAAGCTGAGTCCATGCTGGTTTAAGCCACCAGGAAGGGAACTGAAGCGTACGTGTTTAAGTTAGCATGCGCCAAGTCATTTGCCACAGCTCAGCTGATGGGCAGTAACTGAGGCTCTAGTAATTTAATTGCGTTTGATCATGTGCTTATATCCTATTTAATTTTGGAGTCAGTTACTAGTGGTTAGACTTTTTCTTTTGGGAGATGATTTTAAATTGTCCCATAACATTAAGCTTGCAGCCTTGCAAGAGATGAATGCTTCTGACGGCTGCTGGCTGGGCTAATACTCAACCCTGCTGCAGATTTCCCGGGTTTGTTGATGTGGCTCTTTGAAGGTTTGAGGTTATGACAATCACTTTATTGGCTCTGTCATTTGCCTAACTTTCTCTTTCTTTCTTCCCTCAGTGGCTTAACTCACGAGTCTCACAAGAAGGATGTTGAACAGGTCTACCTCCGCTGTTCTGAAGGGTCGATAGAGTGGATGTATCCCACGGGAGCACTCATAGTCAATCTGCGACCCAATACTTCACCTGCCTCATACAAACATTTGACTGTTTGCATAAAGCCCTTCAAGGACTCTGCAGGAGCAAATATTTATTTGGAAAAAACTGGAGAACTGAAACTCTTGGTCCGAGATGGAGAACGCAGCCCCAGTAAAGTGTACTGCTTTGGCTACGATCAGGGGGGCCTGTTTGTTGAGGCCACTCCTCAGCAGGACATTAGCAGGAAGATTACAGGCTTCCAGTACGAATTGATGAACAAGGGGATTGCATCTGATTTGCACACAGTTTCTGGTGAGTTCTGGGATAATGGTCATATTTTCACGTACTGTATTGAATGCATAACAGATGGTGGAGTGAGTGAGTGGGAAAGTGGTTGGGTCTGAATTTCATGTGCTTTTAAGGACATGTTTTATAAACAGGCTATTGCGGAAGAATTGATTTTTTTTTTCTTTTTTTTTTTTTTTTTTTCTTTTTTTTTGCCTTGTTGTTTTTTTGGAAGCTGGTAGCATAGGCTGAATTCCAAATGATTTGTTAAGGGCTACATTGTGAACAGTTCTCCCCTTACAGGCATGGGGTGAATCACAGGAACTGGCTTTACCCTGCAGTGAACTCCAGTGTGAACTGGGCTTCCGAGCCTTGCTGTAACAGTTTTCTAACCACTATTTTACTCAGTTTTTAAGACCCCACTGCATGTTTTGAATAACAAACATTTAAACAAGGAGGAACTCCTTTTCCGTGATTTTTTTTTTCTTCTGCAACTACTGCTGCTTGCTGACCTAATTATTGCTTTTTTTTTTTTTTTTTTAAACAAGGAAAGTGGTGTGTTCCTTCCTCAACTCTGGCTGGTACACTCTCTGGAGCATTACTGTGTGATGCTTTAACACAGTGTCTTCTCTCACCCATTCTGTAGAGCAAGTTCTGCAGTGTTACACCAGGAATGTTTGTAGGAAGGGGGTATGGACAAATTGAAAGAGTTTACAAGCCTGAAAAGTCTGATACTAAATAAAAAGCTAAATACTGTTTGAGAACAAAAGCTCTAGGTGTAACCTGAATTATGCTAATCAATTAGGCAGTTTGGAAAAAAAAGAGTAACTAGCATTTGTGGAGGATGGCAAGGGGAATGGGAAATTCTTTTCAGGTAGGCACTATCTGATCCCTGCTTCTCCTCTGTGCAGAATTGCCCCTAACTCTTACCCTGAAACCTAGGAGGGGAGATTTCCAGTACAGCTAGAGAACCAGCAGGCTGAGGACAGTTTGTCCCAAAGGACTAGGAAGGCATCAAGGTTTGGGTGTCCTCTGTGGGGAGCTGTGGTGGCAGCCAGGTTTCTCTTTTTGTAGTGGTGTGGGGTGAAGGCAGCCCCACAGCAATGCACACTTGCAATGTCTTGGCACAGGGTGAAACCCAGCTAAAAATCAGCCCCAAAAGCAGTATGTAGGCTGCCGAGTTTCAGTGGCATGGATGCCCTGTGCTTCGGCTGAGAAGCTACTTGATACGCAGTGGTGTGGCTAATTAGACTGCAGCTGTATTTCTAGGCAGCGCATCTCTCATCCTTTTTTGGGATAAATGATTGCAGAGCTCGAGTCCCATTCTCCCTCCTCCCCTCGCTCCCTTCCACAACAGGACCCTGCATTTATACGGCTGTATATTTGTGCATACTTGCCCCTCTGCTAGCATTTGGATGTTGGCACACTGGTTCAGATGTGGCTTTGTTTTACACAGATCTTAGTTTGACCCTGATAGACGATTCCTAACTTAGCAAGACGGTAGTTGGCTGAGGGCTAATGCAGTAACCCCAGTAACTGATAGATGGCGTGTTTGCCATTAAAACCAAAAAACTATAAACACAAATATTCAAATATTTAAGTTGCCCTCTTTTCTCCTGCCCTGTGTGCAACTTGCAGGGCAGCATCGAGGGTTGTGCATTTAAAGCAGACTTCCCTGCTTCTATGTTGCATGAATGCTGCAAAAGAGGTTGGGTGTCTGCAAATGCAAAACTGCAGAGCTGTTTTCCCAGCAAGATCATTTCTGCAAAGATGAATATACTGTGCAGAATGCTAGCTATGTAGTAAAATTCCATTGCAGAAGACATTAAAT
Organism: Aythya marila; assembly: GCF_965140915.1. Classification (NCBI taxonomy): domain Eukaryota; kingdom Metazoa; phylum Chordata; class Aves; order Anseriformes; family Anatidae; genus Aythya; species Aythya marila. The sequence goes on along the minus strand of NC_139059.1, from coordinate 6,885,185 downwards.
ACATTGTTTAATCAGTTATTTGGAGAATGTTCCCAGATTCAGTGCTTCTTTCTTTGGCTGTGAGGATGGAGACACAGGCAGGCTAGCCATAAGCAAGTCACTTAAACTTACCAAGGAAAGTCCTAGACACTTTTTTTTTTTTTTTTTTTTTTTTTTTCAAAGAAAAGTTGAAATTGCTTTTGCATATAGGTAAAAATATGCGAGAAGTAATGCTCATTACTGCTGTTTTTAATTTGCACATAGATACGGTTTCTCTTGAGCTTTGCTAAAATCAAGTGGACTTGCTGCTGGCATGCTCACTATCCCCACTCGGCACAAACTGCAGTGTTTTTAGAACTGAGTGCTCCTCATTCCACATAAAATCTTGGAGATTTCTGAAGTTGATGGGAGCTTTCTTCAGAGACTTTCAGAAGTCAAAGTGAGGACTGAATCCAATTACAGCCTTCCTCTTTGATAGGCATATTAAATCACTTTTTCTGTGACTGCTGTATTTTCAGCTGTAACAGACACTGATTGAATTTCAGTGCTGTCTTATAAAACAACGTGGTAGGCTATCTGCTTCACGCTCCAAGTGTCTTGTTTGGACAGAAGAAGCTTTTTAATAGTTCATCAGCAGAGCCTTCAGGGCAAACTAGGGATCTCTATTGTATTTTAAATTATTTCTCTTCCCTTTTTTTGGATCCCTGGACTCTGGGGAGGGGTGGCGGGGGGTGAAAACATGATGAAAATGCCATACATGACTCTTTCCACTACTCAGTCAGATGAGCACTTTTATTCTCCTATAAATATCTATATGTCTGGGGAAACTGCCAAATAGCTGCCTTGTGAGGCTTCTATGGAGAAATATATTTGGGGCTCTCTGCAATTTGTGGACCTCCTTTCTTCTGTAGCTGCTTCTAGTTTTTCTGTGAAACCTCCGAATAAATGCCCTTTGCCGAGCCGTTCGTTTGGAGAGGAAGTTTACGAGTGACTGACTGAAATCACCGGCGGCCTCTTTGTCAGAGGGGAGGCTCGAGCCAGGAGCAAGTGCTGACCTTAAAGGAGCTGAAAACTGGATTTGAGGCTCTGTGTTTCCATCCAAGAATACTTCATACTCAGTCACACAAGCGGCTTGGGGCGCTTTGGTGGCAGATTGAACCTGACCACCCATCTATGGTAGATCGGTGGCGCGGGAGGTAGGTGTGTAGATGCTGCCGCAGAGCGGGGCAGAGGAAGCTCACCCGCTTCCTGGCCTCGGTTAGCGAAGAGCTGAGGGCATGAAGGGCACGTTGTCATCTGGGCTCTGCTGTAAAAACCCCAGGTGTGGGGTGCTCCAGCCCTTTTCCTTGAGCAATAACTGCTCCAGCAATCACCAACGATTTCTCTCAACTTTCCTCAAATGGTGTGTTTGTTTCCTGGTGATAATTATTGTACTCTGCCCCTGAGTTTACTCTCTCTTCCTAACCTGGCATCCCCAGCTCTGATTAAAGAGTGTAAGTCATCTGTTTAATACTTTAATGACCTGTTGTGTCCTCGGAGCCCTGACATTGCAGGGTGCATCAACAAATCAGCAAAGCTTGGCAGGGTGCCTGTGGTTTAATTAGAAAACCTCAAGTTTTATTAGTTTACAGTCATTCTTTCCCACTTAATCAGAGCCTAGCAAATAATTTAGTAGAAAACACACATAGGTTCTGAATAGGCCTTTCCCTTTTCTCGGGAAGGTTGAATGACACAGCACACCCTTACAATTTTCCAAATCTGGGGGGGGATTTACCCCTTTTGCTGGCTCTGAGTTTGCCTAGCCACATTCTCTTAAGGTTTCCCTAGCCGAAGGAAATACTTGCTGTGCACCAGTATGTTTTAATCTGGATTGCTGAAGTTTGGCACAGGATAGTTTTTAGTATGGTAGTAGCCAGTGAATAATGCATTTCACAGTGCTGTGAGTTTGCAGTTTCTTGTCCTGGGAACAGCAGCAAAGGCAAGGATGCTACAGAGCTGGTTTTCTGTAACCGAGTGCTCCCACAGGAGGGTCACCTTGACAAGTCAGGTGCCTTGGTGGGCATGTACTCCCCTTGATACCCAGAGATAGGTGACTGAAAATGCTTCTGATTTCAGATTAGGTTTTGGATTGGACCCCTGTATAATTCCCATGCATGCTGATGGTCCATTAACTCCAGTTTATGCTTTCAGTAGGCTCTGGAGCCTCGTGTTTGCCCAAGTGAAGAACTGAGGCAGGGTGACATTTTGGCCTGAGGCCATCCGAGAAGCTGCAGAACTTGTTTAGGTTGTTGAGTTCTGTTGATTCTAATCTGTGCTGCTTGGGCTGGAATAAAATACCCTGGGTCTCTCTTATACTGGCAAGAAGATGTAGGTCTTGCCAAAAGATGTCTTAATCCCTGCAGTTGCTAGCAGTTTTCTGAGGGCCATGACCCACCAGAACTCGGCTGTGGTGGAGCACACGTGCTTGGTCTGGGTCTGCCTTGCACCAGGGCTGCTTGGGTTAAATTCCTGTGAAAAGTGTGAAGGTCCCTTGGGAGTCATTTGCTTTTTCAGTTCTTCAGCTTCTGCTCAAATAATCCGAAATGAGGATCTACAGGTTTGACCAAGCGTTGTGGAGGACTCAAAGACCTTTATTTTGTTACCTGAAGTCTGCTTTCAAGCTCTGGATGCAGCTTTGTGCAAGCACAGTTTGCTTTTCCCATTGTACACTCCCAGGGATGTCTATAATTTGATTGTTGGAGCTCAGGAGGTAAATGGAAAGCAATTTCGTTACCCACCCACTTTTGTGTAGTAAAGAAGTCAAACTTTAACAAAAAATGTCCCTTTATCTTGATGGCATCTACCCACTTAGTGCAGGTTCGGGTAACTGTTTTGTACGTTTTCTTTATTAATGCTGGGCACCTGGCTGAGAACAGTAATAGATAGAAGGCACGGTGCTCTAGTGGGTATCTGAAAAACACCACAAAACTGGATAAATCCAGTTAAGTAATTAAGAACAGTATTCAGCTATTTCCTGTATGCTGTTAATTCACTAGCCTGAGAAAACAGATTGGAAATTAAGAAAGCTCATAAATATATGGGTTATGGCAGTGTTTCTCCTAACAGATAGCTTTCTGAAGCACCCTTCTTAACTTCTGATCCTTCCTTTCCTACAGTTTGGGCTTGGCAGAGGTGGGGCACCAATCTGCCTTATCTCGGTGTGTTCTCCCAGAGCTGTTGCCATTGCAGCTCGGAGGCCCCTAATCTCACCCTTTTGTCTGGTTGCTCCCAAATGTCCAATTCCTTTTACTTCTTGCAGGCTGAATGCGCTGCTAAGCTTTGTAAGCTGAAGCAGCAGATGCACTGCTGTGTTTTTCACTTCTTGCTAAAGTCAAAGCAGTTTTGCTTTTCGTACAAGAGGCTAATTAACAGGAAGCTGTGGCTGGCATGCCTGCTCTCTGCCAAGGTGCATGCAGCATGGAAATCGCGGTTCAGCCCCTGGTGTGCTCATCACTGGCACTAGCAGCAGAGGTGATCGAAAAAGGCTCTTGGAACACTTAAACTGAAAGTCCCCGTGACCTTTATGCACAGGTACTCTTGAGTCACTGTGACCATCCGAGGTGCTGGCACAGAGCAACATGGCAGGGCTGGGAGCACCGTGGTGTGCATGGGGCAAAAGCATTCCAGTAGTCCCCATGACTTCTGAAAATTTGTTTTCTTGACCTCTTTTTTTCACACCCCCTCCCCACAGTTTTCTGCACTGCATAAAACTCACACCTATTGGGGATAAGTTGTGTTATGGAAAAAAAAATAAAATCTGAACATGGTGTGGTGTGAGTTGCAATTAACAGAATTTAAACAGCACTCCTCCCACCAGGATTCGCTTGTGAAATGCATAACGAGCAGCAAAGCAGCATGGGGGGGATCTGCTGTTTAATGCTGAGCTAGTGTTGGGTGGCATGCACACATGGGATGCCTTCTGGTACAGCTGAAAGTTTGCTGCTGTCTTCTATGCTTTTTTATTTTTTTTATTTATTTTCCCTAAGAGATCAGCAGCAACTCACCAGGAAGCAGCCTATAATGCCATTGCCCCGAATACACCAGCTTCATTTGTTGGCTTGCAAGGGACCCTTTGGACACTCCCACTTTAAGATATGTTATTTTCTGAATACTTCTTTGTGTGCTTATCCTCTTTGCAGGAAGGTTTTCTTTAGTAACTTTCATGTCTTTTCCCATGGTAAGAGATGATAGCACCTAGAAACAAAGTAACTCCTAATGGAAGAGAAAATCGGATTTCTGAAAAAGCATTTTAAAATAAACTAGTTTTCAAGGGGATGTTGCTTAACAGGGTGTCATGGGTCCACATCTGAATAGATCACGCTGTGGCTGTTGTGTAACTACGTCTGGAATGGGATTAAATTTGAGGAGCTAGAAACCTGCTCTAATTATTCATGTGCCTAAAGGGGCCAGATTTGCAGTGAGTGACTGCAAGAAGAGTTAAAGAGCAGAGGCTATGGGGGCTTCTTCCTGTGCGAAACAATTTCAAAGTGCGTTTCTGATGCATGGATAGCAGAAATGCCCTACTTACAGTCTTAAATTGAGCAAGGGAGACGATTTTGGGCATCTGAGCCTCAATAAGATCAAAAATATTGAAGTGAGAAGTCTTCAACAGAAAAAATAAAAAATAAATAAAATGGAGGAGTGCCCTAATTTAGTCTCTCCTTTCCCCAGTCAAATGGGTTTGACAGCAGTCTCCAGTTGCCCCGCGTGTCTTTTGATGTTGCCAGGACAGTAGCTCGTTCTGCAGTGGGCAGACGAGGTGACAATGGAGCTGCAATGATAAATACACAGCTGCAGGGGAGAGCATGTAAGAAAATAGCTTATTTTTGCTAGACTGGCCACGAATGCCGTTAGCTTATTTCCCAACTCAGTGGGCAGTCAAAACCAATAAGCAGTCAGGTGTATTGTCCGGGCAGCTGGGGCTCTGCTTTGCTCTGACCTTTATGTACTGCAGGAGATAGTCCCCACAAACAGATTTGCAATCCAGCGGAGTTGCTTGGCAGTCTTTAATAATGCTCTGTGCTTGCTCGGCAGAAGTGTTTAGTTTGCTAATTCCTGAGGCTGTAGTTATAGAGGGGATGGGGGGGCTGCATTCCTCACCCCCCATCTCCCCCCTTCCAGGAGGCATAAGGAACTTAGGTCAAAATGTGCCTATGTTAGGGGCTTGATTTTCAGGGCAGAAAATCTTTTTAGCTCTAATCTGTTGCAGAAGTCAGAAAATATACACAGTAATATTGCATGGATACTTGGCAGCTACCCTGGACCTAAAGCTGTCATTTTCTAAATCTGACCTTGGGAGGCTTAATATTGGGTCAAAAAAGCCGCAGCCATACGAGACACAGCTCTATCTGGCATTAATTTCTGCTGATGATTCAAATATGATAAATGAATATTATTTTTTGTGTATGTGGTTCTGTGGGCTTTCTGCCCTCTCAGGTATCCTACACCACCCCAACTCCTGTATGGGGTCTGGGCACTGACTCCTGCAGTAAGCATGGGCTCTGCAGTGGGCTCATGCTACCTGGGCAGACAGCAGTTGTTGCCCATGTGCTTTCTGCATCGATACTGTGCTGCTGGTAGTCTGGCAGTGAAGTTTAGTGCTGGGATGTGCACACAGAGCCTGCCCTGGCTTCCCAGTGCCTTAACCCATCCCCAGGATCGTTTGTTCGTGCAGGAATGGGCTCTGCCCCAGCAGAGCAGTTGGTAGCTTTACACCACCATAATCTAGGTCTAAGTGGAAGTGAGAAATGTAAGGCAGAAAAAGGAAAAAAAAAAAGTCCTAGCTTCTGTAGGACAGGTCAATGATCTTAAGATGATGTAGAAATGTATGCTGTTAAGGTTAAAAAAAAAAAAAAAAGCATATCTGTCTTAAAGCTTTTCCTGTTACCAATGACAAACCTGAAGTAACTTTTCTAGGGTTAACTGAACAGTGATGTTGCCTGCATGAGACTTAGCCTGTGCACAGTCCTCTTCAAGAACAGGCTGATCAAATAAATGTGGTTTTAAAATGAAAACTGGCCTTGTTCCTTCAGAGCTCTCCCACATACCAAAAAGAATTTGATTTCTAGAAACAGGAAGAAGGGCCTGTGTGGATGTGAGTGCAAAAGTGCTTTGCAAAAGTGCCTTTTTTTTTTTTTTTTTTAAGAGTCACTTCATCTTTGATCTGTCATTACTCTGCTCTCAGGGTTTAAGTTTAACCAGGCACTTGTTACTTAATTCTATTCCCCTGCTCCATGGGAGGCATTAATGGCCCGAAGAGGAGGGGAGGCGTCTGGCTCAGCTCCTGCCAGGCTGTAGGTGCTGTTCCAGCCTCTCCTGGGCATGGGCTCTGGCACCTGAGCCATGTGCCTGGCCACACAGCTTCCCTGGGACACAGGAGTGAAAACCACATTACTTTTCCAATTTCTGCCCTGCAAGCATCGCATGCCATCTCTGCTGAGTGTTTTACTAGCTGTCTGTCAGAGACAAAACCAAACAAGACATCAAAACTTTCTTCATAGCTTTATGTTTTCCTAGATCTCATTAGGGCGTGCTTTTACAAGGCCACGGAATGACATTTTCTTTAGAAGAAAAACATATTTTCTGAGGGAATTTCAGGAGTGGATGAATCAAGCCATGAATCTTGTTTGAGTCAGGAGAAATATTTGCTGGGCAGCGGAGGGGCAGCGCAGAGGTGCAATGCTGCAGCTGTGTGTGCTGGTGGGGAGCCAGGTCCTGCCCAGCCCTTCCAGAGTCTTCCCTCAAGCACCCAGAGGCACTGCTGGCTCCTCATGCCCCGACTGTCCCAACCTGCCCAGTGCCTCCAGTCCCCTGTCCCTGCTGGGGCAGCAGCACTAGGTTCGAGGAGGGAGAGAGGCATCTTCTCTGGGATAAACAGACCATTTTTTTTTAATATTGGTTTTATATTGGTGTCTTGTGCCCAAACACCAGGAGAAATTCCTAGCAGTTACTTGCTGTCTGTTTTTCTCTTAAATTGCAGGAAGAGAGAGAAAGCAAAGAAATGGCAGATGATTGCAAATACTGCTTGTCCAGGAGCGTGTGCGAGCATAATTGCAGAGAAGCTTCTTGTTTGCTGGGCTCTCTTCTCTGGTGCACTTTGAACAGTGGAAATTCAACTGAAAATTTGGTTTGCTCAGTAGGGCTATTTGGATGGAATACATTTCAGGCCTGACTGTAACTGAGGGTTTTTATAGGGCTGGTGATGCAAGGGGTAAATGCAGGAGCCTGGCGCTGGCCTTGCTACTGTGGCATCACCGCCTGCCCCAGCGGGGCTCTGCCACGAGGTTTGTTGCAGCAGCCTGGAGCCCAGCACTGCACTGGGAACAAGAGGGGAGGCAGCAATGGGGAGGGTAAGCAGTGGTTACATATGGCAGGAGTGGAGACAGGGCTGGGAGAAAGTGTTTGGGACATGCAATAAGCAGCCCAGAAGAGTTAGGACAGCAGGAAGTGTCTCAAAGGTATAACACTTTGCAGAATTTCTGCTGGGTTGATGCAACTTGTGCCTGGAGGTCGAGCTTAACGGTATCTGATGATACTTGAATAAAAACTGCTCTGTGATTTTTTTTATTTTTTTTTAAACAACAACAAACAAATGGCTGTTTGTGTTTCTTGCTGACCTTTCAGCTCATTTGTTAGAATGGGTACTGCATCTTGGAACAGCAGAAAGACATTGACTCTGCAGCCCCAGAGGACCCTTACGTGCTCTGTAGCTGCTGAGCCAAGTTTCATTTTGAAAGCTGTTGCAAATGGAGCTTGCCTAGTACCAAATCTCTTCGTCAAACTGTTTACATAAATAGTCTTCTTTGGTGCTTAGGATTTTAATACCCTCTTGGAAGACATTTCTGTGAAAAGATAAATTTCTGGTTTATGGCCTCTTGTCTTAACGTTTCTCAGAATGCAAAGGTCATCACATCTCTAATGGTGAGGTTTACAGTATGCTTTTTTTATTCTTTCTATGCAGGAAGGAAGTGGTATTAACTCGATTCTCTTGGCACAATCCATGGCACAGCATGTGAAAGTCTGCATTTCGTTAAACTTATTTGCAGGTTTAAATAATACTCAGTCATGGTCTCTATTTTACAAGTTACTTCTGGAAACTTGTATATACGTGCAAGTTGGACTGAGTGTTAGAAAAGAGCTAGGACAAGGAACTAGTAGAGTAGGTGCTTTCTTCTCCAAAAATGTAAAATCACCAATGGCCCTGCTTCAGGTACAGAAGTCAGGAGAAAATCTGCAGTGCAGCAGCATCCTTGTTTTGGTCCAGCTGTTAAATCAGTGTCTTGTCCTGTACCAAGCAGTGGCTGAGTTGTGGCTGTAGAAGAAGGGAGACCTCAAGTTTTTTTATCTGTGCTGTGTTTTTTTTGTCAGACTGTTGTTCTGAGCTCCCTTCTCTGCTCAGCACGGGAGCTCAGGTTAACTTCCCAGCAAACGCAGGGATGAATCCTGCCTTCAGAGGAGCACTCTGCTCCTAAGCTGCCTCAGTACCTGATCCAGAGCACTGACTTTCTACTGGTCTTAGAAGCACAATTCCTCTGGACCCTGTGTGCAAAGTATCATCAAGCCAAGGATCTGGGAACAGCGTGGGTCCCACTGTTGGATTTGCTCCCTGGCTTGGCGTTTTCCTACTGACACGCTGGGAAAAGTGCAGTGCTTGCAGAAAGCCGTGTAATCCTATCCGTCCAAAGACAGGAAAGCCCTGTAAAACAAAGGAGTGATGAGAGAGCTCCTCTGTGTGTTGTGACTGGGTGTCAGTAACTTCCAGCCCAGCTGGGGAGATGCTCTGTGTCGTCCGGCCACGTTTTCCCCATCTGTGTGGCTGCAGGTATTTTGTTAAAAGCAGGTGTGCTCTGTTGGCTTGAGCTCCTGGCTAATATCTTCATGTTAAATGTAAGATGTATTGAGCTACAGATATATTGATATAGTTCAAGGTGGTGTTTCAGTGTGGGGGTAGTGAGTGCTTTGAGGCTCAGTGTTATTTTGGCTTCCTCAGGAAGAGCTTTCTGAGGGAGTGAGGAAAGTTGAAGGTATATTTAGAAAGGAGGTGATTAGTCAGAACCTGGTAAACCAGAGAGTTGTCAAATTCTTGTCTACCTCTGCTGCAAAGTAGCAAGTATTTTAGCTTCAGATATGAGCTGTGAGAGGCTGATTTCATGGCAGAAGTGATGCTCCTTCAAAAAGGAAACCTAGACAAGAATTAGAAGGATTTATTCAGCTTATTAATTTGTGAAAGCAGGATCGGGGGAAGATTTTTTTTGTGTGCTCATATGATGTTTGCCCTTAAATCCTTGTGCCCAAGCTAAATCACTGAGCCCGTGATCAGTTGCACCGTAGTCATTTCTGCTAAGGACTCAGAAAAATGACTGAGAAATGCACCATCATTGGAGAAACCGCATCTGTATTTTTATAATATGCTCCCGGAAGCCTGCACTCTGTCCTTCCAGGAAGGAGACTCATCCTACGATGCCCTTTTCCAGTATGGTTGTAATTACAGAGCTGCCAGCAAGAATGTAAAGGGTGTGGGTGGGTGTTTTTTTGTTCCATACGAACCGGTGCTGATGTCAGCCTGAGAGCTTTCATCCTGGAGACCGAGGTCTCCTGTGGCCCCACACTTGAGCTGCTTGAGGTCCTGCAGCACCGGCTGGTGTGGGGTAAATCAGCCTGGCCTGCGACAAGGCCCATTTGAATATCTTCTGTTGAGCCTGGAACCGAGAGGAAGAGCTGCCTGTTTTAATCATTGATTCACACCTAGGGCTGACAGAAAATGCTCCAACCCTGTTTGTATCTCCCCTGTAGCTTTAGGTACTTAAAAATGTCTGATTGCTCTTCAAAGGGTTATTCAGAAATACGAATGTGTGGGTGACGTACGCCAAGGAAACTGGGAGTGCAGAGAAACCAGTGGTGTGCTTCCCTCCCCCACGATCTGCACCTCTACCGCACCGCACGCGTGTGCAGGCTGCTTAATAAAACCAGAGGGTATTCCTCGGTAAAGCGGTTTTCTGCAATTACTTTGTGTTAAACAATTTCACTTCTGCTTAAAGGGCGCCTCTCTTCCTGTGCATGCTGTCAGGGCGATGATGTTGTTCAGCTACCCAGAGCCATGGTGCGGATGGGGAAGGCTGTGTGAGCTTGGTAAATGGAGCTTTGGGACGGTGTGTGAGGGCCTGCAGCCCAGTTCTTCCAGGCTTTTTGATATCTGTGGGGTTGGGGAGCATGCTGAGAACATGCGGGACAGACTGGGTTTTATTATTTGTTGGTTAGAAGCTGGTTTCAGAGTAAGGTAAGGTCGGTCAGAGCCCGGGGGGGCTGTTGAAACAAAGGATATGACACTTGCTGAAAGGAAGACCAGGCCTGTTCTTGTGGGTTCTGTGGTATCTACAGCCAGGGCCCACACAGACCACTTTGAATGAGTCCTGCAGGGAGCTTTTGTCCTACACCACGGTGATGGCCCTTCAGATAACCCCAGCTACTGCTTTCACAGCATAGAGGGGTTGTGCACAAGTGCCTCAAACCAAGGGAGGAAGGGCTGGAAATGTATGCGTGTGCCCTGAGAGGACACCAACACCTACCTGCAGCTCATGAGGTGGTGGGGAGACTCGTGCTACCTTGCAGCACTGAGTGCACCCTTAAATCCATCCCCAACATAGCAGGAGATTGTCCCTAGACAGCTCAATTCTTCGATACTGACTGGGTTAGGGGCCTTCTGGAGCTCAGGGCACCTCCTCAGGGCATGTCCCCCTCTCTTCCTGAGCATTTCTGCCTCCCTGCGGAGAGGACCAGCACCGTGTTCGACAGAGCTGTTGGCCAACAAGTGCAGTCTATTGTTAGCATCGCCACGTCCTCCTCGGTAACATCAGGTTCAGAGGGCAAATCGCTCAAAGCAGCTGGGACATGACTGCTGGCTTGTGAGGAATGATGTAATTACATCTCCCTCTGCGGGGAGGTGAATAGAGAGGCCTTTGGAGGCGCTGGACGGCGGGGTGGAGGGAGAGGGCTGCCTCAGGTTACTTCAGGTCAGGATACTGTCAAAATCCATCAAAGGCATTCCCAGGGGAGTCGGCAGCCGACGTGCACAATGCAGGCTTTATGCCACAAGCGGTGTGGTTGAGTTATAGGCATCTGGACTTTAGAGGGCTTCAATAAAATGTTGCTTTTCTCTCCCTTTTTTTTTCCTCCTTCCCCTGCTGCTGTATGAATTAAGACTCTTTGGCTTATCGAGTTTAAAGGAATTAGGGCAGCTGATGTTGATGTTGTTGCTGCTGGAAGTTCGGAGACTTGCTTTTGGACACGAGAACCTGGGCAGCCCTCGAGACGTCCCCAGGGAGTCGGTCATCCAGCAAACACTGTCTCGTGTTTAGCAACTGAGCTGGTTTCCTCAGAAAATGAACATCTACGCCTGCTGTGCATGTGTAATTTTTTATTTTATTTTTAGTTTTCATATAAATAAGAATGCTTCCTCTTTTAGCTTGAAAGTGTGCACGCGGTTTTCATCTGCTGATGGAGAAAAACACCTGCCACCCAATCTGGAGTGAATTAGTCCCGAAGTGCACCCCAAATAACTAAACTGCAGCATAAACACACGGATTCCTTTATGGCTGTAATTCAAAAGAAAGCATAGGCATTCCCTCCTTCTTAGGACTTTGTTTCTTTTGTGAGACTGTATAGGAATGAAGCTTTGGTTGTAGTGGGTGAGTGTTATTTGCTTTTTAATGGTCCATTTACCTCAGCAGTAATCCTTCACAACTTGCTTTCCATCTGTGCTTGCATACCTAGTTTTTGCCACTTGCACGATGTATTTGATACTCTGTGAATGCAGATGTGGGAGCTGTTCCACAGAAGAGGATTTCTGTTCTTCATATGTCTGGTATTGCAGCGATGGATGGTGGTAAATGGTTGTTAAATGAGCTTTCATGCCACCAAACTGCTGTGAGTCAGCATGGATCTGAAGTAGGTTTTAAGTAATGATCTAGTGTGAGCAATACTGAGCACTTTTAATTTCCTCCTGCATTTAAAAAGGATGCAGGATTTTGCCTAGAGTCCACAATTAAAATGATTTGGTTCCGTGTATATGTGTGTGCTTGTTCATTTGATGTATTACAGTGTCAGTCTATTTAAATTGAAGGAACCACTTAAAGTATTTTCTTTTTCATCTTTAATGCAGTTGCTTGTGTTGCACTCCTTCTGAGAACAAAAATGGCTTAGTCATTTTGTTTTTTCAATTTTCTGATGGGGTTGGACGAACTACAGAGATGTCTGGTCTAAACCAAGACTGTTTTCACTCAGACTTAAAAAAGCCGGGATGCCTTTTTATTATTAGATCTTTGCAGAGCAAAATATCTGAAATCTGCCGTCAAAAATGCAACTGTGGATTTTGTGGATGTCCGTCAGTTGTGCTTTGTTTCAGAACTTCTCTCCATGTGAAAATGCTGTGGGATTCCCACAGGTTTGCAGGTCACCTCCATTTGGGGGATCTGACCCAGGTCCCGGTTTGGGCAGAGGGAGGCTGGGGAAGAGGGGAGTTGGCCCTGGATGGGTTCGGTAGGTGCCATGAGTGAAATGACTCTGCGGTAGGATGTTGTGTGACTGTTAGAAGTTTCTCTGTCAGATGAAACTTGGATGTTTGGTCTAGCCACTAATCAAAATCTCTTGAGTCTAAAAATTAAAATACCTTTAAACTGACTTTATTGTAGTACTCAATTATGTCCAGGCTTTGGCTGCTTCTGCTTTTTTCACGATATTAAACAGTTTCCAAACTTTTCCAAGAAAGAGATGAAATGGTATGTAGGGCTGTGGGGGGGGAAAAGAAGGACAGTAAAGGCTGACTTTTTCTAAAGGCCCTGAAGACATTCAGACTTGACTAAATAGAAATGCCTGGAAGATCCAGATGCTTTAATAAAACTATTTTGCCTATTCCTATTCTCTTCTCTTAGAGCTTTTTAACCTTTTTGAATTATTCCTTCAAATATCTCTGCCCAGAAATGTGTACTTTACATCCTCTTTAATCCTATTAAACAGTGTGTTACACTGTGTATTAATCATCTGACTGGAGCAAATCTGGTGGATTTGGTTCAATAATCCTTCTTTCTGGATCACTGCCTTTCTGGGACCTTGGAAAAAATAAGAGGTTTGCCCTGTCTTACGTTGAAGGACTGGCTTGTGCTGACTAACAGAGGAGGGCTGATGGCTGAGCGTCAGAGGCACCGGCTCCTCATTGTTTAGGCTAGCTTAAAAGTACTTCGTACTGCAATGGATAAACTTCTCCAGAAAGCAGGCGGGGGTGAGAGGAAGGGTGTGACAATTTGGGAATCCGGTAACTAAGTGTTTTCAGATGTTGAGGTTCAAAATCTGCATTTTTTTTTTTTTTTTTTTTTTTTTTGGGGGGGGGGAGTGGGGTGACTTCAGCTTTGGGTTTTTCGGGTTTGATCTCGGACAGTGTGATGACATGAGCTGTAGCTCCAGTGCTTCGCCTTTGGCTGTGTTAATCCAGGCAGAACAGCTCGACGGGTTTGCATTTTTCTGACTGATGTGCAAGCGAGGCTTCGAGATGACATCAAGTGAAAGACGTGGACTCTGATCCCTGAGCCTCCAGTGGACAGACTTAATTAGCATCCCTAGGCAGGGCAGACCCTGATAGTAAGCAAATTCCTGAACTCAATGGGGTATTATAGAAACATCTGTACTGCAACTACAGTACCTTCTCCTCAGAAATAGCTGGCTGAGTACAAAGAGGAGCCACATTCTTGCATTGATTAGATTAGTGCAGATATCCAAATGTTTCCAGCAGTACAGGAAATGGTCTTTGTACTGCTTGAGCTCTACCAGATACAGGCTTGAGTTTCCGCTTTGCCTTGACGCCCTCCAACACATGCGTGTTTTTTTTTTCTCCCCTCTTTGCCTCCCCCTTTCTGTAACCTCCTGGATCTTTGATGTGGTGATAGAGTAAGTGGCTTGTGAAATAGCCCAACGATGCTTGATAGAAATTGTAAAAAAGAAGCTTTGCCATCAGCCTGTAAAAGGCACATGATCTTCAAAGCATTTTCAAGAGCTTTGAATTTACAGCAGATCACTCTACAAATGCACCCAGTATCAAAACATATTTTGCATAAGAGCAGTGAGCGTGTGGGGTGTTTGCTAGATAATATATCCCATCAGGAGCATTAAAGAGATCCATATTCCGTCTTAATTACAAAAATCTCATGGGGCTAGGGTTAGCCGGCATTTCTTGCAGCATTATTGATGCCTGTCAGGTCTTTGGACCACTTGCTCCCCCCCCATGAGATTCTGGTTGGTTTAAAACTGGCTATTTATTGCCTCTCTTTTGGTCCTGTGCTAACTCTGCCCCTTTCTCTCCAGCTCCCTGCCGACCATGCAGTGACACAGAGGTCCTCTTGGCTGTCTGCACTAGTGATTTTGGTGAGTTGTTGCTTTCCCCCTCTCTTTGTTGTCTTTCTTGATAGTGGTATCTGTCGCCAAACCTCCACAAACAGCAACAGAAACCTGCTCATGCCTGACAGCTTCCACCAGCAGTAAATGCTGTCCTAAGGGGCTGTGTGCCTGGGAGAGGGAGGAGGACATGGTGTGAAGAACCTAAAAAAGTTCATCTGGCACTTCCCCAGGGTGGACAGAGAATGACCCTGCTACCACGGTGGAAGTAGAAGTTCAAAGACTTCTTGGGTGCATCTATTTGCTGCCCTAAAATGGGCTGCTGACGAAACACCAAAAGTTTCAATAATTTTCTGTGCTTCCCTTTTAAAAGGGGAAATTAATACTGGCTGGTATCCGTGATGGCTGCAGAACAGAAAGTACATTGTCACAGAGCCCTAAGCATCTATCTTGTTGTTATGACTCTTTGCTGGGTTTGATGCTATTTTTCCAATGAAATTATTTTTGTGTTTAAATTTAATATGTGGATGCCCTTTCTGGGCAGGTTATGAATATAAACTGTAACAAACACAAATATGTGCTGGAGGTTACTACTATAAACTCAGTTCTAAAAATAACAAGGGACCAAAAACAGGGCTGCTGTAGTGAAATCACTTCCCCTTGAGCTGCCTAGTTATAGGGGGCTGAGTTTGGACCCCTTCCTTCCAGAGGGGGCTTTGGGAAACCCTTCCTCATGTCCTTTTTCTGTTCCCAGTGATCAGAGGCTCCATTCGAGATGTAACGAACGAGGCAGAAGAGCAAGAATCAATAATTCATGTCGGCGTCAACAAACTGTACAGGCAGAAGAGCAAAGTCTTTCAGCTCACGGGGGAGAGTGGGAACTGGCGAGGACAAATAAAGACCCTGCTGGAATGTGGGGTGAGACCAGGAGATGGAGACTTCCTCTTCACGGGACGCATGCACTTTGGGGAAGCCAGGTTAGGCTGTGCCCCTCGATTTAAAGACTTCCAAAGGATGTACAAAGAGGCGAAAGACAAAGGGCTAAATCCATGTGAAATCGGCCCAGATTGAAATCCCCTGTTTGGCTGAAGACCGCTTTTAGCGTCTGGCCGGGAATATTTCCTGGCCGTGGTGAACACTCTGAATAAAAACGGTAACTGAGAGCATGGCCAGATCTGGATTCAGGCTGAGACCCCGCAGGACACATCTGCAGCCTGCGGTGCTGTTAGACTAATGGAAGCAACAGAGGTACGAGCTCAGAAGGCTGCCAAGCAAGCAAGGCTGGATTTTTAACCAATCTTGTCCTTATGAATTAAGTTATTATATTTTTTTAGTGACTTCCGTAGGAAAACAAACCAAGAAAACTCCCGTGTCTTAATAAAAAACCCAAATGAAAGCCAACATGCCTTTGTATCTTTTTAATACTAATTTTTAAAAATGTCTTAAGCTGATGTAGCATTTGGTATGGTGTATTCTGTATAAATGGCCGAGAATGTGATAGAGCACGGTAAACCATCCTAACATTGATGCTTTGTAAAAAGCTTGGTGTACAATTCACAGTTGTTTCTTACGACAGAAATTTATGGAGCCAAACTCTTGTGTGTGTGTTCTTTTTTATTTGAAAGAATGTACAATCGCCGCCTGCAATTTTTCGTCCAGGCTGGCAAATTCTTTCCATTCCAGAGAAATAAAGGTCCCTGGATTTGACACATGCTGTTGAAAATCTGTCTTTTTCCTTCTCCATAAGGCCGATCTCGGCTGCACCAGATGTGCTCATGGATCAATTTCTGGGCTGCTCCCTTATTTTGTGGCTTCTCTGAGCAGAAGCAGAGTTCCTGTGAGGCATTGGGAACCGCAAAGTTTTTCAAAGGGGAAGCGGGAGCTATTTTTGGAGATTTTTAAACACGTGGCCAGGCAGGGCTCTAAGCATTCTTCTCTCTGATGCCTTTGGGGTTATTTTGGGAATGGCTCCAAGGAACAGGCTGCCCCTTCGTGTTTAGCTCGAAGCCTTTGATCACCCTGGCTGGTAGCTGGGCATGGGGTGGGTGCCTGTGCCTGCCTGGGAGTCCTAGGGCCAGGCCACCTCATAAAAATGAGTGCTCTCATCAGGGTCACTCGTGTAGGCAGAGCCCCATGGGAGCTAAAGGAGCTCTCCCCTCCCTATTCAGTCCCATAATTCTCTGTAACCTGCAATATATCATTTTAATAGTACCTTCCCAAGGATTTTTAACCTCTTGCCTGTGCTACTTCTTCAGCACTTTCTACTGCTCTGACTTTTATTTTAGGCCATCACCTACTTTATGTAAAAGAATTCCTCTTAGTGAGTCTTGAGCCTTCTCCCTCAAATCTCCTAAATCTCCTCTGTGTGGTTGTTGCTTCTGAGGCTCGGGGAGGAGGTCTGGAGTGATTTGGAGGCTGGTCTTCTCAAGTGGAAGCAGGAAGTTCTAAGATGGATGGGACAGAGATGTCCTATGAGACTTGTTAGTGGTTAAAATAAAAGGCTGTACCAAAACATTGGTACACTGTTGCCTGCCTAAAGTGGGACAGAAATCCCTCTGAAGCTATGTCCAGGGACTTCTCCCAGACAGACTTATTTTGTGGGCTTACGGAGGAAGGGGAGTTTCTTTTGGTCATGCAGAGAAGATCTTAGGAGACTTCAGGAGTCTGCTGCTGCTGTTCAGCACCCGTCTCTGCTGCCCTGCCAGCAAACACCAGTACCAGCTCTGTATGGCTCGAGGTTCTTCCAGCCTACTTGGAGTTTTAAAAGGGATGGGTCAGGGCTGGTGGACAGGGAAATGACTCCTTTGTTGTCTTTGGCCTGCCCCAGCCCCTCCACTGGAGGGTTGCTTTCCCTGTGTGGGATCGCCCCCCTGGCTGGTTTCACCACTACTTCAGGGACCTTAGACCAGCCTGTCTTAGACCATTGAAAATGATTCTGTGATTTAGCACCGAGAGGTATCCCAAGTGCATCTAAGGGGGCATTTTGGAAGCCTTGTACCTAACCTCTCCTCCCCTGTTGTGTTTCATGAGTATTTTCCAGCACAGAGTAGCTGCTGGCAGGACGAGGAGGGGAGAACAACATGTTCCTGGAATTGTCTCCAACCTGCCCACTCTCCTCTTCCTATGCGAGGCTGTGGGAATGAGGGGAAGAGGCTGAATTAAATGTTCAGCCAGTATTTGTGAGAGGACTGTGCTAGTAAAATACTGTCAGGGAGACTTTGCCCACTGGAGCTTCAGCTTTGGCTGCAGTTTGATTTTTTTATGGCAATTAAAGTGGTAGATTTTTTAGTAAAAACACTTTTAACCAAGCTTGGAGCCAAATGTTGATCTGGTGCTTTTCTTCACTCTGCTGTCCTCTTTGGCTCTCTGAGGAGGAGCAGGGCTTTGTCTTCACCCTCCTCCAGAGGTGCTGGCCCTGGGGCACTCCCTGCTGAATTCCCCTGAGATGCTGCCCACATCCTCTGAGCTCAGTGGAAATCCTTGGCAGGAGAAGAGATACTGCACTGCTTCTTTGTGCTGTGTCCCAGCTCCACACCACACTGCTGGGGTGCAGCCTTAATGCTCCGTGTTTGCTGCGTGCCCGTCACGCTGCTGGGGTGAGCACAATGACAGAACGTCGGAGGAGTGGCTGGATGAGCAATCACCCAGCTCAGAGCCCAGATCTTTAATCAAAGCGGCATTAAGGTCTTGCTCTACAACATTTTCTCCCCCCCTCCGCCCTTGTCCTTGGCCTGAGCCCTGCTTGCAGCAGCAGGGTTGGTTGATGTGCAGCATCCCCAGCAAGTCATCAGTAATTGCAGGCGTTGCTCCTGGCCGCGGGGCCCGGTGCCACATCTCTCCATAGTGAGGTGTGTGCGCTTCATGCAGCGGGAGGCTAAAGGAGGGGTTCCACCCACAGCCCTTAAATCCACTTCCAAAATGCTCGCCCTTAAGACTTTGAAGCATGATTACAGCTTGACCTATATGTTAGCAGAGCTGTGGGTAGAAAGGATGGATTAAAAATTACCACCTTTGCTCACATGTGCTGAATCTGCTCTATAATGAGCAGCAAATGACACACTGATGTAGTGCTAGGCGAGGACATGCTTGCTGCCACGTAATGAAACACCTTGGCTGAAGGTGACCCAGGACAGAGGTGGGGCAGGTGCTTGCACAGCATTGCCTGTCTTGCTGCTGCAGCTCTCTGAAGATGAAGAGCTTCCTCTTGATACCTAATTAACATAATTAAATTCCTCTTAAAAGCAACACTCTGACTTATCTGTTCTTAAGAAAGCAGAACTAATGAACTTGAATTGCCTTTGTTAGAGTCCCCTTCGGTTGGGCAATACTACCCTTACATACGCACAAGGCATCTGCTGTGCTTTTGCATCTGAACTCTGGCAAGTGCGTGGTTTGGGTTGTTGGTGAAAACACTCGCCATGGCAACTCTCTACTTCTCTGATTTTTCCGTAAAGCATCAGTAATTAGCCCTCTGGTGAGCACTGTCACCTCTGAAGTAAGAGCTGTGCCAAGCCTACTGCAGTGGCAAATAAGTAGGTTGAGAAACTCATGTGGGTGTCTGCGCTGGTCTGTTTGAGGTCTGTCAGATCCTGCCTGCCTCGGGGAAAGTTTGCTCTCTTTCATCCTGCGGAGAGACAGGATCATCTCTGCTCAAAGTACCATGACCTCAGTGCCCAGTGCTGGGAGGAGGAGATTATTGCTTGGTTTGCCTACAGCCTGACCAGAGGATCTTGATGAAAACACCAGTTTGCTTCCCCTTCAGGGGGAACAGGCTGTTTTCCAAGCTCCACTGATAGGCTTTGCCTCTTGCATGTGAGCCCTGGCCAGCTGCGAGGCACGCACCTCCCTGCAGCGTGGCTGGGCGATGCCCCATCACATGCTTAAGTCAACTGTTTGGAAGAGCAGAGCCATTTGCAAGCAGCTTTTCAGCGAGCTTTTCTCTATTACTGAGTCCTCTCCCAGCTCAGTCCTACTGCTGGTGATCCCAGTCCCCATGCTGGAAAGCCCTGGATGCTGCTCAACAGCAAGGCACTGCTTCTCTCTTCTCCCAGAGGGAACTGCCATGATGCTAGGAAGCACCCTGCTATCAGCACAGCAGCACAGCTCAGCCCTGATATATCTACCATGTCAGGGCATGCTGTGGTCACGGTGTGGTACAGCTGCTCTGTACTCCAAGGGTGCATACAGGCTGTGGGGGAGGACGCTGCGGCAACACTCAAGGTAGCCAAGTTGTTGGCAACTTAAACACCAGCATTGGTGTGTTCAGCACAGAGAGACCTGCTTGGTCCTGTGCTGCTCAAAATAAGAGGAGAAGAAAGGTGATAGGTGTTAGTCACTTGGCAGAAGGTAGGAGAGGTGATCTGGCTCTTGCATTAAGCTCCCTTGAGCATCCCAGAGCATTCACCATGCTCGGGTGTGCTCCCAAGGCCAGGCAACGCCGCAGGTGTTTCCTGTGCATCCTGCCTTTGAAGTGCAGCAGGACTCGTATGAGCTCTGAGCCTGGCCAGATGACGTGGTGCAATACCTCCAAGGGAGATAGGAGCTCTCCTTTTGCTTGTCATGAGCCTAATTAGAAGATAAGTGTTTCTGAAACTGGAAAAGTCTCTTAGTGATGCCTGTCAGAGATGCTGATTGAATGCTAAATGAGGGTAGCAATGTTGGGACCAGCTGTTCCAGGTGATATCAAACTGGGAGCCAGACTGGTTGTCAAGTAAAGCAGAAAAATGTCTGGAGGGAGATATGCACAAGTTTCTAAGAGAGGTTGGAAGCAATACAAAGCCAAAACAATGTGCAGAAACTTCATGGCAGCAAGTTTCAGGCCTGGAGGAGTGGAGCTGCTGGGGTGAAGGAGAAGAAATCATGTTTTACCTTTCCAGCTTAACAGCAGCAATTCTCTTTCACCATCAGTCCACCCCAGGGCTTCACTGAGAGCTGCCAAGGGCCAGGCCCTAGGAGGAACCACGAGCGCTCTCCTCCTCCCCTGCTCCTCACTCCCCAGCAGCGAGATGCTGCGGGGCAGCAGAACCACCACAGCCCCATGGACTTATCTCACAGCATCGCATCCACCTCTCAGCATGACCCAGGTGCCTTCATCTTGCCCCAAGCAGCCTTTGGAAATCTGTAGCCAAGGCTGGGCAGAAATTATCACAGAGTAAACATAACCTGTAGCTGCTGCCTTGTGTCCCTCCTGGGCTGTGTGCTGGAGCTGAGTGTGGGTGGTGCGGATGCCCTGGGCAGGCTGGGAGCCACCAGCCCGCAGCGTGCACTGGCACCAGGACGTGCTGGCAGGTCTCTGGGTGGCTCTGCAGCAGTGTCTGCATGGAGACACTCCTTTTGGCTCTCTGGGATTAGGAGCATGGAGATAACCAGCTAGATCTAAG
Organism: Aythya marila; assembly: GCF_965140915.1. Classification (NCBI taxonomy): domain Eukaryota; kingdom Metazoa; phylum Chordata; class Aves; order Anseriformes; family Anatidae; genus Aythya; species Aythya marila. Next base: position 6,864,408 of record NC_139059.1, on the reverse strand, counting down.
GGTAGCAGTGGGGAAGGCAAAAGAAAGGCTTCTTCCCGGTAGTCCTCACCTAGTTTAAAGAAATACATCTCATATTTTATTACTTTCCCTGGTCCCTGCGGGGAAGGAGATGCAGAACTTCCAAATATAATAATCTGGAGGAAGCTGTGGCAAGCAGCTTTCGCATGCATGGGGATTTGCAAAGCCTCAAAGGGGCCCAGCTTGTAGGGAGGCTTTGAAGAGACAGCCGTGGCAGTTCCTAGGATGGATGGCTGAATCTCTGCTTGTTCGGGGCCATGAAGCACAGCAACAAGCACTCAGCTTGCTGTTAGTAAATGCTGCAGAGGGCTGGGGCAGCTGGGACCTCTTCATTTGTCTCCTTTCCCCAGCTGAAGCCCACTGCAACTGAGGCTGCTGTAGGAAACAGGTGCTATATAACCTGGCTCACAGCCCCTTTCCCAAACTCTGCCCTAGGGGGTGGTGGTGTGTGCTGCTGGGGGCTTTCCTAGGAGCTCCGTGGATGACCCTGGTCCCTGCATGGTGTCAGCTGGTCCTGAGCTGTGCATGCTGACGGGTTTCTTGATTGTTTGGGGTCTCCAGCCTGCGAAGCCCCTGGGATGTGCTCCTCATCCCCGTGCTCTCAGTGCAGAGGCTGATGCAGTGCTCCCAGTGCCAAGGGTGAGGCTGCCAAGAGTGCTGATGGGGAGAGGAGCAGCGTGTTGGCTTGTGCTAGCAGCAGGGCTGACTCAGGGCTTTCTCCCCATGGCTGGGAGCTGACTCAGCTGCTTTGCCTTTTTTTTTTTTTTTTTTTTTTTTTTTTTCTGGGGGCATCTCCTGGGGCCCCAGTGCTGCAGCAGGGGTGAGTGGTTAGTCCTTGTTGGGAGAGTCACATCTTGGGTGTTTTGGGGCACAAGCCAAGAAATTTGGTAAATGGTTCAGGGCTGCTTTTGGTCTGTGTTTTATGGTGTAGCTGGTGAGCCTGGACTAATTACTGGGGAAAATGTGTGCTGCAGTAGTGCTGTGATGTCCTCCCCCCCCACACCCCCCGTGTGGGGTGGTGATGGATCAGGGCTGCAGAGGCTCTGCCTTCCAGAGCACTGCTGGACTGTTTTTTCTGGTATTACTCATGCATATGTCAGAGCAAAGCTGCTCTGGAGGAGGCTGGGTGAGGTGCTGACCAGCTTGTGGGTTAAAAACCACCCTGGAGGTGGTCTCCTGCTGGGAATGGGGGCAGGCTATGATGGGGGGGACACAGTGAGCTAGCTGCCCCTGTGATAGCTGAGCTTTGCCCTTTGGCTCTGCCCTTTGCAGATCTTGGCCGTGTCATATTAAGCTCTGAGCTGCAGTGTGTGGAACATCTTGTGTGTCTAATTAGGACCCACTTGTGCCTCTAATCTGCTGGAGTCATCTCCTGGTGACGGCAGCGCGTGGGGTGCTGGGTGAGGCTCTGCCTCATCGCTTCGGGTGCCACCTCCAGGCCCTGTGGCAGTGCAGGCCTTGCAGGCAGCAGAGTGCCATGTGCTGGGCTGCTTCTGCAGCACTGTGCCCCCCTGTGGTGTTACAGAGCTCCATCTTTGGGGTAGGGAAGTTGGGACCCCCTCGGGACTGCCACCCACAGTGACCTGCTTCAGGAGGGGAGTGATTTCTTAGCTTGGAGCATGGGATATGCCAGGTGCCCCCATGGCCAGAGGGATGCTGACCTCGACACCTCCACCACTGGGGTTGTCCCCAGTGGTCTCTTTTGGGTGTGTGAGGCCATGGGAGTGCCATGGCCACCCCAGTGAGTGCTGTGCTGCTGGGGGAGCTGCCCCATCACCAACCAGTTTCTCCAGTTCCTTTGTGCCAAATCCAGTCTGTCGGGCTGGTTTATGCCTGTTTATTTGCCTGGAGAGGGGGAAAAAATAATAAAAGAAGGTCAGCAGTCTGTGGATGGAGGGGTGGGGGCCTCAGGCACCCAGGCTGGGCACTCCAGCTGAACTGGAGCCGTCCCGAGCTGCCTTACACTGTGGTTTTAGGGAGGACAAGCATGGCCTCAGCCAAGACAAAGAAACCCATCTTTCATTCTGCTCTGGATGCTGGAGCTTCTTGGAGATGTGTCAGCGCTTCACAAGGGAGCTGTGTGTTGGACGGGGACACAAGATGTGGGATGCCTGCGTGTGGATGTGGTGACGCGTGGGGACAGGCATGTCTCAGGGATGGCAAGGGCAGGATTTGTGGTCCTGTCTCAGGCTGGCCTGCAGGCTCCCAGCAGCGTGGTGTTATAGCCCTGGCTTGGGCCCTTCCTTGGATTCCTCTGCAGTAGGAGCAGACAGCCTGCATGCTTCTGTGTCCTGAGCGCAAGGAGGCCTCATCCATTAAAAATCAGCCCACGGAAGAATGATTTCAAAATCCACCCCAAATGTTCCTACTCTGAAATAGTTTTACTTTAACTCTCCTAGGAATGTTTTGTTCTGTGGCTGCATTTTGCTGGCAGCCACAGCCCTGACTCCGTGTCAGTGCCTGGGGAATGGGGACATCTTGGCCCCAAATGCTGGGCACAAGGAGTTGATTTTGGCCAAGGAAGACCTGTGCCAGGCAGGCTGGCTGAAGTGCCAGTGACATCATGGTCACCAGGGAGGGAGACAAGTCCCTGGCTGACTGGGTTTGTCTGATTTGATCCCCGTCTGCATGGAGAGGACACCAAGTGTCTTCTGCTGACTCACAGATGCCTCCTTACGCAAAGGTTGTAAATGCCACAGAGGCAGCTCCCAGAAATGACTCTAGCATGGGTGCTGGCTGTGCTTAAGAGACCTTTAGATGTTGCCAAGTCTAAAACAAGACCTTGACGTTTCTTAATTTTTTTCAACTGTTTCTGAAGACCCTTTGAGAGGAAGGGCTGAGCCCAGCCACATGTGCACACCTCTGCAGCCTTGCTCTCCCTCCCGCTGCCGTCTGCACTCTGCTTCCCCCTTCGTGACACGGGCCCGTGAGTGAGCGGGCGATGCTGCTAGCAACCCCTGCGTAAGCAGCCTGGTTTTGGGGAACTGCTGCAGAGGCAGCAGAAGTGAAGCTGGGTGGAAAACCCCTCTGCTTGTTGAACTTCCAAAAACAACACAGCCTTAACTAAACAGCTGTAAATTAAACTTTTTCCCCTCTCAAAGGCATGGTTATCAGCGTATATAACATCTGGAGATACTGGGGACAAATTTTAGCTGCTGTGACATTATATACCAGCTGTAGAGATATTTGACTGCCATGATTTGCAGAGCTGTTGGGCAGCATTCCTTGTTGTCTTGTCTAATTTTTTCCCTTCTTTCCATGTCTGTAGGCTGGAATCAGCCTGGATCTGAACAGCCACACCTTGGGATGCTGCAGCTTACTCATGGCTTTTTGGGACTACCTTTGCCTTGTTTCCCCAAACTTGCAGGTTGACTTGGCCACTCTTGGAAGATGAGGCTGTGTTTGGGGACATGGGGGCGAGCACAACTCAGGGGTTTCACTTTTGCTTATAAGACAGCCCCTCCCAGGTCAGGTATTCTGATTCAGAAGGACCAGAGCGAGCCTGGGGAGTCTGCCTCATGGCAACCTGCAGCCTTGGCATTGTGGACCTGTTTTGTGATGGGGTCACATCCGCCTTCTCCCCATGGGGAAAGGGAGAATCCTGGAGAATGCTCATGGAAACCAGGAGAGATGGAAATGTATGTTTAAAAAACAAAACAACAAAAAAAACCAGGCTTCACTCATTCAGAGGTAAGTGGAGCAGGGACAGGTGTGGGCACTCCATTACCCTGAGAGCCCTGCTACTACTTGGGGTTATGGGGAGCAGTGAAGGGCCAGGCTGGTGGGGAGCAGAGCCCACAGCTCCTCAGTGCTGCCCAGGCTCAGAGTCACTTGCTGGGGAAACAGCACAGTGGTGACTTGGGTCAGAATGGCCCGAAATCTGATTCTTAGGCACAAAATGGAGCCTGGGCTGCCCCTGGATGGCCCCTGAGTTGGAGACCTGCCCTGCTCGTGTCCCCGTGCAACATCTCTCTGAGTAAATCATGCGCATTGCAAACTGTTGCTGTTGTTTAGATGGATGTGAGATAGTTCAGCCTGGAGCTGTGTTCAGCCCTGTAAGTTTAACACACACAAATGCTGCTGAAGAGTTAATGGGAAACAGAGTGCAGGAAAATAAAGAAAGACCTTTAGAGGTCTCAGCTGCTGAGGGTAATATTTGGGTTTGGTGACTGTCCGTATCTTAGAGATGGGAATGCAGCAAAGCTCTTTGAGTCCAGAGTATACATGGAGCCCGACAAGATTGTGGGCTAATATCAACAAACCTTTTGGAAAAGCAGATCCTGTCTGCTCCAGCAAAGCTGCAGTGTTATTTTTCTTTCAACAAATGTATTGAGACAATAATAATGCTGTGCAGATTGGTTGTCCCTGGCCTACATGATTTATTAGGAAACAGAAACAATTGCAGTTGCTGAAAAAAGCTTTGGACACGGATTTTTTTTTCTTCCTTTTATTTCCTCCCCCTTGAATTCCTCATGAACTAAAAAAGGCCACCTACTCTGGTCCCCAGGGAGGGGTTCCCTCCCTGCCTGCATTTCTTAGTGGACCACCAACCCTGGGCTTGCGGCTTAAATACTTCAGTGCTGGGGAGGAGAGAGTGAAACCGCACTGGGGGAGAGGCAGGGAGGAGGTGACACAGCCCAGGACAACAACTCCCAAACAGAAGTAGGGCAGGTCTGGAGGAGAGACCTGCAGTCTGTTTCTAGCTCTCAGGGACAAGTTGCTTCCTCTCCCTGAGCCTCCCTTCTCTATTTATCCTGTTTATTTAGTGCAAAAGCCACTGGGAGTGGTGCTGCTTGCTGCAGGCTGAGCACTGCAAGGTCTTGAGCCTTGCTTGGTCCTGCAGGTGCAGAAGATCAGGAGCTGATGGAAATTGCTGTCCTCGGGTTGGAAAAGCCTTTTTCATTGTGGTGTATAGGAGTGCTGGGGGAAGGCTGAACTTGGGGACTGGCTCTGCTTTACCTCAGAAACTGCAAAAGCTGTGAGCTACTTGCTTTAGAGTGTGCAGTATCATGTTATTGCTGTTCAGTGCCCCGGGCTGTCCAGTGCTGGCTCTGGCCATGCCTCCCTCACCTTGTACTCTTGGTCCACCCTTTCCCACTCAGCCTTTTCCCATGAAGAGGTGGGGATGGACAATCTTTCCCCAGGTGGCTGGGTCTCCTCAGGGCCACAGTGCTGGGACAATTCACCACCTGGGGTCAAAGGGATGCAGCCATTTCAGAGTGTGGGGCTTCCAGACCTTGCCTGCTGGTGTCTCCAGGAGATGTCCCACAGCCTTGACCAGGGGCTGCATCTGCCCTCTCTATGCAGCGTGGTTATAGCAGCATCCTGCTGGGGGATGGACAGCCTAGAGCTGCCTGGGGAGTGGGAAACTTGGAGGAGGCTGGAGGACAGGACAGGGTGAAGCCACCACCTTTACTACCAAAGTCTTGATGCACTTGAGGGATATCTGCTCAGGGTGGGTGCAAGCAGCTCCCCCAAACAGCCCATGGTGTGGAGGGTGGCATGATCTCCATCATGCCAGCACACCATGGGGCTGAGCAAGCCTCATGTGGTCCCACTTGTCCCCACAGCCCTGCACACAGCTTTGATAGCTTTTCTGAAAAGAAACCAATGGTTTTCATTAACAAAGCAAGGGACTGCCTTACAGCTCACTAAAGTCTCTGATCACTTTGAGGCAGTGGGACTAGGTGCTCTGGCAGTGAAACACTGTGAGGAAACTGATACCATCATGGTTTGCTTGGCTTTCAGAAATGACTGAGCAGATTTTCTCTGGTTTCCAGCTGACCACATGGCTCTGCTGATGATGGGGACAGGCTGCACAGGTTTGAGGTAATTCAGCCCTGAATCTATATCAAAAACTGGAGATAGATGTTGCAGGTAAAGGGAGAGGGAAAGCTGTATTGCCTGCACTCGGCTTTTGCTGTTATTAAATGGGGGATTTCTGGGAATCATCTCTGATTCATTCTCCAGCTGAAACACAAGTATTTTGCATTTGCCTGAAAGGATTAAACTTTTAAAGCTCCTGCCCTTCTTGCTGGCTGTTTTCCTCCAATGGCTTAGCCATGGCTCCCAAATTTAAAGAAAAGGATGTTGGGGTGGTTTTCCTTTGTGATCTTTCTGTTCTATGCCTGGAGTCAGCACAAGAAGGCTGCTCTGAGTCAGTGCAAATCAGCTGCGCTTGCTTATTGCAGGGGGCTACAGGAGGCCTGGCTAACTGCTGCATTTGGTTCCTGTTCTCCTGGGTTTCACTGACATTTCAGATAGTAAATGAGCAGTTCCTTTCCCCTACAGATGTTTTCTGTTGGTCATAGTTGGGAAGAGACCTTGAACGCTAAATTCATATGCTTCACTTGTGGTTTTTCCAGGCTCAATTAAATTGGTGTGGGACACTGGGGAGGATACTGTGGCAGCACAGCCCTTGTCTCCCTGCTGGCAGGAGAGAGGGAGCACAGATCTTGGTGATCAGACACACGATGTTTGACTCCTGTAGCTGCAGGGTGCTGGGTCCCTGCCCTCCTTGCCCTGGTTCCTGTGGCAGTGGCTGAAGCCCAGAGTGCTGGGGATCTGCCTGTGAGCATCCAGCTCACTTCTCACCCCCAGTGCTGGGAAAATTTCAGTCACAGGACCACATCATGGGAGTGAAAATGCTCACAGGAGCAAACCCTCCTCTGCTGGGTGGTGGGGATGGATGGGTGCTGGATAGCAGAGCTGCACAGCCTTGCTCCAGGACAGTCTGTTTCCTGCCTTGCTTGCAGGCACCAAATCCTCACATCTTCTGCTGAGACCTAAGGCTCTGCGTCACCTCCGGGGTTGGTGTGGAGTCAGACACCAACCAGCCCCATGCTCCGTGGGGAGGAAAGGGAAATCCAGCTCCTGTGCTGCCCCTGGGGAGCATCTCTCTTAATCGAGGCCTGCACACAAATGTGTGCTCACATGCTCACAAAGGCAGTGCTTGCCTGTGGCTGCACGTTCACAGTGTGACAGGCCTTTTAAGCCTCAAGCAATGTTATCTGGAAGTGGGAAGTGAACCAAATCAGGCCCTCTGGTGCAGAGCTGCTTTGCCTCTCAGACTGTGTATGCTGCAGCATGCTCCTGCTGTGGCTGCCTTCCCTGCACTTCAGAACAGAACCACCTGTCCATCTGCAGACCACTTCAGCTTCTTACAATGTCCTGGAATATTTTCTGTCTCTCAGGCTCTTCCTGAGCTCCTGCAGTGTCTCCACTGAGCATCTGTGTGGAAGGAGATGCACAAGGTCTGAGCATCACTTACATCTTTGGGAGAAGGGTTATGTCAAAGTGGTGATGCTGACAGGTTGTTCCTGGCTCCATGGAGAAGATGCAGCACCTTCACTGGTGCTCATCTGGAGACAGGAGCAACCAGAAGAGAGCTACAAAGCACAAATGTCCCATACATAGTCAAGGTGCTGCTGCGGTAAGGTCTTGTGGGTTCTCCTCTTTTGTAACCTTTAAATACCAAAGTCATAAATAAAACCCAGCTGCCATTGAATAACATCTGGATGATGAAGGTTTGCTCTGCCCTTGCTTTGGATGGGTACAGAAGAAATGGGGAGTAGCCGTGAGGTGGCTGCAGTGACTTTGTGGTTTGCAGCCCAGATGCAGAAGCCCTAAGCTGACTGGTGTGCTCAGACCCACTCATACATATTTTTAATGGGAAATCAGTAACTTGCGGAGGTGCTGCTTGGCTCGGTGACCCGGGGTTATGGGGGCTGTAGAGTTTTGAGACCCTCAGCCAGACCTGTGGAGTCCTAAACCCCAGACTGGCCAGTGGGGAGACAAGAAGCTTTTGGAGCTCCTCAGCCCATCCAAGCTGCGAAGCGGGGTTGTGAACCTTGTTGTTCTCTGCGAGAATGTTGCTTTTACAATTAAAACCCACGCAAACCCCCGGCCCTTGCTACTGCTTGTGTTACCCCAGTGAGATATCTGACATTTGAGACAGAATGGGAAGTCAAAGAATGCGAGGAATTTGGTGACTCAACATAGGGTTTATTATACCAGTCCTACCGTTTAAGCCCGTGTAATGTAAGATTGTTTTACGGCATGTGGCACAGTTCTGTGGGTTAATTTATAAGCAAACAATTATTCAAATCGGAATTTTTTTCCATGCCTACATAAACTTGTTATCTGTTTGGCAGCAGGGGATGCTGCAAAGAAATGCACATTTACATTTATGGCATTGAGCTGCTCCAGGAAAAGTAAATAGCATCAATGGTGCATTGACATGGGAGACTTACTACTGAACTTGACCTGGGAGTGGCATGGAGATAAGCCAAAAGTTAAGAGAAAAGGAGTCCTTTGTGTGGAGATGCCAGTATATTAGGTCTCACTTTTAGGTCACACACTTGTTAGGGGTTCCTTCAAAGTGATGGATTCCTCTGCTAAAATTTAATGATGTCCGTTAAATCACAGGGTCATGAACTAGTGCATGTGCTGAAAATGGTTTGCCAAAGGACCATGAAGACAAGGCCTTGTGTCAGGAGGCTTCCAAAGCAAATTGGATTTTCCACACAGCAATGGCTGCGTTTGAAGGTCTGTCAGTGGCCTGTAAAATTCTCCACCAGCGATAACAAGACAGAATTGCCAAGCACTGAAGCAATGCCACAAGTGTTACAGAACAAATGGCTCCCTCTCCGTACGTAATAGCTTCTTGATCATCAGTCAAAGAAAGAATTATCGTAACCAGCAAACAGGCTGGAGGAGGCTGCTCCCTCTGCTCCAGGAGATCATCCCTGAGCTCCTGGGCTAAAGCCATTAGGGCAAGCCTGGGGAGCTGCTGGGAGCATCGGTCTGGGGCTGAGTGGTTGGGTAGGTGGATTTTTGGGTTGGATGTGTAGAGAAGGAAGGAACGCAATGTCAAGGCTTGCATCCCTAAGCAGGCCTATGGGGTCACCTGGCCCAACCTGAGACCAACCCCAGGACCAACCATGTTCACATGGAGGGAAATGTGGACTGGTGCAAGGGTAGTTGGGGTCTGTGTGGAGAAGTCAGTCTATTCCCTGCTCTCCTGATGCTAACCTGGTCTCCATTTTTTCAGTCTGGATCCTACAAAAGGTAGGTGCTAGGAATGACTTTATCTGTATGCTCTAAAGAGCAGGATGAGATGAGATGGGTCACTTGTGTAGTTAGATACTGTTCTGAGGGGAGGAAAACCTGAGATCATCCTGTTTCAGAAAAGAGCTGAGTGGAAGAGGCTGAATCTACTTGCTTTTTCTATGGCAAGAAGAGTCATAGGAGCCTTCCTTCCCTGGCTTGTTTTCTATGCCCGCTGTTTGCCTGGACATGAGCTGTGCATCATCTGCTGGGTGGGAAATTCTGCAGCTTGTATGCAGACCCATAAACAGTTTTTCTACCTTCTGTATTTTGACCCTTGAGAATAGGACTCTAATCATGATATCCTTCCACCCGTCTCACATGTATTTATGTAAGGATCACATCTAACAAGCATTTCTGACAGGCTGCTAAATTCATTGAAGCAGAATAACCTCTAACCCAGCTTCATTGGCTGTGCTGGTGTTGCAGGAAGGATGATTTGGCTCATTGCATAGCATCCTTAGCTGCAGTGGTTTGCTAAGCATCTGAATGTGGAGCCAGGAGGTCGGGTGTTCAACTGGAGCTCATACCCAGCGCTAACAGACAGGGGAAGTTCCAGTCGTTATGGCAGTATATTTTAATGGTGAGGTAATTTACAATGTCTGTTAAGTTGTCTGCTGTCCTATAAGAAAATAAAGTGGAAGCTAAAAACCCCAAGGAAAACCTTTCAGAAAACAGCCTAGTGGTCTGGTCAGATCTTCTTTGTCTGTTTTTATTAAGGACTTTATATAAAGAAGGAGCTAATAAGTGGTTGTATTGTATTTCAGAGCAGATAACACCACTGGACTTCAGATTTGAGACTTGGGTCTCCCGACAAACCTTATGAAAGGTTGATATAGTCATATTCATTTTCAATAACGAACAATTGGTTTCTTAAAGCTTGACATAGAAGACCTTTTTGAGCTTTAGAAGGGCTCACATTGACTTGCAATGAGGTTGCACCTATGGCCTGGGTCTCCACTCAAGGTTCTGGGAAGCAGAAGGAGCTGGAGCAGCCAGGGGACCTGGGCCGTAATCCCCTGTTTGCCCTGCCACCACCTGTGACACTGGGCCCACGCTTTAACCTCAGCTTCTTCCCTCATACAGTGATATAATGCTGTCTTATGAAGATGAAGAAGAGAGTGTAAGTGTTGAGAACTGTGATACTGGCTTGCTTGTTTGGGTTTCCTAAAGACCCATATACACTTGGGGGCTGACATTCTTGTTCCTATCATTCCACCATCTGTGCTGAGCATTTCTTGGTAAAAATAGAAAGTTTATTCACTGCTCAAATCCTTTTTCCAAAGTAGCAAGTCCATTTTCCTTTATTTTGATTACTGTATTCATAAACCTGGGAAGTTCATTTCTTACTGACTCCCGTTCCTGTGAATTTTGATTTTTATGAGTAATCAGGCTAGTTGGTGAAGCTGTTGGAGGTGCAGCCTGAATGGTTCCTGCTGGATCAACAAGACACCTGCCCAGACTGCTGCTGCAGCATCAAAATCTTCTTGATACAAACAAGTACCAAAACATTTTGGAGCAGTTTGCCTGTGTTGGGTGTGGGAAGCCAGGAGCTCTGTCCTGAGCTGGCCGCGTGGGTGCTGCTGGCCTTGGGCTGACACTGGACGGGGGAGTGCATTGCTCATGTGTACGCTGGCCGTTGGCTTCTCCAGCCTGGGCTTGGACCGAGTGATGGAGAAGGCAGCTCTGGTTCCACCCAGTCTCTAAAGGATTTGATGTATCTTGCTGCCAAAAGCAAACAGCATAAATCATCTCAGAGTGCAGAGCTGTCTGGCTTCCTTGGAGGGAAAGTGCAGTCAGGGTGGGGCAAGAGGACACCAGGGTGCAATGCTGCCTGTAGGCTGGTGTGGCACAAAATCCTCCCTGAGCTTTCAGCCCAGTAAAACTTGGAAGGTGGGTGGCTCTGTCACGGTGATGCCAAGTGGTTTCTTGGAAGAGAAGGTGGCTGGGGAGTGCTGCTGGGGTGCTCCTGTGCAGAGCCCAGGGTGACCTAGGGTTTATCCTGTTTTCATTGCGATGTGTGTGTGTGTTTATGAAATCCATCACCCTGGGTGATGTCATGACATGATGAGAAACTGGGTTGTAAATTAAAGGAAGAAGGGAAAAAAAAAAGACCCCACTGTGGGTCAGATGCTGGCAATAAATTCAGATAACAGCTCATCAGTGCCTCTTCCCTTGTTCTTGTATATGTATGCATTTTTTCTTCCAGTTGGGAGATGAGCTGGTGAAAAGCAGCTGTTTTTTATTTGTTCTCCATCCACATCTGATTAGATAGCACTGCTTCTGCCCACTGAGACGTGCTCGGGAACTCTCCCAGCCCCTCAGCTAACTCATTTTCTTGAGCACTGAGGAGCTTGGGACTGTTGGGGCTTTGTTTCACAAGCTGACGGCATTTCGGAGGTACAAAGGGCTCCTTCATGATCACAGGGCTCAGGTCCCACCAGGCCAGAGGGCATTGCCAGATCCTGCAGTGGGGCTGTCTATGAGGTGCTGAGGTTTTAGGCCTGGGAAGGCAGCAGTGGGGATGTTCAAGCCATTATTATTACTTTTTTTTTCAGGCAGTTTTGGGGCTCTGCAGCCAAGGATGGAGTAATTTCCCTCCAGGTTCTGTGAATGTGCCCACCAGCAAGGCTGGTGGGAAGGGAACCATGCCTCAAGGAGGAAGCAAGCTGTGGATCTGTACCAGTGGGAGAGGGTAACCTAACAGTTAGGTGGGTAGTGTGGGAGAGGAGGAACTGGGGCGAGGGCAGGTTTATGCATAACCCTAAATGTATTCCTTGCTAAAAGCTAAAGAAGGAAAATGGTGAATTTCTAGCTTGTTGAAGCCATTGTGAAAGATCCCATCAGCTCCACTCCAAACCAGTAAGGCTTCTTCACACTGTGCTACTGGAAGACTCTCCCCTTAAAGCATTTCCCAGGCAGATTTTGTCTTTCAGGAGACAGGGATGAACATTCTGCTCAGGGCAAGAAGACCCTTCTGGTCCTGCTTCTGCTGTCCCTTCCTCTTGTTATGTAACTAATTGGCGAGACAAATAGGTTTGTGTCTTGTCCCTCCTGCTGCAGCTACCATTTGGTGGCTGGCTCCTTTGAGCAGGCTGAGCCCCATTCACAAGAGAGGTTAGTCAGGGGCTGGATGGGCTCCCAGGGCTCGTTACTGCAATGCAGCTTTGAACCAGATCAGCCCTGGTCAGCAGCCCTCCTTGAGCACAAGGAGAAGGGCAGATAAGCTTATCTGAGCCTGAGAACTTTTTTTTTTTTTTTTTTTTTGGGGGGGGGATGGGGATCTCCCGTGACAAGTCTGCAGCTGCAAGGCTGAGCTCCTGGTGCTGTGTTCAGGCAAGCCCTGACCGCGCTCCCCATTGTGCGCTGAGAAGTGAGCTGCAGCTCACATAACCCTCACCTGTTCGCTGCTGGGGGCCATGAGCTCTGCGGCTCTGTCCCAGGTTCCCAGGTGAATTTCTGGGAGTCCAGGACTAAGTCCCATGCAGAGGAGGAGTGGGCACTGCAGAGCTCCTAAAACAGCTTCATAGAGAAGAGCAGGAGGGATGCTCCTCTGCTGTCCACCGGATAAATCATGGAAATAACAAGGTGGGAAATGTTACGTGCACTCATCTCAGAAACAAGTTTTCATTGGACCAGCCTAAATTTCTGGCCAAAATTCACAGCCGATCTTATTCCAGACTTGTTTCTCCATTCTCTTTTTATCCATGCAGCTTGAACGCTAAAAGCAGCAGAGGCAATTCAACCCCAGGCAACGGATCAGCTCTCAGACATGTGTGGAGCCCTCGGGGGGTCCCGTGATGTGTGGGGTGCAGCCAAGGGGAGGTGAGGGAGGCGCACCCTGCGAGGTGCTGGGGCTGAAGTGAAACTTGGCCCCTTCCACGGCTGCCCTGGCCTGCAGTGACCGTGTTGGTGCAAAGCCTCCACCTGACTCTGTACCAACAAGTTCAGTTTCGAAAAAGAAGGATAACTTGTTTTATTTTACCAGAGCTTTGTGAGAGATTGGAGTTTCCGGATAGGATCTGCAATGCTCAGGTTCAGGTATCAGTTGCATAATTTCCTGTTATTTCAACACTCCCAGTTTTTTCCTTTTTTTTTTTTTTTTCTTTTTTTTTTTTTCTTTCGCTCTCTTTTTTTTTCTTTTTTTTTCTTTTTTTTTTTTTCTCTTTTTTTTTTTTCTTCATGACCTTCTTTGCATACTGTTTAAGTCTTATATAAGCATATGTTGGGTTGGAAAATTTTTTTTTGAGTATTTTTTTTGGCAGAGAACTCCTGGCACATGATACAGCACTCAGAGCCATCAACCGTAGCTGCGATACAGATGTTCATTGCATGTATAATCTTTCTCATATCAAGCAATTACCCTGAGCCAATTTCTTTATTTTAAGCACCTTGTTGTGGGAACAGAGCTGTAAATGCACGAATTGCCAAGTGCCCTTATACTTTTTACAACAGACAAACAAAAAATTCAGCAAAAGTCCTCAGTGAAAACCAAACATGCAGGGTGCTTTAGATAAGGAAGGAGAGCCACTAGCAGATAGACTTCTTTTCATACACTATCTCGAAAGAGATACATTGGAGGAGAGCCAAGAGCACATAGCTGTGTGGAGACTAAATAAAACCAGGTGAGTTTCCTGCCATTGTAGAGTATCAAATGTGATTTCCATTTGTGATGGACGTGCTGTTTCTGCCAAGATCATCTGGAGGTTTTCATTTTAGGACTTCTTATTTTTGTTGGCCCAATAGAGAGCTGCAGTCAGAGTGCTAAAAGGGAACATTGCAGCGCTGATGTTTGCAGCAGATGAGGAGAAATGCCCTGCTCTGAGTGAGAGGTTCTTCCTGGGAGAAGTCTTTTCTTGTATCAGCAGTAGAGGTCACAGGATTGCTCCTATGCAAAACAAACGGGAAAACCTAATGAGAGGAAAAAAACATATGGGCTCCTCACTCCAGAGCCACTAGGTAACATCCTTCCAAGCTAAGAATCTGGCTTGGTCCCAAACTATCGTTCAAATACTAGGTGTGAACCTGAGATCCAGATAAGACTATTTTGCACTTCTAGTGGTACAAAAACACTGGCAAGCTGCTTTTATAATAATAATAATAATTTCCAGAATGGTTCTTTCCCTCCAAGTGAAGTGCATGGGGAGAGCAGGGCTGGAAGAGGTCCTCCTGCACAGCTGCTTACTGTGACAGGGGCATCTGCCCTGGTTCTTCCTCACTGCAGGCTCCAAGCTGAGCTGCTGGCCGTGGTGGGTGCTTTTAATTAAGGCAGTGCTTGGCTCCTTCCTGCCTTGCCAGTGCTCCTGGGGTTCTTCTCCAGCTCAGGGGCCTCAGAAACTTGGTACAGTCGGGCTCTGAGCATGTCAGGTGCCTGGTGACCCCTGAGGACATGGTCAAGGATGATCACTGGTCCACTGGGAGTCCAGTAAATGGAAATAAAGTAAAGAAAATGAAGTAAATTGTCAGTAAGCATTGTGCATACAGGGAAGTTGGGATCAGCCCTTCGCAGTGGTTTGGAGTGCACCGAGTGCACTTGAGCAAATGCTCAAGAGATTGCCTGGAGCGAGGCCTGAAGGGGGATCCGCTTACATGAATAACAAGAATATGAAGTAAAAATAGTTAATGCTAATGATGTTCTGAAAGGGATATTAAACTTGCTGCTTCAGGGCTGAGCAGTCTGCAGCTGTAAGAGGCCAGAGTTAAACTTAACGTGCTGGAAAATGAGTCCAGATCTGCTACTGGATGAGGTGATGGGAGCCATGAGATATTGGTGTCCTGGAATAACAAAATCAGTATTTTTCAGGCTTTTGCAGATGGGCATGAGCTGATTTCTGAGCAGCCATTGTTCACTTATAAAAATGCCAAATAACTGAATGCCATCTTCTCTTATAAGGCATCCCAGCAAAATCCATACAGGTTTCATAAAAGAGTATTGCACTTACACACCCTGTGTCTCCTGCCAGAGGTAGGAATCTTTCCTCCTAGAGGTAAGTCATTAAATCTCATTTGTGTGGCTTCAGGCTAGAGATTCAGGAGGAGAAGGGAGTGAGCTCCTTGTAAGAGCAGATATGACAACCCAACACAGAAGTGTCCTCTTGCTGGGAAGTCGCCACAGCAAGGAGCTCCTGGACTTGCTGCTGCAGGGGTTATGGGCTGGAGTGGAAAAAGAAAGGGGGGCACTTGTCATTCGCAGGTAGATGAAGTCATTTGTGGTTTGATCCTGTGCCTCATCATGCATATTGAGGCATCTCAGCTCAGACCTGGCCATATTCCTGCTTGGTGTGACTTCAGATCCTGTTATTCAGATCCAGCCTACGCCTCCAGAGCATGGTCCCAGGGTGTGCTGTGTGGGGAGGTGCCAGGTTTGGCAGAAACATCAGGGCTTTGACCTGCCTCTGCAGGGCAAAGGGACATGGGCCAGAGTAACACCTGGATGTAGTCTGGGTGTTCTCGTCACCTCACAGCATTTCAGCTGTTCCCAAGGCCGTCCCGCACAGTGATGGCATTGCCGCCACCCTTCTGCATGGCAGTTTCTTTTCCAGCACTGCCAAGTTCCCCAGCTGGTCCATGTCCCTGCGCTGGAGCTTGGCTCCAGCAGGAGAAGCTGTGAGCAGCCTGTCCCATCTGCTCGCCTCTCCAATCCAAGTGGTTTGTTCCATTTCTCTCTAACCCATTCTGGGTAAAACAGTGGGCATTGCAAGAAATAGGAGAAGTTAGGAACATGGTTTGTATGGTGGGGAATGATGTGATGATGACATGAACGAGGAGAGAGGAGAGGTTAGAGGAGGTGGTGACTTCTGCAGGTGGAACAGGCTGGGGGGGAGCCACTCACTTACCTGGTGTCCCAAAAGGATGAATGTGTCCCAAAAGGATGGATGACCCTGGTCTGTGGCCCCAGGTATTGACCTGCAAGAGCTCTTTAGCTTCGTTCCCACTGCTGTGGCTCAACAGGAGTGAAAAAATTTCATCAAAGTCTGAAGCCATCTGAAGACTGCAGAGCAGCTTAGCTCCCTGACCCAGACCAAGCAGAGTGGCTGCTACAGGGGAAAGGACAGGAGTGGTGACCCTGGCCCTGAGGGCAGAGGAGACCTGGTGGGTATGTTGGCTTTGGGGTTGGCCGAGGGAAAGAATCATTCGAGGAGAGAAATGGTTGCAGAAGAGACTGAAACCGTGTGCTCTCCACCTATCATCCATGCGTCTGAGCTCTTGGCATCCTTCTGGCGGCCCTTTTCTGGGCCCAAGATCAAGAAGGATTATTGAGATACTTTCTTGCTATGCTGAAGTTATTCAATTGTTTCTGGAATAGCTGAGTCTGAGCTGGGATTTTGTAAGAGCCTCTGTAATGGACAGAAATTGTTCACTCCTCAGAAATTCTCCAGACCTAGTGGTCTAGGGAAGGTTCATCTGTCAACAATTGCTGATCCTGTTGGTTAGCACCAGCCCTTCCCTTCGACAGATCGTGCTGCTCTCTTCCAGGACTTTCATTTACATGAGACTTCTGGCAGCCTGCTGCTTCCTAGATAGAAAAGCCAACAAACAGTCTGTTCCTTCTCCTCACCAGATTCATAATGTCATTCCTTCAGAGACAGCATCTCATCTGTTGCTCAATCTTTGTGCAACTTTGCTAATTTTTCCTCCACTTCTGCACCAACCCACTCTTCTTCTGTGGGTGAGTGATGTGTAAAGGTTCACCATTTTTCCTAAAATGATAGTAGGGAATAGGTGCATTTGGAAACATGGCTCTGATTATGATTTCTTCTTTAATTTCCCCCAAAAGAAGAGAAGCTATGAAGCTGGCTCAAAGTAAGCTGGGCTTTCTGGAAGCCAAAGGTAAAACGTCCACAGTCCTCCCTCAGAGGGCATAAACTGTGTTTGTGTCTGTGTCGTTGCAGCAGAAGCAACCCTTCAGTGTCTCTCAGAGATGAGAAGCTGTTCTGCCATCTTTGCTCTTTGAAATGTGAGAGCAAAATTAATTTTGGGAGAGAAATAAATGGATTTAGAGCAAGGATGAATTTGGTTTCTTGTGCCACAGGAATGCAAGAAATCACCCAGAGAGAAAAAGAAAGCTAAACAATGCAAACCTCACATAAATCTGGGGAGATTTTAATCCAAAGTGCTCACTGACCTTCACTGATGCACCCCTTCATCTCACCAGTGTTTTATTCTTCCCAAAGCCAGCCCCACCACTGGCAGGCCTTCAGAGAAGTCAGTTCTTGCACAAACAGGAAAGCAGACTCCCTTCCCACTAATTTAGGTGGTGTTTCCAGTCCGTGGCTAGAGGACACAGGGGCAGAGAGGTGTGTTTGCCTCCAGGACCAGGTCTGAGGCTGGTCTGGAAGAGATTAATTTCCCAAGCAGGCCGATTTGGCCCTTCCTGGGGGTCAGCTTCAGAGCCAGCTCAGGGCTGAACTCAGCAATTTCATCAGGTTGTCCTGGGGAGAACTGATTTATGGTCCCAAGTGCTTCACCCCACGCCACACATCCAGGAGTGTTGCACCCCACTGCTGATGCCCTATGGATGCATTTCTCAGAGACAGTCTGGGAGGAAACTCAATCCCATTTCAATGTAATGAGGTGAAATTCAAAGCAATGGTATCTGGAACTGCCTTTCCTGGATCTTCTCCTTCCCGCTGTGACTGCCACGACTCCTGCAGCAGCCTCAGGGATTATTCAGGCATCTGGGGACGCAGGGCTTCGCGCGAGCCTCACTGCTGTCTGTGGTCTTGTGCTACCCGACCAACATGTAAAAGGGGAAAAGGCAGAAGGGAGCGTTAAAAGATGGGCAAGGTGGAACAACACCTGTGCAGGCTGAGTGACCAGGACAAGAGGTGATTTTAGGAAGCAAGCAGCTTGTAAGGGTGGTGAGAGAACAGTGGGTTGGAGGTGGAGTGATCAGGGGATCACTCTGCAAAACAGCCAAGTGGTGCTCCTACTGCATCTTGCACAGTGGGGACAAAACAGAGCCTAAGCAGGGCTGGGGAAGGGGGGGTCTGCTGGCCTAGAACAGCTGAGCTGGAAAACTGGGAAAGCTGGTGTGAAAGTTCCTGGGGTATCTTGAAGGTCAGTTTTTAGCTAAGGGCTAGGGTAGTTGGACCATGCAATTCCTTTTCTATGCACAGGCAGGAACCAGAGCTTATGCCTAGGAAGTGGTTTGGAAAAGCTGCAAGAGGAACCAGTAGCACAGGCTCATTAGGCTAAGGTGAGCTTAGACACACAGTGGTGAAGAGGGCCTGGCACAGGGACCAGGGCCTGGCCATCGAAGGGAACCCTGCAGGTCTGGGTGGGAGCAGGGCCAAGCACACCCTAACAGGGTGCGGTGGGGAGCCCTTTGAAGTGCTGCTGGCCTTGGTCTGGTCGCAATTCTATAGGAATGAGTGGTGGAATTAAAACAACGAAGTTACCCTGATGGGCCAGAAAAGGCTTTGAAATGCTTTTTCCATGGATGGCCAGTCTGATCCTATTAAAACCCACAGCACATCTGCTAGGAGTAGGACTGGCTGGTAAAGGGGATATATGTTACTCCTTTAATAAAAGCAAATGACTGTGAGGAATGCAGCCATTTAAACTTCAGCTTGCATAACCTGTGAAAAGGGAAAACAATCAGCTGACCTTCCAGATCAGGAGGTTTTCTCCATGCGGGTCTGGCGCACGCACCCAGCCTGCTCCTGACACGCTTCCAACAATCCCTGTCTGAGTCCCAGTAAAAAAACCCCAACTGCTCTTTGTTGAGAGAGGCCCATTCAAGATCCAGCACACGCGGCCTGCGCTGCTCACATTTCCAGATTCTGAATCATTTCCTCCATTCACGCGGCCGTCTCTCTCCGTCTGGGTTTGGACACGTCCAGCTCTCCGCTTTCGACGCTTCCTGAGTCGTGCAGGCTGCGAGCACTGCTCTGGCTGGGGACGCATCCTCCACGGCTGCAGCAGAAGCATCCCTTGGTGATGCTGATTTTGGCTAAGGGGGACGTTGTCTGTCTTTTCTGTATCTCTTGGGGCAGGACAGGTGCGAGGTCTCCCTCCAGAGAGCCTCCATGCACAGCCCCAGTGCAGGATTCATCCCATGGTGTCCCACCAGCTGGGGTGCCCCTGCCTGGAGCTCCCAGCCCCACGAGATGGATGCAGCGCTGGGGTTGTGCTGCCTTGGTGGGGGGCAGAGGCACGAGGCAAGGCAGGGAATGTCCCCAGTGGGTGGGGGTCAGCTTGGCTGCAGAAACAGGCGAGGAGGGACGGGGGCTGCACGTTATCAGCTTCCTTTCAAGTCCTTTCCTCTGCCTACACCCTTGTACTTCCCCCCCATGCACAGCCAGCCCGATGTGTTGTGGCTGGGTTGTGAAAAAGCTGACGTGGAAAGATTAGAAGAACAAATCTTAATTAACTCCTGCGTATTGCTCGGTGTCCTTACAGCGAGGAGAAAATACTTGGGGATTGCAGTGCATGGAAGTATTCAGTGCATGAAGGATATTCTAACAGAGAGCTGCAAGGGCTGTGCATACACACGTGCTGGGGACCCCACATTCTCCAGCTGATACCTAGAAGAGCTGTCTTTTATAGCTGACCATCTGCCAGAAATCTTTAGCTTCTCTGGCCTCTCTGTGTGTTGTCCAGCATACCAGACACGTTTTGGAGCTATTGCATCCGGGTCTTCACCAGGCAGAGATAACCAGGGTTTTATCTCTTCCTTTGATAGCTGAAGCATTCGAAGAGCCAACCTGTGCTCTTTCAGGAAGAAAATGTTTGCACAAAAAGAAGCAAAAAGAAGGAAAAAGGAGAAATCACTGCCTTTCAGGGAAATTTGTCATTAAAATGTATACACTGCAGCCATTAATAGCATAGAATGGCCTCATGGATGACAGGCACTGCCGTGTCAGATGTGGAAAACGATGTACAACCTGAATCCTGTTCCTTTCTTGGAGCAGGGATGTGGGGGACACGGTGCCCGCACCCGCCTGGCACCAGCTGGCTGCAGGCTCCCCCCCCCCCCCCCCAGCTGGGCCAGGGGCTCTGCTGGCTTGGCCAAGACAAATGGCAGTTTCCCCTCGCTCTGTAAGTCCTAAAACATAGGCTGTCATGCGAAGGAAATTGTGCACGGCAGTGATGAATGGTTGTGAAATACCATTTGCCAGAAATATTTTTGGATGCTGCAATTTAGCTGCAAATTACAGAACTCCCAATGCAGCCTCAGGAGGAGGAGGAAGAGGACACCAGCCTCGCCGTGCCAGGCTGGCACCTCGGCCCCTCTTCTCCCATCACCCACCTCCTTCCACCCCATTGTCCCCATTTTTGGGGTATTTTCAGAAAACACCTTTCCTGCTCCGACAGCCGGGGCCGGGTGCTGGCCTGGGACAAGCTGCAAGACCTGGGCTGAAGGCAGAGGAGCTCTGACGGCTCCCATCTGCCGGTGGCCTGGCCCCGCGCCCCTCCAGGGCTATTTCGGGATGAGCAAAATGGAGCTGTTGGAAATTGTGGGTTCACTCAGCAGTCTTGGCTATCGTGCTGGATGGCGCTGAAGTAGGCATAGCAACAGGAAAGGAATGTTCCCTGTAAAAAGATAACCATGCTTTGCCGAGGACGTGGAACAGTAAAGTTTGTTAAAGCAATCAGTATGTGTCATAATGTTTATTTAACTGAGAGCAGGGACGATGGAAAAGCATTGCAGCTGTGGAGAAGCCCCAGAGTGCTAAGGAGAGGGAAGGGGAGCGTAGATTTAGTAGCTGTCTTCCCTTGAAAAAGAAAACAAGCTGTGCTATCAAGCCATCGATGGGGCAGATAGTGGGAGAGTACACAAGGTAGCTGCCGACTGCTCGCTCTTCTGGAGGGCGAGGTTAGAGTTTTATTATCTGAAGTTCACATTCAGGTTAACAGCTCTGAGGATGTGGTTGCAGCTCTAAAGGGAACAAAATTTAATTCTTCTCTAAACATAAGCTATTTCTGTTTGAAGGCAGATAACCTTTTTGGCTGTGCTATTTGCCAGTGGTAGATAGAGCGATTGGAGCAGCAGAGTGATGCTTGAATTCCTCCAGCAAATAAAAGGGGAGAACTTGACACTGCCGAGCCAAAGAGGGGCCAGATCCTGCTTTAGCTCATTTCCTGGGGAGTCCTAGCAAAGAGCAGCTCCTTCTGCAGGAGGCCAAAGCAAGGCAGGAGCAGGACACTCGATAATTCCTGCAGCAGTAGATGAAATTGAATACTCGGCCCAGTGCTGGCAGTGGGATCTGTGAGGCTGCAGAGCAGTGCCAAGGGATGTGGGAAACGTGTAGGGTCTGCTGCAAGAAGTAAGCTTTTTCCATGCATACATGAAAAACAAACAAATTAACCCTGAAACTTTTTTTTTTTTTTTTAATAACTGAGACTAAAACTTGGTTGGTTGAAACTGGAAATGATATGAGTTTGGGGGTTTTGTTTTTCTTACAGAAAATCAAATCTGTTCAGGGGAATGCGAGCCTTTTCTTCTCTCTGCAAATTGGATTTCAGTTGAAGGCAATGTTTTCTATCAATAAGGGGAAAATACTGCCTCAGCTGAACTGGGGCCATCCGACACTTAGCCAGCCAAAGGACGCAGGATGTGCTGAGTAGGGAACACGGCTGTGCTGGCTGCGAGGGCTCCTTCCCCTCCCAGGGCTCAGGGTGTGAATGAGACCTCGCAGAGCCCCTGGTCCCAATGTGGGATGTTGGCTGGACCTCCTGTGTAAGCCCACAGCCCTTTTGGGAGCAGGGGCAGCTCCGTCCCATGCTGCGCCGTTCCCCTGCTCCTCTCCCTGCCTGCTCGGCCGCTATCTGCCTAACAAACTCCAGGCTCCCTGCTTGCCTTGCAGAAAAAAACCATAAAGCCCATTTCAGAGACCAAATTGCCCATAATTTACATGCCTCTCCTCACTTTGAAACGCAAGACGGCTGATGATAACATCGCGAGTGACAGAAGTGGTATCTGTTGCTAATTACAAGCTGACATTACGGTCAAGCAGAGCCATGGGGCCCATAAAAAGCTTATTCAAAGTTGCTTTTCTCCCACTTCAAACACAGGCTGGACACAATGCCAGGCATTTTCCACCTTCGGATGGAGTGGTTCCTCCAACCAGCCCGGCGGCTCCTGGTGCAGGAGGAAAATTGCTGCAGGGAGCAGGAATGGTTACCGCAGCCGGCCCAAAGTGACCATGTCATGAAGACATTCGCTCACCTTTCTCGGAGAAAAGCAGTGACCATTTCTATTTCCAAACCCCATTCCTCCTCACAGGCTCAACCTTCCTGCAGAGTAGTTGGAAAGGGTTACCAAGCCTCTTTGATGGGGAAACTGAGGCACGAGAGAGAGCAGGGCCATGCCCTTGGGCGTGCTGTGTCGGAGGAGCGCAGTGTGGGTGCTGCAGCCTGCCCTGATCTTGCCCCTGTGACCACCCTGCCCTTGCCCCTGGAGCCAGGGATGTGCTGATGGCTCTGCAGTAACCACCAGATATACTCTTCTTAGCACCACCCTCCAGAAATTTGTTTTTTCCACCCCCCATGTTATTCAAGTGCCTCTTTCCCCCATGTGGTTCTTGCTGCTGCAATCCCACGCAGGGACGTCGCTGCTGGTTGAAAGCTGCCGGGTCCCCTGGGGCCACAGCTGGGGATATGTGAGAGCAGCCGAGGTGCATGCATCAAGCTGAGCCACTGCAAGCATCAGCCCACGAGTCCCAGACGTGCTCCATGCTGGGCCTGGCTCACATCAGCTTGTTCCAAGAGTTTGCTCCTGGAAGTCCTGGTCCAGGCATGGCAGTGAGTGGTTTGGATGGTGTCAGGGCTGGGAGTTCACATCTATACCTAAACAGTCTGTGTAACCAAAGCAGACATAACTTCACCTTTCTGGCTCTGAAAAGGGGCATTTCTTGTAGGAATTGGCTGGTGTAGGAGGGTATCAGGCAGTGAAAGGTGCATGTGGTGCATGGTGCACGGGGCCGTTCCTTGGCCCCGCAGTGAGCTCCATTCAGCACCGGCAGCAGAAGAGCACGTGCAGGGGAGTTGTTCTGCTTGAAGCAAGCAGATTTCCTAACTGAGGGTGCTGGGGATCACAGTGGGAGCCCTGAGGGATCATTTTGCTTTTCCTTGGTGCCGACAGCCCTTGAAGGATTGGGAGTGAGTCGGGACAGGTTGTGCGGTGATCCCTGCCCCAGAACAGCCTCTGAAAATGCTGTGCAGGCATCTGTGGAAATTTTTTTGCCTTCCCTGTGTGCAGGAGTCCCCTGTCATCCCCAGCCTCAGAGCAGACCCTTCTCCTTAGCCCTGGAGCAGGGGAAGCTTCCCTTGCTGGAGGGTGGGCACGAAGTGGAGCAGGGAAACCGTACAGGGGGCTGCTGCTCCCACAGTGGGGTGCAAACAGGGAGCTGTGTTCCTCCTGCACCCTGTGGGACCTCTCACAAATCCCATTAAAATCAGTGATTAAAGTCCCATTAAATCTCCACAGCATGTGTTCTGGGCTTCACCACAGCCTAATCTGAATTCCTTCTTTCATCCCAAGGACAAACGCGCGATTGTCCCACCGAGCCCTGTGGCACTTGTGGCTCTGGTACAACCTTCAGCTTCATCCTGCAGCCTTTGCTCTTGGCTGGACCTTGCTGTGAAGGCAGGAGGACTGATCCAGACCATGTTTTGCCAAAGACATTACAAGGTGCACCCGCTTTGGGACCTTTCTTGGTTGTCTGTTGTGGAAAAAAAGTGTCT
Organism: Aythya marila; assembly: GCF_965140915.1. Lineage (NCBI taxonomy): Eukaryota > Metazoa > Chordata > Aves > Anseriformes > Anatidae > Aythya > Aythya marila. Next base: position 6,840,591 of record NC_139059.1, on the reverse strand, counting down.
GTCCCACAGCCTATGGAAGCGGGACCAGTGGAAGGCTGGGGAGAAGGAGTCAGCGAGCAAGCGGCTCCTGCGCTGCAAGCCTGGTTCCCGCAAGAGCTGAGGCAGAACATTTCCAAGCAAAATGTGCAAAAGCCCCAACGACAGAGCTGGGCCAACACAACAAGCCCTCAGCACTGTGCTTGGTGAGGGTAAATCCAACTCCTTGTAAGCAGGTTGAGTTTTAATTCATGCATTGCATTTCTTGGATCCTTGGAGAACAAACACCATGCAGCAGATGTCAAAGCCTGGCTGGTAGCCCCGAGGGGACATCCCTAGCCCCAGGGCATGGCCCAGCAGTGGTTTGTGCTCTGCTGGCTGGTGGTGCCCTGTGGAGCTGCGGCTGGCTCAGCACCCCAGGAGCATGCAGCTCTCCAGCACTTCAGAGCTGTGCCATACAGGCTGAGGAAGGCGATTGCATCAGGGATTTGGATGCCAAAGCCCTAAAGCCTGGCAGAGGCTTTGCTGTTAAATGCGAGGGTGGGAAAACTCTCCTGTGCTCCGGTGGTGGAAGGGGAGGAGGCTCCTCAGCAAACGCAGGTGGTGTGTGCACCGCTGGAGGTGCCGGTCCATGATCTCCTGGCAAACAGGGTTTGCTCATCGCTGCAGAGAGGAGCAGAGCAGGGTGGGCTCTCAGCGAGAGCCAAACCCTCCCAGAGATCCTCTGCAGTTGCAGGGGAGGCACTCTGCAGGCACGAGGAAGATCTGTTGTGAGATTTGTCTGGTTTGTGCAATTTGACCGGCTGGTCGGCTGCCCATAAACCTTCCCTTTCCAGAGAAGGGCAGAGGGAGCTTGCTGCATCGAGTCACACATGAGCTCTTTATCTCATCACCCTCAAACGTGGAAATGGGCGGCTGGGCGAGCTCCACCCTGGGAGCACTTGCCAGAACAGCAATGCTGGCTGGGGCGCGGCACCTTGGCTTTCTTTGGTGGCGTTTGCAGAGAAACCGAGAGCTCTGCCAGGCAGCCTTATTGCAAATGCTTAAAGCCTTTGCTTCCCCTGGGGACCCAGCTCATCCCACCCCTCTGGGGGGCTGCTGGTGCCCAGCATCAGCCGGAGCAGCCAAGGGGCAAGCACAAGGGCAAATGTCCCCGGTGCAGGAGCGGCTGTGTGGAGCAGGTGTGTGCAGTTTGTGCTTTAAGTCACTGCAGCTGTTGAGGCGTTACAAATGAGTGAGAGCTGAAATGATCCAGCTAAACTGTCACAGAGGACTGCTAGAGGAGTTTATTTAGTTTGCTGATTTGGTATAAATTTTGGGGAGAAGTTAGAAGTTTTTCTGTTTTTGTTTGTTTGTTTTGTTCTTTTTTGTTTTGATTTGTTCCCCCCCCCCCCCCCCCCCAAGAAAATTTCAGCTGAAGTTTATCAGTTAGCATTGCTCTGTAGGTGTCTGTGACCTGCTGGGAATAGGTATCACTATCTGTGTGGGGAGGGTGGGATGAGGTGGGAGCCTCCTTCAGCTCTACTACAACAATTGTCCATCTGCAAGCTCGTGCCTGCTGTGGAGGGGGGGCTGCAGGTAGGTGGAGAGGCTGTGCTGGGGGCTGAGAGGGTGGTGGGTGTGCAGTTGCAGGGAAGAAGACCTCCTTTTCAGGGAAGAAATCATACAGCAATCACTTAAACAGAATAATCAAGGTTGCTTGGCCTGGGGTCAGAGCCCTGGGGCTGCCTTTTCAGAGGACTGTGGCTTTCAAAGATGCTGTTTAGTCCATGGGGAAGGTTAGAGTGGTATTAGGAGCAAAACTGTGGAATTGCTTCCCTTTGCCTTCAGACTTGTCTCTCCTGAAGCTGTGGGATGAAAGGAAAATCTAGGTGGATGAAGGCAATGTAGCTGAGAGGAGAGCTTTGCTCCCTTCTTCAGTCTTGATCACTGATTTAACTTGTGGTTTGTCAAGTACTGGAAAACCTGAGGATTTTCTAAGACATGGCCAGCACGAAGCAGCTTTTGCTGTTCTGCTCTTCCTCACCCCTGAGCCCTGTGAGGGTAATGGGAAGAGGCAGGAGGAGCAAATGAAGTTCCACGGATGTGGGTGAGGGCAGTCAGCCTTGTGAGGCAGCAGCCTCCTTGTGCAGGCTGCAAGGAAGTGTTTGTGTATGTGATTCCCCAAACCCCTGGTGGGATACAGAGCTAACTGTGGAGGCTTGGAGCCCTGCAGCCATACCTGAGAGAGAGCAGGAGACAGGTGTTTGCTTGCTTGACAGTGGATAAGTTATGTGACTCCTCTGGGTGATCTCTGGAAGAAAATCCTCCTTTTTTTTTCTGCTGCTAAAGCACTTGCAGCAAGTATGAAACTTGTGGTTCCTGTATTACTCCTGCAAACCCGCTTGTGACCTGATGCATCTGTGGTAAAGGCTGAAGGGAAAGATGGGTGGTGCTGGCTGGGCTGGGCTTAGGGAGCTCCATCCGCAGCCGAAAAAGCACCTAGCTGTGTGGGGAGAAGTTGGGGGATGTCTCAGGATGGAGGCTGGCTGCTCCCTGTGCCTGCAGGGATGCTTGTCCCAGGGTGCCTCTGCTGCCCCAGATCCCTTGGGCTCACTTGGCTGTGCTGTTGGCTTTATGGAGGTGCTCCAGTGCATGTCTCTGTGTGCCATTCCCATTTACCACCATGGAAGCACCTCTCAGCTCTTCTCCTCCAGGCAGAAAGTACTGGTACACAGATGTGTGTACACACTGCCCTGGGGGAGTGGTGGGAGCTGAGCATGGGCTGCAGAGCCCTGCAGTTGGTTGCTGCTCTGCTCAGCACAGGCTGGTCCAGGGCTGAGTTAATTCTGCAGCAGGGTGGAGATGCAACAACCTTGGCAAGATGAGATGTGTCAAACTGTAAAAGCTCGTGACTGCCTAACCACAGGCCTGCAGGAGAAGCTGTTCTGCTTAGGTGGCTTGCTCTCTGAAGCAGGCACTTGGTGCAGGCAGCTGAAAGCTGAGAAAAGCTCTTCTCAGCTCTGTTTTTAGTGACTGGGCCTTGGATAACTGTTGCTAGAGTAATGGGGATGCCACACAACCAAAAGGCTATTTCATGAAGTGTGGAGAGGGGCTGCTGCGGTGCCAGCTGGGACCCTTCCAGCCCAGGTGACCTGAAAGGCTCCGCTTTGTGTCCTGAGATGTCTCTAGCTGTACTTTATCCTCTCCCTGCTGTAACCCTGTCTGGCCTGTGGGACTGGGGATTTTGCTCTCTGAACATCTCTGGATGTTGGAGAAAGCTGAAATGTCAGATTGACCTTTTGAGGTTTTTTGTTTCTCGGGGACGAAGGTTTCCATACAACTCATGCCATGAATCAATCCAAAGGGATGCATTTTTCTGCACTGGTTAAATAAAAGATCATTAAACCTAACAAATGTTTCCCAGCTTGCCTGCACTTTCACACCGTGTTCAGCTATAAATATGATCTGTGCTCGTAAAAACGTAAACAACATGCTACTCAAAAGCAGGAGACTCTATATACCTCCTTTCTTCTTATTTTTTTAAGCTGCCCAAGAAATATATACACACACATTCCTAATATGTTTACTTAAGCAGGAAGCAGACGAATAGTTTGAGATAATGTTTCAGCCTATTGTGAGTTATATGCTCTGCAAAGATTGTTTCTTTTATGGACTAATTATTCAACCAGGGAGAAAAAGCTGAAAAATCTTGTCAATTCCTTAATTGTAGGAAAGATTTGCAGGAATTTCCACTGACTTTCCCTCTCAAAAAAAAGTGACACTTGAGACCGCTGATAAGGGGAGAAGGAGATTAAGTAATTCTAATTCTTTTTGTGTATGACGGGGGCTAATTCTTCCCGCTCTCACCGTGGTGGCCAGCTGGCTGGTGCATTGCTGCCTTTCCCTGCTCATGGGGAGATCTGGGGGGTGATATGGGTCTGAAGGCCTGGAGAAGGAGCGGGATGCTGAATTCATAGGCAAAGCTTGTTCTGGGTTTGGTCACACCCTGTGCTTATGCAGGGTCCCTGCTTCCCTCCCCCCATTATCTTTAGGCTGACATCACAGTGAAACGGGACGTCAGAGCAAGTTTTAAGGGATGCAGTTCTTGCCTGCTGGCGGCTGATGAAGCCTTGTCTCCAGCAGTGTGACCAGAGGTCTGTGAGGCACTGCTCAGAGGTCAGTGGAAACCTTTTTGTGCCTTGTGATGAGGGCTGGAAGGGGGTTGTTCATCTGTGGAGACCACCACACCTTTGGCATATGTCCTTTTCTCCTCCCTCCTGCATGTAAGGGGGGGGATGTAAGGGGGGGGAGGGGGGGTGGGAACAAGGAGACATCCATGCGTGCTTGGCCCTGGTCAGGGGTCAGGGGATCCATCCTCACTGCTGCATCCTTTCTGGGGCTGTGCAGTGAGGGTCAGGGCACCAGCCAGCAGCACCTCCCTCCATCCATCCCCCAGTACTCCTGTGTTAGGGGTGCTCCCAAGCGGGAAATGCAGGTTTCTGAGGAGCTTGTTGTGACCCAGCCCCTAGCCCCACACCACCCCGCAGCAAGGACTGCACGCCAGAATTGTGAAATGCAAACTGGCTGAGGGGCTGCTCACCGCAGCCAAACCCTGCCCTTGGCCACGCTTGAACACCCCCGGTGAATTCTGGTTTGGTCTCCAGGAGGTCAGCCAGGACAATTATTTAAGCTTTTTGTGCACAGTGAGTGCTGTCCCCATGAGTAGGGGAGCCTCCAAGCTCACATGGTGCTGGGAGGTGGGGGGGGAAAAAAGGAGTTATTTGACTTGTGAGGTGCTTGGATGGGCTGCGAACAGCTTGGCGGGTGTGTATTCTTCCCTCTGGTGCGTGTCTCGCCCGGTGCTATGGGAACCCCGAGGGACATCCGTCTGCCCCCATGGCAACCACAGCACTCGGTGGCATCGCCACCAGCCTGCCGGGCTGCTGGGGTGGCTGGGGATCACTGAGAAGGTGAAGAGGAGAAGCCTGGGACTCGTGGTGTCAGGAGGAAATGAAAGCTGGGTGAAGGATGAGGATCCGATGGCGGCTTCCCCAGCCTGGGATCCCGTCCCAAGTCAATGGGGACACTCAAAGGCTGAGGAGCAGCTTTGTGGGGCATCCTAAATCTGATGGACAGCTCTCTGATAGGCAGATAAAAGGCAAGGATGTATAAGGAAATAATTGTGATGGGGCCAGAGTCTAATTAAAACGGGGGGTTATTTGTTAAAAGCAAAAAGAGGAGCGCAGCCTGAGAAACGCCAAGTGGGAGCAAACAGATGGGGCAAACTCTGACCCCTTTTGGGAGGGGGAGTGGGGCTGGGCCAGCTCTGTCCTCCCCTGGGTCCTGGTGGCCCAGGGGCAGGGCCGATCACCACCCAGAGCCCAGCCAGCCCCATGGGCTGTGGGTGCCGTGACTGTGGTGAATGGGATTAAAGGGCTGTGGGGCTTGCTTGCCTGGCTCCTTGGGTCAAGTCCTGTTGAGTTGCTGCTCCTCTTAAAGCTTTTGCACGATGCCATTTTACCCCTCCTTGATGTGGTATAAACACAGCAATTGGTGTGATGACCACAGCTTGGCCACCATGAGCCATGGCAGGGTGAACCATCCCCTGGCACGGGGGGTCCTTGGGCGCTGGCCTGCGAGGGGCTGGGGGCTGCTGGTGGGGATGGGGTGACAGCAGGCACAGCAGCTGTCCAGCCACGCTCCTTAGGGCCGTTTGTTTGTTTGGCTGCCCAGCCCCTAATGGGCTGTTTGGATTTTGTGGGGATGTGTGTGTCCTGCTGAAAGCTGACACTGCAGAGAAACCAGTGTCTTTCCTCCCCCCTTCACAAAGCATCAGCGTACGTTTACTCGTAAAGAGATGTCTTACTTGGTGACGTGATAAAGGAGCTGTTAAAGAAAGAAGCCAAAAAAAAAGAGAAAAAAGAAAAAAAAACACCCAAACAGTGAGACTAAATTGAAGTTTAGTTCTTGTTATTCTGCTCTGCTTTATTTAGGCACAAATGTACAGCCAGCAGTAGGGGACGTGTCCCTGCTGTGCCCAGAGGGGCTCGTGGTGGGGGTGAGGTGTTTGGGGAGGGCAGGCAGGGCACCTCCATGTACATTGCTTGGCTGCTGACCCACAGCCTTGTGGTCCCATGGGCATGGTCGCTGGATTCAGACAGGCTGGGAGCTGTGGTTTGGATAAGCACCAAGCTGTCCTGGTCCTTACGGGAATGGCAGAACTGGCAAAGCTGAGACAAATGCCACAAGAAGCAGGCTCTGCCCGAAGGCTTCTGGTGCTGCACTGTTCCTGATCATGGCTGGGACTGCGAAAGCAGAAACTTCCCATAGCTCTGTTCATGATTCCTTCTGCCCTTGTGACAATGCTGTCAGAGTGTTGTGTGGAGTTCTCCTTAACTCCAACCAATTTGCATAAAATTTTTTTGCATAAATCTTGCCAGGGCAGACCAAAAAAAAAAAAAAAAAAAAAAAGATGAAATTGAACAGAGGACTTGCCTACAGCAAGCTGAAGTGACTTGGTCTGGTGAGCTGCACTTTTTTGAGGATAGGTGTGTCAGCACATCATGTAGCTGGGCAGGACAGCATTTCTATGTGATGTTCTTCTTTCTGTGCTCATTCACACTCCCAAGTTGCACCTGAATCTGTTGTTTAGCCTTCACCATACTAAGCCATGTAGTCAACAAGAAAACTTGGTGAGCTCTAAGCATTTGCCCTCTGACTTGTTTTGGCGTTGTCTAATTCCCTCCCAAAGGCTGTTCTGGCTGAATTTCCCCCTCCATGCCCTGCCTCCCCTCTTCTGCTGATGCTGCTTTGCTTGGGGTGCCGCCAGTGCTATCTCGGGGGGGGAGCTGCAGTCGGTGCCATGATAAACCAGCCTTTGTTTGCTCCACACCCGGCACCATGCCGTTCCCAGCACTGTTGGTTTTGGCTAAAAACTTCCTCAATATTTGCTAATTTGAGCCCAAGCTCTGGTTCCTGGACTGCCACCGTGGTCATCGGGGGCTCACGCAGAGCGGGAATTTGGTGCTTGAGCTGCTCGTAACTCTACTTACAGGGCATGGGCACTTGGTGAGGTGGGCAAAGGGCTCTCCAAGGGTGAATGGGATTTTGTTCTGTGGGCTTCCTGCACGGGCACCTTGCCCTGCCTTGCCTGAGATACCAGGCAAGGTGAGGATCATTACCCTGGCCTGCTGGGGCTGTATCTGAGCTGTGCTAGACCCAGTAAAAAACTCTGTTTGTCTGTTTTTCCATTATTTTTGCAAAGTTTTTAGTTTTCTACGTGGGTGTGAGAGAGCGCATTTAAACTGCAGCTCTGAGAACAAGCTATAAATCCCTACCTGATGTGGAATTGATAATTTAGTCGTGTCAGCTGGATTTTAAGCTCCTTTTGAAATCTAATAGAGGAGTAAGAGTAAAAATGCTAGCCTCAGCAGGCAGCACCTGCCGGGCCAGGGGCTGTAGAGAGCAGTGCTCAGGGTGGAGGGGCTCAAGCAAGGGAGTTTGGTTTCTCTCATTTGGTATCTGACCATGATACCTTTGATATGATTCTCCTACCAGCCTTTACAGATGCAGGAATGAGAGCCTAAGTGAGGGAAATGTCTAGAGGGACGAGTTTTTACTTGGGTTGAGCTAGGCAAGGGCAGAACATGGGGAGAAGGAAGGAAAGAAGGACTGTGGTGCATGATGTAGCCCAGTCTCCCTCCTGGAGGAGGACTAAGAGGTGATTCTAATGCCCGGTTGTTAAAACTCGGGATTTTCCATGGAAATTATTACTTCTGACTGTCCCATTCACAGTTTTACTCATTACTGTTTCAGGTGAAGCCAGGTTTTCCATAGTAGCTGGCCAGACTGGGTTTTCCAAAAGCTGGTCCAGATGATTTGGTGCGAAGAAAACTGGATTTTGCCCAAACGAAAGCAAACAGAGTTATGTGTTGATGGAGCAAACCTGCAAAAATGATGAGGTTCAGCAGTCACAGCCAGATTCATTAAACTACTTCTACTTGGAAAAACACTCAACATTACTGAGATTTCAAAGGTGCTCAGATGTTAACTTTATGTTGGATGCAGAGTGGTTCTGTTTCTGGAAATTAAATTTAGCTTCCTCTGTGGGGCCAAGTAGTCCTGGGGCACAGGACAGGCACAGCTTTTAGTGTATATTATTTAAAAACTTTGAAGAGCTCTTTGTTTCTATTCTGGAAATGTGCTTGTCTTCCTCTCACTACAGCAAAGCCTTGTGGTGAATCTGCACCCATTGAGACCTATTGATCTGAGTTGATTAGTTTAGTGCTGAGATGTACAGGGACTGGGCGGGGGAGTTCATGTCATTTCTGTAGGACCTATATAAATCAGCATCCTGCATTCTTGGGCTTCTGCAGCTACTGCTAGTAAGCAAAACCTGCTCCCATAGCTACACTGATGCCAACAGTGTTGCATATAGAAGGAAATGAGCAAAAAGCCCCATTTCCAGTGATTTCTACCCGAGAACAGTGAGAGAAGTGCCTGCTGGCCAGGAGGAGGAGGTTGCAGCAGAATTCTTTACCTTCTGACTTCTGCATAAGGTGTCCAACCTATAGGAGTAAAATTATAAGTGTAACAAAGAAGTAGAAAACCCTAAATGGCACTGGGACTAATCTTTGCTTTTTCCTCCGACTGTTCTCTTTCCCAGAAGAATATGGACAGAATAAACTGTTAAATTAAATTCTCTTTTGGTGGAGACTATGTAAGCCCTACAGACAGCTCTGTTGCTCATTAGGGGTGCATGTATAGCGGGCTGCAGAGGCGCTGGCCCCAGCCCATCAGTACTCCCAAATGTATCTGTGCTATAGTCCTCATGATGGAGAGGTTTCTCAGCTGCTCTGAAGCTCTGCCATCCGTGCTGTGGCTTATTAGCCATAAATAAAAGTAATTCTGTGAGTAGTGAAACTGCTAGAGCTCAGTTTACTGTTGATTGGTGTCTGGTGGCTCGTTCAAGTTTTATTAATTGTATTAAAACTGCAGCATGAACTTTTTTCCTCCTTAGACACTAGAAAATCCAGACTAGTGAGAAGTGTTGCCTGAGTAGGTTCCTCAGTGCATGACAATCATGACCAAAGCTTTTTATTTCCCCACAGTGGGGGCATCGCTAACCTCTTATGCTTGCCCCATGGGATTTTCCAGATCTCTTTTAACGCTACTGCTTTTCTTTCACTGGAAACACTAATCGTGCTCTTTCCCTTCTACCCACTTTCTTTCTTTTGCCAAACTTGAAGTAAGTTAATATCTCTGATCTCCATTCCCTGTCAAAAGTGTATAACAGGCTCAAACACTGGATATGATGAAACATGCACGTGCATACAGCATGACTCCATAAACCTTGTTTCATTTAGAAAGTAGGATAAAAGACCTCAGTAACAAATCTGAATCCTTGTGATTAATGAGCAGAGCCAAAGAGCCTTCATTTTGCTCATGGCTATACTGTGGGCAAGGGCTGTCTGCATTTGATGATTATATTTGCTGCTGTTTATTCTTTCACTTCTAATATGGGAGGCTCCATTGTTTTTTTTTCATGGATATCGGGACCAAAAGTGACTTTAAATCATCCAGGCTGCGACCTCCTGCACAACACAGGCCAGAGAATTTCAACCCTTATTGAACCCAATAACTTCCATTTGACAAAAGCATCTCTTCCAAAAACCCATCCAATCTTGATTTAAAGGCAAGAGATGGTAGCTGCCTTGGGAATCTCTAGAAAAACAAGGCTTCTGCAGCTGCCTTGGTGTTTAATGTTATTCTCAGGGGAAGGGAGGAAAAACCAACAACCCTAGTTTGCTTTAAAGGACTTGGCAGCTCTAGCTTATGACCTTGTGCTGTTGGTATTGTCAGCCAGCCTTTAGCAGCCTTTAACCTGACCAGCCCTTGCTCTTGCTGATTGCTGTTCTGGGTGCTTGAATGCTCCGGGAGATGCCAGGCAGGTAGAAGCGTGGTGGGTCTGGGAGGGGTGTGCAGGTCTGCCTTTTTTTGTCCCACATGGGTGCTACAAGAGCTGTATAAGCCTTCTTGTGCTGTGACATTCACTTTTCTAGAAGGTCTTCAGGTTCCCTGGAACCTCATTCTCCAGGAAAAATCAAAGCACTGCCTTGTTCCCTGCCCTTGCAGGGCTCTTATCTGCTTGGATCTGAGCTGGGGCCATGACTTCTTCTAGGGAGGTTCCCAAACAACTGCCAGATGGCAATCGCATTCAGTTCCTCCAATCAGCCTGGTTTTGAACCACTGACAACAGGGTAATAACTGCATATTCCTTTTTCTTTAACCAGCCAAATCCTGAGCTGGGCTTTCTTCCTTCCTTGTCCAAATGTTTGAATAAGGGAAGCCAAGTTTTCTGTTTTTGTGAAATAATATTGCCTTGATTCATGTAGATGTTAAATAAACATGTAAAATAAACGGACTGTGAAGTAGGGCTGAATGTGAAGCTGAATTCCCAGGGTCCTTGGCTTTGAGGGTCTGGTCTCCTGACCTCCTCCATGTCAGGGCAGTATGCCTTTTGTTCTCCATGCCTTTCAGAGATGGACAGGCTGCTGCTGCTTCTCCACTTCTGTGATTTTTACAGGGAATGAGTTTAGGACAAGCAAGACTGAAAAAAACTTCCAGAGACCATGTAGCTCCTCCTGAAGCAAAAAACTCCTAGGTCATTGATGTTCTCAGACCTCCAGGCTTCACCATCCTTGTGGTGGAAATGCCTTTGTTAGCATCCTCAATTTTCCTTGTGGCAGCCTTTGCATCTACTGCTCATCCCTTCTGGAATATGTCTTTGGCCTCCCGTCACAGCTCTGTGTCATTCCCTAGCTTGTTTCCCCTTGGTCTTCACTTTCTCAGAAGCCAGGGAACCCAGGGAATAGTGACTTTCTTGAAGTGCAGCAGTTAAATGGACAGAGGTTTGGAACCTCTTGCCTCTACCCCAGACCTTGCCACGGTGACCCTGGGCAAGTTCTTTCACCTTGGTTTGGCTCTTCCAGTTCTGTTTCTTCATCAACAGTTGTTCTCTGGGATTCCCTCTTTGTACTGGACTCTGCTTTCCAAGTGGGACAATTGGCATATGTGATACTTTCTGGCACTACTTCTTGGATTCATAAACACCCCCCTCAGAGATGAAAGTGCCTGAGCTGACAGCAAAGTAAAGAGCTACGTCACCTTCCAGTGCTGGCCCGTGTCCGCTCCTCCTTTCCTGCCCTCGGCCGGGTTGCATGTGGTGCTCTTTTCTTTCTCCTCCTTGGCGTAAGGTTCATGTCTCCATGTGCTTTGCAAAGCCTCAGGCTGTGAGGGTGCTTTAGAAATAAATCATCCTATCACCCAATTGCTGTAGTGTTTAATTACCCCTTACTTGATGGAGATGTCTGGAAACGTAAACAGAAGGGATTCCAGCAGTTCTCCCAGTGTCTAAATGTTTGAACCACATTGCGTGCTTTGTGCTCTGCTCCTTTACCATGCTTCCAACATCTGCTTGTCTTTCTACCAGGACAGCACTGCTCTCTGCTGAACGCTCTGTCCTGATGATGATGAGGTCCCAGAATGACTCTAACCAGGGAAGGTGACTGCGAAGCAGGAGGGAACAGCATGTGCTTGCTGAGTGCCACGTTTTTGAAGAAAGTAGATGGAGCTAATGGATGTGATGTACCCCCTTAAGTGTACAGGAATTTCCAGCTCTCAGATAGCCATTCACATCCTTAACTTTATTCCTAAGCACATTTTAGCCCTGGTTAATGAGCTGCATGAAACATGAATCTTTTTACTTTCACCTGTCTGTCCATGTGTCATGTTCTCTTGCAGCTGACTCTGCTCCAGGGGATGGGCAAGCGTAGGCATGTTGAATTTCATGACCTCACACAAACCAATTACACCATTTACAAGCAGTGTTATGGTGTTCTTAGTCAAAAGCCAGTTTTACAGCATTTTGACAACAGGAGTTAATGTCTTCTTTTACCTTTCAAGAAAGGAGCTGCCACTCATCCTTTCCTTTCTTTAAACCTGCTAGATAAATCTCTTTTGACTTTTCTGGTGTGCCTCAATGAACTCCCCTGCAGGTTTAGGCTGGTATATACTGAGACAATTGAGATTTCTTTCTTTCCCATCAGTTTAGTAGCAAAGTATATATGTTTCCTCTTTGTTTTTTTTTAAACCTCAATGAAAATTGATGTGATGCAGTTATTAGGATGAAAAGGTGTCACATCTGTGTGCTGTTGCAGGAGCACCTAACTCTCGGACGCACCTTTCAAAGTCCCAGGCTCCGTGTTTGATTCTGTTTTCCTGAGGCACTTGAAAGTTCAGAGGACTATCCAGAGCTTATCCAAACTCATTAGAAGCTCTTTGCCTGGACTGAGATCTGGAAAACTCACAAAATTAGAAGCAACTTGTATGAGGCTTCTCTTACTCCTTGGTTTTGCCAGAGTAGAGGCATGAAGGGATCAGCTGCTCTTGTGGAATTATAGCTTCAGGTACGTGCCAAAGCCAACAAAGTGCAGAGATGTGCAGAAATGCGAAAATAAAGCATGGCAAAAAAAAATAAAAATCAAAGTTAGCTTGATGTTTTCAAACCTCAGTAAAGCATTGGCAGGAACCTGCCTGGTTCGGCTTTGGACTGGCTGCTTCCTCTGCTCAACCCAAGACAAGAGGCCCCGGCCAGTGCCAGGATCCAAACCCTGCCAGTGGTGGGGCTGCTGCTAGCAGTGCTGTGGCCCCCAAAGCTGTGCTGAGAACCTCATGTTCCCCTGCAAGGGAGGGACAGGAGATTGCTTGAACTTTGTCCAAGTCATCGGGTCAGACCCAAGCTTGGAGTTCTCGTCTGGGTGTTTCTGCTTCCAGTGACATGTGGGACTGGGTTCCTCCTCAGCACACAAGGCAGTTTTGCTTTGGCACTCTGGGGTATTTCAGCCCACTTCTGTGGAGGCACACCAGGGCACACTTGCTTTGGCCAGAAGAGATGGCTGTCAGGGTGACCTTGGCTTTCCAAAAGCCCCATCTGTTTCTGTAACTGAGAGGAATGTGTGTTGATGAGAACTTGATCTAATTATCATCTGTTGGCCAGGGGTTGTCATTCCAGTGTTTCTGCTCACTTGTTCTGTTCCCCATGTGCCTGGCATAATGCTTGCACAGGTTGCAAGGGGAAGGTGAAGGCAGAAGGGCTTTCTGTGGCACTTGATCTCCTGGGATCTGCATTGGGCCAAGGAAAGCTTCACTTCTTTTCTGAGTGCTGTGCTGGAGGTAGCTCGTTAACCCAGGAGCCTTGCTTTGGCTGGTAGCTGCAGGGCTGTCACTTCCTCCCCTCCCCTGTGAGATGAGAAATTCACAAGTCAAGCGTGTGCAGCCAAGAGGATGCTGTTTGCTGGAGGTGGGGACTGGGCCGTGATCTCTGCTAACCGGGAAGTTATTTTAGACTCTGTCCTGCAATTTGATTCCCTTTTCTAAATGATGGTGGGAGAGGGTTTGGGGTTATGTAATTGTTCTAACTCAGTTCCTTTTTGGGTCGTGGTGAATTGTTCCCAGTCTGGAACAAACTGAGGTTTCTCTCTGCAAAATGGAAGGTGAAGCAGAGGAAAGACCACACTTTGGACCCACCATCTCTACAGTTTTTTCTTATGTTTTCCATCTGGAGATTCCAAGAAGACCTTCCACCTATGCAGGTCTTGTCTAAAAAAAGCTCAGGGAGGGTTGCTGAGGCACAGAAAGGTGAAGCAACTCTGAATGCAAGGCCAAGCATCCATGCAGTGGATGGTAGAGAAGGCAACTGCACTTGGCAATGCAGAACAATGTAGTGGCAAGGGGCTTGCTACCTTCAATATGAATAAATATATCGTTGAGTTTGTGATTTTAAACCATGGGACATTTTTAGAAATAAAACCTTTCTTAAAGCAAACAAGAACTCCCTCTTCCCCTGCTCTGTCTCATCTCTTGAGCTCCAGTGAACATTTCTCAGCCACCTGGGCCCACCTCCCTGCTGCAGCACGGCAAATTCACCCATCAGCAGTGCATTGTTCTCATTGGCTTTTATTATTCCATGGGCTAAATTACTGTGTGCTTTGATCTCCTGTTGGACTTTCTGCTTAAAAAGGGGGAAAAAGATGAGTTTTTTTTTTTTTTTTTTTTTAACTTGTGTCTCAGTCATGCAGAAAGGCCAAGTTACGGAAGGTGATCAAATGCCAGGGAGAGACCAAGAAATTTAGAAAGTCTTTGGTAGAGAAAACACTTAAGATACTTCAGGTTGAAGTGTCAAGGATAAATTAGCTGCTGAATAGCTTTTGTCTAACCCTGTGCCACAGTCCCACCCATATCTGGGAATGGGGTACCAGGCTTAGTGCCAGCACGGGTGCTGTCAGTGCTTAGCAGAGAAAGTTTGGAAGGAAGGCTTGGAAAGAGCAAAGGCTGTTCTTTGGGAGGCAAAGAAGAGCTCTTGTTTTGCTCTGGCAGGTCATTTTGAGCTCAGCTGTTACTGTGTGTTTCACATTTCACCTACCTCCATACCTGGCGGAGGCTGCTCATGGTTTTTTCTCCTGAAGTTCCCAGTAGGTGGGTGTCACCTCCTCCCTCTCCCATGTGTGGTGGTACTGGGGCTGGTGATGGCCCATCCACAGCTGCTGCTGAGCTTAGTGCAAGAATGTAAGTTGGTAGGACAGTGAGGTGACCCTCATAATGGTACTGGTGGGGTTGGATCTTGTTGTTCCCAATTGAGGTGCCAACTCCAAGCCTCGGAGATGCTCAGATGGCAATGAGAATTATCTTAACAATGGAGGAACAAGCCAGGGCAGGAGAAGCTCCTTATTTCCACACTCTTCTAATGCACAAATCATTAGATTCGTGTGCCCTTGGGCGTTAACTTGTGTGGAACAGCTGAGCCTCTGGGGTCATGTAAACCTGAGTGTGCTTTCATATGGGAGCTGTCTGAGCATGTGGAAGGAGGTTAAAGTGGTCTGTGCTTATGAATAGCAAGGACTCGTCTTGGGACTGTTAAAATTCACACTTGGTGTGTATTGCCAAGGGCTATGCTAGGATAGGTCCAAAAATGCAATGAACAGCTAGTGCACTTTAAAGTCACAATGGTGCACAGGGCAACTGGGAGAAGTTGCTCAGGGCTTCAGAAAAATGCCTTTGGGCTCAGTCAAGAGCCCTAAGGTGTCCTGGGAGAAAGGAGAGGGGAGATGCACCTCAAGGGATGTATTTCTGTGATCACAGCAACTTCCTCTGACCCCTGTGTGCTCATCGGCAGGCAAGGGTGGTTTGAGCCAGTGAAAATAACTCCAGTACTTCATGTGATGTTAATGACCCCTCAGGAGGCTCAGCACCACTCAACACCCTTTTAATCTCCTGGCCTCAATACAGGAACAGAAGAGCTCGGAGAAAGTATGGACATTATCACGCTGTAGAGCAGCTCCTCAAAATCCAGGTTCCTAAAAACATTTAAGCCTTTCCTGTGCAGTTCCATTAGGTCAGCATGGTAATGTATCTTTCAGTAAGCCTGATGTGTCCTATTACTGCTCTAGATTTTATTTTGGAGGAGTGCTTGCACTTGAGTTATTTCAAAATTCAAAGCTCTTTCCTTCAGGCTGAGCTTAGCCTGACACAGAAGGGACAGCATCATAAAAGGATATAGCTCTTTTACCTGATTTGCATTACCTTACTTTAGGTGGAACCCATAGAAAATAAAATAGCCAAACAACACGAACGTCTCCATGATGATAAACCTCTATGAATCATCTTTGAAAAACAAACCTGGTTTTGTATCTCATCTGTTCAAGAGTAGGAGCTAAAACAATTTCTAGACACTGTGGGTTCTGTTTGTCTACCCTGGTAAGGGTAGACTGCTGCTGGCTTGCATCAATAGTTGCTGACTGATGCTAACCAAGGCCTTGCAGCCAGGCTCTGGTCCTGTTGGGCCTACATCCATCTCCTATCAAGTGCAGTCACACTTGGTTGAACTCACAGGCTGGTGCAAACATTTTTCTTTTTCAGAGCCCTTGAAAACTGGCTATATCCTGCTGAAATCAGTGAAATTTCCTGTTCTTGGAGGGACAACTTGAGCATAAGTATACCTTAAATCCCTGCTCAGAACGGATGTTTGATAATATAAGAGCACTTCCAGTGAGAGGTTGCCTATGATCCAAATTGCTCTTTTGCTTGTGCATGCACCCCATGCAGCCAGTCCAGATCTGCTTGGAGAAGTGGAAGAGCCATGCTGTGTGTGGGTCAGTAGCCACTTCCTACACATCTGGGCATAAAATCTGATCGTGGCCTCAAGCACGGGGTTTGTGCCACCACAGTACCTTCCTGTGTTCAAGTCCTTGGAACCTGCTGAATGGAAAATGGGGTTTTGTATTTTCTCCTCCATTTATGTTTTCTTCTGACTTTCATTCTCTTCTTGATTAAGTTGCTTGCTGCTGTTCTTGGCGTTGAAGTTTCAGACAACGGAAAGGACAGAGACGTCCACGTTAACTCTCCAACAATGTAAAAATAGCCAGGGTGGAATGCTGCACCCCAGCACAACTCCTGTCTTGGTTTAGTGCATGCTGATTCCAAGGAGAAAAAAACATAATTATAAAAAGAAATAAAAGGATGTTTTCCTAGACTTTGGAAGCTTTTGACCTTAGAGAAGAATGCTCTATTTATAACAGCAGCACTGTATATTTTTAAAAGCCTAAAGACACACGTGTGCTGAGGAGTCGGAGATGCTCTTTGACTCTGGCGTCTTTTTTGACCTCTGCTAGATTAGTGAAGATATAATTTGCAACATGACCCCAAGAATCAAAAGTCTCTTTTTATTAAAAACTTCGGAAATGACCTCACTAGGGAGTTTGAACTGATGAATGCATAGATAAGAAATCTACTGAAGCTCCTTTTGAGAATTAATGCACAGAACAGATGAGAATGTGGACTTACATGTATTTGGGACAAAACTCTCTCATTAAGCCACACAGCTAGAGAGCTAAAAAGAAATGGGTGGTGGATAAAGGCTTTAGAAATATTGATAGCATTAGCCCAGTATCTTTCTAAATTAGAACTACTAAGCAAAACATTTCAGTATATGTTTAAGTGAGTGCTAAGTGTTTTCATGGTTTTACCAAATTTAGGTCCAAAAGTGCCTATTTCAATCATGCTATTGTATTTATTCCTGATGTTAGCCAAAAACCTTCACCTCCTGGTTATAGGATCTTCTGTCTGAGCTATAGTATATATACTGGAGAGGCCTTGCTGCGGTTGTTGGAGATCACATTGTTGACTACTTCTGTTCTTTGTGTGGTTTGGGTCACACCAGCTAAAAGTCATTACTAAAAATGATTGTTTTGTTTTTTTCCTCCCTTCTTCCCCCAGTTGTTGCTCTGACTTTGAGTTCTTTGGTGGTGTAGGGGAGTTGCTGAGTCAGCTGCTGGTTTTCTCCTGCAGCTGTACCTGACTTAATTAAAGCTCTGGTGCAGACAACCGGGTGGCCAAACTTCAGAGCAGAGGAGGGATGATGTTTTCCTTGGTCCCACTATTACCGTAGGTCTTTTACCACTGATGGATTTAGCTGTCACCTGGTGAGCCTGTGGCACCGTGGTTTGCTGGAAGAAAACCTCCAAGTGCCCCAGCAGAAGGGCTGAGTGGTGTTAGCAAGTAGCTGGAGAGTGTCTGTAAAAGCAGACAAGTTTGTGACCATTTACTGGAATAAAAATAGTGAGTCGCTGTGGTAAAAAAGCAAATATTTTTAGAGTCAAGTGTTGTTCTTTTGAAGCTTTTCAAGTTTTGCAGGGAGTCAGGACTGAGGCTCTCTACACTAAGAAATGAAATATAACACCGAGTAGCTTGGATAACTTACAAAGCTTTGGCCATTGTGCCTTAGACAGAACAAGGAACACAACTGTAGGAAAAGTTTTGAATGGGTCATATTTTTGCCTTTCCACTAAGGAAAGCTGTCAAATCAAAAATTTCTTAGTGTCAGCAACTTTAAATCGGAAACAGTATTTGGGCTGGGCTTCCAGGCATTTTAAAACAAGAGTGAGGCTTAGCTAAGACCCAGTCTAGCCGTACCAAAATGAGCAATTTGCACAGCATTCAGCTATTTTACACGATACTGTGCTACCTGAGGAGCAGGCTGCCGAGGTGCAGCATGCAGCTCCTGCAGGCATTTGCCATGCAGCTGTCTGCCGAAATAAATAAATAAAATAATGTACCGGAATGGCACTATTCAGCAGGAAGACTTGGCAGTAGGGCATACCACCCACTTTGAGCGCCGGATGTGCAGCACTTAGAGTCCTCTGAAGCCGTTAAGTGAAGGGCTGGGATTGTAGCGCTTTGCCAGCTTGCACTCCTGAAGACGGGAGTTTCACCGAAACCAAAAAGGCAGAGCACAGGGCGGCTGGGCTGCACTCCGGCTTCCTGTCGGGATGGGCTTTTTAGGATGAACTACCTGCGGCACTGTGGGACAGCCAGTAATCCCTGCAGGGGAACCCAGGCTTTGCACACGGAGGGCATGGTGTGTGATGCCTGCCAAGTGTGTAATCTGTGCTTATTATCTCCCTAATATACATCATCTGATTGACTGCCAGCGCTTGCTTCCGCCTCTCCACTGTGCTGTGCCCCCCCCCCTTCCTGCTTGCACAAAGATAAAATGTGTTGTTATAACTGCAAATAGGGCCCGTGGGACTGCTCCTGAAACCTTGGCAGTAAATTGCCCCTCCATCTCTGCAGATTGCCTTTGACACCATTAGAGTTTAAAATGTAAAATAAATATTTTTAAGTATATGCATATATAAAATAAATATATGAAATGCATCCAAAATAATATAAAAGTTGCCTTGCAAGTCAGGAAAAGCAAATATTAACCAATTTATGCAGGACATATGGCTCAGTGACAAAGCATCGGGGTTTCCTGTGCATGATTTTTACTATTTCCTCTCCACACTTGCTGTAATATCTGAGGCCTCTGGAAGCTTGCATGAGCAGAGGCTTGTCTTCTGGGTTAATGTCAGTCGGTCCCAATTTTAGTTTCCGCTATGGGCTGTATTGACAGGAATCCTGAGCTTCGCCCCCCCCCTTCCTCCACAGCATCCAGCACAGCTGGCCTGGAGCCTCTGGGTGTCCCTTGCTCCAGCAGTTTCTGGTCTTTGGGGAAGTGATAGTGCCAGTGTGTGACAAATGAATGCTATGGTTATGGTATTTTTCTTAAGGCTCAATGGCAGATCAGGTCACTTTGGGAGATGGGTAAAGGAGCAGCGAGTTTTGAGGTCCCAGTTGTGTTTAAGGTAAAGAGTGCACTGGTGAGCTACAGCTGGTGACAGCTCTGCTTATACAGAGACCTGGGGCTTGCAGGCAGTTATACTGGTGAAAACCCAGGGAGAAAGCAGAGCACTTATTAATCTAGACAACTTTAAAACCCCTGGGGATGCTCCCCAGCATTCAGGCAGCAACAGAACTGGGTCCATGGTACTAGGGGCTTGGGGTCTCCATCTATCCATCCATCCCACTGCATTGCTGCTGTCTCCCGGCTGGGGGAAGAGCCCTATCCTGTGTGTTAGGGGAGTCTCAGGGTGAGCTGGAGACTGTGGACAAAGGGGCTTGTTGCTGGATGCCAAAACCTGCGATCCATGTGAACCAAACTGACAAAAGCAACGCTGGGATCATGTACGGAGCTGGAATGCCCTGACTGCAGAGAGGTTTGAGGAAGTCTGCAACCCACACCTGATGCTAGGAACAGTTTCGCCATCCTGGTTGCCCCACTGGTCCTGGGTGACCTGCTGTAGGTGGTCATGCTCAAGCAGGGGTTTGGGACTATGTGGACCCTGAGCTCCCTTCCAATGCAACCACCCTGTGGTTTCTGCGCTCCTCTTGCAGCGCTGAGCATTGCTGCAGAAAGCAGCCGAGCAATGAGAGTGGTGAGGGCATCGCGCGAGGTCTGTTCCCCATTGCTCTGCTCTGTGGGGTCCTTCCTGCTCCTAGCAGCCTCTAGAAGCTAGGGAGAGGTGCAGGACCAGAATGTAACTGTCACTAAAAGCTACAGCCCTGCCGCTGGTGGGTAGCTGTAGGAGCGGCTGCTCTGCGTTTATCCAGCCCGGATCTAAGTGGTCCCTTCTGGCTTGGAAGCTTACAGCTTTATGAACACCTCACAGCATGCACTGCAGGGCCTGTCTGTACTCGATAACATGGCTGTATGAAAGAGTCATAAATCAAACCTGAAATCTGGCAGGTTTAATAATAAATCCCCAGCTTGTGCCAGGTCTGTGAACTTTTCAGTGTAACTGAGGTGCTCTCAGAGTGAACCTGAGAAGATTGATGGTTGCAGGAGGAAAACAGGCAGAACTTGTCAGTTTTGACCCCAAATCAAGGAAAATGTTGTGGTTTTGGCGAAGTGGGGCTTTGCGGCTTTGTTAACCTGAGGCTCAAAGCAAATGTGTTTGTGAGAGGGAAGGGAAAAAAGAGAGCATGAATTTAAATGGGAATGCTTTTTTGTCATGTTTCTCACTGCTCTAGCTTGGAAGAGGCTAATGCAAGGAAGGGATGGTTTATCTCTCTATGGGAGAGTAAACAATGCTATGGAAACTCTTTTCTGTTGCCATACAGTTCATGTGTCCAGATCCCAAATCCCACGTAGCCCAGTGGCCAATCCTTTCTCATCACATCTGCTTTGCCCCCCCCCGTCCCTTGGTGCCACGTCTGTGCTAAGCAGAAGCAGGGGGTTCCCTGGCCTGAGGTCAGGGGGGAGTTAGTGGAGAGCAGCGGGGGCTTCTTGGAAGCTCCAGACTCATTCTGCAGAGGTGAGGATGTTTCCTGCTCCAGTGCCAGGGTCCCAGGGAAGTGCCACCCATTTCCACCCTCCTCTGACTGTGCCCTGAAGCACACAGCCCCATCAGACAGCCTCAAATTCACCCTGCAAGCCTTACAGCATCCCCACAAGTTGGGAGGCAGATTGTTCCTCCGTCACCTTTTTTACCATCTCCCGTGGC
Organism: Aythya marila; assembly: GCF_965140915.1. Taxonomy (NCBI): domain Eukaryota; kingdom Metazoa; phylum Chordata; class Aves; order Anseriformes; family Anatidae; genus Aythya; species Aythya marila. The sequence continues at coordinate 6,819,694 of NC_139059.1, read as the reverse complement.
ATAGCACACGTCCCAAAAAGCAACACATGGGTTTTGCTCTCGCATGTGATAAGAAACAATTTTAAGAGAAAAAGCTTCTCCTGTGGAGGACACAAAGTTTTCCGCAATTTTAGCAAAGAACCGGTTGGTGTTGCCCTCTCTGCTGGTCGTACTCCCAGCTCTTATATACAAACTCTAAGTGGGTAGCCTGGTAGATGGCACATCTACCTGGTGCCTTGCTCCATGGGACCTGTGCTGCCTTGGGGACGTTAAGCAGCTGATGCTGCCTGAGTCCTAGAGTCACTGGGAACTGATGGTTTTGAAGATGTAGGTCCGTGGGTGAGGCTTCAGTTGAGGCAGGTGCTCAGTGCTAGTTTCAAAAGCTCCAAGGTGCCCCACTTAGTTATATTTTAATGAGTTATAAGGTGCTTCTATTGAAAATCACACTTGGAATTGCTGTCTGCATCTCTTAGACCCTATATGGCTTTAAGAGTTATTTAAGAGTTGACTTTATTGCTTGTTAGCTTTTCTTATTGCTCTTGCTCACAGGACGCAGCTGCTTGGGTAAGTAAATGCAAAAATATAGGCATGAAATGTGCAGGGAAGTCCTTGGAATATGGGTCAGGGCAGAGGTGGCTAAAGGCTGAGGAGGAAGCTTCCTGCTCTGGGGACAATGGCGTGATTGATGCACCCAAAGAGCTGATTTAATCCAGTTGAATTATTTCATCATGAGGCACAGAACCGCGATAAAGAGGCTTCCTCCTCTCTGGATGGATGCAGGGAGGCAGCCAGATAACAGGATTAATGATCTGAGTCTGCGGTTCAGGTTTCATCCTCATTCTCAGGATGAATCTGATGTGACCCTGCTGGCTTGGTTGCAGTTATTCCAGAAGGGCAAGGCTTTAATGAGAGGTGGAACTGAGCCTCCTGATCCTGAGGAGACTGGCTTTCTGGGCATGATTAATTTTTCCAAGTCAAACTGATCTTTTGGGCCGGTGAACAAGTCTTTGTTCAGTGCTGGCAGGGAGGTGTCAGGAGGAGGAGACTTCCCTGCTGCAGGCTGGACCCCTTGGGGCTTGCTCATCTCAAATTAGGATGTTTATAGGTGATGAGATGTTCATTGTGTGCATGAGTTGTGTTTGACCTGCCTGTTTCAGGCTGGGAGTGCTTATTGGGGTTGCAGCTGTGCAACCTGGGCTGCATCCTTCATATTTTGCTTTTCTTTGTTGAGCTCAGCTGCAGTTAAATTGTAAGAAATACTTGTGGTGGGGGAAGAGAAAGGGCCAAAAATATATATATTATTTTTTGCTGGATCATTTTCCTGATCAGTCTGTTTTTGGGCTGCATGGACAGTGGGGCTGGTGCAAGGGCTGCAGCAGAACAGACGGATGGGGCCATGGGTGGGGAAAAAAGGATTGCAGCACACCAAGCGTCCCTGTGAGCATGCACACCCAGGGGGTTCCTGCTATGTAGCAATGCTTGGGGGAACTCGTGCAGACCCATCTCAATTCCCTTTCATGCCCATCTTGCAGAGGCTGGAAGAGCCCAAGTGGTGCAGAACAGCCGTCCCCAGCGGCTGGAAGGGAGCCCCGGGTAGCAGGGTCCTGTCCCCCAGCAGACGTGAGCGGAGGCTGCGAACACCTCCAGCGCCTGGGCTGCTTGGAGCCCTGCCTCTAGCGCTGGCCTCCTTTCATGATGATCAGAAAGGGGTGGAAAATATTTACACTAACAGATTGCGAGCAGCTGTTTTAATGAAGCATTTATGTACTAGGCAAACTTTAAATTGCCCCAAAATGGGACACATGTGTTTTATAAATACACCATTATGAAGAATCAGGGAGTAAGAGATTCTGGATCCAGAAGGCTAATCCTCCTACACTTATTTATTTTAATAAAGAGTTTATGTGTTGGAAAGCAATGGTGTAGAAAATGAGTGTGGGGCTTTCCAGAATGCATCCATGCTTCAAAACTGAAGGACTGGAGAATTAATCTCTCTGGATCCATCACATACCAACTCTCCGTTCTGCACGCCAGCCTATTTACAAATGTTTTCAGCACAGTTTGAGCAAGAAAATACCAATCAGGTGCGGAGCCTTTCCCCTATGAAGATGACATTTAGAAGATGGATTTGTTGTGGTTTTGGATCCAAATCCAGGCATTGAAATATTTTCTATTCTGTGTTCTTAGCAGATGATTAAAGCTTGAAGAGCCTGATTCTTCAAGTCCTATCATGTGCCAAGTCCCAAAGTACATTTCTTAGGGAAAAGTGTCAATTGCTCAATGTTGGTGTGAGTCTGTTAGAGAGCAAATTGAAGACGAATTTTGGGGCTGGTATCCTTTTTATCTGTATGTCAGCCTTGTGTTTGGCAGGGATTCAAAATGCTATTTTGGAAAGATTTCTTCCCACTAGTACCACCACCTTCTCCAGATCATAGGAACCTCCAATTCATAAAAAATACTGAAGGAAGCATGGGTAAAATATGAACAAATGCATATATGTGCTCAATCTGTTGATTAAAAGTGGAGGTCCTGCCTAGAAAGTTGAGTAAAACTGTGCTTTACTTATTCAAACAGCACGTGGCCCTGCTGGTCTGGGGAGGTTGTCATGGTTATCCTGCATCAGCCGATGTCATCTCCTTTTCTGTAGAAATAAGTGCTTTTCAGCTGACCAGTTCAAGGTAAAGCTGTTTAAAATGCTGAGGCAGCCAGAGCCGCTTGCTGGGGTCTCTGCTGTCAGAGAAGGTATAAAAGCTGTGAGTCAGATGGCACTGCTAAAGTGTGGAGGAATTGATGGGGAGACTGGTATGGACCCGCTTGGATGGGGAGAACCAAGGGTATGGGTATACGATGGTGGCAGTGAGGGGATAGCAGAGGTTGGGAGTGCTGGGGAAGCCAACTGAGGCTGCTGAATAGGTAGAAGGAGAAGAGCAGTCAGAAACGTACAAAAGCACAGAAAAAGGAACCACTGGGTTGTTTGCTTTGTGACTTGGGGGTTTTAAGCCAGGATAAGGGTGCTGAGTGATGAATGGCTTTGGGATGCTAAATGTCAGGTCTGAGAGCCTGTGCCTGGCATCTGTATGTCCAGTGTTTAAGCCTTGCATGAATGATGGCATTTCGCTGGTGAGGAAAAGCACTTTGCAGTGCACAGACCCTGACACCCTCTTTCTGCCGAGCTGTGCTGTGATGGCTGAGCTGTGTGGCTGCAGGGAGATGTTGGCAGCCTCATGGGGGAAGATGATGGGGACCCAGCCCACCCATGAAGCAAGCAGAGCTTCATGACCTGCAAAATGAACTAGAGCCCAACAGTTCATGGTGAGGTTCAGGAAAAGATTTGAGGAGCAGTTTTAAAAGCTTGTTCTTGGGAATAGGATGAAAGTGGTAGGGGATCTAAGATGAAATTAGTCAAAGGTGCTGCAATAAAAAGCATATTTTAGGGTGTTCTTGCAACAGTCTGCTGAGAAAGCCTTGGACAAACCATGCCGGAGGCCTGATCTGGTGGTCCACAGGTTACTTTGACAACCTCGTTTTCCATGATCTGTGTGTGTAGGCATGGAAATGCATTAAGAAACAGGTCAGAGCTGGAGCAATGCAGCCAGGAGCCTCCAGCTTGAGTTCTCTGAGGTCTGGCAGGGGCTGAGTCCTTGCTGCTGTTTGGGATATTGGCAAAGCTCTAGAAACTACACAGCTGGTAGTGTCCCAGCAGCCTTCCGAGGTCTGCTTCTTTATCGAATGTGGCTGAAATGGGCCAGGAGGTTCAACAGCTCCATGGGAGGGGGCGGTGGGGAGGAAGGGACAAACAGGCAGCACTGCTGTGAGTGACTCACTTTCTTAGGAATCCTGGCTGTAAAAATAACAACTCTACTCATCGTTTTACAAATGCTTTTACAAGCACTTAAACATGGGATGTGAACTTTAAGTGTTGACCAAAACGCTCTGAGCATGAAAGCTTCATTAATCTGGGCAAAAACATGTAAAATGATAAGATAATCTGTACTCCCCGTCACAGCACTGTAAACTGATCACTTGGTTTCACACCAGTGTAAATGGGAGAATAATATTTTTTTTCTTTTTTTTTCTTTCTTTCTTTTTTTTTTTTTTTTTTTCTCCTTTCCTTCTTTCTGTTATTGCTGGACACCTACGTGCAAGCTTACTCTTTAAGGCTAGGAGATTTTTTTTTCTTGTAAGGGAAAAAAAAGCAAGATCCAACCCCTGGAGGAAACCTGATCAGAGACAGGCTGTCTTGTGCACACACCCCAGGTCTATTGATCTCCCTCGTCCCCTCTGCCCTCTCTGTCTGTGGGTTATAGAAACAATGTCTGTCAGCAGCAACCCTGTGCTCTGGGCTGGTTATTAAGCACTCTGGCAGAAGGGAGTCTGCTCTCCCTTTATGGGGTCCCAAGACCCACAACGAACTTTACAAACTGGAGGGAATTCCTCCAGGAACTACTCGTTTGTACACAAAGCCCTGTGCTTGCTTATAACAAGAATTAGGACTCCCTAGCTGTGCAAGGGTTGAATAAATCTAATGAGAAATACAGCAAATATCTGTGTGAGTTTGGTGTTTAGACAGATATTGAATATTTTTTCTTGTAGAAGCTCTTAATACGACCTGCTGCCTGTCACCCTTTGTTTTATGACTTTACACCAGAGAACAGAATCATAATTTCAGCTACTGGGCAGGCAAATATTGAGAAAACTTGATCCTACTGGGACAAATCCTGTGAGAAGCTGAACTCCTCTGGCTTTCTTTGTCCTCAAAGTTAAAGATTGCTACAGTGCTGCTTCAAGGCACTTCAACTAAAATCCTAACCCTGTGCTGGTGGTGTCATTAGGAAATCACAGGAGCTCGCTCTGCTTCTCCAGGTTCCTGCAGGGAATATGGGGATGCCATCCTGGGGATTTTAGATCATGGAAAAGTAAACTTTCCATCTGTCTCCTAGTTCTGTATGCCTCGAATATAAACTACTGGACATCTTTGCTCTGACTTCTTGTGTTGAACTGGGCTGTATCCAAAGGACTGACAGGGTCCCCTCCAGCACAGCAATCCACTCTCACTTGTGTCTCAAAATAGAACACTATATTTTTGTTTACTTGAAGGCAGCTCATCCTGCCCCTTGAATTCACACGTTTCTGCTGTGTATTAATATCTTGATCTTAGAGCAGTTAGTGCTGGTATATCTTTGGAGGGTTCGAGGGTCTTATTTCAGGAATGTAGTTGACTTCTAAAAAGCGATATGTCATAAATCTGAGCTGGATCTAAGATTGCCTTTGGAGAAACTCAGCAAAGCTCTTGAGTAGGGTAACAAGCTGTTTATTTTCATTCCCTACATCACCAAGATGCTTCAGAAAAATGTGTGCTCTTCGTTCCTGAATTCTTGCTTCATTTGGGTCCTTTGTGCTTGTGAATGTTGCGTGTTTGCAGAGGCTGTGTGTTTGCTCCTGGGGGTTTATTTGCCTTGAGAGAGTCCAGCAGAGAGAGCGACAGTCATTGGGACCTAGCTGGCCTCTCCTTTCATCCTTGTCCTCAAGTTGTTTCCCTACTTGTTTTTGTAGGGTCACAGAATAGTTTGGGTTGGAAGGGACCCTTAATATCACCCCCTCCAACACCCTGCCAGGAACAGAGACATCTTCCACTCAATCAGGTCACTCAAAGCCCTGTCCAAACCAAATTTGAACACTTGAACATGTTCAATGCTTTCACGTGGGACATGACAAGGAGAAGCCACCAGAAAGAGACCCGCAGTGCTCGGTTCTGTGGTAGCCTTCAAGCCTCAAGCAGCGGCTGGGCCATGTCCGTGCTGGAGCATGTGCTGGGCTGGGGATGGAGCAAGGCCAAAGAGGCTAACGGCACGCTGTTAAAAGCTGCGAGCTGTGTTTCCACTGCCAGGCTAGGACTCAAGTTTGAATTTCATACAGATTCCCTGGCTGATGCCTTAAAGGCTGCAAATCCTCGAAGCAAATCTGGAATCAGTTTGGTGCAGGCCATTTGGTTTTAAGCAGAAACCAGCCACAACTGTAAGCTGTTGACCAAACTTTTTTATTTTTATTTTTATTTTTTCCATCCCACCCAAATAAACAGGAGCTGGGAAAATGTTGGTGTGAAACTTTGTGAGCCTAAACCTGAGTACAGCTTGTGCCTTCCCTGGGATTGATGTCTGACAAAAAAACTGGCAGGTTTCCATGGTAAATCCTGTGATGTCTTTGTGCTGTAACTGGGGATTCAGCTCCACTGTGAAGTTCTACACATCATTAAATGGAGCCTGAGGTGGAGGCTTTGGAAAGGTGAAGGATTCTCTGGGTTTATATTGAGATCCTTAAAGTCTGGCTCCCACAGCCAGAAACTGAGTTTAATATATCATTTTGTTTGGCTCTCCGTTTGGAAAACTGCTTTTGGACGTCTTTCCCTTGTTACCCCTTCATATGGAATATAAGATATTCTCCCTGTTCTCTGTACATGTTGAAATTCCCGCTAGCGTTTCTGCTTTCATTTGCCTGAAATATTCCAATTAGATACAATCAGTGACTTGGCAGAACGTGGCTTTTTGAAACTCTACTCCCTCTGCCTAGGCTGCTCTTCACAGCGTTTCCTAATTGGTGTGAAATCTCCCTCCTTGCCCTGCAGCGTGTGTCAAAGTTGCTCTCCTATAAATTTCTGCACCGTGTCCATGGACCTTGTTAAGTTGAGAGAGAGACGTGGGCTCTGCTCTGTCCTTTGGGGGTTGCCTTGAACTTGTGAAGGCATCTCCTGTTTCAGCATCTGCCCTTCCTCTAGAAGCTCATGTATGTTCTCCTGACCTGCTGCCGAGTTAAGCTGAGGATTCATTAACCTGTAGTGCTTTTGGTGCACATTGCTGCTACTTGATTCTTGTAACAAGTGAAGAAATTCAGCTTAAAATATCTGCTAATCCTTCGTATTCCTCCTGTGTGAAAACACATGCAGTAACCATACGTAGCTCTGCCCTTTGTTGCACAAATATTCCTGTGCTCTTTCCTCTGGTTGACTGCAGAGTTTGAGATTTTGGGGATTTTCCATTTACTTGCTGTCTTCTAGGTGTAGAGCAAGTACCTTACCTGTGGCAAAACTGATTTTGCATTTGTTTCCTGTTTTCACTGAACAGATTTGGGCCAAGATCCCAGCAGGGTTTAGCTGCTGAGCTTCCCCCAGGCTTCACCCCAATGTAGTGCCCCTTGGTGCCTGGTGAGAGAGGGATGAGTGGGGGTCTCCTGGCACTGCCCCCCCAAGGCACTGCCACTGCCTGGGTGACCCCAGTCAAGTTGCAGGGCCAGATGGGGAAGGCTGGAAGTTGTTATTTTCCTCCAGAAAGACTTTTGCCCACAAAGCTTCAGACATCAAAGCCGAGGCCTTGAGGCATGACTATAATCTCAGTGAATAAACAACCACAGAAGTGATTTGGGTGCACAGCGTGCTGGCATGGAGCAGTCGCAGTGGGTTTATGCCGCCAGTGAAGGGGAACAAATGAAAGCGTGTTTTAGTGTTTTGTTGTTTGGTTGGTTTTAATGGTTGGCTCCCCTAAGCCAGGCCGTGCATGATCCCATGGCCATTGGTCACCCTGCACCCAGTGACTTCCTTTCCTCAGGAAGAAAAATTAATCTGTTATCAGCAAGTGCAGAGTAACCTCTTTTTAGGAGAAAGATTTTCCTCATCACTTGAAGGGTTGCTTATGGTTTGAAGGCCAAAGACTTTCTAACCTTCACAAACGTAAGCCTGCCTGGTGCAACGTTAGAGGCTGCTGTCCTGACAAACACAAAAATCACTTTTTGATTTCCGATAAGCAGCAGATCTTGAGAAAATCGTGTGCCAGCGAGTAATCCAGATCGTCTGGTTGTTGCGTAAGGAGCTGTGTAAGATGTTGTGGCAGCAAGCAGGACGCTGTGTGGCTGTTGAGTGGTGTTTAGGACTTGTTTGCTGACAGAAGTGAAGATGGCAATGAGATAGGCGGGTGTTGCAACAGCGCGTGGCTTCGGAGCTGTTTGTCCATGCAAACAACGCTCCCACAGCACCCGTTTTGGAGCCTGGATGGGGCTCGGCTGGAGCTGCTACGTGTCTTCTGTGCAAGCTGCTTCAGAGAAGGAGCAAGAGCAGTTTTCCTGCGAGCTGGATGTGTTTGCAGAGCACGCTGCTCTGGACTGGGGCTCAGTGCAGCAAAAGCAATAATTTAGTGCTGGCGGAGATTAATCAGGGCAGAGATTGGTGCTGCAGGTTAAGCATGACTCATTAGTGACAAAGTGAGCTGGAGATTTAAAAACCTCATGAGGTAGGGACTCTGTAATTAATATTTTGCCAAGTCTCCCTTATTATCAATCCACCTGGTGCCTAGGAAATGTTTTTGCTTGGCTGCCACCACAAGGACGTGTTCTGCCACCTCTGCAGAGCATCAGTGACATCCAGTTGATGGGCAGCAATGGGCCATGATCCCTGGCACCTGCAGCTGACCCATTACTTCTGCAGAGAGAGGAGCAAGGAACACGAGGGGTTTCTTCCCTTCCTCCTGCAACAAAAAACCCACCTTGACTTTCTGCCACCACCTTTCAAGTGAGCCAGTGCTGGCCCTGTTAGTGTCACCAGCCCTTGGGAGGTGAGACCCCAGGGGTGCTCCTTGGCAGAAAGTGCAGGGCAATACCCACATAAAAATCTGCTGTAGGGATGTTTGGCTTTTTTTGAGTGCCAGACACTTATGGGAGAATCCTTGCTGTTCTCGCCTCTGTTTTGGGCAAGTCTGAGCTCAATCACAAGTAGAAAAGGGCCAATTATTTAAAACAAACAAACAAACAAAAGGACAATTTTGGACTGAATTTGGAGAGTGCTGCTGCTCTAAGTATTCACCCTTTTATTTATAACATGCATCCTCTGGGGAGATTCAGGGGAATCAGTGAACTTTAATGGGGTCACTGAAGGTGTTAGGCTTCAGTATAGAGAAAGAAGATCACTTTTGGCTCGGAGGGGTTGGTTGCACGGCTGGTTTAACAGCCTTCTATAACCTGCAGAGCAAATGTATTTGCTTTGGCTGCCGAACAATCTAAACACTCCACCGAGAGCTCCGGCTCTGCTGTGCATGGTGGATTTATCTGCATTTGTTTCAAAGCTGTGTCAGAGTCACAGCCAGCAGCTCCTCTGGCATAATCTCGTCTCCATCTGCTCGAGCAGGCAGCCAAATACACCTGGGTCCAGAGGGCCCCTACGAGGTGCTGAGCATCCCTACAGCTCGCCCAGGCCATCGGCCGTGGTTCAGCCTGATTTATACACATCTTGCCCACTCTCCCTGCTGTAATTACCCTTGGCTGCACCTACAAAGGATTTGAGGTAGGACTGAGATGCTCCAGTCTAAAACTCCTAAAGCCCCTGGAGACACGGCCTGTGCACTGGAACTGAGCATCCAGCACTGAAGTCCCTCTGGAGCTGAAGTTTTGCAGCTGGTGTGTCCAGCAGCTCCTTGCCTTGATGACATTGAACAGGCTGGGAAGTGCCTGCCTGATAAATACGGCACTCCTGTGCCAGGCTGGGGCTGGTGATGGCCACCCCTGCCCCATGGGAACCCCTCCAGCCCCAGAGCACACTGGTGAAGCTCCGCTGTCCTGTGGCAAGTGTTTTGTCCACCTCACTTGGTCATTCATTCTTTCTTTTTAAACAAGTCCATATGCATGCTGCAGTGTGGAGGGAGGCAGAAGGCTTTCAAAGCAGGGATCGGTGCACAGGGCTTGCTGCCTGCTGCTGAGGGTGGAAACAGGAGGAGCAGCAGGCTGTGCCGAGGGTGCTTCGAGCCGGGCTTGCACACAGCTCTCCAAGACAAACACGAGCCTGCCCCTGCGCTAGCCCTTTCTCCCCCTAAATTCTCAGCGCGTGACTCGGAGCAGCATAGTGGACACCGAAGGCAAGTGCCAAACGCATTATTTAACTTTTGTCGGCTCAGTGAAAGAGTCTGGTGTTGGTAGGAGGTTATGTTTTCATAGAGAAAGCCTTGGAGAAAATAAAACAAAACCAGCCTCCCCTCCCGCCCTGGGGCCTCGCTCAGCTCTAGGTCGGGGCCGGGGCTGCTGACACATCAAACATGCAGGTGCTGGGAGCCTTCCCCTGCCCTGCCGGCCCTCTGGGATGGCTTACACAAGCTTTGCCCCCAGAATCTCTGCAGGACAGATCCTGCGTCACCTTATTCTTCTGGGTGTGGGCTTGTTGGTTTTGCAACGTGTTGCTTTGCATCGAAGTCGCATGCTTCAGCCCTAGCACATAATTTGGCTCCGTGCCTCTCTCCTTTCCTTTTTCTGTACCACAGGAAGCAGCATTTATAAAATCCCTAATGATCCTGTCAGCTTTTATACATTTCCTGTCTTGCTTTTTAAATGAAAGAGGAAAACATAGCACTTTTGACCTGAATTACTTTGGGCTGTGCTTGCTGGATGTGTTATTAGTCACTGGTCTGCTTTGCTTCTCCTGACTGTGATGCCAGGGTGGCTGCATCTATTTCCGTGTCCTTATCGCAGTCCTGGCAACTTGAATGATTTCCACAACACCCACTCTTCCCCTCGTAGATTCAAGGGGGATCTGAGTTCTGGCTTAAAAAAAAAAGTTAGGTGAGGAAACTTCTTTTACCTTTTGGAGCATTAGAGAAAACCTGGAAATTGTGAGTCTTTCTCACCCTGCAGACTGAATGACAAAAGGCAAATTAAAAGAACTCCATCTCTGTTACTTGAGATGAAAAAATATAGTTTTTTAAGCTAGGTTAATGACTTATTTGCAAATGTCTCAATACTGTGGCATGGGGTTCACCTCCTGCCCAGTGCAGGTACAGAATTGCCCCTCTGTAACCTCTCTGCAGGAGAGGGTCTAGTTTGGTGTATGATATCCTTAGGGATATGGTTTAGTGGGGACTGCTAGCGTTAGGTCAGAGGTTGGACTCGATGATCTTGAGGCCTCTTCCAACCTAGAAATTCTGTGATTCTGTGTGATTCTGTGATTTACAGCATAGCTGAGGCCACAGATGGCTTTATTGCAGAATACAAGAAGTCCTGGGAGCCCTAACCCTGTGTCTGGCAGATTTGAATTCCACATTGATACTATCTCTAATTTTTTGTATTGCAGTTAAGGAGGCATAATTCATATGACTAGCCCCAGGTTTCTACTGCCAATACCCAGGGTATTTTGGGGTTTCCATCGGCAGCCCCCACCTGCTAGGCACATGGAGACATGGCTGTGTCAGACAGAGACCACAACAGTTTCTTCTTGGTGAGTGCTGTGGTGCAAGAGCAATCCCTGCTCATCCCAGCTACCACTTCACACCAGTGCTTGAGACACTTTTAGGAGTGTTTTTTCCTGCAGCACCTCGTTGGGCATCCAGCAGGAGAGTATTTTTCTCTTAGGGCACACCTTGGCATGCATAAAAGCAGCAAACTTGGACCATTTTCTGACAGAAGGTAGGGAATGCTCAACTTGTATCCTCATTACCTTGAACTTTCCTGATGTTATTTCCTGTTCTAGTGGAAAACTTGAAAACCCAGCCATCAGCTGCTGAGACGAAAAATGTGTTTATTCCATCCTTTCTCTTTGCCATTTTTGTTCTTCAGAGCGCCTGTGTTGAATACCATTCCTATCCATAACTTTGCAAAATGTAGGGGGCCAAGTGCCTGGAAATAATATAACTTGCTGTATCAGGCCAGGGTTTGAGCTGACTTGCACACAGCATTGCAAACAAAAGTAACTGCTGGAGTCATTGGAGCTTAATCAGAGTAGAAAACCAGGCTAAGTGAGCAGAAAATACTGCTCTGACTGCTACAAAGAAGCATTACGCTACAGCCTTTATGAAATGACAGTGCTGTTACCAGGTGTCTCGAGCAAGGGATAAAAAAAAGGGGGGTTGAGTGGTGAATAAAAACTTTCAGGCTCATTTTCTTCACCTAAAAGAGAGCAAATGTCCAAGGACGTGGCCAGTTGAACAGGCTATGAAATCAGCTTCAGGGAGAGCTGGATGCAGTTTTGCAAGGGGAAGAAATCAGGAGAACCAGCTGCGAGCTAGATTTTTTGCAGTGGAGATGAGGTAATACAGTCAAATATGTGCCTCTACGAGTGAAGTTAGTTATTCCCTTCAAAGACTTCGCTACATCTGCACAGTGTGGGGCTTATTTTTACAGCTAGCATCAGCCTGGCAGGGGCCAGCCCCGTCCTCCTGCTGAGGGTACCCTGGGGGAGCAGCCAGACCCAAAGCCCACCCTGGGGCCCTTTGATCGGGCTCTGCAGCATCCCCAGCAACCCAGAGGAGGCCGTGAGTGCCGATTATCTCACAGCTGTGTTATCAGGCTCTGGAGTTGAGGCTGCATGAAGCAAGTCAGAAGGCAGCTGGACTGATACAGCCACGTTTGACTCTGCCAGAGGCCAGGACCGGGAGGGCTGCGCTGCGGTGTCCCCACACGGCTGGGTGCATACACTCAGGGTGGGGTGCTGCCATCTCCCCAGGGCATCCTGTTGTGCACCATGGGCCGCTGTGTCTTGTAGTGGGCTTAGGTGTGCTTTGGAACCTTCAGAATGAAGGGGAGGGATCTCCAGGTGCTTGTCAGCACACTGGGGCAGCTCGCATGGGCTGCAATGACCGGTGCCTCTGGGCCAAAGATGTAAGAGCACAAAATGTTGCACAGAAGAGTGTGTGGCACCCACCGGTGGGAGGCAAAGGCTGCCTTTCCAGGGTGACCAATGGCTCTGCTGTCACACGTCCCCCTGACTCCGGTGCTGTGCTCTGTGCTGTACCATGCATCCTGGTCTGCCCTTTCCTATGTGCCCCATCAACCTCACAGGGGCTCCTGCCCTCTGTCACTGCTCCAGGAATGGGTGTAAAAGTTCAGGAGGTGGCCCTACCTCCATTTCCAGCAGAGCAAAGGTGTAACGGTGGTGGTTGTTGTGCCCATCACTGGTCTTTTTGTGCTGAGCAGAGGGCAGCCAGGCTGAGTCTAAGCTTCCATTTGCACAGTGGGAAGCTAAAGCTGGAAAAAAACATGCTCCTGTTATGGTGTGTGCTCTCTGTCACTGGGAACATGCTCAGCGCTGGAGAGTTACCCTTTATGGGGCCTTTCAGCAAATTTCAGGCTTCAGCAAGATGAAAGGAGACTTCCGAGAACGACAGCCAAAAAGAAAAAAAGGCGAGAGAAACGTTTGCTTTGAGATTCTGTTTTGAGAGACTTGGGGTTATCTGGGTTTGGAACAATTTAAATTAAGGGAGAAGTCAAAGAAACAGAAGGCATCACCAGCATGTTTTAACGCAAGGCAATTTCTTAATGTGCACAGACTGCTCCTGGCTTTGGGAGATTTATCTGTGCTTAGCATAGAGGCCAGAATTGGAGAAAAGAAAAAAAAAAAAAAAAGAAAAAAAAAAAAAGTAGAGTGCTCAGGTTTCTTACCAGGAAGCTTGGTTTGCAACCCCTGGGTTTGGCAGGAGATACATCCCACTGGTCTTACACAGCCCAGTCTTCCCCGTGCCTCTGTTCAGCTCTCCATCGCACCCAGCCCTGTTGTGTCTTGCTCCATTTTGAGAACTGAAGCATGCAGGGATTTGTAATCCAACCCCATTTCCAGCTTTTTCTGGCTTCTTTGAGGCCTTTCCCTACAAGGGCTCCTTGCGGGGCAGTCCATCATGCAGGTTGCTGGATGGTTTTGGCACCACCGTGCCCCTCACCACCTGCCTGCAGGCACTTCTGGCTGCCCCCAGCAGGGCACCAATGCCCTGGAAGGGGGGGAGGAACAGCAAAAATCATGCTGGAGTTTTATTTGCCTTTCTTGTTTTGACAACCTCTGGCAAGAATCTAGATGAAAACAGAGGGGCCACAGGAATGATTGAGGAGGGATTTTTCTGTATGTGCTTTTTTATTTTTTTTATAAAAGCTAGGATTTGCCAGAAAAGCCACCCACCTGTTCAGACAAGGCCTCCATTGTGGCAGACAGTGGTGAACAACTGAGTGTCTGTGTTCCCCCTCCGAGAACCACAATTCCTGGGTTATTTTTAGCAGATTTGCACACCTCTGTTTATTTGCTCTCCCTGGTGTGCATTCCTCAGTTTGTGACTTCCTCCGTGCCGGGGCCGGGGGAGCTTTCTGCGAGCAAACTCTGCTCGCTAACGGCACAGGGCTGAGAAGCTGGGATTCAGCCCAGTCCCCATCCAATATAAATCACAGGCATGGACTTTACCTCCAGGGGTCTCAGAGCCATCTCTTTTCACAGCACCGATGCCCCCCTACCTCTCCCATGCCCCTCCAAATGTTTTTGGAGCTTGCCGGGGCTGTATCTTCATCTGCTTTTCATTTCCTCGGATGCTGCTGGGCTATCAGCTTGTTTTGCTCTGATGGCAAACTGTTGCTCCATACAGTCTCCGAGAGGAGGGAGGTGTTTAGTCTGCTGCAGGTTTTCTCTGTGCTCGTAAAATAAGGGAGAGAGGAACTGATGTCCTGGGGGTGGAGGGATGGGGTTTATCAGTGCAGAAAATCAGGCCGATCCTAAGGGATCTTCTTAGATGTGGACGAGTCCTTAAGGGGTAAAAATAACCAGCCAGCTGCTGAAGTGAATGTGCCTGTGGACTTGGGCACCGCTGCTGGAACTGGGCTGTCAGTGTGGTCTCCTTCCCGCAGCCCCCAGAGCCTCATCGGCATGGGTGGCATCTCCCCAACATGCCTGTGAAACAGGGAAGGAATTTCTTGTCCTTGGCATCACAAAGGGCCGAGCAGCAGGGAGATGGCCATCTGTCTGCCCTGTGGGCAGCTTGACACCCAGGGACCTCCCAGGCCCACCAGTTTGGGTTTGCCCATTGTGACAGTGTAGGGACACTCATTTGCCTTTGTGACCTTTGCTGCTGCCTTGCTCCTGGGCTGGGTCTCTGCTCTTCACCTCTGTGCTGGGGGATGCCGTTTCCTTGTTGGTGCAGGTAGGAAGGCTGCTGTGCTTCTCTATTTCCATTCTGCTTTTTTTTTGTTTGTTTGTTTGTTTGTCTCTGGGTTTTTGTTAACCCTTGATCTAATGCATTTTCAGCATGAGGCCGCATTCCTTACTCCTGATGTCAAGAGCTCCGGTCATTGCAGCATGGCCACTTGGGAAGGTTTAGTGGTTTGAGGGTCAGCTTTGAAATATTTAGACTCAAGCCTCAGCATAACTGGCTCAGCCCTTCTGGGCTTCCAGCAGGGCCATCTCCATGCTCCAATATGGGAATGCAGCACATGGACTAGTTCTGGCCTGACTGAAATCAGCATGACTTCTGTGAGGGAATCCCTCGGTGGCCTGAAACCTGTCACGATCCTGCTGTGGTCAGACCTCTCTAGGAGATGTGGCCACAGATCTCCGCACAGCTCGATGCAGGCTGATGTGAAGGAGGGTCTGGGCCACGCTATGTGATACTGACCGGTGTCACACTGTGTGCCTCCGTGTCAGGACCCTGCAGTGTCCCAGCTCCATCCGCTGCTGCGCCATGCAGTTGTCTGGGTTTGTGTGGCATAATGGGAATCTGGGCAGTGGGCAACAGACAAACTGCAAAGTGCTTTGAGATGTGGTTGGGGTGCAGAATGGCTGCCTATGCTCAGCTTCATTGTCTCTTTGCTTGCACAGAGGAGCCGATGACCTCTCACGTCCACCTTAGCTGCTGGGTGCTGATTTTGTCCACTGCCTTCAGGGCCCAGCACCAGTATCGAAATGTTAATTGCTGATGGTGATTCTACTGGTGCTGGGATAAGCAGCATCTTCTCTCCCAAGGAAGAGGAGTTTGCCACCTACCACATGCAGTCTCACAACCAGAAACAATATTAGCAAATTCCCCATACTGCTTTAATATGGCTTGGCCATGAAACTATGTACACTCTAACCAGCTTGCTGTATGTTAAACAAACAGGGAGACTCCTTGCTGTAGTGAAAGCAGAACCATTAATAACTTTGTTTATAATGTGCTTATTTGCTGATTTGGAGGTCAAGCATGTTTGACATTCCCACTGCTCAAAGGGGGCTTGCTTAGCAAGGACCTCTGCTTTACATTGGACGCATCTCCTTTTTTGCAAACCACATCTACATTTTCCTGAGAAATGTTTACGGTTTGGAGGTCGCTGACATAATTTTAAACATCTGCTCAGCTCAGAAAGGGAAAGATTGTAATTGTTTTCACCATGGCCCTCTTAAGCCTCAGTTATTTCTTTCATGAGCTGTGATTCATGTGTCACACTCTTGCTTACTTCAAGCATCTTGCAACACGCAAACAACAATTATTCCTGAGCCAGCAAAAGCAAACCATGTAGCACCTGCTGCTTGCACGCTGTCACTGTGACTTGAAAATTAACTCTTGAAATAATTTTTTTCATGTGCATGGAAGGCCCAGCCTTGGCAATGCAGGGGAAGGAGGCTTCACCATCAGCCTCCAGCATCAAGCAGGCAGAGGGCAGGTATGGACACACCACTTAGCACCATAGCAGCTTGGAAAGGACTAGCTAGGAGGCTGGGGAGAATCACAGAATCACAGAATTTCTAGGTTGGAAGAGACCTCAAGATCATCGAGTCCAACCTCTGACCTAACGCTAGCAGTCCCCACTAAACCATATCCCTAAGCTCTACATCTAAACGTCTTTTAAAGACTTCCAGGGATGGTGACTCCACCACTTCCCTGGGCAGCCTGTTCCAATGCCTAACAACCCTTTCGGTAAAGAAGTTCTTCCTAACATCTAACCTAAAACTCCCCTGGCGCAACTTAAGCCCATTCCCCCTCGTCCTGTCACCAGGCACGTGGGAGAACAGGCCAACCCCCACCTCACTACAGCCTCCTTTGAGGTACCTATAGAGAGCAAAGGAGGTGACCTCCTGGTGTTGTGTGTGCTGGTCATTGCTCCTATGGAAGTTTTCCACTGTTTTACCAATAATGGAGACTTTTTTCAATAGCTGGAGCATGGTTGCAGTGAGAGGACTGGTCTGCGCCAATGGTTTTAGTGCTGGTTCGTGTCTGCGTGGTGAGGTTGAAGGCATCTGGGATCTTGTCCTGGCTTAACAGGGCTGTGAAACAATAGGCAGAGATGGCAGTTGTTCAAAGCTTTCTCTTGTTTCTTTATATCACTCCAGGAGCTGACAGCTGGGGTGTCTTCTGAAAACTGCGATGGAGCTAGAAGTGTTACAAACATGACTTTCTCTAAAACTTGTGTACTGTGCTTGACATTCCTTCACATCTCTCTCTGGTAAATGGGACTGTCTTAACATTCAAAGCCTGAAATGGAGGTAGTCTGATGTGATGTTCTTTCTGGAAAACGGTTGGTGACAGTGTCACAATGAGAGATTTATAGAAGTATTTTCTATTTTTTGAAACCTCAACCTATTTCTCTGCGAAGCACGCTATCAGGCAAACAAGGCAAGGAAAGCTAATGCATTATCAATCTATGAAACAAGCTGGGCTGCTTTTCAAATATGAGAGATACTCAAGGGCTGCCAAAATGCATTTTGGTGAAGAGAGAAGATGATGACAGGCTGCTTTTGCTGTAGAGAGAAAAGGCTGGGATTCAGAGTTGTGGCTCCTCCATATCTAGAGAGAAGCACAGAGAAATCCGTCTCAACGTTTTAACAATAAGTATGCTCCAAAGGAAGGAACAAATCCCTATGGCTTTACACCAGAACCAAAGTTTTGGGTGAAGTCCTTTAGAAATCTGCCCACCCTTGTGGATCCAGCCTTCTCAAATTCCAGCTGTAGAGTCTGTCGTTGGAAAGGTGTTTGTAGAAGTGGGCCTGGAGCTGTTGGTGACCAGCAGGGCAAGGTGAGCAGGCTCATCTCCATTCCCTGCAGTGCCAGGTTCTGGGGTTTCTCTTCCATTTGCTCTGATGGTCATCTCCAAGAAACAGGCTGTGACTCTGGGAGACTTCCACCCACGTCTTGCATGTGACTGGTACCGGTCACCTGCATCCTAGCCTCTTTGGGAGTGGAGATTGGCAAAGTGTGTGATAACACGAGGCTTGCTGCTTTACAAAACTTAGCTAAAAATAGGAAACGATATAGTTTGGTCATGGCAAAATTTCAAGTCCTAAATAGTACTTGAATTTTATTTTAATCCTAACTCCCTAAGGAGAAAAGGATGGTGTGCTCATGTGGGCGTGCGTGTTTGTGCCTGTGTTTGTTTATCCACCCATATTCACTCCTGCATTCTGATTGTTGAACCCCCGGGGCCAAGTTCAGGTAAACCTGATGTCTTCGTAGTGGTCTCAAAGATGTTAAATCTATAAATTTTTTTTGTGGAAATAAGCATCTCAAAAGAGAAAATAATTTTTTATTACAAGCTGTTGTGAGGAGAAGACTGACATCTAAGCTCGACCCCTAGTATACAGCAGAAAATCCACACAGGGGGATGCTGTAAATGCTCCAACCACAGAAGGAGTTTCAATCACAGCACATCCTTTATTGTGCACCAGAGAGTCCAACCACAATGCAGAAATCCCCAGGAAACTACCCCATGCTATTTCTGCTGCTTACAGAAAAACTCATCTGGTCTATTTGTTTGTTTATTTGTATTTTGCTGTTGTTGTTTTTTATTTTATAGAGAAACCACAGGGCATGACATCTTCAATTACAATTATATTGCTGAAGGAAATGGTGAGAAAGGTCACAGAAAAATCCTTTGCTTGGCAATGGAAGACCTTTAAAACCACGTCCAGGCTGTGCTGTGCTGAGCAGGGTGTTGAAGATGTGCTGAAACAAGGCATGGGAACGCGGAGCTGGGTGGCTGTTGTGGGAAGATCTGGGAGGTTAATGTAGCCTGCCAGCATCCTGCTGCCCCGGTACCTCTCCCCAGCCTTGTGTTCAGGCAGTGCTGTGCTGCTGCCCATTTCCATACGGATGCTGTGCTGTAGGCAGATAGAGGCTGTAAGAGCATAGGATCCACAGAGGTGCCAATTTTTCTGTATGGTGTCTATGGTAGGATTCATATCAGCTAACTGTAGCTCTCTAGAAGACAGCCAAGGCTAAGCTGTTTTACCATAGAATCTATTTAGAATCAGCATAAATAGGCAAAAGTATAGTAAATTCCCCCCTGGATGCAACCCCCCTACTGGGGGTGACTGCTTCACACTGTACATTTCAGCAGAGCTCAGGGTGACCTGTTTTTAGGTTTCATCATCTCACTTGTAGACACCTTAATAAGGGCAGGTGAATCCCACTCAAGCTGTTGTAGTCCATGGAGATTCCCATGAAGGATGTGATTGCCTGCAGGGTTTTAGTCCTCCACTGTCCACAAACTCAGCTCAAGATTACGAGATTAGGATTACGAACAGATTATGCTACTGTCTAGCTGCTGTGAAGTCCCCACACTTCTGTCAGACGTTTCAGAGAGTTAGGATGCTGCTTAGATGGACCTTAAATCTGATCTGCCTCTGAAAATAAAGTGCAAATAACGTATTAGATGGAAATTATGATTGGAGAGAGCACATAGTGATGGGGGGCATGCTCTGAGGATGTTCCTGTCCTTTTGGTCAATAAGGGAGATTTTCAGATGTTCTCAGTGCTGGCTAACTCATACCTATGAAAACTTCAGCACTCTCTCCAGAGTGGCAGAAAGAAGGCAGAAATCCCAGGAGGTGTTGAGCGTCAACTGGCAAGGGCCTTTCTGGTTATGTTGACAAATAATGATGATGTATTTATTTTTACTTTGCTCTGTTTGCTGGTGTTCTCAGCACAAGGGCAGACAGTTATACTGCTGTCACTAATCAAGCCCAGCTGATTCTTGCAAAGAAAGTGTCTGCTTGGAATGACAATGATTTTCTTGTGATACATAAAGAGACTATGGCAGCCTCTTACGTAGCCATTTCTATCTGCAGCTCTATATCCAAGCGTAGGGGTGTGTAACCGTATGTACACTCACTCTTTTATGGGTACTCTGCCTTGATCATATTTTCACTCTTTCTATTATTTCTGCACACTGTAAAAGTTATGAAACTTGAAGAAAGAAGCCAGCAATGTGGCCTGTTTTATGCAGAGATGCTCTTTCTATGTGGGGACTGGAAAGGCTGACTTGTTTTTGTCATAAAAACTGCTTTTGCTAACTCCAGACTGGCTTAGTAATGCCTCCACAAGATCCTTCGTGGTTCCAAATACCCTTTTGCTATTCTCTCTGCAATTGTTTATTTTATGGTGTCAACTACTTTGTATTGTTAGGACATCATTGCAGGCCAATATTTTACTTGGCAAAATTTTTGAGTCACAAGCTCAGTCTCTCAAAATTTCCCACTGTGAGTGATCAGTGAAACCAAAGCATGGTCTTACATCTGCAAAGGACTTGTGGGTAAAAGAGGGGGATTAGCAAAGAGGTGATCTCAACCGCTTGCACTTCGCATGCAGTGTATGGGGTAATGTAACAATCATAACACGAAGTGCTGCAAGATAATGCTTGTGACTCCTCCCTGGTGTCTGCAGCTGTGAAGTGCTAAAGCACGCCACTGTGCTTTATGGGAGGCTGGCGAACAAAACCAGTTGGAAATTTGAAATTAGAACTTATCCCTTGTCTAATTTATTTGTCCTCCCTTAGGGGTGAATGCATGCCCATGTGTAACTACACACACTGGTATGCAAACACCAATTAATTTAGGGACAGAGATGGGCTGAGATGGGTCTCTTGTTTGTGGATTTAGTCTTGTGAAGTTTCTCTTAAGAAGAAGTACTAAAACTCTCATCTGAAATGTGATGGGTCAGGTTCTCCAGGCAGGCAGAGGAATGCAGAGTGCAGGTTGGGAGAGGGGATTTGCTGAACGCTGAGATGGCTTAGCCTGGATGGCTCGTTGCCATGCTCTTATTTACAGCCTGACGTTGGAGCAATTATTGCGCTGTTCTACTGAAGCCTTGGGATATGTATTCTTTAATTGTCATGCTGTTGCATCAATTTGCTCTGGAGGAGCTTTGTACCCATCATTTTGGAGAGAAGCCACCACGGCTTGGTGAATGGGGAGCAGAGGCCTGCCGCAGCGAGCCGTAGGGCAGAGCACATGGCGGCTCTGGTGGCCTCTGCCCGACCAGGCCCAGCAGGCCAAGCTCCCCACGACGCTCCTGCTTTGAGGGGCACAAACGAGCAAACCTCTTCCAGCACCAGGGCTCCCCGAGTGCTGATTCCCCAGCAAAGGGTTTTTCTGGGTCTTGCCAACCCAGCTCACCAGTGGCAGCAGTGTTGGTGCTGGGATGAGGTGCTTCTGCGCCCTGACCTGGGTGGTTCTGTGGCCACAGGGGTCTCGCTGGGTGTCTTGGCCCTGCAGCCACCCCTAACGGCTGCAGGAGTGCAGACTAAACTGGTGACCAGCAGCTGGATCCTTATTACCCAGGAATATTGCAGCTCACAGCTTTTGTTAGGCAGAAGCGGGATCCAAGCCTGGGTTGCCAGAGCAGGGGAGAATGGGTTGTGTTTCATCCCAGGAGGATTCTGAGGGTTGTTTTGGCGGAGCACAATGGAAAATGCATGGATTGTGGCTGCCTTCGCAACTCTTGGCTGTGTGGATGACAGAGTTTGCCTCCTGGCCTGCCAGGCCTTTTTGCCTTCATTAGCACAAACTTATTTTGAAGACTTTTCTTTTTTTTTTTTTTTTTTTTTTCCCAGTCTCCTCCTGGCTGCTCTTTGTCCCTAAAGCCCACACTGATGTGAGCATCCAGCAGATAAGAAAATGGTGCAAGTTACGTTTTGTATCATGTATGGTTGGAATTCCAGTGCTGCAGGGTCAGCTTTAAATTATCCCTGGAGAGTTGGTTGTGTTTTATAAGCTGGATGGCTTGGCTCACAGCCGTTTGATTTTTCCAAATAGTATAAATCTATAGACATTTGCCTTTGGCGCAAAAAAACTCCCCACTTCGAAGTCAAGAATAATTATTTTCCCAGAGCCAAGGTCAGCAGCTGGAGTCAAATAATGGGATGAAAAAAACCACTCTTGTTGCTTTTCACATGACTCTTTTTTTAAAGTAATTTCGGCGCATTAACATCTGCCCCTTGCTCCTTTGGCAGCCCAGCCAGGCTTACCTTCACCTAGGTAGAGCTCCCCATATCCAGCAGGTCAATGAGTTCCTCAGAGGATGAACTTCTCCCCAGCAGTCACTCATGCAACAACCTGAAAAATCATCTCCACATTTTCCAGCTTCATGAACTGACCTTTGGAAAACCTGAGCTGAATTACTCATGAATAAGGTTATATCAAGGCAAAAGGCCAGCACATTTGTCAATATCAGCCATGCCATTGTCAGAACAGATGTTTTGCAACATTTTCTGGATTTTCACCTTAATTAAAAATTACAGAAATAGAGGGCACAAAAAGGGGAGAGAGGAAAGTAAGGAATGTCTTGGAAATTGCCATGGGGCAAGACTTGAGTCCTGCCATCGCATGATTTGCACCTACCTGTGGAAGATCTCATATTGGGCTCCCAGCTCATCAGGAGCTGTTTGTTTTTGTGGTGAACTGGAAACAATGTGGTTCGTGCCAATTGAAATCTTTCCATCGAGTTCCTACATTTTCTGGGAAAGATTCTCTTAGCAAATGAGTTGTACTAAAAATAGTAAATTCAGCTTAAGTAAGTGGGTAAAAATTATGGTAAGTGGGAAAATCTGGGAATGCTAAAATTCCTTCCTAGGAGTTTGGATAGGACCTGGTTTTTGCTCTGCTCCTTCTTCTCCCTGCTGGCTGCAGCTACTGTGCCATGAGATGGGGCTCTCAGTCCCTCCTGGCTCTGTGGTTTCTGGGGTTAGCACCTGGACAAGCTCTGTCACCTGGCTCCAAGGAGAGGGCTTGGGATAGAGGAGGAAAGTCCCCTCACTGGTAGTTTGGAGAAGAAAACTGCACGCTGCATCTGCACAGTATGTTATTAGCTGTATCCAGGATGATTTTCCTTCTCAAGGCTGTTGAATTTATTCAGGATTATTATTTCAGGTATCCTTTCCCTCTGCTACTGAAAGCCCATTATCATGGAAAACATACCCTGCTCTTTCTGAGCACACAGATCTTTTTGGTCTGGACCAGCTCATGTCAGTATGACATAAACCAAAATAACAGTCGAAGCCATTTGACTGATAGTCCACTGCCAAAAATATAGAAGGTTAAAACAATTCTTGGCAGGGTCTCCCTCCCCTGCTGGTCCCAGGTGTGGGACACGCTGATTGCAGCTCTGCCTCTGCTGCTTTGGCCTCTGGTGTGGCTGTGCAGTGATGCTTGGCAGAGACGGCGAAGGGAGAGGGGATGAGCTGGGCTGCGGCCAGTGCACGGCTCCAGCTCCCTGGGCCCTCGGCTCGCACTGTGGTAGCACCTTGGGGCCCTGCTCAGCCCAGGTTCAGGGCTGTGAGGGTGCCTCTGAACTCAGGGTGGGGAGGGACCCCTGGGCTGCATGGTGGGAATCGCTTGGACTCATCCCACGAGCCTCCAGGGCAGGATGGGGATACCAGCTTTGCAAATGGGGAAAATTCAGGAGGAAAAAAACAAAAACAAAAAAACACACACACACAAAAACAAAAAACAGAGTTTGGACTACAGCAGTGAGATGTGAAATTTTCTGTTTTAAAAACCACAGGAAATGGCTGATGGGAGGTGACAGGTATTGCTCTGCAACATCCTTGTTCCATGCGGTTCTATGCTGGCATGCCTTTTCTTTCCCTTTTCATTATCTGTCAATATTGAAGGTGTTATTTGCTATCATTGCTATGTGATTAATTTATTTTCCCCTTCAGGTTCCTCAGTGCTGGTTGTATTCCTTGGGTAAACACTGGGTTGTATTCTGCTCTCACCTGATTGAAAATTGACTCATGAGGTTGCTTTGGGCATTAGTCAACAAGATAGGACGAAGGGAAGGGTAACAGAGAGGTAGACTTCAGTCAGAAAAAAAATGTGGTTTCACATCAACATTTTGCATGACCTTAGGTAGTTCACTTCTTCCCTTGTCTCACTTTCGAATCTGTTAAATAATGAAAATTATAATTTCTCCCTTGTGACATAGGTCAGCCTGGTGATCAGCTTATTAAGCATTTTAGAGGACCAGGCCCCATTCTGTGAAACAGCCATATTCCTGGCTAGTGTAAGTCGGGAGAGTTTTGTCAGACAGTTGGAGCAGAGCTGTTTTGCACCAGCTGCAGATGTGCCCCCAGACATTCACATTGCAGCTTTATGCACGGGCAGGTAATTTTGAGAAGTATGAATACAGTTTTGAAATGAATTGAAACTCTTTGTGTAGAGAGCTTTCAGATCAATGGATACATCATGTTCCAGTTTAACACATAATAAAACTTCTCAGCTTCAAAGCAGTTTACGAAGATTGCATGATCAAGCCTCAAAATCCCCCCCGGGCAGCAAGCAGGTTTTATTACCCTTGTTTTGCATTGCAGCAAACCTGTGCTGGGGCTAAGGTTGATATTTTGGAAAGCTGCATCTAATTCTGGGTGCCTTCAGATTGTATTCCTGTTTCCTGGTGTGCTGAAGGTGCTGTCACCTTGTTTCTGTGACGAGATCCGCCAATGTTTGGGGGAGCACCAGGTCTTCAGCACATGCTGAGAAGCAGGAGGGTGATGCTAAAATGAGGGGGAAGCATTTTGGGTGGTGGCTGCCTGTGAGCTGTGCAGTTGCTGTTGGAGAAATTGTCCAACTGCACCTCCAGGTTCCCAGCTCACCCCAGACCTACCAGCTCCTGCAGGGCAGGAGAGCCGGATCTGGAGATCTTCACTTGTTTTTTTTTTTTCTCTACCCTGGGCATCATGCTTTGGGCTGCTCACCATAATTCCTGGTATCAGATGAGCAACCATTGTCCAAGGGTTTCTCCACTGCTCTGCACCTCGTGGTGGTGTCCCTGCCCACCCCACGTGGCCGTGAGATGGTTCCCACTCACATTTCACACGTGCACAAGGCGCACAAACCAGGTGAGGGCCAGGATGGTCGGGCTCGGAGAGAGGAGATGAGCGCACCTTCCTGAGCAGCTTACACTGATAACATATGCCTTGAATCCCTGGGTCATTCCCTGCCCAAATTCCCTTGGAGTTTTGCTCTGTGTGTAAGCAACGTGCTCGAGTCATGCAGAAAAGAGTCCAGTAACGCTCAGCAAAGGAGCAGCTCTCCATCACCGTTCCTACCGCCTGGTGAGAGGGGGGTTGTTTATGAGGCTGAGCAGGATATATGTATTTTACACATAAAAATAGGGGTGCCCAGAGGGGTTGTTGACTTCAGGCTGACCAAGGAGTGCTCTTTTGCAGCTATGATCCCCTCCAAAGCAAGCAGGGCACCAAGGCCTGTTTGTTTTGCACTGTGTACTTGGTGTGACCCATCCCTCTCTTTAAGCTTCGTGGGTTGGTGAGGTTTCTTGGAAAACAAAGTTTGCACCGAGTTTGGCTGCTTTGGAAGGTTCACTTGGCTTTTACCCCGTGTTGTACTAATAGAAGTTGAAACAGGAGCAGCTACAGTTTCACTGTGGGCTGCAGCTTCAGAAAGGTTTTGAGGAGAGTTTTTTGCAACATCTGCACTAAACTTAAACCCTGTCTGAGTCCTCTCTTGGCACTACGTGATGCCTGCGGAGTTCAGTGGCTTAGGCATGGGGTACATCTTCCAGCAGGCTGAGTGAGGCAGGTGCGGAAATCGTTGTAGGTAGGAGAGCAGATAGGACTGGGAAGACCTGGGGTACATCAGCAAACTGTGGTGGGAGTCCAGACTTCATGACAGAATGACAAAAACCAAAACTAGTGATGGAAGTGGATGCATAATACTAAAAAGATAGCCTGGCAGAGAGAGTTTCGGCCCAAGAGAGTAAATCAGGTGGGTCTCTGATTGTTCAAGACGTGGATGAAATATAGGACAGGGACTTCACATACGGGGAGGCTGCTGGTCAGATCTGAGGGGTTTTGGTGGGACCAGCCATGCCAGGCCTGCTTCAAGTCAGACCTGTTTTCTTGTGGGTTCGTGGAGGTGCCAGAATTGCTCGAATTGAGTTAGCAGGAAATAGCGATTCTCTCAACAGCAGTTAAATGTTTGCTCAGCATTAGATCTGATATCACCATCTCTTTGAAAGAGAATTTAATCATTTTATTATTTTTTTCCTTGTGCTGGCAGTGGTAAAGCTCACTGGACCAATTTTTCTGTCTGCTCACAGGACCTTACTTGTAGATAGCAATAAAACTTGCATTCTGCTCATAGAGCCATACTTTTCACCCTTTTTAATATTAAAATAAATTTTCCTATGATAGAAGGGACTGAAGAGCTGTGTGAGAAGCCAACCTTGGACTGGAAGGACAGGAAGAAATGGTGCCACCCAGAAATTAAGTCTGACAACTTCGGTTGCAACTTTGGCCCCATTCAAATGAGTGGCAAAATTTGCATTGGCTGCAGCTGAGCTGAGATAAACCTTAATCTATCACAGATCATAACCTTTTGCTGCTTATATTGTGAGTAAGATGAATACAGGTTTCTAGGCTTCAGGCAAGTCTGATCATGGGTTGGTTCATAGTTGTCTTACTGAAGTCAATTGCAAAAGTCTTTCTGACTTCAGTGCGACCAGGTTTGAACCCCGAGGCAACCTTGGTTTTTTAGTCAGCCGAGATCAAGTGTTATATGAATTCAATACCTGATGAATCATCTCTTGGGATATAATTTTTCCCATTGCAGGGAAGGGGGTGTATTTGACAACCTGATATGATCCTTCCCTCTTTAACTGCTAAGAAAGTAATCCAACTCAATCTTCTGGCAGCACACATCTGAAAACTGCTGGAAACCGTCATGCTACGAACGTGGCAGTGTGCTGCAAAAATAGCTTTACGTTGAAATGCTATTTTATTACAGGAGTTGCTATAGTTTCTGGTTCTGGCAGAGCTTCCCTCACAGTAAACCTTGGCTGCAAAGGGGGTGTTGCGAGTCAGCTGTTGTGATTCACATCAGGCTGAAACTTGGCACCGAGACATCCGTACGTTAAACTCATCCCCTTCAGGTCTTCTGAGCTTTCTCACAACACGTGTGCATGGCTTGTGCAAAAGAGACAAGTAAGCCCAGGTGCCCTGAAAGGCTCCTTTTGGGGCTATGGGTGGCAGAGCGTTACTGCAAGGCAGAGCAGTCCTGGAGCAGCCAAGGGCAGGAACGAGTCTGTGCAGGGGCAGCTGCATGAGCTGGAATACCAGCACGAAGGTCAGCTGCCTCATTACCTTCCCCCTCTGTTCTGTGTATTATATTTCACTCTTTCTGAGGTGACAAGGTAGAAAATGAGAAAACCCATATGTGTTCCTGCATCTGTACATCTCTGCACACCTTCCATCTGTGCCAAGCAGCCAGACATGGAAGTGCAGGGAAAAGGGGAGAGCAAGGGGTGCCTTCACCAGGCAGGTCTCTGCTCGGGTTGTGCAGGGCATGGCAGCATGTGCAGCATTAGCAAAGAAGGGGGATGGCAGAGAAATTCCTCCCTGTCATCCCAGCACCATCAGGGAGAAGCTGAGCACAAAGCACGTTCCTATCTTCTGCCCCATGTGAGCTGTGCTGAGCACCAGCGCTGGCCTCCCTGCAGAAGGCAGATGGCCTCCTGGGGCCCGTTGTGGAGGCCAAGGTGTGGACAAGGTGGCCAAATCTTTCATTTCCTGAAAATGGTTTGCAGTCATTTTTTTGTTAGCAAGAAGCAAGTAGGTTTTTCTTCCAGATAGCATGAAGCCAGTGTTGGAAATATCCCACCTGGAGCTCAGCGCATGCTGTAAAGGTGAAGCTGTGTCACTGCACGTCGTCAGGCGAACCAAAGCCTGGAAGTGGAAGTGTTTTTTGGGGTCACCTTATGCTGTTAGCACAGCCAGGCTTGTCTCTGTACCAAGAACCTGGGTCTGCATGGCCGTGGGGAACTGCTGCTGGTGGCAGAGGGGACTGGGCAGCATCGCTGCGTCCACACACAGCTCCTGGGAATCCTGGCTTAGAGGGGCTCTGATCTGACCTGCTAAGTCAATGCTGCAGAGGGAAGGGGCAGGAAGCTCCCTAAAATAAATCCTTGTCCCCCCTGGGGTCTCTGGTCCTGCCTTGCCTTGCTGCTCAGGCACATGGAGATAGCAGCGAGAGATTTCCCTGCCACATCCCACCCCCCTCCAAAACACCTTTCCAAGCTGTGCTAGCAGGTGGTAGCGAAAGCTTCAAATGCCGAACTCAGCTTTTCTTCTGCCCTAGCCCTCTGCTATCAGCTACCTCCTGCCTGTGGGCTCTTTGGGGCCCACGGCTGGTGCTGTGGGGCTGGCGCACCGGCCCCTTCTCCTGCTCGGCCATTTGGGCACTGGAGAAGGGATGTGGCCAGTTCTCCCCATGATGCTGTAGGTGCGGCTGTGCAGACCCAGCAGTGCCAGCAAAGCCTCTCCTAGTTACCCAAACCCAAACTCAGCTGTGGCCAAGGACTCAGGACCAGGCCCTGCCACGAGGGCGATGCCGCAGGTACTGATCATGGACGATGGCCCTGCTGCAGGCAGGTTTCTGCTTGAAGCTCAGGCGAGGGCTGGATACCTTTTCTTCCTCCCTTCTCTTTTTTCTTGACTTCTCGCTGGGACAAATGTGCTCCTGTTGTTTTGGAGCCAGCTGTGCTTTATGCAAACCAGATGCCCATGACTGAGGGCTGTCAGGTGCCGCTGCCACCGCTTGCTTGTGCCATGGCCACGTGGTGCTGAGGGGTGGCCTTGGGGAGGCTGAGCCTTTGCTCCCATCCACTGTTCCTCCCAGGGCAGTGCCAGTCGAGGCACCCGAGGCCCCATGGGACCCATTTTCCTTCAGCATCCCCCAAGACTCCCCCACTTGGGACACATCTGAGCCTGATGCAGCTGTGCAGCCGCTGCAGGGGGGAAGATGCTTCCATAAAATGGGAGCATGAGGAGCAGTCAGCAGGAGAGATGGGAGGTGGCGTGCCGAGATCGCAGCCTCCCAGGTGTTCCTGCAGAGCCCCAGGCAGCGGGAGGATGAGATGCTTTTCTCTCCTTCCTAGGCCAGGGCTTGCTTATGAAAACTGAACAACGCACCCTGGTCCTCGCCACCAGCCCCGTTCCTTGTGGGTTTCTGTATGCTGCGGTTGCATTTTGCGGACATCTGGATTCAATAACCCTGCTGATACAGCCCATAAAATTAGAAACCGAACACTGCAGAAGGCAGAGGTCAGCGAGTGATTCATCCCCATATAATGCACTGGGGCCGGGGCGCTCCATGACTTGGGATGGGGCTTGGCGGGTTCCTGGGGGTGCAGTGGGGCAGCCCCCTGCCCACGGCCAGGACAGGAGGTGGGAAAGCAGGGGGAGGCAGCTGTCTCCTCCGGCACTGCCCTGACCTTGGGGGGGAGTCAGGACCCAGCCGGGTCCGCTTGCGCTCCTGGCACCTCCAAGCATCCCTGTGGCTCGCGGGGGAAGCGTTGTCCATCCCAGCATCATCAGGACTTGGGAAAATTGGGCTTGTTTCCTCTCCACAAACTTCTTGTGTAACTACAGGCAGATGCTTGCCTTCCTTCTGGCCTCCTCCCATGGCCATGGATGCAGTACTCCAGCCCACCAAAAGCCCCGATTTGGGTGGAGAAGCCTCCACATGTGCCCTGGCTCGGGCAGCAAGGCTGAGCTGAAGCCCTTCAGCTGCTGCTCTTCCCTGTACTGCCCTCCAAGCATCCATGTGCCCGTGCCACCATCCCTGCTGGCAACAGGGCACAGGAGGAGGTGGCTGCGGTGTCCCATTGTCTCCTGACTGCTGTCCCATCTGGCCAAGGTCCCAGATGGAGCCGGGTCCCACACTGCCAGCTGGCGCCAGCACTGCCTGTCACAGGGGTGCCATTGCCCCATCCTACCCTGGTGGCCCCGTGTCACTGCTGTCCTGAGCCTCGATGGGGGAGGTGACAAATCTCATCTCCTCCTTGTGATGCCCCATTGCTCCTCTCTCCCCCGTGAGTGAGTGGAGCCGATGCTTTGTTCAGCCATGTGCCAGCAGGGCTGGGGCCCAAAGAGCTGGGGCTGGGCTGGTGGCCACCTGGGGGCTCGGAGCTCGTGGCCTCGTGATTAAGAGCCTCACCCTGCCTCATTGAGACAGGGAAGGAAAGAGGAGAGGAGGGAGTGGGAAAGAGTGGAGACCAGAGCTTGGATTGAGGCTGGGCTGCTCAAAAAGCAACTTTCAGGAAGCCCAGACAGCCTCATCCCTGCAAGCACCAGACGTGGGTGCAGGCGTGCTCCTCGCCTCGCGTCTGCTGCCTGAGCTCTGAGCAGCGCTGGTACCTGCTCGCTGCGTGTGCTCTCGGCAGCCAAGAGAGTGAGAAACTCACATATTTGCAGGGTGACAGCATGCAGCCCGCTGTCTCCGGAGCACAAAGGCAATCACCAGAGAGATGAAGGATTGTTTTCATCATCCTAAGTGCGGGCACTGACTCACACAAAGGCGCTGGGTGATGGGGGAGGGATTTCAAAGTCAGGAGGAGAGCCAGAGGTCCTGCCTTACCTGCAGGGCTGCAAAGAGTTTCAGGCTGCGTTTGCTGGAGTGAGATGTCCCTTGGGATGTTGGCTGGAAGCTGGATGTGACTCGGCTCTTCTGGGCAATGCAAGACAGGACGGGAGGTGCTGAGAGGGGGTCTGGTGCTAGGGCTGGTGGCAATGGGACAAGGGCAGCAGCAACACACCAGCTGCCACCACCCCTTTGTAGCAAGGTGCAGAGAGCATTTAATTCTGGAGGGAGTGGCGGCCCGTACCTCCTGCCAGGGTCAGCTTTGCACTGGGGATGTGCATGGGTCAGACTGGGGAAAAGCACTGGTTGAACTGGGGAGCTGGACTAGGGCTTGGTCCTGCTGCCAGGGTTCCCGCAGAGCTCTGCAGCACTGGTGTTTGATGCTGGTTGGGAAGAAGAGGAGAGGTTCAAGCCGCCCCCTGCAGGACCTCAGTCTAGATGAGGTTTTAATGTAAATGTCAGTTTTGGTCTTAACGGTCCTTCCAACTTCGCTCACCCTGTTTGACCTCTTGAATGCATTATGAGCCCACTGGTTCTGCTGGCATGAAATCACTTTTTCCTACTGCCCTGTAGCCAAGACGATAATCTCTGGAGCCACTTCCTGGTTAATTTTTGGGGTGGATATTATTTGTGGTTTCCCTTGTGCTCGTACAAGTATTTATATATGCACTCGCACAAAGCAGCTCTGAGCATCCTTCCCGTCCAAGCCCTGATGTCTCTGAGCTGCCCTCCCCAGCTCTTCCTCCTGGGCGAAGCCATTAATCTCCCAGCCGGCGTCGTGTTCCTTCAAACCCCCCCTGCCAAATCCCTCGCCGTGCTGGCAGGAGCTCGCTGACAGCTTGCAGTGTTTGCAGCCACCCAGGTGCCCTGGCACAGTGGGGCTTGGTGGCTCCTGCTGCTCCCTGGGGGACACAGATGCTGTGGTCCCTGGGGGCTGTGGTCCCAAGCCGTGCCCATGCAGAGTGTTTTGGGAAGCCAAGTGCAGTGCTATTGTGCGAGTGTGATTTTAGTGGTAGCAGGGATTAATCTGAGCCGGGAGGATGCTGCTTCATCCTGCGGCATTGATCCCAGTGCGAAATCCCAGGGATGCTCCTCATCCTCTCTCCCCCATGGCTGGTGAGTGCAGGAGTCCCTGAAACAAAGGGGGGACATGGGATTTTTGCAGAAACCTCGATATCCAGTGCTGGACCAACGAGTTGCCAAGAGGAGGTCTCGTGTTTTGCCACCAGGCTCCAGGGTGGACTTGTGCAGACCTGGCTGGCCTCTGTGCTCTGTCCCCAGAGTCCCTGAGCTTCTAGGGTGTGACTGGGGACTTCAGCACGGGGCAAATGCTGTGATGCCCAGAGCTCTGTGAGCACGTGGGCCGGCTCCCCTCCCAGTGCTGCCCTGAACGTGCCCACAGACCTTCCCGCTGTGCTTCGCAGGGGTGGCTCTCGGCCCCTTCCCCCTGTAGATCTCGCCCCTTTTAAGGTGAATTTTCATCCCGTCTGACTTTGCTGAAGGCAAACTGATATTCCCTGAGGAATCACAGGCAGGATAAAAGGCCAGCGAAACCTTTTTTTTTTTTTTTTTCTGGAAGCTTTAGCTGGATTACGCTGGGCTTTTATAAATATGCAGATCAAGTACATGATCTGTGTTTCATTTCAAGGATATTTTATTAACTTTATTTTTTTCCGACTAGTCGTAGCTTGAGTGTGGCTTGGCTGAGCAGCTTCAGACTTTTAATAGCTTTGGCCTCGGTGCGAGCTTTTGCTGTTAACTAATTTGCAACGGGTTTCTTTAATTACGAATGGTCTTGCTTCTTCTCATTGCCGCAGCCTGCGCAGCAGATCCACCTCAGAGACCACGTGCCTCGGCCACGAGGGATTTGTGAGGGCTGGGGCTCAGCTGGGAGCGCAGGCGCGGGGCCACACAGGCATTGGGGCGCCTGCAGGCACAGGACTGGGCGCGCATGGGGGACGCCAAAGGGAAAAGTGGTACGGGGAGCTCTTAGCGAGCAGAGGGATGCTCGTTTCTGCTGAAAAATCACACCCAAGCAGTCCCAAACGCTGCAGTCAGGCATCAGCTGCAGCTGAAAAACACCCGGCTGCCTCCCCTAGCAGAGTTTCTGCTCCAGGATGGGGGCCGCAGACATTTCAGAGCCCACAGAGTGGAGCTGGGGCTGGAGCAGCCTTGGTGGGGAGGAAACGCCCGGCCAGAGAAGGAAAAGCAAATTAAGCAGGAGCTCTTTCTGTGCTGCTAATTGCCAGAGTTTTGAAAAAACAACACAAAAAAAAAAAAGCCCCAAAGGATTTTGTGGTGGGGCAGGAGCTCTGTTCTGCTGAGGTGTGCATCACACACCGGGCTGGTTTTAGTGACGCTGCTGCGTTTTGGGGGGAATTGCATCAAATCAGGCTGTGCTCTGCGTGGGGCCAGGCAGGCGCTGAAGCACCCGGCCCTTTCAGGCTGGAGCATGGGCTTAGGGCAGGAAGCAGCCACAGAGGGCAGGAGTGAAGCAGATGGGATACACCACACCGTGGGGCTTGCTGGTGGCCAAGCTTGGCTGTGGCTGGGGCAGGTTTAGCTTGGGGACGAGGAGAAAGCAGTGGGGTGGGTACAGGAGCTGTTGGGTGGGTTCGGGTCCCTTCCTCCCATTGCATTTTTGCTCTGCTTGCACCCAGCACCGTGTCCAGCTGGGGTGGGATGTGCAGAGGCAGCTGCTGGCTTCTGAATCACACCCTGGCTCCGGCCAGCCAAACCGCGCGTGCTCTGCAGCCGAAACAACAAAAAGCTCTTCCAACCTCCCCCCTCCCTTCGCTCGCCCCCAGCTCCGAAAGCACCAGGGGAGTTCAGGAGTTTCACACAGCATCCAGTTTCAGGCAAATGTTTTCTGTAAAGCTAATTGCCAATATTCCCCCGCGCCCTTCCCACTCACACAAGACCACTGTGGGGGCCGGGGCTCCGCGGGGTTCCTGTGCATCGTGGGGATGGGGATGGGGTTGGGGTCGGGGTTGGCCGCCCCCGTGCAGTGGTGAGAGGAGGCAGCGAGGGATTGCAGTGGGAACCGGGAGCTTTTGTCAGACCCTCGTAAGCTCCTGGTGCTTTCTGTCATCCGCTTAGCCCCAGAGCCTGGCCATCCCCAGGAATTTATGATGCAAGTGTTCGCCCCAGACTTTTCAGAGGCGAGTGTGAAATGGTATAAATCGTCAGGATTTGCAGAGCCTGAGCTGCTTGGGATGTGTGTTTTCCAGTGAAAATGTTTTTAGCAACCCCCCCTTCTCCCTCATCTCCATTTCTTCAATGCACACCTTGCTCGGCAAGGCCCAATGAGCTCCCCTGGGGCTGCCATCCTCGGGATGCCCACATTGGACCTGGTGTAGGGTTGTCACAGCTGATGTCTGTGGGTCCCCAAGGGACCTTGCCCACACCCTGTGCCTTGCACCCTGCCGGGGTGCTGCTCCCTCCTGCGCCTGTCCTGGCACTGGGGTGGGGCGTGCGGTTGGAGCGAGGCGCAGGTTTAGGAGCCGGGCACTGACTTTTGGTGAATTACCTTCATGTTCTTCATTCTCCGCTCACCGCCAGTGTCACAACAAGAGAGCCTGGAAAGGCGCCCGAGCGCACCAGAAAGGAATCTAATTTCTTTTCGAGGGAGTTGCTGCAGAAAAACATTTGAGTTATTTGCTAAGCCCCAATAATGATACTTTGCATTTGCATTGCAGCTTCCACCTAAGGGCATCTTGGCACAGGCGGTAATTAAACCTCCGAGCCCTTGCGAGGCAGACAAAGCCCTTTTCTAACGTTTGACAGACAGCTAAACTTCGGGCCAGGGTCAGATTAAGTGGCTTGCTCAGCGACATACATTGAGTGTGCAGCAAATCCAAACTCAAACAAGAGCCCTGCTCAGCCCAAAGAGACGTTTGGGATTCTGGTCCCTCCGCTCTGCTCCGGTTGGCTTTTTGTAAGCCCCTGTCGTTTGATGGCAGCTCGGAGACATCCCTTCTCGGCACTAAGCGCAGGAAGGTCTTTTGTCAGATTTAGGCGACAAGGAGAGCTAATTGCAAATTCAGTTTGGGTTTAGAAAACGCAGCTTGGTCCACATTAGCTCAGCAGCCACAGAGCCATCTCTTAGGGCTTTGCATCGGTGTTATATTCACTTTGGGTCTGTTTTCTTTAGAGCTTTATGGTCAGTAATTAACGGTATAATTACACATGGGCATAATGAGGGCTCCTGACACTGCGGAGCTCGGGGGCAGGGCGTTGCTCCTTGCTTGTTCCCATTCCTTTACTTTGGAAGGCGGCTGGCTCCAGGGTCTGCTCAGAGCTGGCTGCCCAGCTCCCGACAGGAGCGTTGTGTGCCAGGGTCAGGAGGCGCCGCTGCTCTGCGGGGAAGCCTCCTGGCATCCTTTGTTGCCTGCCCCACTCACTGGCCCTCCTCATCCATTGGGTAAATCCCAAAGGGAATGTTCTGCTGGGAATTCAGCCCAGCTGGTCCCCCGTGGCAGGGGGAAGAGGCTGGCAGAGCCGTTTGAGCTGCCCCTCTGGGCTCTGTCCTGGTTTCCGAATGGCCTCCCCTCCACGCAGCCTCTTGGTTGAACACGAGCAGACTTGGAGGCGCAGGATGTGTGCGCTGGGGGGGTTACAGCATGTACATTCAGGCAAAGGAGGCACGTGGTGGGCTTCTTGGGGTCATTTTGCAGGAAGAGCCCACACTTGGCCATGTTCTTTCTGTTGGGTAGGGGCACTGTGGCAGGATGAGATCCCAGACTGGCCCTCCTGGCCCCCTGCCTCCCCATGTGGCAGGGGGGACGTGCACAGTGAGGACGGGTCTCCTGCCCCAGGCCATAAGAGAAACAGGGAGCAGGCAGACCCCAGGTAGAGTTGTTCCAGGGTTCATCGCCTGCCCTGGCTGCCCTAGGGACAGGGATGTGAGCCCACAGCCTGATCTGGGAGCTGCTCACCCTGGCCCTGCTCTGCCTGCTGACACTGCAGCACCCGATGCCAACTGAGCCCTGGCAGCCTTTGGGGGCAGCTGGGCTGGAGGACCCCTGTCCCCCCACATCACACCTTGGCTGCTCTTCCATCCCCATCTACTGGCCAGCCTGGAAAAGAGCTTTTGGGGGAAATTTTCCATGAGGCTGCAGAGCTGGAGAAAAAGAGCAGCTGAGTGGCATCGCCTCCATGACCCTTGTGCCATCCCCAGCGGGCAGCGGCACCTTGAGCAGGTCTGGCAGCAGGGGGAGGCTGTTCCTGCTTGGGTAAATCAAAGTGCTGCGCTCTGAGCTTTTGGGACCCCGAGGAACCCATGTGCGGAGTGGGAAACTGCTTCGTGCTCAGCCCACATTGGTGTCAGGTCTCTAATGAAGTGTTATTTCGCCTTCCTCCTTCCCGTGCTGGCTCTGGGAGCAGAAAGTGGTGCTGGGGGCCTGGTGGGGCAGCAGAGCTCCCTGTGACCTGGGGCAAATCTGCAGCTTTCTGCTTTTTTGATGTATTTTTCCAGAAAACGGGTGAATGCATCTCGAGGGAAGAGACTTCACCCCCTGCTTGCTCTGAATGATTTGGAAAAGTTCAGTGTGAGTTTCCTATAAAACAGTCAGGAAAGAAAGAGGTATTTATGCTCCTGAAAGAGCACAAGTGCAACACCCAGACTCCCCCCCCGCCCCAGTTCCTTTATTCATTTCTGCTTCAGATCAAGCCTTCATCCTGTCCTTGGGGTGTCAATGGGAGAAACGGTGAATTGGATGCAAAGGGGTTTCTCTGCAGCCTGGGGAGCTGGGCACACTCATCCAGCTGCATTGGGCACAGGGGCAGCTCCCATCCCTCCCTCCCAAGGCTTGCCTTCCCGATCCACTGGCTGGGCAATGTCTGCCTTTCACAGACACAGATCTGAAAGAACAAGAGGTGTTGATAGCACTGAGCAAAGAAAATCGGTAGGTTGCAGTGGTGCCAAGCAGCAGATGCCCTTAATAACGTTGCAATGAAAATGCCCCTTCCTGTCCCTGCAGGGAGGTCAGCCCATCCCCTGCTGATTAACAGGAATCAGTAGCTGTGGTGTAAGGAGCGGTCTCAAACCCCAGCCAGCTGTAGCCATCCCCTGTGCTCAGAAAAGGAGCCACAGCCCTGGATGTTGGCAGACACGGCTCTACTTCTGCTGCCCTGTGTAACCTCAGTAAAGCATGGTGTGACTGCCCAGCCTCTCCAATCTCTAATCAGAGAAAGAGAAGAAAATAAAATTCCTCCTAAATATGCAGCCAAAGCAGGGTTGCTGCATGCCCTGGGGATGGGTGATGGGATGCTGTCTGTGAAGTCTTCATGGGTTTGTGAATTGTCATTAAAGGATGATGTGCAGCTGCAGAGGGCTTACTGCCTATGTCATGCATTTGCTGCTGCTAGAAAAATGATCAGAAAAAAAGTCATGCTGGCAGCTAAAAGCAGAATATCTACTAAATCTCAGGTGGGCAGCTGGGCCTTGATTTTGTTCTGGTAGCTGCAAGCTGTGACTCAAGCCCCACACACCCTCCCAACCCTGGGAGCACGCTGAGCTATCAAACACAGTGAAAAGCAGGCTGCAAAGCCAGCAGCAGGTCTCAGGACGTGCCAAAGCCCCCTCTGCTTAGAGGAGGACTGGGAACAGATCAAAATTCAGTAAGTTTTTTTTTTTTCTGAAATCAGGGGGAGCTGGGTCTGACCCCAGCACACCTTATGGGATTTTGCATCAGCCTGAGCCTTGGGGAGAATATGTTTAAGTCATAGCCATCCGAGCTGATATAAAGAATATGTGGGACATCTGTGCCTCACTTGGGTGTGTGGCAAGGGCTTTCAGACCCAGTAAGTGAGCAGCATGGAGGTGCTGGCCTGCTGGGGAAACCTTCACCAACTGCATCTTTCTTGGGTCCTGTCCCTGCAGTGACAGGAGCAGCACGGTGTGGGAAGCTCGTGTGCTGCTCCTCTTGCCATCTGCTGGCAAGTAAAAGCCCAGCCACCAGCTTTATTGCCAGGAAACAAAAACGTCCTTTCGTAGCACCAGTGGGAGACTGGGTGACACTGGTTGGTACTGGATCCTCAAAACCACTTTAGTTGATGAAAATCACCCAAGCCCCCGTGTCAGAGCTCTGGGCTGCAGAGGCTGAGGCTGGCTCTGCAGTAGGGCAGTGTTGATATTTTCTGCAGAATTTTGTGTATGAAAAAAAAAATGCTGAAATTCCCAAGCCCTCACTTCCCAGGCCCATCTGGAAGGCATTTTTGCCTCTGACAAGTTTAGCGAGAGTTTACCAGCAAGATCTGTTTCAGCGAGGGTGGCTGGGAGCTGGATGATGCATCTGGTGCTTATTTTAGCAGGTTTGGAGAGAGTGTGGAAATCCTGCCTTTGTACCAGTGGAAGGAAACTTGAGAAAGGTGGGTGAGGAGCAGAACAATGCTTTGTCTGTCTGAACAGGACCGGTCCTTTTTGGCTGCATGAGCTGTCCCACGGACAGTGGTGGCCTCTACAGCACAATAAAGGGCCATCTGCTCCAGCAGGACTGGCAGGCAGTGGTGTCCCTGTTGTCTCAGGCATTTTGGGTTGAGATGAAGAATGAGATCTCTGCGGTGTCCGTGATGGAGCTGGGATCAGCTGTGGTTCCTACGAGCTCCCTGGGCCTTGCAGTGAGCTCTGGCAAGCACTGCTGTCCTGTTTCTGCCATCCAGCCCCGGCTTGTGATCATCTTCCAGGATGCAACTCCCTCATGTTGCTGAAAAATCTTTCCCTAGAGAAGCTTTCTGATTTTCTGCTCCTTTGAGGGATGTTTGTTGAATTCTGCTCACATTCATTAAGGAAATGTTCCATTACCTATGGTCTGCTCTTCTTCAAGGACAATATTTCCTAGGTGGTGTTAGACGAACAGTGTTGCTGTGGTAGATGAACAGCCCAATTTTTCCTTGTCCACCTTTGGAGCATCGCTGATTTAGGTGATGTCCATCACCTGGGAAAGCAGGTGAAAGCAGCTTAATTGGAGCCAGTTGCAGGGATCTGTGGTGCAGGACTCAGAGAATCTGGTGGCTGCTGACTTCTTCCCAAAGAAGCTTGGCTGTGTGTCTACAAACCATGCGTGTACATGTGTAGGTATGGCATTAGCACAAGTGCCTGAATTAGAGCCGTGACCCTCCAGGGAGTGCTCTGGTCTCTCAGGGCTGGAAAGCTGTCAGGTAGGTGCTTCTGAGCAGGGAGGAATGGGGGGGGGGCACTGCTGGGGAGTCACAGAGAGTGGGATGGCTCCTGGGGGCATTGCTGGGGGTGCCTGGCAGCCAAATTGCTCTGTCTGGTGCCATCACCCACCTTGCTTGGACCAGGGATGCACTGGGGTTAAGGGCTCTGCAGGCAGACCATAAGGCTGCCCCTGTTTGTGTGTGCTGCCTTGGTGGCAGGGAGCCACCAGGACCCATTGGCTGTGGGACGTGGTGAATCCCAGCACTGCCACTGCTATCTCCTCCTTGATCTCTTCTAAGTGCACAGCCTGCCAGCTTTGTGAAGGAGCTTATCTTCCCAATTACCTGTGATCCTCTGCGATACGAGACACTTAATCAGCGTCTCCTGACTTCTTGTCAGATTAATTACCACCAGGATATGTGTTTTCTGCTGTTTGCTGCTGAATCCGGTCATGGGAAAGTGAAGAGAGCACCCTGCACCTGGCAGGGGGCTGGCAGGAGGGTGGCTCCGGGGGTCTCCACGAGCAGCACTGCTTCTGTGGGCCCATCCTGCAGCTCTGGGCTGGCCTGGGTTTTGCAGGGGGCATTACTTGCTTGTGGACTTATGTTTGGCCCTGCAGGACTCCTTCCCCTGCCCCGTTGTGCAGCTGCAGCCAGCGGTGCAAACCAACCATGGGCACATGAGTCAGTTTTGAGGGACACAACACAGCCAGGAGGAACGGGCAAAGACAATCGTGGAGTTGTCTGGGTTGGGAAAGACCTTCAAGATCACCAATTCCAAAGAATTTCTGATTTCCTTTTCCCACTCCACCCACTTAGAGAGGGAAAAGGGAGTGGGAAAAAGGCTTTTTGGGCTCCTGGAGAGTATCACGAGGCTTTTCAGCTTTGACTTGTGGGCAGGAATAGTTTTGTCAGCTGCTCTGTGGACAGTGTGGGCTGCTCTCACATGCACGTGTCCTCCCTTGGTTTCTCAGGCTGTGGCCACGCTCTGACAGCAAGCAGAGGTGTGGAAACCGAGCCCTGTATGGGGTGGTGTGCATGCCCTCGAAGGGGTTTGGGTTGGCAGCACTTTGCTCTGCACAGCCGGAGTGCTGCTGGGCAGCCCATTCCCTCCTGTGCTGGGGTGTGTGGGATGCTCAGCGAGTGCTGCTCCACACATGGTGCCCGTTAGGGGTTCTGGCTGTGCAGTTGAGCAGAGAAAATGGTTTAAAAAAAAATGAGGTTGCAGAGAGAAGGTGGCAGGACAGTGCTTCTGTCCTTCCCCCAGTGCCCCCACCAGGAGAACTGACGTGCCCTGGGCAGGCAGGAGCAGGGACTCTGTTCTGTGACTGTCATGAGACTGAGGTCCCCCTGGGGGTGGCACTTTCCTTGGTGTTTTGTAAGGGCTCCTCACTTTCACCTTTGTGTTTTGGCCAGGGTGAGAGCACCCTGGAGGTGCTCTGGGATCCTGTGGGGGTTGCAGCACCCACCTGTTGCTTGCTTCTGCTTGGCTGCAGGCCTGCCCAGGAGGATTTGCTGGGGAGAATGAACTGCAGCTCCCAAAAGACTTAAACCTGAAGTTGCTCTTCTTAAGGGGTAATGTCTCCCTTGCACAAGCCCACAGAGATATGTGCAGCACCAGCTCACTCTGCATTGAGCTCAGGAGATGCCAGGCCAGGAGCATGGCTGGGAGAGAGGTCACCATGGGTCTGTTCATGTCAGGAAAAAAAAAAAAAAAAGCAAAAACAAAACAGATAAAATCTGAGATGTTTTCCCAGAAATCTCCTTATCTCTTCCCCCTCTCCCTGACAGAGGCTGCAGAGCAGAAGTGTGTTTGGAGCCCGCCGGGCTTTTCCCATGGAGCGCTTGGCTTGTTAAAATCTTTGACATCAGGGTTCTTTATTACCTGCAATAAAATGCCTCTGCTAATCTTTAACATGCAGCGTGTGAGGGGAAAAGGATTGCATTAAAAACCTGTTTATGGGAGTGTTACTAAGACTTGTAGAAAGGAGTAAAAGTGAATGATGGCTGAAGAGAGCCCGCCGCTGGGGCAGCGGAGGCACTGCCCTGCCAGAGGCACCAGCAAAGCAGCACAAAGGGCTTGGTCCACCCCTGACCATGGAGTGCATGAAAAGTCCAGCACCTCGCTCCCCCACACCTTTGCTTTGCAGTGATTTCCAGGCCTGTTGTTTGTTTATCACCACATCGTTAATTCAAACCTCCTCCAGCAGTGCAGCCTACAAACACGCCTGCGTCTCGACGCAGCTTGGGCACGTGGTGTGAGCGTGG
Organism: Aythya marila; assembly: GCF_965140915.1. Lineage (NCBI taxonomy): Eukaryota > Metazoa > Chordata > Aves > Anseriformes > Anatidae > Aythya > Aythya marila. The sequence goes on along the minus strand of NC_139059.1, from coordinate 6,778,893 downwards.
GGCTGCGTGGGGCCTGCAGCCCAAAACCCACAGCAGCTTCCCTCTTTGAGGTAGTTTGGACAGCATTTGGGTATTAAAACATAGCCCTTTCTGCAGCAGTTAGTATTTTTTTTATAAGGCTGTCATTTACTGTGATATCTTAGTGCCTTGTGGTTTTTGGTATTTTTATTCTCCCGTTTATTTTCTGCCATTCCCCCTCCGCGCAGCGGGGAGCTGGGCTCTGCGGCTGGGACCCAGGCCGGCAGCGCCCTGCCTGCTGCTCCAACAGCCTAACAGAAACCGTTCAGCCCTTCAGAAGTGTAATTGGGTTTCAGTCTTGTTCGAGACAAGGTTTGGGAGTGTCTGAGCTGTAATCGCACTGACATGCCTGTTCCCAGAACTCAGCTATTAGATTTCAGACAACGGAGAGGAACAGCATCAGGTGTCGAGTATTTTCTGCTGCTCCTACTCCACAATCTATTTTTAATATCATTTTTATTGCGTTCAAGATAAACAGAGAGTGGATGAGTTCCCATGGGAATCGGTTTATCCACCACTCACGCCAGTTTAGTTGAGGGGAAAGTACAGTCACGCGAGAGCTTCCAATGCCTTTGGTGCAAGATCCCCCCTCTTTTTATGATTTCATTATATTTACCAACTCCGGTTCATGGTAAGGCAGGAAGCGGCTGGTGCCTTGCCCCATGGTGGAGGGAGGGCAAAGGGACATTCCCCTTTGCCACCTGCCTGTGTGGGGTCCAGAGCAGGACACAGCAAACCAACAGGTCCCTGCTGCCCCCAGCTTGTGCCTAGCTCTGCTCCAGTCTGGAGAAGGTGCTCGATGTGCCCACAGCAGCACGTTTCTGTAGCACTGCCCTGACTGCAGGGATGTGTTTGGCCAGGGAGGCTGTCAGGAGGCTGTCTGTGACCCTAAGGAGACATACAGTCATGATGGGGGGGGAATTTGGTGGCAAACCCCACAAATGGCAGTATTAGGAGTAGGAAAGAGATGTGGGAAAGAGCTGATGGGTTCAAGAGAGGGATCTGGAGCATCGCCGGCAACTGCACTCAAGAAAATGTCTGGAGTGTTCGGGAGGTGGGGCTGGTGTCATGTAGGGAGCTGGGCCATGGCAGATGGAGCCAGAGGGGACATCTGCCCCTGGGAGTTATGGACTTAGATCTGGAAGAATTTCTTGCTTTTATGCTGGAAGCTGAGACCTCAGAGCAAGGACCCTGCCAGATGAGGCCTGGAGAGAAACATTCCTCTCTGTGGTTGCATTTTTGGGAAGCCAAAAGTCAGTGAGCTTCTTCAAAGGCAGCCCTGACGGCCCTGCTTTGCAGATGGGCTGCATGGCACCAGCTCCGATCCTTCTCCCTTTTAGTAGTGCAAACCAGGCCTGTGCTGCTCAGATCTGCAGGGCTCCTTGCAAACCACACACGGAGCAGCTGGTAGGTGAGGGAGCAGAAGCAGGGTTGGGATCTGTTGGCATGGCTGTTAACAAGGCATTTAGCACAGCCCTGGAGGATGGGGTTTGGAGAGCCCAGGGCCTCGCAGGGTGCTGGGGAGGGCTTCTTGTCCCCTGTGTCCCTGCTGGGGTGGTGGAGGTGACACAGCTCCTGGTCTTCAAGGGATGAGTGGGGCAGCACTGGGACACTTTTAATGGGAAGCCATCACCGGAGGCATGGCATGGGCTGGGATGCTGAGCTGACCCATGCTTGTGGGGACACTCAGCCCTGCACCATGTGTGTCTTATTGCAGGTGGACAATGTGTCACACCTCCCCATGGCCCAGCAGTGACAGGTTGGGCTGGGTCCCCTCCTGGGGAGCTGCCCTGCTCCGTCCTGCACCCCAGCTAATTAATGCCCTGCAGAGGAGCTTGGCCACGAACCTGCTGAGCAGGAAAGGCTGACACCTCTATCTGCTGGAAATCTGCTCACACCCCTTGGCCAGAGGCTGGGGCTGGGCTGGAGGAGATTAGCAGACGCAGCAGTGATGCCACAAGGAGGGACACCACGGGCAGTCCTTGCCCTTGTTGTCACTGGGTGGTGACAGACCTCCTGCAGGAGGAGCTCCCAAACATCTGCCTAACCGCAACACCAGGCCTTGCGTGCCGGAACACCACGGAGGATCCTGAATTTGGGTTTCTCCTTGTCCCTCACCACAACCAGGAGCTGGTGGAGGTGGGTCCATGCTCTCCAGGGATGTGCCCAGCTCCTGGGCTCCCTGTGCTACCATGGCCCCACCAGCACCGAGGCTTTGTGCTCCCCAACCACCACTGCCCTGTGTGGGCCTAGCCACCAGCTCCTGCCTGCAAACCCTGTGTACGGGTGCGGGCAGCTCTCCAGGGCAAGGCACAGAGGAGAAGCAGAAATATTTCCCCCTGCACATCCCAAGGAAAAATCGGGATCTGCAGCCTGGAGCAGGGCAGGGTGGCGATGCCCCAGCCGGGCCCCACCTGGACGTGTTTGGGGGCTGTCGTCCCACGGGGCCTCCCGGGCGGCGAGGTGGTGAATGCCTCCTTTGACACCAAGAACTAGACCGAAACTATGTCAACGGGGAGAGCGGGGCGGCTGTTCCTGTTTTTCCTGTTGGAGGCTTTGAACTGTGTCCTGCCGGGTCAGCATGTGGGGAGACACCTCGGGCTCGGACGGGGAGGGTCTGAAACCCTAGACCCTGGGAAAGGGGAGATCAACCGCCTGGGAGAAGTATCGGTGCAGAGCCCATCCATCCCTGGGGGATTAGATGGGAGGAGGAGGGATCTGGGGCCGAGTAGTGGCCCATGTCTTCTGGAGTGAAGGTTGAAGGAGGAGAGCAAAGTCGATGTTGGGGTGCTCTGTCTCTAAAAGGCTGGCTCTTCCCTAAATGCAAGCCCAGTTTTGGGTGGAAATGTGGTCTAGAAAGAAAACCACGAAGTCCCCAAAGCACTGGGGCCCCCTGGCTGCACCTCACCTCTGGGTTTAGAAACCCCACAATGATGCTCCAGGGCTTGCTGTAAGCTAGCTGTTCACCGGGCAGGGGGCCCAAAGTCAAGAGCAAAGAGCATCACTCCGCATCGGTGTGGTGTGAGGGCAGATTTTGGGGGCAGACATTTTCCTGGGGCTCAGCGATTTCCTGCTGTTGTACAAAGAGGTCAGCACAGAGCCCAGCCCTTTCAGATCTCAGCCCAAAAACTGGGTAAAAGCTGCCAGGAGGGTAACAGCCCAGCTCGGGCAGGGCAGCAAAGCCGGGGGCTCACCTGCCCCACGGATCTGTGCCCTCTGCTGCACGGGCTGCTTCTGGTTTTATTACTGCAGCACTAAAGTCACAGAAGGCGATTGCACGGGACCTTTTCTCCTGATACAGGGAAAGGTGAGTTGTGCTCCAGAGGCTGTTATGTGGCAGGTGGAGCACGGGCAGGCTGTACCTGCAGGCCAGGTTCACCTTGCACAAGTCCCGGGTCCCAAAGTGCCACCAGGAGCAGGGCTGGAAGCTTTCATCAGCCCGAGCAGAGGAGCTGGGCCAGTAGCATACATCCCCAAAATCCCCCCCCAAGAAATGCACATGCAAAATAAATGCTGTTCAGCTGCTCTGTGAGTGTCCAAGGGGGCTCTGCTGGCACAGACGGGTCAGGCCAAGCTTGCACCTTGCCCTGTTCAGGATGCCTCCAGTCTCCTCTGAGAGGCATTTCCCTGCTGCCCTCTGGTTATTGACGCAGAAAATGGGTTTATTGGAGTCAGTTTGTACAAAAGTGAGTTTTAGCAGCACGGTAGAAATCGCTGTCAGGTTTATGCTCGGGCACAAAGCTCCTCTGCATCATTTTTATTATTCTGCTGACATCTAGTGTCTGAAAAGCTGCAACGCAGGGTACCGAGGTTTGGATATGGGACATTCTGGAATGTTTCTTGCCCTCTTTGCAGCCAAACAGGCACCAGCACCTTCCTCCTGTTCCTCTGCAGAGCCCTGGGGTGCGGGCTGAGCTCGGTGGGGGCTGGAGCACCCCATTTGGGGGGTCTGACCCCACCTGGGTGTGCAGCAAAAAACAGGGTTTGCCAGAGCAGGGAGGTCTGTGGGGTTTGGTGATTGCAGCAGAAAGTAATTTTGGAAATGCACTGTTCCTTCAGGCTTATAATCGGGGGAAAATAGTGCTAGAGCTGGGGACATCTCACCATTTCCCACAGGATAACTGGTGGCACCTCCTGCTGTCCCCTTCTCTCACCCTGCTTGCTCCCTTCTTGGAGCTGGGGGACTGAGGGCAGCCCCATTGCCAGACCCTGGCACACAAATCCCAGTGGAAAACTTGTGTTTTGGGGGAATTTCAACTTCAGCAGCAGGGGAAATAGCAGTCCCAGAACAAGCACAGCACTAAGGGAAAGCTGCTGGTGGCAGAGATCTGGATGCTGGGAGAAGCTGGCCACCAGCAAGGGGGGGCTGCAGCCTGGTGCTGATGGATACTTTCGGGCAGAGATGCTGGAAATTAATCCCAGCTGGGGTGGGAGAATGCATTTGCAGTGGGGTGTTATACTGCTCCGAGCCTAGTGCCCCCTGATTTGATGGGCATGGAGGTGCCGGAGGGAATAAGGAACCCTGGGGACGTGTCCTCTCCAGGCTCCATGGGGCAGCTGTGTGGGGTGGGAGGGTAGTGGTAGCTCCTCTGTGGGGTGCTCTCCCCTTTATCCTGCTTCTGGTCTGAGCTGCTGGTCAGATCCCCAGAGATCACCTCCAAGCAGGACGTTCCCTTGTTAGAACAACCTGGTTCAACCTGCTGATGAGCAATGCTTATTAATGTCAACTTATGCCCTGCCCTAATGTCTTTGCCCTCTGGCTCAATGAGTGAGTGTATTTGGGGTGTTGGCAATGCCCCATGTGTGGCTCCATCTCCTGATGCTGCTCTGAACCAGGAGCTGGAAGAGGCTCCGTGGGGGCACAGCGGAGGTGACCCATTTGGGGGTGACAGATGACACTGACTGGCAGTGGACCACCGCATTGCTTTCTGTTCATCCCCCTCCTTGGTAGTTTTTTGTTTGTTTGTTTGATGTGACAGCAGCCCAGTTTTGGCACTTGGGGCTGGTACTGCTCCTTCAGCAACTCACCCAGTGTGGACTCAGCCCCTTGCTGCAGATGAGGTGGGGAAACCACCTCTCCCCATGCCCCAAAATGTCACCAAGGGCAGAGGGGACCCCAGCAGAGACCTTCCCATGTCCTGAGTGGTCCTGTCCCTGCGGTCACTGGCACACAGGAGGGCACCCACAGACCACGGGTGCTCTCGTTCCAGCCCAGTTTGAGCAAATCCCCCTAAAACATCCCCTAAAGGAATCCCCCTAAAACACCCTCAAGGCCATGGGATGTCCAGCAGCCTCAGCAGAGACGGCCGAGTGCTCCTGTTTCCTTGCGTGTAAAACGTGCTTTAAGGTAAAACAGTGTTGTGGGAAACTTCGTGCTGAACCGTTTACACCTCTGTTCACATGACTTTATTTTGTAAAGGCCCTCTCAAATCTTGCCAGGAGTCAAGGTTTATTTCCCCTTCCTTGAGGGCGTTTAATCCTGGACTCATTAACTTTTATTTTAATGTACAATTGCTGAGGAGAGAAAAAAAAACAGCAATATTTTGTCTCAGGGAAAAGATCAGATACAACTTTATCCTGAAGCCATCAGAGATGCTTATCGACTTATTTTCTTTATTCCCCAGCTGTGTGAACTTGCAGAAGAACCAGTTTTGCTCAGCTTTGGCTTTTGGAGAGAAGAAGGGATTGCTGAAGAAATGTAGCTGGGCAGCAAGTCCCTGCTCAGGATGGGGTAATGTATTGAGCATGGGACAGCAAACAAAACACATCGCTGCATGGGATCACTGCCCTGGGTGATGGAAGCACTTGGCTTTAAAAAAAAAAAAAAAAAAAAAAAAAAAAAAAGGCAGGGAGATTTTTTCTTTCCCCAGTCATTTATGCAGAAAAACACCCTCTGAGTGGGGCGTGATTTCCTTCAGCAGCTGAAATCGCCTGCCTCTTGCTTTCAGCCACAACCAGCCAAGGTTTCCAAAATAAAACAAAAGCACTAAGTGTGATTATTGGGCAAGACTTGCTTCTTCCTCAGACCTCGCTGCAGCCGTCCCCAGCACAGGACTGCCTGGGTGAGGAGTGTGTCGGAGCCAGTGGCTGGTGGTGAGAGTCAGCAAACCCCCATCTGTGCAGCTGGGATGAACTTTGCTTGAGAACCAACCTTTTGCCAAAATGTTCTTTTGCTGAACATCACTTTTACAATAATAATAATAAAAGAGAGAGAGACAGAAAAGGAAAATTGTTGTTGTTTGTTTGTTTGTTTTTCAGGTTAAAACAAGAGAAAAATGCTCCAGCTGCTGCAGGTGGAAGCACAATGGCGGGGGGGGGGAGTGGGAAGGCTGTGGTGGCTCAGGAGGTGGCTTCCTCACGGAGCTGCCCTGCCACAACAAGGACAGAAAGAGTTAAACTTCGGTGCAGCTGGAGGAGCTCAGGTGTGGCTGTTTTCCTCCAGGATTACAACAGGCAAGGTGGCAACAGCTTTGGGGTAAGGTTAGAAAATGCCTCCTCTGGTGGGGTTCCATCCCCCTGGCACATGGCTGCAAGGGCAGCGCCTGCCTTGAGGACACAGCTGGCTGGAGGACATGGTCGGTGGGAAGGGGAGGCAGCTGGGGAGCTTGGATTTGCCCCATGCTCGGGAGAGCAAAGAGAATGAGATTTGCTGTGGCTGAGGAGCTGGTGGTGGTGACATCCTGCCCGGAGCATCTCCATGCTGCCTTTGGAAGCTGCTGAGCCAACACGCTATAAGCAGAAAACTGCTCACATACAGCCCGAGTAAGTGAAGAATAAATGTTTTTAGGTTTAAGTCTGGAAGCAGGTTTGGTAGGTAAACGGAAAAGAGTGAAGTTTGAAAATTGACAACCTGTCCTCGCTCTGCATGTCTTTGCTTTCTGCCCCTGGGACAGGGCAGACCCTAACCCGGTTGGGGTTACGTTTAGGGTTGTTCAGAAAGAGCGAAGACACAGAGTCCGGTTGCATGTGGGGCTGCATAAAGGCTCCCCTGGGGAGTTCAGATGTACCAAAGGCTTCCATTGGGGGCACTTTTTGATGGGAGAAAGTGTCGCCGTATGTGTAAAATGTGATCAATTTGTGAGAAGGGAGGTGTATGTCCACTCATCTAGTAAAGCCTGTGAGAGCCAGCTGCATTTCCAGGCTGTTTTGCAGGCACCAATCAAGATATTCCCTCACAATGGGTATTACAATGGTTTCAGGCTCAATTCTGGCTATTTCCACAATTCTTTCCCTGCCTCTTTTTACTAAGACTGCAAACATCTCCACTCTTGTTGCTAGTGTCTTTGTGGGTTGGTGTGGCAGAAATACCCATTCCAACAAGAGTAATGGATCGGGGGCATTTGGATCCCATTGCGCTATAAGAGCTAGGGGTTGCGGGTCCTGGTTACACAAATAAAGTTGAATAGGCAATCCTTCTGCTCGTCAGTGACATTGCTGCTTCATGAGTTCTCCTTCTATGTGACTCAGTGCTGTCTTTGCTTCCTTTGTCAGTTGCCGAGGCACGTTGATATCATTGTCACCTTTCAGGAGATTGAACAATGGTGATAGTACTTGATTATTAATTCCACAATAGTTTCGTATCCAATTAATATTACCAATAAACTTCTGTAGATCATTCAATGTCTTAACTTCTTGTGTGATGGTAATGGCTTGGGGTTGAATGGTTTGTTGTATGACTTTCCAGCCCAGGTATTTCCATGGTGCCTCTACTTAGATTTTCTCGGGGGCTATCTGCAACCCCCACGTTTGCAGTTCTTGTCTCAGCCTCTGAATTATTTCATGGGTTAATGATTCTGTAGGCGCTGCTACCAATACAGCATCCATGTAATGATAAATATAGGTCTCAGGATATTGTTTTCTAATAGGGGCCAGAGCTTTAGCAACATACATTTGGCATATGGTTGGAGAATTCTTCATCCCTTGTGAAAGAACAGTCCAGTGATATCTATCCATGGGTTTGCTTTTGTTTATTTTTGGTACCGAAAATGCAAATCGCAGTGCATCCTTAAGGTAGAGTGGAATGGTAAAAAAAACAGTCCTTGAGGTCAACAATAATAATATTCCAGTTACGCGGAACCATGGTGGGAGAAGGCAAACCTGGTTGGAAAGATCCCATTTCTTCCATGACCTCATTTTTTTTTCTTATGTCATGTAGTAATCTCCATTTCCCACTCTTCTTTTTAATTACGAACACGGGCAAGTTCCACGGACTGGTGGTTGGGACTATGTGCCCTGCTTTCAATTGCTCCTGAACAAGTTCTTGTAACACTGCGACCTTTTCTGCGGGGAGCGGCCACTGATCCACCCACACTGGATTTTCAGTTTTCCAGGTGAATTTCATTATCGGTTGCTTTTCAATGGCCGCTACCGAAAATTTTCAGGGCATCTCAGTGAAGTTTCCTTGTGCCATCACGTCTCTGCCAAGAAGGCTAACTGGGATGAGAGCGGCATACAGACCTATAGAAAAGGTAGAGCCTTCTTGTGTTTTGATTGTTAGCATGTATTTGGACTGATAGGTTTGCGATGATCCTCCTACTCCTACAAGTCCCTTCGTGGTCGATTCTAAAGGCCAGTCCTTCGGCCAGTCCTTCATGGCTATAACCGTGACATCAGCCCCAGTGTCCACCAACACAGAAATAACCACCTGGGTAGTCTGTGCCGGTTTTAGATAATAAAATGTTAAAGTCATCATAGGCCTTGAGGTGGCAAGAGTGGTTGCCCGGAGTATTTCTGGTTGTCCTGTTGATCCAAACCCTGCATCACCCCATGTATTAGTTTCTGTACGGGGCACTATAGCTTTAAATAGTATCAGTTGAGCTAGCTGTGTCCCAGCAGGGATAAGTACTGGAGGGGAGGGTGTCCAAACCATTGCATGTATTATGCCTTCATAATCGGAGTTGATCACCCCTGGTAGCATAAAAAGTCCCATCAGAGTGGTGCTGGATCATCCCAATAATATAGCACTGCATCCTTCCCCTATCGGTCCCTTGACATTCAATGGTATTTTTTGGACTTTGTTGTCCCACACAGTGCAAGCTACTTTTGTGGAGAGATCCACTCCGGCACTTCCTCGGGTTTTGGCAGAGAGGGACGCATTCAGGGGGTTTTGCAAGGGAGCCTCTGCAGATGTCATCATGACTCGAGAGGTAGCTCACATAGCATTTGGAGTTGGCCGGCCCCCACAGGGTACTTGTGTCATCACGCCCCCCGTGCTCGGCTTCCCATTTCCCTTCCGTGGTTGTAAGGTTTGGCCCTCTGCATTATACTCTGAGCAGCACTGGCTGGCCCCGTGCCATCCCTTTTTGCAGCAAGGACAGACACCAGGAGCCGAACTACTCGCCGGCGCAAAGCCCCCTCCTTTCTGTGGGCAATTAGTGGCAAAATGTCCTATCTCTTGACACTGAAAACATCGCTGATCATTGCCCATCACTCATGCTGCAGCGAACGCACTGGCTAGTGCGGTCGTATGGTGTTCAACAGACCCCATGCAATTGCAAGCCTCTATCATTTGCACCAAGGTTGTCCCATTAGGCATGGATTGCAGAATCTTTTTACAATCTGTGTTAGCATTTTCAATCGCCAGTTTCAACATGAGAGCCTCTTTAGCTTCATGATTATCTATTTGCTTGTTCAGTGAATCCCTCAGTCTGTCTATAAATTGCATATAAGGTTCATTGACTCCTTGTCGTATGCTAGCAAAAGAAGGCTGGCTCCTTTCTGCTTCTGGCAGTTTCAGCAAGGCTTGTAATGCTAGTTGGGCTGACTGTCGCAAGATGGCATCGTTGAGCCGAGCTTGTAATCGTGGATTGTAATCGTGGATCTACTAACGGCTCAGTCCCCATAAACTGAGGAAGCCCTGCACCCATAAGAGGGTCGCCTAATGTTCTTTCTAAATTCTGCAGTGCCACTGTCTCACACAGTTCTCTCCATTTCTGTTCCCATAACAATTTTTGAGTCGGGGTGAGGATCATAGCAGCTATTTGGTGACAATCCTACGGAACCAGCAACTGACCTGTCATCACGTTTTCTAATAATGATTGGGTGAAAGGTGTATGCAATCTGTAGGTCGTGACTGTTTTTCTCAGTTCCTTTATCAAGTCCCACTGAAAAGCATTATATTCATTTGGCCCATTATTCTGTACTGTTACTGGAAAGGCCATGACTATCAGGTCCCCATCTCTCAATGCGTCTCGGTGTATATTGTCCCAACGCTTGCAAGGGTCAAAATCTTTACTTGCTCGAGGTGTCTTTACTTGATCGAGGGACCAACTTGGCTAGGTGCTGAGTCTGCTGAATTACACGCATCTTTGCTGTGAGTCTCACTGGGTTTCTCAGCATAGAGCAGGGATCCTACATACAAGGAAAAAAAAAAAAGAGCAAATCAGAATTTTACTTTTTTTTTTTCATTTAACATATGTCTGAATGGGAAGTAGCTGGCAGATTTGAGGCTCTACTCCATAACTGAGGACTTCAACAATATGACAATATAACAGATGAACAGTCCAATAGATGAAATAAAACAGAGCTCTTCATTCCTCTGTACTCAAATATGGAAAGTCCAGTACAGAGAATGCAGCTGTGTGAGCAAAACACAGGAGATTTGCATTTTTACTTTATTATTGTTGTAAATTAAAAACATGACTTATAAACAAACCCTTTCCTCAAAAGCCTGAATTTCCAGGGAGCATCTATGGAAACAAGGTTCACATTGCCATTTGGGATGTTTATTTAAAAGACCGTGACAACAGAACTATTTGGTTTTCCTATCCCTGGGATGCCGTATTGACAATGTCATCTGGACTTTTCAGTGGCTTTCAGCTTTAAACGCTACTGAAAAGATCTTGATCCGCAGTTTTGGATCTCTGACTTCTGCACTGCAGAGTTGTACAGGAGTCCACAAAGACACTGGCTGGTAGCTAGGCTATTGCTGCTGAGTAACGATTATTTCAAGCCTTTTCTTAAGTTGAGAGAACGAGGGTTGAAAAAGACATAAAGCATCTGGGACTCTAGTGAAAAATGGAAAGGCTTAATGGCACTGTTTATGCAAGCCAGAGAGTTACCTAGGCCTAAGTTTATGGCTTCACCTTGATCACTTAGACCTCACAAAGCAAAATGACTTCCCATTTTGTCTGGGAAGTGAGAAATTGCCTCTTGCAGTTCATTTTCCCTTTGCTTTAGCCCTCCCTTGTATGCCTTCAGCTAGCCAGCACAGTTTTAAAACAGTTCACCCACACACAGCCGCTGTCTGGGTGTTCTCTGTCTGTGGCTAGCATTGTGTAGGAGGCTGATCCTGACTCCTTATGTGAAAAGAGATATTTGACACACACAGATGAACAACATCCTGGTTTATCTTCCCTAACTGCCTCTCATGTGCTGACCTTGCCATTTCTCCCCCTCTGCTCTCACCAGCTGCTGTCATGGGAAAGATTCCCTGATATTAGGGCTGGCCGCATGTAAAGTCAAAAGAATGCCCGTGAAGAAAGGGGTGGAAGAAGTCTAAGTTAAAGAAAGCAATAGGCAAGGGTATTTTGGAGATGTTTCAATACGAAGCTGTGAACTCTGAACAGGTGTTTTGGACTTGGTTTTATACATACGCTTTTCTACCAGTTTATCATTTCTTCTCAGTCATGGAATGTAACAAGAAACCATTCATTTTTCTCTGCTCAATTTGTTCAGGACCTTGAGGCTTGTTCCCCTACAGCAGCATATTCCTGTCTAGCTCTTGCAACCTAAGAAATACAACTGCACCATAATTAGGTCCTGGACTTCTCCTTCGTTATGGAACAGAGGTATATCTTCTGTAACTAAAGAAAATCTGGTGTGGACAGTTTGTTGCATGCACACAAGACAGGGCAGAGCAAGATGAAATAAATTAGAAATTTGGAGTTAACAGGTGCTGGGACGGAGACTAAAAGGGAATGATGACTGCTTTATTTTTTAAACTCTGTATTTGCTAACATGCAGAACTCTGCATATTTGTACACACTAAGCCAACCCTGACTTGGATTATTGAATTAAGTAGGCTTACTCCTATGTTTGCAGCTGAAACAGCTGACCTTGTTACTAGACAAGATTTCCATTGAGACAGTTTACCTCACTAGCTGCTGCTGGATGTTGTGAAAGTTTGTGGATTTAGTCATGCCGCTAGAATTGTAACAAACAGGTTGGAAACCCTACAAAAACACTATGTCCCAGTTCTGGAAACCTCCTCCCCTGATAAAATCTATCCAGTAGTAATGCCAGTATCATATAGTGCAGCTATTGCCTAGCTTAAACAGTTTTGTACTATTTTAACTAAGTATTATAATAAAATTCTTACAAGTACAGGGCTTTGTCAAGCAGCTATATATGAAGACACAGAAAATAAACCAGAACAGTACGCAAAACTAATCAAATTTTAACACGTTATACAGTGTGTTATGTTCCTACTGCAGCATTTATAAATCCTTCTTTTCTTCCGTTATTTAAATTTTGAAAGTATCCCAAAATACTTGTTATGGAAATAGGAACTTGAGGAACAACCAGCATTGTACCTGACAGCACTGCTGCACCTGAAGAGGATGCGGAGGTGCCACCTATGGCTTTCATGCACCTCGCTCCCTGCCCTGCCTGCGTGTGGACCCGCAGCAGGTGAGAGAAGCCATGAGCAGGCCGTGTCTGCTCCCCTACCTCAGGGTCAGCATGGCTGCACGCAAGTGTCCTGCAGGCGCTCTGTGCTCGGTGGGGTTTTCTGTTTAAATTAGCTGGTAGTGTAATTCACCCTGCACAAATGCATGACTACGTCTGTATCAACGAGTTTCTCCAGGACCTTCACCAGGGCAGTATCTTGCTTAAAAGGGCAGGAGTTGTGTTTTGAGTATTTCTGCTGTTCAAGAAGCTAACACGTATGATACCGGCAGTGGAAGGGAAGAAAGCGTTCAGAGCGAGACTCCCTGTTCTTGGACAAATTTGGGACTTCAGCATAATTAATGGCCACAACCTCATCAAAGAGCCTGCAGGCTGGCTCTTGTGGCATCAGTCGCACCAGAGGCTATTTCCCCTGCGTGCCTACCACAGCGGCAGCACACGGGTGTGGGTTTTACCTCCCCAGGCAACTGTCCCACCCGCCTCCATCTGCCTCCCACCACATGCCTTCGCCTCACGGGGCTAAATTACGACTTAGATGGCATCAGAGTCCAGCTCACAAAGCATCCGAGGAGCGGGACCACCCGGAGCCGCTCGGCAGCCCCAGGCTCCGCCACAGACCCGCGGCGACCCCCGCCCCAAGCGCCTCACGACCGCCCCTCCGTGCCGGGGAGGCCCCGGGCTGGGGCCGCTTCTCTCCCTCCGCAGCCCCCGCGTGTACCTGAGGGGATGGCAGGGAAGGGAAGGACTTCGGGACGGGACGGGCGGGTTCCCCCGTGACAGGGCGCAGCCATCGCCGCACCGAGCCGCTGGCTCCTTTCGGTGCCTCCCTCCCGCCGGTCCCAGCAGAGGGCGGCGCCGTTAAAAGTGTTTTCGGCTCCGATGGTCCGATAATAATCGGGCTTTACTCCGAGCCCGCAGCCGCCGAAGATGGTCGAGAGAGCCCCGCGCGCAACGTACGGCGGCGCTACAAAACGACTGCGGTACGACCCAGATGGGACTCGAACCCACAATCCCCAGCTCCGGAGGCTGATGCCTTATCCATTAGGCCACTGGGTCACCCAGCAAAAGCTGCGAGCGCCGTGCTGTAAGAGCCCCGCCCGGCTGCCGCTGGCTCCGCCCCCCGGCTGACAGAAGGCCCCGCCCCTTCGCTTCTCGCACCGCCCCTCAGGGCCCCGCCCTCCACGGCGCGGGGCTCCCCGCCGGGCCCGAAGCCCCGCCCACCGTGCGCATCGGCCCCGCCCCCCAGGGCAGGGCTCGCGGTCAGTCGCGCGCGGCGGCCGTTGGCTCCCTCAGCGCGGCGCGAGGACGCAGCCGCTGCCCCCTGACGAGCGGCGCTGCCTGAGGGGAACGTCCCGGGCGTTGCCGTCCCTTCCCCAGTCCTCGCCTCACAATTTTGTCCCCCATGGGATTAGCTCAGCCCCAGCTAAGCCCGTGTCTCGTGCCCTGTTACTGTTCTGGAGTGCCATGTTAGCTTGCCTCAGCAGCCTGCCCTTCTGTTGGCTGCTCTCCTGTATTTCTAGGAGGCCTTCCAGCTGTGATACCCTGCTGCCATCCCAAGGCATGCTCATCCCTTGTAGGTCCCCAGCACGCAGCCTCGGCTGTTTTCCCCATCCCTCTCCCTGACCTGCAACACCCAGCATTGCAGTCTCCGTGGCTCCTCTGGCCAAGGTATGTGGCTCTGGACTGCACGTGCTCCAACAAGTTATGACCCGGCAGGCTTTCTTCACAGCACTTCTTCGATCCTTTAGCAAGCCAGGTGTTTTAGTTCAATTTCTACTTTTAAGCTGCTATTTTTTTCCATCTACAAAACTCTAGTCCTGTTCAGTATCTTCATTTGCGACTGATGTGCTTTTTCTTCTTTTCACTATTCTTGCTTAAAAGTTTTGTGATGTTTTTATCTTACAAAGACCTTAATGGTAGGGCTAAAACAAGCCGTGTAAACTGTCTCTGGTAAATCCTCCTCTGGATCCATTCTTGTTAACTGCTGCATGCATCTACAGAGGAGTGTAATCGGTTTAGCACAGTGGTTTAATCCCCAGGTAGCAATGTGCATCTTTGGCACTTCTTTACCCTGAGCTGTACATTTTAGGTGTTGAAGTGCTTGACTTGCTGGCAGAATCATGTTTTTTCCTCAGGTTTTATGGTTAGAATTAAATCTCCTGTGAAATAGGGCACTTTTCCTTTGTTCTCCATCCCTTTTAAACAGCCTCTTATGTGAGACAATCCCAAAGTTGTCCATTTTCTGGGCTTGCTACAAGGATTACTTTCTTATTATTTTGTATGATTTAATTTTGGTCTGCCCTAGGTGCTACTGAGTTGTTTTAAATTGCAGTCTCCCTCCCCATTTTCTTTAAATTTCTGTACACGTTTCTACGATGGGATCACACGGGATCTCAGGAAAACTCTCAGTGATCTGATGGTTAGTGGCACAGAATCGTAGAATCAGAGAATATCTTGAGTTGGAAGGGATCATCGAATCCACCTCTTGGAACCACACAAATCCACCCAAAAAATTAGTCTGTGTGTGAGGAAATCTGTGACTGAAGCAAAGTGCCTGAAAGGAAGGTGTGGGGAGATGGGGTCGGCCTCTTCTCACAAATAACTAGCAATAGGACTTGAGGGAATGGCCTCAAGCTGCACCAGGGGAGGTTCAGGTTGGAAATGAGGAGACATTTCCTCTCAGAAATAGGAGTCAGGTACTGATTTGGTTGCCCGGGGAGGTGGTGGAGTCACCGTCCCTGGGGGCGTTTGAGGAAAGGTTGGACCTGGTGCTTCTGGGCATGGTTCGGTGGGTGACATTGGTGGTAGGGGATGGTTGGACAGATGATCCTGGAGGTCTGTTCCAACCCTAATGTTTCTATGCTCAGAGCGAGGGGCCTGAGCGTGAGCAACCCCCAGCTCGCAGCCCACCCAGGGCGCAATACATCCCAATTTCGCTCCCTGATGTTGGTCCCTAGGAAACTACAAACCCCAGCATGCCCTGCGCCGTCTTCGCTGGCCTGTCGAGGCCTGGCTGCTGTTAGTCCTACGGGCACCGTCCCGGTGGGTAGCGCGGTGGATGCCGGGAGCTGTAGTACCGAGGCGAGGACGGCTCTTTGAATACGCGACGTCTGGGCCGCTCTTCCGGGAGCACGGCGGAGATTCGCCCGGTCCCATCGCGAGACGAGCAGTATTTCAAACCGGCCAATCAGGGTGTTGCTATGGCTCGAACTGGCCAATGGCAGAGCGGGGCAGCGGGAAATTTAAATCCCGCCCGGCGCGGCCCGGCGCAGTGGCAGCGTGCTGCAGGAGGTAGTGGGGCCTGCGGCCGAGGTGCGGGGCAGGGCGGGGGGAGCAGCCTGCGGCCCTGAGGAGCCGGCTGTGGTGGCGTGCGGCGGGGACGCGGCGTGAGCTGCTCTGTCACAAGGGACCGCGCTCCGCGGATGTAGGGCCGGCCGGCATTTCTCTCTCGCTGGAGCTTCCTGGGGTTCTGTGTCGCTGCCTTCTCTGTGTTAAAGGGGTGGGGGTGGACTGAATGTCTGTGCGATATAGTGGTGGGGCGCAGTGGAAGTAGCGCTTTAAAGTAAGCAGATACTGTCTGTGGGAAAGAATACGCATCTTGCTCCCTAAAAATAATGATTCTGGTGTTTCTGTCTGAAGGAGTTTTAAAAGGATATGTTTGCTAGCCTGTTATTAACGTTTGAAATTGCTGTAACAATTAAGCTTTTGAAGAGGCAGTTTGTTATGTTACTGGTATCTTTAAACAAGTTAGAGGTTAAAGTTTCTAGTATAAACTAGTACCTGTTGGTCTTGGACATTGATCTTAGCATTTTAACTTGCATTCTTGTGGAGTAAACTTGTGGTGTTTACCTCTTATTCTGTTTTTAGACTTGTGGTTTAGTTTGTGCTTCTTGAAATCTAACTGATAACCAAGATGTCTACTAATGAGAATGCCAATGCAGCAGCAGCTCGCTTGAACAGGTTCAAAAACAAAGGGAAAGATACCACAGTAAGTATTTTCATGTAGTAAGTATTTTAATTAGCTGTTGCATATCTAAGCAAGAGTTGAAAAAGCCAAGAACTTATGGTGAATGTATATTCTCCAGGAAATGAGGAGGCGGCGTATTGAAGTCAATGTAGAGCTGAGGAAAGCTAAGAAAGATGACCAGATGCTTAAAAGAAGAAATGTTAGCACTTTACCAGATGATGCCACTTCTCCCCTTCAGGAAAACAGGAACAACCAGGTAAGTAGGTCCCCAGAACAGATACACATGAAAGTTTTATATTGTACAATCAAGGAAGCCACACCAGTTTGAATCCCTTCTCATGTGGGACATAACGCAGCTACATATGCATTATCAACTTTAATGGAATACATTGTAGATCCCTTTTCAAGTAGCTTGTAAGTGTTCTCTGTGTTGATAGGCTACCTTTTAGGAGGGCTTAGGCAGCTGTGTTTAAACCTACTGTCTCTGTGTAACTGTGTGAAACAAAATGTTTTCAGCTGTTCAGATAACTGTAGATAAAGCTGTGGCTGAGTTTTTTAGAGTATTGTGTAGGGGTATCGCTTCCATTAAAGCAAAGAGTTGTAAATTATGGCCTCTTCATAGTACTGTGTAAAGGCCTCTGTGGTCATGAAGCTGCATGATCTCTTAGCAAAGCACTCAAGGGACTTTTCTTGTACAGGTTTCAGCACACTGGTCTGTTGAAGAAATTGTCAAAGGAGTTAATAGCAATAACATGGAGCTTCAGCTACAGGCTACTCAAGCTGCCAGGTAAGGAGTTCAGAGGTAACTGATTCAGCTCTGTAAGCCTAGGCAAGGACAAAGGCTTGGCTTATGATTAAATGCCTTCTTATGGCAGCAAATATGGCTCTTATCAGACAGTAGTTCAATAAACAGCTGAGTTGGCTTTATATAGAATGTTCAGTTGCATTTAATTTAGTCAGAATTTTATGGAAGCCATGTGGCTTTTGGATGTTTAGTGTGCTTGAACCCTTCCCTGAATAGTAGTTCTAGTGGTTTGGTGGTAGCAAAGTAAACAATAGTCAGTCTCAGAGTTCTAGGAGTAGGAGCAGTAAATGCTTTATATCAGAATAAGATATCTTCAAACTGTGTTAACATTTAACCACAATATTTGAATGCAACAATCTACATTACAATAATGTGGTCAATAGTATGACCAGAATTCAAAATATGCCTAACTTCCTTTTACTCTGACTGCCAGAAGCAGCACTCCAGCACTACTCTTCTGTCTGCTGAGAAATATCTAGCAAGTCAGATGCGTTATAATTCTTGTAGGGTCTACTTTACTTCTGGAGTCTGAACAGAACCACTCATAAGTGAAGACATGCCAAAACAATGTTAGAGGTTTAGGAATCTAGCATTTATGATGTCTAGGTTGGCTGAATTTTCTCTTATATTGATTAAGGTCTTAATAGACCTTAATCCATTTCTTTTTTCTTTTAAGCATGGATTTCTTTAGAATGGCTTAATGGAATCTGTTGTTTAGATTTCTGCAGGCAAAAATAATGCTTCCTCTTTGTTCCTCCTTAGGAAACTCCTTTCAAGAGAGAAGCAGCCCCCCATAGACAACATAATTCGAGCTGGTTTGATTCCAAAGTTTGTCTCCTTCTTGGGTAGAGCAGACTGTAGTCCTATTCAGTTTGAATCTGCCTGGGCACTTACCAACATTGCTTCGGGCACATCTGAACAAACAAAGGCAGTAGTAGATGGTGGGGCTATTCCAGCCTTTATATCGCTACTGGCCTCTCCTCATACTCACATCAGTGAGCAAGCTGTGTGGGCATTAGGAAATATTGCAGGTATGTCAATATAATACACAACTTTCAAACCTAATCCCTTAGTAATGTCCTCCTATTAAAAAATGTTATGTGTAGCATGCTGAGCTTTTTGGAACTCTAATTCTTTGTGAGTACAGCTGTGCTCTGCCATGTAGAATATGCTATGGACAAGTCTTCGGACTTGGTTTAATCTCATGTATAATCTGGCAACCTGTGGGTTCTATTAAATGGACTGCTTTCATATTTCAATTCCTTTTTCAAATAGTTATATAAACATGTTACAGCATAGGACTACCCTTATTTCACATTTCACTAGAGGTTTTTGACTCTGAGCTCTGCTCTCTCTGTTTACTGGAAGGGGGTTGGAAGCAGAAGGCTCGTGGCACATTGGCCATCACACCTACAATTACTTGCTTTGAAACATTGATATGAGTGTATTGTATTAGTAGCTAAGTATACTAAAGGGTCTCGTGCACCTGTCAGGATTGTTTGATCTGCCAGTGTTAGATTCTGTTCTTCAGAACAATATTATAGCTACATTATTTTCATTGGTATTCTTACTAGCTGTAATATTATGTTTTGCAACAGCTGTGACTTGCAGAGAATAGTGAATTTTCATGCAGAGAACGTCAGCTCAATAAAATGCTTCTCTGACTAGAATTTCTTATAGCTTGTATTTAGAAGGGTGGCTTCTCTTTTTTTTAAACTTGGTTATAAGGTATCCTTTGGGGAGAGCAATGGAATAATTTAATTAAATTTTGAAAATCCTTCAGTATTATAATGTAGAACACTAACAACCAATAATTATAATAGATTTGGGTTCCTTGTTACAGGAAAAGCTGTTTTTATGGTAGGGCTTACATATGTTTTCACAGATGTGCAAGTCCCTGCTTAGTTATAAACTTGTGTGTTCTGTAGAGCTTTCCTTAAACTCTTTGCTTCAGAAATCAAATGTTGAACATCACTGGTTTGATTAGAGAAACACATGCTTGGCATAGGGCTTACCCATGGTAGTAGTCCTTTCCAACTCTTATTACTACTTTCTGTCTAGCCATTAGGCAGAAATAGCATTCACAATATAACATGTAATGATTTTGTATGCACACATACTTCTATCCCTTAACTGGTTATTTTTCTTTCTTAGGGGATGGTTCTACCTATAGGGATTTGGTTATTAAATTTGGTGCAATTGAACCACTGCTGACTCTACTGGCTGTTCCTGATCTCTCTTCTCTGGCTGTAAGTTTATAGTATGACCCAAGTTACAGTTGCTAATAAGTAAAAGGGCTAAAGTAACTTAAACAGTTATTGATGGTTTATTTCAACTCTTGCAGTCTGGATATTTACGCAATGTTACCTGGACCCTCTCAAACTTGTGTCGTAATAAGAATCCTGCACCACCCATAGAAGCTATTGAGCAGATTCTTCCAACTCTCGTTCGACTCCTGCACCATGATGATCACGAGGTTTTAGCAGACACATGCTGGGCGATCTCCTATCTAACAGATGGCTCCAATGACAGGATAGAAGTTGTTGTGAAAACTGGATTGGTGCCACAACTTGTAAAACTTCTGGGGTGTAGTGAACTGCCAATAGTGGTAAGCTATCAAGCCTGCAAACTGCCATTGCTTGACTGAACTCATGGAGAACACTAGTTAAAATAGTGTCCATGTAAGTGGAAGGTTCTTATGAGACAGCAATCTGATGTTTGTTCCAGGTTTTGTGTAGATGAGCCTTGAGCTTCTGTCTTGACTGAAGACAGTCCTAATTGAGGTATGGAGTACTGTCAATGGCTATCAAGCTTCTTTAAAACAATATATTTAGCACCCAGCCCAACATGATCATCTACCTACTTTAAATCTTGGGCTTAACTCTATACTGTAGTTGGAAATTCAAGTTCCAGGAATAGCATTTAGAAGTGACTTCTGCACAGTAACTACAGTGAAACAAAACTACTGTACTTTGACAGAGCTTAGGAAATAGCTTTCTTTTTAGCAGTTGTTTGTACATTGGTTTTGAAGGGGTGTGGTCTAAAGATGCTTAATGTCTGCATATGTAATAGTTATGATAGTATATCCCGCTGCTGACTGGAAGGCTAGAGCAGAGGAACTTCAATTATAGCTATATTTGTTGAAGCACAGCTTAGATAACACCATTTTTAATTACTATTTTCACATCTGTTTCAGACTCCCTCTTTAAGAGCCATAGGAAATATTGTTACTGGTACTGATGAGCAGACCCAGATTGTTATCGATTCAGGAGCACTGTCTGTCTTTCCAAGTCTCCTTTCTCATCATAAAAACAACATTCAGAAAGAAGCAGCATGGACAATGTCAAACATCACTGCAGGACGTCAAGACCAGATTCAGCGAGTTGTAGATCATGGTCTTGTGCCTTATCTCATTGGTATTCTGAGGAAGGTAAACAAAAAACATATTCTGTTAGTGCTCTCACCATTACTGTTACTGTCTGTGTTCAAATATCCTGCCTTTACCTTTGTAGGGGGATTTCAAATCTCAAAAGGAAGCTGTGTGGGCTGTGACTAACTATACAAGTGGTGGAACAATTGACCAGGTCGTCTATCTCGTTCAGGCTGGTGTTGTTGAACCTCTCCTGAATCTTCTCTCTGCTAAAGACAGCAAGACTGTACTAGTAATTTTGGATGCTATTTCTAATATTTTCCTGGTATGTAGACACAGTATACTTGATCACTGTCCAGATTGCTGCAATGGCTCTCTGGTAGCTAGTCCCATACATCTTTCCTGAGGTTATGCTTATCCCTTGCAGGCTGCTGAGAAGATTAATGAGACTGAAAAACTTTGCCTCATGATTGAGGAGTGCGGAGGTCTAGACAAAATTGAAGCTCTTCAGTCGCATGAAAACGAACAAGTATACAAAGCCTCATCTACCCTCATTGAGAAATATTTCTCAGCAGAAGTAAGTCGCTGCAGGACAACTCTTCACTCTGATTTTGTATTCTGGCACTACCCTACTAGATTGAAATGGTACTGCTCTTTCAATTTTTTTTTTCTTTTTCTTCTAGGAGGAGGAAGACCAAAATGTTGTACCAGAATCTACTGCTGCTAGTTACACTTTCCAAATTCAGGGCAATACTCCAAATACTTTCAACTTCTAGACATTGCATACACTGTAACTATGTACAAGTTATTTGGCACACAAGTGTCTGCCATTTCTATGTCTTAATAGCCCCTCTTTGTTTTTTGTGACCTGTAGCACTTTGTCCAACTGAACCATACTTGAACAGTTCAAAACTGTACATATGTGAATTTTTAACTGTTAACTGTAAACCTCACTCTCTGAGATGCTTGTAAATACGTGTTCTTTTCTGATTTCTGTCTTTTACTGTCCCTGTCTTGCATAAGAATGCAGGTAGGCAATATACGTTTCTCTCAAAGCATGAGCCGTTGCTCTGTAACTTTGCTCTGTGTAACCTCCTTATAAACTACTACACTCAAAACACTGAGTAGGCTTTTAAAAAATTTGTCTCAAGTTCAATAAAGTGGTATCAATACATCAAATTGAGCTGTGTCAATTGCTCTCCTGAAAGGAAATTGCTATGGTAAATATCATTAATCAATATATAATGTGAAGAATACTGAGATTTGATTCTAAATGTTTTTAAACAGCTTGGTTATTTCAAGCTCTGAATTCTGTGTACAGTAGCCTTGTATTACTAAAGAGCAAATGAATTGCTGCTTCTCTCCAGATATCTTACAGAAATCTGGTTAGTTCTACCTTGTTTATAACAGAGTTAAAACTACCTCCTATATTTTGAAGAAATATGTTAAGGTTGTTATAATTTCTTAAAAGGACAGTCTTTTCTATACCTAGATTACCCTTACTCTCACGCTGTTACCACAGACTTCTTTAGTAATGACTTAATTGGAGTGGTAGATATCAGTCGCACTTCCATTACTATTATACATGTTCAAAAGTAGTACCCTCCGTACCTGAAGACTGATATTCTACATAGATAAGCTTGCTTCTACAAGTCTTTACTACCTGTGTTCTCATACATGTGAGGTACTACCCAAAGAAGAACTAAACACTTCTTACACTACAGAAATCAGGGAGCCAAACTTATAGTACACAACTCTTTCACATTTTAAAATTGTTTTAACTTACTATATGGGTAATTCTCATAAGTGTTGATAAAGCCACTTACACCTTATATACTCTTTGAAGGCAATGTACAGGACAATGGCTACTTGTAACATTCTTATCTATTTTTATGGTTAGAAGTATTTCCTGTACAGCAATCACTTGTATGGCAATATTGGATCAGAACTCTGTAAGCCATGGTAGTTCCTTAGTGCACTCAGAAGGTGGCCATGTATGCACATTGCTGTCACTGGTATGTCAACAAGGCCCAGCAACTTTTTCATCACAAAAGACATCTTGCAAAAATTACACTGTCCTGAACTGACTAATCTTTCTTAATACTTCAGATTGCACTGTTAGCTGCTTTTCCTTAAAGCAAAATAAATCAAAAAAATGATAGAGGTAATGATAAAAAAAATGATAGAGGTAAAAAAATGATAAAGGTAAGAAGCTTTACTGTAGGAATTTTTAAGACCAGTGAGTATTGTAATTCCATTGTATCTTTTGCTGAAGAAGTTGATGTCTCAGTGTTGCTAATCTCTTTGCCTGTTTTTGAGAGAGAGAGAGTGGGGTGATGCTAAATGGGTACAAATTAAACATGCTTATGGCCTGTTCCTACTCCTGCCCATCTTCTGCACTAAAGAAAGACACAAGAAGCTGTAGGGAGGGCGGTAGTGAAGCAGCACAATGCTGGACTGAGGGCAGAATGCATGTCTGGCATCATAGATGCTGCAACACCCTTAGGCTGTTGTTCCACTGTTACCATAGTGGTGGTACCCATGAAAAGTGGAAGGAACCATTGACCTTGCAGTGCTGAAGCCTTTAATGTTCTGGGGAAACACAACAAAAGACAACGAGCGGAAAGGGCTCTTATTACCTCAGTAGTAAAGCCTTGTTGTGTCCTTTGCTTTGTTGTTAAACCTCCAACTTCAACATGAAAATGTAAGCTACAAAATAGACCGTAAAGAGTTGAAGAAATTAATCTATAGAAAAACAGTTATGCAAAGTCAGCATAAAGCCATTGATACCACATAATTATGCTTGTGGATTGTGAAATGTAATTCGGGATTCTGTAATATTAGAGATCCAATTCTGTAAAATAATGCATCTTCCGCTAGAGGGTGCTACAGACAGCATTGCAGTTTCTTCTTTGCTTGTAAGAGGTTGTTGTGAAGTTTCATCCAGCGTGGGGCGCTCAGGTATGACACACCTGATTTTCCTCTTAAGAAAATACTGAGATAAAATCCCTCAGGCAACCTCTTGTAGTTACAGGAAACGACCATGTGCTAATTCCTGAGTATTTAACCAGACTAAATATTTAATGTAAGGCATAATCTTTTAAAAGTGTTATATCAGGTACTGTTACTTTAAAACATACAACTTACTTTAATTGCTTTTTAGCATATATGAAGTCAAATTGACTTCTCTTTATGTAGAAAAGGAGATGAGAATGCAGAATGCTTGTTGAATAGTGTTATCTCTACTTTTCTTTCCTGATATACTGGTTTCAGAATTATTTAATATACTAAGTTAATGATAGAACACTGCAAATTCTTCTCTAGATGCCTGTCAGCTCAGTGGCTTAATAATTAACTTTCTGGGGATCAAGACTTCGTTTTTATCCAAGAAAAGTGTATTCAGCCTATCCACCAATAAGTCCTGCTCTTGGCAGTATGTGTTTCCACAAGCAACAAACTACAGTGATTATGAGTAAGTGACTGGGGTGAGTCACTCCCTTATTCTAAGAAAATGCAAACTATTTCTGAGGTTAGGCTCCTAGTCACCCATTAGGCTGTGTTTCTTGCTTTAAAAAATGGTAGGAGCAAAAGGCGAGAGGTACTTATTTGTACATGTATGTTATCTAGCCAGATTTAAGAGCCAGCATTATTTATTTGGTAAATGCCTAATTCAGGGTAAGGGCTGGAATAAATGCCTGGTGGCCTATGTGCCAGTCTGCTGACTCTGCTGTGCTGAGAGCAACAGTAACAGACCCCTGCTGACATCAACTGGCCTTGAATGGAGTTGTTGCTAGCGCTATTTTAGCTGTGGACTGGTGGCAGGATTTCAGTCCAAGATCCCAGAAAACATGGCCACTCCTGAAATTCTGGTGCTAGGAAATTCTGCTTGTGGGATTGCTTCCACTTGCTGATTTCTAACATGTGAGTCTCTGAAGGAAGAGCAGAGGCTTTGCGGTCCTGATTTTCAGTAGGGTGTCCATTCACATTCCAATAAAGGAAGAAGGGTTTAAAGCATGGAAAAGCCAGAAGTGTTTAAATTAGCTGAAATCTATTCTTCTTTTCCTGTGATTTAAACTAAAATATTCTCGAGTGAAGCTGCTTCTTGCTGCTCCATACAAAATGATTTAAATTGCACAGAAATACGTGATAGTGTATCAGCAAGAAGGAACAGCTGTAGGTTTCTGGGTAAAGGAATTCACTAACCAACAATATTTCACAGGTCTCTTCTGTTTTGCAGCAGAGCAAACTGTGATACAAGAAAGTTATCCACAGACATCCAGAAAGTAGCAAATAGAATTAACCTGGAGCCTGGGAATCCTCATGTCCATTGCTCTAGTCAACCCATGGGACCTCTGGTTATAATTACCCTTTTGCTGAATATAGCGTTATCCCAGGAGTATTGAATCTCTTCTGTGATAAGGTAATGAAATAATATTTGAGAATAGGAATAAATCTTGGGAATGTATACAATTTGTGAAAAAAGTACTGTTATTCAAAACAGAAGTAATTAATGAAGTTTAATTGTGACTGGTCATATATGGCCTAGAAAGGAAAACATTGACACTCTCACTTAAAACCTAATAGGAAACTCTTTAAGTCTTTTAAGTGTTAACTCTTTGGCCTGAGCAAAAAAATTAAGCTCAACTCACCTTCAGAGGAAATAATGTTAGATATATAATGTTAATAATGTTAGGAAATGTGTTAGAGAAGTGTAAGAGGGAATTTAGGTGAGCCATCCTGAGGCTGGGAAGGGTGTACCTAACCCTCTTGCAGACTTCAGAAGAACATTCAACCTGCAAGTCTGTAACGGTGTTCACTGTGTTTGGAAAACACTTCCTTCTTACTGATCCATAACATGGCACTGATACAAGTCAGGCAGGAGCTCTACATATTGACAGCTAAGAAAGAACTGATGTGCCTTCAGTTTCACAGCACTTCATGTGGAATAAGGGTCACTGGATTCCAGTCCTGTTTCTGACTGCAGAGCACTGTCTGTCTCAGACTGGCTCCAGGAAATGGACACTCTTCCGCTGAAGCCAGAATATTTCGTGGAAGAGCCATGGCCTGTTTCCAGGTTGCAGTTCACCCACTACCCTAGGGAGTGTCATTAGTGGGAGGAAAGTAAAGTTGGGATTTAAAGTGATGAGGAAAGGAGAGAAAAATTAAAGCAGGGTGGAGAAAAATCCTGTTAATTCTTACTAAGCAGAACGTGACCACATTAAAATGTTGTGCTTATCATTTAAACAAAACAATGGGCCAAGTCCAGAAATGATGTATAAATCATACGTCAGGAAGGGAGTTTCAATTGACTGACACACTAAAGCAAAATCAAGGGCACTGATTTCACTGGGGAAGAGGTTGGATTACACCCCTGAGCGCAGTGAAAGAGTCAGTATACTAGGAAAGTGTTCTACTTTATTTCATATCTTTCTCAATTTGTATTGCAATACTAAATTAAAATTATGGAATCAGCTTTTGAACATGTTTTCTTATTTATATAAGTAGTGGAAAGCTGCTTGATTTGTTATCTGTAACAGATTGGATTGTGTACAGGTTCATGGTGGTAGAATAGTTACAATACCAGGAGTATGTAGCTATACTCTGTGGGCATGTGGAAGAATGGATGTACAAAGTTATCAGAAAATCTTGAATAATCTCCAAGGAACATTTCCATCATCCAAATCACTTCATTTTTATCCACTATATGAAACAGATGTAAAAATAGCTCTTTCATCAGTGGATTGCTACACATATTTGGGCTGCAGAGGTTCAGTTCTGTTCAAAGCAACACTGTGAAATCATTTGCAGAATGTTGCTGTTAATCAGAAGCAGCAATTTAGTGTTACGTATCCTTCTCTCTTTCCACCCCCAACTCCCCTTCCCAATTCTGAGCAGGAAACGACACTTGGATGCAGCTCAGCATACTGACTTTCTGGATAGACTCTCTAGGAATGAGGAGGGACTTGAATTCTCTCCATATGTCATTTCCTTTCCCCTAATGGCTAAAAAAATAACATTGTTGTAGTCTGTATAGTTTACAATAGAGAGCACATTACCAATATAAAAAAATAAAGGGGCGGGGTGTGTGACAGGACATCCACATTCCATTTCTTAAAAACCGCTTTGCTAAATTCATTGTGAATTAACCAGAAATCTTTCCTCTCTGTGTAGAAAAATTGTTTTATATAGTTCCTAAAACTGAAGCTATTACCCCGTCTGTGCATAAGTGCATATCAACACCTGCAGACTGTGGCCAGACATGGATTAGAAAAGGAAAACGTAAGCAGAAGCGGGATGGCAGAAAGTATGCAAGATTTAAATTAAGCCAGAAAGGAGAAACAGAGGTGTTTGAGGAAGACTGGTGATGGGGATCTAATCATTTCCAATAAAACCTATTTTAATAACAAATAATCCTGGAATTAACTTAAGAAAAATTAGATTGCCCCACTCCTACAACCACCTTTTGTCCAGACTACCTTTAAAAACTTTTCAGTATAACCAATAGCATATGCAGATATCTTAAACTGCTGCAAAATACAAAATTTGATCTGCTGTATTGCACAGTGGATTTGCAGCTGTCAACAGAATTCAGTGTGCCATAGTTACAAACAAAAAAATAATAAAAAAAAAAAAAAGTTAAAAAAAAACATTCTAACTAAACGGAAAGCTTACTTCCTCATAGCCAACTGACTGTGGATTAGACTCAAATTGGAACGTAATGTTTTCTAGCAATGTATTCCAAATGCTTGTTAAATTTGTAGCAACCAAACTGTGCAACGTGCTTTAGAGAATAAATGAGATATAGCATTCACTCAAAAATAAATAAATTTGTAGTCAGTGAATGCATATATATGCGTTTAGGGGCTAGATGCATCACTTTGCAGGATGATTACACCTGATTGCAGAAGCAAGATCTCACATTTTATTAGACAAGTTACCTAGCTAGACACGTTGGCCCTGAATTCTACTGCTAAAAATAAAAGCAAAAACAAACAAACAAACAAAAAACCACCATTCTGCCAGTTCTATTTTAAAGGCTTTCAAGAGTGGAATAAAAGAACAATTCAAGACACATGTCAACAGGTTTTGGTTACTTTTAGCACTTCACTAGGCCTACTAACCTACTTAAATATGTGGGCTGTTCTTATATAGCTTGCAACCTTGCTTTATTATTTTTCAGATTAAATCATTTTGTTGATAAAGGTCTACAAACTTGTTAATGTAAGACAAAGGGGAATGCTTTCAGTGCTTCGAAAGCTGGTTAGCCTAGGTTCTTTGCAGTAATTCAGAAAACTGTATGACTATATGCATTACACACCCTTTAGGACAGCTCATTCTGGTTGCTTACCCATGGCAGAAAATAATAATCTTGTGGGGTTAAGGCTTTGTTAGCTATTTTTGTTGTTGAACCTTGCAGATTCAATAACCTGTAGAAGTACATAATATTGTTACAGTTTGATAGCTCTCCTGGAATGAAACTCATTTCTTGAATGAAAATGTTTGGAAGTAACTTGTATGAGACACATGGAAAAACTTCCACTTTGTTGAAGAAACACAGAAAATCAGAACTATAATGTGAGGGCTGTTTTGTTTAAATGATTTACACTGACCCAAGATGCTTGCTTTCTCTGCCAACATTAGATAGACAGAGAAGTCTGTTGCTAGCCTCGTTGCCTATCCATATCAGTATTTGTGTCTCCACAAGAGATTGGAATGGGATAAATTGGCCCTCTTGAAACCTCATTTTAACCCCTGACATGTATGCAATTTTGTAAAGCCAGAAACATGGGTTTTTAATACCTGAATATCTAGATAAGTAATGATGGGCAATGAGAACAAGCTAATTATGCCAAAGTATTATGGCTTATCAGATAATGTTCTAGAAGTTTGGGGGTCAGGAAAGCATCTCTTCTTTCCTTGGCTGCATGGACGGAAGGTACATCGTAGAACATTTTTTTTACTTCTTCGAAGGCATTATATATTGGCTGTGGCACAAGCCTGATGTTAACTAGGCTAAGAGAGAGATTTAATGTGGCGGCTACCTTCCAACGTATCACTGTCGATCAGTGGTGTCTAAGGGGTGGATTTGTAGAAGCAGAACTGAGTCAGCTTTTGGCATTGCTGTCAGTGGCACCCTGCTCTCGGCATTAGCATAATTAAGACTTGGAGAGACTTACAATATAGGAGATTTTACTGCTCATCTTTTGCAGACAACAGAATTATTGTTTCAAATTGATGCTGGGCCACGGGGGATAGGAAAGATTAGAGAAGGCCTGGTATTCCTTTAGTGGCTAAATATTATGGCTTGGTTGAAAACAGTGCTTTATGTCAACTGTTTTAAATAGTTTGGGCTGACAGTCTTCCTAATAACACTTCATTTGTCTAAGCTGCATACCACTGGGACAAATACACAGTGTCAAGTTGAATCAGACTATATCTAGAGACAGATGTTGTAGTACGGTAGTAAATTCTTGATACATGTCACTCAGAGGAGATTGCTTCTAACTGTCTTATTCAGGAAGGTCTTTTATGAACCTATTTATATTAGCCAAATAAATCCAAGGATAAAATTCACAAAGCAACATGAGAAAGTCCTGCAGAGTAATTGCATGATGGAATATGCAATTCTTCAGGGAAACCTTAGTAATTAGTTGGAATACTTAGCACATAGCTCTCAAGGCACTTGACAAAGCTAGCCTTCAAAGAGTCCAGTAAAGGCATTGTGTTATCAACAGTATTTCATGGATAAATAAGGTGAAATCAAGCAAAAATTGTCTTTTTTTTTTTTTTTTGGGGGGCGGGGGGGTTGGGGGGAGCAGGGAGGAGGAATATTTTTTTATTTCAGACATATTACCCTTTAGGCCCAGGTCATTGAAGACCTAGTTTGTACTTTGAGTTGGCACTCCTGCTGATATTGAAGGTAAGACAAATGAGGGAAAATCTTTAGGCCTAAGATATTTCACTGTGCTTGAAGACTGTGAAACTAGGCTCTGCCCTTTGTGCTGGGCTGCTAAAAATGTTGTGTGAAGTCTGTCATTGGGTCAATGCAGGTTCAACAACAGGGAATGGTATTGATCTGAGTTAGACAACAGTGCTGGAGATAGAACACTAGTGTAAATTAGAACAAACCCCATTTAATTTGCCCAAGCACCATAACATGGTTTCTCACTTTAAATGAACAATGGACTTACCTCTTTCAGAAAGTGAATTTTAGACTCTGGCTAGTAATAGTGATAGAGTATAATGCAGTATCGCTATTTATGATATGTTAATAACCTGTCTTTAAAATCTGTTTGTTTTTTTCTTCTTTTTCATCTAAAGTCACATTAGGATAGTGCTATCCAGTGGGACCTTGATGAGGAGGAAATAACATGGCTAAAGAAGTGCATGGAATATCTGTGCATCAGTTACTAATCTGCTCTGGATGGATGGATTTAGAAGTTATCTTAGTGACTAACCACTGGAAAATCCTGTGATATGGGAGCTCATGAATTTTTTTGTAGCCACAGCTGCAGTCATTTCCCTTCAGAGACACATCATTTCCCCAAGACACATCCTGTCTCAGAGGACTATGGTGTCTGCTGCTCCCAGCTTCTGCCCCCTTTTTCAGTAGCCAGCATATGGGTGGAGATTTCCTTCCTAGTTTCTTCTCCTGAAAAGTTTCATCTCAAGCTCCAGCTTGAGAAATGGATTGAATCTTGACCTCTTGCATAAACATTGTCTCTGCATGCCAAAGGGAATCTTAGTGAGAACCAGAGCCTCTGTCTAGACATGTTTCTTCATCATATAACTCTGATAGGTATGTCTTCCATGGCTGGGTTAACTCTCTTTGTCTCTGAGTAGTAACGATATCAGAATTAAACCAGATATTTAAGCATGTGCATTTGAATACTTGAATGTAGTTTACTCAGTTCACCAACAACCAAAGCAATGCAGTCTGATAGTTATGATCTGCAAATGATAATAAGTAGTTTTGTACAAAATTAAAGTATTGATTGTTAGTTTTCTCTTCCTGAAAAGCACAAGCATTTTATATGTAACTTCAGTAGAGTTTGATCTTTTCATACAGGATAGCAACAGGGAAGGTAACAAAAGGGCTCACAACGGTCAGAATTCCATTTAGGAACAAGACAAAAATGCAATGGATCTGCAGTGAATCTAGGAAGTAGGTTTGCTATTTTAACATGTCATGAATGGATTAGAGAAGGATTAAAAGAAAGGTGACTAGAGAGGCAGACAAGGGGAATGGTGCCCATTGCAGGCAAATATGTTGATGAAGGTCAAGGCTGAGAGAGATCACAGAAAGCAGTGTTCTAGGTGGCATTGGGAAGTCATCACCTGCAAAATCAGTGAAGAGGAAAAAGATTCTGCAAGTCAGTTCTGCAAAATCAAGATATCTTTTTTTTTTTTCATTATCTTTCAGACAATGAAGCAATATGGGGTCCAAACGCATCCTCTTCTGAGATTCTCACAGTAGCTGTGATATCCACTCTGATCACTTACACTCATTGTTCTCTTACTGCATATTTCAGGACAGTAAGTATTTTGCTTATACTTAAGGAAACAACTTGTTTAGGTCATTGTTCTTTTGAAAGACAGTTTGCCCAGTAAAGGAAGAGCTAGTAGGAAGAAATACAGTCCAGAAAATTTTAAATGGTTGCATTTTTCAAAATTATCTGAGGAAAATACTGTTTTAACCTTTCGATTTACTCAGAAAAGCTTAACAATAGTGGCAGGACTCTTTTGCTTTCTTGATATCATCACAGAGGCTGGGGAAGAATGTAGTGTAACACCAGCCAGCTCTCATTACTGCTAAAGGAATGTGGTGTGATTAAACCTCTATACTGAAAGAAATGGAATGTAATTCTTACATGTTCTTTTGCTTTGAACATATGCTGAGGAATGAGTTTCCAGTGTGCTCTTCCATTTCTAAAAATGCAGAGGACCTCACCTCCAAAAGATGAACAACTATCCTCTTCTGAAAATGAGCACTATTTGGTTAAAGACATTTGTTCACATTTTCCAGTGTCCAAAACCACTAAATCCTTTGAGAACTATCTGTGAATGCAAAGCCTTCATTTTCTTCCTACTGGGAAATTCAAGAATCAAGGCCCCTTTTTGTGCAGCCATAGAACAAAAGATTTTGTATTTCTACATATTCAAAAATTTCACTAATACCAACTGTTAAATTTGTCCTTCTGAAGTCCTCTACAATGCTGTCAGAGTCCATGTCTGAGCTCACCCTCTCTCTGTACACCGTCTCCAGTGTGTATGCAGACTCCAACTGTGTCTCAGTTGCTAACTTCTGGCTGAAGAAGACTAGATGGGACTTCCTCCCAAGTCCAGCAGCAAGGCTGACATCCAAAAAGTGAGCTGTGGGGTGATGCAAGGCACTCCCTTCCCTCTGGATCTGAGCTAGCTACCTCATCTTGAAAGGATTTGTTGCTCAATGATATCAAGTTAGAATGAAACACAGATCACTTGTCAGCAGTTAATGATGATATTTACTTGCTTACCTCACAAGATCAGCACTATTAGGTGTGAAACCTCTTCTCACTCTTGAAATGGAACTACAGAAACACAACATTTACTGTAACCCATTGGCTTATAAAACTTAAAGCTAGATCAGTGAGATATCTGTTCCATTAATCTGAGAATATTTTGAGAACTTGGGGGATAGCACTGGCACAAGAAACTCTCTGGATCGTAACATTCATGTGGAATTTTTTTGTTGGAAAAGTAGCACTTTCAATCATCAGGTGCTGTCAGTATCTTTGGTCTCCTACATTCCCTGCAGTTCTTGGCACTTTGCAAGGCTCCCTGACCTCTCTTCGCTGCAGATCTTGCACAGATCCTTCACTGAGCTGCTCATCTTAAATTCTGCTGCTTGGCAATCCTACTTAGTGAAGGGGAGCAATGAATAAAAACGTCGATTTCCCTACAGAAAATTGTGAGACATCATGGGACAGAAACATCTGTAGAACATCCAGGGTACAGACATTGTAATGCTTGCACAAAGCCAGAAGGGAAGAAAAGAGCATTTTGCATCTGGTGCATTTGTCTATCCAAGTGCAACATAATCTAGGTCATTTCTACAAACTTTAGTCAAGAAAGGACATAGTCCTGACCTAAATGGGATGTGCATTGTCTGTGAGATGCTAATGAGGGATAAAGCCCCCTATTAAATACATACCCACTGAACAGGGCTTTCTTAGGTGTCACTGATGCATTTTGGATATATCAGTAAATAGTCTCAAGTCATGTAGTTTTATTTAAAAAATAAATAAGTATAATCAAATACTACACATCTTTGTGTGCATGGCAGTAACAGTAATCTTGCAGCCACTGCATTCTGTATAGTGACCCAAATGCATGAATTCTCAATTAATGCTCTAACACTTGCAATATATCACAGGATTTTCATTGAAAGGCCTGTTCAAAAATCTTTGAAAAATGTATACTTCAGCAAGTTGCTTTCTGAAAAACTAGGAAACTTCATTAAAAAACAGTTTTAATGAAAGCAATAAAATGTCCATATATTTACTAAACAATGAAACACTTCATTTAATCCCAATAGTTGTTTTTTAAATATTAGCATTGCAATGAATGTCTGACACACTAGCTATCCTTTAGAAAAAGATCACGTAGCAAGAGTACTATATTTAACATAACCTGAGATACTTTTGTCAAATCGTATCAGAATTGTTGAATGCTACATCCCAAGTGCACCCCAAGACCCCAAAAACAAATAACCATCACATTAGGAAAATGTAGAGTAACCTAGAAAGATGGTAAGCATGTGAAAAGTGGCTTTGTATTTTGTTTTTCTATTCAGTTCAGCAGTGGCCAGGTAATGTTGCAATATTTGCAAGCCATCAGCCATTTGCTTTATATAGGTGGTTTTGGAAATGGATAATGACCTGGCTATGTGAATTTACAGCAGACTGAAACTTTAATAATATGACCTTCAATTATTAAGGCTGATTTTTCTTCCTCCTTTTTTTTTTTTTTTCTTTTTTTAATGCAAGAATCAGGACACCTGGAATGTCTTTGAGGTACATGTGAATTTATGTAACTATGATAAAGCAGCTTTTAACTGTTTCAGTGCAGCATATAAACCATAGAATCAGCAGGTATATTGTGTCTGTGTTTTGTAGTAAATTAAGGTTAGACTTGTTTCAAATTCTCTTTGCTTGAAATACTGGGTAAGCAATGAATGAATCAGGGCATTATCTCTTGTGCTCTAGCTATACTGTAAAGAAAGATTCTTTGCTAACACTTGCTATCTTTATACTCAACAGGCTATTGCACAGGAAACAGACATAATCCTGGCTGAGGAAGAGGCTCAATCCCAGGACTTCTCCATTCCCAGGTGAAGTGACATCAGAGCAGTGGTGCTACTGCAACAGAAAGCATTGAAAATTTCCACCTGGAAGAACCTGGTTCTTAAGAAACGCTTTGGGAGGAAGGAGATGTGAGTCTACACATACCCAGTGTGGGGAGGGGACACGTTCTCATTTTAAGGGGGAGAACTTTGAGAATCATATCCCACTTTCAAGGCCTTCAGTGGGAAAAACAAACAAACAAACAGTTCCTGCTCCCAAATTTGATTTAATGAGGCCCAAGACCTGAGCTCAGTCAAGACAGGACAACTCTAGACATGCTAGTTCAGTTCTGCATTGTGTATAACTCCAGAAGGTAAACCTCCTGGGCCATGCAGAAGCTACATTATAAACTTTATGAAACATATGACCTATGAAGCATAGGTCATCTTTTCATCCCATGTCTGGATCGTGTTTCATAGCCTGGATCCTAATCTATGACTACCTGTATGATAATACTTTACAGGTTGCCTCAACAGGAAGAAGACAGTACAATGACAGGACCGAATGAGTTGCATGCAAACGTATAGAATATTAGTAAGGTTGATAGTAAAACATAGGTGTGTGGTTTATTAGCAGAGTTTTCTAAGTTAAACTACTGTGGCAACCTTCACAGCTTTTCTGGGAGCTTTTCCCAGCCTTCAGAGGCCCCTTTGGCACTTGTGCTGGGCACTACAGAAAGCTATCTGAGACTCAGTGCAGCGTGGTGCTCACAGGAGGTGCACACAGGGTTGGGAAGACCTGGAAGGAGTCACCTTTCCTCCAGGCTGAGAGCTGAATTAGGCCACACAGTGTGAATACAAGGCCTTTTGTTGACGATGTTCAGTTTTGAGAATGACAATTAACTGCTAATTTTGAAGAAGCACAGATAACGAGTGAATCAGTCCAAAGTTTACAGTTTCCAGGGCCAGCCTGTGCCACCCTCCCTGCGCAAAGTACTGCCCTAGACCACAAGCGCTCCCGAACGTGGCTGTACCTGTTTCAGTCCGGCTTGCAACTCACACCCGTGTGCTCGTTTCCCATTTGTACCTTTGACTCTCCTGGCCCAACCCCCCCGCAACTTCATTATCAACTTCCTCCTCTTTTATTTTTTTCTCATTTTTTTTTTTCTTTTTTTTTTCTCTTTTCCTTTCAGGCCGTGCCAATTCACCCTCTCCCCCCCCTGCTGCCCCCAGCTCTCCCAGGAGCAGCGGGCAGCTCGCTACCACCCGGCCGCGGCCCCCAGCGCTCCGCTCACGGCCGGGCCCCGACGAGGAGAGCGGGAGCCGGGAGCGACAACCCCGGGCTGCCGGCGGCCTCCCCCGAGGGCAGGGCAGGGCAGGGCAGGCCGGGGGAGGGAGGGAAGACGGCCGTCCATCCGTCCGTCTGTCTGTCCGTCTGTCGGTCGTGCGGCTCCGTCCCCGGCTTTGTTGTGCTCGCCGCCCGGGCTGCGGGCTAGGGGGCGGGGAAGGGAAGGGAAAGCAAGGGAAGGGAAGAGAAGGGAAAGGAAGGGAAGGCGGCCGCGTCTCCTCCTCCTCGGCGCCGGCCCCGCTCATGGCGACGCTGGGCACATCCGGGCTTCTCCTCCTCCTCCTCCTCCTCCGGCGGCCGCCGCTGCCCTGAGCGCCCAGCCCGACTCCATTAGCGCGTCCCCTCCCCCCGGCCCCCGTCCCGGCCCCAGAGGCAGGGGCAGCCCCGGGCCGGGCAGCGCCGAGCCCGAGCCGCGGCCGGGGCCATGTCCAACCCGGGGGCCCGGAGGAACGGGCCCGTCAAGCTGCGACTGACAGGTGAGGCTGAGCGCTGCGCCGGGGAGCCCCGGCCGGGCCTGCCGCCGCCAGGGCCGAGCTGGGCCGGGGGGGAGCGGGACGGAGCGGGACGGAGCCGGGGGCTCGGGGCTCGGGCCGCGGGGAGGGGAAGCCCGCGGTCCCCGGGGAGCGGCGGGGAGAGCGGCCGGGGAGCGGGCGGCGGGGAGCTCCCTCCCTCCTTCCTTCCCTCCTTCCCTCCCTCCATGTGTATTTGAGGTTGAACCTGGGGTTGGAGGAGTCTCAGGCCTCAGGAGGAGAAGGTTGGGGGGGGGGGTGGGGGGGAAGAAGGGGGACAATTGAAAGAAAAGGAATGAAAAAAAGAAGTGAACTCTTCCTTCTCCTTCCACCCTCTCCTCCCACTGCCCCGCACCGCGGGGTCCGCGCCTCGGCACCGAAAAGTCTCGGCGGGGCCGGGGCGAGGGGAAGCCGGGGGCTGCCCGGGGCTGCCGCAGCCCGGAGCTGCCCGGAGCGGGAGAGCCGGGGCTGGGGGAAACTTTGAGGCAGCGGGCAGCTGAGCCTGCTTCCCGGCTAACCCCGCTTTCTTTTTATTTTATTTTTTTCCCCCCCTTCGTCTTCTCAGTGCGAACTTGAAAGAAACTGTCACACGCTTTGTTTTGATCTCTTTGTTTGTTTATTTTTTTTTCAAGCCAACTTCCTTAGTTGAGATTGTGTACAGTTCGTTTGATATAGTGCCTTATGGGGCCAGCCCTATTTCAGAAGCCGTCTAATAGTCACTTGACCTCTAATATTTGAAAATATCATAAATACTGCTCATCTACGTGGTTGGAAGAAAAATAAGTTATTTCTATGTACTTAAAGTATCTTGTTTTACGTGTAAGAACCTGGGTGAATAGGTTCAGAGAAGAAATACAGAAGTTCTACAAGAGCTTTATTTAAAAAAATACAGAATTCTTTATAGAAAAGAGCTACCTAAAACCATTGTAAGTCCCCTACCCTCCCCCCATAAGATAAACCATATTTTGTGTTTTGTGAGCGTGTGAAGGTAAGCAGTTAGAAGATAATGGGTAATGCTGCAAGTACTCTGGTCTGCAAATAGTGTTTTTAGCCAGCTTGGAAAACAAATGTGTTTAAAAAAAAATGAAAGAATCAATGTATTTACTCTTGGTGCATCTGAAATACTTTTAGTTTAATGTCTTAATAAAAAGAGGTAGTTTCCTACATATTTTTCAAGGTATGCTGTTTTCATAGGGAAAAATAAAATGCATCTGCTTATGTTTTACTTTGGAAGTACTTTGACTCGATTTATAATTTAGTTTTCATTGAGATTTGTGGTTGTTTATATATTGCACTTAGAAATAAAGCCCTTCATTTAAGCATAGCTGGGATATAGCAGGGGACAGCACTGCCTTGTTTTTGCAGAGTGTTTTGTAGCTTTCTGTTCAGGTTATTGCTTTATTGATGCAGTACTTTAATGCTTTTTTTCCTGAGTGCTCAGACATGCTTATCTTTGAAACATTAAAAATAGTCTGGAGCCTTTTGTAAAAATATGGAAAAAACTGTTTACACAGTTGTCCGTTTCAGCTTTGTATTTTGTGTTCTATTTTGTTTTATATTTATATTATTTTTATTAAGGATTAAGCATGTCATCTAATCCTGTCTTTGACAATATAAATACGTTATAGGGAATGTGATTGTAAGCCAGAAATAGGCTGTGGTTTTATATATTGAGGAGACTGTGTAGTTGAGCAATCAGTCCCCAAAAGAAGCAGGTATGTTCTTGAGGAATCTTTCTGAGATTTTTATCGTTTTATATTTTCAGAGGGATGGATGCAGCAAAATTGTCTTTAAAGGGACTATGCCCCATTTAGCAGCTCTTTGCAGTTGCTGAGTACCACTTCTGTTATTTGGAAGCTTATATGAAATATTAGCCTATTTCTCAAGTTAGAAAGACTTGAGGTATTTTATGCTTTAGCTAACTGTATGTTGTTCTGTATAAAGTCATTTGTTGTAAGGAAGTTTTACATGTCTAAGGAAAGCTGTTATAAGCATTTAATTTTATTAATTGAGCTGACATGTTGTCAGTTCTTGCCTGGGAATAGTTTTAAGGATTCTGTGTGGTTTCTATTACCCTGTTTGATTGGAAAAGCAGTTTGAGAACTCCTGAATTCTAAAACTGTTTGGAATTAAAAGAATCTGTATATCTCAGTGTTTTTAAGTTTATTCTCAAACTTACAAATGCTATATAATCTTAATTTTCTTTGGCCTTATGACACTAGCAGTCTTCTGTTTTGGCTTGAATATTTATAGGATTAATTCTGTAAACGTTGTGTAATACTTATCTTTTCTGTTCATTATCTCTAAATTAGATGGTATAGATTAAAAATGGATTTCAAGAACTGGATTCAATTAGCAGTTTTTCAGGACATAAACATTAAAGGTTTAGATGGAAAACATTGTTTTGACTGACTGGATAAATGACAGGGTAATGTTTGATGTGAGTCCAAGAACTGATCTGGAGCTAGTGCCCAACTTCTCAGTCCATCTTGAGGAGCCAAATAAAATATTTAACCTAGGCCTCATTTTGCAAAAAAGGTTGATTCTTTGTTGGGACCTTAAGAAAGTTCTGAGAAATGTTTGGCATACCTTTACACTAAGTGTTTAACAGTTTATTTAGGTCTGGGTTCCATAACAGAGAAAAACCACAGCGGTGGCATACTTCTAGTAAGTTTTTATTTAGTTTACAGTGCATCTGTGTTATATGTTTCTTCAAAGATTATTCTTCTGCTTGTAGTCTTAGTTGTCTGTTGTAAATATCACCCAGGTCTTTAGTGATGTGTATATTGATGCATTTTGCACAGTCTTGAACTATGCTAGATTATTGTTAAAATACAAAAATTATACCTTCGATGAAACTTCTAGTATGGGGGTATAAATGTTTGTTTATGATTAAAATATAGGCAGTGTAATTTAGATTAGCTAAAGCCTAGAGTCGTGCTGGTCTTCTCCAAAATTTATCTTAGCAGCTTGTAATAATGTTATCCAAGGAAGCTGTAATGTAAGGAAAATTCCTTTAACTCCGTATTTTTTTTTACCACTATTTTATCTAGTCCAATTCTGAGTATATCTGAATTCTATTAGAACTGCAAGTGCAGTCATCCCCTTGCATTTTTACTGTGATTTTTCCTGGTGTTTTATTGAATTTGTGGATTTGTAAATATACTATACTCTTTTCTAAAGCCACCCTCATTGCTGAAGACTATGTTAATCTCTTATTTTTCAAACCAAGCAATGACCATTGCTTCCAGTTGCTCAGTAAATATTGTATGTCCTAACCTGTGAATTTTCTCATGTTGAACTATTACATCTGCCTGCTTTCATTTACAGTGACAGTTATCTGAATGAAGTCTATAAGGCTGTCCTTATCAAGCAGAAAGATATTTTCAAAGTCACTTTGAAATCCGCAAAGCTACGTGAACGCTAAACTATATTGAGTTAAATAAAGGCTAATGCATAATTAAACTTAGTTTAGGTCTTCCAGCTAGCATTTGTTGTCAGAAGAGTTAACAAGTGAAGATATTCTGATAGCTACAAAGCACAGTTACGCTGTATTAAATGAGGTTGTAATAAATATCCCACAGATAGAGTGGGAATGGGCTGGGAAAGTTTTGTTGGTAAAGAGTTGGAGGCAGGCCTGAAGAGCTGTTAGATCTGGCTTTCTCCTTACAGTGGGCTTTCAGGTTGCCTGACAGTTTGCTAATTGAGGAAATAAAAAGCACTGGATCTGTGTGTTGGAGAAAATGGGTAGCCTCTCATCTCCTTTCTCTCTTGTTGATTTTACTATATCTTAATTCCTTACAGTAGGAAGGTGGTACTGTACTTTACTATAAGGTTATACTATTGAAGGCAGAAAGTGCTACATTTTTTTAATCACTTCCTAGGAAGTCTTGCTATGATACTAATAATATTCCTTGAGAAAGGTATATATTAGTTAGATAAAAACCAGAATATTCTCTAAGTTTTGCAACATAATGTGGAATGTCCAAACCGTTTAATTTTGTTAGAGGCAGGGCTGAGGTTTATGGATAGCGGAGTCTCACTTTAGGAATAGTATTATTGATTGATGGATAAAAGTAGCTACCTATATTTTTGAGCATCAAGGCTCTGGTTTCGTAGTTGACTTAAATGGTAGTGCAAGTCTAGATCAGCTTAAAATCAGAATTCTGTCTCTTTTCCCTTTGTAGACCCTGGTTTTACTTTCCTCCCCTGTCCCTTGTGTTGACTCCAGCAACTATGTAGCTAGCTGTGTAATGAGCTGAAAACTAATCCTACCAAGAAGAAATGTTTTTTTGCGGTGAAGGGATGTGCCATGAGAAGCTGAAGAGAGGGCAGGACTGCTGCTTTGACCAGCAGCCTGTATTTAGATGGGCTTTAGTCAACAGTAAAACAATGGGGTTCCTTCACGTAAGGTGTATTTGACTTAATGACTTGACTTACTAAAAACTAGCATTTAAGAGATTGGAATCAATAAATTACATAGTAGCTGCATGAAACTAGTCCAGTTATTACAAAGTCAATAGGCATGTATCTAGTAGTAAGAGTGTATAGGGAATGAGGGGTGCTCCATATTTTCATTAAAGTGTTAAGTGTGTGTTCTGTATGTATATATAAGTATATAGAGAGATATACTTTGTGTATGTGTATATATATAGTGTGTAGTTGTAGATAGTTATATACATATAAATCAGACTCCGTAGAATTACAGTAAACAACTGAGCAGCTGTATAGAGCATTCTCAACTGCTTGTTTCAGTGGGATCAGCTTATATGACAGAGTTTTATTCGTCTGGATATAAAATAAGGTATTTGTGATCAAGGATATGCAATGAGATATAGTGGCAAAGATCAAAAAGGATTTGGAGAAGGCAATCATAGTAGGAAAACCATCCTACACAAATTTCCAGTTAAAGGAGTAAGAAGGCCCGATATTTGTCCTTAGTTGTAGAATCAGGAAAGCATCGAGTGAAAGCCTAGTGGAGGATTTATGTTTGTAGGTAATGTATGGGACATATGTAGGAGACAGATGGGGAAATCCACAGACAGCTCTCATGTTTAGAAAATAACAAATAAAGCTGGGAGGGGAATAAAATAGAATTTCTGGGTTGGAAAAATTGTCACTAGTTTTCAGAATTGCACTTTTCAGTTACATTTAAAGAGCTTAAGCTATACCATAATGTCTGTCTGCGTAGCTGAGTAACTCAACTATCAGTGACAAATTCTTTTCTGTTTTCTTTTTTGGTAATCGCTGAAAATCTGATCAGGCCCAAGATGAAGACATTTTATCTTTGTGTCCTTAAGGTGAATGAGTTGATCCCTAAAAGAAGACAGCTTTTAATGTTTTGTTCTGTTTTATCTCATGGCCTTTGAAGTGTATCTTTATCCTTGCTTTGCCATCTTACCTAAGATGACATCTTGCCATTGGGCCACATCTTTCTTGCATGTGTTTGAAGATGTGGGTAATTTCTTTGGGTGTCTTCCCTCCTGTCATCGCAATAATGAGATGACCGGACTTCTGACGCGACTTCATGGCACGTGTACATTGCTACGCCGGCTGTTTTGTGCGTGCTTTATTACATAAAATTTAAGCATTCATGACACATGCGGTGTCTGAGATCATTTTAGTGACTTCTGAGAGGCTGGTGAAGATTAATGTCAGTAATATTAGATAATGCATACAGGAGCAGCTCCTGTTTGTTTCTGCTATTAGCAGAGCACATTTCCTCTTGGGGAAAGAGAATCAAAATCTTGTGGGATGTTTGATGATAGCGTATTCAAGGAAGCAAACTGTTGACTTTTTCTTGGTACTTAAACTTTAAATACTCTCAGAGAAAGCATAGATAAGAATGCTTGTAACTTTAAAGAAATCTTCATCTGTAGATAACAAAGCTCAGGACTAAATTGGCTAAGCATTATCATCTCAGTTTAAGTGGGGAAACAGGCCCAGAATGGAGAATTGACATGGTTGAGATCATAAAAAGGATAAACCAGGTAAAGCTGGGATTTAGAGCCATTATCTTTTGACTTTCTGCCCATGGACATGGTTCTTCTTGAATGTAAATCCACAGAAAACGTGGCTCTGTTTTGGGCCTTCTGGGACTATGCATTTGGGGTGATTCAGGGTCAGTTCTCTCTCACACAGTATATTTGTGTTACGCTATCAGCTGTATTTTAGCATGCTGCGGGTTCTTGGCAATTACTTTTTTATACTTCAAACTACTTTAAGAGATTTTTTTTTTTGGTTGTTGCTCAGGGAAATTAAACTAAAAGGATTGATCTCTCCAGAAGTGTGTAAAAGTATTGCTCAGCTGATGTGTTACTCATATCCTCAAAATTCTGAAAGTGAAAGAAAAAGCAATATTTCATTTTATATGGCTGTATCCTGTTGTTAATTTTCTGGGAAGAGTTGATCAGTATGTATTTAACACAAGTGACAAGGATTTTCTTGCAGAAAGGGAGAGTTGCTCCAACCATGGCTTTGGTGGTGTCATTTGCTGCTGTTCAGTGTGTACTTTCTATAATGAATTCATTTAAGTTGTTTCAAATATGCAGAGCACTTACAAACTGTTATTTACAGGTCACAGTAAAAATATGTACCCAGGTTCTACTATTCCTGCTTAAATTAGCATGTGTGGTGCCGTACTGCCACAGATGCGGAATGACAATGCCATGGTGCGAGCACTCCCACCCATAGCACCATTTTCAGGATGCACACTGTGCTTGTTCTGTGCTGTGCTGGCACACAGGATGGGCCAAGGAATATATCCGAGTTAAAATCAATCTCTTCCTCTCATCCCTCTTTTTAACTGGGCATAGAGGAGGTCTGTTGTGGGTGGGCTTGTGTGTGGGTGAGCAGTGACTTAAGCCAGCCAGGTGCTTGCAGAACAGCAGGCTGTTTGTGGGGCTGGGGGCCTACCTTACCCATCGCAGGAAACAGTTTTAAACCAGTGACATACATTCATTTTTGTTCTGCCTTGACCCAGATTTTAATATTACTAATGCAGTTAAGTGGAGTCAGAACTAATTATATCTGTAATGATGCTTCTTTTTAACATACCTAGCTACTTGATGCGGAGTTCGGTGTATAGCTGCATAAATAAATGCAATTATAGATGCAATCATGCTCGTATTTAATTGGAGGTGAGAATCTGTATCAGTAATAGTAGGGATGCTTCCTGAAAACTTGAGCCAACGTGGTGATCTTTTTAATAATACAAATAAAGACCAGGCTGTGTGCTTCTAAAGCTGCATGTGGCAAAACTGCTACTTTGTGCAAATCGTAGGAGCATAGATGGAGTGTACTCAGTAAAAGTTTGCTTCATTTGAGTAAAAGGTAGTCAGCTATATGCAAGTGTTTTTGGGGAAAAATGTAAATGAATCATCTTTCTTGGTGGGGGAAGAAAGATATATCTGGGTTAGAGTGTTTATGACTATGGCTTGTTTAAAAAATAAATACATCCTTAAATGTGTGTTTAAAAGAACTGAACGTGTCCAGGTAAAATGTATAGAATTACATTCATGCTTAACTGCCTGAGATTAGAAATTTATCATATTAATTATGCCAAACATTTAGGTGTCCTTATGGCAAATAGTTTTTCAATTTGACTCTTAACAGATATTTTTTACCCTTTTATTGTTCTGGGTAGTAGCATTGTGCCTAGGTGTAGAAATATTAAGGTGTCCTTTTTGTTGTTTAATGGCATAAGTACTTCTGTCATGGTTTATAAGAGGTGATATCAGATGTGATCTAAGAAACTTTGTGAAAATGGAGCTGGTGTAGGTAGGTGTTTAGTGGTTGTTTGGAGGGGAAAAGAGTCACTAGTAATGGTGAAACAGGACAAGGAAAGGCAGATGTGTTCAGGAACCAGCTGGAGGAGCTGCACTGACAGAGGGATGTGGAGGGGCAATACAATTTTGTCATTTTAGAGTGGAAGCAGAAAACAAAAGTAGGGTCCTGTACTTGGGTAAAACATACAGAAATCTCCATCGTATTTCATGCTGCTGGTTACAAATTCTGCTCTTAGCCATGTAGTGATGATCGCATTTTGATCATGCTAATATTCAGGCATGCATTTTAAGAGAGAGACAATATGTTCATGCTGTGAAGTACAACATCTAAATGGTAGTAGAGCTTTACTCTTTAAGAAATTAAGAAAGACTGATTAAGAAAGAGTTCACAGTGTATGAGGTATTAAATGACCAAACTTTAAAGACAGGTGTAATGCCTGTTAAAATGGAAACTTTCTAGAACTTTTATTTAGAGAATTCTAGGAGAAAGTTAACAAATGTTTCATGCTGCTATTACAGAATCTTCTTAGTAATCAAAGCCTGTGAACAACTGTAAAAATTCTAAGTGCCGTCTTTCAGAGTTTTAAATGGGTCATATAAGTAGTGTTCCCAAATGTCTAATTAGCAATTCTGGATGTTCAGTACAAGGTGTTAGGAATCTGGGTGAACAGAATCTTCAAATGTATATATCACACGTTTTTGTAAGAAACTGTTGGTAAAGTGTGGATTGGGGAAAATTGCTATTGACCTCTGGTCAAACTAATTAATGCTGCTGCACGTGTGAAATGCCCATGCGTTCTTA
Source organism: Aythya marila (assembly GCF_965140915.1). Classification (NCBI taxonomy): domain Eukaryota; kingdom Metazoa; phylum Chordata; class Aves; order Anseriformes; family Anatidae; genus Aythya; species Aythya marila. The sequence goes on along the minus strand of NC_139059.1, from coordinate 6,734,336 downwards.
TAGAAGCAAATGCCATCTGTAAATTCAAGATGCCAGGCAATAATTTGGGCATGCCTTATATAATTGTGTATTTGTTAAAAAGTTGAAGGCTATGAATTTTTGTGATTGTACTAATGAAGGATTGGCTGAGATTTAGCCTGAAGTTGTGATGTCAAGTTCCATGGTAGCCTTTTTGTGAGAATCTTTCACGTTTGGGATCTCTACTTAAGAACTGGGTTGAAGAATGATTTTAAATATTGTTGGTTTCTACTTAATTCTGTAAAAGGGATAGAGAAGGCCTTTAAGGAGAAAGCGGCTTACAGTAATTATCAGTGGTATAAACATCATACCTGGCATGTCAGAAAATAGTTGTGTAGTTTCTCACCTCTCCTTAAATTGTCTGTTCCTGCCATTCATAATGCCCTCCCCATACCTGTCTTAATAGGAGTTTAAAATTTCTGTAGTCCTATTTAAGACAAAGCTTTTGGTACCCCTCCCTAACAGCAAATGGTTATTCTGCCTGGGGAGCTGCAATATATCCCGATCTACCCATGTCTCGCTTGCTTCTGTGGCCAAGAGATCATGAAGAAATTTCTATTCATTTGTGAGATCTGAATGTGGCATTGTGAATATGTGCCTCGGATTTCCTCATTACAATATTTATCATTTTTCCTGAAAGTTCCTTTCCTCTGGTGAATTGTTCATCCTGTAGAATAAGTCAGCTATTTCCTGTGTATCAGCATAATGTAACTTAATCTATGCAGGGATAGTGCTTTGGACCCCTTCAAAAGCTTTATATTTTGCGTACGTTTGTTGAAATTTAGAGACTTTGCTCTCCACATTTAAACAGTTTGTAATGGTGTGGGCCAAGATTGGGGATTTACTCATGTTCTGCACCCGCCTGCATCACTGATGGAGTAGCAGTAGATGGAAAAAAATGGCCCTGGACAGTTTGACCCCTGTGAGTGTTACATCCGCACTTGAGCAGTGTGGGGAGCGACAGTTCCTGCAGTTGCTTCTGCCTCATGTAACTTGAATTCAGTTCTGAGTTGCTTTGTCTGTATGAGCATCTTTGCTTTTTATTCACTGTCAGTGGAATTTAGAACTATAGTTGAACCTGTAACACCAAGCTGAAGCCCATGACACCATCTACAGTTGGTGCTTCTCATTTTTTTTTCAGTTGCTATTAAGTTAAGCAGCCTGTTAACAGACATTTTTCGTGCCCAGTGCTTAAATTAGGCTGAATTTATTTTGGGAAGTGTCTGTTAAAATCTAACCCTTTTCAAGGAGATAAAAAAAATTGTGTCTCAGATCTTGTATTCTTGGGCAGGACATTATCAAGCGGGGCTCTGGTAGTAGGCAGATGTCTTTGAGTCAGCGAAGTAGTATCTGATTCAGCAAACAGCTGGGGACAGGAGCTGAGCATGCGGGGAGACCGCCTCATCCTGTTAATGCTAACCTTGGTGGTGTGAAGAAGGGCAATAACCAGAACACTGAGGGTTCAAAAGTTGGGTGAGAGTGGAGAAGGGCGTAACCTGAAACAAGGAACCACCTGGGACTAATGGACAGGAGGTGGGAACTGATTTTGGCAGGACAAGACGCTGGGAATGTTTTGGTGCCCAGACTCTAAGGTTGCAGCAGTGAACAAGACCCAAGCTTGCAGGGACAGCATGAATTCTCACCTTTCTGAAGTTTTTAATGCTTGGCTTTATAATGCTGTGTCTACAATGTTACAGTTACTGATTTGAGTATATGTCTTACAAGAAGCTGTCCTCATATAGCAGAGGTGCTTTATGAGAACTAAAGATATATAACATGCAAAGAATGCAAGCAGTTAAAGGTAGATAGAGGACAAAAGTTGAAGAACAAACAGCAAGAAAGAAACTCCACACTCCTCTTCAAAAAAAAAAAAAAAAAAAAAATCTCCCACCTGCTACTTTGCTCTGCGTGTTCATCACCTTGATCCTATGTAGAAGTAGGGAATTAAGGGCTAACATATAAGGGGCCATGATTCATAATATAATTCTAAGAAAAGCTTGCAGATAAGATCAGGATTACTTCTTACATGTAGAACAAAAGGAGTTCCTCAGATTTTAGCTGAAGCGTGGTTTGTTTATTTTTTTTAAATCCTTGATTCTAAGAAATGATGCAGTGTAATGGCTACTTCATTAATGCTAGTATTTTCTTGCTTAAAAAGGGTCAGAAGACTTTCTATTCTGTAGATTGCGATGTTTCCTTTTGTAATCTACGTGACACCTATTTGCAAAGATTTTGGAGTTACAGATAATACTTTTTGTCATCTAAAGAGTTACCTGTTGATGATGAATTAATTGTGTGAAAGATTTGACCTTTTTTTTTTAGTTATCTTTCTCTGTCTATTTGACAATGCATTTGTATTGATCCTGAATGGTTTATCACTGATGTTTCCTGATGGATTTTGCATTCTGTGTAAAGATACGTCTATAAAAGAGGGGGGGACTGCTAATTTTACAGTGTGTTGCCACCAGATTTGTACAGGACCAGCTTGCTGTGATAGCTGAGTGATATAATACACTGTGCTTTGCTTATACTGAGTGGCCTGTGCTGTGAAACAGTTTGATCTTTGCTCCCATTATCTATTTAACACATACATTTTTGAAAATATTTACAGTGAAGGAGGAACTCAGAAATTAAATGTAGGGCAGGTGTATTTCCAGCAACAGAAAAGCATTGCGTTGCATGTTAAATATCTCTTAGAGACCTCTTCCGAAAATGGCTATATATAGACAAAGTGAGGAGAAGTTTTAAGAATGATATCAGATGCATTTTTTTATTTAGTTAACTAAAAATAAATGAACTGATAGAATGTGAAACTGCTATGTTTCACTTTAAATAAACTTGCACTTAACCATGAAGGTCTAACCATGAAGAAGAGCAGCTTTTTTTTTTTTAAACTGTTTTCATATTTGTACAGCGTTACTTCTTAATTCCTACAGTGATTCTTTTTTCTTTCAGTGTTTAACTGACAAAAGGTCAAAACAAAGTCTGTCCTATGAAGACCTCTTTCCCAAAATGTTGCTCTATTTCTCTTCTTTGTGAGCTTTGCGCAATTATCAAGACATTAAATTCTTGATATGTTCAGCTGATCCACTTTTTCATGTTTTAAGGTCTGTGAAAGCCCTAACTACTTCCTGGGGAATTGTTTAGCAATCCCTGTGATGTTACTGTCTTGAACTTTCCAGAGCTAGATGTCTGTTTCATTTTCAGGTATACTGCATGCATCACCTTTGTGCTGAAATAAGCATCTGTTTATTAGTTTAATAGTGAGTTGCCAGTGTTTGAGAGGTGAGCTGTATCTTTGTTACGAATATGAACCTAAATAGCTAAAGAATAGAGTGCAGTTTGTATCAGATAGGGTGTTAACAGTATGTTATGGAATTACCTTTTTCTAACCTTTTTGTTGTTGTTATTTGAACACTTTTTTTTTTTTAAGGGTATGCTTTCTTCATTTTATTGGGTTGTATTTAAATTTCTTAACAAAAATAACTATATTGTAAATATTTTAATTATAGTGAACTATTTTATTGTTTCAGAAGTAAATGAATCATATTCTGGGATATTTTTTCCTGGCAAATATTTTTCTTTAATGATTACTTGGGGATAGCTTAAATTGTACAGATGAATAACACTTGAAATACAGTATGATTCATCATTGCAAATGCTACAATGAGGAACCTTGTAAAAATATATACAGACCTTTTGCCTTTTATTGCAAGAACAATAGCTTTACAGGGGACTAGACTGATTGTAGCTGTTGTGGGGCAATGAAACAATAGTGCTTCTTAAGTGCATCCAGAAGTGGTGGCCAGTTTCTGTAACTAAACACTGTCATTTCTCTGTATGCTAGAATCAGCACTCTCAGAAGTGTTATAACTTGGTGGTCTGCCTCAGGTAGGTCTGTAGAGATGGGGGTTATTGTGTGAGAATGGCATCGCTTGTTAAAGTCCCTGAATTGGGACCTTGGACAATTGTTGTGTTCACAGCCATCACAAGCTCTTGTTGCAGCCCTCATGTTCTTCTGTTGTCTGCACATACCCACAAAGTTGTGTTGGTTGCTTGTAGGTGGGCTCACGCTAAATGTAACTACATCATAGCAATCTTTTCCTATATGTTTGCTAAATTGCTGTCAACTGCTCTGAATTATGTTTGTTTGTTTTTCCCTGCACCCATTTTTAGGAACTTGCTACAACTTTTCTCACTCTGAACATGTGGTAGCAATGCTGTTTGTGTCTTTCTGTGCACTGCTCCCTGCTATCTGTAATGTAAAAGCAATCTGTGCCAAGCTACCTGTAGTGTAAACGGCCTGCAGTTCTTTCCTATGTGGAGGTAGTGCTCTTAATTTCTCATATTTTACTATTGCTTTGTTTTGTTGTTGTTTTTTTTTTTTTTTTTGCTGTGAAGTCAATCAAGACATTGGCCTGTTTTTGAACATTGTATGACTATTTTCATCAAGAAAAACATTGGTGGGGATCCTTAGCTAGTCTACACGTGTAGACTACTCTTACGTATTTAATATATTTTTATGTATTTGTAGCAAATACAGGTTAGTTTTGTTAGCAAATGCAGCAGAAGCCAGCCATAGGGTGGTGCAGAACCAGCTCAAAGTTAATGGCCTCTGCATTGAATTGCAGTTTCTGAGTTGTCTTCAAAGTCAGTCGCAGGTGAAGGAGTTCAGGTGCAGCTCCTCGGGTATTCAGCAGGCATTCACAGAGCCAGATTTAAATGCTAGAGCTGAGTAAGCAGTTCCATGGCCCTCTGAAAACAGAAGAGAGGAATGTAAATACTTCATATTTTCTTTTGTTAGTGGAGTGGATGTGTTCTTGTATTTTTGTTGATTATGCTGTTTTAAAATATTTGGAAAAGTATCATAACATCTAATATAGACAAGTATACACAGTAAACTTTTTAAAGTGCAGTTGGAAGTCTGGGCACCTGAAAAGAGTCCACTTCCTGCATCTGCAAAACTGATGTATGTAATGTAGAATGTAAAGTTAAATTCTAGTGTGTTTTTTTGTTGTTGTTTTTGTTTTTAGGAACAGAAGTGTAATACACAAATTGTTTTTTGATGTTTTTAGGTAGGGTGGGTTTTCTTGTTTGTTCGTTTAAAAAAAAAATAAATAAATTCTCTTTAGCCCTTACCCTACCCTTCCCTTTTAAGCTGCTGTCCGGACAAATATTTGTAAACAGAAAGTAAAGCAGTTTCTTCTGCATGCACAAAGCCCTGGGGAAAATGAGGAAATGTTTTAGTGTGTATGAGGCTTTTAATACTTTCTTTTGCTCTGATTTATCTTTCAAAGAGATGTGGAGGTCTGCCTAAAAAGCTGGAATATGCTCCCTGTGAGCTTGTATTACCTTCATTTAAACTCTATTGCTGAGACTCCGGAATTCATGGACAGAATGACCAGAACAGCAAATATTACAGCAAATATAAAAAAAGCAGTTATTGGATAAACTGGTATGAGCCCAGCTGCTGTGGACAAATTGATTTTGCTGTTGCTTTAAATCTATGATGTGTTGGTATTTTGGCAGAGTAAGAAAAACAAGGATATTAGAAAGTAATTTACTGCGCTGGGATTAGTAAAGAGTGTTCTGTTTCTATGATTGGGGCAGAACAGGATGGTTTAGATGTGTCTGATAAACAGGACGAGGTCTAGTCTGACAGCTGGCAACAATAGTTTTTGCTCAAAGTCAGGTGTACTAAATTAGCAAATCTATTACAAGGATACAGGAGAAATCTCATAGAAGACAGCCTTGTAGGCAGAAGTGTTGCCAAATGGGAAATGATTCATCGTCTCTGAATGGGATGAGCACTGAGCAGAAGCAGTTTAAACCTCAGACTCCTTTGGCTCATAAACCACCAAATATGCGATTAACACTTTTATCTCCTCCAATCCTGTGTTTTTTATTGTCTCCTGAACAGCAGCCTATATTTAGCATCAAAATCTACTAGACTTACTTAATTATTCTAATTTCTCTTTTGTAAGTTTGGACACGTATAGGTACATTTTCTAACTTTAAACCATAAGATATTTGGATGCATCCTAGAAATACTCCAATCTTATGACCTTTTTGGCAATATTACATTTTAGTGAGGACTGTTATGCATCTGGAATGCAAGCATGACATGAGGGACCCTGGCAGGACTTGGTGAACTGACTTCAGTGTAGTGCTTTTTTGTTTGTTTTTGTTGTTTTTATGTTTAGTGAAAATACGTGATTAGCAAGAGATGTAGTTTAATGTAGCGTGCTAGTTTGAGGGTGGCCATTGCATTTTAATTTTTAGTATTTTAAAAACTTGTCTTTCTTTAACACTGACAATGCCATTAGTATTCTGCAATACCTGAAGAACAGGTCAGGCCTCTCAATATTACAAACAGGAGAAATACTTGTGAATTCTTAAATTTAGGTAATAATCAATGCAAAAAGCAGGTACAATGTGCAAAGCTATTTGAAAGGATGTAGAGGTTGGAAAAGGCTTGTGTTCCTGAGTTTCAGTATGTCTCTGTTATTGTTTAATGTAAGATATCGTATCAGCTTTAAGATATGTAGATGATAGAGAAACTAAAGCAATTAGGTCATGGAAGTTGTTTATTATTAAATAATTGAAATGCAAGAGGAAAAATGATTTTGCTTGCTAGGTTAATACATTTCTATATTTTTCATGCCTGGGATAGCACTGGGTTTAGCAGTTGAAATATCCAAGGAACAGTATGCCTAGGAAATTAATGTAAAATTCCTCTGGAAAATGGGGTCTGGCTTCCTTGCCTCTTCCCTTGTATGCATATGTGTATAAGAAAGAAATGGTAGGAATCAGGAGGAGAAATGTTTGGTAAAATATTTTGTGAGCACAGCTGCCAGTAGTTGAGGGTTTCTGGAGTGAAAGGTATGAGAGTAAATGAGGTCCTTCCACTTCTGTGCCCCCTCAAAATCCCCTTCTTGTCCACTCAGACTTTCTGAAGCTCATAATTGGTGTTTGAGGTCAATGGAAATACTTGCTCGTTACGTTTGAAAGCCATTCTGTCTTTGTAGATGCCTGGTAATAAAATCTCCTCCAGCTTCCTGGAAATAGCTGGATTTTTATTCATTTGCTATTTTGCTAGAAGTGTTGATTCACAGTGTTAAACTTTTTACATTAGTGCTTTACACTCCTTCCTCTTTCAGTCTCACCTGCTAGCCATTGTTTTTCTTGTGCTTCACTCTACTGCGTATCTGCCGTGTGCGCTCCTTTCTCAAAAAAAAAGAAAAAAAAAATTATTTTTTTTCCACCACTTGAACATTGCATCTTCCCAAAAGATTTCTGAAATTGTAGTTTAAATTGCATAGTAAGCTTATTTGGTGGCAGGATTCTTTCTTTCCATATATTGTCAAGCTATTTCTTCCAAATCCCTTAGTGTTCTGTTTCTTTAAAATCCCTTTCATATTATTTCCTACAGCAGTACATAAATTGTACTGATTTGATTAAATTTAAACAATTTGTGTAAAAGCAAAGCAAAACAATGAAAAGTTGGTGCTTTAATGTAAGTTTCTTTACTTTTGTTGAAGTAAATAGGATTAAACATCCAATTAGCTCATCTCTGTTTAACAGCAACAGCTTCTTAAACTGTTTGGATTTGTTCTGTAGAACACATCTGTTTATGCAGAGAAACTAAACTGTATCTGTTAATATTAAAGGACTGCAGTGATGTAACTACATCCATTTATAAATTGTATAGTGCATTGATTGTAATCACCTCTTTGAGATTTGGAGTCACGGTTTTCTGATTGGGGGGGAAGGCTGAACTGAGGTGCGTGAGATCTTTAACAAGGTATGGGTGTGTGATACAGTCTTACTTTTCTGTAGGTACTTCCTGTAAGCAGTTGGTGTTTTCCCCATTTATATGGTATTACATTTCTGTAGGTAGAGACACCAAGTAGTAAGAGTCATCAGCTTAATAACCAGGTAAAGGTATATGTAGTCCACCGATCTTTCTGCTGACCATATTTTTTGGCAGAAGCCTTTAATAAATATTATTTAGAGCAAGACCATACTTCTGAGTAAATTGAACTGTCAAGCTGAATAGAGTCAGTTTCCAGAGTTGAAAGCACTCCACTAAAAGGCTTTTCACCACAAAAGTAAATAGAGGGACATTGTGCTTAAATATTTCAACTACATTAAAGAAGGAGGAGGGGGCAGGATCCCCATTCTATTAGTGAGATAAATCACAATCCATGTCTGAAGTTATGGATGTTGGTAATACAGTACAAAGATGTGAAGAGTACATCATCTATCTGTATTTCCCCATACAATGTGATTTCAGTACATCAGGTGTAGTAGTAAAACAAAATTGTGCTGAATGTGGAGTTCAGGTTTGCGAAGTACCTAGGGTAGATCCTTAACCAGTGATTTTTACTAATGATAGTTTTGAGATCATGATCCTCATTAACTCTTTAACATTGATTTTTTTTTAAAGGAATTTATTTAAAAAAAAAATGCACTCAAATACTTTTTTATTTTTGAAATGCCAGAATCGACTTTTTTTTTTTTTTTTTTTTTTCCCAGAAAAATTCTCACCTTGGCTATTGTCACATTTTAGGAATTGCTTCTTACAAAGCCGCTGACAATTCTTTTATTAGTATATTAGTATAGAGATATTTGCAGTATTTCACTGAAGAGTGACATGAGAATTTGTGTGAGTATGAAGGGTAAATAATATGCATCCTTTTTCTTTTTTTTTCCTTTTGCCTCTTCCCAGAAAAGCCCCGGCAGTAGCAGAGTGTCCCACCAGGATCATGTTTGTAGCAGAGAGAATTTTGAGACTTCCTGTTTAAATCAAGTTTGTGACTGTGTCCTGACAGACAGCAGTGATCCTGAAGTCTGAAAAGCTTCTGGTATCTACAGCTCCTCATACCCAGGAGCCGGGGTTAGCTGCAGGTGCCTCTTGTCTGAAGCCCTTTTTAAAATTCAGGGCATTTTTGTCTGGTTGGTAATTAGATCATGAATTTCTTTTGTTATTGCCTCTGCTATAGCTCATTCAGAGGGTGGAGATTTTCACTGCAGTGAGACAAATCTGAGGGCTCTGCTTCTTGTTAGCGTGTTTTTTCCCTCAGTACATTTCCATAGGTACATGAAATACATCAGACAGAACAGAGCTATAATTTGTTTCTTGTTAGCTTTTTTCCCAACTCTTGTTCCTATGGGGGCAGAGAAATATATGGGTAAATTTCCGTGTTGAGTTTTTTATTTACTCATCCTCAGAGGAAGAATCCTATGTTTGCTAAGTATTTTGGGGCATGCGACTTCATAATTTTGGACTAATCACTTCAGTCTAACCTGGGTCTTGCTTTAAAAACTAGCTGCTGGGATTTCAAACGTGTTTTTGAGAACTGAGGTAAGATTTTAGCATAATGATTCTTAAGAATTTGAGATGAGAGCATCCCCTTTTCCTGACATATTAAATAATATTTCTGTATTTCTAGGATAATAGAAGTAATGCTCATAAAAGAGTTTACTTTGCTTACATTTGAATTTTAGTAACCACTTCTGCAGGTTTGAATTTAGGTGATCTTGGTTATGTTGCATTACTTTATTTTAAAGGAATTATGTTTTTAATGCTGCAGGAAGGTGAATTACATTTCATTGCAACAGAGAGGATCATACAGAAAATAAAACAGTAAAGCTGGTTGGTTTGCTGGTATTTAATAAATTTCTGTTTCCTAGCCTGTTTCCTGCTGTACAATTTTATACGTACTAAAGTGTGAGAAACAAAAGAGAGAACTTTGAAGTTGATTTTTGACTGCTGACATCTCTCTTTTTTTTTTTTTTTTGAAAGTATCTTAATAGCTTTTAATTTCAAGCTATGGATTTTTTGCCCCCTAATGGACCAGTGTCGTATTTAGTGTTTGTAAGTGCTGTATTTATGATGAATTCATGATACAACAGTGTTTTTCAAATGTTGAAAAATGGATGAGATGTGAGAGCTAGGCCATTTTGTAGCAGGGTGGAGAAGTTAAGTGGAATTTCTAGTGTATGAAAGTTATGCATTAGAAACATCCTGGCTGGTCTGAGAGGCTCCATCCACACTAAACCAGGAAATGCAAATATTCGTAAACCCTTTGTTTTCTTAAAATTTCCCACGTGTTATGTCTGCTTCTTTTTTTGCTGTTTGAGGCTCTGATTGAAGCCCTAGCTTACACATCCCCCTGATGGGGATGGTTTAGTACTGTAATATTCAGATCTGATTTGCCTTTTTGGTATATAGCTCAAAAAAAAATAAATCTTTGTGTTTTGCAACATACTCAGTTTTGCTGGTTTAAACGTGAATCTCTGTAAAAGGCTTGTAAGCCTTCATGGTAAGATTTAAAATGCTTGGGGAGGGTTTGCTACCTTCATTGCGAAAGTGGCAGCATAATTTCTTTCCTTTACCTCTTGACAGGCGTATCAAACAAACTGGACACTTGAATAGACTTCATGACGTGTGTGGCAGTAAGCCCATCACTGAATGAATCTAGGAAATGTGAATGCATTACTTGCTCGAACGAAGAATTCTGTGGTGTGGGGTTTTTTGTGTTTTGTTTTACTTTTGGCTTAGAGTGGAATAAGGGAGGAGAAGTGGAAAAGGAAGCCTTTTGTTTACAGTAAAACAATGCTGTGAAGTAGACATCATGATGTTAAAACAGGAGTCTAAACATGGCAAATCTCAGCAGACTCCATCTGGCCGTGTCCACAAGTCATTCAGACATGCCAGGCACAGACTGCTGGAGTTGTGAGTTGTTGTCGGGTCGCTCCCCCCTTACTGGAATTTAAAGTAGCCCTGGAGACTCTGTCCCAGAATTTTATTATTGCATGAGATGAATGACTTATTGGTTTAACTGCTTATATTCAGTGTTGCAATGCATCTCTATTAACATTTCTTCCATGATAAATGCAGGGTATTTTCATCTTGAACTTTAATCTCCATGAGTTACATGCAAGTAATTTGGGTCTAGAATTCTAAAGAGTTAAAACACAACCTACCTTTATAGGCAGAATTTGATACAATGAATCTACTAGAAAGGAAAATACACTGTTACTGTGTTAGTTTCTCCTGTATTTTGCAGTATTGTAAATTATGTTATTAGAAGATTTTTTTTTTTTGTCATGTTTGGATAATCCATATTGCTGCTTGTAGTTTGAATGCAGGTTATGGTGGTTTTCTTTTTGTCCAAAAGGATTAATCCCAGTTTGTGGAGACACAAGCTTCTGACAGTATATATAAGCAGGTGCATGTGATCCTTTGAAATGGGTTTCATTTTTGAGATTTTCACAACACAAGACAGATAAGAAAATATGTGTCTTGTGTTGAATTTGAGCTTACAGAGATGTGTTTATGGGACAATTTAGAATTGTAACCATTATTAAAGGAAATTCTTGATAAAAGTGCTTTTCTAATACTGGGATTACCCTAATATGTATTTAAAAAAGAAGAGTTTACTTAAAAGCTGTCTACCTTGTGTTTGGCATATTAAACAAATAAAAAGGTAGGTTGTATTAAAACACCTTGTGTTTTAATAGGGTTAGCACTTTAAAAGTGTATCCGCACTTCTGAATTGTTCTAATGTGTATTCCAAGTCAACTGGAGTTGGCATGTGATTCTAAATTTACATTGGATTAAAATTACATGTATAATTCTGAAAGGGAGTTGGAAATTAGTTTTCCACCAGTATGAACTGGAAGTGAATGTGGTGAGCCTATGGCCAGATGTTAGCTCTTTAGGTAACCGTGCCAGTTGAAGAAGCTAACACCCTTCCAAGTTGTCCTGGCTGCTGTAGCTCTGGGGGCAGAAGGGTGTCTGGTATGCATTTCCTAATTCACAGCAGTAAAAGAAATGCAGATGAAACAGTGATGGTGATTTGAGGTTCACCTGGCTGTTTCTGCTTTAGGAAGACAAGGTAGTGCTCATGTTGGTTTTCCCTAGTGCAGGGTTCCCATCTAATTTAATGGAGTAGGGTATGTCTGAAATCATCACCAGTTTGTCCCAGCTGAGCTGGACTTCCCTCTTCATGTCGTTTGGCACCTTTGTGTCAGCACGTGCTGCCTCCGTACTGCTCCCTGCAACAGAACAGAACCGGGGTGACCCTTTCAGCTCGCTCACGTTTTCAGAGGATGGTGTTAGGAGTTTTCAGTGGGGTAGCACTGGATTTCCAGTTAAGTATGGGGAAAAAGTAGTTAAACCTTTTTAGGAAGGGCATGCCAGCCTCTGTGTTTGTATATACTTGGTGCTGATTCTTGTTTAGTGCTTGGTAGGTTGTTCTTAATTTCTAGTGATTTGTGAGACTTCAAAAGAGAAGCTGCTAAGATGTAAAATTGGAGCACCCTTAAAGCGATAAAGCGTGTATGCTTTCAAGAGAAATACCTTGTTCAGAAATACCTTGGATTCTGTTGCTTCTGTGTGCTTTAGGAAATAAAAAAAAAAAATAAAAAATAAAACTTAATCTGAATTTTTAAGATTCAATTTGTTTCTCTGAAAGCCTGGAGGGTGTTGGGTAGTTATTTTGATAGCCTAATGGAAAAATATGTTTATATATATATTTTAATAAATGTCTGGAACTGCACAGCAGAGGCAGGAGGAAAACTATCGGTCTATATTAAAATGAAAAATATGGGAGTGTACTGTTTCAGTTTTAGAGCTGCAATACTGACTGGTATGGAGTGCATTTTTACAGGACAACTGCAAGTTGCTGTCAGAAAGGTAGTTTGGTCTCTCCTTACCTCCTCTGCAGCCACGTGCTTCTGCTACTTCCTTTGCAATAGCCCTACTGATGGCGCGGCTGCAGGATAAGGCAGCGCAGCCCTTGGAGCCAATGGAAAATGAATCCACCTCCCCAGAGGGCTAACGTTCTGTTAAGCCAGTTCAGCTTCCTGATCTACCTTGCATCCATATGATTGCTAGACCTGATTTGAGAGAGGAACAGCTGCAGCCCTCTTGATTGTTAGGTGCAACATGAAACCTTCCAGCTCGTGTTGATTAGTGATCATGGTTAGAATAATAGTCAGCTGCTGTGCTCTTAGGTATTTCATGTTTCAGTACCTTCTTAACTCAGAACCCCTGTGCACCTGTAAAGCACACATTTGTTATGTTTATGTATCTTTGTGTGCCCCTTCTTGATGATAATAAATTGTCATTTTATTAAAATGCACAAATTTCATTAACTTAAAAGTAAATTCTTTATGATCATGTTCAGTTAGCTTGTTCAGCTGCAGGGGGAAAAAAAACACCTTTCAAAGGAAATGAAAATCGGACGTGAAAAATAAATAAAAAAAAATCCTCAGAATAATTGTAAAATAAAACTTAATGTGAATAGTTGGGATAAACAATATTATTTTAAAACTTTAATTGAGAAAGTTATTACTTGAACAGCAGTATTTGTAAATCTATATGGCGTTATTTACAGCTCTGTTTGTTCAATGACTAGTCAAAGACCTCCTGTTTTATATCTTCCCATGTGGGAATTTAGGGAGGTCCAAGGAGGGAGTGCAAGCAGAAAAATATAAGTTGCTCAGCAGCATGCCAACAATGGATGAAAACAGTAGGAATTTGTTAGAAATGTTTAAAGTATTGAGCTATGCTGCTGGAACCTGTGCATGGTGTATCGTTTGCCCCTCTCAAATGTTTTTTTTTTATTTAAGAAAACAAACTTTTGAAGAGTTTTATGCACTATGGAGGAAGGCATGCAATGTCAGCCATAGGTTCAGAACACCCCAAACAGTGTCTGGGTCCCAGGGGCAGCAATCTGAAAGCCAGGAGGGGCGTGCGTGTGCTTGGTTGTGTCCCTCCCTCTCCTCCCCCCCAGCCAGGCTCATTCCAATCAGCAGTGTAATTGGAATGCAACCACAGTCTGGAGGAGGAAGGGGAATTTTTGGCAAGAAGAGACAGAGCAGTTGGGAGCTTTATTCAGATTAAAGCATAGACGACCATTCATTATCAGTACAACACGCATTAGCAACAGCACAGCATTGTGTTTCTACAGCTGGGACTTATTTTAGTGATTGTATTGCAGTGCGTATTACATGCAAACAACTGGGATCTGATCACAAAAAGCAATGCTAATGGCTTTCATTAAAAGATGGTGTTTCTGTAGAGGGAAGAAAGACTTGTCTTCAAAATGAGCTGTTGTGGTAAAAATTGATAGGCAGCCTGCCTTTCTGCTCACTGTCCCGTGTGTTCCATATGCTCTGGAACAAGCGCTTTTTGGGGGAGAAAAACCCTTGGGTGAAACAACAACAACAAAAATGTAATGCTAAAACGGCTGGTTGGATTCAGAAGGCTGAATCAGTTTCTCTGTGGTGATGACACTGAAAAGCCAGAAGATCAGTAAACACAATCTTAACTTTTGGACCCGCTCCTTTTCTTCCTCCTGTAAACCCCGGGCTGTCCGTTGACACAATATTGGTTGCTTGTGAATGCCTGACATGAAATGGGGGTTGTTTTTTTTATTAAGTCACGTACTGAATTGTAAATGTGTTGATTGTGTGTTTCCTTCTGCTGCTTCAGCCTGTGTGCTCAGTTCCTCTGGCATTTGATTACTTTTTATTTTCTTACCTTTCTTCTTGTATCTTCCCTTCAAAGTATTAGATACACACATTTAAAATTACTAACTTTACAGGATAGCTTAAGAAATATTAATTTTTAATACTTTTTTTTTTTTTGTTAATCCGTTGTTTCTGTTGTGCTGATCTACATCTGTAGTCCTTAGATACTCATTGCTGGGTACAAACACTTATTCAATCCTTTTTAATTTGTCATAAATCAGGAGATGCATTCTAACAGATGAGAGTACGAGCATACCAATAAAACATGTTGTACGTGTGAGGTACAGTATTAGTATTCCTATTTTGAAGGTGCAAGGAAATGTTGATGTAAAGAGTTTGATACAGATTGCATAAACAGTTTGATACAGGCTGGATATGCCCATGAGGATTGAGTACCAGGTCTCTATGTTTAAGTGCCCATCAGTGCTCAGATGTTGCAGGTGGCGGCTGCAGCTGATCCAAGTTGGGCTCCTTCAGCCTTGCACATTTTCACCTGTTGCTCCTGGCCTTAGGTTAGCATTATTGTCTGCCTGGTTGTGCAGTAAGACAGTTCAGAAAATAGATCCAGCTAAAAACATAACTTGCACACACAAAAAAGTAAAAACTTAGTTATTTTGTTGTATAGGTTTTGTGAAGTGATGGGTCATGCTGGTGCTGGCACTGGCATTTAGGTTGGCTTGAACTCTCCTGTGGGACTGAGTATTACATACCCGTGCTGCCTTTGTCTCGTTCTTTGTAGTGTCCTATGGACTTGCTAGAAAGGAGTTGGTGTAGTCATCTGCACCTGAGCAGCCATGATGAGAAAAAGACCACGTGGATACCTTTAGTGGTGGCCAGGGAGTGAGAGCACCATCCACTCTTCCATAAGCTCAGCGAATGTTTTCTTTCTGAACAGTGCCTTCCTCCAGACTCAACTGAGATCTGTTGTCTTACTTTTGAAGGTGGTTGGGATCATTGAAAACCCTTAGATCATTTCTAAGATTCATTGATTCTGTGAAATCTGATGATCTCTCTTGTTTTCCACTTGTTTTCATTCTGTGTGTTTTCAAATGCATTTTTCCCCTGCTTTCTTATTTTCCTGCGCTTCAAGTATGGAGACCGTGCATTATATATATTTACTGTTCTGAAATAAACATAATTTTTAGTATTTAAATAAAATGTTAGTGTGTGGCATAGGATAGCTTCCATAACAACTGCTTGAAGTCATGAGAAGTTTGATTTGCCTGTAAATACAATTCCAAAGTAAAAAAAAACGGTTGTAACAAGTTATTTTTTTTGCTAATTACTGAAGGAGATGAGTTCAGAAAATGATATTTATCTTTCTAAAAAAAAAAAAAAAAATCTAATTTTCAATAATGATGGCTGCTTAATAGCACATAAATTTTAATGGCTAATATGTGAATTAGATTACAAAAGTTTGGAGGTATTAAATATTTTCCATTTAGTTGCAATAGTAAAATCGTCAGTAAACCTTTCTTTGTCAGTCCTTGGAGTAATCGGAAGAAAGAAATTGGCAAACGTGATTCACTTAATTCCTATTTTTCAGTATTTGAGACCTGCGCATAGCAAAGCTGTCATGGAAGGAGACTGTGTGGTTTATACCATTTTGCTTTTTTAATGTTTCTGTGAGCTGACCTGAGTAGCACATGTTAGAATGAGATCATAAGGCATGATAGAAAGATATTTAATGAACGTATAGTATGTAAAATTGATGTGTGTGTTTGTCTTGGCACGTGTACATTGTGCCTTTGTATTGGAATACTAATGTTCTCTGTAGACTACCCAGGAAGTCTGTAATGAATATAAAGCATAGATATCCACTGAGTCACTGATATTTTGTAATAAATGCTTTATCTCCTTATGTGTACTAGAAACCATTAATGTCTTTTGATGATGTACTTACAGTACAATGCTCCTCCCTCCCTCTTTTTTTTCAAACCAATGTCAGGATATCCAGGCGTTGATTTGTTTTCTAGTTTCTGAAAACCTTCAGTGCAAGTTTAAATAGCTTAACATTTTTTTTTGGTTTAGGAAGAAAAAATAATAAAAATGTTATTTGTACATGTTTGTTTTAGAACAAATAACATCCTTCTGTGGCCTTGTGCGCCTCTAGAGGATCTGTTAATGGTACAACCACATAGGTCTGGTAATGATGTGGGTTTGGTTCCAGAATCATCAGCATTTTGACTTGGCTTTGTCAGGGAAAAAATGATCTCGTTCTGGTTCTTTCTGTTTTTTTGAATGTTTGGCTCAAATCTGACGTAGGATAGAATCTCAAAGATAATTAAGCCCCATGAGTTTTATGAGAATTGCTGCCTGGATAAGGAGGAGAGCCTTAGCAGTGACCTGAAATGAGAGGCACAAACTTCAGGGAGAGATCAGGTGTTGCTAGACCACTGGAGAGCCTGCGTGGGAGAGTGTCCGTGTAAAGGCCCAACCGATGGGAAAAGCTTCAGCTTTAGCTTTCAGTCAACCATAAAACATAAATCCATAGGAAACCAAACTTCCTTAGTTCTTATTCTAAAGGAACTATTAATCAGTTGGTTATCAGAATATTGAGAATAGATCTAATAGTGTTGAAACTGTTAGAAAAATGGAACATAAACTGTGGTACTTTTCCCGTCAGTGGGAAAAGTTTTGTGCAAAAAAGTCCTGAGATAGATTAGAGCTGTGTGTGGAAAAAAATCATTTCATCTAGAATTGAGGTTATGCTCCTGGGATCTGGGCTTTTTTTACTTAGAAATACCTGGCAGAGAGGCTGTTCTTAATAGATGATTTCCCAGCGTCTCTTCTGTTTTGTTAACCTGACAAAGCCGGAATTGGATGACATCTGAGTGTCCTTAAATGTGGTTACTAGAAGGAGAAATCTCGAGCCAAAAGTATTAATTTGTCCACTAGTGGCTAATTGTTGGGGAAACAGTTACTAGTTTGTATATTGTGCGACGTGAGACTTTGGTTAAATTGCAGTGACAGACTTGATTAATATTTTGAAAGCAAGTTTTCATAATGAATTAACTTTATGATTTCTTTCTGAAAAGACTAATCAAACCTCTTTTATTTTTGACATTACACAATTTCAGGAGCATACTGTCTGGCCTTCTGTGTTGTAGATGAATTCTGCCTGAACTGTCAGGTTTAAAAGCTTCAGCTTCATTTGGCAGTTCCCATATTTTATTTGCACAATTTCATCCATTATAATAGTGGTGTTTTTTTTTTTTTTTTTTTTGTTTTTTTGAGATATTTAAGAAAGTGGCCATCTATACAAGCATCTGTTTTATTTGAATGTTTTTTTGTTTGCTTATTTTTTAATTTTTTTATTTATTTTTTTTACCTCTAAATGAAAGATGGCTGCTAGGTAATAATCTCTTTCTGTTCTTGGGTAAGTGGTGTTAGCTGACAGCTAGCTGTCAAGCCAGGGATATTCCCGTTGTCATAAAATCTTAAGGAACTGCAGAAGCATTTTTCAAAGTTTGTTATTACCTGTTTCCATAAATATCTGTTAAGTTGTGAATTGTGTATGGATTAATTAGTTCTCAAATTGCTGGGCATCTGGAGGTCTCTAGTGGATTTTATTACGTGGTCCTAAGGACTTTATTTGAAGGTTTTGTGGAGTGGACTGTGATGAGACAGTCTGTTTGCTATACATGCTTGATCTCCAGGTATCAGAAATACCTAAAATGCTGGGTGCATTATTACAGTTTTACCACTGTTGACCATTTACAGTCAAATTATTGGCTGAAAATCCTTAAGTGCAGCTACGCTTTGGAATTCTCATTGTGTCTTTGAACTGAGAGAAATTATTTCTTGACCTTTTTTATTCCTTACAAAGAAACAACTAACAGCCTGGTACCAGGCAATTTTCTGATGCATTAACAGTATTGTTATTAGGACTCTGTTGCATGAAATTAATTCACTGAAACTTTTCTGGGAGCTTATATATATATGCCTTTTCTATGTATATGTTAATGCATTGTTTTATGATTACCTGTAGTTGTTAATGAGTATAGCTTTCTGTTTTATGGAGGACCAAGACTTGTTAGACCTGACTAGAGTTTTAGTTAGATTTTACAGTGGTGAATTTGCCTGGAAAGTGCTTTCACTAAAATCAACATCTTCATGAACATGGCCACATGAGAATTGGGAAAGCATTCATTCCACTGATTTAGAATAATACATAACTTGGACTGGGCTAGCATACAAAACTATTTGGGATGGTGCTTCTCTGCCCTGACTTTGGAAATCTTTGTGACAGTGTTCATGGACTATCTTTGCTTGCTTTTATTTGGCAAAATACCGTGAAAAAAAATGGAAAATCATGTGTTCTGCAGTATCTCATTGAGGATATTCAGTAGTGCAAAGCCTGACTGTTTTGAGGTGGTGTCTGTGGGATGCACTTGCTGGATGCTCTCTTCTGTCTTTGCTTTTCCTGGTAGTAATTAATATTGGAGATCTCACGGAAAAAATATCCAAAGGAATCTGATACTGAAGAGTCTTCTACAGCATTGATTACAACAAAGTACCTCTATCTTCTTTTTCTACTAGCTGTGGGAATTCATGCTTCCATTCTATATCTGAGAATCCTTCTGCATTACCAATAAATGCTTCAGTGTTTTAAAGGGAAATCTAATAGTTCCTGCTTAGTACCTGCAGTAATAGATAAGAATATGTAGTTGAACAGCAATGCATTTTGTGAGAAGTCTTTTTGTGTACTTTGGCGTCTTTATATGAAACTTATCCCCCCTCCTTTTTTCCCCAACTTTTATTTACTCCATTCTTATTTTTCCCTTGGTGTTTTTGGTGGACAAATACAAATATTCCTTCTTTTTATTTTAATCAAAAAAGCCTGGAACAATTTTCAGCTTCTACAAAAATAAAGCATATCTTTGGAGCCATCAAAACTCTGGTGTTAGAAGTTAGTCTACTCTACCCCAGTGTTTTTCAGGTAAAAAATTTTAGTTATTTTCAATGTAGGATAGCAGAAAAGCTTAGACCGCCTAGTGCACTATTCTTTGTGGTTGGAAAGCTTTTCTTGTTCTGTAGAACAGAACATAAGACCCTGCATGTGAAACACCACTAATTCTACTGGAACAATTGTTCATGCCACCATGTGGTGAGGTAGTTAGAAATAATCTGGCTCACTAAATAAGCAAACACAGGAACAGCTAAAGTTGGCAGTAGTGGAAAAAAATGCATGTGAAACCTACTACTTGAGGAAATGCTGCCATATCACTTCTACTGTAATCTACCTAAAGGTAAACTGCCAAAAGAGATGACACTTCTGGCTCTGCTTTCAGGAATCATTTTACATGATAATACAAATGATGTAGGAGCACAATTCATTTATGTTCATTCATGGGTTTTTGAGCACGATTTTCTGGAATACTACACAGGTAAATTAACCTTGTTGTTAATAACTTCAGTAACTTCATTTTGCATTTCTTGTTTTTCTACAGTACTGTGTGCAAAAAACTTGGTGAAAAAGGACTTTTTCCGTAAGTAGCTGTTAAAGTTTTATATGTTTATAGTTGGGATAAATATTATGCAAGCTCTGTAAATCCGTGTTTGCACATGTATTAGGATGGTTGCATTAGCATGGGTTGGGGGCTCTGAGGTTTTGGAACATTTTATTTCAGGGCTTCTAATTTCTTCTTAGGTGACACTCATGACATTCATGATGGTAATTAAAAACAAAATATGCTGTCTCCTTTCCTTGCTCCCCTCTGTTTTTGATGGGAGTGGGAAACAAATTTACTCTCACACAAATGACATGTTTTTCAGCATTAATGCCTTGTACTTATTAAAACGTTTTTCATAAAAGCTTTCTGTCCAGCAGACATAAGTACATCTCCATTATTAATGATCATGTCATAATACTTATGTACTCCAAAATTATATTTTAATTAATAAGGGGGATGAAAGAGGCAGAAAGGAATGTTACTGGCTATGTGGGCATGTGCGCATGTATCACCTGCCTGCTGCCCTCCATTTGGAAGTAGGAGAATTCAAAAGATCAGACCCGAACTTTGAAATACCTTGAAGAAGGATGACACAATTATATTGTAGCTTACGATGCTTATGAACCTTGCCTTATATCTGATTTTTTTTGTTGTTGATTATAAGTTTTAGTTGTTGAACAGTTTAATAATGCCTAAAACCAACCCAACGTGCAATCTGTGCTGCAGTTTTGTACAGTTGGTAGCACATATCCAACAAGGTCCTGTCCTTCCCTGCCCCACATGTGTTGGCTTTATCCCCACCTACCTTGGCTGGCAGCAGCCTTGGGATGGTGGTGCTTGACTGGCTCTATCCTGAGTCAGCCAAGGAATCAGTGCTGCTGCAAACCTTACGCTACAGAAAACGTCAATAATGTTTCACCACTGCAGCTGACTCACTGGGCATGCAGATGAGGACAAGAATTAGTATGAGGGCAAAAGGCATTAGTGGTGGGACCATTTCTTTCAGGGGCAGTTAAGAGCTTTGGACTGCAGTTGCAGTAGAGCTAATTGTAGACTGCTGCACTGGTCCTGCTTCTTTCCCATCCTCAGCTGCGTAGTCCAGCACAAATTTTTTCACGGAGTTTTGTTAGCAGCTGAGCCTGTTGTAAGATTTTCTAAGGTACTAAGATAAGAGAAAATGAAGTAGAAAACAAAGTAGACCTCAGAAGTGTGAATTGCTATAGGTAGTTTCCATTAATACAAGTAACTACTAAAATATTGATTACAATTAACCTTAAAAATTGAAAGAATTCAGTTCTGTTTTCCAAGCCTTTTGCTGAATTCTCCATATACTGAAAACTTACTCAATTATGAATTAAGAAAATTAAGGTGTTTGTGGGCTTTATGGGAGGATCATCCACCCACCCCCTGCTCTAAACATTCAACTTAGTGATACAGACCAAGAAAAAGTTGTATGGAGTAACTTGCTAATTTAGCTTTTCCCATGCTTAATACATAATTTAATTCTGTTATAACCCATTCATGAAATATGACTCATAATAAAAGCCATCTTCAAATACATTTTTTTAATTTTTTTTGAAAGTGCAATGATTTAGGAGTCTAAAGCATTCTGATTTGTTTGCTAATATTTTTTTTTCTTTCCTTTCTCTTAGGACTTCCTGATCCATTTGCTAAAGTTGTGGTGGACGGATCTGGCCAATGCCATTCTACAGATACTGTGAAGAATACACTTGATCCAAAATGGAATCAGCATTATGACCTGTAGGTGGTAACAGTGATAGCCAAAGGTTTGAAGTACAATCCTCTAAAGTACACAGAAATTTTCCAATATTCATAATGCTGACCTATTTACAGCTTGGAAAATGTCCCAGAGTTTATTAGTTTGCATGAAAATTCCACTTTCTCATTTCCTTCAAAATGTAAACATGGTACTTGATTTTCTAGGGATGTCTGCCGCATGCCTTACGTGTACTAAAGCATTATTTTATTGCAATATTTTCATACTGACACCTCTCTAAAATGAAATAAGTAATTGACAGTATTTCCCTCTTCACAGTCTTCAGGACTGTTCTTCAATTCATGTTTTGGTCTTGTAGTATTACAGTGTCTTTCCGTCAGTCTGCCTCGACAGTTTTTTCTCTTTTATATCATTTTCTGTCTCAAATGTTCTTTCACTATAAATTCTTGTGTCATGATCTCTTGATCATCTTTCAGTGCTGTTGAGCAATATAATCAGTATAGCATGTATATGTCATGTTTTTCCTCCGTTTTTCTAAAGCATATAATATTCCACACAATATGATTGTTAAAGCTTTCATTTTTTTCATGTAGGTTTCTTTGTGTTCATCCATGATTTATTTTCCCTGTCCATTTATCCTTGTGTCTTTCTATTTTTCCTTGGTACGAAAGATGAGGAAAAGAAGTGAACAGTTCCACCTCATTGTGTCCTTCTTTCTTTCTAAGGCATTGTTCAGATGTATTTTTTTTCCTTACATCGCTCCATTCTGTATTTATATTAGAAATTGTTTGAGCATGTTTATATGAAGGGTTTATACAGTGGTAACCCAGTTTTGTAGTACAGCAACATATCTGTTTTAAAGGTTAGCTTTGGACATCAGCAAACCTATGTTAAATCAAGTATTAGTACACAAGGAATTGCCTGTCCCTGTTTTTCCTAATGGAGAGAAGCAGCCTGATAGGTCTTTCAGCAGAATGTGGAAGACTGCAGTTGAGTATCCAAGACTAAATGGGTGAAGTCACTTCTCCTAATTCAGTGCAGGACACAAAACGTTTTCATTAGTACTTAACAAAATACCATTGGCAGTTTAGTGAAATAACAGAATTTTCACCGAGGAAAGCTCTGAATTATATCTTTATTGTTGAAACTCACTCCAATATTGGATTTTGCATGAGACCATAATTCAGATTGATCAGAAAAATGGATTTATAAAATCAATTTAAGATCACATAAGTCATGGATCTTTTTCATAAAGACTTCTAAGTTACTTTGTTTTTATATGTTGCTAAACCTCTTAAACCTCTTTTTATGTGTTACTTAACCTAAATGCTGATTTGTATAGAATTTACCTGAAGACATATGCATGCAGATTTCAGACCTCTGTCCTGCCACACCCTCTCCAAGACTGGCCATCCATTTGTGAAGATTTAGCTTGAGCTTTTTCAACAGTAGTTAACAGTCTGCACAGTGACTTTTATTTACGGTGGAATTCTAGAGTAGATTGCCCTGATCTTGCAGCCTGCTGCCCCCTGTATTGGAAGGCTTTTTTTCTGTCCCTTTTCACCCTCTTTCCCAATTTACTGCGTATGCGCATGCAGCATCCCTTGCACTGGCTCTATCTGACTTCTGGGTAAATGGATTCAATTTACGTAACCCCCAAGAAGGCAGTTGGATGGGGGAAGTTATGTGTGTATTTTTTGCCAATTAAACCAGCTGTGTTGGGTCAGCAGCAGTGTGTTTGTGCTACTGTATTAACTTGCATCAGGAGCAAATTCTTGAGGTAAATCTCTCGGTCATCTCCACTTGCTGTGCTTTGGCTTCCAGCATCAAGCATCTCTGCACTGGATCTCCCTGGATGAAGCTGAACCACAAGCTGCATTCCTTGACTGTCACTGATGGTCTGCTGCTCACAGGAGCTGGAGTCGACAGAATCATACTAGATCTAGTCTAAAGAAAAATCACTGAAAAGCAAGCATATGCTTTTATTGTTGTTTAGCTAGGTGGGCCCATTAATGAGTATTAATGCATAGCTTTACAGGGTTAAAAGGAGAGTAAGATGGAAAGGAAAGTGCTGTCAGTATGATGGAGTCTTTATGCGTAAAGCCTTCCTGTAACCTCTGGACAGCTTGTGAAGGGTTGCTTGCGAAGGAGGAATGATGGACCTTAATTCTGTGGTTATCTGCTGCTAAGTTCTATGTCGAAACTGTCAGCAGTTCCCCACTTTTCCCCCAGTATCTGCCAGCTGTTACTTCATGTTTGAAGCGCTGTGGTAGCAATGCCAATGAGGAGTTGACAGGAATGGGTTATGAGGGCTTTTAAATGCTCCACATTCTCATGATTTGGAGACTTGGGTAACTTGTAGAAAGGAGGGGGAGCAGAGGACGTGGGAAACAAGGGAGGATGTTAATATGCAATGACAGTAATGGAAAAGATAGTAAAATCTTTTGGAAAAAAAAATCCTTTCTGGTTATAATTTTCAAGGAAAGACGAATAGAAGGTATTTTTACATTGTTTTATGACATGCAAGTATACAGAGCATTTCTAATCCAAACTACAATTCAGTGTTCTGGCAAGCCTTGTAATTTTCAAATAAGCCCCTCCTTCTCAAAATTTTCTTTATTATCATTTATCCCATCTTATTGTCTTACCTGTCATTCCTTGCTTAACTCTATGGAAATGTATTTCCATTTATAAGCACCAGTTCACTAATCTTCAATTCCTATTTGAAACAGCAAGAGACAATCACTTGTCTTTAATACAACAGTCTGTCTGCCAGTCACTGTTTGGCTTTTATTTTAGGATAACGTTTTACTGTAATATACCTAGTGTCAGGTCTCAACTGAACCTATTATCTGAACCAGATAATAAGATAACGAACTTCTCCTTTTGGAGAGAAAAAAAAAAAAAAGTAATAGTTACCATCCTACTGCTAAACACCTGATGGCAGACCTCATAGCCTACAGGACTTAATATTCCCTTTCTTTGAAAATAATCATATATTTTACAACTCTTACAACTTTGTAATATTTACCCTAACAACACACCATTGCATGGGAACACTAGCCTGACTTACGACACTTCCACTGTTACAGGAAATACTTTGCACACCAAGCATAACCAATAGAGTCTCGGTGGCAGAATGCCTGCTTGCTTCTGTCACCACAAAGTGTAGGAAATCCACCAGAGGAAGGGTTATATAGATTTAATTTTTTTTAAGCAAAACATTGCTTTTTTTCCATCCATGAAGAATTTTGCTGTTCTTTAACAGATTGTAATAGACTGATGTGCAGGAAAACTGTCTCTTAGCCATGTTGGATTAACACTGTGGCTAATTAATCTTGTGTATCATGTAAATGGCATAATAAGATGGATCTGTTGCGGTATATTTACAGAATAATGTCTGAGTTAGGTGGCTAATTCAAAGAGAATTTTTGTTTGGTTAACCTGATTCAGCATAATAGATACTCTGTTGTATAAGATTTTAAAAAACATATATTTCTGTGGTGTTGTAAAGAACAAAAAAGGGTTTGTTTTTGCCTTACATGGCCCTTAATTCAGATTTTAGTGTGAAAGGAAGCAGCTGAATTAGTTGCTTAGATTCTTCAGTCTAGATGGGTGTGTGTAGAGGGGGAAATCTGGGAGGCTGTCCAGAAAGAGATTGCCAAATAGTTGCTGTCTGGATGCAGTTCAATGTCAGTAAAATACCATGCTTGCCCTGGATGTATTCCCCTTCCTTATTTTCAGTCTTGTTTGTGTTTTTCCTGTTGTTCAGGCCTTTGCTCAAAGCTTTGGATAACCAGACTTAATGCATTTACAGGTCTTCTTGCTTCCAAAGCATTTAACCACTATCTAAACCAGTAGTTTAGAAACTTATCAAATAGTCTTTTTCTCTTCCTTCCCCTTTCTTCCTTTCTGTCATAGTGTTGATCTCTCCTACAACCTTCCCATGCTCACCTGTGCTCTCTAGCCTGTTCTAGCCCTCCCTCTCAGCCTCTGCCTTTAAGGTATAGCAAGTCATAACATCTATTTACCTCTTAAAGGATCTAAAATCTCCATCGAAACCTAGTTCCTGGTCCCATCTTTACTCTGTGGCCTGCCAATCTGCACCCCCCTGCTCCAGGAAGGACCCATGGCTTTACTTCCTTGTTACGCCTCTCAGATGCAATTGGTTTGCTGTAATTTCACCCAGCTTCTGCAGCTTCCCAAAATCTCACTGCAGGTTCTAGTGCTGTGTGGTGCCTTTGCCTTCTCAAGCCACTGCAGTGCCCTGGCAGAATCACCACACTTTCCTACGGTCCAACTTTGCTTTGCCACTGCTTAGTTATTGCTAACGATCCTAGATTTTACAGTGTCTTTTAGGTTTAATTCAGCGTTGGGCTGGGAAGTACTGGGGAGGAGAATGGAGCAGCCAGCCAGTGCCACATGTGTGTGCTGTATTCCTGTGTTAAGCCACAGCCCCTGGCTTGGTGTTCTTTTCACCATCCTGCAGATTCAAAATACGCCTCAGCTACTCCCAGAGATGAGAGCTATGTCAGGGTGGGGAGAAGAGGAAAAAATTGGGATGATATTTTTTGTTCTGCTCCTTCTCTAGTATGAAAACAGCTGATACCTCAAAGCATAACACTACCATTATATTGAATATATATATGCATATATATATTCAATATATAAATAGGAAAATGGAGAACTTAACTAAATAAATTGTCCAGGTCGTAAAAAAGAGTCTATGTGACAGCATGGATT
This sequence comes from Aythya marila, assembly GCF_965140915.1. Lineage (NCBI taxonomy): Eukaryota > Metazoa > Chordata > Aves > Anseriformes > Anatidae > Aythya > Aythya marila. The sequence goes on along the minus strand of NC_139059.1, from coordinate 6,707,834 downwards.
AGAAATAGGGAATTCCTGGCTTCCAAGCCTGAGTTCATACCTCTTGATGTTGCATTTTTCTCTTTCTGGAGGGAGTACATCTGGCTTGTGATCAGGAAGAGATGTGTTTTTTCAGCGGTAATTTTTTTCCACTTTCTTCATTCTGCTTTTCTACCAAGCTGAACTCTTCAGGGAAAATGTGTATAATGCCATGGGGCTGAAAAGTTGCTCGATACCAAACCTTCCTGAGTGTGATACGGTGGCTCAGAAGGCAATACTACCCTAGCAAAGATGACAAATTAACAATTGTCCCTATGTTTTAAAATTTGATTAAAATATTTTAGAGTTTTCCAGTATTGCATTTACTTGATTTTTGTCTAGAAGTGAAAGTGCTAAGAATAGGCAGTTTTCATAAAATTTCCAAACACGCAATTCTTATCCAAAGCCCTAATTTTACAGATTCAGGAAATACAGGAAAATAGACCAGATGCTCTGCAGTTAAAAAAAAATGTATATGGAAATTGAATTTCCAGGTTTCCACTTCACTAATCCTATTATCTTTGTTGAAGGATTTAAGCTGTGAAATAGATACTGCTGATGGGATTGAGTTTAAAAAATAAAAATAATAATAAAAAAGAACCTCCAAGAACTTGAATAAGTAGTGTAAGGAGGAAGAAAGAAGCATCCAATAAAATGAAATTGTTTATTTTAACTTATTCACTTAAATTTTTGGAACATTCTTTTTTAATAACAAGTAAAATTCCTAGCTAAGCTTTTATGTTGGAACTTTATTGCCAGATGATGTAAAACAAATGTAACTTATCCACCAAACGAATTGGAAATGTCAACTTGTCCTACCATCACTCTCTAAATGCAACCATATATTTTCATGCCTGAAATTATGCAGAAATATAGATGAAGCATTTCACTGTAAAGCCAACTAGCAGTTATGAACTATTTATTTTCTTCCTTTGGTTTAGGAAAAAAACAAAAAAGGACGTTTTCATTTTGAAAATGCAGCATCTTGCTTATTTCCTTTAAAAATGTGAATTAGCCAGTTTTTCAGGTGCAAAAAACTGAGTAGGCTCTAGTAGTTCTGTAGAAGTCTTCACCTGTTTGGTACGGATAGCTTGCTGTCTGTAGCTCAACCATGAGCACCTCACCCTGAGATGTTACAGTAATTCTTGGAAACTGTGTTGTATATTCAGCTGTTCTACGTATTATTCAAACTGTTCTGTTATGAAATTGTGTTTAACCATATACCTTTGACTTTTTTAAAGCAACAAGGAAAACTGGAAAATTCAAGACAGGTCATGATAAGTCTTTATTTTTAAGTGCACCTAACTTGTTCTCCATAAGAATTTATTTTAAGTACATGAAACATTGTAGACTGCAACTGTGCCGTGAATACCCATCTTCATCTCTTGTTTCTCTATGCAAAATTGGCATTGTCAAGGTTGTAAGGCCAGAAATCTTACATATCTTATGTAATCAGCTTACTATTCCAAAAACCTTGGATTTTGTTTAAGTTATTATTTTCTTTTTTAAATTGTGCATTGGTTATTTTAAACTAAACTAATGTATGTGCCTATAGTTAGTCTTTTCTGTCTCCTACTTCTTGGATTGGTCCCTGTCTGTAGGTGATTTAAAAAAAAAAAAAAAAAAAGTTGTCAAAGTTCTGCTTTGAGTTTTATACAATAAAGGAAAAAAGGGGGAAGTGTTAATTGAGAGCTTATGTGATCGGAAATGCAATTTTAAACTATGAGTGCTAGTTCAATTGCTTGGTTTGCCAACCTTGACAGTATCATTTGTACCTTTATGAAAATATTAAGGTGTTTTAAAGCCAGTAAAGCCTTTGTCAGCGAGGGAAAGGTATATAGAAATTAATTGAACTGTTTGATTAGTTTTCCTTCAAAATGAAACAAAAAAACTCTTGGAACTAAATTACAGAAGGCCAGAATCTGTGATCTGGGAATGGAGGACTACAAACAGTTCTCAGGCCCCAAGCCTTAATTACAAATTAATTTTCCTCAACTTGAAATAACTATATTATTCAATGTTGGCATTGGCTGACGTATCTTAGATGCTTTGAAATTGTCCTCTGAAAACCAAAACTAGCTCACAAAGTAATTGCTTCTGACAAGCAAAACTTGAAGCAATAAAGTAAATATATAATAGCCTATAGTGTCCATGTTCCCTGAAGCTGGTGAGATGCAGATCTAGGCTTTGCAGTGTATTCCCATGGTAATGCTGACAGGACATGATTCCCATTTCAGCAGTGGGTAGGAAGGGAACATGGCACTTCCCAACAGGTATGACATGAACGTTTTGAAATGAGTCACACTTGTAATGTAATGTATTTTTCAAACTGGGCCTTTCTTGAGCTTTCTTAGTACTAAACTAGCTTCCCAAAGGTTCATTAACTGCAGGTGTGTAAATAGCTTTACCTTCTGGTTCCCTTGAGCGCTTAAAAGAGCATGGAAACTAGGGTGAGTTGCATTCCCAGTGCTTGGAAGAGTAGCCTGAAAAGAAGCAACAGATGGAGTGCTGCAAAAGGATGCTAAACTATTATTTTCTGTCCTGGCATTTGAAGTGCTCTGCCTGCTAGCGCTGCTAATAACTACATCTTCCACAAGCATCACCATTGTTTTCAGTTAGGCTGAACATAGGCATGAATCAAAGCATGCTTACAGCCTTGAAGAGATGTGTTCACCTGGGACAGTCCAGAGTCTGTTAATGCTACTGTTTTAAACAGATATTGGTAGCCTTCTTCCATAAGTGGGATTTTAGATTACTTTGTATTCAAGTAAATTCCTTCATAAGATGTACTTTCACTAAATGTGTACATTATCTCTGCAGATGAGTTGTGCTCTCTTGCAGTATGTTCAATTTTTAATGTAATGATTGATGATCTTTGTTGTTTTTTTTTCCTTAAGGTGATTTCTGGAGCATCTTCAAAGTATTCAATGAGTGCCACTCACAGTACTGTTCTTCACATTTTTCAGATATATTGGGAAGTCAGATTCAATAACAATCAGCGTGTGGAATCACAAGAAAATTCATAAAAAGCAGGGAGCTGGTTTTCTGGGTTGTGTGAGACTTCTTTCAAACGCAATCAACCGCCTTAAAGACACTGGTTGTAAGTAAGCTCAACACTACTGTTTCATCTCTTTCAGACCTCTTTTATGCACAGAATTGTTGAAGATTGACACATAATTGAGTTGTTGTTGTTTTATGAAGCTTGTATATTCCAATTGGTTTGGTAGTTTACCCTCTGCCACAAAGCACTGCTATAGGTAGGATGGGCAGGTCAGAGAACATAACTTGCCTTTGGCTTTTCAATTCTCTTGGCCCCGTTCCTGTAGACAGTGGTAACTTCAGTGCGGCAGTCTGGTTGCAGATTGTTAAGACTGAACTTGTATGTGTTGGAATTTTAAAGGAAGACAGATTCAGGTTACCTTCAGAAATAGGTGCATTAAAGGGTAGATGAAAACTAAGTATCTCTTCAAGTGAAAGTTACATTTTAAAATGTCTGGGTCTTCAAAAGTAACTTAGTAAGTTTTGTCATAAAACATTAAGTGCTTTATAACACAGCTCTTTGTATTTACTCCTGAAAAAATTAACATGTACGATGAAGTTTTCTTGTTATCCTGTTGGATGCCATTTACAGTGATCGGTCACAATGCACACCTACTTCTGAACAAAATTTGGCACACCATTTGTGATGGAAAATTGGTGGTTGCCAATAAAGATCACTTTAAAAAAAAAAGTAACCTGCTGGCAGAGAAGCATTCTGATTCTATTTCAAGTAACAGGCTTCCTGGTGACAATCATAAATGAAATTCTCATTTTTAAATATTTGTTACTAGATAAACATTTCAGTGCATTACGTGTTGCTTGGTTTTATGAAGTTCTATCTACATAGTGTGGAACAAATTCTGTAGGCTAGCTCTGTGCTGTACCAATATGAGATGACATATAGGGATGGCAGTGGCATTTCACAAGGGGTGAGAGTTCAAGTTGCTTTTGGAGAGTTGTTTGAGCCATCTAAACTAGCATAATGTAAACTTCTGTCAACTGATGGAGCTTCATATAGTAGGAAGAAAACGTACTTTAATCTTTTTTTCTGTTTCAGAATTACAGAAGATGATGTCTTACGATCTTTAATTTTCTTTCCCTGCTTCCTCCCCTTTGCTCCCCCCATATCTTGAAGTCTTAAGTATTTTATGTTAGGATGAATTTTGTTCTGATGGTACTTCAGCCTGCATTTCAAAAGCAACAAAATGTTGTATGATTTATACTTTTTTCTTTGTTCTATAGATCAGAGATTGGATCTGTGCAAACTTGGGCCAAATGATAATGATACTGTTAGAGGACAGATAGTAGGTAAGTAGGTAAAAGTAGGTTTTTAATCTTTTAGTTCACTTAGAGCTTAGAAGTAGCTGTGGAAATACACTACCTAGAAATCAATTTTTTTAAATTCAGTGTCTAGTGCCAAAACCATTGACCTCAAGACAAAAGTGTGTGTATGTGTAAAATTATAACTGTTGGGATAGTTAAGACCATACACATATAATACAAAATGTATTTAGAAAGTGTTGAATTTCACTCTAAACAATGGTGGCAGTTCAAGCCTGAACCCCCTGTGGAAATACTGAGTACAAATGTCTTGGCCATTGAGAGTTCCAGTAAAGCTGTGGTTCCTGTAGGTTTTGTGCAAGGATAGAACATCTTGCTGTAACAGGAGAGTATTTTTAAAATGGTCAGTTCATTTAGGGTTATTAAGAGGCCTGTCACCGGTCTTGATAACTGTGCTTTGTTGTTCTGCTACTTCATAAACGTTAAATAATTATATTTTAAAAAAACAAACAAACAAGAAACTTCTTGAGGCTGGCAAATTGAAAAATAAGCATCCCACAAATAACTTCATAAACCTCCTTTTGGTGCATTGTTGGTTGTTTCAGAGGACAGTGTTTCAAACAGGTAACGTAAGATGTCAAAAAGATGTGGATCGGGATAAGAAGTCTATATTTATGGCAAGGTGTTAGAGTCTTTGGAGACGGGAGATTAAAAAGTGAGTTTGTATGTTCAGTATTTAGTTCAATTCTTATTTCAAATAATATCCAGGCATCATCCTTATTTAGTCAAACAGAGAAAGCTATTGAAAAAACAATTGGCAAATAGGGGCTTCATTGTACATCTTTGTTTTCCTCAAAGTCCTGTTGGTTAATATCTAAAACTTTCTCTCTTCATGTTGCTTTCATCATCTGTCTAGCATCCGATCTGCAAGTGTTTGCACAGTGTTCACATAAGAGTAAGGTGGCAGAATAGGATCAAATGATGGTAGAAATGTGGAACTGTAAGTGCACTGCTGATGCTTCCAGACCATTCTTGAACATTAAATTTTCCATTTGAGCTTGCACAGAGGAATAAAGAATAAAACAGTCATCCTTCTAGGGTGTGTTGTGTTGTCAGTTTGGCTTGCTTTTTAGTTTGTGCTCCAGTATGCTGGTCCCTGGATCACCCATGCTGTGTATATCCTGTTGTTTTTTTGCGCGCGTGTGTGTTTGTTTTTTGCTTCTGTTGGGTTATTGTTAGGTTTTTGTTGTTTGCTTGTTTTATTTTGTGGAGTGCTTTTTAAAAAGACTGAGCACAGCTGAGGAGGGAGCTTGTTCAGGGCCTGCTCCAAACAGCAGAGATGCCCTCTGCCCACAGCAATCCTTCAGACATGATACTAGCAGGGATTGTACCCTCACACCGTGATGTGCTCTCATGCTGCCCTCCAGAGTATGCAACGTGCATCCTTGTTGTCACAAGCTGAGAATAATAGTCTTAATTTGGGCACTTCAAACAAGAGAGAACAAAACAAGCTAACAAACAAAGAGTTCTCAAGGCTGTTGGGATGCCAAATGGGAAACCTGGGTCAAATACTATGCAGTGTGGGCATGGCCAATACACTTCAGATGTGTCAGAGATAACTCACTGTCAGTGATGTGGCCAGAAACCAGCCTGACCAGCTGGCCTAACCTGATGTGGTCATGAGAAGTGGTATAGCCAAAGCAGCATTTGTTCATTTGGCATGCTTCTTAGGCTGCGTCCCTAGTTAGCAGGAGCTGCTGGGTCATGCATTAAACCTAGGAAAAACACAGCTTGTCAGGTTACAGCAGAGACAGTTAGAACACATCTGTATGTTCTACTTTATGCTGTTACTGTCTGAACAGTTTCCTCGGTCATGGCTGTGTTTGAATTTGATGCATGTGTGGTAGGACTGCAGAGACTCCTGTCCCTTCTGTTGAAATTCTCATTGTTAATCTCCTTACGTTTTAATATTTCTTCGCTAATGCAATTTTGTTGAATGAGTCAATGAGCCTGAGTAGAACTAGGTAATTCTACTGCAGTTACATGGTGAGAAAATGCTGTTTAAAAATAAGTAACAAAATAGAATAAGAGATAAATGTACTCTCAGTACTTTTAATGATAAACCCACTTAAATGAAGAAGCTATGGGAAATTGAAAAACAAGATTCAAATGTGATACCTTCAGAGGATAATAATGTTACAAATCAAGTGCACACTGGTCATGACTTCATAATCTGGGTCAGGGAGCAAGGGGATCTCTATCTTAAAGTCCTAAGGTTATCTTCAAAGGGGGGAAAGAAAAGGGGACTCTTGTGAGTAGTAGATGCAAAGGGCACCTGAACTGTGTCTTAATCTTGCAGCTGTCTTCTGTGCCACCATTTTATTTCTGATGTGGCGGCGCAGAAAAAATGAATCCTTACTCATTACAAAATGAAGCCGTACACAAATTTTGGTCCACACATAGGCAAAGAGGAGGTAATTGCCTTTGTTTAGTTTCATTTTTCTGTGTGTATTGCTTGCCAAACCTTACCTATATGCAGCAGTGTGAACTTGTGTGGGTTTGTTGCAGAATAAATACATCGTCTAAGATTTCATTTTGTTTGAAATTAAATTTAAAGTGTCTTTCACTCTACAAAGGTGCAGGGTAATGTTAGTGTTCATGGAAGACAAGGAGTAAATACCAATAAGGAATAAGGCAGTCAGGTGCTTCAAAACATGTTGTTGTTGAAAGTTTGGTGTCTCTGGCAAAAGTTACCAGTACTATTACATCTGTTTGCAACTTTGTGATCTGGATGAATGTTTGCTTGTGTCTAGATTAAGGTCTTTGAGTTTTTCACTTTACATGTAAACACGGCTTTGTTGTCCAGAGGTAGAGTAGTGCCACTTCAAGAAATGTGTGCCACAGCACATACTTAGTTCTTAAATAATCACTTTGTTGTTAAAAGCAAATTAAAAGCTCTTTAAAAGCCAAAAGCAAACAAAAAGTGGTTAACTTCTGCCTGATTTTGTGTGTTTGTGTGTGTAGAATTTAATGTGCACACAAAATACATAGTAAGGAGACAAAACTATAAAGAATTTCTTGTTTTAGAGCCTCCAATGAGCGGTTCTCCCTTCATGTTAGCAGTGCTGGTGCTAGCACTGTCCCGCTTGCCGCTGGGGCCATTCTGCATGAGGTGCTACCAGGGCAGCTTGTTACGTTACAGTCTGCTTCGTACAGGGAAAAGCTAATGACAGTTTGAGTTAGCTTCTTTTCCTGCCTTAACTTGCATTCATGTTCTTTGAGGTAGCTTTCTAAAGTAGTATGTAGAGAACTACGTGTGTGAAAATGTGTTGTTGCTGTATAATTTTGATTGGTGGGAAGGAAAAAATATCCAGAACGTGGTTCAGTTTAGCCCTCCAAACTTTGCTGTTTCTCTTTCAACTGTAACTGTAATTCACATGCAGGTGTCATATCTTTAATAATTCTTTTATTATCTTAATAGTAAGTCTTCAGTCCAGAGACCGAATAGGCACAGGAGGACAAGTTGTGGATTGCAGTCGTTTATTTGATAATGATTTGCCAGATGGGTAAGTTGACTCCACTGTCAATACAAATACAGCTCAGACAACAGACTTCTGCAGTAATGAGAAGTCAAAGTAAAAATAGGTTAATTTATTTTTATTCTTACACTTGAGTACTGCATTTTTAAATTTAGGAACAGGTGATAAGCCAGCCAGGCTATGCAGAGTATTTAAGAGTTTGACCCGTGTCACTCTCTCTTTTGTTTTTTTTTTTAAATGAGAGGTGGCATATAAACATAAATGCAGTTTTAAAATACACTTTTTTTCCACATTATAGAATTGATAAGCTACTATAAGCTTAAGTCACTGCTGGCTGATTGGCTTCATCCGTATAGTAGTTTTGTAGCAATGTAGTGAGCACACAGGCTTTGCTGTCTTCTACAGAGCCGTGTAAAAATGGATCACTTTTTTTCTTCCATGTAAATTGTGAATAAAACATGATTGGAAGAGCTAATGGAGCCTGAGTTCTTGCTGTATTTACCTGCCAAATGCTGGGTTTGGGATTTTGATTTATCCCTGTGAGAGTTAATGACATCATTAACACCTAGCAAAAAGTTTTGCAAATACAGAAAAACTCTTTATTTTAGGTTGTGGTGCTGTCATCAACTTTTTCAGAGCAAACATAGAACCTTTGAATGTGATTCTTTGCAGGTAAAGACAAGACAAACTGATAATTCAGGTGATGAGCTTTAAATTGTAAATTATCATCCAAGTCCTAAACAGCAATTTTTTAGTTTGTGGTTTGAGGAAGTCAAAAGCATATTTGAAAATGCTTTTGCATTTTCACTTTAAAATGTTAATTGTGTAAATATTGCTTACATAATTGTGTAACTTCACAGTTGTATTGTCTCATGTATTTTGAAGTGCAAAAATAGGAATAAAAAAATCTTGTTATTTGAAAGTGATTTTTTTCAGTGAAGCAAGTGTTGGTGAAAACACTACAAGAGGACTTATAAGGACAAACAAAGTTAAATTTAGAAAACTAAACATGATGTTTCCAAAAAGTTTCTGTTTATGGTTAATTGGATTTAATTAGAATTCAAATATTTATTGAACATGGTATGATATTTTTAATGATATGCCTAGTTCCAAGGGAGAGAAGCATGTAAAATTAATTGAGAGTTGAACTTTCAGTTGTTTCCTGTTACCTTGTTCAGCTAATATGATTCATAATAGTGTACGTCTTCCTGAGTTGGCATTTATGTTGGAAACATTTAGTGCCCTGGTTTCCTGGAAATACCACTCATTGCCTTATCTCTCAATGTCTGAATTCTAGGTGGGAGGAACGGAGAACTGCTTCTGGAAGGATCCAGTATTTAAATCATATTACACGAACAACTCAGTGGGAACGACCAACACGGTAAGAAATTGTTCAGGAGACTGTGTATGTGGTGAAGTCTGTTTGCTGACCAGGAGCACTGACCGCAAGGGAGTCTAAGTGTCTCTACCAGGAAGTATTCAGCATTCCTTAGAGTCCCTGTACAAACGCCGTGTGCTTTTATTTTCTAACATCTTACTTCTTCATCCTGTCCAGTATTTATTTCAGAATAATCCTTCTGACTAGATTTTCTTCTCCCTAAATACTAGCATCTTTGTTCTCCTGTATAGCTGCTATGGTAGAACCATATAAATACAGCCATTATAGTGTGGAGACAATGACATTGTAAGAGGCGAATAAAGATCGTGATCTATGTCTCAGCTATGTGCATGTTATGACGGTGTAAAGCAGAACTTTAAAAACTGGTTGCTACAGAACATGTTTTAAAATCATTACAATCACCTGCTCTGATAACCAAAAATATGCATTGCAAAGCATTTCTTCAAACCAGTTTTGCTGTTACCTGAATTGTGGACAGTGTCAGTGCATGTTTTTCACTCTTCTGCAGACTGTCTGTGCCTAGTAACTCTCTCTTGCACCCTCGATAAATATTATTCCAGTCTCTGTATGTAACCATATTTGACTTAAAATAATGTAAACTGTTAATGCTGCCAGCTCTGATATATATTAGCAGTTTTAAAGTGACTGAACGTACTGAACAGCTTTTTAATGTCTGTCTATTCTTTTCTGGTATGTTAAAACACCTATTCTAAGCACTAGATATGTTCACCATAGAAAAATAAATACAAAATACATAGCTTGGTTAGGGGGTTTCCTGCATTCTTATCAATCCCTCTAATCCATTTTACATCCTTTTAAAAGCAGCACTGAGATATGAAACCATAACATTCAGTGTTTCCTCTTGCTGTCAAGCTCTTGAGAACAACTGTTTCTATCTCACTTAGCCCGTTTTCACCATCCTCGCCTAATAACCTTCCTTAAAAGTTAAAAGGACTAATTAGACCTTATGGCTTCTTCAGCCATATGAAGGCAAGTGAGAAATCTTGAGCTATATGCTGCTCATAAAATAAGTTTCACTCTCTGTTTTTTACTATTGTTTTTTTTAGGGTGGGAACTGCTCACATGAGCATTTGATATGATCTTGATCTTGCAGCATCATGTACTAACATGTCAGGTCAGACCATAGCACAGATGAGGAGGTCTAGTGATCGCTTTGGGCTGAACAGAACAGCAGCTTGCTGTCCATCGTCAGGGCATCCTGCTCCACGGATAACTGTGACAGAAGCTTCGGGTAGAGGAAGCACATAATTTTCACATTTTTCCCAACAGGCCAGCATCTGAATACTCCAGTCCAGGCAGACCGCTGAGCTGCTTTGTGGATGAGAACACTCCAATTACGGGAACAAACGGTGCAACATGTGGGCAATCATCAGATCCCCGGCTGGCAGAGAGGAGAGTCAGGTCACAGAGGCACAGGAATTACATGAGCAGGACACACTTGCACACTCCTCCTGATTTACCTGAAGGCTATGGTATGTAAATTAAAAATAATGTATTGTACTTCTCCTGGGGAGCAGGGAAAATGGGTTATATCTCATCATATATTAAATGCTTTTGATTACTTAGTTTGGGAGAATCAGTCTTTGTGAGTTTTTGTGCTGCATGTTTTGTTCTTATTGTTATTAATTTGTCTTGATTTCACAGAGCAAAGGACGACTCAGCAAGGTCAGGTCTATTTTCTGCATACTCAGACTGGTGTTAGCACATGGCATGATCCAAGAGTACCTAGGTAAGAAAATGATGAAAGTATCCTTAAGGTGTCAAATTAAAATAGTTTAACCAGTGCTCTTCTAATAGTTGTCTCTATAGTATTTAATATATAAATATTTACTGTTGGTTCTAAAAAACTCATTTTAACAAGTCATTCGTCAAAATAAATTGGTCTATTTTCCTCACTTCTTCAGGTTATTAATTTAATGCAATGGAGAATCAAGAAACAAACTACAGTGATGTAGAGATTTTTTTTTTAATGTCAGACTCTGAAATTAACAAGACCTGAGAAACTGGCAATATAAGTTTATGAGGAACAAATTGTGTGACAAATGTGATAGTAAAATGTGATCATTTTAGATAGGGAGCAGACAAGGGAGAAAACTTTGGAAAATCTAGTGGGTGTCATGTATATTTAAGATGCAGCATTTGTACTGAACAGCACTCATCATTAAAAATTCACTTAATTTTACTTGGCTGTGAGAATTATTGTCCAATGTTCAGACTACCAAATATAATTAACTCAAGGAATGGGAAGTGTAGTATATTTTGAAGAAATTAATTGGAGACACTGGGTCATAAAAAGCCTGGAAGCTGAAATGGTGAGCAATGTTCAAAGTGCGGGGATTTTTTTTTTTTTTTTTTTTAAATAAAAAACAACCCAACCAACTGAAACAAGACAGAACAACAACAATTATTTTTTTTTTTACCACTTGGGTATGGTAGCAAATATCTAAAACTGCACTGGCTTTTTTACAGCTTTTTTCCCCTATACAGAGCAGAAAAGACTATACACACTTTTAGCATGTATATTCATAGAGAAATTGTGTATGCTTTCAAGAATCTTATTAGTACTATATAAATGGGAATTCTGGGGAGAGGCAAATAGAGAAGCTGAAAGAGGTTGACCTATGATTAAAATACTCAAGCTGCTATTTCTGTTGCAGTTATCTCAACACTTAGGAGAAAATAAATCTGAAGTGTCCTTTTAGTTTAGTATCTTTATACAATGTGTATGTGTGTAAACGTTGCATATGATTGTGCACATGATTATTTCTGATGTATATGAAAGAAAAGCAAGAAAACGTGGAATTAATTGTTGGTTTTTGATTTTCTTTACAATACTACCCTGAGATTTTAGAAGACAATAATTTTCAACAGGATTTTTTTTCTTAATGTGTGCAGTTTGGAATTGGCAGCCAGTATTGGCATTTATGAGAATTGTAAAAACTCTGTTAGTTGCTGCTGGTGTTCATTCCCATGGAAATGGATTTTGACTCTCCTGGGAAGGATAAAGTGCCTCGTAGCCATAACTTCATTGCATTTTCAAATGATTCTTCTAATTGCTTTTAGTAGTCCTTTTGTGCTACAAAATTATCCTTTGTTATGATGCATTATCTGAAACGTGAGAGTGCAATAGAGTTGGCAGTTGTGTATTAGGAAGTATTTGTTTACATGATTTACGTATTATATAAAACTAGAAACTAGACTTCTCTAAAAAGAAGTCATATTAAGAATGAAGAAAGTTAAGTTTCCTCAAGTTTGTTTTGTAATGATTTTGTACAAAATCCAAGCTAGGACTGCGTTTAGGTGTGGCAACAAACTGTGTGAGTGTCTCTGAGAACAAAATTTGGCTGCTTGCATGTACCAGCCACGATGACAGGGGATAGAGCTTATGTCATTTCTAAGAAACACTGTATTTTATGCTAATATGCCACATTTAGCTAGTAAAAATAAACCCTACAGTTCAGCAGCACTGTGTGTATGGGTAATATCAGCTGAAGCTCATTCCCAGAGCCTGTATTTCCTTTAGTAGCTGTTAAGCTTTTTGAGTCCCTGTAGAGTGCATCTTTTCAGGCTCTCTGTTGCTCATCTCTTTACTCCCATCAACTCTGATGGTACTGCATGATATGAAGACTTGCACCTTCAAAAATAACGCTCTTGACAGGGTGAGGTATCCAAGGTGTGAATTGCATACATTTATTGATGTTTAAAAAACTAATACTTTTCTTCAGTGAGCCTCTGAAACAAATCTGTGTAATCCTAATTTCAGCAGAACTTTCTTGAGACCAATTAAGGTTTCTCTGCACTGCTCAGTGCAGAGCTGAGTCATTGTTTTTTGTTAGAGACCTGTTTGCTTCCCACTGGCACTTGGGGTTTGGGAGCAAAAATCAGCTGTGGCCTTCATGCATATTCCATGTATAGTTCTTCATGGAAAGTGTAACTCTTCAGAAATATACTTTTGTTTTGTAGGAGTTTTAGAAGTGTGATTCAGAGTTCCTTACATGACTAATGTTGTTTTAAAAATGTTTTCTGTCAGAATTGGTGTAGAACTGCAATTCCATTCTGGCAAATATGTCAGTGGCCTTTATTTTTGCTTTAAGCCTCTATTAATTTAACATCTGAAGTTAGTTTGTAAAAATGAAGGTTATTTGATAAGAATTTTTTTTCCCCGCGGCATGTGTTCTGGGGTGTGTGTTTTTTCTTTGGTGGGCTTGCACCTTGGGAGCAAAGATTCCAGCTGAACAGATCAAGTTTCTGAAACAATACATTTTCTCAGACTTCATGGAATTGTTCTGTTACATTTACGCTTGTTTGGCTCGGAGGCCAAATGCTGAGGTATTTTTCATTTTATATTTGTTTTCACAGGGATCTTAGCAACATCAATTGTGAAGAGCTTGGTCCCTTGCCTCCTGGATGGGAGATCCGAAATACAGCAACAGGCAGAGTTTATTTTGTTGACCATAACAACAGGACAACGCAGTTTACGGATCCACGGCTTTCTGCTAACTTGCATTTAGTATTAAAGTAAGTCTAAAGTCTCCAGCACATGTTGAGTGTAATAGAGGAAAGAAAGTGACTCTTAAGGGATACTAGATTTTATATCAAGATGTATTCCGCCATTCAGTAGTATTTGAAGCACAGCAGCAACAAAACAAATCAAAGCAAAAAAGTGAAACAAAACAAACAACAACAAAAAAAACCTCTAGCAGCATTTAGACAGGAATGTGGCTATTGTGATGCCAGGTGTGGGGGCCAGGAGGGAGGGAGGAAGCAAGTGCCTTCCCATGCAAAAGACTGGCCTGTGGAATTCATTCCAACAGCAAGAGGACTTTCTTTCCTTTTCTTTTTGCTTTGTACTACTTTCAGTGATGGAGTGCTTGCTTTAAAAATATCAGATTGCATTCAATACCCAATTGAGTTAGGCAAGGGTACAGAAGTGCCCAACTATTTTGCTGAGAGAAAGAGAAATAATTCAGCCCCTACATTCAGTTTTAGAGTAAGACTAGTTGAGGTGCTCTCAAAAATAAGACACCGATAATTTAAATTGGATTTGTTACAATTAAAAAACACTCTTTCCTCTGCATTAGTGCAGATACCACATTTTAATATCACAATTTTAAAAAGAGGAAGGGAAACTCAAAAAGGATTCTGGCTTTTGTTTTCATTCCCAAGTACTCACTTCATACTGAGGAACTCTACTGAAAATGGAAACCAAAAAGTGGGCAAACATTTCTGTTTTGCCTCGACATGGCTATCAGTTTGTCCAAGCTCTGCGGGAATTTGCTTCTATTGTTTCTCCTATTAACACCTTTTAATACTCTTGGGAAACACCTGTAACCTATTAAGTAGGTGTTAAGTGGAAGGAACAATAAAGAACTGGTAAGATAGAAAGTCATGTGCAGCCCTGGGCAAGGAATAAATGTGAGGAATAGTCCTTTTAAGGAAGTGAATCCTTGGGAAGAGAAGCTGAAGGAAACAATAATGGCAGCAAGCACTGAAAAGACAGAACCAAGGAATAAATATCCAGGAGTTGCATGTAATTTTATGCATAAAAGTTGGCTAGCCTTTGCCCAATGCCCATTTGAAGTTACTAGCCCAAGAGGGAGGCAAGTCTAGATATTGACAAATATTTGTTTAGAGAGTCATTGATTTTATTTTTGTCTATTACAGAACATTAGTAAAAGTTCCCATCGTCCGGACAGTTAATGAGATTTAGATATGTAAACCAATAAAAAAACTTCAGACCCTCTTAACTACAACAACGTAATTCCTAGCTGTAGAACATTTAGTTAACTGGTCTGTATTTGAAATAAACTGTCCTTCACAGGTATGCTTATTTTTAAATGGTAGTAGGCACATAGTGGCTAGGTCAACAAGTGTTGTGAAGGACAATACATAGGTAGCTTTTCATCTAGAAAATCCACTTTGGCTTTCAAGTTCCAGAACCATTTTGCATTTTTTTAAACTTAAGCACACTGTAGTAGTTCTTTTTCATTTGTACATCTGTCTTTCATTAGGGAAGGATTTCAGAAATTCAACCAACAGTGTCATCAGCAAAATCTGCTGCCTGATAAATCTTTTCTGGTGTTTATTCTTTTATTGCATAAAATGGAATATGTGAAAAAATGAAACCCACCTCATCATTTGTTCTTTAAAAAACAATAACAACAACAGAAAAAAAGAATCAGGCAATACGCCTTAGGCTTGTCATTTAAAAAATTATCTGAGAAATAAGTTTAGTGTTTGGGTGGAATGGGTGTGATAGTTCTAGGCTCAAAACTGTAATAAAGGTTTTATGTTCGGTGCTACTGACTTCTGTTGGGCTGAGTAAAGAAGTTTGTTCTTTCAGTGATGAAATTAGACGTTATGAAAATAATCGAACTTGTTAACCAATTCCGTTTTTAAAATATTGGCCAAAAATTCGTGTTAGGTTTTGATAGTTATGGTACCTGAAAAGTAGTTAGCTATATCCTCAAAGCACAGTATGCAATCAAGCATATACATTCAGCTGTGAAAACAAATTTAATAAATTACATTTAATTACTTCAAGTATGGCAGGTTGTTTAGCTAATACTACACTGATTATTTTTAGTCTAATATGGAGGACGGCATTTTATTTTTCTTCTTCTAGTGCTGCTTTATTTTAGTTTGGTTTAATTTGATGCACAGATCTTAAATTCATGCTCATTTTGGGGACTACGTTTCGTTTGACTAACTAGTTTTATGTCTAGGATACTGTGTTTTTATACTAAAAGAGTATACATAAAGGCAGTATGAATGTATGCTCACTTTAGTATGTAATTATGACCTTCTCTGGTTATTTTCACAAGATTGTCCTTATGGAATCAGAAAATGCAGAAGGCACAATAACATTTGCTGGTTGGACTAGATCCTGGAGGTCTTTTCTCAGCCTTAATGGTTGTCTGATTCTATGATTTCTGCTTTAATTTGTGTATCAATTAAATACTCTTTTACTTGTGATTAGCTCTAAATAAGAATCTCACTTGAAAGTATCATGATAAATGTTGAACCGTACTCTGGAACCACATCAAGTATCTCTGAGTTACTGTAATGGCTTAGTTTCTTGGGAGTTAATTTTTAAGTAACTGCAGTTTATTGTAGTTGATCACCTATAATGTGATCAGCTTGAGAATAAAGTTAATGTAGCCTTATTTAAAAACAAACCACAAAGATCTGTGAATCTAGCAAAGTCAGTTAAACTAATCTCTATGCCCTAGTATGCAGGGCTTCAGTAACAGAATAAGATTTGTGAGCATTATTCCCTACCTCTAGTCCAGAAGTAAAGAGATATTATTAATAGTAAGCCTTGCATTATTGCTGAAGTGATCGAAAATGTGTGCCATTGTAGAGGTTTCTAAATAGTAGGTTTTGTAGGACTACAGGTAAAACATTGGAGTCAACTGCTGTTAGTTTCCCTTGAGGGTAGTTCATGCAAAATTACTTTAAATAAAATGTTTGAAAATAACAAAATAGCTATCAGAACCACATGGCAAACTGGGAACACCCCCACCCCTTTTTAATTGCCAAATCTGAATGTTGCTGTGGTGAAAGCCTGCTGGAAATGAATTTTGGTTGGCCAGGAGAGCTTTCTAATAGACATTGCTTCAAAACAGGCAAAAGACTGAAAATGTAAAATATATTAAAGTCGTGTGTGGTCCTATCTAATATTTTTGGTCCTTTATGTTGCAAAAAACAACATATATTCCAATGAAAAAAAAAATCTAAATTATGACCTTTTCTATTTATCCAACAAATTTAGGACATTATCATGTGTCCCACACTGAGAGGTGTTGTTATTTATTTTTTTTTTTCCCACGGTTTATGTAAAATACAACTTTTATCCTGGCTTGTTTGGAGATGTCATACCGAAATACAAAAATATCCACTCACTGTCTACAAGAAATGACACGAGGGAGGGCATTTCTGCTCAAGATAAATTTTCTTTTTCTAGTAAGAAGTTAGATTTACAAAATCTCTTAGAATTGCTAGTAAAAATACTTGTTTATCTGTGCCAATTAGTTACATGTGAACTCCCCACATTCCTGTGGTCCAGACTAGGCCAGGTACAAGGGACAAGGTCCTTGCCAAGCTGCCAGTACAAACATCTTTTTGTAAGCTTACTCTTTTTCAGACAAGCCATTTAAAACAGACTATGGTATTGACTGTAGATTAGAGGCATAGTGTTTGGCAGACCCCTGAATTTTAAAATGGAGGAAGGCAAAACATGCAAGGGAAATATGGAAATGGTATCTGAGAAATTCAGTGTCAGCAGCTTAGTAGTAAAATTGTATGGCTAATACCTTATTATATAGTGCTGTAACCTTTTACATACTTTGTAGAGTAGTACTAATAGAAATAACAAACCCTAAAAACAATTGATAGTTGCCAAGAAAGACAGAAACATGTGTCTTTAGTCAGGATAAAATCTCTCTGAATTTATTTTTTACTGGACCTGAATGTTTTTAGTGTAATCACAGTAATAATCATAGTAAAATGTAAGTAGTTCAGTTACGAAAACTTAACCGTTAAGAAACATCTGAAGAAAACACGGGACGTATGACTTGAATATCTGCAAACAGCTGTGTTTGTTTTTAGCCGCCAGAATCAACTTAAAGATCAGCAGCACCAGCAGCAGCAGCAGGTAGTGTCCTTGTGTCAGCTTCCAGATGAGGCGGAGTGTCTCACTGTGCCAAGGTACAAGCGAGACCTGGTGCAGAAACTCAAGATCCTGAGGCAAGAGCTGTCACAGCAGCAACCTCAAGCTGGCCACTGTCGTATTGAGGTCTCCAGAGAAGAGATTTTTGAGGTAATTTGAGAACTTAACCCATTTATTAACGTTGAGAGAAGGGGAGGAGGGTTATCTGCAAGTGTCTGAAGAAGTCACTCAGGTAGCTGAAATGTTGAAGCCTGGAGTTAAAGCTGAAATTTTACCAGTGGTATATGAGGACAGGAATCATTTTGTGTGTGTGATCAGAACAGTTGTGTATGTAAAGTAGATGTATTTACCCTGTGAAGAAGAAGAAGAAAAAGGAGGAAAGCTTTTCCTGTGATAGGAGATGGACACTTTCCTCACTTCTTCCACCACTTTAAGGCAGTGTCTCTTACAGAGGGGACGTTGCAATCTGAAAACTAAACAATCTGAAAAGATCTTTGATGTTTTTGTAAGTTAAGTAAAAATACTATTGAATAATACTTATCTTTGGAGTTAAAATTGCTTAGCACCTATCTCAGTTCTGGCTGATATTTTTGCAGAATCAGACATTTTATGCATTCAGTAGGCTTCTGAATGACCAGAGATGTCTGCATTGAGTCATTTACGTCTTATTTTGTGAGATTGCTTAGCAGAATAATTCTGCTGAATTGATGAAATGCAGTTATACATGGACTTTTTCTGAAGAACAGTATGTCTTGAAAATTTTATCAGCCATCCCACCCATCCCTGTTGCATTTTTATCCCACCCACAAACATGATAGCCCACTGTGTTGTCACCGTTTTTACAGCCAAGAAAGATTTGTGTTGGCCTTCCCTTTGGAGACTGTCAAGTCGCTTCATAATCAACTAAAAAAGAAAGGGGAAAATGCTGCCATACAGCAGTGAAAATTATCATTTTCATTATTATGATTTTTTATTTTATTTAATTTTTTTGAAAACAAAAATTTACTGACACAGATTTGGGGGGAAGGGGTAAAGTTATGTGAGAATGACAGAAAATATGATCACTGTACAACCTGGGAAGTTTAGAGGTGGTTCTTCTCTCATGTCTGTTTTATTTGACAAGCATTATCACATTTGTAGAACACTGTGTAGCCATCTGCGGTCGGAGAAGCAGTGGTTAGTATCTAGGAAAATAGTATCCCCCTTGGACTTAGAATCTGAGACTCCCTTAATTTCTAATAAACAGTAGTAGCTTCTTCTTGTCTGTAAATAGCAGTTAATAAAAGAACGTGTTGTGTATTAACAGGAATCCTACAGGCAAGTCATGAAGATGAGGCCAAAAGACCTGTGGAAACGATTAATGATAAAATTCCGTGGGGAGGAAGGCCTTGATTATGGAGGTGTTGCCAGGTAAACAGTGCATCCTCTGTCTCTTCCTGCAGCCTCACCAGTTACACTGCTCTGAATCCAAGACTGGATTTATAACAGCTCTGGTTTTGTTTTGATTCGATTTGATTTGATTGTTTTTTAATTCCTTGTAAATAAATCAAAATGCGTTACAGATTGCATCAAAGACTTATCACATGTGTGAGATGCTCTTTTGATATCTACCAAAATTACACTATTTGTTTTTGGTTTGTAAAGCCTTCGGTATCTGAGAATTTGCACCACTAAACACTCAACTTTACAGAGGAGTTCTGATCAAAAATATGCTTTATTGCAAGTTACCACTACTGTTTGAAGCAATATTTTAAGAACTAGCAGTTGGAAGGCAACTGAAATATGTCAGTTGTCTGTGAGGTTACTCTTGACTTTTTTATAAAAAGGAACTTTTTTTTATTATATGAAGAGATCCTTCATATATTAAACCAGTTCTAGGAATTCTGTTGGCTGTCAGGAGCAGTGCAGTTACTGAATCAGTAAAAAAATAATTTTGATTTCAACCTTCTCTAAACATGTTCATAGCCAACTTCCTTTTGAAAAGATTGAAAGTATTCTTAGTGTATGAATGCATTTGTCTAAAGTACACTATAAATTATTATTATTTTTCTTCAGGGAGTGGCTGTACCTATTGTCACATGAAATGTTGAATCCATATTACGGTCTCTTCCAATATTCCCGAGATGATATCTATACACTGCAAATCAACCCAGACTCTGCAGTTAACCCGGTATGACTGGCAACAGGAGTTTTGTGACCTAGAAATTAAATGCGTGCAGAGAACGTTCTAGACTTAAGAATCTAGTTCTCGCATTAGTATTGCTAGAGACTTAATTTGTGCAATATGATAATTTCTTTTTAGAACTGATCAAAGAAACCTCCCAAATGTGTTCTTAATTTTCTTTAAGATGCGATTCATATTTCCTTTGGAAGTTTGTTTTTAAGTTTGTTTTGATTCTTAGTAGTAAGACTTCTGGACTGGAAGCAATATACTAAATGTACTGTGTATAAAAACAAACAAAAAAAAAGAAAAGAAAAGTTCTGGCTATGTTTTTGGTTTTTTTTTTTTTTTTAGTTTTATTGAAATTTTGTTTAATATTCAGCAGATACAATCTAGCAGTCTTGTTTAGTTGAATGACTTAGTCTTTTTCAATTCTAGGAACACTTATCATATTTCCATTTTGTTGGACGGATAATGGGGATGGCTGTATTTCACGGACACTATATTGACGGGGGCTTCACGTTGCCTTTCTATAAGCAGTTGCTAGGAAAGCCAATTACTTTGGATGATATGGAATTGGTTGACCCTGATCTTCATAACAGCTTAGTTTGGATACTGTATGTACTGTGCATTATGTTTTACAATGTTAGATTTCTTTCTGTTTAACACATGATATATGTCCCTAAATCCTGTTGAAAAGAGATTAAGTATATTTTGATCTCCCACTCTGGCAGATTTAAGAAACATCTTTCTTACATGCACAATTTGTCTTCTTTAAAGGCTTAACATGCTCAAAGTATTCAAATTTGGAGGGAATGAAAGATTACTGAGCTGTAAAGTATTCTGTTGTTCCGTTGTATTTGTTCATTGATTTTTGCCTATTATAAACAGCATGTTATTGAAATATAACATTGGAAGTTTGATAATCGGTTTAAAATGTAACAAAAATGTATATTCATCTCTTGCTTCCAAGCAATAATTTTAAATGTCACTCAAAAAGTAAATCATGATGTCTGTCAAAAGCCTTATGGCTGTAATATATTTGCAGAATAGATTTTTGTTGAGTCACTTACTTATTTCTTTCCACCAGTGAGAATGATATCACAGGAGTCTTAGACCATACGTTCTGTGTAGAACACAATGCATATGGGGAAATTATTCAACATGAACTGAAACCCAATGGCAAAAGCATCCCAGTGACAGAAGAGAACAAAAAGGAATATGTCAGGTATTTATTTGAAGTAATTAAGTGTTATGGTGTGGTTTTTTTTTTATTCCTAAATGGTAGTGTAATAATTTTGTTGTTACATATTGCTGTCAGTGAGGCCATTTTTTGGGTTGAATAAATTGCAGGTTTATTATATTTGAATACATCTTTCACAAATCCAATTTGCACTTGCTTACAGGCTTTATGTAAACTGGCGATTTTTACGAGGAATTGAAGCTCAGTTTCTGGCTCTACAGAAGGGATTTAATGAAGTAATCCCACAACATCTGCTGAAGACATTTGATGAGAAAGAGTTAGAGGTCAGTACACTAATGTTATGTTATGTCGTCAAGTGTAATAATAAAAGCCCGAGGCATTCTTCTGAGACTAAGGAACATGTGAAGTTGTATCCCCAGTGCTTTAGGGGTTTTGCAGGTGTGCTATTGCAAAAAATACAGTTAGCATAAGAGGTTACCAGGTCACGCAGTCTCTGAGATGGACAGCATGCATCTTCCACTGAGAATTAGGAGAGTGCTTCTCAAGGTGACATTTCATAGCAACTGTGTAAGTGGTAGAAGAGGAGACCTTCTCCTATACCAAAACAAAACAGAAAAAAACAAATTGCTGAACCCATTGAGTGTGTGATCTGCAGTGACCTTGGATTATTTCACTGAGTGTTACTCCAGCAGAGGCAGTGGTGCATATTTCTCACAGTGTAGTTTCATGATATTAAATATAAGTGCTGCCAGGAAAATGCTCTGTCACTCCCTCCCACCTTGTTCCCAGCCCCTCCAGTGTACTGCACTGAGATCAGTGTCAGACAGCTATGCAGTTTTGCAGAGCTGGGTTATGCCAGACTAAACTGGCTCCGCAATATAGCATAAGGAAAGGTGCTGTCACCAACAAATGTGCTATAAAATGTCAAGATCAGCATCCTCACCATATCAGTTCAAATCCCATAGATCTCAAGCTTGTTTTAAAACTGAAGTCTAATATACAGTCTGTCAGCTGCAGAGCTGAGCTTCTTGCCATATAAAATGGCCACAAGGTAAATGATTAATGCTTTCTTTTGTTCCCTGTACTAGAATGTCAATGAGTGCTATTCCTTAATCCTGAATGTTCTCATTCAACAACAACCAGCCAGCCAGCCCGTTAATCCAGAATCGTTTTGCAGACAGAGGAAGAACAGTGAAGGTCTGGTGTTGTTAGTCACAAGCAGATGTCTTTATAATCATATCCCTTTTGAGCTTAAGCCAATCCATTGTGGTTCTCTGTTTAGAAGTGCCAAAAGCTCATCTTCAGGAGAGAAATCCTATTTGTATTACCTGTATGGTATGACAACAACAAAATTATTTCTGGGGGTCCAGAGTTGAATGAGCCAAACTTCACCCTTAGTTTTGCTCCACAAAGAAGCATTGAATTCAAATGGGAATTGTGTGCACTTTCACATAAGGGGAGGAATCTATGCTTCTAGCATTTGATGGGCAGGTCAAGACGTTTTCATATAAGCTTATGAAATGTTTTTTTAATTTGAATTAAGATATTTGAAAGACTGTGCATAAAGGTAAGGAAGGCTCTTCTAAAGAAAAATGTTGCATTTCTACATCGCCTAATATTAGTGAGAAGTTATAATTTTCCTTTGGTTTAAAATCTGTCAATTTTTCAGACTCAGTAATTCATCATTTGTCTAGCTCCAAATCTTTTGTTGTTGTTTTATTAATGGTCACAGAATCATTTAGGTTGGAAAAGACCTCTAAGTACAACCATTACCCTAGCACTGCCAAGTCTACTACTGAACCATGTCCCTAGATACCACATCTACACTGATGTCTTTTGAATACCTCAGGGATGGTGACTCAACCATTTCCTTGGTCAGCAAGCACGTTCCAATGCTGCATAAACCTTTCAGTGAATAATTTTTTCCTAATATCCAACCTAAACCTCCCCTGGTGCAACTTGAGGCCATTTCCTTTTGTCCTATCACTTGTTGCTTAGGAGAAGAGGCCAACCTTCACCCTGCTACAGCCTCCTTTGAGGTTGTTGTAGAGCACTGCAAAGTCTCCCCTGAGCCTCTTTTTCTCTAGGCTAAATAACCCCGGTTCTCTCAACTGCTCCTCATAAGCCCTGTTCTTTAGACCCTTCCCAGCTTCGTTTCCCAATGGAAGGTGGATAGTTCCTAGCTCCCATCCCACTTATGAAATCATTAATTATATTTTAAATTTACAGCTCATCATTTGTGGACTTGGAAAAATTGATGTTAATGACTGGAAGGCAAATACTAGGTTAAAACACTGTACACCAGACAGCAACATTGTGAAATGGTTCTGGAAAGCTGTGGAATTCTTTGATGAAGAAAGGAGAGCACGACTTCTCCAGTTTGTGACTGGCTCATCCAGAGTGCCTCTGCAGGGCTTCAAGGCATTGCAAGGTAATGTTTTGCCAGAATTAACTGCAAATGCCTGTATTTGGAGACACATCACAGAAACATTAGCTAAATATAAGGCTGGTTGGCTGTACTGTGACTTTTTTCAGGGGGATTTTTAATGGTCTGATGAGTAACAATCTCAGAAATGCCCTTTTTGCCAGTTCGTTTGTTACCTTTTGAATCAGCTGTAAATGGTTCTTTTGTTTCAATTACGCACTTCCTTCCTTCTCTAGCAATACTTTCTGATCAGTGGAGATCTAGCAGGGTTCTCCTTATGTTTTTTCCTGTTTTTTCATTTCTCTCTTCTGTAAGCCTTCATCATCTGTACAGCTCTGTGGCAGAAGACACCAACATGGAGTGTTCTTGTGGTTCTGACAGCAGATGCACTTAGTAATCTGTACTGGCTTTATTGTAAGAATAACATAATCACAAGCATCCCAGGCAACAGAAACAATCTATTTGGTTATTGACCTGTTTTCTGAACTTCAGTCAAAACTCTGGATCTCTGCTGCATCCCTTGTTGTTCTGTTAATGCACTAGTTACCGTATTTCACTCTCTCACAAGATGAGAGAAAGCATCCCAGGGGAAGTGTTGACCATGAACCATTTTAATAGGTAGAAGATCCCGAGAGAACACATTCAGTGATAATAGCTGCTACAAACAATAGTGAGTTGCTATAGAAATAAGTTCCATCATCCATTCTTCACCTGGAAGCCCTCGTGTTTCTTTTTCCTCACTTCTTAAGCTCTAAAATGTTCGGGAGCATTAGAAGCTGAGGAAGATTGACATTTTGAAGGCCCTCATTACTTTAAGTGTTTAAATAATATTGGGGAGAGACTTCTTCAGGCAAACTGTGTAACTGTTAATGGCCTGAGAATAGCTGAATGTAGGAATACCCTACTACTAATGTGAATGCTGTTAGTATTGTGAAGCAAATTGTTTGGAGTATGGTAATGCTAGTTTAACTTTACCTGCACTGTATATTCTAATATGACTATGCTAGTGGGGAAAAAAAACAACTGTGAAAAACAAAGCCTGCTTTCCTACATATTTGAAAAAAAATAAAACCTTATCAGGTTTTAGACGGGAGTTGTGTTAACACAGTAGTACGCTTTTATTTGCTTACACTCCTAGTTGACAGCAAAGTATCCCCATTAGAAAGATTCGAAACTGTAGATTATATTCTTAAATGTCTGTCTACACAAGCAAAAATTCTGGTTTTATTAAGGGTAGGGCGTTTGTAAGCTCTTCTGGCCTTTGTCTAAAAGGCTGCTGTGTTGCAGTCTTTCATTTAGCAGAGATTAAGGGGATCGCTACACAGTCATAATTTCACAAAAATATAGAAGTTGGTATCTGTGACTCTTCTGTCCAGTTTGTCCACTACTCAACAGCTGTTACAACATGGGGACCAATAGAGCTGTGTTAAGTTTCCTTCTTTAGGAAGGGTGGGAAAAGTTAGATTCAGAACTATTATAATTATATAGTGCACAGTGTAAAACGGGTATTTTATTCTGCCTTATTGATGCTTTGTTATTGTTTATCTTCCAGTGACATAAATAACTGCATGGTTATTTTGTGGGGGTGAATGGGAAGAAATTGTCTGATATACACTGTGAGGGTTTTTTTTGCTAGTTGTTCATGGTTTCAACTTTTTCTGCAGAGTTTCTCTTTTTCTTGCTTTATTTACTTTTTTGTTGCAGTGCAACAAAGCAATTTTGTATTATGTGATACAGTAGTAATAGATACCTTTTCTGGATTTTCAGGTGCTGCAGGCCCACGACTATTTACAATACACCAGATTGATGCCAGCACTAACAATTTGCCGAAAGCTCATACCTGGTAAGACTGCTTCAGGTCTCTGTTGTGATGTATAGATTTGCTCTCTCTATACTTCGAACTTAATTTTCTGATGTCATAAATACTGTCCATTACAGAGTAGTACAGGTGTGAAAACTGCAAATTGATTTTATGTATATGAAGTTGACCTCGTTAAATATTGCCTTGTCCTTGTTTCAACCAGGTTAAAATGAAGTATAGCAGAACTTTGCTAGGTGAGGCTTGAAGTTCCAAATAATTGAAACTTTTGCTTTCTCTTTGCAGCTTTAACCGAATAGACATTCCTCCTTATGAAAGCTATGACAAGCTATATGAGAAGCTGCTAACTGCCATTGAAGAAACATGTGGGTTTGCCGTGGAATGACCCTTCACAGGCTTACCTGAGACTCTATTTATACTCCTGTCAGCCAGAAAGCCCTTCCCTCGCCAAGACTCAAGAAATGCTTGAAATACAGGAAACTTTCCCTTTTCTACACTAGGACACTGTAAGGGAAAGAACAACTTTGGAAATTTTTTTTTCTTCAAGAAAATAGATTCTGTGGTTCCTGCCATAGGATCATTCAGCTGCTATTAAAAACTAATATCTTGAACATACAGAATGCTGACTTTTCCTACATTTCAACAGTTAAGCAGTATTCTATACTTAAAGACTACTACTATTTTTGTAAAAGGTAATCTATTATATTTGCCTACCTGATTTCTATTCTCAGATACCAAGACACAACTTCAGCAGTCGGTACAAGTCACGTTTCAGCCTGTTTTAAATGTATGATACTGAACAGCATCTATACCTGCTATTTTTGGAAAAAAAATATTTTGGATTATTCTAACTTTGCATAAAATTGGCTGAAAGAATCATTAATCTTTTTAATTAAAGCCACTTACATGTTAACTGCATTTTCTTATAGTAAAACATTATATTCTGCAATGTAAATTCAACTTAAATGTTACCACAGGGGGCTTTTTTTCTATATTTTTTCAAGCATGAATTACAAATAATGATGTTTTGGGGTCCTATTTATATCACTTGTCAGATTCCTTAAAATTTCTAGTATGAGCGTCACATACTGTATTTGGTACAGTATTTGTGTTAACATGTGGAATAGGCCTTTTTTAATGAACAGTAGACATTTTGATTTTTTTAAACAGCATTTTTCTAATAAGTCTGTCAAGAGTATTTTCTGTTGCTTTTGACTTTAAACACTGCATTTTTCAACTTTTTTAGCATGTTGATGAGGTAATATTTGACAGCAGAAACCTGTTTGCAGTTCATTTCAGAACCCATCCTGTCCAGTCGACCAAAGTTTGTTTGAATGCAGCCAAATCACATTATATCTTTGTTGATGCTAAAGATTTATCAGGTAAAACATATTTTAATCTTTGTCTAGCTGCTCATCACATGTGGGTTTGTTACAACTAAGGAAAAAGGCGATAAAAAATGATGTATTATCTGAAATGTGTGATGTGCTTTGAAAAAAAGGTTTCAAAAGCACATAATTTATTGATTGTAGGGATGGAAGTAAGTATATATATGAATTATAACATGGGTTGATCTCTTCAAAGGGGAATAAAATGCACTACCAGTAGAGGGAACTGAATTTTGAAGTAAGTTTGGGAATTCTCAGTTAAGGTCTATGTGATCTGTTCATGGTGTGTAGATGAATCAGTCTACTTACTAGACAGTGGCATTCTCCTATCAGTGGTGAGAATATCTGGAATAGGTAGCATTTTTTTCCAATCAGTGTTGTTTTTTTAACATGGGTTACAATTGACCATCAAATCTGCACTATTTTTTACACTGCCAATAAGAAGAAAGTCAAGGGTACAGAAAATGCTGAAAGAATGGGACGTAAATGGCTGTTCTGTTCCGCAGTGTAGGCCACACAGTGAACTAGCTAATTTTCTATTTGTTCTATGGAGCTTGAACTTAATTTTGTTCTGCCAAATCTGACTGCCACAGTGAGTAAACTACTACTGGATGTTGTGTATTAGAATAGTGGGCAACAGACTACTTTTTAGAATTGTGGTAGGAATCTGGTGAGCCAAATCCACATGTTCATTTGATTATATATATATTTTTGTACAGCTGTTGCTTCCCAGTTCTGGGCTGGCTGCAGAGCAGAGGCTACTTAGGGATGTAAACTTAAAGCCAAGAAACTTGCTTTGACAGCCAGATTTGACATATATCAGACCCTTCTTTCTTAATTTCAAGGGATTATTGCACTCTTACGATGGCTGGTACCTTTGCTTATAGTCGGAATCCCTAATTCAAGGCTTTCAGGTAATACTGTTACCAGAGAAGCTACCACTATGTTTGTCCAGGTTGCCCGGGAGAGCAAAGTAGGATGTTGCCCAGTGTGTTTTTATTCGTTACTGCTGCCTGTGGTTGGGGACCACTGCTTTAGATATGCCCACAGACCTCTTATCACCCCAAGTTTGGAGGTATGACATGAATTACTCTTTACAGAGACTAGTTGTTTTTTTTTTTTTACCACTGTTCACAGGATTAAAAGTCTCCACTGTTGCATAAGGGATTTCATTCTGCTCTTGCTCAGGCTATGGCTGCAGCCACCCTGATCGTGAAAGCATGAAAATTCAGTTTGATCCAGTCTTTGGGAGAAGTCAGGGCTCAGTTGGCAGTTCCAGGGAGAAGGTGTGCTGTTCCCTTGGCACCAGACAGCCCACCTCAGCACTATTTAAAAAACATCTCTCTAAGTGTCTCCTGAGCACACCACCTGTACCCACCTCCTAGGAACCTTTTCCCTGTCAGCCTGCTTAGGCTGGTAAGTGTATTGAGCACATAGTTATGGCCACCCTTGTGACAAAAAAGCATTTCTGAGGAGGGGGGAGATGAGCTCTGCAGAATGGAGTGGAGATCAGCTGATAAATACCATTCATTTTCACAGCAGCCTTAGCAGTTCATCTGTTTGTTCTACCAAACATTTTGGTATGGCATAGAGATTTTTTTTTAGTTGTCTCAGATAAATATTGTAAATTTAATATATTATAGGCAAAACTAGATAAATCTACATTTGACTTCCCATAGCTGACAGATGAGGTTGAATATACCAAGTATTTTGAGTGCCTTTCTACCTTCATGACTGAGAGCTTTAACTTAAAGCACCTCATCACCTAGTCGCATGTTTATCAGAAAATGTTAAAAGGTTCATTCCTTTGCAAAATTTTGTTTCAAGATCATGTCAACTACTTTCCCCTCAAAAAGGTGCTAAGCCTAATATTGCATTTTAACCTTGGACTTTCACCCCATGATTAATGTGAATATTTATTTCAATGTGTCCCTCTTACTGGGTTTTACTTTATCCAGTCTTTAGTTGTTTTAGAGAGATGTCACATCATGGTTTTATGCTGTTGCTTTTCATTATGAATGTTTAATTATGAACAGTGACTTTTGTAGATTTCAAATATACAGTACACAGTTTCAGAGGATTTAATTTCTCGGTGTAAAGAGTTTTGTAATGGTGCTTTGTACAGTATGTATTCTAATTTTTTTGCACATAGTTTCAGTTTCCCTAAACTGATTTATTTTTACCAAATTTTTGTGTTGTACTAAAGTCCAGAGCACACAAGCTGTTTTTAAATTCTTGTTCTACAACACTACATCTGTATTGAACTTCTGGTGCGTTTAAACTAGCTGCATTGATGGAAGTAAAAGCTTTGCTTCTATATCATAAGTATGCATCATACAGCTTAATGTAGCATGCTTCAGATTTTAAACAGCACCATATAGTTAACAGGTGCCATTTGTTGTACTTTACACTATGTAGTAGGTTTCTGGCTCTACCACATCCTCAGAGCTTTGTCTGTAGCTGTAATTAGTTTATACAAGTGTAATTACTCCTCCACAAACTGACCGTTCTTAGTTTATCATTTCCATTGTATTTATTACAGAGTGTTTTAGCATTGATATCATTGTATTTTCACCCAGCTGTTACATGAGCTTTAACAAAAAAAAAAAAAAATCTGTATAAAATGGTTTTTAAGTACTTAATGTATGTACCCATGCAGAAGTTGAGCAATAAATTGTATGCTGTTTGCACTGTCACAGCATCAATGGTTTAAAAAGTTTTAAGTGTTTCTTAATTAAACATTAAAATGTAACAAAAGCTTTTTTCAGTAACTCAGCTTTGTCTCAGGAGAAAAAAAATCAACTCTTAGTGTCTTTCTACAGGCTGCTACCTACAGTTGTGCTAAATTGTGCTGAATGTCCTGGTTGAAAAAAAGTCTTACTTTTGGCTTTCATGTTAATGGTATGTGTGTTTCTTGGAAAGGACTTCATCTCAGTGTTAGTGAATGGATGTCTCCTCCAAAAAGTCAGCAAAAGCTAAACCACCTTCCTTATGGGAAGAAAAGGATAGAACTTGTAAATACTTGTTAAAATTTAACCTAGCTGGTAAATATTGTCCCTTAAATAGAGAGAGACTTGAAATTAACCTAGTTTTTAGTAACTCCTTGCAAATGGTTGTTAAAGTCAGGGTGTGTTTTTTTACGTGAAGTATATCATGCTTAAACTACCAGCTGTTTTGTTTAATCTGTAAAGGAAACATGTCCAGTTGTTTTTTTTTTCCTGGCAGATTTTTTTTTCCCTCCAAGCATGAGACTTCACTCTGTTGTCAGTTCCGTAAGAGACACCATCTCATGGCAGGTTCTGACTATAAAATGCCATTCCATTATGTTTATATCACTTTTTGCACTAGGCAATTACGAGCAAGAACTCCTGTACTAGAGCTGACCTACTCTTTAGGTCAGCCTCGATACTGAGACTATTATAAAATTCCAATTGCCTCAAGCAGAGGAGAATATATCAGTAATCAGCTTTCCTAATTAGCAGTTTGTCTTTATGCAATTACTTCTCAGTTTAAGCATTCACCTGCATATGTTTCCATCTCATAGGGTATAGCTGCTGAAACCTGAATTTTCTACTAAATGTATTAGAGCAGAAGTAAGTGATGAGTCTGTGAAGATAGTTACAGTGACAATGTTAAAAACAGACCTTATAACCATGAAGTAAGGTAAAAGCTGAATGCTGGAATTTTTAATTGCTACTGGCTCTAACATCTTATGGCTGACAGAACTAGAATTACTCTGCCTCCATCTAAACAAAATCATAGGGTATTTTTGAGAAAAATAATGTAAGTACACATTGCTTTAGTCCAAACAATCAGCTTTTAAGACAACAAAATGATTGTTGTTAGTGGTTGTCTATTTGTATGTAGGGTTACCATGCTCACCTTTTGAAGTAGACCAAGTGAAGCAAAATGTTGCTTGTTTGTGCCTTGGTTTTTGTAGTTTTGAAACCCTGGTGTGAAATCCAGTGATCAAAACACCTACAAAAAGGCCTTAAAAGGCAGCACAGCAAATACAGGTGACCTAACATGTAGCCCTCTCCCAGCAGTTACTGTAAGAAAAAAATTGCAGAGACTTAAAAATATGTACATAATTACATTCAAGGGGGGACATACCATTTAAGACTGCCATCCACAGGTCCCTCAAAGGATTTGGTTCTTGCGGAAGCTTGTATATCACTGCTTCATAAGAATTTCCATTGTTTCCTATTTCAAGCAATGTTTTTTCCAATATATTTATAGTTTACATAATAGTCTTTTATACGGTTTGCTATAAATAACAGCAATTATAAAATATGGTCTTCATTGCAAACAGTATTCTGTAATATAGGTAGCCTTCCCTTGAGTAATATATTAAAATTACTGATGTTTGTCAGGTTTATGGCAGCATTCTCTATCTCATCTTTCCAAAGGAAATGTGAAGTGTTGATATTGTTTTCGAGATCTACTTGTCTTTTTTGTCAGCTTTCTAACCCAGTTACTTCTGATCAATACTGTTAGTATGGCTTTTTAATTCCAGCAGTAGAATAAGCATAAGAATATAGGAAGGTTAGCATCAACTGTTTCAGAGACAGCTTCACTAAAACACACGTTGCCTTCATCCTGTGATGAAGCCATCCTAGGATGACTTCATCCTACTTCTGTGTTGAGTTCAACATTATCTCAGCCTTTCTAAGAAGATAGAAAGTACTTTAAAACTTTATTGATGATCATAAAAGTGCTCAAAGTTCCAGACACCAGCAACTACCCCTCCGACCCGTCAAGATGACAGATCTGGTCTTAGAGAACAACAGCTATACACCATCTTCTTGTTACAGCAGTTCTTAAAGATTCCCACCAGCTTAGCCAGACAGCTGCAGTGATATTTACCATGCCTTATGAGAAATTGCTTTTGCTATATTGAAAGGAAGCCATCTGAAGTCGAGATTTCAGTCTGTCTGCTTCTAGTTCTTGAAAAAAGGTGTCGTCATCATTTTGCATTATTGCAGTTTGCAGTTGTTGTATTTCCTTTTCCATCCTTGATCTCAATTCTCTTTTTGTTTTCTGCAGCATCTGAAGAAAATACAAGTATTAACCATATCACAGAAAGAAAGAAAGAAAGAAACTATAAAATTGAAATCCTTACTTGTGCTTGTGCTTTCTCTCTGGTTTGGATTTCTTGGCGTTCTTGAGATAAAGCTTCTGCTAGCATGGAAAACTTAAGCATAAAGAATGTTTGAGTTGAACCAATTAAAGGAACGGCTTTTAGTATTTAAAATATTAACTGGCTTTTATTGCTGATTAAACTTACCTGATCTTTGTAATAGTTTTCCATGGACTCTAACTCATTTTGATGCTCTCTTCTTTGCTCAGCACGCATCTCTTGAGCATATGCTCTGAGGTCCTTTAGTCTTTGCTTCTGAATTTCTAAGCCTTCTTCAAATAAGTTTTTAAATATCTGCCAACAATTAAAAAAGCAAACAAAATTTTCCCAGAAACTTACAAAAGCTTGGTTGTTTTTGGAAGCACTAAGCTTTTCTGAATATAAGGCTTAGATCAACCAATTTAATTTGAATAAGATGCTTTTAAGTATATATTAACATTTTCAGCTGCTTTATCTCATGATGAAAGAACGATCACAAGATAGGGTCATTCCCTGTGGATAAGTATAGTAAGTATCTTGTACTGGTGGCACAGACAAGCTGAGTTGTACTGGTAGTATTAACTTAGCTGGAATTTTTAGATAAAAGTAAATTTTTAATCTGTTCAGTTAGATTAATAAGAAAGTGACTTGAACAGCAAATATTTATTGAGTTCTAAAAGTACTTCACAAGATATGACAATATAAGCCCAACTCTGAATGTGCACTGTGAATACAGCCCACCCTGTATTCTGTTGTCTAACTTTGGGACCTTCATCCAGATTTCCCGTAACAGGAAATCCAGCCTGTACTCAAGCTTTCCATTCATACAAAAGAATACTTAGCAGCTGCACTACTGCAGAGCTTGAGAGGCACAGGTCTCAGATTGCTAAAAATGGATTATGCACTAAACTTATAGAATTTAAAATGTGAGAATTGTGCATTTACTCCTGTAAAATATACCAACTGTTTGCTTACTTTAGCTCTCTGATGTGCAGCCCTGAATAGAGATCATCTGTCAAGAAGTCCACTTTGTCTAACAAACATGAGTGAGTGGTTTTTGATCAGTTTCCTTAACTGAAGATTTAGGATATTTTCTTTGGGGAGTAGCTATAGGAACTTCTTAATTGTACTGTTTCATGAAACTTCATTTCCCCAATTTGTCATGTTACCAGCCCTGTTTTTCCATACGGGTACTGACCATTTTTCTCCTTTGCTTAACCCCACCAACCATCCTTTCTTGTATTACAGTGGCCTGCCTTAAACTGTATCAGTGTTTCCAAAGAAGGAACCTTTTCAGCTGTGGCTTTGACTACCTAACCACTTAATCCAGGCTCCTAAATTCTGTTCGCTTAACTTGCTCTCTGTCTACTTGTACCATTACCTCAACTACAATAACGCCAGTTCTCAGCACCAGGGTCCAACCAATAGAGAAGAATTCCACACTTGAAAAGCAAGACAGACATCTTGTACTTACCCTTTCTTCCCGTGTCCTTGCCCGCATCATCTTGGCACGCAACTGGACCCGGTAATCTTCATAGTATTTCCTGGCTCTAACAATTTGTTGGCGTTTTTCTTTCACCTTATTCTGAGCCCATTTCTGTCGGCAGATACGTTGCTTAAATTCTTGCTAAGTGGAGAAAATAGAGGTAAGACCACCAAGCTTGTAATAGATTTTCTGCAAGCAAAGCTTTGTTAATCATTTCTAATAAGTTGGGTCCCTTTTGAAGGACTGTCTCCCTACCCCAATTTTAAAGTTTTAAACTATAAATGCAGTGTAATTAACACTGATTTAGCAAACTGCTGCCATGAACAGTACTATATAGTTAAGCAGCCAACGCTGCAGTGGTTGCTGGTGTTTTTAACAATACCAGGAGCCTGAAATTCTTCCTCCTTGCATGTTCTCAGAATTTTATACTTGTAAGGCAACAGCGCAATGTAATAATAGTATTCCATTCGTATGACCTCAGTGACCACACAGCAAGCAGCAGATTGTGGCATTTGAGACCACAGCTACCCAAGAGACAAAGTTATAAAATAAGAAACCACTTTCATGGACCAGGGAGTATGCATTCTAGCTAGCTCAACATGCGAGTTTCCAAATTACGTAACAAATACCATTCAAAGAACATACCAGTCTCTTGTTATGGTCTTGATCTTTTTTAATAATTGCAACAAGAAGCTCATGCTTCCTCAGGGCTTGTTGAACCTGGAGTGTTTTTTTAAAAAACAAACAAACAAAACCAACCAGTTACTTCCATCATTCTGCAGAACAGACATTTGTGCGTAGGAGTTTTAAGATAAATATTGCCCCTCTGCTATGCTATTTATATTGAGAGTTACCAGGCATAAGGTAAACAACTAATGTTGTGGATACCTTTTAAGCTACAAGACTGTTGAGAATTTGTACTTAAAACTACAGACTTTTTAAAAAAAAAAAAAAAAAAAAAAATTGAGCCCAATTGTCTACGTGTGTACATCTCCTATTCAACCAACCTCCTCATCTTAGGAAGAAGATATTTCTTGAACAACTGCTTCTAAGACTAAATGAGTATTATTTGGCTTAACTTTATTCACTGTAGTTGCATATGATGTCTTGTCAGAAAATAGGTCTAAGAAATATTTAGCAGAGATTTTGTAAAACCTGGGGTTACAGTAGTAAAAGCAGTTTTACTTAGACACTGTATGCAGTTAATTGAGCTTGCTCAGATTTCAAGGCAGAGTTTGTCTACATTACTGATGGCATTGATAACAGTACTTTAAAATGCACCTAGCTCATATCATATTTGTAATAGAAATGCAAGTCTAAAGAAGCAGTATCCACATTCTGTATCTCAAAGCTCAGATATACATCCTTTCACATTGTGCTTTGGATGTGTGTGTACCCTAGCTATGCTGCATATAGAGAGCATATATCATTTATTATGAAATACAAACTGATGAATACTACTGTTCTGTGAGAAGTTCTGTCCTTGCTAACACTTAAAAGGTAAGAATAAGAATGCTCACCTCATTTTGGAGTTTTAGCTTAGCTCTGCCAGAAGCTGCCTTAAGTTGTTCAGTCTGTGCAAGCTGCTGACGCCACATTTTATTCATCATGTGGTTGGAAATATGCAGGTGGGGAAACTCTTCCAGTAGCTGAAGCAGGAGGTCATCATCTCTTACTTCCACTACAAGGTAAAGACAGATGTAAACAATAAATTCCTGGAGAATACATTTAGTGGTAAAGTCTTCCAGACGGTGTCAGCCTAAGTTACAAAATATTTCAAATTGAACACTGTATGCAACTACCATGCTGTTACTATGATGTCAACTTAAACCCAGGAGGACATAGCATCACTCTGTCAGAACAGCAGCTGAGAAAGTAAGTGGCTTTTTTTTTCTGGTGAAGAATTGCTTTTATAGCTCAGGCTTGATTTCTCTCCCTCTTACCATGTTTAATCTGATTTAGACAGGTACCCTTTTCTTTTTTCAAATGGTTCAGATGATCACTAATTAGCAATTACTTTCTTTCCATCTCTCACTGGCTGCAGCAACTTAATGCTAATATAGCAGTAGCAGTGAGAGAGCCAGATCAAATAAATAGGTGGAAAACAAACCGAATCATCACAGGACGGCTTGGGTTGGAAGGGACCTTGAAAAGCATCTCTTTCCAAGCCCCCCTGCCACAGGCAGGGATGCTACCTACTAGATCAGGTTGCCCAGGGCCTCATCCAACCTGTTTTTGAACACCTCCAGAGATAGGGCTTCCGTAAGTTCTCTGGGCAGTCTGTTCCAGTGTCTCACCACCCTCTGAGTGAAGAATTTCTTCTTAACATCTAATCTCAATCTCCTCTCTTTTAGTTTAAAACCACTTCCCTTAGTCCTATCGTTATATGCCTGAGTAAAAGGTCATTCTCCAAACTGTTTTGCAACCAGTGCATTCATTACTTCTTCGATCTTCGTGGCAGGAAGAAGTTACGGGGAAATGAAACAACTGGGTATTAATCAAGTACATGCCTCTTAAACACTCAAAAAGAAAAAAAACAGTATACCTGAGCAACATTTGGGTACACTGGAGATTATACCGTGACCTTATATATAAGCATGCATAATGCTGTTTGACAGACTGAGTCTGTGATTTGTGTTGGCTGTTCTTGGAACATCACTTGCTCAGCAAAACCAGTGGCAGTGTTACTGCTACAACAGTAGGGTCTTTTCCTACCAAACATTCTGCTCTATTACCTGCACATGGCTCAGCACCAGCCCACTCAAGCTACAGGCCCAAATTTAAATCTAATACATGTTCAGGAAAAAAAAGGAAAAAAGGGGAAAAAAAAAAAAAAGACTGAGCTCAGAGTATAGTGGAGCAAGTACAGGAGTAGCAGTAATGGAAACAAGCATTGAAAGTAATCCAGGGGATTTTAAGGAGGTAGCAAATGGGTCACAGTTTTGAATTGTGCATGGGTGGTTTACATTTACTTAAAGCATTATCTTCCCTAACAAAAATCCAGACATATGGAGGTCATAAGAAGGGGAAAATGCTACAGCTGACTGGTATATGTTGGACCAATGCCTTTATTCTTGGAGTTCAACTAATGCTTTCAAAGGATGCCAGTTTTCCACCAAGTATAGTTTTGCATTTCTTACTTGGAGCTGCTTTCTTTGGCTTCACAGTCCCTCGTTTTGGAATCCACTGGCTGTATCTGGGATTCCGAGGTGTGGTTTTTCTAGAATAAACTTTCACTGGCTGAGGCATTTTTGGAGGTTCTTTAAAGATGTTTTCTTTGTATTCTTGTTCCTTAGGAGCAGATGTAAAACAGATGGAGAACAGGTATGAGAAGGGAAAGACTGATAGATCACATAGTTTGGATATCAGAACTTAAATGGCTTTGAAACTGTAGAATGAGAAATTGGACATACTGAATTGGATTCTCCAGAAGTCGAGAATTTACCAAATGCAGGCCAGGGTTCAAATAAAGGTTAAATCTCACTATTGCATAACCTCAGTTCTTCTGCAGCACTTAGCATTACCGCAGCAGCCTATGGATCACTTCTGCAAAGGCTGTGAAAATGGCCAGTGCATCCCACATGAGGATGACACAGCTTACCAGCTTAAGTTCCTTGCTGTTCCAGTAGTATGCAAGTAAGTAGCAAGACCCCCTTTGCCAGATTCATAGCAGCAGAGAATCATCCTTGCACAAAAAAAAATGACTTTTACAGTAGCTGGAAAAAGATTATGACAATATTTTGCCGTAATTACCTGTAATGTATGGGGGATCCAACCACATCAACCTAGCTCTTAAGGGGATTGGGGGCAGGTATGACGAAGTACCTATCTGAGAAGGCCTGCAATATCTCACTACTCAAACGTTTTCTTGGAATGATCACTAGCACTAACACTACTTTTCAAATCATCACGAGAAGTTTCCATAGACTAGCCTGAACTATCTTCTTACTTTGCTTCAGTTCTTTAAATCAGAGTCTCTTGAAGTTATCACTTCATGTAAAAAGTACGGTGGTTAAGTTACCCCTAAGAATAATACCTACACATGTTGAAACTTGAAAAGATGTCCCTCTGCTCACTATTTGAACAGCATACAGCACAGTAACTGACACTAGAGTCAAGATGTTTCTGTATTCATGCCATGCACAGTGTCTAGATGGAGCATTTAGACAAATTTTAAGATAACGAGCACCACAGTGCATTACATACCATTTCCTTGACTTCTTCTCTGAGTTTGGAAATTCTAAGCCTCTCCCTAGCTTCATAAATTCTTAGTTCATCTTCATAAGCTTTAGCAACCACCTAGAAAGCAAAAATAAGAGGATTTGCAAAGCAAATGACCAATCCATATGACTACGTCATTAACTTCTCAGTGTATGGGTCAAAGTTGATTCTTCCGCTTATTTTTTTTCTTTTTGCGGCAAGATTTGGGGTCTACATCTCTTCTTAGCAGTCTACCAATACAGCAGTACAAAATCCCAAGTGTCTGCAGTAAGGACATTCAGTTTTAATACTTTTAGTATAACTACTGGTAAGAATAGTCGATAGGTCTAACCCTGAAGTTACCTTTGCTTCTTGTGTTCTTTCATCCTTTTCTTTTTGCAGTTGGTTACGTATTTTCCTCATTTGCCCTTTTCCATTACTGTGAAGTACATGTAACTCAGAAAAAAGTTGACGCTGAGATGAGGGTGAGGACGGAGACAGGGATCGTGGCCTGACTGGGTACTTCGCATGTGGTGTGTCTGTAAGGAGAGTTGTTGCATCAACTATTTAACTTGAAATGAAAAAGCCTCCAGCCATGTGTAAGGAAAAATAAAGCTTGGGGGTTTGTTTTTTAAAAAAGGCACACGCACCAAAAATCTTTCCACAGCAGAAAAGTTCAAGTGTTTAGCACAAATTAAATCATAAAAATCTAAAGCCTTTGCCTTTAGGATTATCCCTGCCCTGAATCACATGTGTTGGGGCGTGTATAATAGCAGAAGTGCCAGGAGATATTCAAGATAGGAAAGGATAAAGCAGCAAAAACATTTGAAAGTAACTCAAGGTCAGAGACTGACAAGGGTCATAAACAGCTTCATCTTGCAACATGATGTTGTACATGTGGATTAGATCAAGTTATGTGATAGTTTTTTTTTCTTAATCTCCTGTACCTATAAGGGTAGTTATATAATTGTATTGCTACCAACACACACACTGCCTGGTGTAAGATAACTAGATGTGTATGTTGTGTTCAGTACCAAAGAAAGCACAGTATTGTGAACAAGCCCTCACTTTAAAGTCACAGTTCTGTCAAATGCACTTGTGTGTTCTGTCTCTTGCCCCACTTCCTGTACGCTTTTCACTGCAGCTGTATTTGCCTTGTATTTCTGTGGAGTTTTACCATAGCTACTTAAACCATTAAATGGGAACTTAATTGTAATTCTATTACTGTTGCTCAGATTTGGATCTAAAACAGAAAATACAAGTCAAAGAGCACAATACAAAACTTAGTGAAACTAGGTGTAGTTCAATGCATCGGCTTTGACGAGAAGGATTTGTGGTGTTTTGGTTTTTTTTGATGTTCCTTTCCATCCTAATACTTAAGCATCATAAGAGACATTACCTTGCTTAGTTTTCCTTCTGCGATAATCCATGACACTGTCACTGTGCTGAGACAGGTTGTCTTCGTCTGTCAACTCCTCTTCTCTGGCATGCCCACCCAAAGCTCTCTTTAACATCTGTTGGATAGATTTGGGGGTAAGAGGGTGTGGCAGGACTCAGGTTCAATAGTTCATTCAAAATTTAGAACTGTCAAGTCAGGTGTTAACTGAAGATTTTCTTTTCATTAATATTAAATGTATATTCTTGTTTCCAGCTGTTACTTCTAAGGACAGTTTGCTTGGATACAACAAAGATTTCACTTACTAAATCTAGTTCATTTAACCTGCGAGAAAGTTTTTCTGATACTTGATGAAGCTCTTGGTTAGATAGATTTTCTTTTGTTGTTCTGGGGGAAAGAGACTCTTCAAGTGAATCTGTGGTAGAATTTTCATATCTGCTAAAACAAAACAGAGATTTCATTTCTATTCTAAAAACTTATAGATAAGCATTACCTCATACAATTCCAGTTCACTTTTTGTATGAGCACATTTTTATAGGATTAAGTAAAATCTGGTTGTGTAAATAACTGTATTTAAGAAAATGTGTATGTGACAGAAGTAGGAAGGATATTTGTTAAAATTAACCTTTCACTGTCGTGCAGCCAAGGAAGAGACTGCATTAAAAAAAAAAAAAAAAAAAAAGTGGTGGGCGTTGTATAGGAAAGTGCTTGCTTGGATCAGTAAAAGGAAAACTGAACTTGCCTTTTCTTTCTAGGCAGATGCCTTGATTGAGGTCTTGGAGTTTGTGCTACTTGCTCAGTATGTAGTGAGAATTTTTGATCTAAGGGGGAAGCAGATGTAGAAGTCCCATATACCCAAGGAACCTAGAAAAATGATTATTTAAGATTTTATTAAGGTTTCCACAATAATGCTCAAAAATATCATAGATCATGGTGGTAGGGAGACCCTACAACAGTTTTTATAAAAGAACCATCTCAAATCATATAATCACATAATATATATATATGCATATGCATTTTATATATGCTATATATAAATATAAATGAAGTAGTTACATGTCCGTGACCCCTGACTGAAGATACTGTGTTTTAGAAAATTAGATGTTTAAAGAAATAAGCTAGCAAAAATATAGATTAGTTTAAGAATCATCTGGAGCTAAACCACCATGTCAGAAGAATGAAGTCTAGATATCAGTACCCCTGTATACTACCTCACTAGCTTGGAACTAATGCTAAGTAATGCAAGTAAGCTGAACTTCCCCGAGTATGGTCTAAGCTGCAAACATACCAAAAGAAATCAGTTATGTACTTATGCCCTTATGCCATTTAATTACAACAGTTCGGTATTGCATGGTAATTGATCTGTTCAAACTGGAATGTTCAGGGTTAGCACACATACACTTGCAAATGCACCAATGGAAAAATAATTTTAAAGACAATGTTTTAAGCAGACAATGCAAAAGTAAAGACTGTTGAAAACAGCCTTTGGAACAAATGAAGTCTGCGAGTACCTCTTGTGGCTGCAGAAGGCAAAAAAAAAAAAAAAAAAAAAAAAAAAAAATTTCCAGAGCAGGCAACTTCCTACACAGACATGCTTCTACAAGCACAGAATGGCATCTGCTGATGAGTTTGTAGGTTTTGCATCATTCGGTTTTTGAAAAGCAGGGGACAATACAAGGAAATAAAAAGCAAGTATCCAAACAGGCAGCTCAGTGAGCTTTAGAAAGGGGTCAAAATCTAAATTTTACTGGCATCTGAATAACCCCAGAAAACAAAAATTCTTACTAATTTAGAATACTGATACGCTTCAGAGAAAGGAAATGTCCTCTTGTGTTTTATACGTCTCTGAATAAAAACAAGATAACTAGTAGCTGTTTCTTATGAATTGAAACACAATAGGTACTGGCAATTATACCTCTTGGAGCAAACAACTCCTGAAAGAATTGATGTGACTTAAAACTATGTGGTCGCAGTATAACAACATTGCATTACTAATTGTATAATGAAGCGAGAAGCCCAAAAGCAGGTTTGAAGAAAGCTCTGAAGTGCCACAAAATAACAAAAGAACTGTGTGATTCCAAATGCATTGACTGAACTTCCACAAAGATGGTAAAGATGCAACATTTACCTTTGCCATGTTGTTTTCAGCACCACTTGAGACCATCTTGTCTCCTGCTGCAGAAACATATGACAGGTAAGTGTTAGTTGATAGCGTAGACCACACTGTGCCTACTAATGTGTAGAACAACTACAAAAAAGATGTAATCCATAGCTTGTTGAACCAAATCAGTCCAAGAGAACATAATGAACAAGGCAACTGTGTTTACAGAGTTGTGACTTTCGTTTCAGTAATTTCTCAATTTCTGGATTTTCAGTGCCATGGGAATGCTATGGAAACTAAAGAGGCATCTGGTGTCTCCCAGACAACAGAGCAAATAAGCACTGAAAACCAGTTTCTAAATCTTTTATACAATAGCAGTTCAGAACTTTTTCTTCAAGCTGAAAATGGCTTATATTTGGATCATGTTCCTCTGCTCAGAGTAAGCTCAGCTGTAGGAGTTATCTGCTGGAAGCAAATTCTGTAGCATAGGCACATCTAATTGGATTAACTAAGAAAGAAGTTGTACTGGGAACAAGTTATTTTTCTTGAGCAGAATGAACAGTTTGAAAGTAATCTATTTTTTTCTCTATATATAAAACAGAGATAGAAATATGAACTTGTGGCTGAATTTAAAAAAGATGCACTAGTAGTTTCAAAACCATGTTTCTCATAGTGCCAATAAAATTAAAAGCAACGTTTGACAAAACAGAGTTGTTCTATGGGAAGCAAAATTCTCTCTCACCAGGGATTTTCCTTGATAGAGGAAGACTACTACAAACATCTTCAGTTTTTTGTGTAAGTGATGTTTCAAGCTGAAAGAAAAATTGACCTGGTTTATATGAATTTACAGGAAAGTTTTGACAGGAAAGCTGCACATTAGATTTGTCTGAGTATGGCAAGCAATGCTCATTTTATTGGTAGCAATACAGAAAATGCAACTATCATTTTATTGCTTACCTCACTGTTAACTGTGCAGTTACATTGATTTTGGACATACACTTATAACTCCATGTATGATTATGGAGGTGC
This sequence comes from Aythya marila, assembly GCF_965140915.1. Taxonomy (NCBI): domain Eukaryota; kingdom Metazoa; phylum Chordata; class Aves; order Anseriformes; family Anatidae; genus Aythya; species Aythya marila. The sequence goes on along the minus strand of NC_139059.1, from coordinate 6,665,538 downwards.
ATATATATGTATCTCCATGCATACAACGTAAACACCCCCACACTCAAATTAACTTCCAGTCTGGACCACTCAGTGACGAATTAATTTAAAACCCATTTTTAGATACATTCAGAAATGTTTTTCAGGTACCAATTATTCTCATTCTGCAAATATACTAGACAGTTTTAAAAGGAAAGCAGTATTAATTAATAAAAATCAAAGGATGGGTTTCTACTTACAGTAGGAGTTTCCAGTTCTTGACAGTTAACCAAAGCTGCTGACTGGCTGTCTGAGCTCTGATAACATCTCTCCACAGGATCATGAGATCTGGCTTCAGCAGGCTGAAATGGTGGTAGCAAGGGAATAGCCTGGCGTATAGGCTCCCCAAGTTTCTTAGCACTGGAACTCAAACCGTCTTTTTGAAGTTCATCAGTATGAACAAACTCCGTTGATCCTTAAGAGACAAATATAAAGAACTTGAAGCATTATCTAATCTATTAAAGCAGAATGTTATTTTTAATATATTCTACATATATTAGATGGATGTTTAAGTATCTAATGGTAACTACAATCTTTGTTGGATTATACAGAATAGCACTGTAAGATTTTTATGCCTTTCTATGGTACTTTTTTTTTTTCCTCTGTTTACAAAGTTGCATACTGCAGGCCCTCCTTGTTTTACCACTTCTCAAAGAGCATCATGTTTTTCCATGACTGTAGAACATATTGTTCTCAGAATGTAGCTATATGCCTACCTGGTAAATACCTTCTGATTGGGTGTTATTTTCCCCAAAAAGATGGTCATTTGAGACACATGCTGGGGAATTCCTAACAACTTGCAGGAATTCTGAGCATTGACAGAGCCATACTCATTAGAGGCCAGGGACAACTGGAGATGGCTGCCATCTGTCAGAATGATTCACCCAAGATAATCTATTCATCACTGTCCTTAAGAACAGCATGAAATCCCCCTGTAGAACATGATTTTGGATGCTAGAATCTTCCAAGAGAACTTTTTACTTTCTGTATTTCACAAATTGAACCACAAAAAGGGGAGGAAAAAAAAAAAAAAGAGCTGAAGCTGAGCTGATACCTAGCTAAGCAGAAATACCCTAGACTATGTGAACTTCAGCCTCTGGGACAATAAAATATAAAGCATAATGTTTCTGAAGAACTTTATTTATTTATTTATTTTTAAAAATATAGCTAGAGTGCTTCTAGCCATGAGTAAAGCTCTTTTCCATGTTCCCTTAGTCAGAATCAGGTAGGTTAGATGTGGAGACTGGGTACTTACCATCTTCTTTTTCCTTCACAATGGCCTTTTCAGCTTGAGAGAACTGTCTAGATACTGTTGCAATAACCTCTGAGTTTTTTAGTTCTTCTATATCCTTCCTCACTTCTGCTGATAACAATTCAGGAAACTGGAATTCTAGACATGGTGTTTGAAAAAGATCAAATTAAAAACTATAAAGCATTTTGTTATGAGATGTTTAGACAGACAACTTTCTTACTAGGTATAATTAGTAACTTGACCTCAGCGATCCATACTATGACCAAATGGCAAGCATTAAAATAAGTCTGACTTAATGTCTACTTGTACCTTCATTCTCTAATACTAATTCATAATATTTTTTTATGCTTCCACTTGGAAAAATTAGTCACCAATAGGAATGTCACTGAAATAGGAATGGGCTCCATTTAAATGATGTGCATATTATTTGTTCAAGAGCCATCCATAATATTACTAAGTGACCCACACTTCTAACATCTCCTTTAAAAATGAACTTAAAATTGTCATTTTACTATTTTAAATAATACTCTTTACACTGCAAATTAAAAGCTTCAGAAATCTCTTAATCTTCTGGGAAAAAAAAAATCTTTGTAGGGAAGACTGAATTAGAAGTCAAACAACAAAACCTTTATTCAGGTAACGTAGCTCAGCAGCCATGAAAAAGTCTCAAATACCTACTCTAGGAAATCCACATTCTAACTCCAACAAGATCAACTGCAGGTAGGTACTTTCCTTACTGTATGATTTTTATTTTTTATTTTTTGAAAAATAAGAATTTAAGATAGTATTTGTTTGGAATAACATTAAATAAAAAGGTGAAAAGTGCTGGTACCTCAAGCCTACATAACAGTTGTTTAAAGGCTATGCATTGCTCTTTAAATGTGTATTTCTATATATGCATAAGTATGACTTATCAGAAGCATAAATACTTAAATTTGAGGGAAGTTTCAAAAGAAAGGGACGTTTGATTTTGTTACTTATTTACTGTGATTCATTGACATATTTAAACTGCCTAACAGTTTTACTATCTGCAAAGCCTATAAATATTACTATAGATTATTTTTTTTAAATATATATTTACCCAAACTCACCTTCCCGTCTCTCTGAGAACGAATGAGCAGTATCTCCAAGTCTAATTAATTCACTGGTAGATTCTGATCCATCTACATCACGGGACGGAATGAAAAGTTCTGACTGGGAACTAAAAGGAACATGAAGTGGCAAAATATTTACTCTAAAAGTCTTTGCCTCTTCAGTCCACAAGGTGGAGCTGCAAAAGAGTCCCAGCTCTACTTCAGTTAGCTTCTATAGCACAGGACATCAGAGGCCTGCTTCCACAAAACAAACCAATGCAGAAGTCATAAAGATAGATCTAATGCAGTTTAACTAAAATGTGATCATTTAAAACTGCGACAAAGGTTTGAACCAGTCTCATTTCACATGCAAAGTAAGATTAAGGGAAACAAAATGCCATCAGCATTCTTCATAGCCAAAAAAGTTCTAGACATCTCTTGTTGCCTAACCAGAAAGATGTAATTAGTACATTTCCTACTTGCATAGTATTGAAAACTACTAGCTGTTCTATAGATATACAAAAACAGTAGTCAATTACTGTATAAATACTTAAAGTGTTCAGAGTTATTCTTACCCTGAAACTGATGAAAGTTTTGAAGGCAGCGTAAGTTGACCACCATTGCTTTCCAGCTGCTCTGGAGATACGATTTGAATTTTGTTATTGGGCGGCTCATTTATCTCAACTGTTAATAATAAAGAGGCATTAATTTTCAGGAAAACTAATTCTATGCATAAACTAACATATTATTACCAATATTATCAAAATAGTTTAAGAGTAATAAAACATAATAAGGATGATATCTAAAATTATGAACTTTCTTCTTCCTCAAAATTAAATCCTGTACTTATAACTAGAAAAATCAGAACCCCTACCACACAAGTGAAGCAGAAAGATTACATTCTCCAATTCTCACCTTTTAACAAGTTTTGGGAAAAAATATATTTTTTTTCATAATTACTGCTCAAGAAAACACTGAATGTAGTTACTCAGTTTGGCCTCCAAATTCCAGCCCTCCCCCCCTGTGGTCAGTGTCAGTCTCTCTCCTCTTCTGCGTTGCCATGGTCATAAAGATGGCAAAAACACCAAAGAAATCTTTGTTACATTGGAAATACTTTTTTTTTGATCTTGGGCACCCCAAAACAAGGCTTCACAAAGCTTGCATTTTCCAGTGGTAATCATTCCCTGTAGGTGCTATTGAAGAGAACAGCAAAGGAATGGTTTTTATCTACTCTGGGAGCTGTATTCTGTCCATGAGTACTGAACTGTGAAGAACTCTGGTCACAAGAACTTCAAGCCCTTGGCAAGCTGACTTGATAGCAGACAAACAGGAAAAAAAAGTAAGCAGCTGTCCATAATACTGTATTATCAGAACACGATACCTTAAATTTGGACATCTGTCTATTCACTCACCTCCGTTCTGAGAAGAGGATTCACTGACTTCTTCTGTAAGATACTCTAATAAGCCATCAAATATTTCAAGGAGGTTTTTGATAGATTCCCTTTCTCCTTTCACAATGTTCTCACCTTAAGAGAAGGTAGTGCCACACATTAATAATCAGTACTTCTACTAATTATTAGAATAAAAATAAGTTTGAAATTCTTAAAAAAAAAAAAAAATAATAATAATAATAATAATAATAATAATAATAATTCTGAAGACTGGAAATTCTTGTGAAGGTGTCAGCTCAAAGAAAAGCTGGTCACTTGTGTATGGCTACATGCATAAACTTAATATATCTTAAAAGCATCCTGAAGTTGCATATTTTCAGTTCTACTAATCAAAAGCTTACTGATGCTACAATTACTTCCACAAAAAATAATAATAGCACATACACACACACACACACAAATATATATCTAAAATACACAGGAATATTCTCAGAGAGGGACGCTATTACTATGCACTTAGGCATATTAGCGACAGCATCAACCACGTCTATGAACTGGCAAGAAGGATTACAAATATCAGCTATACGGTACTGTACAGTTACCAAGATAGAAAGAGGTACTGCATGTCAAGCAGTTTTCATTCTTTGCAGGCTATGTTATTCAAGGCTATAAATATGAATACTCAAAGTGATTGTGTGTGTAAAGGATAGACACGATGTGGTCCAAATCTTTTACACATCAAATATTAGAATTTGATATCAAGTTCGAAATTCAAGGCTCAGGTTTTAAAGCTCAGTTTCCAAGCTTAACTGTAAAATTCTATGATTCTGTGAAAATATTGAGCCAGTAAAAACTTCAGGTAGTGCTTTAGCAGACAAAGTGAGTATTACTGTTAACTTTCATGTTTCCTACAAATCTGTGTTACACAAGAGGACTCATATTTATTCTTGACTTTCTAAGTGTATAACCTGATGTCCACAGCAAGGATTCGGTGTTTTGATGACAGTCACTGCAGGTGAAAAGATCCTGCTGTACGATAGCCCGCTTTGTAACATATGGTTCTTATAAAGTGTTCAATTAAAACAAACATTCAGCTAGTGCTTGTCAATATTAAAATGAGTACTCACCAGTGATATGCGACAAGCTGACCTGCAAGTAGTCCAGTGCTAGAGAATCAATTACCGCTTGTACATTATGTGCATCATCCTCTTGAGTTCTAGGAGTAGCTATGAAATCTATTTAAAACAAATGCATACATTTTAGGCTACATAAATAGATAGTTTATTGCTTATATTTTTACTAAAATATTTTTACTTTTAAAATACTAACTTGTAAGTAAAAATTACTTGTGTTTTTGGTGAAAAAGCCCAATAATCATATGGTTGTATGAAATCTTTAATAAAAACTGAGCACAAACATGGAATATCCACTGGAAGGTGTGACGATTTTATCAGCTGTGATACTGAATTCAAAAATAGGGACTAGTTATATAGTTTTTCTCCTTCACTCCTAGCACATGTATCTAGTGAACAGCATTAAATTTGAATTACAGTTTGCCTTAAGGTCTTTTCCTTCTCTGTCAGCAACTAGCAGGACAGTCTTGTATTCTACTTAATTGGGAGCAACATTAATTATTTTCAGTTTTGGGCTTATATTAACAGAACTTCTACCTCCAACAGCTGGCATGTAGGTCAGTGCTATTAAATCTCCTGCAGCAAGGAGATGCTTAATGCTCCCCAAACAAAATAGTTTACCATAAAACAAGCAAATATGTAAATGTATAACTCCTGAACAATTGTCACTGTAGTAAAACGGACGTGGGCTAAACAAGAGTTAAATTGCAGTTTCTCTTAGCAGACTAGGTACTAAGCATTTTATAAGAACAGGATTTGATAGTAATGCTGCTTTAACAGAAATGAGTCAATTCACACCCTTCACAGGTATTAGCTTTAAGGCATAATTTTCATTAGAAAACATTCTACTGTAGCTGTATTACTGTGCTTCCCTTGCAGCTGCTGTTAATAGCAGTAAAAAAAAGTGTTACTTAAATCTGTTCAGAGAGTGAGTCTTATGTGTTTGTCTTAGAAATGATACAATACTTTAAAAACCCTATATATGTAATAAATACATTGTGCAAACTTGAATTTGTTCATTACAAAACATGCAGAGACAAGAAAAAGCATGTTTAGAAATTAATGTTCCCACCTGGTACTTTTTCCCCCAAGATTGATTCATAAAGACGAACAAACACATCAGCACCACATTCCGAGAGATGCTTTATGTTCTGGTTTATGTGACAGCGCCTTAAAAGTTCATTGGCAACATCAACCCAATCTATTAAGAAGTAAAACAGATTAACAACAGAACTGAAAGACACATAAATAAATACATGGTTACAGTGAAAGAAGTGGTTTTGACTCCACCATACATGGTTGATCACAATCACACTACCTCGATCACCCAAAGTATTGAACCAGTGCTATGCTTTCTGTCCCACACCCGATTTCCTCCACCCACACACAGCATGAGGGATGGCACACGCCACTATCTGCTTCAAGTACACAGCTGGAGCACAGCTGGAGCAGAGAGCCAAGGGGTACTTATGTATTAAGTACCACAGACTAGGCAGGCATTTTTCCTCCCAAATAAAGAAAAGCAAATTTTGATCTGGATGAGTAACTAGGAATTTCAAACCTTGTACAAAACGATAAAATAAGCACGGATGTTCCTTTATAAAGAATCAGAAATGACATCCACTTATAAAAAAAAAAAAAGCACACATCCTATAAACCCAGTTTTTCTCACATCCTTAGGCTATGATAACACTACGAACGTATGTATTTTTCATGTAAGTTTAAATTCAAGGACAATTTTATCAGCTCGCTGTTTAAGGATTACAAGAATATGGAGCTACTTCACTCCAGTGAGCACAGTAAGAGATGGATGCACACAGAGCTGGATTTTTCCGCAACTTTTGAGTACTGAATTCAAAGTGCTCTGAGGGACATGCTTTCTCTACAGATTTTTTTCCTCACCACCCAATTCAAATATCACCTTGGAAGAGAAAAAGTCTTCTTGTCTGTTTATCTCTATGATATCTTAAGATGTTTTTCCCTAGTTGTTGCTTTTGCAAACAATACAGTGTTTTTAGTAAGTACTGTCAAGGACTTCAAGTTACCAGAAAAGTCGTAAGACATTTTTTGAAGCAAAAAGAAAGTGCAGGGTTACTACAACAGACTGTTTTGTACTGTTTTTTCTTATAGAGGCAGGAAGAACAACTTTTCTGTCTCTTCATATAGATCCGGAAATCACTTTACAGTAACATTTTAATAACTTTTTAAAAAATAATAATGAGAGGTTCGAGGAGCATCTCCAGATCAGCCGGGCAAGCCCTAGAAAGCTTCAGCTACCATTCACCTCCAGCTTTATCTGTCTGAACTTGTCGCCAGAGAAAGGTGGGGGGAAGGCTATAAAATGCTTAAAAACCCATGACACAAGGAAAAAAAAAAAAAAAAGAACTTTAAGTGACGTGACGTCTGAACGGAACGGAAGGTGCTGCTATAAGGCCTAGTGGTGCCTCAGCCGTGAGGCCAACCTCACCGCGAGGCCCCCTCAGGAGGGGCCCGCGGGCGGGAGCGGGGCTCCCCCGACCGCCCCTACCTGCCCGCTCGGCGCTGCCCATGGCCGCCCCTCAGCGCCGCCCGCCTCCAACGGCCGCTGCGCGCTTCAAACGGCGCCTCCCGGCAGGCCCCGCGCTCACCGGGCGGGCGGGGCCTGGCGTTACCGGGCCCTGTGTGTACAGGGCTGTAGGGGCGGTGTTGTGGCAGAGCCGCGGTCGCTGTGGAAACAGAGCCGGGGGAGCCCGGGCTGGAAGCCAGGCCCCAGGGCGGGGCGCGGCCCCTTCTACCCCCATGACCCCCCCCCCCCTTCTTCTTCTCCTCAGGCCCTGGTCGTAGCGCCTGCCCCGTGTCAGGCGCCGGCTTCTGGCCCTCGAGCTCAGCCCAGGCCTCGCAGCCCGGCCCGGCCGCCCGAGCCTCCTTGGGCCGAGCTCGGGGCCTGGGCCATAAAATGGCGGCGCGGCCTCAGCGCCTGGCCCGCTGCGAGGCCTCGTCGGAGGTGTTCTGCCCCCATCGCACTGGACCCGGACGGGTTTTTCGTTTGACCCCCCCTCCCTCTTTTTTAGTTTGTTTTGTTTTGTTTGAGCATTTGCTTTTCTCAAAATAAAGCATGGAGGTCAGGTGGGGCAGGGGAGATTTCTAAAAACTTGTAGCCCTGGCCTGGGGTTGTTTGCGAGTGGGCAGTGATGGTGGCTGTACACTGACGGGGTTATTGTGTGGGTGGAGGCTCGTTGTAATTCTGTAGGCTGTGTAAGCTTGCCTGGGAAGTGCAGGGTAACAGTGACGTTCATAAGTGAAGGGGAGAACTCTTAAAAGTAAAATCTATGAGGTTTTGTCTAGAGAAGCTTAGTGTGCTGTTAAGTGCTAGAGTACAGGTTTTTGGAGGTGTTGAATGGTGAAAGCATGTAACTATCCTTACCAAGCAGCAGTATAGGGCATTGCTTAGGTATTCTGGAACTTCCATGTTGCATCAAGTCACGCAAAAATATAAATAATGGTGCCTTTTATCCTTCAGCTCCTGGAGCATGACAGAAGCAGCTGAGAACCTAATTGTGACTGTGGAAATAAATGACTGGCAGCAAGTAAACAGAGAAAATGACAGCTGTAATAGTCTGAGGACATAATTTGTAGGTATATAATTAAATGCACATATCACTTTAATAAAAACAAAAGAGCTTCTGCACATGGAAGCAAATGCACATCAGTACTTCTGAAATTAAGCATAGATTTCTGTTTGATACATATACAGCTTTGTGAAGTTCTTTTGATTTGCTTTGCGTATGTTTGCTCAAAGCAAGAACAGAAGAATCAACAAAGATGTTTAACTTGAAGGGGTGGAACAGAAATGAGGAAGTTTCTTTTAAAAGAGGAAATTAAAAGGAGTTACTTGCAGGCTAAAATGCATGCAAGCGAGGCGGAAATCATCAGAGACTCTGAGCTTTTGTTTATTTTTTTCAATTCTTCAGAAACTTAGCAAGGTTAAAGAGCGCAGTAACAGCAGTTATATATATACAAACAAAAAAATCAAGATGCGTTAAGCTAAATTTAATAGAGAAGATCTGATAATTTGCTATTAATTTTCACAGCCCTTACAAAAACTTTTTTCAAACTCATCAGAATGAGCAAGTCTGTACGATCAGTAGGTGAAGAGTGTTAGTTAAGAGGAATATTTTGGGAGATAAATCCATAGCTTGCTTCTTTACATCACTAACTCCTGTTGGAAAAAAAAAAAATGGAGGAGGATCCCCTATCAGAAATATACAGGGGACAATATTATGGAATCTAGTGAAATCCAAGTGCTGCTGAATTAACAACAACAACAAAAAAAAGATTGATCAGGTCGTATTCCTCCAAATTGCTTATCTGCTACAAATAGCATGTGACCGGTTTCATAAATTCATCTTAGAATAAGGAATGGGAAGAAATAACTGGCTTAAGTTTAATTCTGGGGAATCTGTAGTGAACTTCAGGCTAAAATGTATGCTCCTTATACCAAGGAAGCTGAAAATGCAGTAAACACAACTTCTAGACGCTAATTACCTGCCTGTGGAGATAAGCCATAATATTAAACTGGGAAAAAGCAAACTCAGCTTTCTCAAAAGCATTTATCTCACAAATCATGTGTTTTTTTTTTGCAAAAGTCAATAACTAGGTATATAGGACAGAACCTCGTTAATATAGCTGATTGTATATGTAACATATGGGAATATCCAAAAAGCTTTCAAAATGCTTTATTCAAGGTCTTATAAGGAAAAAAGATAAACTGATAAGATTTTAAAAAAGTAATTAAATCTCTTTGTTGATCTGCAGTTAAAAGGCAAAAACTGTATAAATAAATAGACAATTTTCATAACAAAGTTCAATACACTTAGAAGTGATGTAAAGATGTTTAATAAGGGCCTTATGTTTTAAATACACTACCCAATATATCAACGGTTGAAGCTGGCTGAGGAGTGTCTGAAAGTTTTCATGTTACTGACCAAGTGAAAATACGCCAGATGAAGAGTGGATAAAAAGTAGTATATGTGAAGAAGGAACAGCTGCTACTATTCACTGGGTTACTTTTGAGGAAGAGATTGTGGAAATACCTAGTACTAATCTAAGAAAAAATAACAATAAAATAATAATAAAAAAAACCACAATCATTAGGAAATAATACATGCTGGATTGAAAACATCAGTATGCCTTCCTATGTAAGTCTGTATGAAGGCCCAGATCTTGCATACTGTGTGCACTTCTTGTCACTAAAGTGGCAAGGTTTATCATAAGTGTGGAATTGCTTTTAAAGGAGAAAAAGAAATAGACTTCAGTTTTGGCTTATAAATGAGGTGACTTAGAAGATATTAATGTACAGAAATTGTACAAATAATTAAATAGAAATTAATTATTCACTGTTTAATAACTTTGTTTTGTATTCCCTTGTTGTTATCTGGCAACATTATCGAAAACGAAAGGAAATATTTTCCAGGTAGTGTATGATTAAACTCTGAAGTATGTTGTCATGGTATGTTAGAAGCTAGCATGAATAAAACAAAAACGGGAGGGAACATACGTAACTGTTAAGATAGTGATTTTTGTCTTAGAAGAGCCTTAAGGCATGGATTGCGAGCAGGTGGGAGGATACACCCGGGAGGGCTGTTACAGCATTTCCGACCTTGTGTTGTGTTTGTTTGCCTTGGCCGCTGCTGGGAGCAGCGGCAGGCAACATGGCTGATTCGGGTTGGGGTTCGAGCTGCACCTTTTGTGCTCCAACCCACAGGTGGCAAGGCACCGGAGCCCCCAGCCAAGCAGGGCAGGGCAGCAGCACCGCAGCCGCCTCAGGTATTTTCTGCTCGTTACCCCCGCGCTAAGCAGCCTTGTCCTTCAGTGCCTCAGTAGCCACGCTCCTCGTGACCTTCGAACCGCCTTCCTGTGTCATCGGGCGATCAGAAGGGAGTTACTGTTTCCAAGTGCGTGTGTTTATGACTTTTTATGACTTAGGCAGCGCCCCGCGTGTACCCGCACAGGCCGCTGGCGGAGCGCTGCCCCTCAGCTCCCCCGTCGCCTCAGGCCGCCCCCAGCGGCTCTGCGCACGCGCAGCCCGTCGCGCGCTTCTCGGGGCGGTGACGGCAGCGCTGGCCACGCCCCCGAGGGGAGGGGAACTTCCGGCCGGCCGCGCCGAAGCCGGTCAGTCGGCCGGGCCGCGGCCACGCCCACAGGGGAGGGGGGCGGGGACTGCGGCCGGCCGGGGCCGCTTACATAACAGCAGGGGCGGGTTCTGCGCCTGCGTCACGCGGCGGCTCCCGGCGGCCTTTGCGGCGGCCGCTATATAACCGGCATCCGGGCGGCGAGGCGCCCCACAGTCAGTGGCCCCCCGACGACGGCGCAGGATCCTGCCGTGCCCCTCGGCCGCCCTCTGTAGTCACCGGGACCGCCTCGCCCACCGCCACCATCGCCATGCCCGGGTATTCCAGCGACAGGGACAGAGGGTGAGTCCGGGGGCCCGGCCGGCGCTAGCCGCCGCCAGCGTCCGGACTCTTGAGCCCGACCGCGGGGGGGTTGGCTGCGAAGCCGCCTAAAATGGCGGCGAGCCCCGGGGGCTGGGCCCCGCAGCCCTTCCCCTCAGCTCTCTCCGCCTCGAAGTTTCTGGAGCTTCGCAGCGGGCGGCCGGGGGAGGGGGAGCGGCCCCAGGAGCCCCCGAGCGGCGCTGGGGGCGGGCTCCGTGCGCGGTTGGCCGCGGGACCCGCTCCGGGCGCCTCGGCGCAGCCCCGGCCGCGTACCGGGGAGGGGGGGGCGCACCCTGGGGGACCCGAGGCCCCTCGGGGACGTGCCCCCAGCACGGGCGGGCCCCGTCGGGCTCCGTTCCGCATGCCACCCCCCCCGTTGGGGGGGGGGGGCCGGTCGAGGTTTGTGGGTCAGTGGGTTGGCCGGGCGCTCCGCCGACGGCGGGGGCTCGGGGAGCCGTGGGTAGGGCGGTTCCCGCTTCCTCCCTGCCTCTCCTCATGGGGGACGGCGGCTGTGGCGGCCGCTGGCAGAAGCCGGCCGGCTCCCGCTTTGTGTTGTGTAAGCGGATGTTAATGGCCGGCCCCGCCATGCGGTGACTGAGGGGAAATCAAAATGCCGGCTGCTGCTGCTGCCTTTGTTCCTCCTCCTCCTCCTCCCCCCGCCCAGCTCCGACTCTAAAATGGCAGCGGCTGGAAAATGTGGCGTAGACAGAAATGAGAGACAAAGGAAACAGCGCTGGCAGGAAGCAGCGGCCACTCAGCCCGGTCCCCTCTGGGAGCGCTGTGTAGTGTGGAAGGATCGCTCCCAGTTCGTAAAAATTGGGGAGCCGTCGGGGCAGGGGAGGGAGCCCCGTGCTTGGATCTGGTTTAGCGCTCCTCAGCATGCGGCTTTGCTTCGCATCGAGCCTCAGGGATGCCAGAACAGGCTTTTGAGACAAGCCTTTTCAGAACAGAGGGGCCTGACCTAAAATGTAAACAGAAGATGTGTGGTCTCATAAAGTTTGCTTACAGAGAGAAGTCTGTACTTTAAAATACATTGAAAAAACGCTTATGGTGAAGTTGTTCCGAGGTTTTATAACAGACCCTGCCCACTTTCTGCAGGCTGATACAATAGGAGTGTCACTTGGGTAGGAAACCATTTTGATCATGGAGTAATACAGATGTGTTAACATTCTTACTTTGCAACTTGCAAGTAGGCCTTGTAGCTTCATCTTAAGAAAACTGCAGGGTAATGTGTTACCGTAGCTTTTTGACTAGAAAGATAAGCAAATTATGGCATCCACAACTTTAATGTGTTTTGGAAGTTTAAGTATTACGTGGATAAGGTTGATAAATCAGAATTGTAAAGTCACACAGCAGATTACAAAGATAACAGTTAAGTTGTGGAGGAGGAAGAAAAAGACCAGAAAGTTTCTTTCGGTTTTTATATTATGTTATGTTTTTCTCTAGGTTTGGAGCACCTCGTTTTGGAGGAAGTAGAGGTGGACCTCTTTCTGGGAAGAAATTTGGAAACCCTGGGGAAAAACTTACCAAAAAGAAATGGAATTTAGATGAACTGCCCAAATTTGAAAAGAACTTCTATCAAGAACATCCTGATGTAGTTAGACGTACTGTGGTATGTACCCTATCCAACTCATGCAAAAGTAAATAAGTACAAACATGCTGAGGGTCATAGGGCCCAGTAGGCTTGGGGGTGGGAGTAACTTAAATAACTTTGGTATCAAAGCTTATTTCCAGTAATGGGATTTTTCTTTTGCAGCAAGAGGTTGAGCAGTACAGGTCAAGCAAAGAAGTCACAGTTAGGGGCCATAACTGTCCAAAACCAATAATAAACTTCTATGAAGCCAACTTTCCTGGTAAGTGAAGAAAGCCATAGTGTTTGTTTCTTGTAAGCTTGATTAACAAAGTGTGAGTTAATACGTTTTAATTTTCTCTTGAAGCAAATGTTATGGAAGTGATTCAGAGGCAGAACTTTACTGAACCAACTGCTATCCAAGCACAAGGATGGCCTGTTGCCTTGAGTGGATTGGATATGGTTGGAGTTGCACAGACTGGATCAGGGAAAACGCTGTCTGTAAGTTTCAAGTAGTGTGGAGTATTGTTGGCTTTCGGCAGTGGAAGTACAGTGCGGTGTACAGCAGGCAATCTTGAGAAGAGACACTAATAGACATTTTCTTTTCTTCCAAACAGTACTTGTTGCCTGCTATTGTGCATATAAATCATCAGCCATTCCTAGAGCGTGGAGATGGACCTATTGTGAGTATTTCTAAATGAAAGAGGAACATAATTGCTAGAGAAGTTGACTTTTTTGCAGTCCAATTATCCATGCCCATGAAAGTGTGTAGCTTCACTAGTGTTTCACTGAATAAAAGGGTGCCATGTTTTGGTGTTCTCCCAAGAACATTCCATAAGCCTTGATTTGATTCTGTAAAGCTTTATAGGATAGGGCTAGATGTCCCACTTTGGAAGTTGCTTTTCACTGGAAGCTTGTGAGTTTTGGGTATCTTCCCACCTAAGACGTGTGGTTGTTTGGTAATTGTTCTACTTAATGGGTTCTACTTAACTTATTTTTGCTTGTTTGGGCAACTCAACTCTAGTCATTCCAGCAATGAAGTGCTATATAATGAGCTTCTGATTTAAAGCTTACATAAGACTAGAAACTTAGGAAGTAAATATGGAACTAAAAGCTGGGCATCTTACTTCCAGTGTCTTGTGCTGGCACCAACTCGTGAACTGGCTCAACAAGTGCAGCAAGTAGCCGCTGAATACAGCAGAGCATGCCGCTTGAAGTCTACATGTATTTATGGAGGTGCTCCAAAGGGACCACAAATTCGTGACTTAGAAAGAGGTATAGATAAGTTTTAAGGCATCTTGTGAAAACTGTGAGACTTTCACTGTGAAAATTATTTCAGCTGACTTACTGTTTGTTTTTTAGGTGTGGAAATTTGCATTGCAACACCTGGAAGACTTATAGACTTCTTAGAAGCTGGAAAGACCAATCTCAGGAGGTGTACTTACCTTGTTCTTGATGAAGCTGACCGGATGCTTGACATGGGATTTGAACCTCAGATCAGAAAAATTGTGGATCAGATAAGAGTGAGTATAAGTGGTATTTGTTGGCATTCCAGAAACAAATGGCACTGTTAAATGAAACAAGGATATCTCAGTTAACTCAGATTTGTCTGGATAGACTTGATTGGGCATTTCACTGAATCTTGTACTGATACAGTCTCTTTCTCTAGCCTGACAGGCAAACTCTGATGTGGAGTGCCACATGGCCAAAGGAAGTAAGGCAGCTGGCTGAAGACTTCTTAAAAGAATATGTACACATCAACATTGGTGCATTAGAACTGAGTGCAAACCACAACATTCTTCAGATTGTTGATGTGTGCCATGATGTAGAGAAAGATGACAAGTAAGTAGTTAGTGGCAGAACCTTCAGCAGGCTTTTTTAATGGTTAATTTTAGATTACGTATTAACTCAGGTGAACTTGTCTCAGCGGATTTTTTGACACCAGTCTGATACCCCTAAGAAAACTCTATGTTGAAAATGAGGCTGGCAAAGCTGGCAGCAAAGTGATTGTATAGTGTAAGTAATGAAAGCTCTAACTACCATGTCTTCATGACAGGCTTATTCGTCTGATGGAAGAAATCATGAGTGAGAAGGAAAACAAAACAATAGTTTTTGTGGAAACCAAAAGACGCTGTGATGATCTTACCAGAAAAATGAGGAGAGATGGGTAAGTCTAAATAGTACTAAATAGTAGCTTGAAATGAAGTGAGCTACCCCACTAGGGCCGAACATGCTCTCGATACTTCATGAGTGACCACTTAAAACTATGGTGCCAAAACTGACACTGCACCGAGTGTTAGCTGAGATGTTAAATCCAGAAGCTGTTTAGAACTTGTTGGTAACTGACTAATGGAAGTACTCAAGGAATGTTTTGAAGTTGATAATCTTCTGTATTTTCAGATGGCCAGCAATGGGTATTCATGGTGATAAAAGTCAGCAGGAACGAGACTGGGTTCTAAATGGTAAGTACTTGAGCAATTTTGGTAAGCTCTATTTGTTACTTGATACATGAAGAAACTGATGAGAGTTGCTTGTGTTACAGAGTTCAAACATGGAAAAGCACCAATCCTGATTGCTACAGATGTTGCATCCAGAGGTCTAGGTTAGTAAAACTCGTAATGCCAGTTGCCCAAAGTTATTTAAAGAAAGTCTATTGCTTTCTTTAACCTCTGCATTTTTCTAAGTTTTCTTCACATAAAGGTGCAGTCTTTGTGGCAAGGCCTAGGCATGACAATCGGAGGACTCGAGGGGGATGGAGGACTAGTGGAAATGATCGGCTGGCTGCTTCCAGTCAAATAGAGAGGTGAAAGCTGAGAGCATTGTGTGCCAGTAATCTTCAAAAGGCAAAGATCATCCTTTAAACTACTACCCCATAAACTGTTCTCTCATGAAATAAGCAGTCTCATTCACAGTTCACTTTGCCCTGGTATTTCTCTTCTCTCCATGCTTTGCATGATTTGCCATGGTGCAGTACTGTTAGTTTTGTGCATACTGTCTGCTGTGATCTGTGGGTCTTTGAATTTCAGTGAGTTTGCTGAAATGTCGAAGAAAATAATTACAATGTTCAATGAAATTTTTTTTCAACCATGAAATGGAGAGAGCAGCTTTAAAATGTACTAAGCCTTGTACAAATTGGTGAGTACTGGCACATGAAATCTGAGAAAAAGTCCACCTCTCACTTTAGCAAGTGGGGCAGGAAAGCAATGGCTTTTCTAAATGCCTTTGAAAGTCGAAGTTCCTCCACCTATATGTAGTCGTCATGTCGAGACCTGCCAGAGAGAGAGACACATTCTCAAGTGAACCCTGGCTTCTTGGAAGCGCTTGCCTAGACGAGACACAGTGCATAAAAACAACTTGGTGACTTTTGGGGGACAGGTATGTTTTTCTTGCAGCTGCAGTTCAAAGGTCTTGGCAAGACGAGCAGTGTGGCCCTTTTTTTTTGAGCTTCTGATGAGTGTGTATGTGAAGGACCTTGTATGTTTTTACTCTAAGGTCCTCAAATGAGCACATGAAGAGGCTGCTGTGAGCTTTAGTGGCCCTACTGCAAGAAGCATTCAGATGTCACTTGATGATTTGTAAAGGGGACTCTTGAGTTGGGAATGACAAGCAAATGCATACTCCTTTATGGTAAGGTTTTGGATCACAGGGTGGGTGATAAGACGGGAACAGACGGAGTGTGCATAACTTTCTCTTCCACAATATTCATGCAGAAATGGATAACTCTAACACTGTTCTTTGCAGCCATTATTTAATTTAAAGTGCTATTGTCTAACGTTTATCTTCGATTTGGCTGTTGTGGTGTGCAAAACTTTGTACCTCGCTTTTTGCCACACTGCAACGCTTTACAGATGTGGAAGATGTGAAATTTGTCATCAATTATGACTACCCTAACTCCTCAGAGGACTATATCCACCGAATTGGACGAACTGCCCGCAGTACCAAAACAGGCACAGCATACACATTCTTTACTCCTAACAATATTAAGCAAGTAAATGACCTCATCTCTGTGCTTCGGGAGGCTAATCAAGCCATCAACCCCAAATTGCTTCAGTTGATTGAAGACAGAGGTTCAGGTAAGTGCTGTTGTCAGGCATGGTGCATAGCTTTCTTCCCAGAACAAACTGGAAGCTTAATTTACCTTTCCAGCCTCCCCAAAATGGACATGGAAGGTAGCTTATTGGGCAGTTATGGTGACTTGACTAGCAACAACAAAACTGCCTGCCCCCAGTGTTCCATGTGCTGTGGAGCATCTTTTAGTGAGCATTGTTCTCATGCTGCTGCTCATGTTACAGCAGTAGAGTGCATGATTCCACAGTGGTTAGAGAAAGGAATCTAGCATGTCTTCATATAATTCAGTGTGCCTAAGTGGAGTCCAGTTAGTAACTGGAAAGCTTTCTAGTAGACTTGCCTTGCTTGGGGCAGGAAGTAAATATCATTACTAGCTGAACTCACTGGGTGGTACATGAAATGTAGTTTCTATCGTGTGTGTGTGTATATGTATATATAACTATGTCTTGTCTCTTTAATAGGTCGTTCCCGAGGTGACCGACGTGACAGATATTCTGCGGGCAAAAGGGGTGGATTTAGTAGTTTTAGAGAGAGGGAGAATTTTGAGAGAACCTATGGTGCACTAGGAAAGAGAGACTTTGGAGCAAAAGCTCAAAATGGGGCCTACACTGCCCAAAGTTTCAGTAACGGAACTCCTTTTGGAAATGGTTTTGCAGCTGCAGGCATGCAAGCTGGCTTCAGGGCTGGTAACCCTGCGGGAGCTTACCAGAATGGCTATGACCAGCAGTATGGAAGTAACATTGCAAATATGCACAATGGCATGAACCAACAGCAGTATGCATATCCTGCCACTGGTGCTGCTCCTATGATAGGTTACCCAATGCCAGCAAGTTATTCTCAATAACTTAGTGTATTTAAATGTCTCAGTTTTTTTCATAATTGCTCTTTATATTGTGTGTTATCAGAACAGGATAGTTATTTAAGAAATGGGAAACGCAGAAATGACTGCAGTGCAGCAGTAATTATGGTGCACTTTTTCGCTATTTAAGTTGAATATTTCTCTACATTCCTGAAACAATTTTTAGTTTTTTGTACTAGAAAATGCAGACAGTGTTTTCAAAGTAAATGTACAGTGATTTGAAATACAGTAACAGAAGGCAGTGCATGGCCTTCCAATAAAGATATTTGAAGACCGAATTTTCTTTCAGATGGCAATTTTCTCAACATGTGCACAACTTTACATTAATGGAATGTCAAATGTTTTTATATTAAATTCTAGAAAGGTTTCTCAACTGTGTCTGATTAAACATTTAAGCTTATATAAAACCAGCCTTGCCTTGATTGGGCTAGATTGCTTAGCATGGCAGGCTCTATTTGATGGGGAAGAAATTTAAAGCTGGTTTCTGAATAAGTCAGAAACAGTACTCTTCCTCGTCTCATTAGCATAGGGCCAGTTTCTGGAAAAGATCCATTGGAGTAATGGTATAGCTAGAAGTCTTGCTAACCAAAACTCTGCTAAAGTGGTGTTGCTAATGAGCTTCTGCTACAAGTGTAGGAAGCTTTTTTGCAGCACCGTAACTGTTGCATATGTGCAGACTAGGCTTGAGTGTAATGTGTCTACAGCTGTCAGGCCTTGTGAGTTAGCATGCAGGCTTACTATGAGCTTCAGAGAAATGGGAAGATCCTAGCATTAAAATTTCAAATTATACTTAAACTGGTATTGAGCAGTGATTTTTTTATTAAAGTGGGGGGAGGGAAGTGGGCTGTTCATCAGTGAAGATGATGAATCTTTATCAATATTCAGTACATGCACTAATAACTCATCTCAATGCACTGCCCATGCTCAGTGGGCAACTGTTCTAAAGCATTTCCTTCATTAGGAGCCTATCTGGCAACAAGCAAAAAAGCCTTGATCCTAGTTTAAAGTGCTTAATGCTTTCATGTACAGTAGCTTAAAGTTCCACTTACTACTGATCTTCAGCTCCCTCTTCCCACTTACTGGTAACTGATTAGTTTTAAACTTAATGCTTAACTACCACTTAATGCATTACAGTTGAATCTGCCTATAAAAGTCAGGTCAAGATTCTATCTGGGCTATTGTGAATCCAAATCCCTAACTTCAAGTCTCTTGAACTTCCATTTTCTTCTGCCTGTGCTTTGCTCTTGGTGACTTTCCTCTGAGGCTAAGCTTGTGATATTCTTAACTACACTGTAATCCATAATCCATTTTCTTATATGTTTGTCTGGTGGAATTTCATTACTTGATGGTATTTTCTGTGATTATTTGTTGTTGCTATGAGAGCTTCAACAGAAGTCCCATAATACTACAGTAAACTTAAAGCTGTAGTTAGTAATGTAGAAAGAATGTTAATTAACTTTGCAAAGCTAAATCAACTGTGGTGGAAGGAAAAAATAGGCTCCTTTCCCCTTTAGAAGGGGGATAGCACTGAAACTGTTAAATCTGTTTCATTTTAAGTTTAAAAGTAGCACTGTTTAAAAAGTGGGAGAGATGCTACCTAGTAATATTTCTGATACTGTTTTTTAAAGGTCAGTAGATTTCTGGTGGGCTTAGACAGAATCAGACATGGATGAAATATTTTTGAGTTCTGACTATCTTACTGGACTCAGACATGTCTAAAACCATTTCTGAGACTTTTTTTCTATCCAATAAGGATATCATCCTGTGAAAGGCCTCTAGTTTTATATCCTCTCTTTACAAAGGGACATGAGGTAGGGTAAACCTGCCCCCACAGGAGGGCCTTGCTGTAAGGAAATCTCTCCCCTTAACATTTGCACATAAAATGAAAATAAAATACTGACTAAACTCTTGGAACTAGGGCTGCATTGTGGTGGGCTTGCATGAGAAATGAAGTTCTATCTAGCAGGATTTTCTGTACTAGGTCAGGGTAGCAGGCTTTAACAGGGCATTCCTTTCTCCCTGGACTGGCAGCAATTCCAGCTGCCCCACTGGCCTAGTAATGCCTTGTCTTTTTCAATTCTCTGTCTGTTCCTTCTCTGCCTTTTGGGATTTGGGTGTATGTTAAAGAGCGGATGTTGAGATAATCCCAGCTCCTGGGGATTTAGCATGCATGATTTTTTTCATTGCAGCTAGTGCAGAGCGGTATCTCCTCTTTAAGCTCCACCTTCTGGCAGTGGTACAGAATCGTGATTAAGCATGTATGGAAATTTCCATTGCTCTGCTGTTGGGCTGGGCTGCTAGCTGCAAGCTCTTACTATGCTAACAAGCAAACTTTGCCCCCTCCACGCTGCTAGCTGAATATACTGCAGTAATATTAGATTTCACGTCTGCAGCTTTAACTCGTTAGAAAGCTGTTATGTTGCCTTAGACCACGCACATCAACGTGTAGCTGTTCTCAAGCGATCCACATTTGGCTTTTTTCCCTAGAAATCTCCCTGGGTACATACAAAGAACTTGATGTGTCAAGGACAAATCCCTAGAGGATTCTTCCCGCCCCCTGGCGATCACAGCCTGCCCTCGCTGAGGGGCGCCGAGCCGGGGTCCCGGCGGGCAGGGCTGGGGCTGAGCCCAAGGGCACAAAATGGCGGCGGCGGCGGCTGAGGGCACGGAGCGGGAAGCGGGAGGGAAACACGGCACCCAGTGCGCATGCGCAGTGCTCGCTGCCTTCCCCCCCTCATCCCCCGGGTCGTGAGGGAGGCGCTGGGCGGGAAGATGGCGCTGGGCGGCAGGCGGGTGGCCCGCTGTGGCAGCGCGCTTCGCCTGGGGCGGCCGCCGCTGAGGCGGCCCTACGTGGCGGCCGGCAGCGAGGAGGAGGAGGGGGAGAACGAGGAGGAGGAGCAGCAGCGGCAGCTGCTGGAGCTGTGCAGGCGGCGGCGCTTCCTGCGGGGAGGCGCGGAGCCGCGGCCCTGGCGCTCCTACCTCAGCGGCTGCCACCCGGGCTTCGGGCCGCTGGGCGCGGCGCTGCGGGGCAACCTGGCGGAGCAGTGGTGGCACTCGGCGCTGGCCCGCAGGGAGCAGGTGTTCGCCGTGGATTCTCCGCTCCACGGCAGCCACAACGCCGGCGTCCCGCAGGCCCGCGATGCCCTGCGGCTGCTGAGCTCCGAGACGCTCCGCCAGGTTGTGCAGGAGCCGGCCGGGCCCGCCCTGGAAGAAGCGCTGGGCAGCGCGGGGACGCTCCGGGAGACGCTGCTGCCCGGTACGGCCCCGCCAGCGCCGGGGTGAGGCGGCTCTCGGGGCTCCGTGCCCCCTGCAGGCCAGCTCCCGGCCTTAATTCATCCTCCCGTTATGTCAGCGCGCTGGGAAGGTCCGGTCTGCACGCTGCGAGAGCGTGGCTTTCTCAAGCACCTCAGCAGCGTAAATGTCCTAATGTGCACTTGACACTTTGCCCTGTAATTAGGGGATAGGCCCGCTAAAGTCACGGTTGCCAAAGTACCCGGAGGTACGGGCTGTGCGTGAGCTGCTGAGCTGATGTCTGCAAAACATGAAACCTAATTAGATTGCACATATAGACACTATCTATGGCATTGTGATCTTCAATCACTGTCATTGCCTTCATTTCCTATTGTGGATAAGCTAACATACTATTAATTCTCAGTATAATTAAAAAATTGAAGATTTTCCTCTGGCTACTAAAACTAATTATTTGTCTTTTGGCAGGTGTTTTGGCACAATATGTTAGCTGTTTAGAATTTGCAAACAAGAGATTGCCTTGTGGCCTTGCTGAAGTTGGAGTATGTTTTCACTCTATTCCAGACAGTGAGCTACACAACAAAAACCTCAGAAGGTAGACTAATAAAGATCAACTAATCCCTTATAGTACCTAAATAAGCTATGTACAATTGTTTCAACTTTTGAATTTGTTTTTTGAATACTGTCTCTTGCTTTTCCCCTGTTGTTTTTGAAGGAGTTAACTTGCTGACCTTGCTATTGTTTAAAGAATAGGCGAAAGGACTACCTCTTTGCTTGCATGGTTTAGCTCTCCTAGAACTGCAGGACAGTGGCTCGACTACTGGTTGCGTCAGAGACTGCAATGGTGGAGAAAGGTAACAGCAGTGTACAGATGGCAAATCTTGGCTTGCCCCTTTATTTTTCAAAGAGAGGGGAAATAGACACCCTGTTAAGTTTTTGGCAGATGTTGCCAATTTTTATCACTAAAATATATTGTATTTCTTGCAGGAAACAAACAAGCAAACAAAAAGACAAATTTAAGTTTTTAAATTTGTAGTTTAAGTAGTTTGTAACAGACTTGCAGAAAAGCAAGTGTTTTGTGTTTATAAATGACTTGAGATCAAAGAGCTGTGGAACAATTGATTTGGGTTGTAATTTATTTAAAAAAATGTGCTGCAAATTATAGGCTTTACATCTGGCTTTACAGATTTGGTTTGTTAATTAGTAGAGTTTGCACAATAGTAGAACACATCTTATATCTTCAATTTTCAGTTTGCAGTAGGCCCATCTAACTTCAGCAGCAGTGACTTTCAGGATGAAGAAGGAAGAAGAGGATTTAACTTGCATTATAACTTTCCCTGGGGAAAAGAAACAATAGAAACACTGAAGAACCTTGGTGATACTGAATTGTTAGAGATGTATCCAGGGGATAGATCAAAATTACTGGTAAGCTTTAACTTACTTTATTGAGAATCTTTTTATTATAAAGATGAGAGGAATAATTTATTTGAAGAGGTGGTTGTTTAGCATGTGACTGTCTTATTCTTCTGTGGTAAAATCTGTATAATTCTGCTGTCAGACCTTCATTGGCAGATCTTACTGTCAAAAACAGATGAAATAGTTTTTTCATGGAGTTACTTATTCTAAGTTAGCAACGAACTATATACTTTTCCCCAGTGTTAAAAAGTTATCTAGTAATGGTTACGCTTCAAGATTGCTGGTAACCTTAAAATATATGTGTGATTGTAACATATATCTGAATGTAACAAGGGTGCTTGAGCTCAATGCCTCATTATACATTTAAAGTAAACAAGAGGCCAGTTGAGACAGACTTTGAAGTATCTCTTGATTGTTGTGTGTTATTTTGTATGTCGTTTTTCTCCCCTCATCAGGGCCGAGATGGAAGGAAGAATGTTATTCCTCATGTCCTGTCTGTGAGTGGAAATCTGGACCGAGGAGTATTAGCATATCTCTTTGATTCACTACAGCTAGCTGAGAATCCATTAACAAAAAAGAAGAATTCACAAAGAAAGGTAACTCTGGGGGAAGTATAAGCAATGGTCACTGGCTTTTAAATATTCTGGAGTTCTGCTTAAATGTTCACAATAAACACTCTAATTTATTTATTTTTTCTAAAATTGTTAGGTACTTAAACTTCATCCTTGTCTGGCACCTATCAAAGTAGCCTTGGATGTAGGGAAAGGCCCAACAACAGAGCTGCGACAGGTATGTTGTAAGAAAGTGTTTTAATTTTGAGCATTAATTTCCCATGTGACCTTTTGTTATGTCAGGCACTCTGTTAACATTGGTGAAAATCATGCTGCTACTTCAGTTCTCTGAGGCTCACAGTTGTACAGTTTTCACGATGCTTCCACTGTGCAGTTAGTGAGTCATGGCTGAAGAAGTACAGACAGTGGGGAAGTAGATGTCTTCTCTGCTTTAATACACTGCTTTTAGTATTGTTAATAAAGTTTGAATTTGTTCAATGAAATGTTAAAGGAGAACAAATAACAAAATCCCTCTGATTCTTAATCTTTCATAGTTATTATAACATGTGGGTCACATCTTCAGAATTTCAGAAGTTTCTGTTAAAGTCAATCATTAAGCCAGTCCCCACAGAAGGGAAGAAACTTACACTGGCATATTTTTTTAAATAAAAATGGAGATTAGTTGTCAAGCTGCTTTCTACTATGAGATTATTTCAGCAAGTAAATTAATACCAACTAGAAATGCTAATAGTGCAAGTTCTGGAGTTTGAATAGTTTCTTTGTCTAGGATTTCATACCCTCAAAATCTTTACTTATACTTTTGTTTTTAAATCTGGTTTAAACACAGGTTTGTCAAGGATTGTTCAACGACCTGTCAGAAAATAGAATTTCCGTATGGCCAGGTTATCTTGAAACCGTGCAAGTATCCCTGGAACAGCTTTATACAAAGTAAGAAGAAATAGTATTTTGTAAGTTAAAACTATGAAGGTGAAAGGTGGCCTCCTGGGGACTAGCAAAAATATGCCTATTTTCAGTAAGAAGTCATTGAGTGCAGTAACTGTGTGAATAAAGGCATGTACATGTATCCTAAACTAGAAACTCACTCAGTAGATTTTATTACAAAGAGAAATGACAGTTTGTTTTAAGAGTTGTATGAATTATTAGCCTTTCACGCTTTTTCTATTGTTGTTGCTCTGAAAGTGTGAGATGCCTTTTATAGACTCTTCTATGAAAATAAATTTCTTAAGATGAGTAAACTTGCAAAACCATGTCATGTCTTCCCCATTTGTGTGCTGTGTTCTGTTTTAAACCATTTTGACTGGCTCTGTGTTTCATTCTTAAGTACTGTTTCAGATAGCACACTGTGTCTAGTCTTGAACTTAAAAGTTCTTCACGTCTGGAATGATTACCATTGGTGTATGCGATGTTATTTATGCAGATAAAAACCTATATTCTAGTTAAGGGAATATATGATTTGTTGATCAAGAGTGAATTTTGAGCATATCACTGCTTGTGTCTGTGGACCTTGAGCATATTGATGAATATTTTCTTTCCCAAGAAAAAAATACGTATGTTGATAGGTTCATGAGCAGTAGTCTACATCGTCTGTTTATTAGATAACAGAAGAAAGTTATACTCTGCTTCTACAGAAAATACTCTTGTAATACAAAACTAACATTTACTTTATGTACTAAAGTGACCTAATAATTTAAAGAAATATAATTAGGAAAGCAAGGAATGTCATTAAGAAAATGGGTGTCTTCACAAAACTTGGTGCACTGTAGCAAAAAAAAAATATATTTGCAGCTTGTCGTCATTTGTACATAACTTAATCAGTCCTTTTTTTCATACATCAAAAGTGGTAATAGGTGTGGTCTTTTCTTTGCAGATATGATGAGATGAGTGTTCTCTTCATGGTCTTGATAAATGATGCTACTCTAGAGAATGGAGTGGTCCAGCTGAGAAGCAGAGACACCACCATGAAGGAAATGATGCACATATCTAGGTTAAAAGACTTCTTAACTAAGTACGTAACATCAGCTAAAAATGTGTAAACTTAAATTCATCTAATAAAAGGAATTTCTGTGCCTGAAACTGACTTCTGGGGTCAATGATACAGTCACTTCATTGGAAATAGTTCTCCTAAAACTTGGTGATATATCTGTTTTCTGTCAAATCTAAACCATGTAGGTTGTCCAGGTTACCTTGTAAAGAGGAAAGAGGCAAACTTGTCTCTCTTCAGTAGGGCTAACTATAATTTCTTTGTCTTCAATTTTACTATGCTCTGAGAATAGTGTACTGAGAAATTGTCATGCTTACCACTAGGTAACAGCAGATCCAAAGGTCAAATATTGATCCTCTAGCACATGCCTTGGAGTGCAACAAAGTTGGAATAATTTTTTGTAGTGCTTGACTAAAGTCTTTTGATTAAATTATACAGTCCAGTTTCTATTTCAGGGTAATTGTTGAATCCACAGGAGCTTGGATCATAGAGAAAGCTTTGGATAATTTATTAAAGATGCCAGACTGTACATTGTGTCCAGCAGGATTTAACCTGACAGTGACTCCATTAAGCTTTTTTATTTTTTATTTTTATTTTTTACTTTTTTTTAAGCAAGGAGCTGTTGCTTATTTAACAGGGTTACTGTTTGGATCTTTATAATTCCAGTCATTTTAAGTCCCTAGAGGTTATTAGTTGGGGATTTTTCTTGCTGGTAGACAACTAGCTATATGATCTGTCTATAAAATAATTAGGCCAGGCAATTAGTATCTACTCTCTCTACTACCTCTCAGCAGGCATGGTACTTCTAAACATCTGGAGATTGAAATATTCTTTAAAAATACTTAAATTAATTAGAAAAGAGATCTTACCTTGTATACCATCTCTTATGACTACCTGTGAATAGATTGTAGGACTTTCCCTCTTCTCTGTTAAAAGAATAAAATAGTGCAATGTTCTTTTTTTTAGTAAAGGTAATAGAAGAATTAATAAGCCATCAACAGCTTGGTGGCTAATAAAATCTGCATGGTTGCAAAGTTAAGCTTTTGAACTTTTGTCTTACAGTATGATCGGCTTTTCTTTTTTTTTTGTCATAGTTATTTTTATTTCTCCATAGTAAGTGAGCAATTTCAGTATGTTAACTGCTACTATCCACCTCCCACAACCACCTCACCCCAATCCCCCCAAATATATCTATGCATACTGGATGTCCCACTACTATAAAATGAGGTTTTCACCTTTTTCATCTTCTCTTCTACTAACAGAAAATACTTCACATTCCTGTTTTTGAATCAGCTCTGTATTAAAGATAAACAGCAATTAATTACAAGAGACTGATTTTTTTTAATATATATATATTTTTTATGATGTAAATAAAGCAGCGACATTCAGGGTTGGATATAAATCTGTCATGCTTTTTGCAGCACCTGTGGGCGTTATCAGAGCTATATTCATTGTTATTGCAAGCAATGTTGGTAGAATGCTGATTGAAATTTGGCATGAACAGCTGTAGAGAGCACTGAGCTAATGGAGCAGTGTAGCTAGATATCTACTTGTCCTCTCTGTGAATGGAAGTTGGACTTGTTGGGAAGGAATGATTCCCTTTTGGGTATTTAGAAACAAGAAATCTTACAGTTTTGCTGTTAGATACAAACACACACACCCCCAAGAATACTGACAGTCATGCATAGGGTAAATCTAGAAAATTACATTGTGATTTTCATGCAAGGTCTTCATTACTGTGTATTTTTTTTAAATGGAAGTAGTACGTTCTACTAATGTAGACCAGTTGCTTCATTGACTGTTGTCTAGAATTACTTCATAATTTATTTGAACTGATTTTGGGTCTTTTCAAAGCTAAGAAACATGGAATAAAGAAACATTGTATACTGAACAACTTTGAACAGAATGCGGGAGCTTTCTAAGTTTTATTTTTCTACAACTTGTGTATAGC
Source organism: Aythya marila (assembly GCF_965140915.1). Taxonomy (NCBI): domain Eukaryota; kingdom Metazoa; phylum Chordata; class Aves; order Anseriformes; family Anatidae; genus Aythya; species Aythya marila. Next base: position 6,638,535 of record NC_139059.1, on the reverse strand, counting down.
CCATTTTTGGCTTTTATTAAATGAGTAAGTAAATCTGAGGTGCAGTGCCCATCTAATTTTCTTCTGTAATGGCTATTCCTATCATTTCCTTAAGTTCCCTAATGCAATTCATTTTATTTCTGTTTACGGTAGGTTTTTGTATGGAACTTAATTTAAGCGGTTGTGGTTTTGGCTGCATGGCAGACAGATGAGGCCAAATATGGATACCAAGGGACTTCAAATATTGCATCTGTAATGGTATGGTCAGTAGGAGTACTATTAGTTTACTTCCTGATTGGTAGTAGTTGTCCCCTTCTGCTGTTTCTGCAGTGCCTAAAGGAACTGGCCCATGTTGGCTGCAGATAGAATAACAACATTCTTCCACCAAACTTCTGCAGGTAAATTTCATGGCTATATGGGGAGTAACACGAACTTACTAATCTCTGTGTATGTGACATAATTTTCTGACTCTTCTACTTTATCCGTTGAAGGAAGGCCTGTTGAGGACACAGCAGATGTAGATTTTTCTGCATAACAAATACATACATGTATCAATTTATCTTAGAGGTAAATAAAGAGCTCCACAAAAATGTTATCTTAGTGATCAAAATTACTCCTTAATCAAAGGCATTTTTAGTAGAATTTTCTTTCCTTGCTAAGAACAAAAAGGCCTAATTCCTTCCAACAGTTCTGTATTAAATTAGGTATTACTTGTAACATGTTTGCACGCTTGAAAATACTGAGAACATAAATTAGCATATGTGGAAAATGAAATAGATATTCAAACAACTCACCTGTTTTACATGAAGGAATGATGAAAAATCGAATTGCCAGTGCAAATCCTATCACAAACGCTAGTAAGATTAGCCCAAGAAAAATGATCCAGGGTTGAGAATCACAACTCTCCTCTGCCAAAAACAAAATTTAAAAAAGGTGTTTATGTAAAGAAATGTTTCATATTTTAAGTATTATCTGTAAATGAAATCAAGACTTTCCATTTCTTTCAGCTTCTGGATTAACTGTTAATAGAACTACTCAGAAGAGTGCAAATTGCACACCACCACAGCGGAAGGAAAGGATTTTGCTGCTGCCAATGGACTGTCCCTTTCATAGGAACCAGAGAGAAAAACAAAGCTAGAATCTCACCGAGGTGGAGAAAGCTGGACCAGTAGTCTCTTGTAAAAGTGAGTCTTTTACAATCATCCTTCATGGTCACTTCAACTACTGCTACTATCTAGGCTGAGAGTAATTCTTTTTGCATAAATTTTAAAATACCTCAGTATTATTATTGTAATCATTATATTTTGAGCATTACATAGCAGGAATGAAATCTCTGGCTAAAATACTTGTATCCTTACTATGTTCTGTACTTTGTTTCTGTCCCTGTTTATTGGCAGTAGTAAACTATTTGACACCTGCATACCTGCTAATATAAAGTTGAAACTGTTGCTGTATTTTGTAGTATTGCGAAAGTTATTTTCAGCTCTGCATTTATAGGTTCCTAAGTCGCTACAGGAATTGATAAGTACAAAAGTAACAGCTGCTTCCTTCTTCTGCATCTTCACTGGTCGAGATATGCTCTGTTTGCCTTTGAAGAAAGTGTATGTGATAGGAAGATTCCCTTTCTCTGAGAGACAAGACAGGGTTGCATTTTGGCCTTTCTTTACTTGAGAGGTGGGTGAGCGCAGCACTGGTTTGGAAAGTGGCTCTGAAAACAAACAAACAAAAAAACACAACTGAAAAGACTGTATTGCTGATTGCAGGACAAACTCCAAAGCAAGACTGAATTAATCAGCAACTCTGGCAAATAAGATGGGCATAAAGGATTGAGGGCTCAGTAAGACATATCAGAATAGGGCTGCTGACTCCCAAAGGAACAATAGCAGTTTTCAGTAAAGTTCAGCTCAACCAAGGCAGGCACGCACTGCACTACAAAACATCACCTTCAGCAAACAAATTGCTGAGTCCCACTGCTGCAGATACACTGGATCAGCCAATGCATGGCTATGCAAATCTAAAATTATACAATCATAGAATGTTTTAGTTTGGAAGGGACCCTTGAAGATAATCTAGTCCAATCCTCTTGTCCTGGGCAGGGACTTCTTTCACTAGGTCAGATTTCTCAAAGTCCCATCCAACCTGACTTAACATTTCTAATGATGGGGCATCCACAGCTTCTCTGGGCAACCTGTTCCAGTGTCTCACTACTCTTGTTGTGAAAAATTTCTTCCTTGTATCCAATAAAATTAAATGTGTCAAGAAGTAATACAGTAAGACATACCTTTAAGCATGAAATTGAGACTTGTGCTGTATTTTCCACCATGGATTTCATTCTCAACTTTGCACTTGTATTCACCCACATCACTGGCGGAGTTGATAGTCAAGTTGAACAATGCTGGCATCGAGTCTGTCTTATTTAAAGTGGATACCTTCTGACTGGCTTTAAACAGTGTGTATTTGAGAGGTGGAGAACCAGAATCTGAGTGACAGGAGAGGCTCACGTTCTGGTTCAACATTACTTCCAAAGTGCCCTGAACAGGTGTGAGAATGGGGTTGGAAAGTATCTCTGGAAAGAAAAACTTCTGAGTGAGTTGATTGTACCTATCATTCAAGAATCCCTTCCCCCCCCCCCCCCCTTTTTTTTCCCAAGAATATGTTGGGGACCAGGCTCTACTTATTTCTGTCGAAATAGATGTTTGTGTTTTTTACTACTTCCAGTAGCAGGCAATGCAACTTCATATTTTTCAGTGTTAGTATATAGCTTATAACACTTGATGAAAAATGCATGCCTTCATATAAAATACAGAATAAACGCACAAAACCAACAGGTGCATCTAGATGAACCAACAAGAAAACCTTTTGAGCTACAGCAGCAATGAAAATAATAGAAGCATAAAAAAGAAATATTATGGGGTGTTAATTGTAGGAGAAAGTAACTTTTCCCTTCTGTATGAGAAAGCAGCCAAGCTACTTGAGTGCTAGAATGTGAACCTAAAAGTGAAAACAGTATTTTACTTGTGGCAAAATTAATCTCACATAAGTAGGCCGAATTTATTTTCCCTGAATGTTGAATAGTAGCAGCCAGAGCTTTGATTGTCTATCAAATCAGTTTGGTTTGTAAGATCATGCAAATACACCTTTATGAAAAACTTGCCTTGTCTTTTCACAGAAATTGTTAATATAAAAGTCACGACTAAGATAAATTCTGACTCTTATAAAGAGAGAAAATATATTTTAACATCTTAAAGCAATTTTTAATGTACATATGAGTATGGCAGCAAAGAAAGCTTTGTATTAAAACTTGCAAACAGTCTCAATGTACAGACAGGCAAAAGATTTAACTTTACATGAAGGCTTTTGAAATTTTTCAATCTTTCCACCATTTTTTTTTTGTGAACAGTTCATTTCAGCACACATCCCAAAACTGAAAAAAAAGAACTTACCTCTGCCATCTGCAGTTGCATTCTGAATCTGCTGAGAGACTTGAACTAGAAGAGAAGAAGGCTTTCAGATAGGAAACAATGGCTCTTATTTAGAAAAATGCACAATATGTGAGAAGTATGTCCTTGGCTTACAGTAGGAAAACAGCAGAATTGCGAGAAAATACATTTTCTTGCAAAAATGAAGCTGGTACACTTCAAGACATCTGATGGCGTTATACTAATGAAATCTTAGAGGAGTGGCTCTAGCAGTTGAGGAAGTCTTAAATAGGGAAACAGTGCTGATCTTAACTGATGATGTTTGCTTAACCACTTTTGTTATATTCCATTTATATTTAGCCTATGACAGTCATTTTAGAGTAGCGGGCACAAGGAAAAGCTTTGGAGTGAGGAACAGCAGTTTGGAATACAACTAAATGTTATGTAAATTTGTTCCAAGATGTAGCTAACTTAATCAACTTTTTCATGTGTGAGAGCTGTGTAATAGAACTATGCTACGAGGCAGTATACAAGAATATATATAATTTTTCTAGTATTGTTCTTACAAAGGCATGAGATCACTGATTCATATCTCACAGCCACACATTTACTAGAGAGAATGCAAGAGATCCTTTGGGAGAATATGGCTGTGACCAAGGGAGAATGTGGTTTCCTTTTATTATCAGCAATATAATTTTTAAAAAATGACATACGCACACAAAAAAAAGTACTTAAACCATGGAAGTTTTAAGATGCTAAGTATTCCTGGATAGTTTGCCTATTTGGAAATATTTTGGCCAAGTTTCAAATATTCAGCTGTGAAATCACATAGTAAAAGGTACAGATCTCATCACAAACTTGAGTTCAACACCACTGTAAAACAAGTTGATGACTAATTTGATCATCTAATCAGTAATATTGCTGATATTTCTTCTTTACAGTTTCAAGAAGTAGATGTTCTTAGTTTGTCTTTCTCTGTCTCTGTGCAAAGTAAATGTAATATTCAGCTAATGTTCTGTGGCATAAAATAGTATGTTGTTTTGGTCAGTTCTTTTAGCATAGGTAAAAACGCCATTGGTTTTATATCTTCATGACTGTTCTTTTATTTTTATTTCCCTGGTGTCTTATCTTCATGACTGTTCTTTTATTTTTATTTCCCTGGTGTCTTTTTTGGTCTAAGGCCCATGGTCAAAACTGAGAATTTGGACATTATACAATGTTAGTTGCAAATTCAAGGGCAGACCATAATCTTTAAATTCTCCTGGTCAGACACAATATTCAACAAAACAATGTCTCAGTCATTATGCTGCTCTGTAGTCATCAAAGAAAAAAAAAGACATACAGTGAATGTCTTAAAAGTGTTGTTGTTATACTTGACTTTTTTCTTACATATTCTGCAATTCTGCAGTCTCTGAAAGTAACAAGACCAGGTGTTACATCATGTTTCCTGCATAACACAAACCCCCTCCCAAAGTCTAGTCTGCTTTAACAGAGATTTTTTTTTTTTTTTTTTCACACAGTTTAGCGTACAACTTCCTTTTTTTTTCCTGTGATGTTTGTTTTACTTAATTTCTTAAGAAACAACCTTTACCCTCGTTTTGCAAGTGTTTCTTATGTGGAAATGCTGACAACTAACCAAAAGACTACCTTTTTTTTTTTTTTTTTTTTACAGCTGGCAGAAAGCATGCGTGGAAATACCAACGTTGAGAGAAGAACTGGGAGCATTTGCACGTTTTCCTGTAGCGGTAAGCTGTTCTCTATCAGAAAACTGCAGAATAGTCCCTAAAATGCTTGCTGCCAGGTGGTGGTGAAGGAGGAAAGCGGGAAGCAGCCTGGTCTTGCGCCCTCCTGTCAGGGGGAGCAGCCGTCAGAACGCAGGAGGCCACTGGAGGTTGAGGTGCGAGGGCCTCGGCCTACTCCTTCCCTCACGGGTGCAGTTTCTGCAACCCTGCTGCTTCCCCCTGGAGGTACATCTCTGCCCTCCCTGTTCCCTCTCCCTCCCTCACCCTGCTTTGAAATTTGGATGTAGGGACTGAAATATATATGTTTTCTTTGATGTATGCCAATTTAGTGACTGAAACATGTTTGTTTTCTTTGATACATGGCAATCATTTCAACTACACATGTAGGATGATGGAGAAGAACTTCCTTTCTTTTAACTGTCCAATACTTATGCCTACCCATTTCGTCTCTTGAAATACGTATTTCCTTTTTAACTCTTATAATTGCTTTGCAGAACGTTAATACAGTTGCTTCTTAAGTAAAAAGATTTCTGAACCACTGTGGTAGGATATGGTAGCTGAGGATAAGGACTCCTGCAGTTTGTATGAAAGCTAGACTGTGATTGCTAGGACATCACTAGAGGAAGTAATGATGTATTCATTAGAAAAGGAGGCTTCAGATGAAGTTTTAAATGTAAATTATTAAGATAGGTTTATATAAAGGGGCTTCCAGAAAATTTTTTGTGATCATTCAGTCCTATTGGGCAAGGAAGAGCTGTTTTAGAATTTTTGTTGAAGTATAACTCAATGGACTGTATGCTCTCTCAAGTAGTATTCTTGGAATAATGGTTTTAGTTTCTGATATTTTGAGTGATGAGCATTCAACTGATCTGAAGGTTTGATAGTGTCTTTTATGACCGCTTTTTAAAAAGCTCTAAAGTAGTATTTTCTACAACATGGGCTGGGAGTGTCCCGAAATTTAGAGAATGAGCTTCATTAAATCTTGTATTATTGATTTGAGTCAAAAAGGTAGTGTCTCATTTTGCCCTTCAGCAGGGTGAAGAGAACAGTATCTAGGCTGGCGGTTGGCCATACTGTCAATGTAAAATAGTGGAAAAATGAAAAAAACACTTGACATTACCTGTCTGACATTTTGAATGCTGACTCTATTAGTTTGTTAGTCTCTTGAACAGTGTCCTGGGAAGTAATAAATCAGCTTACTTCCATGTTTTAATTTGTTTGTTTTGGGGGTGGCATGGGGTGTGCCAAGTTGGCTTTTGACTTTAGGCTAACATTAGGTGGTTTTCTTAAGGATGTATATTTAGAATTTTATAGCATCAGTAAGATACAGTGTGAGATTGGTGTTCCCTTTGTATTATTCTACAAATTTCCTGCCTGGAAATAATGTGCTGAATATATTTAACAAAAAATTATGTACAGAAGTAATCCAGCCAAAACATGTAAGTTAAAAAGTCTGAAATGAAGACGTGTATCATGTGGTGTTGCAACAATATTCTGCCTCAGGCAAGCAGGTGAATGAGAATAAAAGCCAAACAGCTTTCACTCAAAAGATTTTTCACTCAAAATTCTTTGACTTGAGAATGAAAATAGTATGAGATAACATTATGTAGTAAGATCGTGCAGTCTTCACACTGTATCTGTCTTATTGTAGGTTTCCAGGGAAATTTGCATGTTTCAGTAGAATTATAAAAGTTATTTCCAGTCTCAGTTCCTCATCCTGAGAGGTCCTCCATTCTGGAAGAGCATCTGCTGTAGTAGACGTCTGCAGAAGGTTTTGCTAGAAATCACCATATATTGGTGGTTATGTCTGGTGCTGAATTACATTAAGCACTTCTGCTTTGTCTGCAAAGGTTTTACTGAGCTAGCTAGATCATCACGGAATACCATATTTTTACACTCCTACTCAAAATGGCTGTGGTAGCAAGCCTGCTGTTTATGTTAACTACTTGGTATACAATTGTGAGATTGTATTTTCTAGAAAGCAAATAAGAATAGAAGAGGAAGGGATCTTTTCTGTATGAGTATTTAAGATATCTTTAAATTCCCTGCAGTGATCCTTGGGTTCTGAATGAGAATTTTAGTGTAACAAAAGTTTTCCAATTGAACTAAAAATGTATTTGAACTGCAGATTGGAAGGAACATGTCAATAGGTGAAAGAACCTGTTGGGTAGTCAAATTAATTAAATTAACAACCCCCAAATCTCCAATTTTTTATTTGGAAAATATTTAAAAATTGTATGTCTTCCTTCTGCCTTCTCTCCCCCCCACCAAAGGAAAAATAAGGATTTTATTTTTTTTTTGTAAGAAAGGCTATTCCACACTTCCTTTAAGTTCTGTCGTTTTTGCTTAAAGTAATTAATACTAATTTCATTTTACAGATTTGATGAGACATCAAAGACTGGCACTACTGATACATTTATCTTATAATTTTATTTATAAAACTGGATATTCTCCAATAATGCTTTGAGAATCAACAAGCAATATAAAAGATGGGAATGTAGAGTGAAGGAAAATATTTCCAGAATTAATTCCCTCTCCAGCCATAAGGTTCTGACTTTTTTTTTTTTTTTTTTTTCTGTCACAGTCCATACTCTGAGATTAATATTCTTGCAGAACTCAAGGCTGTTTTTCTGCTGCATCCCAAAATTTCAGTTTGGAGGAGGTGTTGGATATCAGTAATTATAGGAAAAACTCCAGAATGGAATGCTGGTTTAATTGCAGAAGATGGATGTGGGGGGGGAAATGTATTTCAATGTGGTCCTGGGTCGTCGTCCAGTAGATGGCACCGTTGTGAAATGCAATGGTCTGAGAAGCACAAGCTTTCAGCAATACAGATTTTCTGTAAATTGTAGAACATCTGGAGCTCTGGAAAAAAGTCTTTTTTTTTTTTTTAACATTCTTTGTAAATACTCAAATCCATGAGTTGTGTTTTTTTTTTTTTTTTTTTTTTTTTTTTTTGTTTGTTTGTTTTTATTCTTCTCTAGGGAAGTATAGAGACTTTTTAAATAAAGACAAATGATGCAAATTTCTCACATTCAAGAAAACACAACCTAGAAATATATGCAGAACAAACTCAATTCATTCCCAGTTCCCCAGGGAGCTGTCTAGATGTGTGAAAACAATTACATTTGTTATAATTCTATGTGTCTATTGAAAGAGGAAGTATTAATTAACCAAAATAGTTCACAATTGTAAGGAACCAAAGTGATTATATGTGTCAGGGGCTGGGTGATTAGACATCAGAGCTGCTTTTTCTATTATTGATTTGGTTACTGGAAAGCTTGCACTGACATCAGAAAAGATGGACTCAGATCTCAGAATTTTATAAATTATTTGTAAAATTTATAAAATCCCAAACATTTGAGATTAACTGCTTTTAAAATAGAATTAGTGAGCTTATACAAGACATTATGCGGAACCTGCATTGTCATGGACAAGCACTGATGACCCAGAACGTTGTGCTCTTAAGAGAAATGTTTTGTTAGTAAATCAGTGAGATATAACTTGAAGGCAACACATCTTTTCTGAAGAAAGTAAAACTGGTCAGGAATGGGTATTTGAGAACAGGAGACAAAGCCTAGCTGAGTCACTGTACTCAGCGTGTGCTCTGTGGGGAATTAAGATGTCAGTCCTACCGATTGGCACTGCAGCATGCTCTTTACTGTCATGCCAACCAGCTGGGGAGTTAATGAAAACAAACAGCTGAAATGTGCTATGAACTCCTCGCTTCCTTTCCTGTCATAAGGGGCTGGCTGAAAACAGTGTGTTTGGGGAGTAGGGGTTGGTGCAGAATTTGAAAATCTTATTCAGCATTTTATCCTTAGTTATGGAAATAGGTTTTGACTCTGATAGGCTTTGTTCAGATGACAGAACTGATGCTTTTTAGGAATTGTCATATTTAAGCAAGTAGCAGGAGACCCAACCAGCAGAAATAGGCATCATGTATTCCCAGATGAGCACAGCTTCAAGGGTCTGATTCATTGGGCATTAGATTAAATGTGAAGATTTCTTTAGTCCTCAGAGGACATTGTGCCAGATTATTATTTATTTATTTTTGTCTGCTTCAGAAGGTGTGTTGCATTTTTTATGTCAATCCTTCTTTTCTCAGAAACATAAGGGACTAAAGAGAGTTCTTTAATGGTGTATATATTAGAATAATTTTGTGTATTTATTTTTTAATTTTGTTTATGTATAGTATTTAATTTTGTCTGATATTACTTGTTTCAGAAAAACATCTTCAGAGACTATGAGATGATTTAGGAAAATATACAGCTATACTACTAGCACAGGTACGTTTAAGTTTATATTCTTTAAGTCAATATGATTTCCAGTTTAACAATGGAAGACAGTCTCAAGCCATTCCTTCCTCTTTGAAATGCTTTTCTCCCATGTTTCATAACATTTTGGCTTAAATTCCTGCAGCTGAGTTTATCCCTTGGATTTTGGCCAATACCAGCTAGATTTTCCTCCTCAGAACAATGTTGAGGGCTTATCAAGAATATGACAGTCTAATCAGACTAAGAGATCAAATGGAACATCCTTGGCTTGTGAGTGACGTCTCACAACAGCCTTTGGTTTTAGCACCATTAAACTGTACTACTGACCTAGTTTGTCCTAAAAGATGACCTTTCAGCCCAGTTTGAAACTAGCCTGGTTCTGAACTTGATCTTATTGGATCGCTCTGAAGAATATTGGCCCACACCCACTTTGTCTTTCCCTCTCTGTAGAGGAGAGCCTTTGTCCCCTTGTGGGAAAGATTGGTGTGGTTTTGCTGAACTTTGTATGTAGTGCTGAATTCTTTTATGGGGGAAGAGGTAAATCTCCTTCCTTCCTTCCTTCCTTCCTATTTTTTGTTATCAATAGCAAAAGTTTATCAAACCTTTGTTTTCCATCTGCTGTGTATCCTAATTCTCCTTTCCTTTACCTGGCTCTGGAGACCATTTTTGGCAATTAGCCAAACCACCGGTCTTTTTTTGGTGGTGTAGTTCAAACAGACTGGATTAAGCAGAAGAAATACTATTGCTAGTTAACCAGCTTGGTTCTTATTCATTAAATGCTATGACGATTGTACCATTCTGCACTCTCTCCCTTCAAAATAACACTCTCCCTGCAAAATAGCTAAATAGATGTTGGTTGGTATTGCTGATACATTGTTAAACTGAAGAGTGTTTCCCTCCTGTTTCCCTTCACACAATACCACAGTTCTGTGTGTAATACAAGCGTTAGAGTGCACTTTTAAAACTATTGTTTGGGGCAAAACATACAGCTTTCATTGTCCCCAAGAGGGAAAAAAAAAAAAAGAAAAGGGGGTTCATATAAACAGTGAAGCTTATGAGAACTGTACGTCTCATTTATAGATTTCTGTGAATGTATTTAATATTGTTTTAAGTAGTGTTTTAATAAGCCTGTAATATGACTCTGGAAATAACATAAAGCATTGACTCAGTCTGCAAATGAAAGAAACTAAGGAATTAAGAGTCGAGCACTAGATTTTCACAAATAACTAAATCACTACTTAGGGAGTTAAGATCTTAGGGAGTTAATGTAGGGACTTAAGTGAGGAACACTTTTTGAAGTACATGATTTCACCTCACTTTATCAAGCCTATAACCTGAGTCAGTGTTACGGCTCAAGTGGAATGACTTCAGTTTGACTTAAAAGTTGATTGACAAACAAATAAATGTGCTGCACATTCCTTTGAAGTTATGAAGTAAATGGTAAATGTTATCTGGGAATATCATATTGGTGCTTAAATTTGCTACTTCTGCAGTGTCAGATTATTTAAGACTTAAAAAACATGCATAGTACCAAAGTAAGGAATGTAGAAGAGCAGGGATAGGGACAGGACAATATCTCTGTAATCTTCTTGCTTTCCTTGTTATGCCCATCTGTCTCACCCCCTTCCCATCTGAATTTCAAGAAACTGGGGGTTTGGATAATTATTACGTTTTAGTTTTCTTCACAAATATTCATTTACAGCACAAATTCAGCTACTGATTTCCTTGTCTTTAGGCCTTTTGCTTTCTTCAGATTTTCATCTGTAATCAGAAAAAAACAAACAAACAAACAAATAAAAAAGCCCCCCAAACCCGTCCATTTGTTAAAGGAAGTTGAGTAATTCAAGTGTTCTGAATTTTACATCAGTTCCTTACAGTATCTCAGGCAGACATTTACATCAACTGAAATGCTGAAGTAGAATATTATGCATCTTTTCCTCTTCTTTGGTTTACATTCAGTTTATGCTTTCAGTATTTTGGATGCAAAATTAATCATCCCTCATTCTGGCATGGCTGTCATACTGTCAGGCTACTTTTATTATTGCACAAAATTAAATGACACAGGAAAGGTCAGCAGATCTCTCAGGGACGTCTGAATTCAAACAGTTTCAAGCTACTGGCAGATTTAACTCTTGAGCATTCTCTGTTTCAGATTGTGCAAGTGCTCCTTCAGCTCTCCGTAGGGAAATGAAACTCCAAACTGTTGTGGGTTTAAAGTTTTGTAATTGTGTATGTTTTTCACTGTCCTAACTGCACAAAACTTGTGCCCTTCTATGGTTTTGATATATGATGGTAGCATAAGAGGTCCACCTGTCAATATTCTAGTGTAACCCAACAGTTGCTATGGTTTCTGAAGTAATTTGAATTTATTGTGAACTCAATGGTAAAGCTGTGGTTTGCCATAGCAAAGGCGAGTGAGCTAGATATGGAGGTAAAGGGGAAAAGTGAATAATTATGTATATGTATTCTCTGAATGAGTTTTCTATACCAGGATGAAGAGAAATATTTGCTCAAGGATCTGCAGAGGTCAAATAATGGATGTAATTTGTGTTCGTAAATGGTTAATTGTGACTTAAAAATACCCGTATTGACAGGAACTGCAGGATAAATGTCACTGGACCTTCTTGTTTTTTTAATACACCTTAAGAAATTAAACAAAGCAAATGCATTTGGTGGCGCCCTCAGGAAAAGTCCAGTCACTTCCTGAACAGTAATCTGCCTGGGAGCAGCAGATAGATTCTCATTGTTTGCCATTTCCAGTTTCCAGTAATGGGAACGATTACTTGATCTGGCCAGTTTCAGCTGAAGATTTGCAAAAATGTACAAATTTTAATGGCAGAATTTTATTAGTTTCCATAAAACATTTTTTTTTTTAAAAAAGAAACTGTATTGGGGACCTGGTAGCAAATTACCTCTGATGATGAATATTGTTTTATTTTGTAATTAAGTGTCTGTTCTTCAGGAACGAGATGCATCTTGCTCTTCTGGTGATTTTCTTGCAGTGTAAGTTTAATAACTAAGTATCTGGATGGGTACATGTGCTTCTGTGTTTTGTTGTTTGGCTGGTTGGTTGGTTTGGTTTGTTATTTTTTTTGGTAACTTTTTAGTGTTTATAATGCTGTCTCTCAATCTGTAAACTTTGAAAATAACATTGCTTTTCACTTTTTTCAGGTTCAGGAGTTTACACTCAGGAAAGAGGTAGGTAATGATAGTTTTTTTGTGGTTTTGTTTTTGTTTTGTTTTGTTTTTTTCACATACGTATTTAAAAGACGTAATTTAACTGCTTTCTCTTTAGTTAGTGTGCATCCATAACAGAGTTTATCTGGTTTGCTGTACTAAATCTCTACAAAATTTGGCCATAAAAAAAAAAAAAAAATACTTGGTGGTGTTTCTTAGTAAAGTGTTTAAAAGAGATATGTGCAGAGATATGTGCTGCTCAGATTTTTAATTAATGTTTTGGTGATTTTTTTCCTAGACCAATTTGCTTGCTCCAACAAATGAGAAAAGATGGGAGGGGAAATTCAACTACTTGTATTTTCTATTAGTTTTAAAAACAAACAAAGTTATGCTCACTCTCTTTTGCTCTTTTTCTTGCTAAATATTCCATGAACCTGTCTGAGCAGAGTATAGAACTTGTGTCCTGAAAGAAATGCTTTTACTTTTTATGTTGTCATCTTGCTGGCTCCGAGCATGTACACTCTGCATCCTTGCTTTTCTCCATCTATCAAGAAATGCTTGCTCCTCTGTGTCACGTAGTCTGCTCATGTGCAAAAAGTACTGTATTGATTTTTATGGCCCAAAATCTCCTTGGCAAATTGTAAATATCTGGTAACTGGACATAGCAGAAAATTTTTACTATTCAGGTACCTAATTTCTAATAAAAATCTTGGGGAAAAGTATGCATATCCAAATCTGTAATTTCTATGGGAAGGGAAAATGAGTGCACTCAAAAGTTTTCCCTGTACTTGTTCATTGAGCTGTGTGAATAAAAGTATTATTATACTGATATTCTGATAATCATAAAATTTTGTTACATAGTGTTTATCATTCCTGTGGTTATAAACACAGAAGCACTGTATGTGTTAATGCTATTATAAACTTAGTTTGTTAAACTACTTAGCTGTTTTTTATTTGTTCATTTTTAGTAGGAATATTGTATTCAACATATTTTTTCAAGGACTGGAAAGTTTAAATTATAAATTAAATAAAGACATTAGTTCTGTATATGATTCTGTATTTCGATTATTTAAAGCCATATGGTTGTTAAGGATTCTTGAGTGTATGATCATGGGACATGTCACAGTGTAAAGTTAGGCATGTACAAGTTTGCTTGCAGAACTTGAACCCAAATATCTTTTGCTATGCTCCAGTTTTCCTAAAGTATAGATTTGAGATTATCCCAAGTATGTACATTACATGTTTAAAATGAAATTTGCATATTTGCAAATTACATGTTTAAAATTAAATTTAACATAACCCTAATCTTACTTTCAGATTTAAAAAAATAAATAAATGCTGGAATAACTTCAGAGATTTCTGTCATATGTTTAGGGATGAAGTGACTTGGGGTTTAATACAGCTCTAAACTGGGTTATGCTGTCATTCTTCAGTTTCTTCAGACAAAAAGATATACAAACTTTTGTTAATCTCTCAGATCTCCAGACAAAAGGAGATGGAGACAACAAACTACAAGAAATCAGGAAAAACAAGAAATAGCTGCAAATCTACTCCAATATTCCCTGCTATTCTAGGGCATTTAGCAGATTTGGCCAAATCAGTGATTCTCTCAATCGCCCAAGGCAGAGAGTGAGGAGATGAACATTGCATGTTGAGACAATCAGTAGGGGCATCTAATATACTGGTGCAGAGAAAGGTAAAGCTGCTACTACTGTCAACATCTGTGAGATCTGACCACAAAAATGATAACACTTGCTACTAGGATACGATGAATTAATTTTATCTCAAGCTACTACATTTTAATCAGTAACAGTTTTATGTTAGACAATTTGAAGATAATATAACTCTCTTTTTATTTTCTCCATCAAGTTTTTACCTTCAACAATGTTGAAATCAGGGCTGAGCCATCTGCCAAAGTGAAGAATGGAGCTCCTATGTCAATTATATGCCATGCTGATATTAGCAAAAGTGCCAATTTCCACCTACAGCATAATATTACAATTTTTAAGGATGGCAAGCTTGTATATATGATTGTATCAGACAAAGAAGTTGCACGATATGAAGTACCTATCGCTAGATCTGCAGATACAGGAGACTATGAATGTACTGTGAAAGCAGATGGAAAGACAAAATCTAGTAAATCGTTACATGTTTGGGTAACAGGTGAGTATTCTTTCAAACATGTCAGTTTTCTAAGATACAAAAAGAGAAACCTCTCAGGGTGAGTGACAATAGCCAGTGCTAAATAGGATATCTTGCAAAAGGTTTTTTATCCTTAGACATCCCAGTGCTTTACAAGAGTTGAGTACTAAGTCCTCATATTAAGGCACAGAAATGAAATCTCAGTCCCAAGCTTACCTGGCAGATCAGTGACAGTCAAAAATGCAATTCATGCCTCCTGAGCCACCTTCCCATGCTCTATCCCTGAGACTAGAGAAAGCGTTATTTATGAAAGCTTGCACCCATAGACTGGAAATACATTGGTGGGGGAGACTAAATTACTGGAAAAGCTGGAAACAAAGATTGTCACCTTGTAATAGCTGTTGCCAAAGCTAGTATCAGTGGTGGACTACTTTTGTAGATAATTTTATATCTGTCTTTCTGTCTTGTTCCTTCATCTTTTCTGAGAACAGGGGCAACCTCTGTCTATACTCTTTCTAGTCATGTATTCTTGACTGAAAGTGATGTTTTGCCTCTTGGAAAAGCAACTAGGAAAACATTTGTTCTGTGTTAAATAGTTACAATAATATAGTTACAATAGTAAATAATAATAATAGTAAAACAAACAAACAAAACAAACAGATCCAGTATTTGCAAATTATTTGTATCTGTCCATTAGCATAAATCAATACCATAGTCATCAGAGATGGATCACTGCATCACCCCAAATCAAACTATTTCTTTCCTTGTTTTCTGCTGTAAGGAATGACCAAACCAATCCTGACTGCTGAGAAAAGAGAAGTTTTAGAGGGTGAAGTTGTAAAATTACGTTGTGAGCTGCCAGAAGAAGTACCTCCTTTACAGTTCCTTTTCCGGAAGACAAAGACAAATTCAACTCCTAAAGAAAAACTTGTATTTGAGGCATACAGGAATTTTTCTACAGCGGAATTTTCTGTTGAAGAGGGGGATAATATTTTGTACTTTGACTGTTTTGGTAAGAGATTTGTGAAACATACAAACTTTGAACTTGAAAGTTCAGAACCCAGCAACAGAACACTTGTTACTGTCAAGGGTAAGTTGCTTAACTTTTCATTTTACATTTCTTTGCTTCCCATAATTAAAAAGTTGGATTCTGATTTTATATGTATTCTCTTTCAGAACCATTTATAAAGCCTTCTCTGATCATCAAGTCCACAAGTAATATTACAGAAGGAGACAGGATAGAGTTTGAATGCTCAACTGTAGTAGCTCGAATGCGTGACATTGAAATCATACTTCAGAAAAACAAAACAATACTGAATAGTGTACGAGATGAGAAACTTTTGAAATATTCTGCAGTTGCTACTCTAGAGGACAGTGGTGAATACCTGTGTAAGGTGGAGCAAGGGAGAGCATCTAAAACCACCAAACTGAATGTTGTTGTGGCAGGTAAGACCTCTGTTCACCTTAGATTTTACTCAGTGAAGAAATATTTAAATTTGAATTTGGTAGATCTGCAAAGGTAATGTCCAGATCCAAGTATAAATTTTCCCTACTTTAAAGGCTATTTAGATTTGGACTTCTGATTTTTTTCCAGCCGCTAATACTTTACAACTAAAATAATACTTTCAAATATTTTCCACATATGGGATGTAGATTCCAAGCAATTGTTACATTTCTGTTTTCCCTGAAAATATTATTATATTACAATAGCATGATGGGTTTTTGTCCTGATTGTAATCTTTCTCTATATGCTTCATTCTGTATAATTTGGGATAGGCAGTCACATTCTTTTATGCTCAATTTGAATGATTTCTCTTTTTATCTTACAGAGTTATTCCCCAAGCCAATATTGTCTGCTTCTATGAGCAAGCTTGATGAAAATAAAGAATTAACTTTGAGTTGCAGCATTAGTGGTTTTCGAAAAGCTAACTTCTCTATATTACGGAGAAATTCAAATGGAGACATCTTGTTGAAAAATTCTAGAAACCTAACAGTGAGAGTTAATGTGAATGATACTGGATCCTATATCTGTAAGGCTGAAGTAAAAGGAATAGTCAAGGAGAGCAAACCTGTAAGGATAAGTGTTTATGGTGAGTAGATACAGAAGGTTAGAACCCAGTGGAAAAAAAAAAGAAATCAAAGCCATAAACTTATAAATAGGCTCATCTTTTTACAAATCCGTCTCTTCTACTTCATGAACTACAAGGGTGTTCATAAGTTTTTGGAATATTAATTTCTGTGAGATGTGCTTACATGCTTTAGTTGTAGAGGATTTGACCTATTGTTATCTTAGTCAAGTGAGGCTGTTACAGGCTTGGCCCTAGAGGAAAGGAGATAGCATGTCTTCCCTTCTGTCCTGTTCACTTGGTTCTGCTAGGTGCCAAATAAACTCTCGTTCATTACCATTTGCAGGAGCTGGGGATGATCTGCAAACATTTAACTCACCAGTTTGATCTGAAACTCTGTCAGTAGCTACCTTGAATCTCTTCCCCTGACCCTCCAGGCAGAAAGCCATGAGAGACAGAGGTCATCTGGATGACTGTACTCCAGAAAAGCCAAATTTTTTGCTATCTATACAACCCCCTGACCAGCACACTATTTATAAACACCCTAGTTTCCTTCCCCATCATGGAACAAGCACAGTCAGTTCTCAAGTCTGTAAAGGGGGATTAATTGGGTTGTAACTCACTGCAGAAACAGAGGTCCCTGATTAGATGCTAGAGTATCCATCTCAGATAATACATGTGATGTTACTTTACCTCCAGATTATTTTACTCTATATATTTGCTCCTTGGGTAAGAGCTAGCTCTCGAGTTTGGATGATCCACAGCTGTTTTACTGACCTTTTCTTGGTTTTCTTTGCCTTCTGCTTGCATGCTGTTTTAGTCTAAATCATATATGTATGTTTTGTTATCTGTTTTTTCTTTGTTCAAGTCATCCTCTTGCTTCCATTCTGTTGATGAGCAGGAGCTTCCCATATAGGCTGGGTGTGGAAACTAGCTAAATAGTGTATATTTGTATGTTTTATATAAAATAATATTGTATCTTTGAGTCTTATGTAATATAATTGGCAACACTTTTTTTCTTCCCATTTTAGCTCCAGTCTCCAAGCCAACTCTTTCTGTTGTCAGTGGTTTACCGGAGGTGGTGCTGGGGAAACCTCTACAGTTGATCTGTCGTTTAATGATGGGAACACCGCCAATAACATTCACATTCTACAAAGGAAATGAAGTTAAGAAAGTGGTAATTAATGACACATATGCTACATTCTTGGATGAAAATATTAGACAAAATGACAAAAGAGGGTACAAATGTGATGCTAGAAATAATCACTCTAGCGGCGTGAAAACTAGCAATATTCTCAACATCACAGTAATAGGTAAGTCTGTTCAATGCTTCTTGTCTAATGCCATATTTTGATTCTTGAAACTGCTTGAAGTGGCATATTATAGACTAAGCAAAATGGATGCTTTATAAAAACTTTATAGTTTATTATAATAAAAGCATTATTTCATTCAAAATGTTTATAAATCCTTGTTCAAATGGAGTAAAAATAGTTGGAGATCTGTATCAGACTATTTGTCAATGAAGTAACAATCTTGATAGTAGTCAGAACTGAGTTAACTACAGCTGAGTTTATTTTAATGCAAAAGACATCTGACTTGAAATCCTGTTGTAGAAGTAGTCTTACTGGCAAAGCATAAATGATTTCAGTGTTCAAAAATTTGAACAACAAAAGCTGTTTCAGTAAAATAACGATTAAAAAATTCAGAACCAGATCAATTTTTTCCACATTTGATTTCCATAGGTCTGGATTTATTGCATATGTAATGATATTGAAGTTATTTCTATGAATTTCCTCACCAAAATACATGTAAGCTTGCTAGCTAGATTCCTAGTAAAAATAAATAAATAAATCTACACTTTCAGTAATCTCTCTAAAAATCTCTGTTATTAATTGCAATTTTCTGTGGCACTGAGCATGTTCAACACCAGAGGTTGCAGTTCCTTAGGAGCTCTGAAAGTCAGTCTATTATTATGCTGTATCTGCAAATAGTAGTTACTGGAAATGAGCAAACTGATCTGCAAGTATGAAAAGTTACTTTTGTGCCCAGCTTTAAGTACAATGACTTTACTAGCTTATAACCCTTAAGAGTGAGAGGACTGAATTGCACTGCTGAAATGTCCTGCTGTAGTGGGATATTTGAAATAAGGGAAATAAAAAAATTAAAAAACATGCATCTGAATCTCTGAATAACCACAGACATTCCTTAACACAGGATGACGATATTCAAATCTAGAACATGAGAAAGCCTGTAGGAGGTACTGCAGGAAAAACAGAGGCTGCATTAGAAAGGGCAAAATTCCTCTATCCATGAGGTAGCTGAAGCTTTAAAAAGAAGAATTGGAAGGCTATAGAAGAAAGCAAGAGGCTTGATATATGCTGGGTATCTTAACACTACTTCAAGAAGGAGCATGCTAGTGAAAAAGCTGTGATTTGCAAGTGTGCAATTGGTAGATGTGAAGAGCAACTTCAGGAAGCAAAAAACTGTTTCATAGTAAGCTACAAGAGTCTGATACTGATAACTCTTAAAACATACGTGCGTGTTGGTTCTTACGTGGGTAAGAGTGTCTTGTTTTGCTGGGATTTTAACCATCATACTGTATTTCTGTAGATTTGTTTGGTGCTCTCCGAGCAGATGGTAGTAAATTTTCACACAATAGTTCAGATCCTAGTGGTTTAAAGGAGTTTTCAGTGTTGTGTCCTAGCCTGAATCCGAATTGTGTTCATTTTAAAAATATAAACTTGCTAAAAGGTGGATTATCTCTGAGTTTACTGAAGAAATGTGAGTTTTGACATTGAGTTGTACATGACTAGAACAGATATATCCAGAATTGTTGCATTTCTTCTGTGTCAGTTGGATTATTGCACAGCTGAAGGACATGCTCTTCGTTTTCTTGGCCTCTAAAAAAGTCTCAATTGACAGTATTTGCCTTTGCTTAGATTATAGAGCTAGGAGTGCACATCAAGTTCATCAATTCCACTAGGATATGCTTTGCTAACACTGGAGAGAAGCTGAAATACAAAACTGTGAAAAGCTTTATCCAGTAAAATGTAAAGTCAAGGTAATTTGAAATAACGAGTAACAAACAAATACAAAGCATAATCTTAGTCCTTTAATAAGTGTCTATTTCTATAGTGTCTTACACATCCTTGCTAGAACTAGTGTATTGCAGTCATTACAGCAGTGTTTCGGGATATACTGTGACACCGTTCGGAAATTCTGAATAGAAACTCGCATTTTGGAGCCTGATGAAACTATCTTCTGCAGCTATTCTCTCCTGATGTGGTTGTTTTCTCTCCTGAGTTCTGTTTTCTGTCCTTTCTGGCTATACTTTTCTGAAAAATAAAGTAAAATTCTGGCTATATTTTCTGAAAAAAAAAAAATTTGTTTTATATAGCAATCCTCTCACAGTCATGAGGCCAGTTGCAGTAGCCCACATTTTGCATCTAAATCAGCTTCCTAATATAAACGCAGCTTTCATGACAAGCGTCTTTTCATATCAGATTTGGCTTCCTCGTTTTGCTTCTGTGCCAGTGTTGCCTTGATGACTCCTCATTTACTTCTGTCTTGTGTTATCCATGACCCTGCTCCAAACACATTAATAGTTCCAGAAAAATTTTGTTCAGTAATTTTAGCAAAGCAGGTGCTTCAAATCCAAAGCATTTTGGGAAGCTAGTGACAGTCCACTTGCATTGTGCCATAGAAAGTGTTAACTGTATATACATTTTTTTTCCTGATGCAGTTATGAGTGTTGATTCACATGTATTTGTAAGATAGCTCTGTATATGTTATTTCTTTCATTAGTAGCCTAAAAACTGTATTTTCACTATGCATATTCTTACAATTTGTTCAAATGTAGACTATTTTATTTTGTTTGCTATATCCTGTAATCTTTAGAATTTAGGACTTGCTCATGCCTTTGATGCATCATCTGACAATGTTTACTATTGTTACGAGAAAGATATAATGCAGTTAGTATAAAACAGTGTAACCCTACATAACTATGAAAGCATAGGTACATAAATTATTTATAATATATATCAAATAATTATAAATAATAATTATATAACTATAAATAATTATAATTATTTGTACTATCAAACTGCAGAGTGTGTTATTTCTGAAAACCAAATAATTTCTAGGTTGGGGCCTGGTGGGAATCTGAAGGAGTTTAAGAGGCTGACTTCTGTGGAAATGGATATAGTTTCCTTCTGTGTCTGCTTTGCTTCTTTATGATGCCCTCTTTATTTTTGAGTGTATAGAAATATTTACTGGAGGATGCAATCTGGCAGAGATATTTCAGAACAATACTGTGCATTCACTCTGTTTAGCTAAGTAAAATGGCATTAAAGCAAGTATATCTACAATACAGTATTTTATCATCAAAGTTATTTTTAATAGCAGAGAGATGTTTCATTTGTGCCTTTCTTTGTAGTACCAATCAGGAATGCCAGCTTGGGCAGTATTCCATATGGGGATGTGGAAGATGGCAGTGGGACTGCTTTTCTCTGCTCTGTCG
Organism: Aythya marila; assembly: GCF_965140915.1. Lineage (NCBI taxonomy): Eukaryota > Metazoa > Chordata > Aves > Anseriformes > Anatidae > Aythya > Aythya marila. Next base: position 6,617,214 of record NC_139059.1, on the reverse strand, counting down.
AAGAAGGATCTTGGCCAATCCACTTCAAGATTTTTAAAAAAACTGATCACGATACTCTTTTATATGAAAAAACCGAAAGCACAGACAGAATCGTGTGGCACAAGGAAACAATGAGCAGGCAGGATACAGGGACATATTACTGCATGGTTTCTAATCGAGCTAAGGTGAATGTGAAAAGCCATCCAATAACCATCAATGGTAAGTTAACTTTTACAATAAACTGCATACTCTGCTATCGTGGCAGGTGAGGTCATGTTATATGTAAAGTTACTAAATGTAAGGGATGTTATGAAGTATACCTGCCTTACTTGGTTTTGTTCCACCATTGGCAGAAGTTAGACAGAGAAACATTTATAAACAGAGGTTATTTTACCTACATACAAAAGCTTAACAGATGCTCAAAAGCCAAAGGAGTCATATTAAGTTAAAAGCAACCCTTTGTTGTACTGAGATGTCTGTCACAAGAGCAGGGCTCACTAGCGACCTTTGCACGCAAGTCTCCTTAAAGACTTTCAGCATTGTGTAGGAAGGTTAATTTGTAGTAAAGTAAAAGCTCACTTTATGCAGAAGTTAGTAATGATGACCAGTCACTGTATATACTCTCTTAAACATGTCTTCCGTATTTCCAGTCATCTTAGCATCTTGGCAGAAAGGAGTCATTGCTGCATTTGTCCTCATACTTATCGTAGGAGCAATAACTCTCACTGTATGGTGGTTTTTATGTAAGAAGAAAAAGGGTAAGAAATGATTCTCCTCTATTTCTTTAGTAACTAATGTATTGCAGTAAAAACATTGTATCTGCTTCAGGAACAACGGCCCGTGGGGGTGAGGCCTTGGGAAATGACTACGTGTGTTTTTAAAAACCTAAAAGTCTGCTTAAAAATGCATGGTTGGGTAAAATTAAGCTGTAGGTGTGTTGAAGTTACTCAGGTATCTTAGGCAGAATAGGGAGAACATCTAACTAATGGTGCTGGAAAGGCATTAGTGGAGCACATGTTTTTGGAGGTAGGCCAGAATTGCACTATTCTGATGCAATCCAAGGTCTGGAATTCAGACCCTTCAAATGTAGAGGAAGAAGCAGCCTGAGGTGCTTTTTGCTCCATTACAGAACTACAACAATTTGATTCAGGGTCCCAGCTTGGAGGTAATTGAGATATTTCTCTAGTCTTCATGAAGGAAACTTTAGATTATTAGATTTCTTTTTCTCCCCACACTAATATAATTTAACTTTTGTGTTTGTCTTTTATTATTAAGGTATTGGTCTTTTGGAAAGTAAGGAAATCTAGTTTAAATGAACATCCTGTGATATGGAGTACATTGCAAAATATTTTGGAAAATTTCAAGTACCTGGATGTCCTAGGCAGCTTAAATTGACCAGTCTGAAATTTGAGGTTAAAGAGCTTAGCTTCACTGCAAAAGAGACATTTAAATGGGATGTAGAACACTAAGTAATTGATTTTGTAATATCTAAGAGAATTTACTCTGATTTTGGTAGATAATTGCTGTGTGTTTTTTTTTTTTTTTAATTATTAATTATTATTTTTAAATTATTTTACTTGTACAGTATATTAATAGATGCTTTTATTCTTCTTTTTCAAGCTAAAGAATCATCCATGGAGATGTCTCGGTAAGATAGCTTGCTTTCTGGTAATGGTGAAGTATTTCTGTTTAAAGGTTTGGGGCCTTCCACCATATGAATGTAGTTTATTATGGCACACACCTGCAAACAATAGATGGTTGTGCTTCATGCACCACCTGCTTACACAACAACAGGATGAGGAAATACTCTAAAAATAGAAAAAGGACAGCTAAGAGAAATACAAGAATGTCAGACCTACATTTGAATGCATTTAGAAATTAAATTAAAAACACCGAAGTCTTAAAGTAATGCAAGAAGGACCACCTTTGTTTTAAAGCTTGCTTATGGTTATCATAAAGACAGAAACAAAATTTTCATTAGCTTCAATACTTAAGAAATTGTAGTAGTCAGCATAGACAATGACTGATATTTGCATATCATCATGTTGATTTTATTGGCTGTTATGGATAATTACATAAACTTTTATTGGTTTGCTCTTCAGATCTGCCTTGGCTACAAACTCAACAAATGAAAAACTGGCAAGACAGCACAATGATGGAGACTACTATTCTGGTAGGATATTTTGCTGTAAAACTAGTAGTAAATTGACCTAATGACCTAATTAAATATTTATTCTAAGATCTGGACTTGCATGGTTGTAGTTTAGATGGGGGCCAAATTTTTGGTAATCCTATAATCACAATAACATCCTCCAAAGTGTCTTCTATCATTTTGAATTTGCATAGCTTTTTATGAGCATGTCTTATACAAAGACTTGTTTATAAATCTGCTCAGGCACTTCTACCAGGCAATCAGTTACCAATACTACAGATGGAAAATGATGGTAAAAGAGAATTACTTCCTCATTTTGACAGATTTCTGACAGATGCAAAAAATGAGTTCAGAGAGCAAATTTGAGTTGTGGCATGTGCTCCCACAGTCTGGCAGCAACATAGCAATGTTAACTTGCCCTTACTGGTCACTTTCTTTCCTGGATCTCAGTGCACTTCATGAAATAGGGGGACGTGTTGTTTAGAGTACCTGCTATGAGCAAAGTTATCCTGTTTTTTTTTTTTTTTTTTTTTTTAACCTGATTATTTAAGAAGTCCTACTCACCTTTGTTGCGTGACTGTCTTTTAGATGTGAATCTAAAAGTAGAATTTCTCTATGTAAATAAACAATGGCAATACGAACTGCAGCTGTTTAACTCATTCATTTGATTGGCTTTAATAAATATTTTCTCAGCTCAACTTTTACTTGAATATTTTAGGATCAGGTTACATTGAAGATGGTGAAAATCACATGAAATCAACAGATGAAAATAAAGGTAATTTCAAACTTAAACAATAGATTCTATTTTTTTTATTATTATTTTTTTTTTTTTTTTACAGTTGAAGGCTGTAATGTTTTCTTGTGGCAGCAGTGAGGATTTGATAGGTTCAGTCTTTCCTCCTCCTCTCTGATAGTGGAGAAAACTGACAAATATAGATCTTTTTCCTCATGTGCAGAATGGAAATGACAGGACCCATTTCTGAACATCATTGTGAAGTGTAATTAATTTTGCTGGATTTGAGGCCTTCAGATGGAGGACAGTTTACAACTAACTAATAGTAGGAATTTTAAGTTCTATATGACATATATTAAGAAGCGTTTTTTTTTTTTTTTTTTTTTTTTTCTACAGACTTATTTTATTTCTCTGTCTTTTATTCCTTTCTACAGATCTTGAAATATTTAAGCGTTAAACCTAAAAATAATCTGTTATGAATCAGAATAACATGACCTGCCAAATGCCTTGACACACCACATGGGATAATATCTATAATCATTAAAAGGTGTCATCAACTACTATCATCTAGCACATTGTATTCTTCATGACCAGTGTTTTTAAAATATTGTCCTGGTTTCAGTTAGAACAGAATTAATTTTCTTCCTAGTAGCTGGTGGAATGCTGTGTTTTGGCTTAGGATGAGAAGAGTGCTGATAACACCCCGATGTTTTAATTGTTGCAGAGCAGTGCTTATACCAAGCCAAGGACACCTCAGACTTTTGCTGTGTCCTGCCAACAGGCAGGCTGGGGGTGCAGTAAGAGCTGGGAGGGGACAGACCCAGGACAGGTGACCCGAACTAGCCAAAGGGGTATTCCATACCATCTGACGTCATGCTAAACAATATATAGGGGTGGCTAGCCGGGGGAGGGGGGCCGGACTGCTCGGGGTTAAGCTGGGCATCGGTCAGCGGGTGGTGAGCAATTGCATTGTGCATCACTTGTTTGTACATATTATTAGTAGTAGTACTATTATCATCATTGTATTATTATTATTATTATTATTATTATTTTCCTGTCTTATTAAACTGTCTTTATCTCAACTCACGGGCTTCACTTTCCATTTCTCTCCCCTGTCCCAGAGAGGGAGGGGGGAGGGTGAGCGAACGGCTGCGTGGTGTTTAGCTGCCAGCTGGGTTAAACCACGACAAATATTTATTCAAAGAATACTGCTTAAATGTGTGGATAATTTCACAGAAAAACTTGGAACCAACCTTTGGAAACTCTAGCTCAATTATTATTTTTTTTCCTTTTTTTTTTTTTTTTTTCTTCATATTTTTTTCTTTTTTTTCTTTTATCCTACCTGTTTCAGATCAAGTTAGCTCTGATGTAGCAACCTGCATGTGTGCGGGAAATAAATGGTTTTAATCTTTATCCACTACAGATTGGGCAGCTTTGTTAAAACCAACTAGGTTATTGCAGATCTATGTACCAGATACAGAAGCCTATTATTTATATAATTCTAAAAATAACAGTAACCATTCTGTATTTGTATGACAATAGCTTTTACTTCAGCAAGCAAGAGGAAAGAGCTTATGGTCAGTGTATGGAACTTAGCCCATTGTGGCCCGAATAAGTCAAATTAGAAATAGAGACACCCTCATGTAAAACAAACACACAGACAGCTGGAACATAGGAACATAAAGCTGTATCGATCCTCAAGAATCTTTCCTATTGTAGGAAGTATGTCATTTAAACTTTGTTATTGACTAATATTTCTTCTGAAACAGTTGTTTTTTTTTTCTTGACTTTTTTTTTTTTTTCCTTCTCTCACCAATGCTATTGCAATGTTGCTCCAAAACTAATGCTGTTGAAAGGCTGCTCCAAAATTTTACAGTTCTAGTCATCAGATCTTTTTGTTCTAAAGAACCTGCAAGCATTTCTGCAGGGTTCCAGTCTGCCATAGACTTTCCAACTTTTTCAGAAATCCAGTAGAAATCCATCTAGGAAAACCCCGAGGAAAAGAGCAGGAAATAACAGCTGTTTCTTGTCTCTGTTACATCCAGTTACTGGTCAGCCAGTAGTCTTAGTAAATCATCTGTCTAATCATTGTCAAGCTTTTTGTGGGCATTGTGGAAAGGAGCATTTTGAGGAGGTAGATGGGTGGCCATTGTAAATATTCTAAGGAGAACTTGAAGGGAAACTCTTTATGGAGAACACGAGGGAAAAGTGCTGAAATTGCTTTGTGGCAAAGCAGAAATTGAGAGTATGAGAGGTGATGAGGGTAGTCATGAAGGACTTAGGGAAGGCTTTTAAACATGAGCAAAGTGGACAGTGGGAAGTGTCCTGCCCCAGCAGCCATGCAAAAGGAAGAAAAAGTAATGTCAGGGAGAGACATAGAAGAGAGAGAACCTGTAGCTGCATCAGGGATAGGGGAGAATCCCAGATAATCTCCTACTCCATTTGTGTTGTGACACTTTTGAAGGTGTTTAATAGAAAGTAAGAATTAGGCACAATTCTCACATCACACAGTTTCAGAATTTTGGTTTGTGTTGTACTGCTGCTTCTCAGGTAGGGGCGGACCTTAGGAATAGGTAGGCCTTACACCTCTGATAACTCACGTCTGCTGTAAATAGGGCCTGATCCTGCACCTATCAAAGTCAATGAGGACATGTCCATTAATTTCAGTGGCAGTAGGATCAGGCCCACTGCTCAAGTGAAGCATGCAGTGCTACAAAGAAACATCTTCTTGATATTTTTGGGGCAGGACCTGACCTTGAGAGTGCTGAGGTGGAGTACACTGAAGTTGAAGTATCAACGCTTGATCCTCACAGAGGTAATATACTGTCTGGCATCTATGGTTATGATTTGGTATTAATTCCACGCATGTTACTACTCCCTGACTCTGGTTTGACATTGGCATCTATGAATGTAAGAGCAGGTTGTGCTTTGCATGCATGACGGTTTCATGCCAATAGTGTTCCTTAATGTAGATGATGCTGTGGCAACCATGCTCTTGTTCATTGCAATCCTTCTTCCCCAGGGATCCTCTTGTTCACTTGCCCATCCTGTTCATGTGAGGTCTCTGCAGAGCAGGGCTCCCAGTTAGATCTGTGTCTCTGAGCAGAAAGCAGCCTGCTGTGAATGCTCATGTTAGAGAGTCCAAAGTTATTGACAGCCGTTTGAGGTTAGCCACAGGGTAGGTTAACAGAGAGAACAGAAATCAGAGGAATTGCTTTTGTTTATAAAGGAACTGGCTGAAGGATGAAAGCTGTAATACACTTGTGATAGAGAAGGGAGAGAGAAGAGTGTACTTAGTCTTTTAGTCTGGAGAGGGATGGAGACCATCCTGGGTTTTGTGAGACATCAGGCAGAAAAATTAGAATATTGATACCCAGATAATTTTGGCCCACATGTCTCACAGTAGCTCTATGGCAACAGTATCCAGAAATCATACCATGAGTCTAAGGTATGTGTCTCTGCAACCTTGTCGGAGAAATCCGTTAAAATTTATTCATCAAATGCACGCTTGAATCTGTGTCAGCTGGAGAACTGTGATATCATTATACTCCTGTGCTGAAAGCTGTTAAATCTTTCAGACACTTAGAAAAAGTTTCAAGTACCTAAGAGTGAATAAAACCCACCAGAGACATTTATGCTATACCTTAGCTTCTTTGTTTTAACTTAATCAGAAGCAAAGCGATGAAGGAATGGACAAATTTGCTTTTCCCTTATAGGAAAGAACAATCACTTATTTCAGAGACCAAAGGCATGCTTGTTTAGCTAGTAATACAGGTGTTTGGTCAAAGTGCTCGCTCTTCATGCTTGGCATCAAAGCTCTCTTGCTAAAGCCAGTCCTCCTGTTCTTTTGCTCTTTTCTGACATGCTGGTATCATTCATCACAGAGTTTTCCCTGTATTCTAAGCATGCTATTTATTCACCTCTGCTAAGTTTTGCACTTAGATATCACAGCTGTACTCTTTCTCAGAATAGGGCTAATACTTAATTGTTCCAAATGTTTTCTGAGTGTGCGTTGTACAATGTAGAATGGTAAAGATATACTAATGTATCGCAATTTAAATGAAAAATCCTATTAAATGCAAGACCAGCATCTCTAAAAATAGGCTTTTCATCTCATTTCTGAGATTCGAGTATACCAGACTGAGTAATAAGTGTCTGTGCTATGTAGACTTCCATCATAGCTGAATCCAGTTAAATTGCAAAATAATGTTTAAAAGAGAGTGTATAAATTAGATCAGACTATTCTAACTAAATGGTGACTCGTGTTACAGACCTATGTATGACATACAGAATGTTAATTTATTCTGTAAGGCTGAACCACGCTTCAAATACATTGAGATGTTATAGCTCCCTAATCAATTTCTTGTGTTGCACCCAGTACACAAGTGAATGCATACTTTGGTCACATAAATGGCAACTGCACTGCAAACATTTAATGCATTAATCTTTCAGAGCATCATAAGGTTGCTGTTTAAATGAAAGGCGTTATATGAAACCAAGCTGCAAGTTTAATTCTTTCAGTTCTGCATTGCCTTTAGCAATGAGGAGAGTATGAGACTATTTTTTGGGAAAGGACAAGCAAAAATCTGTTTCATTATATACCCTTGTAGTAATCAAGCACACCCACAAAACTAACAGCCATAAGACTGCCACTGGTGCTTTTATCATGTTGGTGTTATTGCATGAGTTTTATTTCAAATTGAAATACTTATATCTCTCTGTGGGCTATGATCAGTCCTTGTTAGGGAACAGACCTTCGAAATGATCATCTAGCTCCAAATCCCAATTCTGTTCTGATATCACCTGTTTTATGAATGAAGACAAAGTATAGCACACTTGTCTTTTCTCTGGGCATGCAAGTCTCATCCAACAGACTGCATGTATAGTCTGGTTCCTTCTGCCTTTTGAGAACCCCTGATTTCTTTGATCACTCAGGACTAGCTTCATTTTATTTTATCTGTCTGTTTGTTCCTCCTGCCACTGTTGTCAATGGTGATACTAATCTGAAGAGTAGGAGAATCAGATTTTGTGTATCGTGTGAAAGAAGAGTGCAATATGTAAGCTGTAACAATAGTCTTTGGGTAGCTTTTTAAAATCAGGAATAACTGAATGCCACCTCAGAACAAGTTCATGTAGTTGTAGAAGGATGTACTCTTTGTGTTAGCGGGTAAAGGACTAATACATTTTAAAGCAGTTGTAGTTTTCACCCTGTTTTCTTCAGCCACGTCTGCAGTAGCTGGCCATTTATAAAATGATTTTTAACACAGCGTTACAGTGAATAGGCTAGTGCATCAAAAACTTGGTATGCGCTGTGGTTCTGTGGTAAGCAAAAAAGAACAGGGTTCATTACAATGTTATGCATGGTGGTAAGCTTGTTAAGTACAAAGTTTTGCTGCTTTGTTTTGAAAGTCTACATGGGAATAACTTGATACCTACTTTCTAAGTAGGGGTGAAGAGGCTACCTCAAATATGGGGTAGAGCTGGAGCTTCACAAGCCAACTTTTATTTGGGGTAGTTGTAGTTGATTGTTAATTTGATATTTAAAGAGGCAGTCATTCTCAAGAATGATTAAATTGAATATTTATGGAGGTTATATGCCTCACAAAAATATAATACTTACCTTTTCTAAAGCTTAGTTGTATAGAAAGATGGCAAATGATTTAGACCTTTTATTATTAATATGAGCTAAACCAAATGTCAGCACTAAAGTAAGATCAAAAAATATCCATACAGTGAGAAGGGAGAAACTGCTAATCATGGATAATAACATGCTGCTGCTTTTACTTCTGTAGCTGGTTAGTCATCTGCACGGTGGCAACATTATAAAAGTCAGTGGGAACAAAATGTCAAATCATGAAAGTAATTTCTCCAAGCGCTGAGACAACTTTTGGAAGATTAGCAAAGAAAGTAACATGGGCACTGTCATTAATTCACAATTCAACGTAATGAATTTTCAAAACAAAAAGCTAAGGAAATGCCTCCCACCAAATCTTCTCAGAGTCAACAGGAGTATATTTGGGATTGCAGTCTGTTAAAAATTGTGTTCCAAATGAAACGAGCTACCTTTCATTAAAATTCTTAAAAGAATACGTCTTGCTTCACTGGAAATTTGTATTGAGCATTTAAGCAATAGTCCATAAGTATAGGATAAGCATTTCATGATCTTCAGACTATTTTGCAAAGAACATTCATGCTAAAACTGCAGTGTGAACGCTGTGATTAGGTGCTTTGTGAAATGTAGCTCCTACTGTTGAAATTAATAGTAGTTTTCCATCTTGATTCTGTTGTATTAGGTCCCAACTTTTAATGGACACTTAACAGAATTAACAAAAATTAAATTAGCTTTAGAAAATTAGAATGTAGTGCCAGAACAACTGAGGTTCTTCAGAGCAATGCAGAACAGTAACAGTCCTTATTTTTAGTCTGGCTGCAGATCAATATGCCTGAATTCTTCAAGAGTTTTTTATAACTAATATGCAGGACTTTGTATCCAGAAATGTGAATTCTCTTTCCATTTTCTAGCAGACAGGATACAACCATCTTCATTTTATTTTTATTTTTTACTTCACACAGAAAAATCTAACTTAGTGAAGATCTAAAAAACAAAACAAAGAGTCTAACTTCAGTGAAGATACTCAGAAATCAGAGGAGATATTGATAGAATTCTGAGATTTTCCAAATCACTCAGTTCAAATGAAATTAATGAATGTTTCTAAAATGCTTTGTGATCCTCAGACAGCAAGCTCCTAAGCTCATGCAGGCAGGATGGCCTTTTATACCAACAGAAGAAAATAATTTTAAGCATACAATTTTCTGGAGCAGTTTGCTTTAATACTAATCTAAACTATGCAAGAAAGCAAGGAAATTGCTCAAATCTTTTACTTGCCAGAGCTGCATTTACACTAGCTGTAGAGAAACTGAGTTCTTCAGCTTTTCAGGCCTTTGGCCAAGGCTTTGCCCTTCCCTACTGTGGTAACTGTCTATAGTTATAACATGTGGTATCAAAACTCTGTGGGTAGGTTTTCACAGATGTCAAATAGGGAGGGGAAAAAAAAAAAAAAAAAGAAGCTTTTTGCTTTCCACCTCATAGAGAAACAGAAGTTTACAGAGCTTGCAACCCCGCGGGTGTGAAAAATGGATGGCTAAGACTAACACTGCATTTGTGTTCCCAGTTGTGTCGTTAGAGGCATAAATCTTTTCTTTCTGCATTTTCTTATTACCTTCTGTCTTTGCACAAGCCTTTTCAGCCTTTACTCTGCTATGTCCACCTGATCTCAGCACAGCAATGGAAGAGTTCTGATGTAGTGAGGAACTGAGAGGAGACACTTCCTAGTTAGCACCTAAATAGAAGATGTGAAGTGTGAAATCTGTGGATGTTCTTCTGAAATATTTCTCAAAGAACAGCAAAATAGATTGGTTTTGTGACTCTAAGATTTAATCAGGTTAGTTGCCAAAATCAGGCATAGTTAGCCTTCCAAATTATAGATCTCGTCAGGTCTGGGATCCCTAAAAACATAAAACAAATTGAAGAAACTCTTTTAAGTGATCCTGAGAAACTCTTCTCTAGTGTTAGATGTTTTTGTAAAAATAAAGTAATAACAAAGTCAAGAAGATCATTAGAATGTTATTTTTTTTAAATGGAAGGTTATATTGGTCATCATTTTATATGTAGCAGGTGAGACATTTCCCTCTCAGAACCATATGGACTGGATTTGGGGGAGGGGGTATAGCTGTTTTTTCTTACAGGCTCCACAGGCTGATTGCTGCTTATGTAACTATTTCCTCTGAAAGTAAAACAGTGTGTTCTGTTTGTTTAAGGAGCTTTTCGTAAGGCAAACACAAAAAAGAAAAGAAATTGATTCTGTGCCAATACATTTTCCAGCTCCTGTACAGAAGGGGACTGAAACAGTTTATAGTGAAATCAGAAAAGCTAATAATGGTAAGTAAGCTAGTGAAAAAATAAACACACAAAGGAAGCATTTGTATAGATATTAGAGTTAAATTTGTGACTGAATAGAAGATAAATGCCTTAAAAAGCAATCCAGGTCACATTAGAACATTCCAAATAGCAGCTAACAAATCACAGGTGTTGATAAACTGTATAACACCCTCATATTTTCTCATAAACCAATGATATTCAATGCAGTGGGATTAATATTTGTAACATCTACTTCATTTGTAACATCTACTTCATCAGCATTGCATAAGCTTGGCCTTGTGTCAGGATGTGAATCTGGAGGTGAACATACCCCATTAGGGACTAGGAGGCTATGTTGTGATTCAAACCCATCTCAAACTGCAAATGAACGCTTCGTCCTGGTTGAAGTGTTCAACTTGTTGGACTCTTCAACTTGTTGAAGAAGTGTTCAACCATGTTTGCTCTGCATTATAAAATATTACACTGTGTTTGGGCATGACCCCAGCAAATATCTGTGAAGTCTACAACAGTAAACTCTAAAAACCTCTAAAGCAGTAAGATCACTTTAGTAGCATGGGTTGTTACTCATTTGTTTTAAGCACCATCAAAATTGTCTCAGATATGCCAGCCACTCTGCCCTACATGTGTTACCTCCTGTAACAAAGACTTTGGGCATTATGTTGTATGGGGGCATTAGCAGTTACCAGTAGTTACCATCTATAAGTGCTCTGGTAGCAATGAGTTCAGACACAGTTGGTTTCTTAATAGTTTGTCAAAGACTAAATGAGAAAGGATTTCCTTTACTCTCTTTGTATTAGAAAGTCTAGGTTTGGGCTGTAAACTCTTCACTTTTTCTCCCCATCCATGTTATCAAGTGGTTTTGTTGTATACTATATTTAATTTTTGATCTTTGTGCTTTAATTTGCTATTATTTTCTGTTTTATAAGGCATGTCCCACTCCCTCCAACACAATATTCCCTTTCTAAGGAACTTTTCATGTGAGGGTCTCCAAGTACGTTACAAAACATAACTGAATTTTTCCTTGTGAGGACTTCCAAGTCAGTTTTATCTTCATTTTACAGCTGAATAAACACAGAGATTAGGTCACTTGTTTTAAGGTAATGTGTTCAGACAGTGACAACACTGGGAACAGAATTTCAGAATCCTGAACTTCTGCCTTGGTGCTGAACCTATACATTGTACTAATTTTTCACAGCCTTGCAGTTAAAAGTAAAAACATCGAAGAACAGCCTTAGGCTCTTCATGCAGAATTGCCTGGCAGCATCATAAGGAAAAAACAACTCATTTCAGGCCTAAGCCCAAAAGCCACTAATATTCTGAAAAGTTTTCCAGTGAGCATAGATTAGACCTGTAACAAGCTACAGAAGCTGACTGCGTAACCCCTTGCTTGCCTTCTGCTGAGGTGTGAAGCTGAGTATTATGCCTCTCACTATTCCTATTTTTGACAAAATGGAGTGTTAGATATTAGAAGGATGTTCTGTGAGTTGCAGTGTAACCTCAAAGGATGGTATGGTGGAGCTGTAATTCAAAGCACTTATTAAACTTTACTTGCTGTAATGTGGGAACTGCAATAAAATGAGATATGATTGAAAGACTGGTCTAAATTAGCCAAATGATATGCAAACAGCCCTTAATCTTGCAGTCCACCTGCTCTTTTATGCATAACATTCTACAGTTTTGGTTATTCTTGGAAACATAGTAACCGTTTATTGTTTTAATCACGTCTGTTTTTCCTGACTGATACACAGGAAAAGTGTATCAAATAGATAAGCAGTGCATCACATAGCTATGCAGTTGCTTTGGATAGCTTTGCTCCAGTCTATTTAAATGTAAAGTTTGCTTTGACTTTTGATCAAATCTGACTGCAAGGTAGAAAAGTATAAATGCAGTGGAGGATCCTTAAGAAATAAATCTTAATAAGTACATGAATATATTCATGGAAGTATATTAATGGTCAATTCTGAAAGATATTGAACATTACTAGTGCTTGCAGAAGGGGGTTTACCTTTATGTTTCACTATGTTTGATTATTCTTTGAGATTTTTGAGCAAATGCCTGAGAGTACAATCTCCTTCAGGAAGTTAAAGGTTCAGACAAATGCAACCTCTAGGAAAATTATATGAATTGGGGAATTGGTGTTGGCTACACAGTTTGATAGATATAACACCCAAGACCTAAAAACGTTTTTTTTTTGTTTTTTTTTTTTTTTTTTCCCAATATTTGCTTGTAAATCACTTTTGTGGTTTCAGTTTGTTAAATTAAAATTAATCAAGTGCTTCATAAACAGATATGTCTTTTCAAGGAGTTGCCTGTGCGTTTCAGAAATTGTGTCCATTACAGAAGAAGCTGAAGAGGTATCAGTAGTTGTTATGTCTGATGCAATTATTTGTGACTGAGCCAAATTACTTTTCCTCTTAATTTTTCAGATTTTACAGAAAATACGAAATGCCTCAGCTTTAAATCAGTCCTTAAGTCCAAACTGTGAGGAATGCTCACAATTAGTATCAGGTCAATAGCACCTTTGCCTAGGAGTCCTTCACATCTATCAAAATAAGCTAATTTCCTTAAAATACTGCTTTCTCTGGCTGCCCTATGAAAAGGTCAAAGTATATTGGGAGTCTGGGGAATTTCCAGCCAAGTCCCACAGCTATTTTCTTTTGTTCAGAACAGCGGCAGTCTGAGACTTAAGCAAAACAGACAATTGTCTCAATCATCAGACTGCCAAGAGTGATAAAATGTGGCCCTGCTGCCTACTTTGCCTGTGCCTGAGTCCCAGCAGGCCAGGCTGGCAGCTGGTGCTGTTCTGAGGGAGGGGTCAGGATGTGTCAGACGCTAAGTTTGGCTGGGAGGGTGGAGGCTCTTTAGAAGCATGATTTACTTTCATCGCACCTTTCATCCTCCCATGAGGCTGTATGGGCAGGAAGTCCAGGCAACTCCATACTGGTTCTTTCTCGCAGCTCCACCCCTTCTCGCAGCACTGGTCCCAGTTCTTGGGGTAGCACAGTTTTGATCACGTTTCTAAGAAGATGAGCCAATTGTGTTTCACAGATCTCCTTATGTTTTCCAGGGCACTCCCTGGGGAATGCACTGTATTAGTAAATCCTTGCTCCTTTGGTGAACTCAGCCTTTGCTGTGCATTAGATCCAAAGCTCACAGAAGCCAGTGATAGTCTTTGCACTGATCTTGATGTGCACTGAGTTGAACTCATAGTGGCTTATTGCAAGATAACTGCTCTCTCTCTCTTCCTAACTTCTCATCAGGAAAATGGAAATCTAGTGAACAAAATGCAGTGCTAGCCTTCATGCTGCTAAGTCTGGAAAAGTGAACTGGTTACTTGGAGGCAGCTGCAGTGACGAGACAGGAAATTCTAAAAATCCTATTGCAACCAACAATGTACTATGGAAAAATAAATATATCCCAGTGGAAAGAGGCATGAGAAATCTCCATTGCATCCAGTGCTTTGGAACAAACTATTAAAAATCAGTCCCAGCAATCAGGAAATCTGCTGCAATACTTTCCTGCTACTGAGCCTAGGGCTTAATATCTCTGTACTTAGCTAAAAGTTCCCACTGAAAGCCTTTTCCAGCATAGAGAAAACTTACAAGGTCAGGAGATTCATGACATTATTCAAAAGTCAGGTTTTATGAGCACATGCTCAGTTCCATGCAGTCTGAGATCATGCAAATATTCTCTCTCTTCTCCAAAATAAAAACTCAGTGTATCTTTAGGTTCTAAGACATGCTAGACCAAAGCTTCAATCTGAGACATTGATTCCAGAGCCAAATGCTGACTCTGGCTTCAGCCAAAAGTTAGGCAAAGCCAGGTGGTTTCACTAAGACACAAATGTGCAGGGAACTTCTAACCTTGGTTGAACCTGAAATACAAAGCACAATTGCATGCAAGCCCCTGTGCAAGATCTATTCCCAAAACTGCCTGCCAAGATTCCCTGTTAGAAGCTACTACTCCAATGAAAGACTTGGCAGAATATAGTATGTGCCTGTAGTTCAGCTGCTTCTGCTGGTATTCCAGCATCTTAGTTTTCACCAGTGTTGGAGATGGGCTTGAGATGGATTGTAAATTACAACTGCTCAGGCCTATGTTCTCTTCTCCATAGCATCTAGCAATAAGAAAGTTCAGACTAGATGAGGATGACACTGCCTTAAATTACTGCCAGTAATGTATTCTTCTGTAAAAATATGTTATTTGAATTTTAAGCCCCATCAACTAAAAGCAACAGCAAGAATTTAAATCCATCAGAAATCCATAAAGCACCTATACTTTGAAATCTTTTCGAAGTCAGCAGCACTGGCTCTTCAGGTCATTTATCTCTGTTTCTCTTAACAAAATATGCAACTCCTTATTTGCCCTGCTAAAGAAACTTGACCAGATTTTCTGTGTATGACTAGAATCCAGCTTATCTCTATTTCCCTGTTATTGTTAGTAGGGGAAAGTCAGGTATTGTTTGAAAAAAATCTATGTTCTCTTTCATCACAGTAAAATCAGTTTGCTTCAAGTAAAATTAACTTCATATTTCTAACAGAAATGAAAAAATAAGGTTGTGAAAAGATTGATGTAGCAAAGAATCAGCATAAGCACCACATCATTGTGCTGTTTGCTGGTAACGATTTTTTTAAATAAAGAAAACCTAAACATTGATGATGTATGCTGGTTTACCTGACTGGTACCTTTTAGAAATCATATGGCCTTCTAGCAGTACTTTTAAAGGACACATAGTGTGACATCTTCCTGGTAGAGATATGGTCCTTAGCTAGAAAAACACAGCGTGTTGAATCTGGGTGACAGATTACAAGAAGGTGAGGTTATCTGTCATTGTGACCTAGTAGCTTTGGAGTAGTAAACATCCCGTTTTTTGAAGTTTGGAATTTATACAGAATTTCTCATTTCCTCCTTCCTGGAAGCACAATACATTGTCACAGAGGGCTAAACTGCAGCTCATTAATACTTTACTTCATAAACCTTACATATAGTTTTGTCCACTTAAGGTCAAGCTTTGATGTAGCAGTAGGTCAGTAGCATTTTTGTTCGCTTCTGGCTGCTTGCAGAACACAAAAAACTTTGTGTGTTTCCTATGTAACTTTTTATTTTCTTTCTTTTCAAACTGGCTAAACTTATAGCCATCAATTTCATATTGAAATTAAGTTTATGCACTGATATAATGTGCTGTAGTTGCCTGAGTTTTTAGCCTTTTGTTAGCCTAAACATCATGGGTAGAATTATCTTGAAGAAAACTCATACTGTACTGTGAAAGCAACATTCAGGTAATGTGTTTCTCTGCACTCCAGAAATTGCACCCTGATTGCATACTGTGTTCATGATGTTGCTTTCAGTGAAGACAAATCACAGGCATGTAATAAAAATGCCGATGGTAGAAACAGTATGAGCTTACCTGCACATAAATGTACATGGTTGCAAACACAAAGGCGAGAGAAAGAGACTTAAGCATTGTTATCTGCAAAGTTAATTTCACCTTATTCAGTTTACTTGTTCCTTGTGCTGGCTGCCAAGGGAGTTTCTTAAGGTCTGTTTACAGTAGTAGTATTTTTTTGTGATATCCTTATATTTATTTCAGAGCAATTCTCAAACTTTGAATGTCTGCCTATAGGAGGACTGATGCTGTTACTTGCTATTTTAAAAATACTTAGAAGCATAAAGAGATTACTCCACATTTATAGAAAACAAAACAAACAAACAAACAAACAAAAAAAAACCAAAACCAAACCAAAACAAACAAACAAACAAAAAGAAGAAAAAAAAAACACTATTAAGATTAACCCAGAGCCCAGTCCATACCCTCTGCTTTGAATGTTAGATCTCTTGACACAACTTCTCTTCACTGAATTTGAACCTTAATTGAAGGTAACAGTTTTACATCATTGCAAGATGAACAAACAAATTTATATTAAACATAACAGGCTGTTTGCTGAAACTGATCACTCCTCAATGTGCTACTTAATTATTTACACATTGAATTTTGTTTTGCAGATTCTATGGAAAACAGGCATTCTGTAAGTATGCATTTTTGTGTAAGCAAATAAAGCTAGGAAAGTTGGGTTGAGATTATTGTGTATCTAATGAGATGGAGTTCTACATTTTAGTGTTGCTACATTTAATTTTTTGTTGTAGTTGTTCAGAACCTCTACTGGACAGCTACTGGGCAATCCCCTCATAAATATTCTTACTTGTCAGGCTTTCAGTACTACTGTATAGGATGATCAATATAAAAGCCTGTGGAACTGACTGGTGTTTGGTAGTGCTGGTCACGGGAGGTAAATGACAAATACTGATTTTCCAAGAGTTTGTGTTACACACCTGCATAACTTTGGATATGTGCCATAAATATTCATGCTGACAGAATGGCACAAGGTTGGGGATGGCTGATGCTTGCTTCAGGGTCCTGATGGAACTGAGGCACTCAAGATTCAGATATAGAAGCCTGCTAAGCTGGTTAACATATCACTGATATATATATATATATATATATAGTGAGAGAGACACTGTTCTAGTTCCATTTGTAATATCTGTAGTGTTTTTGGTGTCAGTGAATCCCCTCAGGGTGTGTTTGTTCACATGCACACACATTCATTCTATGATTGGGATATCCGGAAAAGTGAGGTCCTTCCTAAAATGTGAAAATAAAAGTTAAACTAAGGAGGAATGTCTGATCACTTGGGGAAGAAGTCACTTACATTCACGGAGTGTTTCCTTCTGGGTTCATTTTCATGCACTGACACAACAAATGGGATGACTCTGTGGGCTGGTGGTGAAAACTAAGACACTGTATGAAATTTTGTAGGCAAGCAAGTTTTTACTTCAGAGTACATAGATATGTCACAGCTATGTTTTTCTGAGAGGTGAGAACGGTACCATATGTGGAGGAGCTCAGCTAAAATTTTAGGGGTTTTACAGTGGTTCTGCAGGCGGAAGTATAATATGCTGAACAGCTTTATAGGACTAAGAAGTCAGTGAAAAAATAGAAATTAAAAAAAAAAAAAAGACAATGACTTGAACAAGCTGTTCTTCTGCTCTCAAGAAATCTGATTCAGGAACATACATTTCAGGAATACTTCTATGAATGTTAGATAAGCTATCAATCCAACCTCTAACCAGGGTTTAGAAGGTTGTTTGTTTGTTTTTTTTTGTGGTAGGATTTTTTGCCATCTGCTTTGTGACTTTGGAACTTTACTTAAAAAGAAAAAAGAGAAAGACTCATAAATAAGAATCACAATAGCACAGTCTGCGTCAGCTTATGGCATCCATTTGAATTTTGAAAGTCTCCATCAGCACTCATATCCCCCTGGGATAAAAAAGCAGTCCATTGTATTATTTACAGACACTGGCAGAGCACTGAAGGTCACAGATTGTGTTACAATAAACAGACATATTAACAGGCCAATGGGGTTTATAATATCATTGTCTCTCTTAGTTTAAAGGTTTGTTTTTATTCTTTGCTCTCAATTTTCTAAAAATAAATTGAGCTAAACCCTCCTCTGTGTTATACCAGGCATTCCTTGGAAAGTCACACAGAAGAAAGTTTGTCCCTGTCCAACACAAAAGGAAAAATGGTCAAGAGTAGCTGTGACAGATATCTGGTGTCTGTTCTGGGAGTGGGAGGGGTTGGTTGCCCCCCTCTCTCCCCCTTAGATTCTAAGGGGAAAAAGTGTCAAAGGAGGGCAGTCTTCTTTGTGTTGTCTGTATAAATTGTTGTTAACAGTAGGAGAGTAATAAACTTAGATTCTCTGTAAAACTAACCTCGTTTTCGGAAACAGACCAAAGAAGCCAGCATAGAACACTTGCACATCTTATCCAAGTTTTCCTAGAAATAGTCTTCACATCTGTAACAGTCTCCTCTTCAGATACTTTTCATGTACTTAATGTAGTAACAGTTCACTGTAGCTCATTTTCACTCAGTGCATAACTGAGGTTTGGTCCAAACGAGGAGTTGTTGGTCCTACTCAAGAAAAGGAAAATGCTCCTCATAAAGTGATCAAGTGGCTTAAACTTCCTCCCCAGCTGTTCTGCTTCTTTACAGCCAGCTGAAATATTTGGCTCAGAGGTGCAGCTGCTTTTGGTCTGCTACTCCCCTAATTTGTGAGTGGAAGGAGGCCTTCAGGTGCTAGCCTGGCCAGCAGATATCCTCATGGCATGACATGCCAGATGGATTACTTACCTATAGTGACATATCAAAAAACTTGTAGAATTTGCCTCTGTCTAAGCAGTAACAGGTATTCCAGAAGGGTTTATGGGACAAAAGGCACAGCAACAGAGACAGCTGTGTTTTGCTAAGAGACAGGAGGACATGCAACATTTTTGCTTCAGTAATTATGGTGGAGTCTCAACACCAGATCCCACTGTCTCTTTCACTTGCTATGTTCAGACAACAATGTGGGTTCTGCTCCTCAGATAATTTCTGTTAACTTACTCAGTTCTGCAGTGATCTTCCTGAAGTCACAGCCAGATCAGAGTACTACACGGTGGAAAGGAAAGATGAAGAAAATCATTTTAATAATAAGTGCTAGCCTTGCTCCCATCCCTTTGCCTCTCTATAGTTTCTGTCAGAGTAAATATAATCCAGGATGGAAATTTAGGAACTTTGCTTCATCTTCCCTGAGAGACCGTTATAAAATTGAGCTCAGGGCTCAGACAGTAAATGTTGTTTACTAACAGTAAGTGTTGTATTACACAGAATCATTAGTGTTTGCATTATGTTAAGAAAAGTGGTGCATTA
Source organism: Aythya marila (assembly GCF_965140915.1). Classification (NCBI taxonomy): domain Eukaryota; kingdom Metazoa; phylum Chordata; class Aves; order Anseriformes; family Anatidae; genus Aythya; species Aythya marila. The sequence continues at coordinate 6,597,665 of NC_139059.1, read as the reverse complement.
GAAAAACAATTAGTTAAATTCTGAATTATTTGAGTTGTCTAAAGGTCTAATTGCAATGTAGTCCTGACTGATTTGCCATCCAGGGTAACATGAACCTGAATGTCTTGGACTTTTGGGACATTTAGAAATGAACCCACAGTTTTGGGGTGGGTGTTCTTCTCTCTTTCTCCTGTGTTTCAAGAATTTGTATCTTAAACGCCATCCATAGGAAGTATTTGCAAAAGAAATGAATTACTTAGAGAGGAACTGGGAGGAGGTTTCCTTCCTGAAATCAGAGCTGGCAATCTTTCTGAGTTATTTAATGGTCCCAGTTTCTGAAAACATATTGAAGGAAATATCTTAACAATGAGATAGCCACTTCGCCAAATACTAATTGGTATTGTGTCAAATTTACCTCAGCGGTACATTCTGACTTCATATCTCTCCTCCCGTATTGCCTCTGTGTGTTTGTTTGTTTGTTTGAGTCTGTCCAAGGAGTATATGAGGACTGGCAGCCTCAGTTGGAACACGGTGTACTGTTAGCCACCTATTTGTACGGCCTCAGAGTGTACCCTCTGTGATGGAAACACGTAAAATTTAAATCTATTTGCAGAAATGTGTTTGTTTTCAGCTACTTTCTCATCTTACTCAAGTGATCCCAAATTCATTTTGTAAATTTTCTGTAGTAAAGAAATTGCTTCATGTTGCTGGCACAACGTAGCACAACCTAGCACATGTTGCTCGCACAACCCCCTTGGAAGGGGGATCTGGCACGTGTTTAACTGTGGACAGTAACATGGCACAATAGCTCCAGACAGGAAATGAGGATGAAGGATGTGTCAATTTAAAACTGGGGGGCATTTCAGGCAGTCAGGATATGAAAAACAAGGTGATACTCTGAAATAAACACTGAATTATAAACCAGGAATTCCTGCCTCTGACTCATGGGGCAAATCCTTTGGGGGTAAGTCCACAAAAGGAATGAGGCGCCTCAGTGCTGACAGACTAAACTATTAGGTTAGAGGCCATCACGTACTCTTAGCAGATATTTGTGGGAGGAAGACTTGCTATGGCAACTGATGTCAGGAAAGACCTGACAGTTGTGAATCCTCGGTGGACAGAATTATTTCTGTCATGTAACATAAAGTCTATAAAGTTTGGGATCTCTCCTTGACCTTTCCCTCTGGTTGGTATAGAGGACTCCTCCAACTGCATACTGCCTCTTGTGGTTCTCGGTGCCAGGTTTCTCTCTCCTCAGTGTGTACTGAGCAGGTAGCCTACTGGAAGGAGTAGAAATATGGAGTAGAAATATATAGTAGAAATTGGATGACGCATTGCTCTCTGTTAATCTACTCAGATGCTTCTTGGGAAAGTTTTTTTTGTTCCTGTGTAACTGAAGATCAGGGCCTAATTGTGGTAACTGGGCATCTACTTGTAAACAAAGGAACTGACTTTCAGATCCATTCAGTACCAGCAAGTTCCATAAGAATCTGACTTTTATCAGTAAACACGCAGTTACAGATGTTGCTGATTTACAGTATTGCACTCCACTCTTCGATTGTTAACCCAAATCCCCAATTGTCTTATCTCCTTTTTTATCTGATGAAGATAATGCTAATATCTCACCAGGGAACTGTGCATATTTATTAGTTCATTGTACAGTGGTCTAAGGAAGATATTATTTTATTTTAAGTTTTTGTATTGATCAAAAAGGAGAGGGGAGGGCAGGGGGCTATTTACATTCATTACATTCGTACATTTTTTTTTTCTTTTTTTGGTCTTGTTGCCAACAGAGAATACAAGGGCATCCTGATGCTACCTAGAGTACTCATCTCAAACATCATCTGGGAGAAGAAAACAAGCCGAGATGGAAGATGTTGCAACTGTTTCAAAAGCTCTGCAGCACTTACTTATGAGTTTGCCAGGCTCTTCTTTACAAAATTTATTTCCTCAGGGGGAACAAAAGAGATATTCCTAAAGCATTTAATGGAAAAAAATGCAAAAAAAATCTCATAGGAAAGTGGCTCAGGAAACCACTGACCTGGGTTCCCATCTTTAATTTCCCCTGCTAATGAAATTTTGTCTTTCTAGCCTCCCAATTCATCACGCTCTGAGGAAATAAAAGGGGAAACTATGGCTGAGAAAGTACATTTCTGCAGTGCAGTAACTACTGTGATGCTAATAGAATGTAGAAATATCTAAGCTTGCTTTAAACTAGCTAACTTGGTAATCAGTAACACTCTACTGTGGCAGAACAGAGCTCAGCACAACCTGCCCAGCCATGTATGTACTTCAATGTGATCTTGCATCTTGTGCTGAACTCCCTGTGCTGCAGCAGCTGGACTGCTACCAGTCTTGGAGCCAGCTAATTTATAGCTCATTTGGATGCTACGCTGCAATTAGGGCCTAACAGAAGAGCGAGCTCTGGGCTCTCTAAAAACTTGAATAATTGTTCAGAGATTCAGTACTTTACCAAGTGCTTCTCTCAGTAGAGACACAAATATTCTTTATTCTTTGCTAAACTGCTTTTTCCTTCTAAAAGTTCTGATGTTGTTGGTTAGTTTGCTATGATGGTTCTTCAAGGAATGATTGCTAATCATGCTTATTTTGGATGATGCAAAATAAACATCTTGAGTGGGTGGATACTACACCGAGGTCGGTGAGTTTGTATCTGAAAAAACAGTTATGTGTAATGCTTATTCCTGGGATTTTAGGAGAGATCTAAAGTTATACTTGTTCCCAGCTTGTCCACTACGGAACTCCATACCTATTCCTCTTCTCTATAGTATGATAAATGATTATCTTGGATCCAGTTCTGGACCTGGATCTAATCTCTGAAGCCCATGTTTTTTTCAGTTGCATTAGTTTAACAGAAAAACAAAAAGTACTGTCCTTTAACATCTTTTAAGAAGCTGGTCTCTGACACTGCAATTGCTCTCCTTTTCTTACTGCAGATTAAATTACTACAAGATCTGGGCCACAGGTAAGAAGGTTCTCATTTTAATTAGAAAGAGAAGACATGGATGTGTATATACATATATAGTTACTGCTTAAAGCATTGCATCAAAGGCACAAAATCAGCAAGAAATACAAAAAGGTTTTATATCTTCATTCCAAACTTTTAAATTTTCAAGCTCAAGTTACTGGCTAGTATTTCTAATTTATTGTTCCCTATGCAAATGTTTTTTGTATCATAAGCCTTTCACAAATGACTGAATTCTGTTGAAAGATGTTCATTCTAGCATCCCACAAGTGTCCATACAAGTGTGTTACTATAGGGAATGTGAAAAGGTGTTTTAATAAAAAAAAACTCTGAACTGAACTTTGCACTGGATCTTGCATGTTCATATTAGTGACCACTTGCAAGTGAATATCTGTGAAACTTCTTAGTGATGAATCGTACAGATACATTTCATAAATGATGTATGGAAGATGTTGTCTCTGTAACAACTGATTTCAGGCACCTAGATCTGTTGTCATGGACCAGTTTAGCAGCAGGTAAATACTTAATTAAGTTTAAGAGTGAGCACAGGAGTGCTTGCATTCACATCTCTTGCTAAATTACAAAGCTAAAAGTTCCTCCACAAACCTTTCCACAGCCCTTGTCAAGGCTCAGAAAAGCACTGGTTTCTGGGAAGTTTCACGGTCTCATCTGTGCAGGATGGAGTAGCCATCGGACAATTCATTGGTCTATTTCAGATCATCCCTTGGCTAATCCTAACTTAATCCTGAAGTGTTTTGGATTTAGCTATGATAAAGGTTGTTTATTTGCTCTCCTGAAACATACCTGATACATTCATTTCTTAGAGTGCTGTGTACTGCTTTGAGCACTTTTGCTTTGTCTTACAGATACATCACAAATATTTAAAAATATGGGACATAGATCAACAGACATCTCCAGCGAAGACAAGGTCAATGAGCCCAGGAAGTAAACAACTACACAAGGAGTCCAAATGTCCTGTTATAAGCATGTCTTCTGGATGCCAAACAAGCCCCATTGTGTCATTGGAAACATTTGGGAAATGCCTTGAATCTGCTACCGAAACAGATTAAAACCCAGATTAGAGGTCAAACAATATGTTATTGAAAAACAACCAAAAAGCCAATTCAGATTTCTACCTGTCACCAAGCTGAACTCAGCAAATATAAGATGAGATGTGTTGCTAAATATTTATGTTTCGAGAAGACAAATAAAAGGATCTCCTAAAATCAGTTTGGGGTGGGGACAAGCTTGGATTTATAAAGTAGTATGTAGGCGTGGTGAGTTGAAGGTGACGGGCTTTTGCTTTCCTATTTGCACTGCTAGTCCTGTTGGCTCTCTTGTGCGCACATGGCAATGTGCAGACACCTGTCTGCCCCAATTAGATTAAGGCTGTGTTTGTGTGGTGACATTTATGCTGTTTTGCACCTGAAAGAGCCAATCCATGTGCACAATGACGTGTTTCATGTGAGACTGTAAGAAAAAGCACCTTGCAGAACAGTGCCTGCAGGTGTCATTCACATTAGTAATAACTTGAGACCGCTTGCTTGAGAGGAGAAAGAGACCTTTTCCCTCGGACTCTCTTTCTTAAGAGAGGTTTTTATGATTCATGAAGACCCAAGAAAGAGCAAGAGCAACTGCTTTTCACTTTAAAAATTGCAGTACCACTTATGTGTTAATTCCTAAACTAGGAAAGAAATTATGGTGTTACCTTTCTAAGTTGAAACTTTTAGCAGTTTGTTAATGTTTTCTGGTTATCAGGACCAAGGAAGAATGATAATTTTGAGATAAAGGTATCTGAAAGTCTCAACATTTGTATCTAAATCTAAAAGTCTGAGCTTGCATTTTGTAGATAAACTTGCATGAATTTTCCCCAGCATATCATTTTTTATGCTAGGGAATGCTTTCGGTATGAATTCAAGCTAGCTGTTAAAAACCCATTTTGACAGGAGAACTAGGGAAAATTCTCAGGCCCCTTCGTGGCATGCCTTTTCTGAGCAGTTCTGGCAGGGCCACGTCCTGCTTGACTTAAGCATGTTCAGAAAGTGACCTGCACATCCCACTCCCTCGTTGATTAACTTTGTAACATTTTTACTGTTCCAGAGCAGAGGCTTGGGGACAGAAACGCATTAAGCCAAAAGCCTCTTCCTCCTTGCCACCATTAGTTTTTTTCTTTCCAGCAAACTAGCAGCTACTTATTTTCTTGTCTAATGTAAGTGCGTTGGTGTGTGACCTTTGGTGGAAAAAGCAGCGACGATGTGCCGGCTGCTTCATGCTAGAAACCCCCGGGGAAGGGCACGAAATGCTCTGCCAAGCCTCCTTTCAGTGCCACGGGTGCCCGGGCCGGGACCTTGCAGCCCGATGCGGTGCTGCCCCCCGGTGGCAGAGAAGTCGCAGGGCTGCAGGCGGGGGCCACGTCCCTGCTGCCCGCAGGGGTGCTCCTGGGCACCTGTTGGAGCTGCAGAGCTGAGCCGTGGGACTTTCCTTCCTGCAGTGGTGGGAGCTCCTCGTCTGATCTCGGCCACTCTTTAGGACAGTTTTCAAAAGCCTGCCAACCACCACTTCCTTCTCTCTTACACAGGTCAATTAATTGTTTGTAAAATGCAGGGCACTCATTCTGTGCGGAGTAAATATCCTGTTCATCAGCGGGTGATTAAACCCCGAAGTTTATTTACTTTTCAGGGGAAGCTATGTGCTTGTTCTAATTGCTTCTTCGTGAGCTTAGTCCAGTTCAAGTTCTTAATGTTGCAATTCACCCGTAAGCTCACTTGCATCATAAGCCCCCGGCTTTTGAGCACAGGGCCAGTAATGCTGTCAGACTGGCTACAGCTGTTGCGAGGGAAAGGGCACATACAAGGAAAGGAAAAAGAGTTTGAGAAAAACAGTTGAAAAAAAATCACACCAAGTAAACTAGAAATCAAAGTGATGGATAGCAAAGTATCAGGACAAATTTAAAATGCTAGCACATTTTGTTGTTTAGAATTTCAGGCCCTTTCAGAATAGACCAGCGAAAGCAAAATAAACATCACTTTTATAGTTATTTGCGAAGTAATAAGCAAGTTATCGTGTCTAAAGAATCACAAAGAACAGAGCTTATTGTCTTCATCCTTTGAAATTCTCCAATGTAAATCACAGGTGCTCCTATTAAAAATAAAAAAGCATAGAGAGCCTAGCAATCACGAGAACTTGGCTTGCATGGGAAACTTCAATTAACTGTGAGCATTTATACAGGTAATTTGTTTTCTCACCAGCCATAGACATGTTGAGTGGGAAGGCTGAGAGAATTCTCACCACTGCAGGAAATAATCACTGTAGTTAAGTTTTAAATTTAATAGCAAAAGAAATCACAGTTTCCTCAGGGAGGGAGTCAGCTGAAAAGTCTGATGACAGGCAAACAGAATAACAGCACAAAACTGAATTGAAAGACTTAGCACAAACCAGCAAGGGTCTAAGGCAGCCCCTGCAAAGGCACCCAGAAAGGAGAGAGAGAGGGGAGGGAGCAGGGATGGGGGAGAAAAATGAAGAGATTGTGGAAGGTTTGGGAGACAGCCCATCGGTGTGGTCACCTTGCTGGCTCTATACTTCATGGCATTGGTGATGCTTGGGGAACATGGTGAGGCTGAATCAGTACTGCAGAGGTTGTCTTGTTCCAAGCATTCCTGTTTTTTTTTCAGAAGTTCTGTGGCTCCTAGGAGTAGTAGAAAATACACCTGTTAATAAAAGGCACTTTTGCAGGTAGCTGCAGTATTGATCCAGGAAGGCAATAGGTTTGTTTCAGTTGGTGCCATCAGTGTGTTAGCCCTGTGTGGGGACATGCAGTCATCAGGCACTGAGGAACCTATCTGATACATGCTGCTGTAACAGGCTGTGATATTGCCACAGGGAGTTTGTCTTCAGAAGAAAAATCCTATTATGCTCTTATTTATCTGGCACAATCCAAGACATGTTCAGTGCTTGCAGAGGGACTGTGACTGCTGAAATAGCCTGTTTCCACAAAGCACTTATCAACACTTGCATGGGGAGAGCTTGGCTTTAAATCCTCTGCTCTGGCTTTGTTTTTATTCTTTTTTTTTTTTTAAACTACACACTGAGCCAAGTCTCCACTGCAACTGACACAGTTTCACTCTGAAAATCAATGAGATAGTGCTACGAGGGCAGTTATGTCTCAGCTGTGAACTTCAGATTGCTCAGAGCTGCTGAACTGACAGCCCTGACTGACTTTTGTCTTCATGGAACTAATCCGTGACAAATGTCTGAACTCCCCTGTGGCCCTCACCACCCACCAGGCTCCTTCTGAGCCAGTTCAGTGCCCAGCTAGCGGTAAACTGCAGCATTGTGCCCTCTCCCAAGTGGAATCACCACTTCCCGGCCCCAGCCTTTCCCTAGGGGACTCTCTGCTCTGTCTGGGGGTAAATGCTTCCAAGGCAGTGAGAATGAGAGCTGCTGGCCTGTCCTCAGGAGGAGGGGGGCAGAGAGGTTGCCATCAACAGGGAAAAGATGAGGGCTTTGTCTTAAGTGGGCTCAGTTATGGTATTACTGGAAGGGGTGAACTCAGCATCCCTGTTTGGTAATAGGCTGTAAGAGTCTAATGGAAGAAAAAATTGTCAAGTCTATTAAAATGTGTTCAGAGTGTAAGCCAATTAATGAAAATTACAGCCACACAGGTTATTAAATTAGCATGAGACTGTCAATAGAAAATATAGATTGCTTTTGAATAATTTTAAATTATTTAAAGCACAGTAATAATGAAAATCTCACAAAGTCTCCATAATGCAAAACATAGTTTTAATTTTGTTGCTGTTTGAGTTGTCTTTTATGTTTTCATTTCAACTTCACGATCATTAAAGGAGCAGGAGATTTAAAGACCAAGAGCTACAGAAGATGCTAAGAGGAAAAAGCTTAGAGGTGGCTAGAGATGAGCTGTGATTCTGCAGTTATCCATGGCAGAGCTGACATCAGGTAAAGCCAAGTGTGTTTAAATGTAGTCCTTGTGTGCATAATGATAGATTAAATCTTCTAGCCACTGACTGTGCCCACATCACCCAGTTGGGTGTTCAGGACTAGACAGCCTGTATTGCCTCAATTACTTTGGCCATTAATGACAATATTTTGCACAAGCAAGGTGGACCTGCCATGCCTGATATTCCTGTAACTCTTACCACACGTGGCTGCTGCTGCTTCTTTTGTGGCCTCTTCCCCTTATAGGCCTGTAGCAATTGGCCCTGCCCTGGATTCCTGGAAATGCCTCTGCACGTAGCCACAGAGAACAACAGTGAACTGCCTCCCTGGCTGCAATTTCCAAACAAATCCAGTGACCAGAGCTCAGCCCTGACTCAGAGTATTCCTCAGGGCTGGAGCTCTTTGGAAGAAGAAATCTAAATGTATTTACAGCATGGCCAGGCACACTTGAGCAACTGGTTCTGCCTGTGGGTGCTGAGCCTCTGGCAACCTCCAGCCAATCTGCCCCCTTGGCTGGAAGTTTGAGGCCTTAAGGGAGCACAGAGGGGAAATATGCAGACTTTGAGAGATTCACATTCCTCCCAGGGACCTCGGGGACTGGTTGATCTCTACAGAAGGATGGTATGTTCAGCATGACTGAAGTATTAGCTGGCTTAGTCCCGAAACCTCAGAACATTGTGTACGCTGCTTAAATCCAGTTTAGTCATCGCTGGAGGGAGGCACGGCTGCCCTACTAGAAAACAACCCTGACACACACCTGTGCTTTGTCAAACAAGAAACGCTGAAAGGTTTTTCTTTAACTATACTAATTTCCTTTTCCTTTCTTTTTCTCTTTTCTCACTGAAGCAGAACTTTTCCCATTGACTAGATTTCTTTATGACTGTTCTAGGAAGAATCACAATCCTATAGGTCTATCTGTGTATTGAATGAGACTGTGGCAAGCGGACCTGATTAATGTCCCCTACAAGGAGAAAATGATAATTGATGCTTTTTAATTACAAGTTTCCTTGCATTATGGTCTAGTTTTTCAGCTCATAATCATTAGCAGTATAATAGAGACTTAAGTAAATTGCTGCCTTTTCCTCTTTTGTGCTAGATATAGGTCAGATTTTCATGTTTAGTGGTTATTATCTCTGACACTAATTAGTGCACTGACTTGCTGAAAAAGGTCACATCTGTGTTTTCTTCATTGCATACAAACATGAATAAGGCTGTGTGCTCCCACCAATTGATTTCCTAATTGTTGTATTTCTGGACTCCTTTCCACCAATGCAAAGTCGCTAGTTTGACTTTACACCTACTTTGTACTTAGGTCAGTGAAAGACAAAGTTGAGGGCAGAGGAGTGTCAGGAGCTATTATGTCCACAACACATGTCCCCCAGTCTGCACTTCATAAATCAAAGCAACCATGCTTCATGCACCATTGACTTTTCAAGCTCTGTGCAGTTGCAATCAAAGGGATGAAGTTGTTGCCTTTCCATGAGGAAATGGGTGGAGCTTTCATTCCCTGTCTTTGACCAAAGCACTTAAATGGTTTTAGGCCCAGCAGATTGTTTCTAATAGCAGGCAAAATTGATCATTCGAGTACTTTGATGCAGCCCTTTTATTTACAAAGAAAGTACAAAATTCTGTTTCATTGAACAGAGGAATTGGACAATAGGAGACAATTTATCTGCATGATTTTCAATCCTTTCAGCCAGCACTTTCACCAGAAGCACTCCATGAGCTTTTTTTTTTTTTTTTTTTTTTTTTTTCATTTTTTCTTTTCTTTTCCTCAAGGTCATTCTAGCAGAGTTTATCTGTTTCTGCCTGGATTTGGGAGAAGATGCTGTCAGACCATAGGAACATAGCTGCTCCGAGCAGTGCTCTCCTCCCCATATCTTCAAAGCCCAACATTTCAGTCAGGAGAAACCCTGAATGCTTTGACTTCTCCACAGGGTCTGCCCTTCTGCCTTCTTTCTTAGGGGTGGCTGTTCCCGTTTCAGCTGCCTGCTTCTGTAAGAGAGCTTGTTTGTTTCTTCTACAGAAGAATATCTAACAAGAGGTAACATCTAACTTGTTGGGATCAGTAAGCTTTTGCCCAAACCCTGTGTCTGGATGGCATTAGGGCTAGTTACTCAGCATGTGGCTCCGTGTTAATGAAGAGTAAGACATTTGCACACACTACTAGAGATGAAGAGCAGGAAGATGTATTGGCATTAGCATGAGATGAGATTCTCACTGCACAGGCAAAGATTTGCTAGATGCTTCCCTTGCCTCTAAAGAGAAAGACCCTGTTGACCAATAAGCAATATTCATTGCTAATATTGGGCTAAATTTCTCAGCATTCCTTGCCCTGTTCATCATATTTAACCTTGAGTTTATTTGTAGAGAACTGCACAGCAAATCCCATTTAAGACAGGAAGAAACAAAAAGAAAGCCTGGACATCGTGTGTTTTCTTGCAGTATTGTCCTGGACAGTTTCCAATCTGTTAATGAATGAACACTGACATCTAAACCATCCCCAGGGGAGGTTCAAGATCTATCTGAGTTCAGTAAGAGGTTCCTAAATAGCTGTAACAAGCCCATACTTCAAAAGAAATACATTTTGCTATTTTTAAAACACGAGAGTTTTGGAAGGCTTTGAATATCAAGATTAAGTCTCTGTCTAAATGCAATAGAAGGCATACGTCATTGTCTCACTCAAATTTGGAAGTTTTTCATATTCTAAAATCTGGATTTGATGCTCTGAAGAGTTAATGTATGACTGTGTTTAGTTTACTTTTTTTTTTTTTCTTCCAGAGCAGACTGTGCATGTATTTATTAGACTCCTTAGTACGTCTCAACGGATTAATGTGAAAAATGTATTACATTGTCTATGAGCACTTGAAATTTTGACTCAGGGTTACTGGCTGGATAGATTACTGAGCAATGTTTAACTGAAAGATTTAATGATGCTCTGAACAAGACATGACTCATTCTTGAACAGCAGGGAACAGCTCCTATATGTGAAAAAAACACGGTCATATGGCTCCATATGGAGTCATATGCACAGTGTGAAGCTATTTGCATTAGATAGCAATATAAAATGGCTGTGGAAGCTGAACAGAAGGGTCAGGGCAGCTGGGCAGGTCTGAAGACTTCGTTATGCATCAGGTCACTAAAATTACAAAGTGAAGCTGATTGAGGTATCCTAAATGCTTCACATTAGACATCTATCTACCTCAGATGTCTGAGCTATGAGGTTACTTTGCTCACTACTACTCTCACTGAGAGTCCTGTTCTGAACTACCCTTTGGAGGACAGTTTATCACCTATAATAGGTGGTCTAAGGAGCATAGATTCTATATTTGGCCACCTGAGTGATTAGTACAGTGAAATGTTATTATGTCTTTGTGCTAAGGTTTTTATCTTAAAGTGGTATACAGATTAATAATATTGGAGAATATGAAGTCCAGAACAAAACCCCAGTTTTGGAGGCATTGAGAACATTTGGCTCTGGATGCTGAGTTCAAACCTGTTAGAGAAGAGGGCCAGGATGGAGCTGGCTCTGGATCAGATGCTCATGCTCTCAGCGCAAAGACATCTGAGACAGACATCACTACTTTCTGGTTGGTGTTGGTTGACGTTTTGACCTCATACCAGCATGATCCAGGAACAATTCCCATTAAGTCTATTGATGTGAGTCTTTCCTCGAAGGGGACACTCAGGAAATCTTACCTGAATTATCTTTTAAAGTAGATTATTTAAATTCTATTAAGTCCCTATGCAGATATTTTTATTCAGAATTAAGTGACATTAATCTGATTTAGTGTACTTCACTCTGAAACTGAAGAAAGCAAAATCAAATGAAGTCCAGTTTAATTTTGAGTAACAGCATTCATGCAGGACTCTAATGTAACTTCAGTAACATCGTTCAAGTCACACTTGTTATTAATGTGTATTAATGTTTCTGTCTTTTCCTGTGAAGACAAGGAACAATAAAATTGTCACGGATAACTTGACCACATGTCCCCTAAATATGGACCTAGCTGCTCCTGAATATTGGACAAGTTGGTTTAGACCTCTAGATCTGAAGGTTGCTGCTCATTCTTGTTCTATGGTCAATGCTCTTTTCTCTTTATTAATCATTTATATTAAGCGCATCAGTGTAGAACCTAAGCATCTGCCCAGGCAGGAGCAGAAAGGTACTGCTGGCTGCTGTTAAAGTTCCTGTGGCAGAGCTGTGCATGTGGAAAAGTTGATGTGTAGTTGCCTGTTTTAAATCTGTAGCTTCAGCTGTTCTGTATCAGGAGTACTAAATTTACTTGTAGATTTAAAATAGTTGAATGATTTGTCAGCTAAAAGGTCAGGATGCTTGCTGTTTATTTTGTGCTTTGCTTTTCCTGATTAATAGAAAATTGTCTGGATCATCTGATGCTACTGTCAAGGACTTTTGGTGTAATGCCTGTGCAGGCAAAATATACAATAGTGCCATTGTATCCGCCATGCCTTCCCCCAGCTTTGCATTTTATCACAGTTGCACTCTGAAGTACTCCAGCACTCAGCCAGCATATATTCTAACTCACAAAGGTCTCTGCAGAGGGAGGAATATTGACTTCTCCATCATGTGCAGATCAAATTTCAGCCTTTTAGAGTTTTGTGCAATTGCCAGGTACACTGAAATCCAGATACCAGCTCTTGCAACCTTCCCGTGACTTTGGCAGCATGCACACGGCTGTTCAGTGTAGCTCATGGACTCACCTCTTCCCCAGAGATGGATGGCATCGCAGATAGGTGTGCACCGGCCGTTTTCTCTATCTGGATCCAGTGCCAGGTATGACACTAGCCTAAGAAGCATCAAGAAGGTTTGGCAGGCCTGAGAGGCACCAGTGCAAATTCACTGCATTCAAACTATTTCACCTAGGCTGCATGGTAAATCACCTTCCCTGGGAACAGGTTGGCCTCTGGGTGTCACCTTGGCAGCACAGCTCTAACTCTGCACACCTGGCTGATGTGGTTTTAACCTGTTCTGTGCATCAACATGACCTGGCAGCCATGCGAGGCCTGTGCTGTTGTCCTTCAGCCCTAAGCTACAGGGAGACAGGTGGATGTTCGAACTTCCCTTGCCTCTGGAAGTGTGTCTTCTCTGAGTGTGTGTGAGAACTTGATGTGAGGAGTAGTACGGAGCTGTTTCTCCAGAGATACCTGGCAATCTAGAGACCTGTAATAAATAAAGAGAAGTAATGAGAGAGGGAAAGAGGAAGATGACAAGGACAAATGAAAGCCAGCAACAAAGTCTGTTGCAAAGGGCAGGGGCCAGCGCGTGGGGAGAAGTGATATGTTGGAGGCCAAGATGGGCACGTCTGCAACTTCAGAATCCGTGTCCAAGGGTGACAAGGGTGACAGCAAAGTCATTGGGCAGGGAGATGGTGAGAACACTATTGTTTCAGTGTTGGGCAAACAGAAGATAGGCACACAAGCACTGTGGCAGGAGTGTGTTTATTCAGGAAGCTCGTGCTCTCCTCTGTACCCACAGTCAGAACCAGCTGAAGCCCACTAGGAAGCCTTGGCCTTGCAAGTGCTTGTTGGGCTGCTGTAAACACTGAGTGGGTGGGGGGCTTGTTTGTTTTTCTGTGTGAAGTCTCTCTCCTTTGTGTTTAATACTGTACAGATAACAAGCCAACAAAATAACAGTAAAGCTGTTCTCACACATACACAGAAAACTATGCCACAATTCACGAGTTCAGGCACAGCTGCTGCCTCATTTGTTTTAAAGCTTCGCAGCATAAAATTGTAAGCAGGCCTGTCCTGTGGTTCTTGGGTCTTCCCCAGGAGATCTCACTGACAGCACCGAGAGACTTGTGAAAACCTTGTGGAAATCCAAATCTCACATAATGTTCTTTTCTCATGAAAGTACAAGCCTTAAGCTGTCCTGAGCTGTGAAATTCTGATGGGGGCATTACAGAGAAATGAACTGAGTCTCACAGTAGCTCTGGGAAAGAAATATTACTTCTTATTTTACAGCCTGCTCAAGCACTGTTTTAAAAAGGCATTTAAATGCCTTCCTTGCATATTCTGAAAGATTAAAGTCATTATTTTCAAAAGCAGCTCCTGACTACAGATACCTATTTCTAGCACCTGCAGGCCTGTTGTTTCTCAAAATGACTGCATATTTATATGTAGGAGACTGAAATATTAAAAATAAATAGGTATGACTTTATTCTCTTGTCTTTTTGTAGGATGGATATCAGATAAATTATCCAACAAAAGCGTTTACTCTAGCAGCATGGAATGACTCAGAAATTCAGAGACACTTCCTTTTTCCATCTGACTGGGATTTGCCTTCAGAAGAGGATTCCCAAGTGGCCAGGTGCACTGTGAAGCTGAGGCAGGTAGCAAAGCTCACATCTCATTTTCCCTAGATGCTGGCTCCAGCCTTTGCTCAGGCTTTATTCCTCTGTGGAAGAAGCCTCTGCTGAGCACCCAACTTCAGATGCAAAACTTTTTCTCTTGAGGTCACACCTTTTAGACTGTGAGTTGGCTAAATTAGGTGCAGACAGAGGGTAGAAAAAGCTTCAAAACTTCTTGTGAATTGCTTACAGTTTAACACAGCTGAAAAACAAGACATTGGTCACAATTTCAGTTGTAGCCTCTGTTCCTACAGGGAAAACCTGCTATTAAGAAAACAACCATTATCTTATCTTCATACTCTGGAAACACTAACACCAGCTCTGTATAATGATTCAAAGGTCTGCCTATTTACTATGAGAGCTATAAAAAGAAACCTATCCTAGATGATTAAATACACTTTTACATGTGTTTAAAACATAATAGTCTTTTAAACTTAAAAAAATGACCACATAAGAATGGATGGAGTAATGATCATAATTCATTTTCACAAGTGTTGAATTGGCCTTGAAATGTAAAGAGAAAAGCAGTAGGAGAGTTATCTACACCTACTTTTGAATTAGACTGCAAAACCTACTAACTACCACGTGCCTGGTGTAATGCCTAGAATGGGAAACCAAGCCCTGACTGTGATACAGCTAGAGATAAGATAGTATTTAAAAAATGATATTGTATATTAAAATATTTGGAGCTAGTTTGGAGCAATTTGAATTCTGCTCACATATTCCACTGCATGTTGGCTAGTAAATAAATTAATTTTGGCATCATCACCACATAAAGTATCATAAAGTTGAACACTGGTATGAAATAAAGAGACTCAGAAAGATCTCATTAACAGTTTTCAAAAGCAAGAACAATGATGTAAAGGGTAAAAGCAGTGGCAAGGCTGTAATATTTTATGGCATGAGACCATTATGAGAACAAAAACCTTTTGACAGAGGGAATCAACTTTTTTTTTTTTTTTTTTTTTTTTTTTTTTTTTTTTTCCTGTCTGCTGCAAACTGGCAAATACAAAGCGTAAATAAAACAACCTCTGACATGGTACATTTCCTAGGGTAACTGCCTATTTTTTTATTTATTTTTTGATAATGGACCTTTTTTGGCCATTTGTATAATGTTTTGATACCAAAGCACTTTATTTTGTCAGCTTGCATATGCATTTCCTGCAGGTAGTGTCTGCTTCTATGAAGCGATGTGGTCGGAGATTACAGGGGTAAAAATTTACCTGCAAAACCACCACATACAGTTTACAAGAAAAACCCAAAGCAAACAGAACATTCTCCAGAACTGGCTGCTTATAAACCTGGTCACCACAGACACAAGCAAGAGGAATTAGCAGGTTTTTCTTAACACCGGTGGAAGGAAACATGGCCCGCACTGGAGCATCGAGGCCAGCGTGGCTGATGGCCTTTGCTCAGCGCGTTGCTCCCAAACTCAGCCTCCTTTCCATCGAGGCACTTGTCAGAGATGCTTTCCAAGTGACTGGGCGAAGGAAATCATTTTATAGTCCCTGCGTTGGTCATCCAGTTTCCTCTGAGCGGCTCCTCGTTTCGGGGAGGCATTTCCTTGTGTCATCGCTCACCGCCTGACTCAAACTTTGCGAGCGGGCTGAGGCGATCCCTCCCTCCCGGGGGTCCCTGCCTCGGCCGACCCCATCCCTCCCCTCACACCCACCTCTCCCCTTCCACCCTCCCCAGGCCTCAGCCCGCCTCGCTCCGCCCGCGGCGGGCCCTCTCCCCGCTCCGCCCCTCAGCCCGGTGCTGCGGCGGCGGCTCCGGCAGGCCCGGCCCCCCGCGGGGCCCGGATTGGCGGTGCCGGGCAGCCCCGCCGCCTCTCCTCCCCTCGCCGCCGCCCGGCGCGGGCCGGGGGCCGCCGGGGCCGCGCCGGGCAGTGCCATGAGCCGCGGGTAAGGTAAGGCTGAGGCGCAGGGCGGGCCCCGCCGCGCCGCCTCGGCCCGCCGCCGGGCTCCGCGCCGCGGCCGCCGGGGCTGGAAGCGCTGCCACCGCCTCACCCGCGGTGTCCGCGGGGCTGTGGGCACGGCGGGGGGACGGGGCGGCCGGCGGTGAGGGGAGGCGGGCAGGGCAGGGCCTAGGGCACGGCGGAGGCGGCGCCCGCTGAGGTGGCCGTGAGGGGACCGACCCTGAGGGGACCGACCCGCTGGGCTCCCCTCAAGGAGCCGGCCTGAGGAGCCCCGGGGCTCGGGCAGCCTCTGGGGCCGCTCAGGGTAAGTGGTGCCCGGCTCGGGGCTGGCCGCACCGCCCGGGGTTTGAGGCGTTTATTTTTACCGTTGGGCAAGGTTCGGCGGGCTGGAGTTACTTCCCGCTTACATCAGTGTAACTGAGATACAAAAATTTGGCCGCGGTGGGATGTGCAGCTTGGCATGGGCGCTGCTGGAGTGGAAGGGAGAGCTGAAAAACAAGCAGCGGAGGAAACTGATGTTTATTCTTGATGGAAGGCGAGGGGAGGATTTTTAATACGCTCTTGGTAGCAAAAGAAGAGAGATTTTCTGTCACACAGATTTGTTTCCCTTTTCTTCTCCTAGGTGTCAGCTTTTTCAGTTTCTGATTCTCTTTTAATTGTCAGTGTGACTGTATTTTACCCCTCCATTGCAGCTCAGTGCCCAACTGTTTACAGTGTCAATTCGGCATCTGCTGAAGTTCCTTCTAGACGTCTGTGCTCAACTTCTTGGTGATGTGTATCTGTCAGCAGATGTCTTAAGGAACTCCTCCCATAGCCCATCATTTAGGGGACTTCAGTATGCAACTCAATTTAATTTAAACTTTTGTAACTTTCATATTGAAACTGCAAGGTAAATTAGTGTAAGATTTCACTGCTCTAAGACTATATTCTGTTAAGATGCTTTGTCATACTCCTCTGTCTTCACACAACTCCTTTTTCAAGAGGTTCTCGCCTGCATAAGTCAGGAAAAACAAGGCAGGCTCACAGTCTCAGGGGCATATTTTTTTAGAGGAAAATGTAGCTGTATTTGGAATTTTAAAATAACTCTATTTTCCTAATCTCTGAATAAAATTCAGGCAGCGTGATTGAGTACCTGCTATTAATTTTCTCTGAATTGAAAATGTGCTAAATTAGAGGTAAAAGCAGTTTAAGTGGAGCAAAGAAAGTAAACTGACGTTTTTGATGTTAGAATTGACTTTTAAAGACTCGTTTTCTTTTTTAATGTATGAGAGGTTACCGTTCTGATTGACTTCAAAGCTGATCCAACAAGCTGCTCTGTTGTGGGTGGCACGTTTTTAATATCCCAAGTAGGTGCTGATGTGTGTGGTAGTGTTTCCAAGTAGGGTTGAGTAAAGTGCTTTCTCTTCTGAGATAAAGACCAAGAAGATAATCCTGTGTTCAAATATGTCTCTTACTGAACTCTGCTAGGCTGCTGTACCATATAGCCTGTGCATTGTATTACTAAGCTGAGTGTACATCCCTTGTAAACTTTGCAAAGAACTTCTTTAAATGACCTGTGTTACCTTATTTCAGAAAAAATCTCTTCATGAAATCCAAAGTGAGAACTTGAAAGAGGACACAGCCCAATGAAGTACTTTTCTTAATTGCTTACTACTTTTACTTTGGATAATAACACAATTTAGTAGTTTCAAGTACTAATAACAAATGCTTAATTCTTTGTAAGTAAGTAAACTCTAAGACAACTACGTTACAAACTAAAGAACGTGAAGCTTGAAACCTAGGCAGAATATATAATACCAATAATCTCTCTTTCATGGTAGAAGTGTAAATAAAACAATGGGAGATGGTGAAATTTACCTAGTAACAAGAGAGAAAGTAACAGGGATAAACTTAAAGTCATGTAGCTAGAAGAGTGAAGATGTATATTTGAACACCGTGTTAGCTGATAGATGTGGGGATTGTGCTGCTCTAACCTCACCTTTCTGTGCTAACTGAACCTGATCCTTTAGATGAAATCAGAGTAAAGAAATCTCTTGTGGCATGCCTGAGAGGCCACCAACCTTACATTGTGCGAGATGGACAGACAAGCAGGCATGAGTATAGCAGTGAATATGTACGTATATAAAGGCACATTTCCTGTGCTGTTGTTCCCCAGTCCTGTTCTTTGTGCCATATTGAGGACCAAGCTTGAGCCTGTTATGGCCCATGAGCTAGGTAACTTGTGTAGTGGAGCTGGCAATACCAGCCTAGCAGTTGAAGAAGGATAATGCTTGTTTATTTGAGTAAATTGTAAGTTTCAAAAGAATGAAAAAGAGGTTGGGTAAATTCTGGTCATACACACATGGAAAATCCAGAGATTTAAGTGAGTTTGTCGTCTTTTCCATTGGCAAGCTAGAAATGTTTATATCAGATATTCACCATGAATAGTAGTGTTAACTCAGTGTGCTTTGAAACATTTATCCTTGAATAAAGGCATCGTGTTCTAGAAGTCCTTACTGCCCTAAATGAATCAATTAGATGACAACGTGTGTTGGGAAAGAGGAGCGTAATGTAGGCTGAGAGGTTAGAGAAGTAACAATAAGAGTTAATACTGTGAGCCTTCATGAGTGCACACTTGGTATTAGAAAAGGCATAATATATTCAGAATAGAAATCAGCTCTGGAAATGCATAAGGATGTCATGTGTGCCCAATAAAGGGGATGAACAATGACTTTTCTTACTCTAGGTAATGTAAAGTAGACACTAGAAAGGGTATGTTGTGATTTCAGGGGGAAAGACGGTGGCAATGTGAAAAATAGAGAGAATAATACTGTGTGTCAGGACTGATGAAGAATGCAGCACTTAAGGGGCAAATGAGGGAGTTAAGTAAGGCGGTGTTGGCTTTGTGCCGGCAATACAGTGAAAGACCTGCTCAGAGAAAAGCCTCCCTATGAATTTGTCTGAGTTCTTATGTACTTTCTCTCATATTGGTGGTGCAAGAACTCTGAAGGTCAGAACCAGCCTTGCAATGCTGTGTGCAATTAGCCCTGTTCCTGGTGTCCTCTCCTTGATACAAGGGTTGAAGTTGGCCATGTTTTGAGCAGGGCTTCTCTGTGGGCTTGTATGTGCAAAATCTTTTTCTTTGCGGGCTGGAATGGAAACAGCAAACAGAAGATGGGTGCAATCTGGGAACAATTTTTCTGAATCCAGCTGATTTTTCTGATCCACAATCATGGCCTGAGGGAAAAGGAGTTTTCACATTTAGGGAGCAAAAGCAGAACTGCAAAGTACAGTGTTGTCTGTTCCTCAGAAACCTCTCTCTAGTGAAAGAGCAACATTTATGGCTTTTAGAGGTACCATAGTGAATAGTGAGAGCTTTAGGATTATCAGTTAGAGTTCTTCATTCTGTGTTTATTCCTTCAGTGTACTGATGCATATCATTATGGTACATGTAAAGATGTTTTTGTTTGCTGATTTAAAAAAAAAAAAAGTGTACTACTACATTATTTTATAGAGGATTGTGGTTCAGATCCACAAAGTAAAGGGTCTGCTTTTCTTTCTAAAACAAATTGAATTCAACTTCTTTTATCGATGTGTTAGACAGAATCCCAATTACAGAGTCATAAAAATATATAACCCAATGTTCATGTCAGAGTTGTGAATTGTCTCTTCTTAGACAGTTTAACGTGTTTTGTTTTTTTTAAGCTTCTGTTAGCATGTCAAACCCCAAAACTTGAAGGCAGAAAGTTAATAATTATTGGTCAAGATCCCATGAAGATTGCACACCAAATGGCCGTTGTCTTTGTGTGCCTGTTCCCTGGGAGTGTTGTGAGGACGGAGGTTTAAGCACCTGAAGAGTTAACGTGTCTGTATCTTTTTCTTTGAAAGATCTGGAGGTGAATGCAATTGGCTGGATTTGGGCCAAGTTGTGCACGGTGTGTCCCAAAGTACCTACTTAATTGGCAAATGAAATGTGAAGTCTTTTAAGGTGATATTTAGGCTCTTTCACACAAGTCCTTTATTGGAGTAATTTTGTATTAGAGGCTGCCATGTACTAACTTAGTTTGAGTTCTGAGCATGCTTCCAGAGCAAAAGGCCCCCCTTTGGCAAGCATAGTAGCAGTATGCCCGGTGTAGTATGAGACTTCCAATCAGACCAGTTCTGTAGCATGCTGTTTGCCTGTGTTGCTGTTCCTATGCCCTCTGCCTTCTCTCTAGTTTTCTGCTGTGGAGCAAGGCTGTTACAGTAATGAATTATTTGGGATCTCCAGGGCAATGGAGGTGTCCCTTTTTAGACCTGATTAACAGATACATTGCAATTTCTTTAGTGGAGTCCTTGATGACCAGTATCTCTGGGAAATAAAAAACGAGTGTCTTAAGTTGAAATTGCTCAATTAAGGCATCTGAGAGGAGTTGCCTCAAAACTTCCTGTTAGCCAAAGCCACTCCCAAGCCCGTTGGAAGTCTTGGGGAAGGAGCAGAGGAGCAAGTTTTGACAACAGTGGGTTAGAGTGGCTGAAACATCTGCGGGGTAAGTGTTCAGGGTAAGTTTTGCAGGTGTTTTTTCTTCCTGCTTTGCCCTCTGCAAGAAGAGGAGAGGTTCTGAAGTGTCAGATTATTTACAGTTGTCTTTATTCTGTGGGTACACAGAACTATTGTCTCTAATTAAGCCTATTGTTAATGTTTGGAAAGAGCTGAGAATATCGTAGTGGAAAAGGGCATATTCTCTGGTCATCTTGCCTTCCCGCTCGCCAAAGTTCCTAGCTCTCTGTTTATTGACTTTCTCTCCTATCTATTTTAACTCTGCCGTCTCCAAACAGCAAAGTATGTTGTTCTGCTGTGCAAAGACCAAATCAATACATAGCAGAGTGGTTAAGTTGGTATTCTAGAAGACAAGAGGACTGACAGACAAGGAATAACAGAAGATCGATAAGACATAGTGAACAGTGGTGTTTTCCCATAAAGGCCAAAAGGGTAGCACAAATGAATCGTTGTGTGAACCAGGCTTTAATATTCATTACCTAGTGTCTCTGTGGTTTATAAACTGTTATGCTCTCTGACCCCACTGGTGTTGGATGACAGGAAATAACCAAGGGATGTCCCTTGGTGCTGGTGAAAGCTTTGGGTGTCCTGGACTGCTTATCATGTCAATGCAGGGTTCTTGTCCTTAAGCTGTGAGAAGATGGGACAGTCAAGCTTAAAAGAAGATCTCTTTTAAGAGTATGGAAATGCATATTCAGGAATTAGGACACTCTTCAAAAGGATCTGTTTGAGTCCTAAAAATCGCTTTATTAGGTTTTAGTAGCTTATGCAGAGGAGAGCTCTAAGACTCTAGAATTTACTCTGGATTTCATATGTTCTGTTTAAATTAACTTCAGATCTATCTATCTATCTATCTATATAAAAAAAGCAAAACATATGTATGAACCAGTCTACTGTCACCTTTGACACTGGAGATGTCAAAGCAGATTGAAACATGTAACTAACCTGTTATGAGCTGTAATGAAGTTATGATCTGAAATTAAATAGCTGCAGAAATAATTTTGTGTCACTGCAAGTCACGATTAAGATTGGGCTCATAAAACAGACATTTTTATTTCCTCTAACGTAGCCCAAAGAATAAGGCTTCTCTGAGAGGAAGAGCGATAGCCATGCTGACACTTGTACAGGGGCAGTTTGGTTAGGGAGCAGTGCCCACCGGGTGATACTCAGCAGACAGCGAAAGCTCTTGTCTAGGTTTATCACTCTGTCTCTCGGCGTGTAGCTGTTGTGTTGAACCTGTCTGCCCGTGGTTGTGCTGCATTTCAGAGTATCCTCTGGTCGAGGCTGGGAAGGCAGGTCTGGCATCCAGGCCACACAATTCCTGTAGCACCTTTCCTGCCTACAGGTCACCTCCCACTTCATGTTCCTGTCTTGTGCCCCCAAAGCATCAGATGCAAGGTGAAGACTTCTGCTCTGGCTGCCTTCAAAACTGGTCATTTCCATTCTGCTTGCTTAACACGTATCTGTGGTTCCTGTTGCTTGGAGGGGCTTTACTTTCTGTCCCAATACTCTTGTGTAATGCTTGGGGTTGAATGCATAAATAAATGTTTTGGTGGTAAATGAAGTGATCCATATGTTGCTTCTCATTTCCTTACTGCTGAAGTTTGATAAGGCTTATCTTTGTAAGACTTTCTCAGTAGCAGTTCATTTTATTTTTTTTTTTTGTCTAATTGCTTTCACAATTATTCGTTTTCAGTTTGCCGTGAAGTATTAAAAGAATGAATTGGGAAAAGGAAGAAGAAATAAGGAGAGATAATCCTAAATGTCTGTCAGCTCAAAAGCGTGCTAGTTAATAAAGGCTTTGTCAGGTCCTTAATAAACTTTCTGAACAAATGCATGGCAACTCTTGTAGTTTTATGAAAATGATCAAATTGCTACTGTTCTATTTATCTGTTACTTTTGTGAATAACAAGAAGTGTAGATGGAGAAAGGAGACCAGCTGTGCATGCAAACCATCTCCTGTTTTGTAATTCCAGTTATTCCATTTACAACAGGCCTAGGTTTTCAGGATGCTGTAACACTGTCTAGAGGTTAGACCGAAGAAATGTGCCTGACACTTCTAGAAAAGTTCATGGACTTTGAGAGTATCTGAAAATATTAATTTAGGAGTGTTTTGTATTTAAAAGCATGAAATGTTAGGTTGTATAGACCTTGGTTTCTTCTGTCACACAGTTTTGAGAGGTGGTTGCTAGCTCTTTGTGAGTATTGAACAGATACTATATACACTTCATTTCCGAGCTGGGACAATGTTTCAGTTTCATTTTTAGTAGTCAGATTTTTAAAATTCTAGCTAGATATTTTTTTATTCTTTCTACCAAACTAAAACTTAATTAAAATGATAAAAATGAGGAAATCACTGGACTGTAGTAAGAGTGTTGTTTTAGTACTTTACTTTCCCAGTGTATATTCTTTTTAAAATCTGCTTCTTGCATCCAGGTGTCACGAGCAGCATATTTAGCAATGGAAGTGCTATGGGTTAACTGTAGATTTCCTTCCAGTGTGAGCAGTGGCTTTTCAGGCCTCTCCCTCCAGCACCCTAGCCAAGTAAGTGCAGATTTGTGAGATACATTCAGATGTCACGCTAGGAAAGCTGTTGAGAAGGCATTGCCAGTTACGGTCTAACTTCAAATCCTTCATGGAGCTTAGGGGAATTTCTGAGGGGGATGTAGAGGCTGTTCCGTGGTTTAATGGAGAGCAGTTTGCCTCTCTGGGTGGTGATGAATGCAAGGTGAGAAGATTTCCATTTCACATCTAGATTTTGAGTTCACTGGTTTTATTTTTTTTTCAGTTTCCCCAAAAGAGCAACCAGTCCAGTCTGTGAAGTTGTAATAATATATAGCATGGCAGAGGCAGCACGTTAGAGATGAGTGCAGCTTCCTCATACTCCAGTCATCAACTGTTTTGTCACCCTATCCTGGAAGACAACTGCAGCTGCCACCCATGCTTGGCTTCTTTGACTTGACCTCTCATTAATTAAAGGCCTCACTTAAACAACTACACCCCTGATGTATGGTGATGTATGAGGAAGAGAGTATGTATGCACTCACTGAATTATTAACGTTGTATGTAATTTAGAGCTTGTATAGCTGATTGACTCTATTTAATGAAGAACATGTGGTAGATTTATTAAGCATGTGTATATCTATATATACATAAAAAAACCCACAACATCACCATGTGTCTGAAATTAGAATCTCCTGCATAATACTATAATTGAAGAAGGCAGGATATGGCTAAAAGACAGTTATTTCCCATTGCCCTTTTGAATCCATCTGGTGGTTTTTGCTGTTCTTTTATCTCCCAGCAAATCGAGACCTTAACGTTGATGACCTAAAATTAATTTCCTTGAAGCTACGTTAATGACACTTCCCTTTCTATGAGCACGCATGCACAAAATATAACCCACATACAGGGGTATGAATTAGTTCTTACGTATTTTATTAAGCAGTTGAGACTATAGATGTTATTTCTGGCTGGGATACTAGAAACTTTTACAGTGCTGAAGGCATTTGCAGCTTTTGCTAGACAAACATATCGATGTTAGTAACTGTTTATGAAATAGCAAATATCATGGGCTGATACAGAGATGATTTTAGTCCTTTTTTACATGGAAGTAACTGCGAGGAAGAGTGAAAGTAGAGAGCCTCCATGAGTACTAGTTGAATTTAGACTGGAGCTGGGGTTCTTCTTAGCTATTTATTTATTTATTAAAAAAAAAAAGCTACTTCCTTCATATTGCAGTATGATTTCAGCAGGCAACCATGGAATCAGGCACTGACCTGCTACCCTTTCCATTTTCAGCCTATGGGTTTGTCAAATGGGATTCCTGGAGACAACTACCTCAATTAACTTTTCCAAAAGTAAGATCTGCCTGTATGATTTACAGCCCCATATGTAGCCGGTCAGAAACTAGTATGTACATCTCAGGTGTAAAGAGACCTGGGGGAATGATTTCACTTCCAGATGTTGTCCTGTTAACCTAGGTCTACTTTCCACTAAGATAAGGACCTATGTCTATGTCTGCATGCTGTATGAGTGAATTATGCCAGATAGGAACAAATAATTGCTTTCTGAGCTGAAAGAAAATGAGTAATGGCTGTCTGTAGTGCTTCCTGCATTATTGATCATTGGAAGCTACTTTTCACCAAAGGCAGTGAGAATGTTTTCCAAGGAGTGCTGAAAACTTTTTAAGAAAATATTAACGAACCTGAGCCTTTTAGAAAGCTTTGATTTGTACTCAAAGTTCATGGCCAGATTCATGCTGTCGTAGACTTATGCTGATGGAAGAAAGAGGAAAACTCTGTTCCTGTTCTTCCCAGTCATATTTTGTTTACTTCTTTTGAGACTCTTCACATGACAAATCATCCTTCTAAGGGTGTTACCAGTACCCACATTTTTGACAGAGAAAAACAGAGTAGGAAGGATCCTCTTATGCTTTTGTTGTGCAGGGGTGTGAACAAAAGGGCTTTGAGGTATGCGAAGATGTCAGTTTGTCATCACAGCGTACTCATTTTTTTCCTTATGACAAATACGGTGTATTTATATCTGCTTTTCTATAATATGATCCTGTTAATTCAGATTACTTGCAGAATTGTTTTTCATGTATCATCTGCCATGGTTTCTTTGCAATTAAGATGAAAAAAATTGTGGGAGGTGCACATCATTTTCTGACTCAGTAGATTTCAATAAGAATCAAGCCTGTAAAACAGCTGTTAAGGTCAGGCAATCTGTAATTGACCTATAATATGTTGAAATTAAAATGTATCACAGTTTTTTGGGAATACAAATTACCCAAATCACGATTTTGGAAGGGGAAAAAAAAAAGAGCTAATACATTAAGCTGAGCCGTTAACTATTGCACTGTTATGTGTCTAATATAAGAAATGGAAGAGAATGCAAATCAAGCTGGTGACTTTGATTTTTAGTGTCCTGTTTTTGGCAGTGATCTCTTTCATGTTCTAGAGAACAAAGTCCAGGGAAGATTCATGCCAACTTCTGTCGATTCATTAGGTGACATCTTGAAACATCTAGAGTTATAAATACTATGTGAAAAATAGGAAAATGCATATTTAAATGGGAACACAAATATGAATGCTTCTGAATACTTTTACTTCTTTTGCCTTAAATACTTTTGCCAAAGTTGCAAGTATTTGAGTGTACTGTAATTGAATGGCTAGGAATTGTATGGATGTTTCAGTCCTGTGCACCTGAGGGTTTTTTGTCCGTTGTAGTCCAGTATTTTTAATCATAAAATGTTTAAACCACTCTTTAATGCAAAATTAATATTTGAGAGACTCTACTGAAATATATCTAGCAGTTGCATGGCCCTAGAAGGTTTTTGTCAAGCTGAAACAAGGCCCCTTATGTCTTGATAGTTCAGCTGGGAAAGTCTGGGTTGTCTGTCCTAATGCTTTTAACGGAGCTTTGCTTTCTATCTTTGCTTGTCAAGGTTTGACTGTATTTCTGTGTTGGGTGGATTGTTTTTATTATTTGCCTTCCACACAGGCAGAAAATCAGCTTATTAGGGCTATCTGGGTTCTGTTTCAATTTTTTCATAGTCCTGGGAAAATTTTCACATCTTGGACGTTTTCCTGCCCTCACCACTCTGTACTGTGTCCTCCAGCTGGAAAGCTGCAGTGCTGCTGAACTTCTGCATTTTAGTTTCTAGGTACTTGGATTGAACATAAGTCTGAATGAAATGAAATGAAATGAATGTTGCCTGAAGCAGAGAGAGATGCCTGATGCTTGCCAATTATGCGCAAAGTTTGACATTTTGTTTTCCTGATATTCTTGGGAAGAGGCTTCTTCAGGGTTGACTTTGCATTTTTTAACCTTCTACAGATCTTTCTATGAATTAGAAGTTAAAAGAATTTAAAGCATAGAAGGTGTTGTTGGTAGCTTATGATTTCTGCACACTTCTTGTTAGAAAGAGATTAAGTGATTCTTCAGCTGTTTCAACTCAGTCTGGTTCTTAGTCTTTACTGTTGCCCTTATAATAAGTTAGTGATTCTATGTGGGCTTACTTGTTCAAAGCACTATGTGAGTGCTAATCTTCACCCTCTTTATAATACTGAAACTCAACATGTTTACCTGCTCAGGTCCTTCAAAGAAGTCTGGAAATTAGTCTATAAACCATTTCCTTCCAAAATGAGATCACAAAGAACTTTTTTTTTGGTTATGTGGTGCTGATTTACATTTCTTGCCTTTGCAGGTTCTAGGTAGCACGAATAGCTGCTAATACCCATCTTCATTAATTTTTCATTAAATTCAGTGGGAGGCGAGGCTACTCAATGGGTGGCATAGTAGAGCTATTTGCAAGACTGCCACTTGCTGTTAAGAGAGTTAGAAACAATTCAAAAAGCAGTAATCTTGCAGAAATTTGGGTTTAGTCTGACTAAATTTTGGGATTAGTTACTTCTGAATTACCTTTAGCCCACCACTTCTCAAACTCTCAATTGCAATTCTCAAAAGACTTGATGGTAAGATGCAAATTGCTGTTTAGTGACCCTTTCCTGAGCTTTTCTGTCTTTTGGACCTTCCAGTGATTACACTTTCAAACTTCTGAGAAATTCTGTACTGTTCTATCTGGAATTAATTTTTTTTTGTTTTGCATTTATCAAAGATGCTTTTAGTTTTCCTTAGGAAGATGAGACGGAAGTGAGCTTGTGTAACCAACTCTACCAATTATTCTCTATTTTAATGGCTGTAGCTTGCTATTTATTTTTGGGTTAGTTAATTTTCTTATGTTGAGTACCTTTGTAGTTGTGTGTTAATACTTGTTTATTTGTAGAAGATTTCTAAGATAGATGAAGCTCTCCTTCTTCCCATAGAAAATGTAAGCTTTCTGAAAGAAGCCTTATTTTCTTTTTTTTTTTTTTTTGCCAATTGCCTGGGGATTTGCCCTTTAGAAGTTGAAAAAATACCACCAAAGCTGGAGGATGAGAGAGATCAGAACCAGATAATCCTCAGATAATGACTACATTGTGCTTGGGGCATGCTGAGGTCCTAGGCATGTGAAGGCATCTACATTTCTGTGGGGAGGTTTGTATTTCTTGAGCTTCTCACAGGCAGTAGAGCTGTTACAAAGGCAGCAGGAATGATATGGCTGTGCTGGAAGACCTGGACACAATATGCTGCTTCTGTCCGAAGGTACATCATAAAAAAAAAAAGTAAAAAATTACGGGTATAAAAACACATTCACAGATGCATGGCAGTGAAGGACTGCAAAAAGTCCTGCTGACCTTTGTATGCATGAAGTTGTGAGAACTTGGCAGGTAGAGGAGAGGACTCGCTGAGTGCACCCTAACTGCAAAGGTGCTGCAGCTGTTGGGCTTGGTTTGCTCTGTGAGAAGTTGAGTAGAAGGATTCTTCTCCTCCCCCCCTTTGTTTTTTTCCTGTCTTCCTTTACCATCGTGACCTTTTGGAATATACTTAGACAATAAAATACATATGTAGGGTATTGCTGGTCAGTTGTGGTTCTGTAGCTCTTCATTTTTTTTTTTAACTTTTTTTTTTTTTTTGAGCTGTTACTTTGCAGCTGAGAGCCGTGTTCCTTGTCCAAACCGAAATACGTTCTAGCACTAAATGCGTTAGTGCTATTTAGTTGAACCTGAGAACCTCTTGTCTCTAATTTTGAAAGCATCTCTGAGAAATAAAGAAAAATGACTGTGTACTACATTCTTATGATAACAAAGCCCTAAAGCACTGGTTCTGCTGTTAGTCCTCTGCAAAACGTGAAGTCAGAATAAAGCTTATAGATCTGAAATGCATGGTTTTATGAATCATTAAAAATCCAGTGCAAAAAATAATGTCTTTAGATAGCTATGGGGTACAGTTTGCCAATCTGTAGATTCCATTCCTTTTTTCAGTGATCTTTCATAACTACATCTTATATGAAGACCCAGACTTCAAGTTATTAATTGGCATTGCTCATCTGTGTCTAGCTTAATGTGGACAGATATTTATTTTTAATGTGGTCCTTTCTGCTGTTCTCTTACGAAGGCATGTGATGACTCTTAATTTTGCAGTTGCTGTGAACATTGACTGTGGGGTGTTTTTGTGTTCTCCTTCCCGCCAACCACCCTAATCTTCAATGTAACGATTAAAGCTTGAATTAGCTTTTCTGTTACCTGGGTCTTGGATGTCCTGATCGAGTGGGGTGGTGTCAATTAGTGTAGAATTGTGTGTTAATGCATCTGTCTTGTCTAGATGTATCTTATGTTTGTGCTTACTTGTATTTTGCCGTTTTCAGGGCTTTTGTGGGGAGGAGGGAAACAATAAAGAAGTTCAAGAACATAACACCTCACAAAAGTCCTTTTAGGAGAAGCATCCTACCAAGACATGAGTTTTAGTTTGATATAATGTGAGTATACAACATAATGAAGTGTATGTAAATGTAACGAGGTTCCTGAACACTCACTTGATACCTGCATGAAATTTTACTTATTAATGCACATTTGAATTGTTGGGAAAAATGAGTCTAACACAATTCTGATAAGTCATTTTTAATTTAGGATTTAGGGCAGCTTGTCTTTCTTTGTTTTGGAAACATGCTTTTCTATAAGTCACTTAGTCAAAATTTCCCCTAAAGTTTTTTTTATAGTGACCTTTAATTTAATCAGTGATGTGGACAGCATTTTCAACTGTGGACTAATCCAAAGAGGTTTTAGATAATCTTTCATCAGATTAATGAGGAGCTGATTCTTTTTTTTCTCTCCACAGAGACAAGGAGAGAGTTACAATGCTGCATTGCATAGTATTGTACCTCACTGTTTGCCTTCTCAATCAGATGTAATTTTTTGAGGGTTGTAGATCTCTTTTTGATTTTTTTTTTTTTCTTTAATAATGAACAAATTTTCTGTAAAGATGCGGACATTCTACAGCGCCAGGTAATTCTGATTTGTTCTCTCATCCCTTTTAGAAGAGAACAGATGCAGCAGTTGTTTGTTTATTGTTCAGAATTGTTAAGGGACCGGTGGATTATTTTGGCTTGGCAGGGTGACCCTGAAGAGGCTGCTTCAGCCAGGTAGTATAAGAGAAGGGAAAAGAGTTGAAACAACTGTTCTCCTAAGTGGAAAAAGCTGGCTTTGGAAAAAGCTGTGCCAGAAGCTGACCCCTTGTGTTCTGTTTCTAATACGTTTATTTCTAAATCCATTGCTGCAGGAGTTTTCAGATCAAAGTCTCTAAACCTTTACTTTTCTGGGGTGCTTCTCTTTTCACTCATGACCAAATTAGTTTTTTGGGGGGTTAATTTTGATCCCAGCAACTAGTTACCTGGAAAAATAAGTATTTGAATATCCTTTTTTAAGATAGCTATATGTGATATTACAATTGACTAAATCTCCAAAACCTGTGTTGGAAGGGGGATTTGGTTGTGTGATTTATTTATTTTATTTTAATTTTTTTTTTTTTCTGTTGAGGGAATGAGCTAGTATAAGGTGACTGTGAACTGTTAAATCCTGAGTTGACTCTGGTATACTGAACAAAGATCTTTTGGATGGAAAAGATGCTTTGTGTTGCTTGCAATTATGAATGTTTGAGAAACAAGAATGAAGTAGTTCATAGGAGAAAAGGACATGAATAGAGAAAGTATAATGTGCTAGAATTTTTATTTGTTCTTCGTGCGAACTAGGAGTAAGCCTTCAGTGAAAATATGCTTCCTTGCAATTTGCATCTACACAAAGTGCAGAGAAAGTGGTTTTGAAAGTATGAGGAATCTGTTAAAAATAAAATCATAGTTTACTCGCTGACTGTATGGTAACAGCAACTTCCAGATCCTACAGCCATTCTTTTCCAAGTGTTTGACTAACAGGTATAATGCTCAGCGTACTGGAGCTTCACCAGGAGCATCGTTACTGGTGAGGAAACATCAGTAGAGGTTGTGTTGGAATTGTGCTTGGTGGGAATGTTTTCTGAAGGTTTCAGCACACAGCTCCATTGAGCATCTCTGAACTTGTGTAGGAGGGCTTTTTGTATTCTGCACAGTTAAAGTTTTGAAGGGAGGATAATACATATTTATCTCACTGAAGTGTTGGAGATTTGTCTGTAAGAAAAGACTTCTTGAAGAGCTGCAGGTGAAGAACCAGATTGCGGGCTCAACGTGTGTCTGGCACTACAGACGCTCCCTCTGTGCCTCTTCTGACTTCTTGGAATTTCAGAGAAGCAGTCCTGTTGCAAAATAATATTTCACCTGTAGCAATTAGAAAATGCTACGTTAAGATGATGGTAAGGCAGCAGCCTCTGCCTAGACATGTCATCGGATCGGTGGAGCTGCAGAAGTCCTCCTTGCCTCTGTGTTGACAGACCTCAGCTCCCAGATCTGGGGACTTAAAAGCACTGTGCTAACTGCCAGAGGCATGGTTTCCCAGCTCCCATGTCTCATGCTTTGGCAGATTTGCTGCTGCCCCTGTTCTTAATCTGGTGCTGATGGGAGTTGCTTTGTTGGCTGCAGACTGTGGCTTGCCTCTGAAGCCCAGCAGAACAGACATGGTTTTGCCCACGGGTGGAAGGGATGAGGAGCCTGGGAGTCTCTGCTGTCCTGCAATTGCAATTCTTTGTTTGTAGTAAGCTCCTCATGCTTCTGTGTTCTGTATGTTCTTGTTTTTTAAAAGAATAAGTATTGCAATAAGTTGTAAATTACAGTGACTCTTCTCCACCCACTGATTTATTGCATATTTTCTCTTTTTGGATCAACTTCTCTTTTTTTCCTACTAGGGGAAATGTTCAATTTCTTTTAAATTATTTCACTTCAGTCTTCAGAAAAGACAAGATTTTTGTTGTTGTTGTTGTTGGTTTTGTTTTTTTTTTTTTTTTGACAACCTTTAACTGCTTGCTTTTTTGTCAAAATTAAACTCTAGTGCAGCTTTATGAAGTCCTTGGTACAAGTGATGTGTCATGGAAGGAGAATGGGAAGGAATAATAAGTAATCATTTGGTGAAGGCAGAAAAACTAATGTGGTAGCTGACCTTTTTTAGGTCTTTGGGGAAAATGCTAAGATAGAAATAGACTCACTTGGCTAACATCTAACAGGTTTTTTTGTTTGTTTGTTTTTTTTTATAATTTTTGAAGCATTTTAGATACGAGCACGTAGTAAGGACCTTTTTAATTTTGCTTGTCTTCAAAATTACTGGGATTTTTAAAAGACTATTTATTTGCCATTGCAGTTTTTATTTGACCTTTCTGTCCTAGATTTTGGTAAACAAGCCCTCGTGTACCTCTGGTAGATTTATAGTTCTTGTTATAAATGAAAGTTCCTAAGCAAGATTTCAGGTATTCCTGAACATAGCTAAACAATGATTATTTAACTTGGATTTTTCTAATCGTCAATGCATTTGCACAAAAACGTAATCCTTCTTTTATGAGGCTCAGGAAGAACTCCTCATAGAGGTATTTTACCTGTTTTAACTAATCTGTTTGACCTCTGCTAGAGGTACATGCTATGGAAGATGTGTATGTATATAGTAGTGTATATGTGGTGTATAGAGGGTGGCACTGCCTGTGTGAAGTATTTGCTGTGATCCTCGTGTTGGCTCCTGTAGAACACATTGGACTGTATTCTAATGTTACTTGATTGATATCAAATTCCTCATTTCTGTGCTTCTTGCAAGTCTGTCTTTCCCTATCTGTAACTCCAGATTTTCTATATAAAGATTTTACAATTATTTTGTTCTTTTGTTTTTTTTTGTTGTTTTTTTTTTTTTCCTTCTATATCTCAAATCCAGGTGCACAAACTTTTTTCTCACTCCTGTTGGATGGTGAGCTTTAAAGTGCTACCATCAGGCTGGGTAACCAGATCCCTGACACACCGATTTCACAGGGTGATCGGGTGATGGTAATTACCAATGGTTTTTGTGTAGTTCATTTAAAATTAATGACTAGTGGATGTTAATGTATTCCATGGTTAATACCTATTACTCCTTTAACTCATTCAGATTCCAGAGGAATTTCATTTGTGATAATAAGAAACTTGAACAGGAATAGGAAAGGGTATTGAAATTTGTTTTGTTTTGTGTCCTGTTTTGTCTCTTATGGTGTAAATGTGTTCAATGAGATGAAATTTATGTGGCAGATAAAGTCCCATGAGCTGTGATCTCCACTTCAGTGAGATCATTCTGGACTAAATACACTGGAATTGGCTTTTGAGGCTACTTCTCTGGCAAAGTAGTGGTGTAAGATTATTGGAGGTGTAAGCTTCTGATTTAAAATGTTGCCGAAATCAATACTGTAACAGATAGGCTCATTAATACCTATGGCTTTGTTTTGAAGGACCTGAAATGAAGACTTCTAGCTCTTAATAGAAGGGATTTTGACAGACAGTGAGTTTTGTTATTTATTTTAAGTGAGTTTAAAGAATAGCAACAATCCTCCCATATCACTCAGTGTTTGGAGGAAGATACTAGCTAAGTCTCTATTAAATCAGCTGGAATTTGTAATTTCTGAGAGCAAATAGGTATCTTGGGTCAAATTGGCTTGTGCAGGTTAGGTATTCTTGAACTGGGAGACATTTGGCATGCTTCTAGCCTGCTTTAGAACTAGTGGCTTAATGCATTGGAGTCGTCCTGTCCGATGTTAATGTAACATCTTCCGTAGCAATTCAACACATAGCTGTTGCAAAGATAGTCTCAAACAAATTCACTGCTCCTTGCTACCCAAATGGAGAGTAGATTTAGTGTATGAATGATTTCCCTATGTACAAGTTGAAGCTTGGAAATGACTACTGTGTAACCCAAAAGAAAAAAAAGATCTATGTCAGTCCTAAAGAAGAGCCACATTTTTCCTCAGCCTAGGAGATGGTAATTTCCCAGGAGGTTTGCCTCTTGAAAGAGCAGTGGCACAGGATTGTGGGTGAAAGCAGAAGCGTGACCAGTTGGAAGCGTTTTTCCCTTTGAACTGTGGTGGCAATCTGCATGAAGTCAAATTAGTGGCTTCCTGGGTAGCATTTAGGGCTTGTTCTTCTGATGCAACTAATAGATAAAGGGAAAAGTATTAAAATGTTTTTAATAACCTGTAAGGCTTTCTACTCAGCAGGAAATAAATTCCTGTTTTGTATAAAGCACTTTTTTTTTCTGATCTGTGTTTAGGAGCCCCAAATACTCTGCCAGGTTTTGAACCTTGCTACGAGTTTTTCTGTATGTGTTCTCCTGATAGGGGATGCCCTTTCCCCCTTGGGTGGATGTTGCATTAAGTTACAGCAGTGTGACTGGAATTGTTGGCCTGTTGCAATATGTGTGAATTCAGTTACCCAATCTGTTCTGTTTCTCCAACTGAAGGATTACAAAAAACTTTGAATTGCTCTTCTGAATTTCCCTTAGTTAATTCCTAAATGTGACTCAGTTGAACCGTGTATGGGGTGGGTAGAATACTTGTGGTATGTGCAACTTTGACCTGAGGTAAATATGTGACGGTTATTCTAACTTGTGAGCTCTGAAAGCATATGCAAACAGAAGTAAATCTCAGTCTATTCTCAATACTTGGAAGGGGACTGGATATTGTTTGTTTTATTGTGTTTTTTTTTTTTTTTTTTTTTTTACCTATGGACTTCAAAGTAATAAAACCTAGTCCCTCTTGTGATGCAGAAGGTTTGAGTAGAAGGCATTTGTACACGTGAATTGCTTAAAGTGTTGTTATTGCTAGTTCGTATGTGCATCAGAGTTTGCCTGACAAGATGAGAAGATGTGTTGTGGTGTGCTTTGAGCACCATGGGGTTATGAGCCATGAGAGGGAGTGAATGCCCAGGTAAACATCCTGGATGCACCCAAGTTGCATCCTAGTGTGCAGACAGGAGAAAAGCAGACTTATTTTGGACATCATATTCTATTCTTTATACATACACATATATTCCATGAATCTTCTAATTGCTGATATCCCTCTAATCAGCAGGGAAGGCCCAGTGTTTTAGTCTTCTTTTCAGTGTAATCTGCTTTGCAAGCCTTATCCTGCTTTCTGTGTGTGCTCCCTACCCCCAGTAGCTGT
Organism: Aythya marila; assembly: GCF_965140915.1. Taxonomy (NCBI): domain Eukaryota; kingdom Metazoa; phylum Chordata; class Aves; order Anseriformes; family Anatidae; genus Aythya; species Aythya marila. Next base: position 6,562,968 of record NC_139059.1, on the reverse strand, counting down.
GGTTGCAACCAAAGGAATACATCCCAGGTTGAAACCTAGCCCTGCCCACCAGTAATGCAGAATCAAAAAATGAGTTCTAAAATTTCCACTACCATAGCCAGAAGTCATGTGCTAGCAAAATTAATGCAGGATTTTTTTTTGAGTTCTCTTCTACCTGCACTGTGGATTGAGCTTTCCTGTGGCTTGCTGGAAAAGCTGTAGCTTCTGAATGTTTCCTTTGGCAGAATGGCTTCTGTTGAAGAAATTGTTCATCTCTTTGTTAGAGAGCAGAATGGATATAAACATATATTGTAGATATGTCATACACAATGGTAAACGTACAGGTAATTAAGGTAAACAAGCCATTTGGACAAGTAGTAGTACCATAAATAACTTTCTCTCCCAGGCTTCTGAAAAAGCAACATGATTTTGTGAAGCAAAAGATGGATTTCTTCAGTCCCATAATACTTTTTATGCAGTAAATAAGGGAATGATTTATGTCCCCTATCTGTGTAGGGGAAGCCAATAGACTTCTGCTGCTGTGCTGCATGCGTTCTCAGTGATAGATTCGATGGTTTCTAGGGCTCAGGTGAAGGAGGATGGGTTTTATGTTTGTCTGCTGCAGGGAAAAGGGATTGCCAGTTCTGGGGAAAGCCGAGTGCTGTTGGGCAAAAGCAGATTGCTGGAGTGCTTGGCTATTTCTATAAACACTCTCCCTACCCTGCCACCCCCCAGGATCGTGAAGACGAAAATATCTGATGCTTTTTCCTCTTCCTGTCTTTGAAAGGGAGTTGTCAAAGCTGATTCTGTTGAGCCCTTTCTGTGACATGTGTGAGACCATAAGGTGAACTGGGGGTGGGGGTACTATGAGACAAATACAGAAACGCTCTCTCATTAGCAGGCATCCCAATTAGTCATTCCTGGTGTTGCTAAGAGCGGTGTTGCAAGGCTTTTAAAAGGTGTCGTGGCCTAAGTCGACCAAGCGCTGCCCAACACCTGGTCTCTCCCTGGGTGTTCCTGTTCGTCAGCAGGTGAATCACGGCGTGGTGGCGATGTGTTGGCAGCTGAGCGGAAAGTACATCCTCAGCTACTGCACCGCACAGCATCCCGGCTCAGTGGGGAAGGGCTCAACAGAAAATTCTCCTATTCCCAGGTAGCACGCGTGTGCTCTTGGCTCGGCTTTGTGCTGCAGGCTGTGGCAGCACTGTGGAAATAATGCCAGTGGGCAAGGACCAGGGCCTGTTGTTGTTAGGCCCATGGTGGGAGTGCAGGTGGTTAATTCACAAGTGGAAGCAGCAGTAGTTAGTTGCGCGGCGCTCTCGTTCCACCCTGCAAAAGCATACGAAGTTCCGGCTTTTGTGGGGAAAGGACTTTTCTTATCAGCCTCCTGTCCTTACAGGTAAAAGTTAATGTTTTGAATTGTTTGAAGCCTGAGGATCTAAGGTGTATTCAGGACTGACTGCTCTGTAAATAAAACTGATACTGTGCATATTTAAAATCAACAACAAAAACTAAGAAGGCAGCAGGGGAGATGGGCATAGTGTAGCTTTAAAAAGAAGGATCAATGGCAAAATACATTCCTGTAAGTATCTGTAATCTGCAAATGGTTGGTTTGGAGTTGTGCCCCTTCAGAAGGGCTGCTGGGACCTTGGGCAGGAGGCAGCACTTTTAAACAGCTTGGGAAGGAAGTGAGGGATAATCAAAAGTGGAAGCAATGAGGGTTGATTTATAAACTACCAGCAAGAGCACACAAGGTTAAAAATCACTTATTTGCCCAAACAGAAGTGGTCATTCCTGCAAACCACTCTCCTCAACTGAAATGCCACTTGGACCAGCTGTTGAGGGCATTGGATGCTGCACTTACCCCCTCTCAGTCATGGGCTGAGGATGTCAGAGTGCAAGTGTGGTTGGGTTATGTTAGTTTTCTCCTGCTGCCCTGTTGATGGTGTTGATTTAAGTATGTGCTTTCATAAGACATAATTCATGTTATGGAAACATGTTTAAGGGTAGAGAAATATTGTCTAACAAAGAATTTCCTTCCTTTCTGCGATAACTAGTTAATCATGATGTAAAACAATCTTGCTTGTTCAGGAAGCAGCAAAATCTTTTTTCAGTACATTTGGTCTGTGCAAGTAAACTTCATCTGTTTCAGGTAATTAGCACTGCATTAGCACAGCATGGCAACTGGTGTTTAAACACAAGGTAATTAACTGTACAGTGTAAACGTAGTGTGCTAAAGATCAAAGCAAAACAGTGAATTTGTATCTGATTTAAAAGTAACACATTAGTACTCTTCTGAGCGGGGGCAAAAAAGAAAGGGTCAGCCATTTTGTGCTGATGGCAGTAGCATCATATGCAAGTGCAAGCCTTGAGTGTGTGTTTTTTCCTCCTTCCATAGTGTATAGTGTTGTAATGGCTGAATCACCTGGAAGACGTGTGGGTATTTTTTGTCCTTTCAGAATTTTGATTTGCCAGTGCTGCAGTTTCACCACTAGCACAAAATGCTAGAGACATGCAAGAGCTGATGATCCAGCATTAGGCAAATAGAAATGGAGTATCTTGTCCAGTGTTGTGGTGTGTGTTTGTTTTTTTTAACTCTCCAAAATAAACTTGGTTCATTTGTCTTTAAAAAAGAAGTCTGCTGTCTGACCGACGTGAAATGGAGCCATGTCTATAGGAAGTGTGGGTTGTGTGTGCTGGCAGATCCCAGGTGTGCTGGTCCAGCCAGGAAATGGAAGACTTAGGTTTCTCACTAACTTCAGAATTCACCGAGTTATGCATTTATTGGTCATATGTGTAATATCTCTAAACTTCTGAATAACTGACAGTTCTTACTGTCTGGGTAAAGCAACTACTTGACCCACAGAAGTGGCAGGAAGCTGACGATCTGTTGAGTCGTAAATGAGCCAGAGGAACATCTTCATCAGTGGCAGAACAGTTCCACAGTAAAAGCTGGGAGCCAGAATCTGATCTTGAGGCAGAATTTTGTCTCGTTAGGTGACAAGCGAAAGTGTGACTAGGTTCTGAAAGCTTGTTCTTGTTTGTGCCCCTGTTGCCTCCCTGATGGATGTAGCAGAACTGAATCAAAACCAAAACTAACTTTTTGAAGGGTTTGCAGGACAGAAGCCAACTCCTTCTGTATAACCTTACTGGAAAGCATGCAAGTGCTAGAAGAAGCAAGAAATCAACTAGTCAACAATTTAGGAGCCATAAAAAGGAAAACCATGCTGAGTATGAAGTTTTGGATAGATACTGTCTTCTGATCCAGTGTGACTGGATGAGCCAGTTAGCAAAGATCTGTTATTATAAAATGTTTAACCCAGCTCATTTTACTGACAGCATAAGAAGTGTTTACATGAACAACTCCACTAGTGGCTGTAAAGGGCTACAACCTTTAGTGGAAAGGTGATGACAAACAGGTGGCACTGGCTTGCTGGATAATGCAATCTTCAATACCTCTGCTGTTTGTGAAGGACACATCTCTTCACCACTACATAATCATTCTTCTGAACAGCTCTTTAAACATCAGCAAAGGCCTCTCGTTAATTCAGTGTGACAGTTTGATTACAGCATTTTAACAGCTCCTGAAAAATAATTCAGTTACTAACATGGTAAACTTGCTGTCTTGACAATGGAGATAAAGTGCTGCTTCACAGCCAGAAGGGCAGAGCTAATCTTTTAATTCCTGGTCCATCTTTGAGTATGGTCACCAGTACCTTGACTTGCCTATCTGCTTTACATGAAAATGTAGTCTAAGTCCACTTTCAGGGGTTGATAAAATGCTTGAAATACTGTGTAGCTATAGCTGATGTACATTGTGGGTATATTAGTTTATCTATTGTAAAAACAGCTGACATGTACCAAACTGATCAGAGATCAGCATTTTGAAAAAGTGACGTTCTATCAGTGAGAACATTTCCTCTACTGAGTGTCCTTTTGTTGCTAGCAGTTTTGCTGTAAGAATGTAATAAATGTATCTACAGTCAATTTCTGTAGTAATGGGCTATAATTTGACTAGACAATTTTAAACCCACTGAGATGAAAAATGTTCAGTGTTTTAGTTTTCTAAAAGAGTGACCTGTTGCATGTAACCTCTCTCTTGTGTTTGGCTTAACACTAGAAAATATGGGTGCTTGAGAGGAAAATAAAAAATTTAACATAGTTTTACATTTTCTTCACAGACTCAGACACGTCTCTGGGACCTGCAATGACAAGTCAGAACAGTAGCCATGCAGAGAAAACTGGTGAAATGTCCTCAAAGCAGTCAGCACCAAAAGTGCAGGTCCAACGATCTGTCTCCCGAGAAACCATCACTATTCATTTCTCTGCATTTGGGAAGGAGGAAGAAGAGGAGGAAGAGGAGTTTAAAGAATTTTTTGATGAGGAACTAGATGACCAAAGCATTGTAACAGCACTTGAAGCCAAGGAAGACCTCTGCTTTGAGCATACCGGCCATGATTTTTCTGGTCCAGCTACCTCGCTTAACATGGCCAACTCTGCATCTCTACTGTCCTCATCACCTGCAGTTCTGCCAACGGCAGACAGTGTAAAGCTGCTGGATTCTCCTTCTGCATCTCACATATTCAGTGCAGTGCCACTAGTCCTGTCTCCCTCATCACATTCATGTCACACGTCTAGCTTACCAGGTGCGTCACCATCTGTTGAACAGAAAGCCAGCTTGTCGTCTTCCCCATCCTCATCTCCTTCCAGATCAGTTGTCTGCTCTAGTGCATCGTCCACAGTTTCTAGTTCAAAACCTTTTAAGGGTTTAGTCAAGTCCCTTTCAACAGATGTGGAACCAAAAGAACCAACCCCACCAATGAGACATAGACAGTTAATGAAAACCTTAGTGAAATCTCTGTCTACGGACACTTCTAAACAAGAATCTGAAGCTGTGTCTTACAGACCGCCAGACTCAAAACTGAACTTGCATCTGTTCAAACAGTTCACTCAACCTCGAGCTACAGGTGGTGATTCTAAAACTGCCCCCTCATCTCCATTAACATCTCCCTCTGACACTCGTTCCTTTTTTAAAGTACCTGAAATGGAGGCTAAAATTGAAGACACTAAAAGACGCCTTTCTGAAGTCATCTGTGAGCCTTTTCAGCTGCTCAGTAAAATAATGGGTGATGAAAGTAGTAGCCACAGGCCCAAAGCCTTATCTTCAAGTGCTTCAGAACTCTCAAACCTTTCCAGTTTGAATGGCCATTTGGAAAGCAATAACAACTACAGCATTAAGGAAGAAGAATGTGATTCTGAAGGGGACTTCTACGGTAGTGACTCTAACCTGAGTAAGAACGAACAGTCAAAAACAGCCGAGGAACACACAAAAGAGGCAGAGACCAAAAGCTCTCAGTCTGCAAACACAAAGGACATGAGTTCGAAAACTTCACTCGTACTTGAAAAATGTTCGTTGTCTGCACTAGCAAGCAGAGAGGATGAGGAGTTTTGTGAACTTTATTCTGAAGACTTTTCCTTGATAGAGGATGAAAGCAAAACTGATAAACCTACTGAAACTTTGCTCGATCCTGAGATGACTGAGGAAAACGGTACTATGCTCAGTAGTGAAGATGAAACTAATCTGGATGTGCAACAACCTAAAATACCAGTGAAAACTTTATACTTCTTAACACTGTTAGTCTATGCTTACTTTATTATCCCTCTCCCTGGCTACTTAAGTGGACTCTTGTTTGGAATGGCCCTTGGATTTATGACAGCTGTCTGTGTGATTTGGCTGCTTATTCCACGTACTCACGAATATCTCAAATTGCATGGAAGTAGGAAAAAGCAGTGGAATACAGGAGCTCTGGACATCAAAGAACCTGAAATACTGAAGGTGAGGTCATGGCATTTTATCACTATGCATTATTTTGTGTCGAAGCAGTAAACCAGATATTCTAAAGGTGCGAGCGAGCTGAATTATCACCAACTGTGGTTAGAGTATTATTTCAGGGTCACGTGGCTTTGGCAGGCAGATACTAAAATGGTTTAGTATCCAAGAAAATATAAGACTTCGGTGTCCTTAAGGATTAGCAGAAAAACAGAATTGCTTCAAAACTAAAAGAGAAAGTTGTTTTGGTGATGGATTTGAAATGATCCCAGTCAAATACCGAGAGCAACTAGTGTCAGAGTTCAGTGTGTAAAATAACATTAGTGCTTGAAGCAGTATTTTGGGAGATGTATTCTGTTCCTGGGGTATTTTACTGTCTAGGCAATAGTTTGTCTTGTCCATTCAGTCTGAGAAGCTCCAAGAGTGCTGCATTCACGTAAAGCACAGATTGTCGGAGAGCATATGGATTCTCCACAAACAGTAGCTGATTAGAATGGGAGGAGGAACGAGTAATGAAAGGGGCATATTTGCATGTTATGATGTCTCTGGCTCTGCATGATGATATCCTGGATGTTGTACTGTATAATCTGGATTACATTTCAGTATAATGTGTGCTTGAGAGCTGACTTCTAAATGAAGCTCTTAAAAAATTTCTTCTCCCTCCCCTTGGCCCTTCCCCATCTCCTCTTGTCCAGACTCTGTGAGTGGCTGTTGCTTCCATGTGTCTGGCACTTTGCTGTCTGTCTAGTTGTGATCTGTACAACCACTCTAGTTGTGTGAAGTGCTTTGTGTTTCTTCCTTGCTCCCCTCCTGCCTCTCCTATCTACATCTCTGATGGATTAAAATAATATTCTCCTAATGAAAAAAAAATAGATGGTAAAGCACACACTAGTTTCTAATGTTTAAGAGGAGAATTTCAAAATAATAGTTGCACAGCTTTCACTTGGTATCGTTTGTTTCTCTGAGTATTTTTGAATGCTTTCTTTTATTTGTGTAAATATTAAATCCATCCTGCGCTTTCTGGAGGTGCACCTTCAGTAGTGTGACAACAAAAAGGTTGCATGGACTGAAATCCATGCAATATTGGTTATATGCTGTAGAATCTATAGTTTGTTTTGTGTTAATAATAAATCTCATGTATCTTTAGGTAACTGAAAAGTTGGAGCAATGGGGTAGAAAAGCCAGTTTTTGCTGGGTACAGGCAGCAGTTGCATGCTTAGCCCTGACGCTATCTTGGTGTTCTTTAATTTTCTTGACTGGAATGAGTTGTAATCTTTAATTTGTTGTGAATGCAGACTGAACGCTCCTCTCTGCCCATTTGATATACCCTCTGCTTACACGTACCAATCTTAACAAACTTTCAGTTCTGTCCTTTTTGATTGGGTGCTAAGACCCTCCATCTGAATTTGCCCTGATAACGTGAAAGCTGGTAAAGATCCTGGTAATCATTGGCTGCTGCTAAGCCAGCTCTTTGAGATGTTAGCAGGAACCTTTAAAATATGTTTTAATGCTTTTATCCAGGAGATATGTTTGAAGGGATGGCTACAGGCAAGGAATGCACCGTGCAGAGGAGTCTGTATGAATGTAGATTACTGTTTTGTGTAACCTGATGAGTATTTTTTGTGCTTGTGAACACAAAGTAATTGTCTTTAATATGTAAAGACCTATAAAAGGGCTTTTTGATCGTTCAGGAGTTTAAAAAACAGTGCAGTACCCATATTGCAATGGAACAATATAATATGATTTAGGAGATCCCAAGTTATTCCTCCTTCATACAGATATTTTCAAATTTTCTCTGTCAAAATGAGCAATGGGTGGTTTAGTTCCTCTGCAAAATGGGAGAAAGATTTAATCTGTAACAAAACTCACACGGATATGGGAAAATCAAACTCGATACTCTTGCATGAAGATGCTTTCTTAAGAAGTTGTTAGTCTTGTATTCTGGCCTGAACTGCTTTTGTGCCAGTATGACAAAAGCTGTAAGCAAGATCCCTTTGCAGGGCTCTAAAAGTTGGGATTCTGCCCAAGTGCTGTCAAGCTATTTTTGCACAGGTATGTACGCATGCTCTCCCATGTAAATATTGTCTGAGAAGTTTGTGTTTTCCTTGAATTTCAAGATCAGGCAGAAAATTCCCCTCAACAATTGCCAAAATACCTGAACATGAGTGCTTTCTCCCTGAAAATTGTTCCTTTGCAATACGAAAGAATAAAACACTGTGGTGGTTAGTGTGTGCTTCAGTTGATTGGAGTCAAAGTTCCTTTTTTTCCCCAGTTTGTATGCTTGTTATGTTTATTTCATTCTAATGACTTTGATATTGGGGGAGAACAAGACCAGAAAATGCACGTTTCAGTGCTTGTTTTCTTGCCCTTTCATTCCCGTGGTACTCAGTTCTCTAGCTTCCCTTGCCTTTTATTTTTTTCTGCCTTTGTCCACAGTTTGCTGATTTTATTTTATAATGCATTAGGCTTTTCTGACTTCCTTATTGGCGTTTCCAAATGCATGTTCCCTTGTGTTGTGCTGGCTGATACAAAAGGTTTTAAGTAACAGCTGAAATGGAAATGATAAATTTATCTTTTCCATTAGGAAGAACTTTCAGGAGAAGACCGTGTTGGCAGTGCCTGCATTTAGCACCCCGGCTGTGCAGAAAGAGAAGGCATTTTACCAGCATACTGTTCCTGAGTATCACTTGAGGGATTTCATGTTTGAGTTGCCTCTGGCAGACAAATGTATTTTTCAGTTAAGGCGGTGGAAACTTGTGCCCGTTTTATACCTTTTACTCCATGTCAGCAGAAGCTCAAATCGTGCATTGTGTTCTGCCCCATTTATCAAGCAAAATACTATTGCATCGTTGTAAAATAGTGGTAATAGGAGAGACTCACATAATTAGTGTGATTTAATTGGTCTGAAAAACATCTGAATTTCCATGCTGGAGCATTTGGTGGTGATGTTTAATGATATTGACTGATAACTAATCTGTTAATATCACTAAGAAGCTCTGGGGGCAGTTATATCCAGACTTGGGCTCTTATTGTGAAGTTGGCAGGTACTTTCATGTATGTATTTGGATATATCATAGCAATAAGGGGCTTCAGGTGTGTGTTATTCCCTGGCAGACCTGGTCTGTGTCCCCAGGCCCTGTGTAAGGCTGCCCTTTGCGATTCTCACCGCTCGGCTGAGGGTGTAGTGTGCCTGAGGCCTTCAACTAAATAACCTGAAAAAGGCTGATACAGGGCCTGACTCTGCCCTGCTTACTCGCATGAATTACTCTGTCGGACTGCAATTTGAACAATTTGCAGCCTAGAGGTATGAAAGCAGAAAAGTGAAATGTTTTAGACCTTTTCAAGGCATTTTATGGGGGCGCTGGTGTTGCAGAGCCGCCTGCATTCCCCAGAGGGCTGCAGTAGTTGGTGGCGCTGCTCTGACAGATAACTTAGTGCCATTTGAAAGCCAGAATTTCAGTCTCCACTTTCTAACAATGGGGCCAGATCCTGTTAGTGCGTCTGTGTTTTTTACTGTTATCCACGACCTTTGTTATAAAAGCCCTGCCTCCCAATATTTTAACCACCTGCTTGTTTCAGGTTAGCTACTAAACTGAGCGGGAGGCACTTTCGCCTAGTTTCGGCTGTGAATTCGCAGCAACTGCTGACCTTTACAACTGGAGATCACAGGATCAGTGTAAAGGGCAAGCAGCTGCGGACTAGCATATGACTGTGGTCATTGTCCTCCCTGAATTACTAAATTTCTTATTTTTAACAACTTCGCTGGGATGAAAAAAACATCATACAGTCTCTCCTCTACTACACAAGGAAATCCATTGTTGCTTCAGTAGTTTGGGAAAATTTGCCCATTGCTGGTACATTATGATAACATAACTTCTCTGTTTAGAGGCATTGCAAATTGGCTTATTTGGATTGTGGTGCTTTCATTTCAATTTGTTTTTGCAAAGAGAGGGGTGGGTGCATTTCTGTTAAATTATTCTTAAAATATGAGGACTTGGAATGAATTTGGAAGCTTCTTAGATAACCTTAGCAAAATGTTTTTTTTATTCTAAGTGAAAGAATTTACTGTACAAAAATGAAGAATGCTGAAAACGAGAAGGCAGATGGTGTCATCCCGTCTTAACACTGTTAGATGGATGGGACAAATATTGCTGCGTCTGGCCCGTGTTTTCATATTCATTAACAGTGAACATCACTTGTTGAGTTATTAGCATTCCCCTCTAGTCATGCTATGTTTCTGTGTGTTACAAAACAACTTGGAAGTTGAATGGAAAAAGGAAAGAGCCCATCCTTCAAAATTAGGAAACTGTATAGGGAGGGTTTGTAATAATGCGGGATCTCTTTCATACTGACTGTTGACAAGGTGCTGTCTGGAAGAAGAAACCCCCCCGATTTAATGTCCTGTATCTACTTTTTTAGATCCATGCCTCAAATGCGTGAAGCAGTCATCTCCTTGTATAGAAATCACCCTGCAGGTTGCTGTTTAAGGCAGGAACTGCGTTCACTTCGCATTGGTCCTAGGTTTTGAACTCTGTGCCTTAGGCAGCTGGAAGTTGTCATTGAGTCTTGAAGTGGTTCTTCAGAGCTAACAACCAGGGGCGTGCTGTGAGGAGCAGCACTTGGTTGGTTAGGTTCAGTGAGCAGGGGAGGCGGCAGTGGGGAGAACTGTGAGTTTGGCAGATGATAGAGCTGCTCCATTTGCTTGAAGTGGAAGGCGTGGGCGCGTGGCAGGGATCAGAAAAGCAGGTGGGAATTTCCAGGGCTCCCAAATGCCAAAACAGAAGGGAGAATTTACACACTAAGGAGGCAGAGAATCCTCAAGAGTGCTGTTTAATTATGTAGTGTCAGGAAATCTTCTGGCAGAAAGGCTGGTACTGGCACTGTAACAGCAGGAAGCTGGATAGGATGGGTGCTGGCGTAGTGGATGACATGCTGGATCAGTTCAGCCCGCTTTCCTACAGGACATTCACTGAACCTGGTTAAGTCACTTACTATAGGATGTGCCTTGCTCCTTTTTATTGCAGATGGGACTTAGGATATCTTAATAGACGTTGGAGAGAGAAAATCAGATGTGACTATAAAGGTCTTGGAGAAGAGCTGTATAGCTACTGGGAAAGCGTAGCAACGTTTGTGCATCTGATGCGTGTGCAAAGGTGTTCATCTTGTCTCAAATCCCAGCTTTTCATCTTTGAAGCTTTGGATTTTGATGGCTTTTCACTTCTTGGTATGGTGCTGTGGTAGTCGAGAACGATGTGTAAATCGGGTGTTGTCTTTGTGCTACATGTCCTCTGCTCAGCTCAAGTGCTGGTGTCGGAGAGCTCAGCTGCTTCCTTCTCATGCAGGATTTTAAAGAAACTTTAGGGTATTTTCCCCTTCCTTTTTGGGTACCATACATGCAGGGAGGTTTCCAACCCTCTTACTGAAAATAACATTATAGCTTAGTACAGTTATAAAAGTGGCTTGTGTGGCTAAACTTCATAATAAGAGCCCCTTCTGTGCATTCCTTCCTCTTTGTGCCATTTGTGTCCTTTTCAGTAGAACTTCATTGCAGGAGGGGGTGGCAAATTTTTAAGGCAACAAACTTTCCTCTGTGCATTTGCCTGGCCGCAGGCCTCCAGATTTTGTTGTCTGAGCTAGAAATAGCTGAGAGATCTGATCTGGGGGGCAGGTGGGAGGATCTCCAGAGGTCTGCCAGCCATATGGATGTTTCAGTTCTGCACAGAGCGGATGGCTCATAGTGGCTCTAGGCAAGTCACTTGATGTCCTTGTGCTACAGTAAGTCCAGCTGGAGTTCCTGGCTGAAAGTTAATTGCTGTCTGCTCAAAGATGTCTTGACTAATAATTTCTAGGAAGGAAATAGGATATGCTCAAACAAACAGCAGCCATGCTGTGCAGAACCTTGATGGTTTATAGAAAATCCTTCCTAATGCGTTGTGTTTCCTATATGGTTGTTGTATATGACCCAGTGTAAGCAAACAATCAGGCACAAAGCTTCTTCAGAGAGCAAGTATTGATATTGCTGTTAATAAAGAGACAGCTTGGAACTGAGCAGAGATGAATGACTTAATCTTTCTTGAACATAAAAAGAATGCTAATTGATCTAGGAGGGTTTTTTTTGGATTTACAGTGAAAATAGAACTAGATGGTGGAGTAAGCAAAACATAGATGCCACTGTTACTATGGCATCTACAACAGGGCATGCTGTCTGCTTTGAGGAATTGTATGGCACTGGAGCAAATGAGCATTACAATAAATTTTGCTTTTTAGTCTGTGGGTGGAAACTTATTGAAGAAGTTAAAATGCGGCAGTAATACCTTGGATGTTTTGCATGTAGCTAGAACTTTGCTGTTGTTTTGAAGCATGCCCGATCGCCCGTTCAGTTCCCCATTCTGCCACCTGCCAGCAGCACCGAGGTGTGGGTGAAGATGCCATTTCACTTCATGCTCTAGAGAACGTCTGTTGAAGTCCACCTCTTTCACTGTCTGTTGGTGTTAATGAACAGTGAGTCTGCAGAATTAAGGCTTGGATGTTTCTACCTAGAAGTCATTATCAAAGTATGTTGTTTGGCGGGTTAAGAAAAGGAAGATTTGTCTTCTCTGAATGAGTATTCCAGCTTGTGTTCTGCCCCAGTTATCTTGTGCTTCCTGTAACCAGATGTTAGGGGTAACATCCCATTTGTGGTTAGAACCCGTACCTACAGCCTGGTTACAGCAGGGTTTGTTCATTGTTTTCTGTGTTTGTTTTTTTTTGTTTTTGTTTTTTACTTCACAGAAATAAATAGAATTGAATCCACATATATGACTTGTGTGTTGTAACAGTGCAGCTACACAACACGTTAAATAATGTTGAACAGCGGTGGTGTGTTAAAGCAAACTCCATTGTAGTCCGTGATTGTTGGCGATGAAAAAGTCAATGTTGTCTATCAGCAGGCTGTTTGCTCTGCCTTGATTGTTGGCGATTAAAATGTCCGTGCTTTGTGTAAGCAGACAGCACAAAACGCTCTGCAGCATGTCCATGCCTTGTGGCTGGCTTGTGGCTTTTCCCGGCAAGCCCGTGTCTGCAGCTCTCACAGCATTTCAGGAAGGTGAAGAGAGAGAGCACTGCTGCTCACGCAGAATGACTAGCCCAGAAAACCAGGTTGTGTGCTCGGGATACAGTCCTCACCTCCTGCTCTGTCAGTTTGGTGCTACCTCATTTACTGTATTTACTGCTCTGTTGTATTTATTTGTGCAGGAAGTGACATGAGTTTGGCAAAAGCTTGGATAATTACTTACAACTTTTGAACTTTTATGTATGTGCTGTACTTTTTTTTTTTTTTTTCTCAGCAGCTTAAAAGCCTGTTAATGAGTGTTTTCTTCTCTAGGGATGGATGAATGAAATTTATAATTATGATCCAGAAACATACCATGCTACTTTGACTCACTCAGTCTATGTGCGACTTGAAGGAAGCACCTTAAGACTTTCAAAGCCCAATAAAAATATTTCTAGAAGGGCTGTGTACAATGAGCCAAAGCCTGAAGTCACGTATGTCAGCCAGAAAATTTATGAACTTACAGAGAGCAAGGTGAGTGTGCCTTACTTATCTGATTTTAACAGAGGATACTTCAAAACTTCTTTTTTGATTCCTCTGGTTTCTTGTGCTGTCATTGTGTAAACAAAACTGAGCAGGATTTAAAAAAAAAAAAAAAAAAAAGCCTGTTTACACAGCAAAGGAAAAGCGTGATTTTCCTCTGTCAGTTCAAAAAAAAGAAGGTTAGGGAATTGTTCCCTATATGTTAGATTACTTCATGACTGTTTTGAAGCTTACACCAAAATGCATAATCTTTGGTTGTCGTTATCCCAAGGCAGTTCAGACACCTGCATTTCTCTTGAAGAGGGAACATAGGTTGTATATGAGTGTAAAAGAGGCGAGTGAGAGGTGACTGGAACAGACATGATTTGCTGTTGGTACCTGCAGTCTAGGGAAGGAGGTCAGGATTTTTGCAATTGGAAGCTTGCATCAAGACTAATGCTGGGACAGTTTTCCTACATGTTAGTTGCTTTCCTCAAATTTGTGAGCAGGTTCCGTGTAAAGTCGATTCCATGGACGTTATATTAAGTAACACATCAATACCTTGTTATTAACATTTTTTTTTATGGCATGCTACTTGAGTAGAGGGCCTTAGCAGTATAGATGTAGGAAGAAACTGTGGGAATTAGAGGGAGAGAAAGACCAACAAAACACCAAGGAAAAACTTCCTTCATTCCCTGCCGCCCTCCCAACTGGTTGTGAAAGTGCCAAGTGCCTTGAATGTGTTCTCCAAGTTTTTTTTCCAGTTCTTGTTACTTAGTGCTCACAGAAATAAGGTTCTTGTTTTTCAAAATTTTCTGTGTAACTGTGAGAATAAAATCTTTTAAATGAAAACTGAGTTTCTAAATCCACAAGACGGTGGAAGTCTAAGCTGCTTGAGTGGTCCTTGTTTTTAATTCTAACACCATGGCTCCCCAAAGACCTGTTGAATTGGACAACAAGCGTATATAGGCTAAGAGCCAATTAAACTGAGCAGATCTAGTGTGAGATTGGTATCTTTCACATTCCCATGTTATACGCGTGACTACAGAAACATAGAAGATACAACTGAAAAATAAGTGAATTTAACTCTCTCATTTGTCCTTCAGATTTCCCTGGTTCCCAAGAGTCTGGCACGAAAACGAATTTGGAATAAAAAGTACCCTATTTGCATTGAACTTGCTAGACAGGATGACTTCATGGCTAAAGCCCAGTCCGATAAAGAGAATGCAGAGGAAAAGTTATCTGCTGAGAAAGTGGACTTGAACAATGAGGAATCCAAGAAACCTCATGATGGAGCAAAGTGCACTAGCCAAAAGGATCAAGTGCTTTATCTCTTTGGAAGGACTGGTAGGGAGAAGGAGGAATGGTTCCATAGGTTCCTTCTAGCATCCAAGCTGAAGTCTGAAGCAAAGAAACCATCCAGTCTGTGTGGGAACAAGCCAGGTATTCATAACCTTTTTTCCTAGTAAAATTGTCTATTAAAAGAAACAAACCAAAGTTGTTTTCACAGTGGTAGTTGCATCTACTGTGGGGCTATAGTGATCTTAACAGACAAGTATTACCAAAGACACTCTCAAGCTTCTTATCTTGGCCTTTGATTATTCTCTTGCCTGTATGCCCTCAACTGTTTTTACTGTCTAGTGCTGAAACTGATGTCAACATTTGCAGTATTAGTATTAGACTCAGTTCTCTTATTACCCATTCTTCCTTCTCCATCCGTCCTTCTACTCCAGTCTCCCGAAAAGAATAAAACGCTTTCTCATGGGTTAATGTCACAGTAAAACATGTTTTTGTGTTTAAATACAAAGACCCATCCTAATACATATCTGAACCAACAAACATATCAGATATTCCATCATATTGATGAAATATTTGAGATACTAATTTTAAGCCATCCTCTGCTATGATTTAAAATCTGAATGACTCATGCTTTTCTTTCTCTATCTTTTCTCTGAGAAGCTTTTTAAAGGTTAACATAATTATTTCTGGTCCATAGCTTCTTGAAATGCAAATGCAAAATTAATAGATAATTAGAATTCTAATAGTTACATGCTTTTGACAGTCTTTTTAATTGTAACAGTCTATAATTAAACTTACATTAGTTATAGGTGTGTTTTAATCACCTGACTTTTATTTTAGGCATTCTGTAGCAGAGCTGTTGGGAATTCTGCCATATGTTGTATGTGTGTGTGTCCATATTTAAACGTGGTATTGATCAGCTGATTTTCCAGTCATACGTCCTCCTGAGTGCTGAGTCTTGCCAAATATTGACTAACTTGGGTTTAAGACCAGCTAAATACAGTTGTGGAATTTACTTTTACCCTTCAATATGAGAAAGCACTACTTGGGTCTTTTCTCAGAATAAATTATATCTGCAAGCTAATTTTCTTCCTGTAAGTGTTTGATCATGCACTCTACTATTCGACTGTCAGATTATTTTTCTGTTTAATGAGTATTATTCTTTTTGTTTTAGGGATCTTGCCAACACACAGTAGAACAGATAGCCAGTCTGGAGTTCTTACACACAGTCGTAGCAGCAGCAAGGGCAGTGCGGAAGAAATTGCATCCCAGCCTAAGCACAAGGAACTGGCTGGCAATGTGCGACAGAAAATGCTTCTGGACTACAATATTTACATGGCGAAGTGTGTTCCACAAGAAAAGAAAAGCCCATCAGGTAGTCCAGTCCTCAGTGCAGACAGCAGCCCTACAGCTGTGAAAAAGGTAATACCCCCCCCCACCCCCCGCAAAAAAAAAAAAAAAAATCAATTCCCAGTAATATTAAAATTTATTTTTTCTGTGTATGTTCTAGAGTAGATTGAAGCAAAAACATTTTTGAGGTCCTGGCTTGCTGAAATAATCTAAGTAGAATTTTTAGTACTTGATAGCAAAAATGACTTGTTTTCTGCTTTTTGTTGGGAGCTAAAGGCCTTCTAAGATTCCCAAAACATCTGAGCACCCAATTGGAATAGTATTGTTGTGACACAAGTATAAGTTAGGTCCTGTTTGTGGCAGTTTTTCAGTGTAGGAAAACAAAGTCCAATCTTACTTTCTTAAATCCAGTTCTGAGAAATCACAAATAGAAGATAAAACAAACACAGTACAGGCAAACACATTCTTCCTTCCAATGTTTGCATATCGGATTCAGGAAACCATATTGTTCCTCTGATGCATAAAAGGTTGTTATGTATACGCCCCAGATTATTTCAGCTGCTTTTGCCTTCCTGTCTGTAGTCAGAGATGCAACATCTGAACATGTAATATCTTCAAGTATTTTGAGATGGTTCTCCAGTAAACCAAGACATAATTGTCTTGGACTGTAAACAAAACCTCTTGTGCCTCTTTACCTTCCTGAATAGCGTAGCTGTTCTAAAGTTTGTTGGGAAGGGAGAGTGTCTCTGCAACAGACACATTTGTAGTCTGTCCACTCTGAGCTTATCTGCTTTTTCTGCCAGAGGTTAATATGTACAGCTTTCTCATTTCATTGCCAGAGGCGATTCCATAGCTATGTAGTCTCATTTGCTCTGTTGCATGTCAGGATGACGACAAGCACACTTGTATCAGGCCAGCTGACATGGCTGTGAAGCTGCTGTTTGCGCTGGATGTTTTTAGTGTTCTTAGCTGATGTAGGCTATAACACAACTTCCTGTAAAGGAAGGTGTAAATGAGGCCTTTTCTGAATTTAGAATAGTTTCCACATCTGAATAACCTGCTCTGTGTTTTCAGTTGCCAGATGCACATGTGGAAGACGAGGAAGAAGAACAGGAGGCCTGGGTGAATGCTTTGCTTGGAAGAATATTTTGGGATTTTTTAGGAGAAAAATATTGGTCTGATCTGGTGTCAAAGAAGATCCAAATGAAACTTAGCAAAATAAAGGTAACTAATTTGGAGACTCGCACTTCTCATTCTTAATGGAAGAAAACAAGCACATAGTCTTTGAGATCAAAAACAGCAGAAGAATTTTATTTAGACACCAAAGCTCTGTAAAAGACAAGTGGGGGTAAATAAATGTGATGCAGACTTCCAGTTCAGTTTCACAATCCATCTCATAGTAGCAGCTTGACAAGTTACCTTTATCACTTCAGTTTCAGATGAACTACATTAATTATTTGTGTTTGTAATTTTCTATGTTAAAAAGTAGAAATATTATTATATTTACTTTAAGGATAAGTATAGCTACTTAAAAGTTATTCAACTTTACTGACTCAGGTCTCTATAGCTAGGGTTGCAGGACTTCTGTGTTTTTTCTTCCACTTGAATTGTTAAGAGAAGCTACATGAGGACTCTGAACTTTAAATGAAATCTGCCACAGGAAACAGTAGATTGCCTTAAAGAGAGGAGATCAGGGAACTAGTTACACTGTTTTCCTATTAAATTCAGGTGTTCACTGCTTGCAGGAAAGGTTGGTGTGAGTAGCAGTCAAGCCCTCTCTGAGGTGATAGGATATAATTGTACAATGACTGTAGAAGCTCAAAAGGTGAAGCAGATGCCTCCCCTTCAAAAGGGGGGGAGTTTGCCTGTTTCTAAAGGCAAAGGAAGGTGTAGTCTTGTTGACAAAAGCTCTGAAATTTAGCTGCCAGCACCAGCTGTGAGGTAGTGTTGCTTGCTCTTTGGAAAATAAGCAGTAACCTAATTCTGCCCTGGCTGTTTTCACAATTGTGACAGCAGGTTATTCAAACGTGTCATTGGGAACAGCTGAGTGTAACACTGGTAGTGGGGGATGGATCTATTTTTGATAGGTTAAGGCACTATTTGTTCACAGGAGACAGAAATCCTATCAATTAGAAGTACTTAAAAGTAAATAGATACCCAAATCACTGTGATACTCTGCCTCTATTATAATGCTAAAATTATGGTACATATTTCAAGGCTAATGTCTTATGAAATAATTTGCTATAGATAAAAATAGCTAAGACATTGATGTACCTGCAACTATAAAATATCTGACTAAACTTAAAATCCAAAGTAGTCTTTGATTTTTATTCACAGTAAAATAGGATTTATATTTTGTTCTTGAGCTGTTTACATGATTTGACTAGAAGGCATGCTGGAAGCTTAAGGTCAACAACTGAACCTAAATATAGTTTTAAAAACACTCTCTAAGTTCAGATGCTAAATCTCCCCCTAAAATACTATTTTAAAACTGAAAAATATGAAATCTTAGAATTTAAGGAAATACTTGTAATCATATTTGTTTTTTCACTGGTGGCTTTTCTGCTCAATCCATTCCTTAAAATTAACAATATTTCTGTCTGTTCTTAGGAAATGATGATCTATAGTTCCATAACATGGATCTGATTTTTACATTCTGTTTGTTTAGCTGCCATACTTCATGAATGAGCTAACACTAACTGAGCTTGACATGGGGATAGCAGTGCCGAAGATCCTTCAAGCCTTCAAACCATCTATTGATTACAGAGGTAAAATATTGTTTCCTCTTCTGTTTTTGCTAGGTTTGTGTCTTCATATCTGTGGAGAACAGAATTTTAATCTGTTGCTCTTGCAGGTGTTTCAGTTTAAGGAAGGTACGCTTAATATGAACTTGTTCGGAAGGAATAACTGAGTGATCTGTCTCCAACAACAGTAGCATCGGGCTTGGTATAAACACAATTCTATAGGTAGGGAAATTCAGGAAATCTGAGTATATCTTTTCATCGGAGAATATTACAGAAAAAAAATAAAATTAGCATCCAACAGAGGTGTATATGCCACTCTATCGTGGACTACAGAAAACAGTGCACATCTCATTAGGAGAGAATTGATTCTGTACTACAGCAACAAACAGATTTGGCTCTCCAAGAGAAGTTGCCCTGCTTTGAAATCAGGGATTCAGAAAATACAATTGTAATAAATCAGGAAACAAAAAATGCAGCATTGCTTTGAAAAAGAAACTTCATAATATGGCATCTTTTTTATATCCTCATTGTTTAATAATTGTTTAATATGATTTCTTTTAGAGTTGAAGGACTTTCATGCTGCTGATTTATAAGTTGGAACTTTTCTTCTCCTTTGTTTTTTTTTTTTCTGGCTTACATTTGGTCACAGGAGTGTATTTGAGGACACTCTTGCCACTTTAGTACTTTCACAAAAAGAAAAACTTCAGTTAATTTTATTTACCTTCAGAAGTATTTGTTCTACATGCTGAGGAGAGTTGGATACCATCTAAGACATGTAACGAAATATTTTTTCCACTTGGAATTATTTTTGAGTTTATTAAGGATTTCTTAACTTGTCTGCTCGCAATCCATTCACTTCTTTACTTACCATATTGTTACACTGGACTGGAGAAGTGCAGGGGAATTATTTGACTTGAGGTAGAGCAATTTCTAATTGGTCTAAAGGGAAATATTCCCTTGGAGGTACCTGTTGTCATACAGCTATGCATTACGTATTAGACAAACAACTAATTTTAAATTGCTCTTCCAATTTTTAGATGAAGACATCAAGACCAAAGCGTTTTGCTTGGGTTAATTTGTTTTGTTTTGTTTTGTTTTTTTATTCTTTTAGACTGTTATCTGAGTGAAACAGATTTAAACGTTTTTTGAATTCCTTTCTCACTATTCTAATATTTTTGGTTCTGACCAAGGACTGTCATTCTCAGTCACGAGATGAGGTTTAGGAGACTTCTTAATGTTTTGCTTCAATTAATTACTGACAGCAGCAGTGAGAACAATTAACTCCTTCAGTTTCTTGTTCAGTTGAGCCATGACAAGCAAACATTTTGTAAATCCTTGCTTATAGAATGTAGAATTTGTAATCCTTTGTAATTTTTCATATTATTGAACGACATGAGCTCTTAATATCTGAAGTTTTTAAGAGCTTGCAAAGATTAATTATGAAAGGAAATAACTTGTTTGCTTTTGTACTTAAAAAGCACGTATATAAATAAAGGGATGACAGTTTGAAATTCATTTTCATAAGAATAAATTTATTTGTGAGTAAGTTGACATATGAATTAATCACACCTGCAAGAAAAACTTAATAAAACTGTAAGCTGGTAGTCAGATTGAACACTTAAGATTTTTTTTGGAACCTCTTTGATACAATCAGTCATTTGTTGTCCCCTTTTGTAAGACTTTAGATCTCAGACAGTTACTAGGTGTGATATCTAAAAGGTCTCTCTAGCTGTTCTATTTATGATGATCTCACTCCTACTTCGTTATTGTAAAGAGGAAAAGTCTATGTAGACTTTTTGAACTGTTTGATTTTGTGTTTTCTTCTAGTACAGAATTAGAAGACTGATGGAAAAGAGTAACTTGAGTTAATAAAGCAGCATCTTTCCTTCAGTACTGTTTCCAGTACATAAGCTCATTGTGTATTAATAACCTGGTCTTTGGGAGCTGTGTGTACTTCTGTTGATAGAAACAGGTGGAATCAGGGACAGGGCCATTCTTTTGATACACGTTTGCAGAAAAGAAAACAGTTGTAATTTTACTGAGAAGGGGTGTCTCTCCTAGATCAGTCAAAACCAGACAGTAGTTGCCATGAATTGCATCCAAAAAAAGTAAGATGTATTAGTGGTCGTGTACCAGATACTGGTAGGGTGTATTGTGTGCAGCTGCAACGTCTGGAAAAGGAAGATGCATAATCTATGCTTAGTGGCATCTGATTTCTAATCTCTGGATTGCAAATACCCTACAGCTTTTTTACTCAGTAAGACTGTGGGTGTCACTTAAGAGGCAGGATGTAATCTTGCAAGTATTCCTAAGACGATTTTTTTGGTGATTTTGATAAGTGAATAGTCTGCCCAGACAATAGGATTGAACTTAATACTATGCATCTAGAATTGTTCTTGGTAATGACTTGTGAGTCATAAGGAGAATGCCTGTAGTTGAGTTAATTAATGAACATTTTCGTACTTCTTTGATAAGCCATTGTTAGGAGCAAAAACGGCCTGCATGTTGTGATGTGTAAGAAGAGACATTATTCTGGGATTTCAAGGTTTGTTTATTAGGGTGGTATACTATGGAGGAGTGTCCCCATTACAGTTTGGCTTGCAGCAGTACTGTAAATAGTTTTTGAAGTGGATCCCTGATTGTATTCTATTTTCTTTATCTTGATTCAGATCTCTTAAGCAGTTTAGGTGTGAGCAAATCACACTCCTTTTTTAGATCATGAGCTGTACTAGACTGATCTGTCTTTCAACCTGCCTTTGCATATCCCAAGAATTGTTTTATAAGCTTAATAAGAACAGAAAACTTGCTTTGCTAAGCTTTTAAACTTTTTATGAATTAATAATATATCAGTTGGCAAAAAACATTTCCTTTTCCTCTTTGGAAATAGTGTGATGAATAGATGTTAATTAAAAAAAAAAAGTTTTGGCTGGCTTTAAAATTATGATGACTGTTACTGAAATGGCTTTTTTTTTTTTTTTTTTTTAATTTTAGGACTTTGGATTGATTTGGAGATGTCCTACAATGGATCTTTCCTAATGACCTTAGAGACCAAGATGAACTTGACCAAACTTGGTAAAGAGCCTCTTGGTGAAGCACTGAAAGTTGGAGAGATTGGCAAAGAAGGGTAAGATTGCAGTGGTAGAGTCAGGCCTGACCTTCATAGTGGAAAAAGTGGAAATTCCCTGGTGTATATGCAGCTCTGGCTTTGCAGTGGATTGAAAGGAGTTGGGGAGAGGTGTGTACGTGTGAGTGTGGAACTTGGCCTCTCTGTGTAGCTTTAATGGTTGATTACACCATTGAAAACTGTCTTAATAAAAGGCTTCTGTAGTAGAACTGTATTTTTATATGATCTTAAAATGTTGTGTGACTTAGAAATATAGCTTTGCCTTATGCTTGATTTGGGGTCCTAGCAGTAAGGCAGGATATTGGAGATATTAACATGCAAATACTACTACAGCATGTTACAGCTACTATAGTAAACCATGTAATAGTAAACACTTGTGGAAGGGAAATAGGCTATATATGTTACGCAAGGATAATGTATGTTTCAATACCTTTACTTCATCATGGGAAACAATCACACCCATTCTTTACTCTCCAATTTTCCTCATATTCTGCTTATTTACCAGTTATGATTTTTCAAAAAATTCCTTTAATCTTACCCACCAAAACATTGGAGGTAGGGAAAAAATGTCTATACAGGTGGAATTATTGTTTCCTTGTTTTTCCCATCCCTACAGAATTTTCTGTGTGTATTTTCATATCTGTCCATAATTAGTGGACACATTGTTTTCTTATGTAAAAACATGATTTCTGAGTGAGCAATAGGCCCACAGCAAAGCAAATGTAAATGCTGGTAGCTAAGCAACCAATTACTTTAAGGTGGAACTGTTAACTAACACTGTATTGCTCCCTGCACAGGTTTCATGCTTGCTCTTATGTTTCATGTGCTCAGGGCTAGGTATCATGTCAGCTTTACCAGCAGAGCAGTCTAATATATTCTAATTCAAATGAGATTTTTTTTTGTTTTTATTTTTTTCCTTAACTACAGTGGATATTATTTAAAAAGACAAACAAGAAAAAAAAAAAAAACAACACAACTTGAAGACTGAGAAATATAGAAAAGTTTGAGTTTCATCTATGCTTTCTATTGCGTTAATTCTTTTCACTGGCTTTTTAATTATCGGTTGACAATTGCTATGACAAATCAAAACTGTTTTGGATAGGCTTGCATCCACAGTCATATTGCCTGTAAGTCATATGTGTTGGTTGCTTGTGCTCCTTTCTGTCATTCAAGAGCCTAGATCAAACTGCCTCTCGATGTGCAGTAACCAAAACCTAATGTAAGAAAGGTATCTCTTCCTCCAGAAAGAGATGGGTTGAAGACAGCACCAAGTTTTAACTGTCCTTGTATATTGTCAGTAGAAGTGGAGACAAATCATTCACTATTGCAGTCCATTCTATTGTTGCTGCTGCATTACTGTTTAAAATAGAAATGGAGTGTGCTGTAATACAGTTTGATAATTCTGTCATGCATGCACACTCAGGAAAATGCTACTCTCACAAAGAAACACAAAGGAGAAGAATACTTAATTGTTAGTCTTATGAAACGAATACAGTAGCAGGTTCTAACATACCCAAGATTAGACAAATGCAGGCAGGCTTAGCAGAGTTACTGAAGTTTCATACTGTGAGTGCTTTTTGCTTTAGAGTACCATGTAAAAACAGACAAATGGTAATTCATAAAATATTGTGCAATCTGCTCAGGAACAATACTGTAGCTCCAAAGTAGTTTTCTGCCAATATTTATCTTGTATAAATGGTCCATTGTATGGATAGATCCCCTGAAATCTTACTAAAGCTTGTTGCTTTGTTTAGTAAGTGATCTTGTAGTCTTAACCAGTAGGAACTTGCTTGTTGTGGTGTGGCTTGAGAGGGTCCTATTACCCAGGCACATAAATCACCTTTTTGTAGGACGGTGGTGTCTTTTGAGCTTGAAAATCTATTGGGCATGCTTTGACCTGGGTGGTGTGACGTGCACAGGAAAGTGAAGTGAGGACACACCCAGGTAGAAAATCATAGTTTGACCTAAAAATGTGAGCTTTTCTGTGTCTGAGAAATAGCTCCAGCATTGCTATATGGGCCAGTGACATGATCCCCCCTTCTTTTTCCCTCCCAAGTCCTCAGGGAGGTGGTTCAATTTGCTGTGCAGTTCCTCTTCTGCATGTACAAATGCATCTCTGGGCAAGAAGAGGTTTATGATTTTGTTTCAGTAACCTAGGTAGCAAATGCTTTGGTCTAGAGAGGTCGTAGGATTACTGGTCTTGTTCTGAAGTAGGCAGTTAGGAAAGAGTGCCATACAGTACTAGTGACTTGTCCTTTTACATTAGGACTTTGTGCAGCAACAAAGGGCTTGCAGCAACAAAGGGCTTGTACCATGTACAGAATAGCAGTCTTAGTTCATGCATGCCTTGTGTAAGGTTATTAGACATTTCAAATAAGTCTGCAAGAGCACGCACACACAAATAAGAGAGAGAACAGCTATAAACTGCATTTTAAACAAGTTGTAAAATATTTGAGTATAGTCCAGAGAGCAAAAAACACGTGCTTTTGAAGCTTGTGTTGTGCAGCTATTTCACACTCTTGCATTAGGTAGAGACCCGTTAATACTGAAGTGTATTCACTGTATCCTTCCTGAATTTTAATCCGTTTAAAAGATTTGAATTTGTTTTGGTGATTGTGTGCAGAAATTCTCCCATAGTTGAAGTCTGGGAATTAGTTACTACTGTGTGATATTTTGTACCCTAACAGCAGAACTCGTACTGTAATAGCAGAATCCCTCTCCCTCCCGCCCCACACTCTTCACTTTATTGCATTGTTTGCCTCTTTCCATTTTAGACACTTTTTTTTCCCCCTTAAAAAAAAAAACAAACAAACAAACAAAAAACACACTTAAATCCTATAAATATCATTCCCTCTGTCAGAGGAGGTTAAAACTTCACAACCTTGAAGGTCAGTTGCTTAATAGATACAATGGGGAAAGAAATACTTCTAGGAAAGACACCAAAGGAAGATTATAGTCCAGATTTGTGCAGGAGAAAAGGATTTCTGGAAAACATGTAAGAAATGAAACTTCCCAGGGTCACGTTAGATGCTTCCTATTTAAAATAAATAAATAAATAATGTTAGGCCAGACTCTGGCTGTAGAGTCATAGTTTAAAAAAAACAGATGACATCTCAGAATCTCAAATAGAAATACATGTAATGGCAGTCAGAGCTGTGTGTGATGAATAGTTATTTAAGAATATTAGATTTGACCTGGAAATTGCATTCTTTCAGTTTCAGGCCAAGGGCTTACTGTCTTGCAGACAGTGATGAGGAATCCTCCAGTGCTGGGTCTTCAGAAGAGGACGATGCTCCTGAATTGGCAGGAGAGAAGCAAGTGACTCCAGGAGCAGAAGGGTGAGCTGCCTACATCATAGTGTTTCTTGTTAATCCCATCCCCACTCCCCTTGCCTCCATTTCCAGACTTAATACTGTAACTTATGTCTTGGTCCAGTCCCATAATATTCGTCATGACAGGATGTCAGAGTGTGAGTATATCCAAGTAATGAAACAAACAAACAAAACTCAGACATTTCTAGAGCAAAGAACAGCAATCAAGCCGTGTGCTGCAAAAGAAAAGAAAGCTACTCTTGCTGTGTGGTTTGCCTTGCTGGGAGCATTGTTCACAGTTCAGCACTTCTGCAGCATAAACTGTATGCTACTCCATTTGACACCTCCTGATTGCTTTGCTATTAGATTACAGAGAGAGACAACTCTTGGTCCAGAGCACCTACGGAGAAATTCCCCCGGCCTGTCTTGCTTGGTAGCAGAACCAAAAATAGAATTTTGTTTATGAACTTGAAAGACTGTTGGTGTACAGTATTATACCCATACTGATCCTGCTGATCCCTTGTTTCCAGTGTGTTCTCTTCCTTAAGATGGTATCAAACAACTGTTATTCAAGCCTGGCTTTCTTGCTATTTTTTTTTCCTTGAAGGGCTTTGAGTATCTGGGCTGTGCAATACTGCCCTCTGATGCTGCACAAGAATTCTAAAGAAAACTTCCTAAAATCAGTTTTGCCATGTTAGGTGTTGCTTTGGTTACTGTTCTGATTTTTTTTCCACTTTTTTACATTTGATTTAGATAATGCCATGAAGTGAGAAATCTGCAGTATGCCTGAAATGGTCCTGGACAATCACAGTGTTTCCTATGTCTGAATGCATCTCAGTGGTCTTTATAGTGAATATAACAAGAGCTTCAGTGCTGTATTTAAAATGTTGCAGGGAGTTTTCTTGGAGTTTCACTCCTAAAACCTTTTGAAAACTATGTGATGAATTTCAGTGATGCATTTCATATCTTTAAAAATGTATAGATCACATTAAAAAAAAAAAATTAAATAAGTTCCTTACACCTTCACAAAATCTGTATTGCTATCACTATAGAATCTGAGGAGAGTAACTACTTTCTAGTTAACTTGAATGTAAATGTAAAATCTGAAATCTGAGTTCACACCTTTTGTATCAGCTGAGGAGTTTCTTGTGCTCAGGAGCAAGCTCTGTAAAAGGCTGTATGAGCTTTTTTTTTTTTTTTCCAGGATAGAAAGATGTAATATCTTTAGCAAGGCTATCTCTGTATATAACATTATGAACAACAAACATTATGAACGACAGTCAGGTATAATATAGTGTGTAATAATACTAAATATGCTATTCTTATGGTGTATATTTCTCAGATATGATAGGTATGAGAAGAGACATACTCAGTCCTTAAAGCATCACTTTTAAAACAACTAGGATTCCCTTCACCTGGTATTGTTGCCAGGAAAAGTAGCAGGCATCATTAACCATTTTTGCAATATGGTTGGGCCTTCTGTCCTGAGGATATGTGCATGTATCTCAGTGCATCTGTCCTAACAATTTTGTTAGAATGGTTATAGGCAAGTTGTCACTTCCCATGCCAGTTTGCTGGCATAAATGATATATTTGCAATTTCAAAACAATGCTTTTTTTTTTTCTTTTTCCTTTTTTTTTTTTTCCCAATACTATCTGGGAAAGAAGAATGCTCAGAATTTCTGCCAGAAAATTGTAGCTGGTGGAGTGATGCCTCTGTATGTGGGCACTGGGAGGTGCTGCTTGGACATTTGAATATGTGCCAGTGTTTTGATACAAAAATTCCAAAACTCCAGTGATTTAAGAATTCCTTAGGACTCTAGCAAATAATAGGTTTAATAAAAGTACCTTGATATACTTTTTGTATTCTCTATCAAAGGTATGTTGGAGGACATCGGACAAGTAAGATTATGAGAATTGTGGACAAAATTACCAAGTCAAAATACTTTCAAAAAGCAACAGAGACTGAGTTTATAAAGAAGAAAATTGAAGAGGTCTCTAATACTCCATTGCTGCTAACAGTTGAAGTACAAGAGTGCAGAGGAATGCTAGTAATTAACATTCCACCTCCACCTACTGACAGAATATGGTAAGAGGAACTTACTGTAAAAGCTGTGCAATGTTTCAGGTGTGCTACTTAATGGTAAAATGCAGCTGAAATGGGTTCTGGAAGAGGTACAATACAATCTAGTTGTAAATGAGACATGGGTTACTATTAATAGGATATTGATAGATAACACAGGTATATGCTTTATTGGAGCGTTCGTAATAAAACCTGTCCTGTGTGCTCTCTTAAGGTATGGCTTTCGAAGACCTCCCTACCTGGAATTAAAAGCTCGGCCAAAACTTGGTGAAAGAGAAGTGACTCTGGTTCATGTGACTGACTGGATAGAGAGGAAACTGGAACAAGAGTTTCAGGTACATTTCCTTAACAGCATTTTTACTTAATGATAGTTTTGGTGGCTTGTTACATTTTTTGCATATCCCCAATTTAATTCATGACTAACGAGCATTGTCCATTGCTCCTGTTCAGTGGTATGCATGTTAAAAATTCATCTGAAACTGATTTCTGGGGTAGTCCTTAGACCATGTATAGATAGGGCTGGATGGAAATCTGGTTTAGCACTTGCACGATGATTTTAATCTGAAAATACTATTTCCATAAAATAGATGGTATGTCAGAATGAGTAGTATTTAAACAAAAGCATGGTCCTAGGAGTTCTTAGATGGCAGAGGGTTAAACTGTTGTTTGAAATTAAGAACGTATGAAGCACTAAGGTCTCCCTGTACAAATTCCTTTAAAATAAAATAAAACGAGTGATTGTGATGCCACCTGTAAAAACAAAACAAGAAACCTCTGAATTTGCAAGTACTTTTAGGGCATAAAAACAGTTAACTTACCAGCTTCATTCCTATACAGTTGACGTGAAATCAAAGCTGTTTTTTTAATTAGAAATAATTTGATGTATGAGAGCTGAAAAAGCAGTGGAGTGGGTATGTTTCCTGTCATGCTACTCTTATTTAACGGGAAGTGCAGAGATCTTAGTATTTCTGAGCTTCGTCTGCAACTGTAACACAACTAAACGGCTGCAGTTAGTAGACGCTGTAGGGCTCTAATATGGGCATTGACTCAAACAACACTGAACTTGAGGAAAGTATGTATCTGGAATTTTTTTTTTTAAACTAAAAGCAGAAAAACAAGTTTTCAAGTGGCATATGAAATGTAACTTGATTTAATTGCCTCTTTTCCACAGAAAATCTTTGTCATGCCAAACATGGATGATGTTTATATTCCTTTAATGCACTCAGCCATGGATCCCCGCTCCTCTACATACCCTACTAAAGATCTGATCACGGAGGCCCCTGATCAACCATAACATGTGAAGACTCTTGCAGTTTACAGTATTATAGACGTTATTCTCATGGTTTTATAAACTGTGCTGTAGTTCTCATCCTCAATTTGTGCCACTTTTTTTCCCCCCTCCCAAGGACTGCCTAGAACCATACCTTTGTGCTCATTTGCCTGGTTATTGTTCCTGTGTACTTCAGCTACACGAAGTGTCATTCCATTAAGCAATTGATTTATTTTTGTACTGGCTACCATCAGGATTTTAACTCAGAGGCTAAAATGACCTGTTCTTTGGGGGAGGGAGGGAGAACCTAACTATAACAGATCAAGGAAGGAGCTTGTTGACACAGCTTTTGTTAGCTTGTTTTCATGCTATGTTAGTATGCATTAAAGCATTGAAAGGTTGTTTGGCAGCAAAGGAACTGCGTGCCAAATTGAAAAAGTCCTAAATAAGGAATTTATAAAAAACTGGAAGAATATTTTTCTTTCTCAGGCAGTTGGAGGTGTAGAATGAACTGTTTTATGTTCTTTCACTTCTGCAGTCAATAGCTTGTGTCAAGCAATCGAAATATAAAATGCTTTCAGGATAAAAGAATGTAAATTGGATGTATAGGTAATATTGTGATTCAATGTGGTATATACATATTACTTTTTTCATATAGAACTTGTGCTTTTTTTGGGGAAGCAACTAGCCATAAAACACACACACACAACTATCAGTGAAGGTAGGACTGTCTTTTGTAAATGATGAGAAAAAAAGTTGGTAAAGCCATGAGACCAAACTATAGCAAGCCGCCTTATAGTGAGGTACAATCACCTTGGTTCATGATTAATTCTGAATGTTTATAAAGACATGAGCACACACACACAAAATGTCTAATACTGCACATTACCAGAAGTACTTAGTTACCCTACTGTGTATAGAGCCTCTTGCTACAAGGAAACACACTAAGTTTTTTTTCTTATAGGAGAGTTTGTTGCTGTGACTCTTTCCATTGCACTGTGTTTACATGCAAAGAGCATGGGACCAAATTCTCACATTACAGCTGTGCAGCTCCAGGCATCAAATTGCCAGGTGTTTCTGAAAGCAGCTGTAATGGAAAGATTTTGAC
Organism: Aythya marila; assembly: GCF_965140915.1. Lineage (NCBI taxonomy): Eukaryota > Metazoa > Chordata > Aves > Anseriformes > Anatidae > Aythya > Aythya marila. Next base: position 6,533,319 of record NC_139059.1, on the reverse strand, counting down.
CCCTGTGCATTTTTTTTGACTTTGTGAAATAGGAATTCAAGTATTGCAGTTATTCAAGCTGATCATGATATAATTAAAGACTGTTTGTGCTAATTAATGGCCAAAACTAAGGGGGGATGGGAAACTGCCTTTGATTTCTATCTGATGATTCATGAGTAAATGTATGCAGTAAATTCAATATTTGAACACTACATATCCACTACTTAACACATGTAATATTTTTCTGATACTCAGTGTTGCCAACAGTTCATGGATGTCAGAAAACATTTTAGTTTACAAAGAAGGTGAGTTTTGGCTCTCCTTTTATAACATAATTTGCTTTTTTTTAGAAGTAATTTTTTAAGAACTTTTTTGTACGTTGTGTTGTCACATTTGATGTAAATCAAAATTTCCACGTGTAACTTGATGATTTACCATCTCTAAATGAAGCTATTATATTGAAGGTTTTTTAAACAGCACCTTGCCTGAAACGTAAAAGAAAACTAGCATTTAATATATTTAAAATTAATTCTATATTTGAACACCTATTTTGGTTACCTTTAATTGAAATATTAGTATATTTGTTACCTGAACTCCTCCTTGACCATTCCAGGCTGTGTATATTCTGGGTTTTGCTCTGATTATGTAGGCATTATTTGCCTTTCATGAAGTCTGCATGTCTTGTACGCAGGTCTTTTATATGATTTAATTTTTATGTGCAATAACTAAAGTCAAAGGACTAGATGCACTAATGTGTAAACAGATTTAGATTATTACACAAGATTGTCATATTGCACTTCATAAACTGTGGGTAACTACAATCTGCTTGCTTTGTTTTATTAAATAAATCTATCTCATGTCAAACAATTATTCAATTAAAACTTATGTCTACAGTGTTTAGCCACCTTCTGCAAGTTGCTTCAAAAATGCAATTAGAAGAGCAAGTTGGTAAATGACAAGTGTGATACAAGCACTTTCAGATTTTTTAGTCATATGGGATAGCATATGATGATTTTAGGGTTAAACAATTCAGACCATTTATTCTCTTATTTAAAAGTTTTATACAACTGAAGAAGAAATTCAATGCGCCTTAACAGTCCGACTCCCCTATACTGTATTTTCTGCTGAGCCAGCCATTCACTTCAACTGTTAGTACTTATGTGAAGCATATACTTTAAAAACATGCTTTAAAAATTTTATGTTGTGTTGAAAATTCTGAAATGATTACTAGGAGTACCTTCAGTAATAGGTTTAAAAATTTTTCTGAGCTTAAGTAGTTCCAGTGCAACTACTCTTTATCCCAATGCTCTTGTCAGGGTGGGTGGGTATAGATGCACTGTTTTTATGTACAGTCATGGTTTTGCACTACTCCATTCTCAGTTACCTGCAGGATGTCAAGATCACAGCTATTAAAAAAAAACAAACCAAAAAAAAAAAGACGCCCTAGGATTAGCTGCGGTTTGTATCACTAGATTTAAGTTTGCATTTTTTTCTTAAAGAGGGCTCCAAAGGCTCAGTGTTAGCATACAGATGGGTGCATTTCTCTGGTTTTATCGTTCCACTTCACCCAGAGGGTTTATTTCAAGGACGGCTAGGACTCTTGCTGCTTAGTAGTTTTTTTGTTGTTTTTGTTTTTTAATCTATCAAGTGAACCCTTGCATCTTCCCTAAGGAGATGTGCAGGACTCTGGAAGGCCTTATGTCGTACAGAACACGGTTCTAGAACCTGAGAACCCAGCTCCCCTTTGAGGGCAGCGCTGGGCGGTTCCCGCTCCCGCTCCCTCCCCTCAGGCCGCGCCGCCATTTTGTGCGGCCGCGCGCCCTCGCCCTGTACCTTGCTTTTAAAAGCGCTGCCCGGGCCGCGCCGAGCAGCACCAGTTATCAACAAGGGGCTCGCTCTGGCACCGCTGCTTGGCCGGCGGCGCCGCGGGCAGGGCGCCCCGCCGGCTCAAAGGCGGTGCGGGGAAAAGGACGGACGCGGACAAGAACCAGACGGACACGGTGGTGGAGCACACGCAGTTTTATTCGCCCGGCCGCTCCCCGCAGCTTTGCTCGCCCGGTCGCCGCACGGCCCCTGCAGAAAGACACGGAACGAAGAGCGGAGGTCAGGGACACCGCGTGTAGCAGCCGCCCCGCGGGGTGCGCGGCAGCCCGGGCGCTCAGCTGTAGGTTTACTTCACGGTTATCAGCAGTCTAACACGCGTTAAGAGACATCACCGCAGCCCGACAGCCCACCCACGCACCGTCCCCTCGCTGACCACGAGCCACACTCACCCCACACCGCCTCGCTGACAGAAAGGCCCAGCCCTCCGCGGCGCTGCCCTTTATAGAGCGGAGCCGCTCCGCGCCCCGCCTCGCCTCGCCTCGCCCAGTAGGAGGCGCAGCGCGGGGCGGCGGGGAGGGACCGGCCGGGCCAAGATGGCGGCGGAGGCGTGAGGGGAGGTTTTGAGGGGGCTCCGCCCGCCTTTTGGTGCCGCTGAGGGAGAACGGTACTGTTTAATTTACACGGCTCTGCAGCGCTCTGCCGTAACCCTTCGGTATTGTTAAGAAATAGCGCTTCAAAGTGCCAGCGTCCGGTCCCCGCTCGGGCCTGGGCGGCGGTTCCTCAGCTCCTGAGGAGAGGCGCCCGGCGGGGAGCAGTGCTGAGGGAAAAAACAGCCCTTTTTTAATGTACCACGACACGAAACGCAGCTTAAAGCCAATAAAAACCCGTGTGAAGAGGTAAAAATGGCTAAACTGGCCGGGCAGCGCTGCAATTTGGGGAGGGGGCAGTGGGGCCCAGCAGCGCGTGGCTGCACTCCGTGCTCACACCGAGTGCTCGAAGCGCCCTGAAGGAACCCGTCGGTGCCAGAGGTGGCATTTCCATAGCTCCAGGATGGTTTTATGTATTCAGATTTGTGTGTTAGATCGTAATTGTGTCTCCTTACAGTCAAAGGCATGCTTATGGAAGGAGGGAGCTGCCAGGGCCGATCTTTTGGGTACATATTGCACACTGAGGACGCGGTGTGCTCTGCAGCTCCGCTAATGATATCAGTATTAAAAAGCAAACAGCGCGTAACAAGGACAAAGTGGCTTTGTTATATAAATAGACGCCTGAAAGCTAGATCTGTGCCAAGCGGTGTACATTTACTCTTTTTTCTTTTCCGAGCCTCTTCCATTTGATTCGTCGTTTGTTTATCTGTGCAGAGGAACTTGGACCTCGTTAATGGCTCAGAGGGGCACGTTGATTTTGCATTTATTTAAGGCATTAGCGGGCATAACAGGCTCAACGTGACTTTATCAAGAGCGATGCAAAATAAATTTGTCATAGCTCTTGATATAGCTCCGAAAATGCTAAAACCAAGGGGGCAATTACCCGAGGTGGGGGCGAGCCTGCCTCCTCCCCGCACTTAGCACCCCGAAGTGCCGAGGGGGGCAGGCGGGCGCTTTTCCCCTGGCTCTTCGCTGGCCGGCGGCAGGGCCGAGCTGGGAGCACGCCAAGCGGCGGGGCCGGGCCTGACGTCGGGGCCCGGGGCCGGGCGGCTCCGCCCCGCCGTGCGGGGAGGCCGGCAGGAGGCGGCGCGGTGCGGTGCGGGGGGAGCCGCCGGGCGGCCCGGAGCCCCCGCGGGTGGCAGCCATGGAGCCGCTCCGCCGCCGCCACCTCCTCGTCCTCGTCAGCCTGGGAGCGCTGCTGGCGCCGCTCCTGCCCAGGCCCGGGGTAAGCGAGGCGAGGCCGGGGCTCGATCTCCCCGCCGGGCCCCGAGCGCGGAGAGGGTGGGCACGGCTCAGTCCCGGTGTCGCGGCACCCCCGGGCCGCGGGAGGCCTCGCCGCCGGCAGGCCGGGCCCCCAGCAGGGTGGGGGAGCGGCCCCCGAGGGCGGCGGGGCTGTGCCGAAAGTTGGCCGTGGGTACGTGCCCACCGCCCCCGGCAGCGCCGGTGTTTGCTGAGCCGGTGCTGTTAATGCCCGGCTGGGCGGACGGGCTGCAGGGGATCGGCCCCGGGCAGCTGGGGACTGGCTGCCGCTGTAACCGGGGTGCTTAGGTTGGGCTCCGGGCCGCGAATATAATCGTCCCTGGGATATAAAAATAGAGGTAATTTCCCGTAAAGTTGTTGATAAAAGTAGAATGAGGAAACTTTTGCAAGCTAAAACTGTGTAGGTGTATAGTGGAACTGGTGAGACGCTGGATCTTCAGTCTGTCCCTTTGCTCTGTTGCTGTATCATAGAATCACAGAAGGGTTGAGGGTAGCAGGGACCCCTGAAGATCATCTGGTCCTACCCCCCTGCTCCAGCAGGGTCACCTATCGCACATGTCTAGGCAGATTTTACGTATATGCAGAGAAGGAGACTCTGTTCACCATCATTTATCTGCTGGACTCTTATGCTGTAATCTCATAAGGAGAGGGCCTATTTTTCTTTCTGAAAAAAAAAAATTAAAAAAATATGTATACCTCTATATATGCTGGTGTTCAAATACAAATGATTAGCTGCATGCCTGGGGAAGGCTGCTGAATCCCATCCTGGGACACTGATCATTCTGCTTCCAGAACAAAGATGGCAATATGCGTTAAATTTATAAATGGTTGGTTGATATCCAAAAGAGGCTACAGTTCTACCTACATTCAAAGGTGAAAGACAGGGTGTACAAGTCACTGCACTATAAAACCTCTTAAGAAATAACCAGTTTGGTCATAAGGTATTGCGGGGAGTGACAAAAGCAGGAGCAATAGTGAAGCTGGTCCAAAGCAAATGGAGTTCTGAATAGATCATTTGTACTGAGATAAGCATTTTAATCAGTGTGCCTTAAATTCTGTGCTATCTGTCATGTATGAACTGAGATCGTATTCAAATATTCAATCTTGAAAGGTGTTCTTTGTAAATTCTCAGGACTGGGGGACAATGGAAAAGGCCAGCTGGCATTTGCTGTTTCTATTATACCTGAATGTGAATGTAGCAGAGGAAAGTTTTAGGCTGTGTGCTTTGATGGATTGCTTATTGTTACCCGAAAACACTGCTGTAATATATGGGGTTATCGTTCTGGTTAAGCAAAGCTGGAGGCTTTGTTTTTCATCTAGGATATAGGAGCTCCACTCCCCTTCTTTAAAAGGAAACACGTTTAGTAATGAAGCTATGTAACGTATTTAGTTTTGTTATTTGATTAGGAAACTGAAGGAAACAAAAAGCCTATCAACAAAAAGTACATTGAAGTCATTAGTAGAGAGTGCTCATGGTTCTAGATTACAATATTGGCAGTTCAGACTAGGAGCATATTTCTACCATTTATGATTATTTTGTATCTGAGGTGATTTTGAGTTCTAGGTAGGAATAAAACTGTAGTTCCTCAGAGAAGAGGAGGAACTTTTCATTTGCATTACTTTTTCTTTGTCATAGTCTGGACTATAAAATTCTACTGAGATCTCTTCATGGCCCTGATAGATTTTGGGTCCAGATTTTGCAAGAAAAACATTGATTTGCCATACACAAAGTTTTAAAAATAGTACTCAGTAAGAATACTAAGAAGTAGTTTGAAATAGTTTTACAAATCTGCTCTATGAATCGACAAATTAATACAAATTTCTGTATGATTTTTACTTGCAGAGTCACAAAAACCTAGGTTTGGGCCCCAGCAGAATTCAGCACTCCCATTCTCTGGCTTTCTCTCCTCTTGGTCTCCCTGCCCTCCCATCTTATCTCGCTCAGTCTGTTGTTTGATTCAGGGTTCTCCCTCTCTTGGCTTCTTTTCTCAGCTTTTGCCCTAGTCTTCTTGTGCTGCCAGCTGTTGTCCTCACCTGGACTTCCAAACTGAAATCTGTTCTGCCCTTCAGTCCCTTTTCATAGCTAGTTTTCAGTTCTTTGAACTTAGTTAAATCAACCCATTTAACTGGAAAGGCTTATTAAAAACTAGTAACATCACTTGAGTAGTAAATACCCATGAAAAAGACTGGCATACAATTCTTGTTATTGTGGTAACATGAAAAATATGGGATTATCTAAAGATCTGTGCAGAATGTGTTTAATATAAGTTTCTTTTACGAGTATGGATGATGGTTTGCTGCTGTTTATTTTTGCTAAATGTAATCTTTCTTACTTTATATCGTGACTTTAAGACTGTTTTCCTATAACTTACATATTCACTAAAGGGATTTCTTTCCCATCTTTTCCTTATAAGACAAAATCCCGTTCTGTATTATTAAAGTAAAACAATGTATGGCTCTTGTAATAGCTCTAGCAATATATGGGAACACATTATAAAAGGATGACATCTCAGATACAGCAATGAGAAATGCAGTAGAGCCATCAGTAAATAAGGTGCCACTATAAACATTATACAGTACTGATTTACAACTCTCTGATTTTTGTGAGCCATGGGATAATTACAACAGAAAAGTTTGCTGTTTCCTTATGGTAGTGTTGCAGCTAGACGTCCCAAATTTTGCCTGTTGCTCTCCTAACATGGAATCGGTGCAATTGAAAAATAGGAAGTTCTCTGGGATGAAACTGACATTTAGACCGTCAGGCTGCTCCCTCCTGCAGCCAGTGGGACCGGTGTCAGTGCTGGGTTGCACGGCACATACGGGCAGCACCGTGGGCTGCTCCTGACATGGGAAAAACCCAGCCTTACTCAGCTGTCATTTCTTGTAATGCACTCTTTAGCTCAGCATAAGGTGTTTAGCCAGTTAACTGAAAGGCATGAAGACCTATGCGAAACAGCAGAAGACTTTAACATGGACATCTTGAAGAGCTGTGTTAATTAATATTCATGTGTTTTATTTGAGTTGCCAATCTCCTTGGTTGCCCCATAAAATCATTAGTATATTAGGGTTTGTTTTTTTGAGGAATACAGACTCACCTTGCACACCTAAAATTATCATAGACAGCTCTGTTCTGGAGTGACAGAAATTCATGTTTTTATAACTCACTTCTACCCTCTTTGCTTGCTGGCGGTCTTGTGAAAATGGAGCTAAGTTTTGCTTTTACAGAGAGATCTCGATCTGAATCCTTGGCTGGGAGCTCACAGTGTAGAGCACCACGCAGGGCTTGATCATGTCAGAGGACAGTTGGAGACGTAATACAAATGAGCCTGGTAAGGAGGACCTGGGCTGGTGAGAAATTGCTAAGAAACACATCTTGGAATCTAGTTTAAGATGAAAAGATCCGTAGATTTGATTTCCCTTTCTAAAGAAGACAGTTTATTTTTTGGCAGCTTTCTTTCTTATACTGACTTCATTACTACTTATAATGAAAAACCTTCCCCAGCAGCTTACTGAATTGTGCAGTTTCTTCATGGCATGGTTTTGTTATCCCTGGTGGGTCCTAGTTTTGTTATCCCTGGTGGGTCCTAGCCTGTAGCTTGGTGATGTTATTAGAGGATAGCTGTCAGAACCGGGCTGCTGGTTCTTAGGCAGGCTGGGGTGAACATGCCAATTGCTTGCAGGGTGCGCCAAGCTTTGGAAAGATTTTGCTTTGCCTCCCTACGGGTTTACCAGCTGTGGTTCCAGTAGCATAAATTCTGCTCTTGGCCTTTCCTTACGGAGAAGAAAGTGTCTGGTGCTATTAGTGCTAGAGGTTTCTTAATAGTTCCTTAGTGAAATGCAAATGCATAGCCTGATACATGTTAAAGCAATTATGGATTGAGGAATGTTTTTTTTTTTTTTTTTTTTTTTTTCTTGAGAGAAAATATATCTTGTTAGCTCTTTTGTTGGGTAATCCAGGCATTTCTAAAGAAGCTAGGAGAATTTAAATTATAGGTAGCAAGTCATCCATCCTTAATTTTCTGTCAGACCTTACAAATTAAGTTTGGTGCAAATGTGTTCTTGTTTAAGACTCAGAAAAGAAAAAATTATTACCTGGTAGCACACGGCACTGGGCTTTGTTCACTAGTGAGCACTAAGGTGTTTCTGTGAACCTGGTGGCAGTTCTCAGAGGTAGTAATGGACCGTCATATACCCACTATCAATATGAAGTGTTTTCCTCTTTATTTGTACTTGAAGAATGTCTTGTGGTATCACCCCCAGAGTGCAACATATTTCTAGGTTACAGAATGATAACCTCAAGGAACTAAATGGCCTGGTTTTCTTTCTGTCTGCTGTTTCCACAGGCTTCAGTGGGATTTGTGCATATGTAGTGACCTGCATTTCAAAAGAACTGTTTTTAAGAAGATAAATTAATGGAAGAAATTATTCCCATGGGGATCTGTTTTCTTCCCGCACAATAAAACAAAATAGGGCACTGCTGTGCTAACCTTAAACCATCTGAATGTTGCGGTGAAGGAAGATACAATCTTTGACACTGAACTGTGCCACAGACAGACACAAACACACCCCAACTCGTTCTGCAGCTTTCGCTGCCCTCCCCTTGGCTCTGTGGATCATTCAAAATTGTTTTGAGTCATTGTGTTAGTTAGATTTCAAAAACATGATTTTTTCTGAAGATGTGGTCGGTTTGGAGCGAGAGGAAGATGCTAATGTTAGCTGGAACTTATAAATGCTTTTCTGTTCATTCCCAAAATTTAGGCTGTTGCAGATTTTTAGCAGTCAGTGCTTTAGAACATCTGTCAAAGTTTAATTCAATGAGACCTTGAGAGGTATTAAAAATGTGGTTTGAATTTATTAAAAAAATCATTCTAAAACAGTGCCAAAATAACCTCAAAATACTGTAAATCCTTCACTTAACATCACTCTTGGGGTGGAAAATTTTTATGACTACAGATTGTCAAAGCAGCAGAAGCTCTCGCGGAATTCCAAGGAGGGCTGTTGTTACGACAGACGCTACTACAGTTTCAGATAAAATAAAAGAAGAGCCAAAACAGGTTTTCCTTCCATCTCATTTTCTCTGTTCACTAAATTCAGTTCTTTCTGCTCAGTTGACTCATGTCCTGCCAGATTCCTCCTGTGTTAAATTATATTTCTTCAGAATAAAACTGCAATGGAAAATAATCTCAAGAATTTGCATTGCATCACAGAAGTTTAGACCCCTTCTCTGCAGGGAGGACAATGTCCACGCACACCAGTATTTAGACAGTGTCTGTCTCAGGACTGAGATTTTTTTTCCCCCAGTGGAGAACGCTCTTAAATCCTGCAGGCAAAAATGAAAACAGGCTTGGCTTTGTACATACAGATTTTTATAATTATCATAGCTTTTCATAATGGTGCTAATTCCAGACTTTAATCAATTAATCAATCAATTAATTAAAAATAAAGTCCATTCACAGCACTCTGATAAAACTCACTAATAAAATCAAGAGATTTTTTTTTTTATTATTCCCAAATCTGAATGAAATACAGATATTTATCTGTTCTTTTTTATGCCTATTGTTTTATGTCATTTGAGTGAATAAACCTTTGTTTCCATACTATTACACAAACTCCCTAGCCGTTTCCCCAGGTGACTACTGTAGATATTTGTCAAAATAATCATCAATATAGTGTTGCAAAGTCTATCGACTCATCTTTTTTTTTTATATTTAGGTTGTAAAATTCAGTAGTATAGTGTGTTACCTGGCCGATTAATCTCAACTGTGTGATATATGCTTTGAAAACTGGGACTGAATGGAGGATTTTGAATATACGGTATTTTGTGGATTTAATGTGTATGAAATGGAACGTGAGAGTTAAAGGAAGAACTAACAACATGAAGACGCTTGCCCTGTCTTCAGTCTTTTATCCAAAGCAGTTATCTTTGACACACGGGCTTGCAATGACCACATCAATGAGACTTTGATCGCTAAATATAAGAAAGGCCTTCAAAAGCAGTAAAACCTTAGCACAGACTTGTGGGTTAAATGAAGGAAAGCATCAGAAGAAAGTGGCATTAAGACAAAGGCGGTTGGAGTGCAGAGAAGTAGCAGCAGGAGCAGCGATGCTGTGCAGGTGGTGGTGCAGCAAGGTGCACTGCGTGGCAGCCCCTCCGTCAGCGGAATGTGTGCTCTCGTGGGGACTGTGCTCCCACGGAAAGTCCTGGGGCAGTGAACCCCTGAAAAGAAGGTGGTTTCTCTGTCACGCTGGACCTATTGGTGACTCTCAGAATACTGTTCCCTTCTCTGCCCTGGGTGCTTGTGACTGCCATCGGCACTCACCATCCCAGGCAGGGAGAGCAGCGCTCTGTTGGCCAGAAAGCGATGGCAGGCACAAGCTATTGTAATTTCATTATCTTAGTCGTACCTGAGAACTTTCTAGGGCATTCTGTCTGGGAGCAACATTCAGGTGTTCATCTTGTTTTCTGCGGAAACTTGTGAGGATCGGTTCTTCAGCTTTCATCTTCTTTCTGTGTCATTTGGTCTGTCAGTGATCTGGAGGGCACAAGTTTGCGTTCTGCTGCGTCTGCAAAATGCGGGGGAACTCCTTGCATGTTGAGACCTTCCCACCCAATTCCAAGTACTAGCAGGCTTTTAAAATATCAGTAATCTGGAAGACAGTATTGTTTAGTGATGTATGATGAGAGTGTCAGAGCTCACATTCAGTTCCATCCTTTGTGTAGCCTCAGTGCCACAAAAAATAGCTATTCAGATGCTCAAATATTAAATCTACAGAGCTACAGCATGTCATGTTACATATGCTACATATATGAATGAATGATTTTTGATATCTAACTGTAATCCTGTAATCATTATGATCTTTATTCTACAGGAGCTTTTTTTTGCCTTTTTTTTTTTTTTTTGTGAAGATAATATAGGCTTTATTCAATTCTCAGAAGAAGACAGGAAGTGAAAATGCTTTGTGGAGAATATACCGATTCTGTAAGATAAGAAAAACTTGTGTAGAGTAAAACATAGCCTAGAAAAACACTCTTAGTCTGTGTATAACCCTGTGGAAGCGGTGGATTTGCTTTATGTTATGTTTTATTTACAACTCAACTGTAACACTAGTCATTCCATTCCAAGTGTCAAATTCCCACCTGCAGTTTTAAGCACCTTCGGTGATGTTCATTTCTGGACTTCAACAGTTGTCTGTTCTTGCACAACTCACTGTGTTTCCCTCTAGGTGCAGTTTCACTCTGTGTGTTAACTAAAATAATCACTTTGGGTAAGGGATGTTTTAGTGAAGTGCTTTTGTATCTTTTTGATAGAAGAGCAAACGGACAGTATTGTCCTCATCATTTAAACTCAGTGTGTCTGCTAACAGAACAGGTTTAGGGTAGAGTGGTCTTCACAAAGGAACAGGTATTTCTTATGTTCCCTGTGGCATATACCATACAGGATGGATGCAGTAGAGCATGTTGCACTTCGCAGAAAAATTGTCTCAAAATGTTTTCTGCTGTCTTCTATGAATCTGGTGGAAGAATGAAAATCTCTGTAACAGGGCTTTTTGCAAGTACCTCTGCAGTGAAAATACGCTTCTGTTTGGAATGAGAAAGCTGAAACGTGTTCGTCAAATGTCTGAGTAAAAATTATTTATGAGATTTTTTTCACAATTCTGTAGCTCACCGTGACGTCCTCTTTGAACTCACGCAGATAGGTAGTAAGCACTTCAAACAGCTACCTTCTGGCTGACGCTGGGCAACATCTGGCAGTTGCGGATGGTGGTTAATTAAATGCAGTTAACCTGATGGGTACAATTTGTTTGTGCAATTAGTTGTTAATTTAGAGCTGGAATATTCATTTAGTGTCTTTGGTTCCTGTTTTTGGTTTTGTTTTGTTTCTATTTTGTAAGCCCAGAGTCCTTCAAACAGCTTTATACAACTGCTGTCGAGTTATTTCATTTACTACAAAGTATCTCAGTCAATTGAAGTAATTAAATCTGTTACATCTTATCTAAAACAAAAGCCTGGAAATATCCGTGTGTGTGTGCATTAAGCATTAAATACGCTAGTGTAAAAGTAATCTAGTTTTTCAATATTTTTGTGGATAGGATGAAGAAATTCCTTATCTATCATGAATCGCTTAGCTAGCATCATTTATTTGTTTTGGTAAAATGTGTTGAGATCTTCAGGTGAAAATTAATATATGAGAGCAAAGTTTTACTGCACAAAGGTTGATTTCAAATGGGTTTTGACCGCAGTCCATTGCTTCTTGTTTTCATCACAACACTGTTATAAGTAAATTTTGAAATTTTTGTTCTTCATTCATTGCTTGAAATCAGAATGATTAAGAGTGGCAGCACAAACGTTTTTAGGATAGTATGTAGCTATGCATATCAGGATGTTTTTGAGCGTGAGGTTAGCTCTGGTTTGTGTAATGTCACCCATAGGGTGTTACCCCACCATTACCTGGGTGGAGGAAAGGAGAGTTTGATTTCATGGGTAAGAAAAATAAATAGGTAATTCCCTGTTCTGTTAATCCCAATTGTTCATTGGATATTAAAGTAAACCAGAAGGCTAGGGTGATTATGGTGGAACTGAGCGTCCTTAATTTACGAATGACAGGCTCTGAGAGCCAGAGAAAGAAATGAGAATTAAGTTGCATTGCAGCAGTAATGCTGAAAGAAGAATTTTGAAAGACTGAAAATAAAATCATAAGCAGTATAGATTATTGGAGAGTAGAAGTAGCGCCATGGGGAAAATGGTCTAAGATAGGGAGGATTTCCTAATAGTTGTTCTGCTGATGGTACTCTGTTGAATTGAGATGTCTTTTAACATCTTAAGCTTCTCTTTGCTGCTATGTACAAATCAGGTCATTAGGCTGAAAAGATACCTCCAAGTTCAGTCCTCACTAGTAACATCTTGAGCTGTATGCTTTATAGGTCAGCAGGAGAGGAATTGCTATCTCGTGTCCCTGTTTGAACAAATATTGCAAAGTTTGATTCTGCATGCAGCTGTAAATATTTTAGTTAAATGAAGACATCTTCCATATAAATGTTAGCCTGCATAATTTAACTGTGTCAAATAATCAAAATTATATAGTAAGGTGCATTTCCTTTTTTTTTCTAGACCTCCAACATTTAGTTCTGATCTATGGTTTCTATATTGTTGTTTTGTACTTAATTTTTTTCTGCACTGTGTTTTTATAATTGTCTGCTCCAGCTGTTTTCCTTATGGCTGGGAAGAAGTGTGTATAATATTTGTAGTTGCTACCTGCAAGTTGTTACTTTATTATATTATTCCTTTAGTGTCATTTTCTACGTGAAAGAGTCTAGTGCTTTAGTTTAGTTGTACCGAGCACGTATAGTTTTCTAAAGAAATGGTTACACCTGTACCTGTGCATAATTTGACAATTTTCTATTTTGCTTTGCAATAATTCTAGCATGACTGGTAATTATTTTTAAAAATGTAAGTCATTTAAGACAGTACTGATTATGTCAAATGCACACTTTCATTTCACCGACTGTGGTAGGTTAAGAATTATATTTAACAGTGAAACTTTCTAAACATGGCAGGTGGCACGCAGATGAGCACTGCAGATGCAGTGAACAAATGGCAAGTTATTTGAGCAATAATTTGAGACTTGGTAAATGGAAATGGGTTAATCTTAGGGTGTATGAGATAATCTTTAGTCACGAAGAGAAAAATAAACATTAAATTAACATGTTTTTTTCTGCTTTGCACACGGAAACACCTTGGACTTAGCCTTATCCATCCAGCAATAGCTACATAGTTTTGAGTCAAAGTTTGTTTGATGCCCTTTTAATAAAATTACATGCGATAGCCAGGCTCAAGAGCTGCTTGTGTTGTAGAAAGAAGAGCAGGCACCAAACAGTACTGTACCTGGATGTGTAAACATGGAGTGACGTGTTCCCAGTGGCAGAATGGTTAAGATGTCAAACTGAGGTCTGAATCCTGCAGTGGACTGCTTTCCAGGAGCTGTGGATGTGTTAATATACATGGACTTGCACCATTGGGGTAGGACTACCTACCCCAGAAATGCAGTAGTTGGAGACGTAGGGTACAGTAACACAATTAAGAGCCCTAACAGTTTGAATCTTCTCAAGCCTTTGAGCTGCTTCTATCCTACTTGTTTAGTCCTTGCTCAGACACAGCCCACATGCTTGCAGCTCCAGCTTGTCACGGCAATAGTCAGCCCCATGAATATCGATCACCTCTCACTGTTGTTTATCCACCTTTTACCCAGCCAATGTCTTTTTGTCTTTTGGAGACTAAACCTTGGAAAAAGTATGCTCTGTTAACTTGGAAGTAGCACGGTTTTGACATCACCATTTACATTCTCTGAGCTGCTTTGAAGTTCCTTGCCCCAGCTATCTTCTTGCATGGTCTTTGTGTCGGCTTTTTTCCTAAGTTAGCCCTGTCTCAGACTTCTCCAAAGTCTAGTCACAAGGAGACTTTGATATAAAATTGAAGGAGGTTGAGTCACAGATAGGTTATCCACATTAAGTTCCCGTAGAGATAAACTTTAGCATAGTTAGCAACTCCAGAAAAAAAAAAAAAAAAAAGTTAAAAAAAAAAAGAAGTCACTGAATTCAGAGGGACAAGATTGTCTGGTCTACGTGATTAAAAAGAAGGCTGGTATTCTAGACAATTTACTGTTTGGCAGTTAAAAGTAAGTCTGTAGTAAATAATGACATTCAGTGTATGGATTTTTCTTTTCCAGAACACCAGCTCAGTAACTGTGCCAGAAACACTGCTGTTTGTTTCAACTCTTGATGGAAGTTTGCATGCCGTCAGCAAGCGGACAGGAGCAATCAAATGGACTTTAAAAGAAGGTGAGCAGATGTCCTGATGCTCTAACAATAATTGGTTATTCAGACTGTTGTAGAGCCTGGTAAATATTTTTCTTCTTAATTTTGCTCTTGTTCTAGACTCTGAGTTAAGCTAGTGTTTCTGGCATCATGTTCATCTTAATTTTTTCACTTGCAGATCTTTTTCCAGATTTTTTTTTCCCCAAATGTTTTAGCTGCAGTGGAATAATTATCTAAATAGGTATCATGTTATATGGGAATGAGTGCAATGTAAGAATGCTTAGAACAGAATTGATGTCAAATGGGAGTGTCAGCTTGTGGAACTGTTGGCAAAGGGTTTGTGAAAGCATGATTTTATCTCTGGTATATCCTACATTCACTGGTGCCACGGATATTGTGCAAACCTCAGGTCTTTTTGTCTATAGTAGACATCTAGGAACAAGACAGGTTTCTAAATAAAAGAACTGCAGTTGTGTACAGAAGTTTAACATTGCTGAGCGACTGGAGGTGATTTTGTAATTTCAATTACCTATCAGAGATAGCTCTTTCTATCTTCATGACAAATTCAATATTTAATGCAGGGTTTTTTAGTGGGAATTTGCTTGCATATAGTGGAAGTGATAGCAGCACTTTCTCATCATGTCTGGAACTAAATGAGAGAGCAGGTCAAATGGAAAGGAGTCATAATGATTGCATCATTCTGTCCTCTATTTTAAAAGACTAATGCCAGTTTAGTAGGTGAGCTGAAGTGGTGGGAAATGAATTGTGTGTATCTGATGTCTGCATTAGTAATCAGTCACTCTTATTTCTTTGAACATTCCTATTTGAATGCAACTCTGCCAGACAAAAAGTTAATTTCATTAAGGAGTGCTTTTGTAGCTCCTCTTGAGTCAAAAAGAGGTGAGCAAGTACTTTCTCAAAGGATCTTGGTTACTGGGTGTGATTACATTTTCCCCCCTCTGTGACTCTACTTTAAATTTAGACCTCTACTTTGCCTGAGCAGGCTTGAATAAAGAAAAGGTTATCAGCCTCCTCCTTTATTGTTGTTATAAAGGCTATTGCAGCTTTGAGAGGAGCTTTCACTCTTTTTAGCTTGTCCTTAAACTGACATGAATATACACTACTTTGTCCTATCCTTGAAGGATGTCATAACTAGAATTTTTTTCTGCAGGCAGACTTAGTAAGGGCAAAAGTTTAAGGAAGAAATGAAGGGACTTTGGTAAAGAGAAGGAACTTGGTCAAAGTGTGTTGCTCAAGGAACTTCCCTTGTTTTAAAAAAAAATGTTGCAAAACTACTGTTTGTACAGTAGAACTGCCAGACTGGATAATCTAGTTTTATAGGACCTTTTTTTTTTTTTTTTTACCCCTCTGTCACTGTGTTGTGTTCTGTGTGTTACCAACATAAGGTTTGTTCAGCTGCTTTTTGCAAAGCACTTATTGTCCATTAGTTTATTTCTATGTAATAGAACAGCACACACGGTTCAAAGAAAAATAAAATAATAGTGATAGTTTTCATTATTACAAGATGCTTCATGAGTTAACTTAGTTAAATATATATGGAACAAGGGCCTGTACATGTAAATTGGAGAATGAATTTGTAATTGGAGGGTTTTAAAGTATTTTTGCAAAAGTCAATTTTTGGTGGTCACCCAGTGCGTGAGAACCCCAAACAAAGGAAAATTGTTGGAAATTAATAGCCCATGAAAGTCCATACCATGTTGCTGTGTTAAATCCCTTGGTGGATTTAGCAGCGCAGAATTCAGTATTAATATTACTGTATAAACAGCTTTTCTGTGTGCTCTGTCTGTCAACAACAGGTGTGTAGTGTTACATAGGATTACCCAATGGAAAGTTGCTTGCACTGTAGGCATTGTTCTTGCAGGTGCCATTTCAACCTGAGTATCAGACAATGAACCATGTGTTGTATGGTTCATGTGCTTGGAGAAGTTCTGGAGGTCACCTGAAGTGCTGTTAGAGGCCTTTGTCAGGAAGAAAGGTTTTATCACTGCACTTAAGCAGCCAGGTATTTAACAAAGGACAATTATTATGCATTTTATTTAGTTTGGGAGAAAAACCAAGGTGGTGTTCATTATCAGGCAGTACTTAAACAAACTCCTGAAGATCCTGCCATGTATGGTTTGTTTTAATTTAACACTGAAACTTATCTTAGGTATGCAGAGTAAATGAGCCACTGGTTATCACCACAATAACATGTTTGGTTTTCCTACCTTTGAGTAGTGCTGGCAAGAAAGGCAGTTTGATTACTTGTACTCCCCATAAAGCAGGCAAAAAATTGGTTCAGTTAATAATAGGACTCTCGTAGTTCAGAAATAAAACTGTGTTCCCTACACATGTAGGGAGATTGTATATGTAGGGAGATTCTGGACCTACTTGTTGAGAATGCTTTGTGCCTTTATTTCCTGTTGGCTTCTGTGTGTCCTACAATCTGACAGCTCTGAGGGCGTTTTGGTGGCCAGGTAACTAATGCTGGTAGATTTAGAGCCAGCAGAAATTGTTATGACATTCAGTTCTCTGTAGTAATAAAACAATCAATGACAAAAGTTGATTTAAAAGGTTCTGATTTCTAATACCTTACTTGTGACCTCTGGACTGCAGTGGACTAGTCACGATAAGGCAAAGATACAAAGACTGTATGTATTAACGATACCCAATAGGTAAATTTTAAAGGACTAGTCTGAGATCTGTAGGTCTTGCTCCGATAACAGTGGTTATTCCCAGCTGGGAAGAAATATCTGTGCATTGCTGTAAATTAATAACGATTGTCAAAATGACTGTAGAAGGGTTCTCTTTCCAACATATTCCAGAGTGTGGTTAGTTAGTATCTCTAACCTCAATTTCTGTAATTTCAACAGCAAGCAAAGATGACATGATTTTAAATTGGCCCGTTAGCCCAGATCTTATGGTAGGGCCTCAGATCAGGAAACCGTTTTTTCCAGCTCATTCCAGTGGGGCAGCAACTTACTCGCTTGCTCTTTCAGAATCCCCCACTTCTCCTTTCCAGTCATTGGGTTTGTATGGTCTTCTTAGGGACGCATTATAGCGACGAGAATGTACAGCTCTATCTTGTGCATTAAAAAAGACTTGTTCTTGACTTGGTTAAAGGGCAGATTTATCTTGTCACGTATTTGTGAAATATGGAAAAAAAGGCAAAGATACGTTTAGTATTGCAGTTACAGTTTCAAAAATTGTATATATGGCTTTTTTCCATGTGTATGCAAAATATGGGTTAGAATTATTTCAGAATAATCTGGAATGTATCACATACTTCTGCCCACCCACAAGCAAGTAATAAAGGCAAAAATAGTTTCTGGTCATGATGCAACCAAAACTGTCTAGGGGCATCTGCTTGCCCAGGTCAAAATGTTCAGTGAATTATAACTTAGCCTCAAAATTGCCTAAATTACTGGATAGACATTAGGCCAACAGGTTTCTAATAGCTGCTTTACTTGTGAGTATAGTGTTAGAGTTGTAGAATAAATCTTTATTATCTAGAATCAGTCCTATTATTTTTTTCATCCAAATTTATTTTACAGATCTTTTTATTAATGTGTAAAATTGGAAGCTTTTTAGTTCTTAAAAAATAATGACTTTGAAGTTCTGCAATGACAAGGATAGGTTTCAGCAGTCTTTCTAATAGTAGTTTTATTATCCTCATGCCATTGAACTCTCTGTGTGGGGGGTAGTAATTAGTTTTGCTAAATTTGCTGAAGAGTATCAATGGTGATAACTTTACAAATGCATGTGCTTGCTGACTCGTGTGCATTACCAGATCAGAAAGCTAAAGCTCATGTGTATTGAATTGTAGGATTTGAATATAAGGATTTGAGCTTAAGGAAGAGGCAGATGTATTTATATCACAGTTTTATCATGTTTTCTTTGTGATAAAGTTTTTGTTTAGATGCAGAATACATACTGCTTTGTTCAGTGGTTATTATCATTGTTGGTATTGGAACAGATCAAGCCAATTAGAATGACTTGCCTAATTACAGGGAACTGCAGTTCACGGAAACTTTGCAAGCAGGATGTGCTTCCAGTCTCAGCGTGTTAACACTTGAGCGCTGAGCTGTTGAATAGAAGATAAGGCCTCAGTCCTCCGACTTGTGCAAGAACCTTTTCCAGTTGACTCATTGTGAAGCAGGTGACCTCAGTTCTAAGATGATTCAGGATGTTTTTTCACTAGTCTGTGTTCAAGCATACAAGAACTGTTATATGACTTGACAGCAGTAAATTAACCTCACAAGATCCTCTTTTATCTCTGAGTGAATTCTTATTTCAAAACAAACTTTGAAGTAAAATTGGACTATGTCCCAGACCACATGAAAGTGAATGCAAAGAGTTCATTGTCTGTCTTCAGAGTATCTTTGTAGAGCTACAACCTTAGTTCAAGATAATGAAAGTGTTAAGAAAATGAGAAAATTTGCTTCACCCCAGCAGCTAAGGATATAGAGAAATGGCTTTCCACAGCCATTTACAGGTGGATAGTGCTACTAGTGAAAAGAGAATTTCTGTAACTTCAAAAAAATACCCCTCACTCTGTTTATGTTCATCCACTGTGAATTGCCTCTTTGATGGAAGTGAATCAGGATTATGTATTTGATACTAAATGCTTCCTAACAGTACTAGGTTAAGGGTTAGGCTAGATGGTCTTACAGGTCTTTTCCTGAATGATTCTGAGATTCTATGATTCTATGATATACAACACTTACATGTTGCAGGAAGCCATCAGAATAATCAGTGTTTTGTCTCACATGCCAGTAAATACTGCAGAATTTTTCTGCTGCTTCATAGTAACAACTTAATCTATTCCATCTACATCTTTATCATTGCTGCTAAATCAGATTTCAGTTACTGAGAAGACAAGTAAAAGTAAGATTTTTTTTCACTCAAGCACTGTTCTTGATACTGAAGACACGATACAAAAGAAAAAAATAAGGACTTTTTGTGAGCATGATGCTTCTGTATGGCACTCACCAAACAGCTTAGGACTTAAGTCTTTCTTTTGTGCACTCTGATACGCAAGTGCTTCAGAAAAACTCATTACGGGAGTTGGAATGGGATCGTTTGTGGGATCTCTGGCATTGTTAACAGAAGTGTAGGATATTGCATCTATTGATGCAATTGCTGTGAGTGACATTTTTCCAATGGCTTTCAGAAATAAAAGGTTGGGGTAAAAAACTTACTGCAAATGCGTTTCACATGTATGTGTGTATTCCTTCACTATTACAGTGCTATGTCTTCAATAAAATGACAGAACATTTGAAACAGTTGGATCAGAGTGGAGCACTTACTTTTGTAAAAGTAGATTGCCCAGTCTTTGAAAACTAAGTGAAATCAAGATATTTGTACAAAAATATTTAGCTTTTATTCATGGTATTTTGAGTGCAGGGAGGGAGTCGTAGGACATTAGTAACCAGATTCTCCTGCAAATGTCATGGATTATCTAGGACCAGTTGCAAGAAGACGTGATTTACCTTTTGATATTTCTTGTACTTGTTCAGATTTCTCTGAATGTTCTTTGAAAAAAAAAGAAATATTAAAAAGTTTGAAAAGGTCACATTCTGTCCTGTTCTACTGTAGAGAGTGTGTTGTGTTATGCCAGTAACAGTGCAGTTAGAAAATTTGGAGATTGATTCAGCTAGCACTGTTTATTCAGGCAGTACTGATTATTAAAAATAAATGTAAAGATTTCTAAGAGTACTTTGGGCAAGAAGCTATCTCTTGCTTTCCCTAGGCTGGCTAAAAAGTAATTTTTGAGAAAATCTGCACTTATAAAAAAATAAATAAAATGTATATGCAGCCAGTTAGCACTTCAAAAGCAAGTTGTGCAGCTTTGTTATCACAAATGATCGTTTGAGGAGATGCTTGTAGATAGGACGAAGTTGCTTAAGCACATTTGTTGACGCAATTGTCTAGCAGTAGGCATCATCACCACAGGCAACAGTTTATTTTTTACCCAGTGAAACTCTCAAAGTATTCAGTAAGAGACTTGCATAGTTTATTTGGTTTTTGCCTTTAGGAACACCTATAGCATTTGCATTAAATCTTACTTTAACTGAGGCAGGTGACATTTTCTGCTGATTTCTGCTGCTGTTTCCGTCAGAAAACTGGGAGCTTTTCACTTCCAGTGAAGCACTTATGATTATAGAAGCTCTAGCCTGTGGTCTTTAACATCTCGTTCTTCTTTTAGTTGGGTTCTTCTGGGCTTCTGGATACTGGCTTGCAGTAGTTCAACCTAGCAGCTCAACTCCAGAGCCTAAGCGCTGTATACAGCAGCCATCTAATGCTTTTTTCTAGCTTGCATTTCTTTAGTAGTGGATGTTGTAAGTGACCGTTTGTGTTGCATCTCCTAAAGGTCATGGAATACTTGACGCAAATGCCGAGAAATATTTGGCATACGATCAACTGCAAGCTTGGGTCCTCCCAGCATATCCTGAAAGCAGTTTCTTCACACAAGGGACAGGAATGAATTGCTTGATGTAGTACAGTGGAATAAAGGTTTGGCTAAGTAGTGTGATCTGCAGGGACAGGTCCATAATGATGAATCACTTGGCTTCTGGGTTTGAGTGTTAGTTACTCCTAAGCCTGTCTGATGTTTGTTTCTGTTCTCAATAAATTAAATGGTGTTTATGATATAATGTGGAGCTGTACACTTACATATCATTCCCATCTTACATCAATGAGCAGTGGCAGCTGTGATAATAATTTTGCAGTGGGTTTGCTGGGCATGGTATGTATGATTCAGTGCCAGTGTAGAGCACAGCTCTCTCCAGCTGACTGGGTTGTTCCCAGAAGCTTAATATGTTTTTGGGTAGTTTATTCTGACACCTTTAAGGATGACTCTAGGACATTTCATAGGCTTAAAAAGAAACAAATATATACAAGCTTTGAATGGAGCTGCTGTGAGAGTGTTTACTGTTGTAAAAATAAATTGATAAAAATAGATCCACTGTTATTCCTTATATTGTACTTTCTGTCTGAAATTGTCTGTGAATCTTTGGTGACTATTACTGCTTTTAGCTGCATTGCTGCTAGAGCTATGTTTAGGTAGGGCTTTCTTACATTTTTTTTTAATCAGTTTTATAAAAATGAAGGGACACACTCCTAGGTCATTGTGTGGTGTAATACACTGCAGAGTGGCAGAGACTTAAAAGACCCATAAAATGAATCACAAATTTCATGTTCTTGTCTTGCTGAGCTCTGCAAATACTGCAGTACACTCAAGCTGTACAGAATCTGTGCCAATTTCCTTATCGAAGACTCACAACATCATTGGTTTTATTCTTATTTCCTTCCTGTTGCAGCATAATGTTTGCACAGAGACAGAACAGGTGAAAAAACAGAATTTGTTGGTTTGATCATCTTTAATCTTCTTACTTAGAGTTATTTTATTATAATGGTTTGATTTGCCCTGCGAAGAAGTGAAGATAACATTGCACCCTCTTGACTTCTGAGTTACTTTCTGCCAATATACCCATAAATAAATGCAGACATTTGTCTTGCTAATTCTAGAGTATGTCTTACAAGTCCGGTCACTTCCATGGTTTTGGCATCAGGGTTGAAAATCCCATGTTTCAGGATTTTTTGAGGCCTCCGATAGTAATTTTTAGGTGCCATCAATTTACATTAAGATCAGATTTACTGTTCTTAATTATCTTTTAATATATGAAGATTTAGATTTAATACTGTCAGTTCCAGTTTTGTATCTTCCTTTTGTTGATGAAAGCTGAGCTGTGTTTCTGATGGTTCAAATGCCAACTACTGTGAGATTGTTTCCATATCTTTTGATTTTTATGTAATACAGATTCTTGGAGACATTTTAGTGGGGAGATTTATTTAAGTGAAAAAATTAGTTTTAAAGTAATTTTATCTAGCCCTTGGCCAACTTCTGTCTTTATTTTCAATGACATGCTGATCGTGGCAGTTTTCACTTGGAGTAGGAAGTGGAACTAGGTTTTTCTGACTTGCATCGGAGCCTGGCTTTTAAGTCATTGGCAGTCACCTCACTGATTTCAGTATGTGTACAACTAGGCTTTCAGTTTGTATGTTTCATTTTAAATTAAACGGTGTTGGCTAAAAGCCATAGATTTACATGCCTGGTAATAAACTAGATACCTGAGACACAAAGTAGCAAAAGTTTGGAAAATACAGATTAAAAAAGCATTAGGTTGGCCTTCTGTTATGAAAATATCAACATGCCTATTTTTGTATCTGTTCTCAGAGTCTCCGCAATCTTCCATTAGCTGTAGCTTGTTTTGAAGTAAAATAGGTTGTTGAAGCCTGTACGATAACAGCAGTTGCTGCAAATTATGGTGAGCTACCTCCTGGGCAGCCAGTGCCCAGAGATCACATACGCATGCTGAGAGCAGGAATGTTGTTACCGTGAATACAGGTGGCTCCTACAGATGATGAGCTCTGTCCAGGAGAGAAGTAAGGAGACTTGGGATACAGTATAGTACTGACCTTCTCCAACTCTGCTCCCATGGGTAGCTGGGGAGTAGTGTGGAAAAGTCTAGTGAGATGAAGGAACTGAATTGCCAGTATTATGACTTTTCCTTTGTTGTTTATGCAGATCCTGTACTACAGGTGCCAATACACGTGGAAGAGTAAGTCTGTTTCCTTGCTCTCATTTATTGCTTGTTTGTTTTTCACTAACATCTTGAAATGTAGTTTAATTTGAACCAAAACTATGGGAAGGTGGCATGCCTTGCATAAGTGAACCTTTAAGTTTAAAGAGCAGATACTGCTCTTTATGTATAATTAGCTACATGCAATTCTCTTACTTCTATAACACTGAGATGAAACATCCTGTCTGCAGATTGTTCTCTCAAGACCTTGATCAAGTTTAGAGATGAAGTGTGATAACTATGCCAGAAGCTTAACTGAGCAGCTTTGAAAATGACGGAAACAAATAGGGAGTGATCTTTGGGTTTTGTGCTTCTTGTTTTCTTCAAATAAAAGACTAAAACTAGTGAAGCACAGGAAACGCCAACCACGACCACTACCAGAATCTTCAAATGAAACCCTCAAGCTACTACTTCAGAGTAGTTCCTTCAGCATAGCAGTATTGCATTTAATTCGAGGCTTTAATTTTGTCTCTGTAGTCGGTGGTAAAATTCTTTCTTTTTTGTGGTTTTGTTTTTGAATTTGGTTTTGATTTTGGTTTGGGGTATTTATTCATTTATTTTTGGTAATTTGCGTGGAGGCTTGCCTTTCCCTCTTAAATTTACTGCGTTTTGGCAATCCTTTTATTGTTCCTTGCCTTCCTTATGCTCTGATTTTTGTTTATGTTTGTTTCTTTGTTTCTTGTTTCTTTTTTTTCCTTCTTCATAAATTCTGTGACAATTTATAAGCATATAGATCTTGTTTAAAAGCTTTCAACCAGGTGATTGTCTGCCACATATGGATCTTTGAATTTTCACAAGTATTAGTAATGCTATGTTATATCAGTTCTGAAACCTCTTTTTTTTTTTTTTTTCATTTTCACAGTTAAAAAATGAAACTTCAAAAAATGAATAATACAAAGTCAAAACGTATAATGTTAGATGAACTTCTCTAATGTTAGATGAGCTTCTGACCATAGTTGCTTTCCTGTTCTTTGAGAAACACAGTATTATTGTTGTTTTTTTTTAAATCATTTATAATTGCTGTTTAAATCCTAGGCCAGCGTTTCTTCCAGACCCAAATGATGGCAGTTTGTATACACTTGGTGGCAAAAATAATGAAGGCTTGACTGTAAGTATATGTTAGAAATTTTCTCACAGTTTTTAGACAAGTGCCCCAATCAGATTCACAAGAAGGATAAGTCCCCAAGGAAACATTCTGCTTTCTTGACAGTACTATAAAGGCCATTTGGTTTTATATTATTTAATGGAATTCTACCAGTTTCTTGGAGAAGCGTGATCACACCAAAACCCATCTGTTGTATGTCCCAGTGTTACGATACAGGTTTTTAGCATGACAGTGCCTCTATGTTCTTTTGCTAGCACCTTTGCAGAGTGATAATGTGCTTTCTAAGAGTGAAATGTCACCTTTCTTGTGACTATCAGGAAATCATTGCCAATATTGTTGGTTTTGAAACTTGCTAAAATAATGATGATGACAAATAACATTTCTCTGGTATTATCTAAACGCTGTATGATCTCTGTACAACCTCATGGGAAAGGTGTGCCCAGAACAATACAAATTGGGTATGTCTCTTTCACCCAAATTTTAAATCTTCTAGAACCATCTGCTAAAAGCCAGGATTAATATTTACTCTTTGCTGACACCTTTAGAAGATGTCTCTATAAGGTATAGTGAGCAGACAAAAATGCTGACCCTTTCCTAAATACTCACCAATCCATGTAACCCACAGATGTTAGCTAATGTTGGACTTTTATTTTTAAACCTTGTGATGAAACTCAGATAAAATGTTTGGCTTCCCACTATTTTCTTTTCTCTGGCAGCTACTGTGATTTCCTTTAAGAACTTCAATATTGTTAAATATTTTAGTATTTACTCACCACTCTACCTCCTCCCAGTACAGCCAAATCATAACTTGCAAAATGAGTCTTGGTTCTTTTGCTCTGTGAATCCAGGAAGCAGCAATCCATTTGAATTACTAAGTTTCCTTTATTCTGTTAATTTCCTTCATTTTTGAACTGAAGTAATCAAATTTTTGATTGGAATCACCATTATAAAAAATAATAAAGAAGAGTGCGATAATTTCACTGAATTTAAGTCAACTTTGCCAAGGACTGGTCTTTGTTACTGATGTAGCTTGTCTGTTACTCTTGTGACCTCATCCCACTCAAAGTCTGTTAAAACTTAGTAAAGGGTCTTCCCCCGTTCTGTAAGCACAATACATGCTTGGCAATATCTCAATAACACTGTGGGCAGAGATTCATGCTTCACTCTCTCAACAGTTTCATTTGTATGAAGATATCTGGCCTTTATAGTTGTTACTGTGGAGAAACATTTTATACCCGTTACAGTTGAGGCAATTAAACCACAGTACGTTGAAGCCTAGAGAGCTTTTAAGTGATGATGGTAGACCTTAAAACCACAGAGTCTTGGCATCCAAACCTCTCTGCTGCAAGTAGTTCATTCCACATGCGTTTCTCCTGTTGTAAACTGTTTGGGAGAGACTTCGTCTGTTCTGGGTTTTCAGAGTAGGGTTTTGACCTGAAATTTTGCATTCTCAGGAAACTGCAATAATGCAAGCAAAGAATAAAAAAACTGTTGTTTGAGGTTTCTGAACTTTTCTGGCCACCCTTTTCTATGAACAAAAGCAGACTATCACAGCAATATAAATATTTTTTTATTGTCGTCCCCTTTTTCCCTCCAGAAACTTCCCTTTACCATCCCAGAGCTGGTGCAGGCATCTCCATGTCGCAGTTCAGATGGGATCCTTTACATGGGTGAGCTCAAATTAAATCTTTTTTTAGATTGTAGCATATTCAGTGACCATAAAACATAGAGACTCCCAGGCAGACTGCGTGGAAAAGTTTTATTTTGGGTATTAATTGTAGTTTTTTGTGAATGTTTCTGATGATAGAAAATCGATTGAATATAAATTGAATTGCTGTGTGAAGATTAAAAAACAAATACTTTTCCTGAAGGAGAGAATAACTTTTCTAAGCAGGGAATAGCCTGTATGATTTTTTGTTTGTTTCTTTATATGCTATCTCTCAACAAAAAGTGATTTCTACTTAGAAAGTTATGCTTATAAATGTCATTGACTGCTTATAGTACAATTATCATTATGTTAGAAATCCCGTTGCAACAGGGTTAGACGCGTTCCATTATCTGAGATACAGTGGGTTCACTGTATAGATAACAGCAAATTTGTAGCTTACTTGTCCTGACTCATTCTAATTGCAGATGGATTTGGAAGAAGGGACGAGGAAGGGCAGTTATTGCTTATGACAATAGATGTGTGAAGGATCAGGATGAACTTAGTATTTCAGTCTGAAGGGACAATACCAACTTGTGGTTCTCTGCTTTGTGTTGGTCTGGGAAAGGGGTGAAAAATGTCTATCTGAGCTTCTGTGCTGGACGCATATATGTTAGAGTCGCAGACTTATCAGAGAATTATTCAAGGTTGTGGCTCTCACATAGTGTTGAATGTGTTGTTAGGATTATAGTCCTTAATCAATTTGGAATGTGTAGGCCCTCATCATTTCTTCTATCTACTGTCCTTCAACAGCAGCACCTCAGTCTCCTCTACTAGCTTCTAGGATTTTTTACACTTAGAATTCTCTTAGATATTATTAATGTGAAAAAGTATGTTAGCCAATAGTACTGACTGTTCTAAATACTGTATTTAGTTGTTCTCATCAATATTTGGAATTGGCCAGCAGTGCTAAATGATGAAACTAAGCCTGACTAAGAAGTTGTTTTATTAAAAATGCCTTACTCATATTAAGCTCATGAGCCTGCTAAGGAAAAAAGAGGAATGAAAAACTTAATTGGGAGTACAATATTCCAACCAAATGGTAACACAGCTTAAATTATAATTTCAGGTAAAAAGCAGGATATTTGGTACGTGATTGACCTCATGACTGGGGAGAAACAGCAGACCTTGACTTCTTCATTTGCAGAAAGTCTTTGCCCATCAACATCCCTACTGTATCTTGGGAGAACAGGTCATATGCTTTTTTTTTCTGCAGCTCAGAAGATAATATGTTTACTTTATTTTTGTTTTGTTTTTAAAGTTTAGGATCATAATAATTGACCTTCCTATCAGTCCAAGTTTTCAAGTTTATTTCTTAGAATCTCCTCAGTAAATTATGATTTTAGACTGTACACAGTATTTTTAACTCTTCATGGCTGTGGAAAGACACTGCTTTTTTAAATTTGGGAGTAGTCATGATCCATTATTTTTGTTGTTGAGTAAGTGGCATTTATATTTTATTTAACAATGCATTCCACTATCAGCTATGAACCCAAGTCTGCTGTGTAGCATACAGCTTTCATAAAAAATGTTCAAGGAAAATGGAGATAACAGCATATTTATTGGCTGAAATTACAGTATTTAAGACCAAGAACCCATGTATAGATGTTGACTAGTAAGAAGGAATGAATCATATAGACTTTAATCTCTATATTAATGTATTATTTAAATATTCCTAAGTGTGATAGTTCAGTTACACAGTAATGCTGTATTTTAGAAAGCAGGGTTTGGAAATTTTAAGTAAAACAAAGTACATCAGAAGAAGCTGTGCAGTAAAAATAAAATGATGGTGATGTGGGCAGTAACTGCCTGCAGGGCTTATTCTGAGATTGCTGTAGATCAGTATATGAGTGGATTAGGTATTGTCTTTAACAACTATTAAGTGGTTATTTACCGAAGTGTTGGGAAAATGAAATGCAGAGAGCAGTAAGCGATGTGTGCTGTTTTGAAGAGTGTCTCACGTTTGAGGTGATTGATTCTATTCTCTCATAGGTTTTTTTGCTTCACAGACTGTATATTTTTTAACAGAGTACACGATCACAATGTATGACACCAAGAAGAAGGAGCTGAGATGGAATGCCACCTATTTTGATTATGCAGCTACTATGCCCGATGAAGACATAAAATACAGTAAGAATTTAATTTTTGTAATTTTTGTTCACGTATTGGCCATGGACATTGCATACAGAAAAAAAATATTTGTATTCTTTTCGATAATGAGTAAGTTACCATAGGATGGTAAGTAATCAAAAAGTAAGGTTAATCAAAAGTCTGTTTGGACTGCCCATTTGCTATCACAGGTACTGGGCACAGAACAGCTCTGCAGGGTTACATCTCTACGGGCACTGAGTCTCCTGAATCTGGACACTGAACAAACTATGGAAGAGCTTTCAGCCATTTGTGAGACCTCTCAGTCACCCATGAAAGCTCCCTTTTCAGCATGTAGCAAAGGCATGATTTGTATGTAAATTAATCTGTACGTTTACAGCAGTGAGATCTACAAATCCTTGCTGTTGTACATGCTGAACAGATGAGCTAAATAAATGTGGTTTTCCTGCTGGTCTGACAAAACTGAACTTTTATTGGCATAACTTGACAGCTCTTCATTTGCAATAGAAGATGTAGTGAGCTCCACAGTTAATGTAAGGCTTGAACTGTTAATTTGTATTAAAGTTGCATGTAAGCAACAATCCAGACGATCTCTATCTTATTTGTATATTGCAGAAATGTCCCACTTTGTGTCTAATGGAGATGGGCTGGTGGTGACTGTAGACAGTGAGTCTGGGGACGTGCTGTGGATTCAGAATTACGCTTCTCCTGTGGTAGCTTTTTACATCTGGCAACGTGAAGGATTACGGAAAGTTATGCACACAAATGTGGGGATAGAAACTCTGCGATACTTGACATTCATGTCTGGGGAGGTTGGACACATTACCAAGTGGAAATATCCTTTCCCAAAGGAAACAGAGACCAAGAGCAAACTAACGTGAGCATGAATATTCCTGTTGATTTTGCTATTTGTCAGGGTTTTGTCAGCAGCCTAGCTCTCTAGCAGTCATTGTATATCATTTTTCATCTTTCACTATCTAAAGACAGAGACAAAAAAACTATGAAAAATTTAGCAAATGTTTATTAATTTTTTTATCAGACGTTCTGTGTTTACTTAATAAAAGAATATTTTAATAATGTAGATTATAATATAATTTTTATAATGAATTATAAATGTATTTTTTATAATGCTTTTTAAAAATGTAGTTTATAATGTAATTTTTCATTTAGGTGCAAAACATTTTGGCAAATGTCAGCTGTTGAATAATAAAGAATAGGACATGAGTTATATGAGTAATGACAACTAATAATGCTTTCATAATTAAAACAAATGGCTTGATCATACAGCAGCATTTAAGTTTATGAATTCATTGTTTTTAAGAACTAGATGTTGATGATTTTAGAAATTCATGCATTAGTTTTGTAGGATTGTGTTGCCAGGGTTTTAACCTTGGCAACCTAGCTAAGATGGTAAAACTGTCACCTATTTCTTTCTAACATGTATTGTTTTTGTTTTTTTCCAGACCAACTCTATATGTAGGGAAGTACTCCACAAGTTTGTATGCATCACCATCAATGGTGCATGAAGGAGTAGCGGTCATGGTAAGTTGGGAGCTTCAAGAGTTGAATGATATCTGCTGAAAAGTGTCTTTACAGAATTTGTATTGTTCTGAGTTACAAAGGAGTTGAAATGAACTCTATTTTGAGTGAGAGCAGACAGTAGAACATATGTTCATCAAAATGTACAGAATTATTGTAAAGTCCAATAAACACACAAATAGTGAGCTTACTTCTATGAGAAGTATCTTCAGTGTATCTAAAAAAAGGGATATTTTGATTACATCTGGAATTCTGAGACTTCTGTTGTGAAAGCATGATATACTTTCCTAAGTAAAATGATTTTATAACCCTATCATTCTGTCTTGTAATGGAAGACAAACTGTTATGCAGTATAAGGTGGACCTGTACCGATGAAGTTTGTTCCAATATCTGAAAAGGGATGATCCTTATTAAAATAGAAAATAAAACACGGAAGACTGTAGGTCTACAGCAATTAGTTTTTAAATTGCAGATTGCTATCAATAAATGCATGGCAAATTGAGTACTTCATGAAACAACAGTAAGCATTTAGAATGCATGACTGTATTTCCAAAGTCATTTCAAATGCTGCAAAGACGTGACTGTAGATCATCGGGAATTGTGCCAGATGAGCTTAGCAGGAGTGGACCAGAGGTAGCTATGCAGTACTGTTGATGTATTGTGGTTACTGTTAAAATGGCTTTTTAAAAATTTTATTTATTTTTATAATCAAAATAACTCCCTTTTGATAGGAAACTGCACCATAGTTATTTTTTTCAGTGACTATCCAGGTAGGAAACAAAACTCCTGTTTCACTTTTCTAAAAAGAGAGAGTAATCTCATCGCCTAGGCAACATGTAAGTTAGGTCTAATGTCCAAGGCTGTTGAAGCATTTGCTGAGGGCGTAACAGCAGTATTTACTTATGGTGACTTTGCTGCTGGGAGTTTTTGCTTGCCCACTAATTTTGACCTTCCATTTTTTTCTACTTATTTGCCTACTTAAATATTACAGAGAAACAGTGCGTCATTAATTATAGCAATGGTCTCTCTTTCTAGCCCCGTGGCAGTGCTATACCCTTACTAGAGGGTCCAAAAACAGAAGGAGTCACAATTGAAGACACTGGCGAGTGTGTTATCACCCCCAGTACGGATTTGAAGTTTTCAGGCAGACTGAAAGAAAAGACCAAACTCAACTACTGGAACGACTGGCTTTTAATAGGTATATTATGAGGTCCCTCTCTTAGCGCTTGTCTGCTTGTCAGGCAAGTTCACATTGCCATCTCGTGGACACTTCTAACCCAGGCCTAAGAGCTGTTTTTCTACTTCTGTAAATCAAAATCACAATGACTGCCTAAACCGAGGCAATTACTACATTCTAGTAATCATTGTTAATTCATCCCCTTTGGAATATGCATTAAGCAGATATCTGCTTACTGTTTTTTCCAAGGCGTCTGCTTTATTCAGTTTACAGGATGAGGAGTGTTCAGCTCAGTGTGTGGGAAGTTGTTTATTTATTTGCCTCCTCATCCGGAGAGGGGTATAGATAATTTACGGTGAACATTGTTGTACATACTATATTCTGTTTCTTTTGGATTTTATTGTGCATATTACTTTAATTCTCATTATAAAGATTGGATGTTCGTGTCTTCCTCATTTCACAAATGAGGGATTAAGGCACTCCAATTGGAAAAGCTGGGAGCACAGTTGCTTCTCCTTCTTCTCACTTACTTGGTTAGCATGAGCCAAAGGAGCGTGAAGAGCAATTGTAGCTAAGTGCTGGATTGATTCTTCCTTCCTTCTTATGCAATATGACTCATGTCCTTCAGAACTATTTCAGATCTCAAACACGATCTTTGCTTCAAGGCCACATCACAAAGTAAAACTAACTTGAGAGAGAGACAGCTAGGAGGCATTGTAATGTGTTCCTGGCATGGTCACAGCGAGCTCAGGAACCAAATCCATCGTCAGTGCCCTAACAGGCAGTTCTTCACAATACCTGTGACTGCAGGGGCGGAACAGGGGGAAAAATGTTTTAATGCAAGCTCTTGGACTGTGATGTTCTCAAGTCTTTTGAAAATCAACTTTGTGTATGCTCTTAAGCAAAGATGCTGAAATCAAGGCCCTCTTCCTTGAAGAGGGACAATTTCTTATTTCAACAAATGTGTTTTATTTAAAGGGCACCACGAAACACCATTATCTGCCCCTACAAAGATCCTGGAGAAATTCCCAAGCAATTTACCCAAGAGGCCTGAAAATGTGATTCCAGCTGACTCTGATAAAGCCACTATTGAAGAGGTTTGTGATGAGAATAATCATCTTACTGGATGATTAAATAATATAGAAGAATAGAGGTTGTGGAGAGACTCAGAAGAAAAGCTATATGAAATTACTTCACATTGCTTGTGGCAGATTTTCATGTACCTTGCATGTAGAATCAGTGATATCATGAGGTGTCATTCTTATTTCAGAATTAGGGCTTTCAGATGTTTTTTTTCCACATGCAAAACTCTTTTTGGTAGGGCTATAAATTATTATTTTAAATGTATAATAATTATTATATAATTATAAATGTATAAATTATTAGAAGTGATCTAGCAGAAAGCCTAGCATATAAATCATCTACTGCTTATGGAGGTTTTTGAGCTAACAGAGCTTTCTCTTCCTCATAGGTTATTGATATAGTGGAAGGTTCCACAACAGAAGTGCCTCCTGCTGTTCCAAAGGACATTGAGGAGAAACTTGCTCGGCCTATTGCTCGGCCAGAGGCTCCTGTGGACTCTATGTTGAAAGACATGGCCACCATCATTCTCAGCACTTTCCTGCTCATCGGCTGGGTGGCTTTTATCATCACCTATCCGATGGTAATACTGACTTAGTTTGGGGGGCTTTTCAGTTTTGGCAGTCAGTAGTATTTGGCAGCTAACCCCAACAGGTGACACAGGAGTTAGGAAATAATGCACTACATTTTTCTTTCTTATTTTTAAGCCCTAGATATGCAGGGGGGAAACAAAGGCTATATATCTGGTATAACAGCGATTTCTCTGGCATATGTGCCAACTCCAGAGATTTTTTTTTTTTAATTCCACCAGTTCAGTTTCTCATGTTACTATTTTCCATGTACATGATCTTAATGTTAATCACTGGCTTCATTCCCCCCTTCCTCATCTGAACCACTATCAGGTTTTCTGGCTTTTGGATCAAAGCCTTTATCCTTCTGTGATTGAAAGACACCCAGTCAGCCTAATGAGTCAGCTTTTGCAATATTAACCAACCTGTGTGATTCCTCGG
Source organism: Aythya marila (assembly GCF_965140915.1). NCBI lineage: Eukaryota > Metazoa > Chordata > Aves > Anseriformes > Anatidae > Aythya > Aythya marila. The sequence continues at coordinate 6,500,427 of NC_139059.1, read as the reverse complement.
TTTGCTATGAAAGTTCAGAATGAAATTGAAAACGTGAGGGAAAGTCCCTTTCATTCCATAGGCTACTTAGCTAATAGTATAATAACAAGAAAAATTTTCCCTACCTTTTGGATCTATCTACCCTAATGGCTATAGTGCTCCCTTTTGTGACATGTCTGTGAGAAACTTCACTCCTTCACTTATGGAACTGAGATCCTCTTTCAGAGTGTACATCAGCAACAACAGAGACAGCATCAGCTGGAAGAGAAGATACAGCTCTTGCAGCAACAGAAGCTGCCCTTTCATGCTCCCAGTGACCTACCTCCAGAAACAGATTTCTTAGACACCTCCTACGGACGGACAGAGAGTTCAGCTACCAGCACACCGAATATGTCCCCCAGAGCATCAAACCATTCTGCATATTCCAGCATCTCCACCTCTGATGTTGGGAGCTGCCTTTCCACTGAGCAAGAAGAGGGGGGTAAAGTAGTTCTAGTGCCTTTATTGGGTCTGTATTTCCCCACTCTGTCCTTATTGATGGTACTACTTAGTGCATCTGACAGCTAAAAAGACCATCATCCTAACTTAGTCTGACCACTCACAAAACACTGTGCAGGTGTTTCATCCCTCACTTTGTTTGAGAAGTATTTGCTTTAGAAGAACATCCAGTTCATAATTGCTACCTGAGGGATTTATGTGGTCTACGAGGGTATATTCTTATAACCTGCAGCCATTTCAGGTAGAGGGTCATTTAAATAATATGTATCAGCTAGAATCCAGAAGTAAGGATTATGCAGTGCGGTCTGCTAGTGTGTTCTCTTTAGGCCCTTCAAAGACTATGCAGGGAAGCTACTAGTAAGCTCACTTCCTGTCAATCTGCATTTCCTGAATTGAACAAAACATAAACTTCTTAGAAAGTTTATCTGCTGAGATCCCTTAGTCTCTTACACTGTTTGAGACATGATCTTTTCAGACCTACAGGTAGTTAGGGTGTTCTGTACAGAGTAAGTTTGAATCTCTGTGTTGAGTCACACACAAGTATGTGCCTGCTCAGCATGAGTACCAAAATGCAGCTGTTAATTTCTTTTGATCAAATGTGTTGTCAATTTAAACATGAGCAAAAAGATTTTTACGTACTGGCCCCAAAGGATGCCCAGTTGTACAAGGCTGGCTTGATCCGTTCTAAAACAATCCTCTTGTTTTTGTTCAGATGATGATGCAAACAGAGTGGTGGTTGGCAAGATTTCATTTAACCCAAAAGATGTACTAGGACATGGAGCCGAAGGAACAATTGTTTACAGGTAGGAGATAATACATGTATTCAGTATTGAATAATAGACTGATTAATGTATCATTGCATTGGGGTCATTCTTTCATCTTTTTTAATACACCTATTTTGAACAAAAATACTTTCTTTAAAAGTATTTTGTGTGTGTGTGTAATATTTTCATGCAATATTTCTTCTCTAGCGGAATTACTTCTCTTTGATATGTTTAATGACCAAAGGTATCGCTTTCCTGCATGAGAAACGCTTTGATATGCCTCTGTAAAATGTCTTCTGTTGTCATCCGCTTTGTACCTTCTTGGTCTACATCAGCCTTTGTCTAAAAGGTTGATATGGCTTTCCTGTCCACAGGGGGACATTTGATAACCGTGATGTTGCAGTGAAAAGAATTCTTCCTGAATGCTTCAGCTTTGCAGACCGTGAAGTGCAGCTGCTGCGGGAGTCAGATGAGCATCCTAACGTGATCCGCTATTTCTGCACAGAGAAAGACCGGCAGTTTCAGTACATAGCTATCGAGCTGTGTGCTGCCACTTTACAGGAGGTGATGAGTCACTTGCAAACCTAAATAATGTTTTGGTCTTCTCACTGGAAGACCTTCAGTTTTCCCGTAGTCTTAAATTGTTGAAGTGCCTGCAGCAGATGTCCCAGTTATTGTCACCATCACCTCAGAAAGTTACACATTCCTACAAGGGGGATGGTCTTAAACCTTCAGGACTATCTTCCCAACCCTGTACTGACCTAAAGGCAGAAGTTGTTGTCCTTTAGTATTCTTCTTGTGAAGGACTCCATTCTAGTCATCCTCCCTCTCCATCAGGACTTTGAAGACCCCCAAAATGCTTCTGGAGGCACGGTGCTATATACAGAATTCTAGCTCTGAATGATGTTTTAGAGCTCATCACCTTCAGGCAAGAAAAGCTTTTGCATGTGTGTTATCATCTAGCGTTAGACTGCCTGCAATTTTCCCACTTTGAATTTATGTTTTTTTGCGTATACTTAGTGTCCGTGCAGAGGCTACTGATAAGCAATGTCGTGGCTGACTCTTCTGTTTTTCTGTCATCTTATACAGTATGTTGAGCAGAAGGCCTTCAGTCACCATGGCTTGCAACCCATCACCCTCCTGCAACAGACAACAGCTGGCCTTGCTTATCTGCACTCCCTTAGTATTGGTAAGAATGCCTCAGGGTTCAGTGTTGCATAGAATGCCCCAGTTTCCTAGCCAAAAAAAAAAAAAAAAGAAAATGGTCTGATGCTGAGGGCTTGCTCATTTAATCTGTGGAAAGGCTCCACCTATGGCTGGCAGCAAGCAATAGTTTCTGTCCTAACACTACTTTGACACTTACCCTCTCCTGTAGAATTCCACTGCATTGGCCTAGTAAGGCTAGTCATTACCATTTGTTCAGTGTGCTGCATTTTTTTGAATAGAACTATAAAACATAATGACTGCTGGTAATGGAATTTAAAAATAAGTGATGAGCCTCTACCAGTGACATTAGTTTGAGGTTAGGACATAGATATAACAAACAGTAAATAAAGTTTACATATGTTTTTGGGATTGCCTGGAGTGGATAAATGGGTGTTTGTAATAGTTCACAGGGACCTGAAGCCCCATAACATCCTCATCTCGATGCCTAATGCCCATGGGAAGGTCAAAGCTATGATTTCAGACTTTGGCCTGTGCAAGAAGCTAGCAGTGGGCAGACACAGCTTTAGCCGTCGGTCAGGTGTGCCAGGAACTGAAGGGTGGATTGCCCCTGAGATGCTGAGTGAAGACTGCAAAGAGAACCCTGTAAGTGTTTTCTTTCCTTCAGGCTTCCCTGGGAAAAGGCAGCACAACCAGCAGGTGGCACGTTGTTGGTCAAACCTTAAGATGTGTAATGCTGGAAGTCTCAGCATTCTTGCAGGCTTCCAATTAATTTAACAATGTCCCTTCCCCCTATAATTTTTATGAATTTTATATAGCAAAATGTGAATCTGAAAAGTTTTATTCTGCACTCAAATGCAAAATAACCACCCCTATGATGAGGCTCAAAGTTGTCAGGACAAAAAAAATGTTGCTCTTAAAGGTCATTTATTTGCAGACATACACCGTGGACATCTTTTCAGCTGGCTGTGTCTTCTATTACGTGGTATCTGAAGGTAGCCATCCCTTTGGCAAATCTCTACAGCGACAAGCCAACATTCTGCTGGGTGCATACAGCCTCGAGTGTTTGAATGCAGGGAGCCACGGTAAGAAATGCATGGTAAACATGAAGTGCTACTGACCTTTCAGTGGGTGCTAAAATTGCAATAGAGATAGTAGAACAGTGACCCACAGTGAAACCAACATGGCAATGGTGAAGGCTGTAGTCCTTAAGTAAAGGTCTTGGAATTAATTAGTATCTGAAAGCATCCCAGCTGTAAAAAAGAGCCCTGAAAGCTTGACTGTAGTGCTATTACCATGTATTTAAAAGGTGGGAAAGAGGTGACCTTCGATCTTCATAGCGCACTGATTCAAAGCTTTCTGTTGCTCGCCCAGATTATCTACAAGGGCAGTAGAGCTAGTGTTCAGGATTGTATAGGAGGAAGTAGCAAACAATGATCTTCTAACAACACAGAACATTAGCATTCCCTACATTGAATTATCACTCTTTTCCTTGCAGAAGACATAGTTGCTCGTGATTTAATAGAACAAATGATAAACATGGACCCTCAGAAACGTCCATCTGCCAGCTGTGTGCTAAAACACCCCTTCTTTTGGAGTTTGGAAAAACAGCTCCATTTTTTTCAGGTTTGTCTTGACCATTTTTATCCTTCTAGTTTTAAGGAGGCCTGTAGTCATTCTTAAGATCCTGAATTCAGTTTCTCTTTACTTTGCACATGTTTGAGATGGTACAGTGCAGAACACCTTCCCTGTTTTTAAGAACAGGGTAGACTGCTGTGGTAAATATGTGCAGTGGGTGTCCAGGGGGTGGTTAGCAGCTGAGGACTTGAGGTTCCTTTCAGTCTTTTTCTATTCTATGATTTTTTTTAAAAAAAAAAGCTTTGGTAGATAGTGATACATATCATCAGAGAAGGTTTTGTACCCCAATCCCAAGCATAATGCATTGTATTGTACTTTGTCATGAAGTGAGGTAGAAGGAAAGCTCTGCTACTGGGACAGGTTGCAACCGGCTAGAAGCATTGGAAATACAACTAAAAGTAACGTGAATGTCTCTTCTAGGATGTTAGTGACCGGATAGAGAAAGAATCGTTAGATGGTCTAATAGTCAAGCAATTAGAAAGAGGTGGAAGAGAGGTGGTGAAAATGGACTGGAGAGAGCACATCACTGTTCCTCTTCAGACAGGTAAGAGAGAGTTTGTCATAATGGAAAGGAGTTGCATGCTGTTGTTCCAGGTTGAAGGGACAGCAGAATAAGGATGGTGTCTCAGTTTTGGCATGACCTTTACTTGTCATCAAAGTAATCAAATTAGGCTGAATGTTTACATATTGAACAAGTCTGTAGCCATACATGACTGCAGGCACCTTATTTTTGAGACCAGCAGCTACAACAGTGTTGAAAAACAAAAAGAGATCTTGTATTTTATGTTGCAGATCTTCGAAAATTCAGATCATATAAAGGAGGCTCAGTACGGGATCTTCTGAGGGCAATGAGAAACAAGGTAAACACTTTGTCTGTGCATATACGTACTCGGGATACACACCCTGCAAACTCCAGCCACTGCAATTTTTTTTTTCTTCTTCACACGGTAGCTCTCCCTCCATTTGTTCATTGTTGTCAGTCTGCATGTTACCTTGTTTTAGGTGTGTATATATGTATGTTTTTTTACTATATTAGTCTACCGTAAAAAAAAAATGTTACTTTGTTCATGAAAATGCACTTTGTACAGACAGACCTATTTAAAAAATGTTTTTTGAACATGCTCTCTGGATTAGCTTTTCCCTCTTCTTTCTGTCTTCACAGAAGCACCATTACAGAGAACTGCCTCCTGAGGTGCAGGACACCCTGGGCTCCATCCCAGATGATTTTGTATGTTACTTCACAGCTCGCTTCCCTCACCTTCTCCTACACACCTACAAAGCTATGCATATCTGCTGCCAAGAAAGACTGTTTCAGCATTACTATAATCAGGACTCTGCACAGAAGAGCCTTGCAGGAGACACTGTTTGAGAGGAGAGAGATGGAGCTTTCTTAATCTGGGACCAACATTCCAAGCACAAGGCTGTGAAACAGGCCTACCATTAGCAGGGAAAAGGGAATTCAAAGAGCTGAATTCTTTCTCTTTGAGGAAACCAAGCATCCAAAAAGTGCCTTGTACTCTGCCTGCACTGGATCAGGAGATAGTAGGATGCTCCAAAAGCAATGAACCCTGGTGATAGAGTTACCCAAGAAGGGTCTTCAGGCAGTGAAAAAGGAGCGCAAAAGATGGGTATAACCATCATCCAGTATCCCTATACCGTACTTGATTTTATAACTTCTGTTTTACTGCAAAGAATCAAAACACAGTGATTGGTATCGTAATTATTAGGGGCTGGGATCTGCAAAAGGAGCCTTTTAGTTGTAGCAAATCATCAGAACCTACCATTGCACTACTGCCACATTCTGCATTAGGCATGCCACAGTGATTGTAAAGGGAATAATTTTTAATTATCCAAAACCTATAAAAAGACTACAATTTAATTCCTAACTACCCTGGAAAATTAGTCCCTCCTACTTGAGCAGATATAGTGAAGGTCTGAAACCAATATTGACTTGAAAAAAGTTGAAGGTTTACCTACTTTGAAAATAAACCTCGTTTAATTATCAACCAGTATTCACAAGAGCTTGAACAGTACTTGACTTAAAAAAAAAAATCACAGTATCAGAAAAGAGCTAAACAAGTAACTTAGCTGGGGAGAGGCTAATGATTTATCTACTGCAGGTGTTCCTTTCTTACAGAGAAAGGTTGCAAGGTGCAGAGCCAGAGGTAAGATGAATCCTGAGGGAAAAAAAACCTGAATCAGAAGCAATGGAAGATGTACAGAACAGTGAAAATTCTATACAGTGTTTTAATTGGAGGACGAAAGCTGTAAGAGAACCTCATTTTTATTTGTACAGATGGATAATTATGTCCACAGGAGACCATTTTTAAAAAAGATGCAGTATTTCTTTTCATTGGCCCTAAAGCTGTGACAAAGCATTAAGTATGTGCAAAGGATGAAATGGTGAACTCTGATGATAGAAGTGAGGGTGTTCTTTTACAATGTATTTATTTAACATATTTATATTTATTTAATTTTTACTACAAAGTAGTATCAAATCAAAGTGGTACAAGTATAAAGCATGCCAAATTTTTCTTAATCATTTGTGTTTCTATTTAATCATATTACAACAACTGGAAAAGTGATACTGCATCTTTCACTGGAATTTGTTAAAGGGGAAACTACAAAGTGGACAAGCTCATTTGTCTGATTGTGCCATTGTTTTGTTAACTAATAAGTTATGGACCGTTATATGTATGATTGGGTACATACAGCTACTCTTCTGGAGCAACTTCACTGGAAGGTTTTTCCTAGTTTTACAAAGTATGAAAGCAATTTACTTAAGACACCAACTGTGCAAGTTACATGTTTCTAAAGCTTGAAAAAAAGGGTAGTTTTTACCTAAGAAGATTCAAAGACTATTTCATATTTTTGTATTTCTCATGTAAAGTTCTTTTATAATTCTACTAAATAAAGACTTGTACTCAGATTAAAAAACAAACAAACAAAACAACAACTAGAATTTCTTTTCATGACAGCACGTGCCTGCGGAAATCAGCAGGCCCACTGATCTGTGTGGAATAACCCAGGTTTCAGAACAGGGGCTGGAGAAGGTGGGGGGGGGCAGGGCCACACGAACCCCAGGCCTGCAGCAGCCACACCCTGCCTGCAACAGACAGGGCACGCACTACTCAGGGCCTGATCCAAGCACTCACTTCCTGTTGTTCAAGGCTAAAGTTCTGATGGCAGAAGTTATGGGGGGAGGGAGGCTGGGGAGCAAGCAGTGAGCATCCCTTAGGGCCCAGGACCCTCACTTAGTTGCCCTAACAGTCCCCAGGCAACAGGCACCTACCTGGTGGTGGCTAAGGCAGGTGAACAGATAAGCTCAAACAGCTGGAGTGACTGCAAAAAAAATTACTGCTGTACAGTACTGAGGTTCTTGTAACTAAAAATAAAATTTATGTGAAACTAAGCTGAAAGAAAACCACGTGATTTACAGGAAAAAGCTGCCTACAAAATTTGTCTGCTGCCCAGCAGCTCTGCCCCAGAGTTAGAGGGATGATGAGCAAATGGTGGCTACTTTGGGGGGGGGGGGGGGGAGGTGGCATAAACAAACATGATACAGACAGGTGGGAAGGGGAAATCTACATAATTAAACTATATACCACTCACCATACCCCACCCAAGCTCTTTGATTACCCTGCTTTGGCATGATGCTGCCCATCACTTGTGTGTGCACCTCACCAGATGATGCTTGCAGGAGGCAGAGCTGCTGAAGCTACAAGCAGGGCTATGCTGCTACAGTACTGCCAGGAAGGGGTGGAGCATTACAGTGTTTTTTGCCTAAGCTACTTCCTTGTTTTTCTTTTTTTTTTTTTTTTGACAGAGATAGTTAAGATACCTCTAGAAGAAACCCACAAGAACAGTGTGGAAGACAAGGCTCAGCAAGGAGGGCTTAGCACTGCAGCTGTTGCACCTTCCTCCCCCCTCTCCCCATAGACACACTTTCCCTGCGGACAGGATTTGGAAACAGCACTGCAAGCAGCCTGGTTCCCACATTGCTCTGTAAGGTAAGCCTCTGCAACCTGCAAGCCATCCCACAGCTCTCTGGGTTGGTCCTGCATGCTCAAGCAAATAGGGCTGGGGGAAAGCTGTGGGTAAGTGGGAAACCTGGAAACCTATTCTCAGCCTGACTTTACTTTACTGGTAGCAGAGCTTGAAAAGTGTGGCTCCCCCTGCACTGCCCTCTGTCCCGCTCTGCTGCCAAAAGGTGTGTGGAGCTGTCTTGCTGAGCAGCTCTTGAATTTTGGGGCCAGGGGCAGGAGGGGCTGGGACAGGACATTCCCCCCCCCCCCCCCCATTCCACAGGTACAATGCACGCAGGTGGCACGGTGGTGGGCCCTTCAGCAGCAACTTGCCTCCCCCAGGTGCTCTTTATCACTGGGGGGAGCATGAGCCCACTGGCCAGGGCAGTGCCTCCCCTCCCCCACACCCCAAGTTTCTATTCCCCGTTAAGTTTCGTTTTCACCAAAGCCACGCCTGGTGGCCTGATGCTGGCTCTGTCCCCACAGGGTGGGGCAGAATGAAGTGTGCAGGGCAGGGGATGGCAGACCACAAGCCACATCCCTGTATGAGCGCAGCCCTGGGAGGCGGAGCAGAGGCAAAAGGCACTGATAGGCTAGTATTTATGTGACAGATTTGGCCTCTCACTGGCCTCTGAACTCTGTAATAAGCAGCCTGTGTACACCGATTTTGGAAGGATCCACTTCCGCACATGGCACAAGAATTAACAACAGTGCCAGAACAGTTGGTCCCCTCAGTGACACCGGGTACTCTGCTTGCTCAAACCAGATCTATTTGGGCATGCTGGCTCTTTAATCAGCCCACAAACTTTCCACAGCACTAACCAGGCACTTAAATTTAAAACAGGCACTTGCTCCACAGTTCTTACAGCATTCCCCCATTCACCTAGGCCCAGCTGTCTCACTGAACAACCACTGTTGAACTCACCTCTCGCCAAGTCCTGGTCCTGGGGACTCCAGTCACCTTCCAAGTTGCAGGCTTCTGACTTTCAGATGTTTCTGAGAGCTTCAACAAAGCCCTACTGAGCTGCTTTTTATGCTGGCTGCACTGGTGAGTCTGCTCCTTGGACACCTGAATTCTGAGGAAGCTGCAGGTGATGCTGTTGTAATGCCATCAGCTGCAGGCATGGGGCTTACCAGGCTACAGGCACCTGCTGAACCAGTAGAGTTGAGCTTGCAACTACAGTAAGAGCAATGACTCCCCCCAGATCCCCAACCCCTTTGCTGTGACTCCCGTTAAGTGGCCCCTAGCTCGGGGATGGTTACTGTTAGCTTACAGTGAATCTAAGGTAAATTTCTGTTATGTTGAGCATGCTTATTTAACATGTTTCTTCCTATAGAAGATATATATATAGATATATTTGCTGGAGCCCATCTCTATACCACAGTAAATGGAGTCTGAGCAAAGCAGAGCATGTCAAGTATCAGGCCAGGACACCCCCTCTAACCCAAACCAAAGAATCTTCTGCTCAGTGGGACAGCAAGTTATGCGGCTTCAGTGAGCACAGCAGATATAGAAAAATAGAGGGGGAAAAACAAGCACACAAAAAAGAAAAAAGGAGCACAAGAGAGGGAATAAGAAGGGGAGATTTAAAAAATAAAATATATATTTTTTAAAAAAGAGATACAATGCAACCTGAGGGAAACAGGAGTGTAAGGCCACCTTTTTTCTGTATGTAGCAGAAGTAGCTGTTAGCTGTGCCCATCTATCAGCAGATGCCTCTTCACACGTGTCAGAGAACAGGTGACTTCATACAGCACAGGTGCACAGAAGCACTGTAGCTGGCAAGAACAGGCTTTTAGAGGTACAGAAACTACCCTGTACCACAAAAAAAGTGGGGAGGGGAGGGGAAAAGCAATAAGTCAACTGTAAGTAACAGGAATGTTAACTGTTATTATTTAACAATTGTTTTTTCACCTCTAGGGTTTTATTCATTAACCGAAGGATTTCTCCCCTGCAAAGACAATGGGTATGTGCTGCTTTCAGAAAATTTGCACTTTGAATATAGTGATTTGCTTTTTAATAAGTGCATTTTAAAGGTTCATCTCTACTGGGGAACTAATCAGTATAACAATCCATAATAACTTATCTTCATAGATCAGTAAATAAACAAATTCAAGTGGGCAAATAATCTACCTAAACCTCTTCAAGCTTAGGGAATTCAGCCCATCAGTTCCAATAACCTTATCACATAAGCAATCAGTTACAATAATCTTATCACTTGGGGGGTTGGACCCGATGATCTTTTGAGGTCCCTTCCAACCCCTACAGTTCTGTGATAATCCTCTTATAAAAGGGGAGTAATGGAAACAACCCCAGATGTTTTGAAGTAGTTTCCAAACCTCGTGGTTTCTCACTTCACTGATTATTAGTCTTGTACCATTGCTTAGGACTGCTCTTGATTAAAGGTAAGGACACTTTTAGACAGAACTGACATATTTGAGAAGACAGTCTCTCATTGTAGCTGGTATAAAGAAAACAATTTAGCATTCAACACAGCTATTATTAGTAACACAGAATTTTGGTTCCTAGATTACAACACATTACCTGTGGATAAGTGGGATGAGAACCATGTCCAATGCTGGCTACAATCTACTGGAATCAAGGAGGAGTATACAAGAAAACTACATGAAGAAGAAGTGACAGGTCCAGTGCTTATGGAACTGAATGAACCTTTCCTCAAAAAAATAGGTATGAAGAAAGGCCAAATCCACATTTTACTCCTCAAAAGAGATGAGCTTCGGCAGCAACAGAAAAATACAAAACAAGAAAAGCATTCCAGTAGCAAAACGCCTGCCAGAATTGATACAGTAAGAGATTCAGTAAGACCCAAAGATGTCTGTCCTCAAAAAAGTTTAAGCAAAGACAGCTGTGGCCCACTACATGAAACAAGTGGAGAAAACACAGCAAGAAGCAAGAAGCAAGGGAGAAATAAATCACAACCTCAAAATACTGATGAAGTTTTAGACATCAGCAAATACCGACCGTTTAGAAGTGAAGACACTGATTTCAAGTACGTGAAAGGCCAAGTTCTTTCTCCAGAAACAGGTGTCAATGGTTTAATCATACCATGTCACGAATACAAGTCTTTTGCCATTGCTGCAGAATTGAACAGACAGCAGTTGCAGTCAAAGTTTGCCTGTGAAGTGATACGATTTGCTTCAGCCTGCATGAACATTCGAACAAATGGCACCATACATTTTGGTATCATGGACAGTGTTGAAGATAAGGGCTATAAACATGGGCAGATCATTGGCATAAAGGTCAAAGATAGGGAACACTATGTTGATGCATTAGATTACATAGAAAAATGTTTTCCTGAAACTAAGCAAGAAACTGCAAGGAAATGTATCCACCCACCTGTTTTTATTGAAGTGATTTCAAAAGACTCTCAGGAACAAAGATTTGTGGTGGAGGTTGATATTGAACCAACATACAGCTTAGTGAAGAATCAAACTTTTGATGTTTATTTGCCTAAATACAATGAAAGCAGCCAGAAGGTGACCCTGACAAAAGAACGGGCTCTCTATCAGAGACTAGGAGCAAAATCTGAACTTGTAAAGCCAGACGACCTAATTGCTTTTATCGAGGGCTCAAAAGACAGGGATGCTCAAAGAGAAAAGGCTGAGCTTCTCAGTACAGAAGTACATACAGAAGTATCTCAAAACTTGGGAAGGAAGTTATCTATTCTACTAAATGATGGCAAGAACTACATGGATGATTCCCTACGGTACATCCTTGTCACAAACAGATGTACAGAGGATGACCTGAACTCTATCAACTTCTTAATGCATTTGAACGTTTTCTGTGTCTTTGACTTTGATGAACATTCTGTGTCAGGACTGTATGGAAAGTACAAAGAACACCATGCAACAAGGTCTTATTTTTTACAGGATTTTTCCAATGAAAGCAAGACTGGCAATCTTCCACCTCAGAAACATTTGTGTCTGTTTGATCAGACTAGTTGGATATTCTGCAATGGGCGCAGCGACTACCTTGGGGATGAAGGAAAACCATGTGATGAAAACACATGGATTAGAACCAAAAAGAAATACCTTAAGAAAGCAATCACTCGGATCTGTGATGAAATCCTGCCAAAGCGGTCTTTCATTGTGCTTTTCCTATTGCTATCACCAGTTAAGAAACCAATCGTGGATACTTTTCAAGAATTCTATACAGAGATGAATGGCATGGAGTACATCATTTGCATTGCAGAGTCCAAAGAAAATTATGTGAAGTGGGCTAATCTAGCTCAGACATCGTGCAGCATTGGGACCCTAGAACAACGCAGCATTGTGGGAATGAAACTAAGTCATGTAGATGCCACAATTCAAAAAATGCTGCCTTCTACAGCACACCCCAGACATCTGCCAGTTTCCACACGAGCACTATGCACACTTCCTTCGCTAGAAGAAGAGAAAATGTTTTCTCTAGAAATCCTTTGTGTCGATCAGTGTGATGATATTAAATTAGATCTTTTGTCTGAAAAAGAAATACAAGAAATAGAACAAAACTTTTACAAAGGGAGAAAAATCACCTGGAAAAATTTCTGGCTTGCTGATAAAGGACACTGTGGGGAAATCATTGAACGTGAAGCATGCAAGGACGCTAGCAAACTCCTAGATGACATTTTACAAGGAACTGGACTCAACTATTCTGTGGCAAAACTAAAGATATTCCACCATCCTGGCAGTGGTGGAAGCACAATAGCACGGCAAGTTCTATGGAAAAGAAGAAAGGACTTAAGATGTGCTGTTATCAAATCCTCATATTCACCTGCAACTGTTTGTGAGCATGCACTTGCATTTAGAGATTACGAAGAGAAAGAAATCAATCACTGTCTTCCTGTGCTCCTCTTAATTGAAGATTATGATGAAGACTATTTAGAAGAAATAAGAAATGACTTAATGGATGCTGTAGCAACTAGAAAAATTAATTCCCCCAGACCTTACTTCATTCTCATGTCCTGTAGACGATCCAATGACCCTGAACGGCTTTGTAAGGCTTCTCCTCTGGACACAGTAGCAGTTACTCACAAGCTGACAGACTCAGAGAAAACTCTGTTCAAAACTAAACTTGAAAAACTGAAGCAGAAATATGTTGAGCCAAAATTCATACTTACATTTGTCTTGATGTGTGAGGAGTTCAATGAAACATATGTGAGAGATTTTGTAGGCCATATACTGCAAGACATAGACCATTCTTCCCGTGATACACGTTTGATGCACTATGTGGCTTTGCTTAATTTTTATGTACCTAATTCATACGTTTCACTATCACACTGTGAAGCTTTTCTGGGACTGGGTGCCTATACAGAAACAAAGTCAAGAGCATATGATTTTAAAAGTAACTTAAGCGAACAAGCAAGAATGATTTTTATTGAACTAAGGGAAAGTACCACCTATATTTCATCTGTTCGGATAATACACTGTCTGGTTGCAAAAGAAATTTTGTATCAGCTTTCAAGGAACCAACCTCAAAGTCAAATTGCAATGTCTCTTCTTCAGGAAAGGATGCTTTTTGAAAATAGATTTGGACGAGAGGAGTTCATAAAATTCATCAGAGATCTGTTTATTCGCCGTGATAAGAGAAGCAGGGGTGATAATACAGACAGCCTCTTCTCCCCATTCATTGAACACGTCTGTAAAGCTGAAGACTGTGAAAAAGCTATAGCTGTTTTAAAAGCTGCGTATGAACTCCTTGGAAAAGATGCCTTTTTTGCCCAGCAGCTTGCCAGACTGCATTACAATAATGAAAAATTTGAAGATGCAAAATATTGGGTAGGTGTTGCAAAACTTCATTTGCCAAATGACTCTTACATTCTGGATACAGAAGGTCAAGTCTACAGGAAATGGTTTAGTTTCACCGTGGATAAGGTGACAGACATTCCTGATGTTGACAAGATAGAGATTGCTCTTAAAGCTATGAAATGCTTCAGGGCTGCGCAACAGGCTGCAAAAGCAGAAACAGATAATATGAACAACGCTGGCTATTTTGGAGAAGTAGAAGTAGGATGTCGTCTCCTTAAATTTTTGTCCACACTTGATGTATTTCGCACAAGTCCAGACGGGGAGCACTCTGAGCTTGTGAAATACCTGATCACAGATTACATTCCTAAAGACATTGAAAAAACATGGGGAAAGCTTCACTCACGCTTAAGAGGCTTACGCCAGAACCTGTACAATGCTCTGGAATGGATTTCAGAAGACCTAAGTTATTTCCAAACAGATAAAAACCATGAGAAGGAAGACGACGATGGAAAAGCTGAAAAGGAAGAACAAGTTTATAATCCCCGGAAATGGCTGAAAAGACAGTCTGAGGTATATGCGAAATTCTTCATCTCAGCATCACTTACTGGGGACAACAGTGGTCCTAAGAGCCAGCTGATGAAAGGCATGACTATTTATAAGAGAGGTGGAGGCAGCGTCACAAATATCCTGTCATTCTTGACAGATAAGAAAGAGAATAGGTCAGCTGAAAAGCTGGAAGAGATCCTTAGTTTCTATCCAGAAAATGCACTAAGGGACAGGCTGGAGGACACTGATCTGATCAATTACATTTTGAGCCACATTGTATTAGCATGTTTATCACCAGGATCAGCCAAACTTCTTCCAATGCAAACTCTCCGTGAACTCAGCACAAGATTCTGTAAAGGAAAAAGAATGTTGCCAGCAAGTGCCCATTTTTTGCTGACCTTACTATTTTGGCCAGATGAGGCATTAGACAAAGAGCCCAATTCAGCCAAAGATGAAATTTTAAGTTCAGCACTTCAAACCCTAAAACGTTTATATGACATCAAGATGAAAGATGTTCCTCCCAGAAAGAAAAGAATCTACACCCATTTTTTCCTAGGAAAGGGCTATGGCTTAAGCAAGATTGTGCAAAAAAATAAAATTGATAAATTAATTAGTGGGTCCTTAGATGAGAAGAGAATGAAGTGGCTACATGGAACTGTATGGAATAATACCATGATAGGTCACATTCTCAGAAGAGTTTCAGGTTGGACCAAGGATAGAAATTTATTCATACGTGGCCATATCAAGGAGTTTCCAGTCTTGGCACTCCATCGTGATTCAGTGCCCACTGGAAATGAGAATGTGACATTTTATTTAGGATTTTCATTTAATGGTCTTGTTGCTTTCAATATTGAGGTTGAAAATAACATTTCAACTGGCCCCAGAGTACACAGCGTTTAGTACATTAACAGTACCTACTGCACTGTTAGACAGCGCAGCACTGGAAAAGGCCTGTTGTCACGTTAAAGAAAAAAAGACTGCATTGGCTGGACACCAGGTAGTAAGAACCACAAACTACTCCTATGCTATGAATAAGGATCTAAAAAATTTGAAACCTACTAGTAAAAATATATCTTCAAACAGAAGCCTTTTATGATTTTGGAGTCACCAAACAAAATTTATATCTAAAGCAGCAATAATTCCTATATTTACTTGGGGAAAGGTGAGAGAAAGAAGGCCCACTATTACTCCTCCCCACCCCAGCTTTTGGAGAACTGAGTTCCAAAATAAACAGGCATAGCAGGGATCCCTGCTTTCTTTGGTCAAAGACTAGGACATTCAGCTAATTTCTGGGTGACCATTATCAATAAAAGTGTGTCTACTGTTAGTTGTATGGTGTTTTTTCTTCTCCCTGAACTGTAAACAAAACGTTTAAGTGAACATATACACTACACTGGCTTTAACATACTTCACTCACTACCACATACCACATATTAAATACGCCTATGCATCATCAACTGCAACCCAACATCTATTATGGAAGCAGAGAGGAATAATTATTAGCAATTTTAAAAAATTGACTCTGCAAACATCAGAAGTGATAAAAAACAGGTCTCAGTTTTTACGTCACTTTTACATTGCTTCTCTATGTAAACGTTGCAAACCATACTGCATGCATCTATAGCTGGGGGAGGGAAGCAGACATAAGCGGTTACAGAGTCATGACATAAAATATTACTTGTAGGAGCTGCTATGATTTCATAGTCCAAACAATTCCTGCACTTGGGAAAGTGTTTTTGCAGCATTATCCAAGATAACCACATGCTATATATACAATAGACAAACTTACACATTATATTTATTCTTGAAAAAGTTGTCTAGCCTTATTTACTAATTTAAAAAAATACAAAGGAGTTTGTTGTCAGTACTGCTTCTGCAACTGTGAAGTCTTTAAAAATAAAGCAGCCTATTATTCTTTGAATTTAGCATTGTTCGATAGTGACAGTTGTTAAAATTTTCTAGAAGACCTATAATATAGCTTAAGTTTTAACCTGGTAAATAACCTTTAAAAAGAATCACAATTACTACATGAGCTGAATTACCCTACCTGAAGGTATAGTTCTAACAGCAGTAAGGTCTGATTTGCTTTTCCAACTTCAGTCGTGATCTGGGCACAGCCAAAACTGTAAAAGGAATTGCAAGGTACTACGAATTCAGATTAACTTAAATCTCAAAACAGGATGAAATCAAGGAAAATCCTATCTAGTTCAAGCCTTCACTTTCTGGTACCCACGAAGAAGCAAAGCTTGTGAGTACTGGTTAGGCAACAGTTGTCTCCATACCTTGCTTTCAACGTGGGGGAGACACAGCAGCAAAGCTGTCTGGTTCACAGGTTGCACTTCCTGGTTGTGCAATCCAGGCTGGCAGATTTTGGTAAAACACATCAATGGCAACTTACCCTGAGATGTGCTAGAAAGGCATGCCGGAAGGACAAACCATGACAACATCTTAACTGCCAGCAGACAGAGAGCTGGGGTGCTTGAGAAAGCACCTTCTGCCCAGCCCTGACGCAGCAACAATGGAAAGGGATCTGAAAAGTTAATTGAGCAAAGGCAGTTTTCTCAAGTCTGCATAGGCTGTAAGAGTGGCTTCAATATGGCATAGCCCAAAGCAGAAATAGGAAGATCTTACTGAAAAGTGTGTGAGCTAAAAGCAAGAATTTACCTCTTAATCATTCATATAACCTGCTCACATACTGTGACAAGAGCAAAGATTTTGTTTTAAAACAAACTGCTATCACAACAAAAAACTTAAAACACAAGACTTGGCCAAGAGGCTTTGTCTTGTAACTTGTTTTCTTAAATCCAGCCTGCCAGGCACCTGAGATTGTAGACAGCAATCCTTTGACTGGTAGCCCATACTTTTTGTACAGAAAAATGACAGTAGACTAGCACCAAAAGACAGTTAAATAGTAAAAATTTGAGATTCACTTGCTTGTCTCCAGGTGTAAAATCACTTCGAGATAAGGCTCATATGAACGAGTTCCTGCATAGTTTATAGACAGAGAGCTAGTACAAAGTCATACAATCCAAAACACGGGTAAAGATGGATTTTATAAGCTCTTTGAAATAGCTAACATTTGTTGCTATGATTTAAATAGGTCCTCGAGAGGAGAAAAAATACACAGAATCAGTGGTTCACTTATGTTTAATTAGAGATTGTTACAAAGTGGTAGATATACATTACAGATTTGTACATGTTAATTATCCATTCTTGAAGCACACGGTTCCCAAGGGATGCAAGCGATGTTAACTCCATATTTTCTTTCAATCTTCTTTGGAAACTGAATGCTAATAAAATTAAGCTACGGTTACTGTTACTATTATTTGCATGCATGAAAGTGATGCCCATACTTACCAATTTCCCACCTTTTGGAATTAAATTCAACATTAATATTTTGCCACTTGTCTTTTTTCAAAAGATCAGTGATTCCTTCCCTTTCATATCACTTACACAAAAGGTGGATCAAGTTACAAGAAAAATGTTCCTGACACACTAACTTCTGTGGCTGTATTACTACTGAGAGGATACTTACTTCAATTATGTGCTTTAAAATACCTTAAGAAGGAACTAAAAAAAGGAGTTCAAGTTTGCCACACAGTGACTAGAATTTCTGAAGGGGCGATTTGGAGTCATTAAGCAGAAGGCTAAAGGAACTGACTCACTGCTCCCTGCTTACCGTATCAGACCTGTAAAGACTTCTGAATTGCATTAGACTGGACAGCTGCTGAAACAGTGCATCAGAACCTGAGCTACGAATTAAGACTGCTCACCTCATTGTGAAAGCTCAGATTTCATATTTTGTTTTGGTCCCATCCTAAAAGTAAAGAAATTCTACCAGAAAACTCTTTAATTATTTGTCAAAGTTTTGCAGGGAGATGGCATTCTATCATAGTTCATGGTCTAGGACAAGGGGAAATGGTGTTAAATTAAGAAGAGGATAGATTTAGATTAAACATTAGGAAGAAATTCTTCACCGAAAGGATAGTGAGACACTGGAACAGCTTGCCCAGAGAAGCTGCGGATGTCTCATCCCTGGAGGTGTTCAAGGCCAGGTTAGATGGATTCATGGCCAACCTGATCTAGTGGGAGGTGTCCTTGCCCATAGCAGGAGGGGAGGAACTAAATGATCTTTAAGATTGCTTGCAACCCAAGCCATTCTATGATTCATATTAGGATCTATTCCAAAGAAATGCACTTTTTGTTGATGAAACAGAACACCACTACCCTTTAGTTATTTCCCATTCACTCCCAATCTGGGGTGTAAGTAGAGCAGGTCAGCATTCAACCACTGTCAAAACTGAGACTTCACATGGTCATTCAGCAGCCAAAAGCAATCAGTTACTTATTTCAACTCATTACTGAGCAAATCCCCTTGAAACCTTACATTTTGGTATGATGAGCTGTGCAACATTGTATGATACTTCAAAATTCTGAAACAAGCAATACTGCTGGAAGCGTCAAATCACTTATGAAAACAGAGTATAAAAGCATTCATATGAGCTGGCAAAACTAACGTTTCTGTCTGGCTACCACACTAGTACACAATCTTCCAGTATTTTGTTTTTACACAATTATCCACCAATGACTTCAAAAGCCCCTCAGATTTATTGTGATGATTCACTTTGCAAGTGCATGTTAAGGCACAGAGTTTCACAGCTTATGAAACTACGCAATGTGCCATAGCACAGAAAACTTTCATCTCCCATGCTGATAACATAGAGATGAGGTACACAGGGCTTAAATAAAAGCAAGCTAATAAATCATAGAACAAGAAGCTCCCAACTTACAAGTCTAGCAAATTAAAATTCTGTTGGCAATAGGCAGTAATTAGCTAAAACTGAAGAAAAATTTAAAGATCACATTACTGCTACAGAATCTTAAGAACAGAAATGCTTATTCCCCAACATAAAAGCCAGTATAATACCCTTTAATTGGTTCACTGATAAAACAGCCATTTGTAACAGGCACGATACCGAAGAACTAACTTTGATTTAATATCTTAATGTTTTTCAGTAACACCAAAGGCAACTTGTTAAGGTTTTACATTAAATTTTCCTTGTGCTTGCAGATATTACTGACCCACACGAGTAGTTAAAATCATTAGAGATCTTTTTTTAAAAAAAAAAAATCTGGATGTTCACTCACTACTGAAAACAGTAGTAGGTAAGAAAGATACATTGACATTTCAGAGATCAAAATTCCCCTTGTACTGAAACGGTATAATTTGAACATATTTCAAATAGAAATGTCAGGTACTTACAGATTAAACTAACCTGTACTGGCAGTGCTGTGGGATATTTCTTCTCTACCAGTAAGTAGCAAATGCTGAAATTCTGCTGCTAGTTGACAAAAACACAAATTGTATTAAACCAAGGAGTTTAACCCATAATTTAGTTTTTCATTAAAAAAAAAAAAAAAAAAAAAAAGCTGCCAAACTTCAATTACTGTAATTTGTTGCTTAGGAAAAGCATAAGAAGTCAGGGCAACTATAACATTTCTGGTATTTTTGACACAAAAGCCAGAAGTTTAACAAGGTAATCCCTTTGCCTAACACAAGTATAAAGGAAAATACAATACTTACATTGTCATGGTCCTTCATTAAATAGTCTCAAACTGTTTTTCTTATTCTAGACTTTACCCATGAAAGAACAAAATTTATTTTCTTCGACTAGAAGCTAAAGAATTCAGTAGTTGCAAGTATCACACTTTTCTACAACACAATGAGGGAAAAAAAAAGAAAAAGATTCTGCGTGACATTTTTATTTCAAATCATCATATAATTCCTTAAGTTGGGTCACATTAAATAATTTCCTTTGGTTGCATGGCATAGTGTTTGGTAATTCAAAATTACTATTAGCTAAAGCCATTTATAAATATTGGTTACTAAGGGCAGAACAAGCTGACCCCCTTTCTAAAAAGCACCTGGGACCATGGTTAAGATGTAGACAAAATTTACAACAAAATTTTAGACATTAGAAACTAGAACCTGTTATAAAGATAGCTAGTTAACAGATATGCTGTAACTGCAAGCAAATTTTTTTTTTGAAGCTTTCAGGCTCTCAAAGTTGTGTGCTCATTTGTTTTCAGTTAAGATGCTACTTGCACGAAAATACTATTTCCTCAAAACATTCTGACTTCCTTAAGATAAGTTCAAGACTTATTTATGGAGAAGTTAAATTCATTATTACGGAAACAGCAGTGCTGCTGATTGTTCCTATTGCTTGTAAGAATAGCCTACAATAGAGCAAGTTAGTGTAAACTTGCTCAAATGGTACAAGTGCCTCATTACTCACAACAGTGATCAGATGTGGAAGTACCAACCCTCACAGAGGGTCATCATGCAGTCAGTACTGTCTCATCAGAATGATCAGAACAAAAGACCAAAGGATAACATCCTCAACCACACAGTTCAAGAAAGGATATGGCTTTCGGCAAAAGCAGCACGCTGAAGTGCCTGGCTCCCTCAGACAGACCTTCCAAGAACTTTCACATAACACAAGTGTATTTATTACACACCACAATCTAAAAATACTGTACTTCAACTGCATTTTCTTCCAGTAGAGCTTTAATAAGAATCTGCTTTCTCTGACAATCAAGATTATATAAAAAACTGCTGCTTACAGAAAAAAAAAAACACAAACAAACCAAAAAAAAAAACCCTCGAAGTTCTTTTCAAAACTTAAAAAATCAGTTTTGTACATTACACTTCAGAATCACTTTTCTATCTTGAGCCTCTCAAAGGCTGCCTCCAAGGTTTTCTTACTCCCAAATACCTACCTAGCCCAGCTCCAACAGAAAAACAGTCACCAATGGCTACATTTTTATAAAACCCGGTCACTACCAATACTTCTCTGATCTGAATACTTTGACAGAAAGTATACACACACTAAAAAGTTCTTATGGAGGTAGCCTATTTCTTAAGGGCCACAATCTTTATTAAACATGGCACAGAATGCATTATGAACTCATCACACAATTCTAAAGCAAGTCAAAACTTCATGTGTGATGCATACTTTACATGCCCTCTTTTCAAGACCAGTGGGTATAAATTCACACAAATTAGTGCAATTTCAGTAACTTTTGACCTTAAAAAAAAAAACAACTCAAGTACCTTTACATAAACTTAAATGAAACCAAACATTTTAAAGCTTACTTCCTTTAATATCTAATATAATAATGAAAGTAAGTGACTAAAATATTATCATTAAAAATTCCACGAGCAACGATATGTACAGCTTTGTGATATACAGACTGCTGCAATACTGACAGCACACAGGAGTGTCAGTAGAAAGCACGCTACCCACCATCAAAATAAAAAATAAAGAAATTAAAGTTTTTTGGAACTATCCTCCTTAGATCCACATGAGGCAGGAAGGAGGTCACTAACAGAACTTCAGTAAAGGAGCATGATATGAGCCTTTTGCACTAGATGAGAATTTTACAAGTTGTTTTAAAGAGATGACAGGGCAACTGGTCTAACAGCTGAGGACATATTCCCACCTTTTTAGCAGAGGGCCATTATGCCATCCTTGTGACTAGAAATACAGCAGTACTTTCACATGTACCTTTTAGGATTAAGTACAAAGCAAACGGAACACACATTAGTTGCTGCAAATTTAAGCATAAACATTAGTCTGTGGTAACAAAGTACCATGGATATAACCTGTTTAAAGCCATCAACACCCAAACATAGAACAAAAAGGTTCTGTCCTGTCCAGTCCTTTTGAGACTTACAGAACGGACAGGAACATAAATGATGGAAGTGGAAGAACGTGTGAGCTACAAGAAAACCCTGAACTAAAAGCCTTAATTCATACAGTAACAACATGGAATTGTCCCAGTGCCAACTGCATCTTTCAGAAGTATTATGAAATTAATTTTCCTGAAACTGTCCAAAGCAGTTTCAAGAAAAAAAATCCATAGCAAAGTGATGCTAAGAAATACCATGCTTTGTGAGCAGAATAGGCAAAGCTACAAAGAAATGGCTAATTTACTCCTGAATATTAGTACGCACAACTTCATAGCAACAACAAAAACTGGAACTGCATTCTTGAAACATTTTTCCATGAACATACCAAACCTAGTTATCTTCAGTAACATCAGACCAAAAGTTTAATCTGAAAACATATAGCTCTCACCAGAGTATCAATTCATTAGATATAACCCACACATGGATCTAAGTAGGGTACCCCATTACAGACAATACAGCATTTCTGCTGAATTTCAGCTTTGTGTGCTGAAAAATGAATATAAGTAGCTGCATAAAAACTACCTAGTATTGCATGAGTCTTAAATGGAAACTGGTGACAAAGTTCACTCTCATGCATTTGAAATTTGGCTATTTTTTTCATCTCAAACCTTTACAAGATAAACTTAAAGCAAGAAGTACAAGCCATGCTGAAAAATATTTTTGGTTAAATGGTTTCCTTAGATATTCCAGGGGAGGTAAGAACTAAACCAAATGCTCCTATAGACCAAATGTGTGAAATAAAGAATAGTTGCAGCAATGTATCTTAGAGTTGTTCTCATCTTCACCATTATCAAGTACAGCATCACAATGAGAATCAGAAAAGCAACACCATGCTTACTAATTACTTTGAAACAGTTAACAGAGGACATCAATTTTCCAGTCAGAATAGACTACTTGGGAGACCCCCTATAGGGAAAACGTAAAGGGCAGAGTACAAAACGAGTACAACAGGAGCCTGAAAACCATTCTTTGAACTAAAAAAGAATTACAACTCACTTTATCCTTTAATTAAACTTGCTGAAAATCACAAGCGGGTCATTATTTAGCATAATCTTGAAGAAATGAAACATTTTACTCATCAAGAACTGCCACAAGTTAAAAAACCACAAAAATCAAAAAAGAGTTAGAAATCTGACTCCAATGTTTGCTAATTCAAGAATTTCACTGCTGACAGGCTGCAAGACCTCCTTGGTCAAAATCTGTTCTTCTGAGGCTGAAGTTGTCTTCAGGTAACCTCAGTCATTCAAAACCAATGCATTTCAAACAGAGTGAGCAGTAACACTAATGCTAGTTTTTCTTCCACAAGGGGTAATTTTTTTTTTTATTTTTATTTTTATTTTTATTTTTTTGCTATCTACTGCACAAAAGCAGTAACTTCGAATACCCATATCCTTAAGCAAATTTTGGATATGCAACGAAATTCCTCAAGGTTTCAAGAAAATACAAGCATTTGTGGTACATCATTGCAATAGACAAAATATTGTGTAGCTGGGCGCATTTAAGTGACTGACGCAAAGGTTTTCCTGAAACACCTGTAGTTTTGATTTCTCATTCTTCTCTTCTACTTTACCAACTTGAATATCTACTTCTTCATAGGGCTCTACATTAATATTCATTGTGGCACAGCTCACAAATGCAGCAGTTAATATCCTCCTCCATAGAAACCATATTCTGTAATTTAGGCTACGCAATTTTGTAACTACTAATATTGCTTATTAGCTAAATACCTAAGTATTTTAAGTACTTCGATAAATACATCTCCTAAGTAAAGGAAACATTAGTAATTAACCTTTACATGCCACTACTTCAAAGACTACACAAAGTCACGTTACCAAAACCAAAAACCAGTACAGCGCTAATACAATGCAGGGAAAGGGGGCAGGGTACAGCGTGGCTGAAGGACTACCTGACCAGCCATGAAGGAAAGACATTCTGTAAGAGAAATGGTACCCAAACATCTCATAACACATTCCCTCCCCTTAAGACTCTTAAAAACACAGCGATAATAGAAGGATAAATATTAATATAGAGCCCATCTACCAAAAGAATAAAAAACCTAAATTAAAATAAATTTAGGGGCCTTCACCAAACTTGCTGCAAGTTTGGGGACATAAATATCCAACAGCCATAAAGCTGTGAAAGCCCCTGGAAGGAATAAAATAAATCCCACTTGCCTCAGACTGAACAGGGCAACACTGAGACTCTGCCTCAGCCTGTCCTATGGCAGGGCTATAGGAAGAAGAAAAATTTAAGTTTTAGAAAAAACATGACCCAATTAAGTGAAAGACATGCATTCAAAGTTAACAGAATTCCAGTGATCAAGCAAACAAAAAGAAATGACTGCTATATCACCTACTTTGTTAGACCAAAACAGAACTTTTTTGTAGTTTGCAGCTAATTCTGAATTGCACAGTTTATTTTGCTTTGTAACTTGATCAGTGGAACATACCTCAATTGTTCCGGGGCATTTTTTTCCATACCCAATAGTAGTTACTGTTCTAATTCACAAAAAGTTGAGTTAAAGATTTCATCAGCCACTGGAGGTGTTGACCCTCACCTTAATCTTTATGTAGAAGCCAGACCGGTACAATTATTAAGACATTTACTATTTTAAAATGACATTAATTACCATTTTAAATTGCAGCCCCAGCTCATAGACTGGCATATCAGTCTTAATGTAACTGAAGAGTCATAATGACCTTCTTACTGTTTTTGAAACTGAAGTAATCTTGGTATTTCATTTTTGTCTTGTATTCGGAATTATTTGTTATTGCAAAATAACTCCAGGTTATATCCCATACACTTTCATCTAATT
Source organism: Aythya marila (assembly GCF_965140915.1). Classification (NCBI taxonomy): domain Eukaryota; kingdom Metazoa; phylum Chordata; class Aves; order Anseriformes; family Anatidae; genus Aythya; species Aythya marila. The sequence goes on along the minus strand of NC_139059.1, from coordinate 6,475,497 downwards.
TTAGGAAAGCAAGTTATACAATTCTGTGTGTCATTCAAGACATCCATACACCGAAGTAACTGCAGAAACCATAGAAGGCAGATGCAGCTGAATATGTTTCTAGAAGCTTGTTTATGTTCTCCCATGCATGCACAGAGCGAGGAATAGTAATCCACTGAAATCATTAGATATACATCCCAGCCTCAAATTTATTATCAACACCTAAAAATCTCATCTGTGGAAGGAAAAAAAGCTCCAAACATTTTAGAAAAAAATTTTGTCCATATAAACAAAATATATTTTCAAAATTTTATTTAAAACAGACTTTGCAAAACTTAGAGAGATATCCTAAAAGAACAAAACAGTCATATCAACATGTCTGAAAAACTAGCGTGGGCTCTTCTGAGGTTCCTTCATGCCAATTTTATCCCTTTAACTCTAAAAATTAGCCAATACACAAGATCAGCCTCATAATGATATTGAGACACCATGCATGAAATAACTTAGAACTTCCTATACGAGTCCCAGATGACATCTAAATATCTTGCATAAGCATTTTTCCCCCATCTGTGTCTGAACAGGTTCTTGCAGCCTGTTTTGTTTGATTTTTTGTATTCAACACTGGCATTACATTCAAATTTAAACAAAAACTAATCAAAAAACATTTATAACTTCTCCTTTCACCATGAGATCTGCCACAGGAAATTCAGGCAACAACTGAAATTAAAGCTTCTGCCCACGTGATTATATCATCACAGTCCTGTAACAGATACAGAACATATGTTTTGCTGTACTCATAAGGCCTTCTGCAACCTCTTTCCAGGGAACGATGAACTAAAGCAAAAAAAAAAAAAAAAAAAAAAAAAAAAGAGTCTGCATGGCATTAGGAATTTTGCTGACACAACTATGTTGACTAAACTTTGTACTGTAAACCAAGCCTTCGTCTTTATACAAGCAATTAATACATTCAAAAGAGTTTTACCCTTTTTTGGGAAGCACACCATAAATCCAACTCTCTGAAAATTAAGAAGCAGTATCCAAAGAAATGAAGGCAGGGACCAACAGACAACATATGCACTGAAATACCTGCCTGTTTTCAGGAGAAGAGTACGTACAAGAGACACAAGAGTAACTAGAGATAGCCACATCGCAGCTCTTATAGCACAGAAATGACAGGAGCAGGAAAGGCAGTATCCACGTGAAAAAACACAGAAAAACTGTTCACCTGCTTGTTGCATATTATTAGAGTACCATACAAGTAACACGTGGCAGTGCTTAGTTAAGGACTGGAACAACGTTATTACTAAAGAAAACTCAATTTAAAATGTGTCTGCACTGTAAGTCTGCATAGTATTATCTACAAAATGATGCTATTATTGGAACAATCACATTTACTATCTAATAGGGGAAACCCTTAAAGACAACTTGCAGAATATGCTGAGTTAACAGTACATGCAGTAAGGTTTTCAAGTACTTTCCTAGGAAAGGTAGGGTTCTGAAAACAACGTACCAATGAGTTACAGAAAGACACCAAAGGGAGAAGGTATTTGCTTTACTAGGGGCAGGAAGGCCAAGCATTCTTACAGAAGCAATATGATCTTCAGAAAAAGCAAGATGTTTCATAGTTCTAAATGCAGAAGTTAAGATCAATTTATAATGTATGAATTTTATGCGTAACATTACAAAAAACATTAAATGCAAGACGCTAAAAATCTCTCCAGTGCTTTGTTTTGGAATTATCCTTATTAGATAAAGAAAAATGGAAGAAAACCAGAGTAAGAGCATTGCCTAAGCAAAACAGTTTTATCCGTTAGATTTTTGTATAAAGCAAGATGAAGAGCTAACAAAACATCTGACATCAAGGCCCACTCAGCACATTTGCAAGCCAAATAGTGCACATCTGACAGGTGACCAGCAGATACCAGTGACCAGAGAAAACTGCTTCTCAACAGAGGCTTGGAGTTATGGTCTTAAAACTGCTAACCATTTCAGAAAAAGTGCCTGACCACTCTTAACGGTTAAGCTAAACTAAGGCCATTCAGCTGGAATTAGAATGTACTGAATGCTCCAGTGCCTTTGTGAGGTATTCCATGACCCCAAGTTTGAAGCTGAGACAATGTAGCATTTTAGCTGATCTGTATTTCTGAGCAGCTAAGAGAATATGGAATAAAGCCACATGAAGTACTTCAAGTTAAGCTAAAAATACACCCACAAGACTTTCAGGTGAAAGAATCACAATAGTCATTATAATAACTAGATAAAAAAATCCACCATCAACAAAAACACATGTGGATCTTAAACCAATACAAAAATACTGAAAATCTTTCCAGTCTATCCTAAAAGAGGAGACATCTCCATAACCTAAGTTGCACAAATAAGGCTTGAGGCTGGAACATGTATTTAAGGTTGACCTGCAAATGAAAAAATCATCGCAACAGGTGGAAAAACGGAGTGGAAAGACAAGGAAAGCTCTAGCTTCTATTCCCTCCAAAATGTCTTCCCCTCTGCATTTTAATTCTCACCAGAAATACAACACACTAACACAGCAATGTTAGACATTCAGAGAATTACAGTCTTGATGGTCATCTATGCTTTTACTCAGAAGCAGGTAACTAACCTGTATGGGTAAGACTTCTCTTTGATAGCTGTAGTTAGGAGAACTGATGGAAAGATCTCCTACTCTAGACACTTCCATTAACTAGCTCAGGAAACTTGGCCTGAACCAAACCTACAGCTTGATCACAGCACATAGAGGGTTCATCCTATAGGATGATGAGATTTGAAGTTCTGAATATTCTGAAAATAGAAATACAGCATGCAACATATTACTCTCTTCCCCTTAGTTTCTTTTGCACATTGAGAAGAAAGTCAAGTTTATTTTTCTTGTTTGCAGGTCAACTTAAATACAACATCAACTGGAAGTCACTCACCCATGTGACATGCACCTAAGCTTCTAGAAATCTTCATCTAAAAGGCTCCTGAAGTTCATGTGCTTTTGCATATTAAAAAGAGTCAGACGAAGAATGAACTAACAGGTAACATCTCGCACTAGCATGCATCTTGCAGCAATCACTTTTATATCCTACAAATAATTGCCAGGACTAGAAATCGTTTAAAATTCATTGAGGACAAGAAAGCACAAATAAGAAACATATGCCATCATGAGAAATTATAACCAAGAGTTAAGATGTGCCTCCTGCAGCCTCATTTTTGAAGCGTCAGTTAATAAGTGTACAGGTCTTGTCTACTCAGACGTGCAGCTAAGGAACAACTTAAGCTTTAAAATAAGGAATTGAGACATTATCAGAAAAGCACCAGTAACTGTGTTCATTACATCAATAGCTACCGTGGCATGCATCTGTACAAACCTTTCAGGCAGTGGTCCACAGCTGGTCATGAATGAAAAGGCATATAAATTTTTCTCTTCTTTTATTACAATGAAGTTTATAACAGTACAGAAAAGTCACACGACCTTAGTGGGTCAGTTTACTTAAACCCTGGAACAGGAGGAACTCTAAATACATTAAATATTGTTACATGTTCAGACTTAAATGTACAAGTAGTTGCGAACAGTTACAGCCCTCACCAAACTATGTTGGGGACACAAAGTCCAACAGCACTTGAAGTGCTGTGAAGGCATTATTTCACAAATAGCAACATAATGTTACAGAACTTGCCTTTAAGGTGGTATGTTCATGTAATTCCAGCGCCTTCACAATTTAACGAACCATATTTACTATACTTCACTTCTAAAAACCTAGATGAAACATGAAAAAGAAGCCATACAGTATAAATTGCAACATCAGGAAAAGTTCCTGTTATTATTCCAAATAAATTTTCCCATGTAAAATAAGAATGTCCAATAGTTCCTTGCATGTGGGGAAGATACTTATTTTTTTTTAAAAGTCACAATGAAGCCTTAATTGACGGAAGCTTGGCTATATTAACAGCACAAGATGAGAAAAGGTTTAATCTCCAAACCTATTAGAGCGTGTGTAGTAGCATCAGTAGCGGCCACCTTGCGACATTACAGGAGGTCTCATTCCCATTGGAGGACGAGGAGGTCCACTTTGGTAGGGGGGCACCATCGGAGGTCCCTGACCATAAGGAGGCATCGCCCCAGGAAGATATCCTGGCATGCCCTGGTGATGAGCACCATACTGACCTATAAACAAAATATTTAAGATGCAAAGAAGAATTCATTTTTCAAACAGGCAAAGCTGCATTTTGTGAAAAGCTGTTTTTCACAGTACTTGCCACTTCAAGTTTTAGAGAAGTTACAGCAAATACAAATCTTTTAGAGAAAAGAAAACTAGGAAACTTATGATTACCATGAGGTGGCATGGGAGGTCTCATCCCTTGTTGCTGTGGAGGAATTCCTGGCTGTGGTGGCATCATACCTCCAATTGGTCCAACTGGTGGATTACCCAAGGAAGCTTGTCCTGGCCGAGGAAGATTACGCTGATATTTAGGCAACTGTGCCCTTCTCTCTTCCTAAAACCAGGAATAGACAACCATAGCATGATGTAAGACAAACTCAGCAAAGGCAAAGTAAATAAATGTAGCAAAAGTGGATTGCAGGTACTGAACTATCAGTATCTCAGAAATTCTAGGTTGCTGCTATTAAACCTTTGGATTTTCCCCCCCTCCTGCCAAAGTTACTGTATTAATAGTGGCTAATTCAGTATTTTGCACACAATACAAGTTCTCCTCCTCCCTCAGCTGAAGAAAGCTTTCTCCTCACAACAAGATGACAACAAATGCAGATCTAGAGATAAATGAACTGAAATTAAGGTTCGTTTGTTTTATCCATCAATTCCTGATTTATGATTGCTGTAATAGCACCAAGACCACTTCAAACTGTTAAGTCCTTCATCTTACACTCATTAGCTGCATCTATTTAACTTCAAGCTTAAATCACAAACAGAAATAAACTCCAAATTGTATTTTCAGTTGAGCAATTCCCTATCACCAGAAAGGTAAGACTTAGATCTAAAACAGGATTATTGCAGGATGGCAATCATCACTTCTCAACCAAGGACATTTTCTCAGCGTGTGGTTCTGTTATATTAATTCTACAAGTTTTGCAATCTCACCATTATTAAAATATTGTTATACGGAACACAGAAGAAATTCTACTTAAGTCAGTCATATCAGCATAAATTGCATTTTCTGTAAGGCAGTGAAAACATTAAACTTACCAGCGATATATCCTCATCTGGATGGATCAACTTACTGGTTGCACTGGTTGTCGTAAGGGTAGCAGGCTTACTTGTTATTGATGTAGCTGGTTTAGCTGCAGTACTGTTTGTCGTGCTAGTGGTTGAAGCTGTAGACTGTGTGTAAGCAGGGAATGTAGGCTTGGGGGGTTCTGTTGTTGTTGCAGGTGTAGAATTCAAAGGTTTGAAATCAGTACCAACTGGACCTGGAACAGCTGCTGCAGCCTGTGAAACACAGAGATAGATCAATACTTACTTCTTAAAGCATAAGAAAACTTAAATGATGTCTGCTAGACCTCTGAAACCTTCCAGTGAGATACATAATTAAAATAAGCTTGACAAAAAGTAAACTTCAGCCTTATCACATACTAAAGCAACTGAAAACAAGACAAAATAAAACCCAGTATATACATACATATATATACACACACACACAGGAAAATCTAAAATTTGCAGGTCAAAAGCCACAACTAGAAAAAAGGAACAACAACAACAACAAAAAATCCTATCAAAATTTTTTACCTCAAATACTGAGTTTGATAAAATGTCTAAATCCTTCATAAATCACAGATTTATTAACAGCCTATAAGTATAAATTGTCTCACTAAATTATTAGCAAACTTTAGCAACCATTAGTTTAGAGCACAGCTCAGTGTTAGCATTTATTAAAATTAGGTATTTAAAAATGTTTTTATGAAACATTTAAGAAAACTCTATTGTGTCTTTTGTTTTAAGCATTCTCTCTAGAAATAATACTGTTTTTTTTTTTTGTTTGTTTTTGAAGTACTGTATCTCTCTACAGACCTTTAGTACCATTTCTGAGTGAAGAATCAACTGAAGGTAGATGAGGTCAGATCACTACAGATGCCAGCATCTCATCTTTCCTACTTTGTTCTTAAATTAAAGTTCTTAAACAAGAAAAGTTGGCTGAGGCTTTCTCTGAAGATGCACCAATCTTCAAAGCAAGCTTTAGTTACGAGAGAATGCTTTTGTTTACAGTTATTCTATGAATTCTTTGCTGAACTTTCCTTAAAAGTATTTCCATTTTTTGCACGTAAGGCAAATCACAGAATTCCCTATATTATGATGTACCATATTAAACATCGAACTAAAAAGCCTTCACCATGCATCAAGCTAACCACTGCCCACTAAAATGCATTTAACTGCTTTCATGCTTTTTTAACCCTTTAGAACCAGGACACAACATTTCATTTTTTTCACTCTAAGAAAAATTGGGCACTTTGACATGCTCATTTCTAGTAAAATGCAACTAACAATCAAGGACTCTGCAGTTTTACCAGCTAAACATAATCAGGAATACAACAAATTATCTGAAGATGTTTAGTCAATTTTAGATTTTACAGAATGGTCCAAAGGGTTAAGTTGCAAAGCAATTTGGTTTTATCTGTGACTTCCTGCGTACTTGTGCTGTGCTAGGAAACAGAGCGTTAGAAGATGCTGACAGACTTTCTGAATTGGAGGAAGCTGTACTTGAGCTTGTGACAGGTGTCCCCATCTGTAGCATAAAAGAAAGGAAACAGTGAAAAGTCTCCAAACAAATGGGTGGAAAGTATCCAGATGAAAGGATTTCTTATGCTAGGGGCTGTGCTTTTGTAAATGAGTATCTTCCCTGTAGAAGTCTAAAATGCAAACAGGACACTATCAAGTTTTCTGCAACATACTCAAGAGCAAGTAAAAACTTATACACAGCAAGTAAAATCAAAACATAGGTCACAAGCCATTTTAAGATTATTAATTCCCATTTCCCTCCCCAAAACATTTAAACCAAGTTTTACCGCCTTAGTTAACTCAAACTTTGTAAAGCAAAAGACCTCATTCAGACAATGTTTAACCCAGTTTGAACAAAACTACAGAATAAATTAGTCCTATTGGTAAAAAGCCCATTATGAAAAGAACAAGGGAGAACAAGCCATGTCAAGATTTCCACTTTGGAAATGTTAGGTTAAGTTCTATGCAAGCAGATTCCTGTAGCTGACTAACACCTCCCCTCACCCACCCAAAGCACCCTTATAATGACAACTGAAGGGGTTAACAAACACTGTTTTGCCTACTCCTTTCTTCCCCACTGCTTACAGAACTTCAGTCTGTTTTCGTGGCTGTTATAAGACAAACAAAATAATCTTTTAAAATTCATTCAAACACTAAACTGAATTAAAAATCAACACAAGCAAGAAATGTAATCAGTTATTTCTCAGGCCTCCTCACTGTTGACACAGTGGTAATTTGAAGATTACAGCAACAGATTCCAGGCTATGAGATACCGTACCTGCCCTGCACTCGGGAAGAGTGGTTTAGTAACTGGAGGCTGAGGGGTAGGTGCTGACGCAGCAGGAGCTGGAGGTCTGTTAAGGATGCCTGGTGCTGTAACAGGCTGTGCTTGTGTCATCGGAGGCATCCCAGGACGAGGGCCAACAGGTGGCGGCATACCTACAGACCACAAAGAATCTGTAATGACTCATGATCAAGGAAGGAGGAGCATTCCTTCAGAGGATTCTGTTGCCAGTGCTCTTTATAATCAAGGCTTCTCTAAGGAAGATATATTTTTAAGGCAATAGTAAAAGAAAGTGTAACAAAGTTTAATGCCAACAGCCAGTCACCATATACAGCAAGCGCAAAAGGCAGAGGTCACTAGCCACGTTAAGACTATCAACTTCCCTCCTCCCTCCCCCAAACATTTAAACGAAGTTTTACCTTAATTTACACCTAAACACCAATAACCGTCCATGTATAGGCAGTACCTCAAACACTTAAGAGCAATACTGAATTAAGTCTTATTTTCTACTACAATTTCAATGATAGAAGATACTTATGCTCTCAATAAATCAAGGCAATTAGCTCTGTTTTTCGCATACTCTGCCTATGCTGCTCTAGGAGAGGCTCAGAGACAGGGAGTTAACCGCTCATGTAGGTTCCTACACATTACTGTGCAGCAGAACCAGGCTGTAGCTGTCCAATTGGCTTGCTTCCTCCTCCAGTGAGACATCTGGGCTAACCAGCAAATCTCAAACCACCACCCTCTGAACATAAGGCTGTTTAAGAGCTACAGAAGTTCAACAGGTTTGCTCTAGCTACAATATGATCAAAATTCCAGTTAGTTTCTTTACAGGGGTATAACATTAAGACTATTTCTCACTTCCCACAACATTTTTTAAAAATAATTTTAATTATAATTTTCCAGCTGCAGCCACAGACATGACAACAGCAGAATGAAGAGAGACTAGGCAACACGAAAAACAGGGAAACAGCAGTAAGAATAAAATTACATTCAATTTTTTACTTTCACAACAGTACCAAACCCAACCACTTATTTGTAGTCAAAAGCCACAAAATAATCGCTTCACCTTTGCACAAGAGTGGCTTCTGCAGCAATCCATCTGCATCAAGGCGGTAGCATACATATGGATAGTCTTTATAGAAATCCCAACTTACAGCAGAAATAAGGTTTAGCTCTCAACACAGTATGTGTCTGACAGCCCTGACCTACCTGGTGGCATACCAGGCATAAGAGGTGGTATTCCTGGCCCAGGAGGCATCATTCCACCCATCGGCATCATCCTATTGAACAAAAAGCAAGCATCGATAAGAACATCCATGATAAACTGTTAAAACAACTGGCACATACCTGTATTAGATTAAATACAAAAATAATTTAAAGAGGCAATCCAAAAACAGCAGACTAGATAGACATGTTTTTCAACAAGAAAAAAAGAAGACACAGAAACCTCCAAACAGTTTTCATTTGAACTTTAACACCCCACGCTTTCACTTCCTCTGTTATCAGATTCCAGAACTGACAACCATCTTGGTATGCATTTCAGGATATTAGTTTTGGTATTGTGTTCTAAGAACCTGATATAAATACACTCAGAAAATTTGCACGTAGGAAAAACAGCAACTGTAATCACACTAAAATTGCTCTACTTCTGGTATTATACCTTTTTGACACCACAAGTCTATTTGTGATTTAGGCACCCTCATACTATTTTGACTTCCTCTAGCGAGTGGCAGAACCCAACTCTGTAAAGTTAGGCACAAAACACTGATAAAAACAGAGACTAGGAGATAACATGACTTCTGGAGATTTAATTACACTAAGTATTTCCTACACTTAGGATAGATTTTTTATTTTTATTTTTAAATGAGGAATCATTATTATTTTTCTTTCACATTAAAAACAGGAGTGTTTTTTTTTCCAGGCCAAAATAAGAGTGTATTTCCTAACACAAAGGTGGAATTTAAATCTAAATGATTCTTTTTATCCTTATCTACCAAGCCACACTGCAAATTGTGTATTCCTCCTCTAAACTACACACACAACCCTTAATATAAGCAAACTACTCCTCCATAAGGTGGTAACTCCATTTAAAAAAATTGACAATGACACTAAGTGCTTTTAAATTGGAAAACTATATACAAAGAATTCCTTTGCAGGAAACAAACCAAGGGTAGTTTAAGCTTGGCTTCGTTTTTCCAGACACTCGAAGCTGGATTACAGGAAACAAAATAAAGGAATGCCTATTACTTATGTTTGCTAGATATAGCAAACTAAACAGATATGCAGCATCCAATTGAGTACCAGATCAAAACAATTAAGCAGTTTCTATTTTATGTAACAGTCTAGAAACATTTACTGTTGCCATTTCAAAATCAAATGAATCATCGTAAACAGGTGAGCTCTGCAAAGCAGCTTGCTACCCAGCCTTATTAATCTCAACTTACTTGTCTACTACTGGGAACAAGCAATCAGATGCACTAATGACTAGGAACATAGTATTATCCCTTTTTCTGCATTCATAGTTGGAGAAAGCAAAGTCAATCTTGCCATCCATTTTGATAACCGTTTAAAAAAAAAAAAAAAAGAAAAGAAACTGCTGGACATTTGCTTCCTGCTGCCACAAGGAAGATGACTTTCTGGAAAACTGCAGGGACAGGGCTGGAACTAGTGTCATGCTAAAAAATAAGCTGCTCCCCAGGACCCAGTTCCTTTCCTCATTTCTAAACAAAAGGTCATCAGGTTAATTTAGCAAAAGCTTACATTTAACCAGGTAAAAGCATAACATAACATTCAGTGAGTTTACACTGTTTGTTTTTGTTTTTTTTTTTGACAAGTTCATTTGCATGTTTTACTAGGTAACATTACAGTCACCTAAAGTTAACAAAGTTTAAGGAGGACTAAACACCCACAAGCTTGATAAAATTCTGTTCAGTTTCCAACAGAAGATTTACAGTCATGAACATCCATAAGATGTTTAAGATATGATTTTTAAATTCAAAGACAGTTAAAACAACACTTGTGTTTCAGAAGAGAACAACCTCTCACCTTAGTGAACTTTAAAACTCAAGCACAAAGCTCCTGCAGCAAGTCCTACAGGGTAAAGGACTAAACACAGAGCTGTACATATTCTGGTGCCAAAAATATATATATATATAAATCCCAAAGGGTCTATTTTATTAATATCTGTAGAATGCATTTCTCACAGCATGTAGCTTTGTAGTAACCATATCAATAAGTTATTTTTTTATTATACAACAACAAAACCTAATTAGACATTATTCCCAAAGTCTCAGCAATATTCAGAGGTTTTCAGTAAGACAGTTTCAATCTTATCAAATATATGACATAAAATGGCATAATGAATGTACCTATAATTACGTTAATGAGATGCTTACATGTTTCCACCACAAAATGACTGCATGTATTTTCTTTGTTGATGTAATCTGTGAAAATTTATGAAAAAATCAAAAATCTAACTATGATTTTCCAAACACATTATGATAGGGTACTGTGTAAATCCCAAACAAACATAAAAACCAACATCTTACTCTTGCCCAAAATAAAATCTTTATTCTCATATTTAAAGAAGAAATTAAAACTATTCACTATATATTTCCCCAATAGGTTGCATGACTGATAGCCAGATGCACATTTCTGCAATACACAAAGCAGTGGTTCCCAGAAGGCTTTAAACCAACAAAACAAAATTTAAAATTGTTACAACATTACTAAAATTAGGAAAGAGGCAACATACTTATATATAAGTCATACTTCAACTATACTTTTAATGTTGGTTTATAGCCACCTAGATTTTCGGTGCATCCTAATATTAAAGTCACAGAGTTCACAGGTTCCTACATATGTTTTTCTATTTAGCTTTACTGTTTCTGTGACAGTTTAAAATGCACAGTATGAAAATGTAGTATTAAATCTTTCTAGCTACTCACCCAGGTGGCATTCCAGGCATCACTGGAGGCATGCCAGGCATCATTGGTGGAACACCTGCCATTAGTGGTGGTATACCTTAACAAAAGAAAAATACGTTTTATACAACTCCAACAACATACGGTCTCACACAAATCTAATATAATAAATTTAGACTGAATAAATGTTTTACAGGAAGCTGTAAAAGATTATTTTTTGAATTAACACTGCTTACAAATGATGCAATATAAAAGAGTATCTGCAAATCTGTATGATTTGTTGTTCCCAGTCCTGCAAGACACCAAGTGTAAGCATTCTGAGTAGAGTCTCCAAAGAACAGGCCTCGTCATTGCAGAAAAGGCCAGTTTGCAATGTCATTAATCAAAATTTTTTCTGCAATGTATTTGTAACCTGTGTATAAATTGCCTGTTGTAATTTAGCAAACTCTAAATACACAGTAGCCTTCCTGCTCTGTATTCCTGAAATCTTATTACAAAGTATCACAAACAGATGTGACCTGTAGATTTGTGTTTAAATTACTGATCTTAGTAACAAATATATTACATATATTACACCTTCAGTCTAGATGCTAGCATAAGAAATGTTCACAAAGGAGAACGTGCACACCTACCCACTGTGGAAGGGTGGTGTGTGAACCTGAAGAAACCACTGATATGCACCTTACAAAACTATTTTAATACCTTTAACACTAGACTTGGAAGGAACAGATTATTATTCCAGCAGTGATTTGTATTCCTAGTCAACTTTTCAGTACCTAGCTCCAAAATACTATCCTTACCTGGAGGCATCCCTGGTGCACCTGGCACAGGAGGCAAACCTGGTTGTGCCATTGGGGGAATGTACCCCTGCTGTGGCTGAACTTGCTGGGGTTGAAATGAAGTTGAAGCTGCAGATTCATCATCTTCATACTCATCAGAATCATCTTGTTGTTTCTTTTTCTGGCTTTCTGCTAAATAATACAATGCATATGGTCAGATTGAAAACAAATTTATTTTTATCTGGAATATACTATTTGGAACAAAAGTAATTTCATAGCTTATCATGTTCAAAAACTCACAGAATTACAAAGAAGTAAAGCTAAGTGAGCCTACTATCATCCGTACAAATAAAAAAGGAAAGTGACTGCACTGTAACAAACCTCAACATAATAGGGGTCTTCCTTCATGTCAGTCTCTGCCTGCTCAGAATAAGCCAGAACAACTCAAAGGAAAAGCATACTTAAAGAGCAAAGAAGTTGAAGTATTCCTGTATCGTAAGACTAGTATGATTCCTAGCCTTTCCTCCAAAAAAGTGAAAAAAAAAAAAAACACCATCCCCATATTCACTGGGTAATAGTTTTATTTCTAAACAGGAAAAGAAAACAACATATTGCTTAACATTTGCCAGCCATGTTGGAAGACAGAAGCTGCAGTTAGGGATGTATTAACCCAGCCCTTTTCCAAGGAGTGAGAGCTGTTTCACACAGCTTAGTATGAGTAAGACAGACACAGGAAATCTTCACACAGGGGTAACACTTAATGAACCAATTCTGAACATCTAAAAAAACAAACAAAACAAACAAACAAACAAAAAAAAACACAAACAAAACAAACAAACAACAAAAAAAAAACCACCACAACGAAAAAAGACCAAAAAAAAAAAAAAGCAGAAAACCCCACTTCAAACCACCAAAAACAGTTTTGTACACAAAGCCTACAAATAATGAATTGAGAGGCAAATATTATACATTTTTGTTACAATATTGTAACATCTGACTGATATTTCAAGACAAAGTAATACTACCTCCTGTATAGTTTATATATATTGGTCAACCAGGATAGCAGACTCAAAGAATACATTCTGAAGTAAATTTATTTTAAGAAATGTGCTAAAAAAATTACAGATACCTAGCTAGATTATACTTTACCCTGAGTTTTTTGTTCAAGTAACCTTCTCCGTTCCTCCATATCTTTTTCTGGAATGCCCTCCATGCCATAAATTTCCAGTTCAATGTCTGTTCTTCCAGGAATAGCATTTGGAACAGCATCTATTGTTTCTTTATGTACCTAAAGAGAAAAAAAGAAAAAAAAAGTCCTCCTGACCACAACTCAGGTTACATTCTAAATTATTCCACCAACTTACCATCAAAATACAAAAGCAACATCCTTAAAAGCAAAAGTCTCTCTAGCCAACCATTTTCTTGATACACAGTAGCCATCACTGTTGCTACCATTAAATCCTAAAACTAGTTTATAGACTTTTCTTCTGAACACCAATACAACGCAACTCCTTCACTCCTACATCTTCAAAGTGACTGCAAAGGTCTCTGCAACATACTCACCACAGAACTGCTGACGCAGCAAGAGCCCTGTCCTTGAAACAGAGCACTACCATCTTTCCCTCATCAGTTTTCATGATTGTGGAAGCCCCCAAAGAACACATTTGTAAGTTTATTAATTTAAGTTTATTAATTCCAATTTTAAATACTGTCAAGGAAAGTTTTCTCTTAAGTCTAAAACTTCTTACCTGCATGCAGTGTATAGCTAAACCAGGTCCCGTATACAATTTCTTATGACATATATGGCATTTAAAGTGCTTTGCTTTCTGATGCTGTATAAGGATCTTTTCATCATCAAAATCTCTGTTACAATACCTATTGAAGATCGTTAAGGAAGTATTTAATTCTGAAAGTGAGTTTCTATGTAACGCTAGGCTAACTAGCATTAGTGTTAATATATTTTTTTTCTAAAGGAAAAAAAAAAAAAAAGCAGAGAAAGCACCTCTGAGCTTTCATATCAGAACAAGTATTGCATGGATGTCTGAAACCAAACCTCCCTCATTGCACCACCCATTGTTTCCCTCTTCAGATAAGTTACATGCGTTGGAAAACTGGCAAGATGTGTATACACGACCACAGTCATAATTTGAATCCATATTATTTGATGGATTTCAAGATGAGTTTCAAGCCCTAGTTATTTCTAAGTAGACTCCTTCCTCTCTTTGTATTCTTTTAGATTTGTACAAGTTGCTAAAGCAGTAAAGGAGAAACAAACGGGAAATCCACAAAAGGGAAGCAAAGCTAAACGCTCAGCAAAAGGTCCTGTTTAATAAAATGCAACAGTAACAAACATTTATAACAGAGTAAAGAATAGTTTTAGTTTTATTTTTCTTTCAGTCATCCAGCTACCTCGAACCTTACGATATCACGTGATTAAATATTAATCTATCAGTAATTAAAGAAATTTGTTTTTAAACTGAAAGGAAGAATTTTCTAGACTTCTGGGTGACAGAAAAGACAAACTGCTGTTTCTTTTCTGCAGATCAGCGTTAACATTCCAGTGAATGCTCCAGACATCTTGCTAAGCAAGACAGACACATTTGTTACTAGCACGTCCTTGCTAACACAACGTGCTCCCCACTTTCAGCAAAACTTAAGACCTATTAGTGCCTGAAATAGAAGCTTAGATGCCATCCAACATAAACCGGTAAATAATCTCAAAGTAGCTTATAAACTCCTTTATTATACGGTTTCAGATTAGGCAAAAACGTTAGAGAAAAAGCAATCCTGCAATGGCCCTTTAAAAAACAGATTATAAGAGACCGATTCGAGGAAAACCGACCAATATTTCTATATACTGAGAAATTGTATGAGATTTTGACGCAGCGATTACATATTTACAATTCTACAATTAGCTTTCAAAAGGTCTCTTTTAACCAGGCCTGCCTCGCTTTTTGAGTATTTATTTATCCGGCAGGATTTCCCTCCGCTAGCGCCCGAGGCCCAAGGAGCGCCCCCCCCGTTCCACAGGCAGCAGCGGCCTGGCGGCGCGGCCCTGACGCGAGGCGGGCGGGTAAGGCCGCGGGGGGGGGGGAGGGGAACGGGGGGGGGGGGGCGAGGAAAGGAGACGCTAGGGAAGGGCACGGACCAAACCCCACGCCGGCACCGAGCGGCGCAGAAAAGCAAAGGGAGCAAACGCGAATCGAGCCGTGACGGGACCAGGGGCCGAGGGGCGAGCCCCATCATGAGGCAGCGCGGAGCTCGGCGGGGCCCGGCCGCACCCCCCCCCCGCTTCCCCTCACACAGAAGGATACCAGCACCAAGGCTTCAGCTGCTTCTTCTTCTTACGGCCCATGGCGACGGTGCCCGCGACCTAGGCAGAAAAGCAAACAGCCGAACTCCTTCTTCCCTCCTTCCCTCCCCGCCGAGCCAGCAGCGCCCGCACCGGCCCCCTCCCGGAGGCGAGCGAGGCAGGCACAAAATGGCCGCCACGCTCCCTCCTGGCTCTGCCGCCGCGCTCCCAGCATGCACTGCGGCGAGGCGGGAGGGAGGGGGCGGCCCACGTGACGCGCGCAGGCTGTGCCCGCCGCAGCTCGGCGGTCCCGGCATGCCGCGCGGCGGGGAATGGGGGCAGAGGGAAGGGGCCGTGACGGGACAGTGCGGCCGCCATTTTGTCTCAGCCTCGCCTGAGGGATCGGCGGGGGCCTTTCGCACTTCCCTGCTTGGTGTTAGTGATAAATTCTTGGGTTTGGGGTTTTTCTCTGTCCAAGCAGAGCAGGCAAGAAGCCGTTCGCTCTTAAACCGCTCATTGTAGGGGTTTGGGCTGTGATGAAAGTTTACTGGCCCGGGTTCCTTATGGTTCCCCTCGTGTTCTTCAATAAATGGCACTAACGCAGCAGCCGCAGCGCCCGCCGGGCGGCAGCTTCCCCCCAGCCGCCGGGCTCTAACGGTCCCGGCTCGTTACCGCCTCACGGGGCGGGCACGACGAGCTGAGGCGCAGCCCCGCGGGCTGCCCGCCCCTTCCCCGCCCGGCCTCAGGGGCGGGGAGCGGTGGCGGCTGAGGCGCGGCGGGGGCCGGGGTCGGGGTCGGGCTCGGTATGCTGCCGGCGCTGCCGGACGGCGAGGAGCGGGAGCTGGAGAGCAGCGAGGAGGGCGGCACCGGAGAGGAGCGGCGGCCGGAGCGGCACGGCAGCACCTACCACAGCCTCTACGGCTACCGGAGCCGCAGGTGAGGGGCCGGGTCCGCCCCGCGGGGAGGCCGTTTCCAGGCCTCGTCTGTTCCCAGGTGCTCGATTTCGCTTTTTTTCGCTTCTCTTGCACAAGATTTTTTTATTTTTTTTCCCCCTCTGATAATATTCTCGTTTCCTGTTCCCGCTTTAAAACGCCCCCAGGCAGTACCTTTCCCCACTGCCTGTTCTGCCTGTATGTTGTGGCTGTGAAAAAAAAAATAAAGCTGATAAGAATTCCTTGATTTTAAGATCTTCACGACAGGGAGCAGACAGTGGGGATGGCAGTCCCGGCAGTGCAGCAGCAGAGACACCCTCCAGTGAGGATTTCAGGTAAAGCCACTCTGCAGAAGTGTGTAATCATCTCTTACGTCCCATTTTGATGTCTTTGCCATATTGGTGTCTTTATGCAGATAACAGATAACTAAAACTTGTAACCAATTTTATTTTGACAAGTTATCGTTCTACAAGCTGTGCAATATGGTTGTTGCTCTGTTACAACTATGGAAATAGAAATGAAGAGGACCAGTCACTGACTTTGTCATAGGTGCTCAGGAGCTCAGCATCAGCTGACACCACAGCTCCAGACTTCTGGTCTAGTGGACAAACCACTGAATGCATTCCTAATGGGCCAGAAGTCACAGAGTGAGTTATCTGTAAGCCAGGGAGAGATCACAGTGGTCTCCCTTCTAGAAGCAGATGACTGCAAGCAGATCTGCTCTTGTTTAGAGAAACAAAACCACATTCTATGATTCTATGAAAACAGTTATATTTGCTTTTTGCTAATGATTTCATCTTGCTTTTTAAAGTCTCACCTTGCTGGACACAAACTTACCAACTGAAGCAGAAACTGAATTCCGTAGTTTTATTGCTAAACGTCTGACTAAAGGAGCCCTTTTTGAAGGGATGGGGAATGTAGCATCTGTGGATTTGAGGTAAAACATGACTTTTAAATTATTTATGAATGAGAAGCTGTAGGAAACACCGACAGCATTGCACATCTTGCTATCTACTTTTGCACTTAGGTTTAGTTGTAATTGCATGTTCTCAGTCTATTGCTGCTGTTAATAACAGCGGTACGCAAATGGTACTTTTCTCTTTTTCTGGGTAGCTTTGAGAAAACTTTCTTAGTAAATAATTTATGGCTTCAGTATTTAAAAACTATTACCAGTATTTACGACTATTTCCTATTAAGCTACTCTTAGTGTACTATAGAATGAAAAAAGAGAAGGTCTAAGACAGTTCGGTATGTGACTATGGGAGCCACCTGTGCTGGGGGTGAAAATTATTCATAGAAGTCATATGTCCAGCTTTCACATTAATTTAAAGTAATGTACCTTTAACTTTTTTTTTTTTTTTTTTTTTTTTTTTTTTTTTTTTTACTGCACAGCATACCAGAATGTAAAGTTGGCTGTTATTACTGTCTTTTGAAACAAGAAAATCTTTTAGAAACACCAATACTGGAATCGGACATAAATGCTGCAGAATATGTGGTTTGTTTCCTGGGTGGCTCAGAGAAAGGTCTGGAACTATATCCTTACCTTATCTGTGTGAAGAGAAAAATGATGTAAAAACGATGTTCTCTTCTTGTCCATTTCCTGCTTGAAATGAGCCCATTTGTGCATATGTTCCAGTGCATAACTGAAAATGTCAGTAACAACCATATCCTGAAAGGGCAAAATACAGATTTGAGCTGATGTATCTTACTTTCCTTAAGAAGATACTTTCAGACTTGAGCTGGACAAATACATTCAAAGTCTGAAGCTAAACCTTGATGTGGAGGTAAGTTCTTTTTTTAAAGCAGTGAATATGACTTTTTAAACAAATTTATTACTCAAGCGATCCAGAAGAATTATATAGAGACAAAACTCTGGGAGAGATAGGTACTAGCTCCACTGTAGAGATTGTGAATGTCTAAAGTACTGACAGCCACGCAGCTTAGAAGGGAAAAAAAAGGGATTTTTTTGTGCCAGTCATAAATTGCTCAAAGGTTACTTGCAGCTAACGTGAGAGAGAAGACTGACTAATAAAATATAATGGTCTACAGGAAAGTTATCCACGTCCACCTAGATTCTTACCACTTCTTAACATTAAGGAAGGATTCTTATTGATGGGTCTTGTCGCAATTCTTCTAATAGAAACTATGTGTTTGAAGTTACTGTTTCGTCCTGTCTGCTGGTGCATGCTGTTTGCTCAGTAGAACTCCTAATATATTGCAGATTTTTCTACTTCTTGAAACATGAAAACCATTGTAGCTTATATTCCAAAAGCTGTAGCTTTAAATGTCAAACTCATTATTTTAATCTAGTATTGTTTGAAATGAAAAAGGTTTTGATATCCAAATATTTTATGTTGGATAGATTATTAACGGGCTTTTAATTTGTAGTTAAAAGCTTTGATGTTTCAACTTTTTACAGCAAAAAACCTTGGAGACCTATGTTAACCCCTATTTGAGAAGCTGGTTTGAGAATTCCATATGCCCTATTCAAAGAGTAGTACAGCTCTTCCAGGAGAAACTTGCCTTCTTGTTACATGCTGTAAGTGTATTTCAAACTGGGTATCTAAAAAGGGCTCAAAAGACATCTCAGTGACTGTAATGTGTTTAAAATATTTCTTACATTTGCTTTCTCAAACAGGAGTAAATAAGGAACACCGTTTGTTTTAAAGTTCAGGACAAGTTCTTTCTTCCTGCTTTATTGCTAAGGATACTTAGCAATTTTTTGCATCAAGAATCAATAAACTGTAATTTTTGTAGTTAACTAATTTTAGATCCTTTAGTAGTGTCCAAGGTATAAGTAGAATGAGAAAACTAGACATGGTATGAGCAAGCTGACCTTGCTATAATCCCCGTGAGTCAGAAGGGCTGTTACATTGCCTGTAGGCTTCATGTAATTCCCTGGTACAAAAAATAAAATTAATCCTAGCATTAGCCCATGAGTTTAAGAAGATTTTGGATGGAATAGCTAATAAAGTGTAACCACTGTATTTCTTCTGAATGCAAAGCCAGCTGCAATGATTATGATATGGAATATTTCCTTTCTATTCTTACTCTGAAAACAGTAAATTTAAAAGTACGACGTTAAACGTTTATTGCTAGTAGCTACAATGTAGCAATGGAAGTAATCTCCAAGATGCATCTAGCTTTTTAACTTTTGTTTCTTTATTATAAGGCATTGAGTTATACTCCTGTGGAAGTAAAAAATGCAGATGAAAGAACAGAAAAAGACATTAACAGGTAAGGATACTTTGAGATTAAGGTACCTGTGAATAACTTGGCTTTTTTGTATGACACCTTCCTGTTCTTGCTGTTCTTAAACTATAGAAACAAGCAGTTCACAAGAGCTTTTTGTGTCAGGTTTCTGGCAGCTGCCAGTCTCCAAGGACTTGTTCAGGAAGGCACAATGACCTCCTTGTGCATTGCCATGACTGAGGAACAGCACAAGTCGATGATTATAGACTGTAGTGGACCCCAGCCTCAGCTGCATAATGCAGGTGAGATTACAGCTGTTATATCCCCCTTTATCCCTCAGCTGCTGAGAACCCTTGACATTAGAAATAGTTGAGGATATTCAGCAGCTCACAGATTTATGGCCAGAAAGTCTGGATTATGTCTGGAAACTGGAACACCTGTTTACCCGTGAGTTAGCAGAGGAATTTTTTTTTTACCTGTTGTAGTTTACAGACCATGAAACTATGATTTTCACACTTCATGGAAGCTGCAAAATGATTGTCAAAAATCCAACCAGAAAAACAAAAAAGTTGTGAATTCAACAATCAGAAAAAAAAATCATATAATTGCTGTATCTGTGTTTGCTTTTCTACATGTACTGTTTTTCTCAAGTCTTAATTCCTGGCCCAGGTATATTATTATCATTTGACATACAGAGCACTTAAACAACGTGAATGCAGTTATATGTCTATGTTGAGCCCATTTCCTCTTTGCTCATCTCTGTGTTCCTGAACACACAACAGGAAGCAACAGATTTTGTGAGGACTGGATGCATGCTTTTGTAAACGGTGCTGAAGGTGGAAATCCATTTCTCTTCCGGCAGATTTTGGAAAACTTTAAATTGAAGGTAACTGTTTGTATTTGTTAAAGACTTGGAACAGACATTGGGTTATTGAGGGACGAGGTTATTGCTTTTGCACCAAAGTAGAGTTTTAGGTTACTTACAATGTCTGTACATCATTGACTGGTTACCTCTAAAGTTTAGTTTTAGAACTGGCTTACTGTAGTTGACAAGACTAGAATGTAAAGCAGCATGAAAGTTTCTTCAGCAAGTACTCCAATGGCCTTTTCTCCTATTTAAAATAAGTTGTTTTTTTTTTTTTTTTTTTCTCCTTATAATACTGTTAGTTTGAGCTTTGTACACATAGTATTGTATAATTGGGTAATATGCATTGAGTTTTTTAAACTTAAGTGACCCGTCATAATAGGAGAGGTAAATGCTTGGTACTGCAACTCGATAATGTCCACACCTTCTGCATTGTTAGAGTAATAGTGGTAATACCCATCAATGACATTACTCACTAAATTCTTATGTTACTCTTGAGTAACAATGTAGAATTGTTTTGCTTGTACTGCTATTCTTCCTGCACTTTTCTACGTTGTTTTCTTTCCATGTAGAAGGATAAGAAAATTCTCAATAACTGTCTTTCCAGGCTATACAAGACATTAACAACCTGAAGAGGTTTATTCGACAGGCTGAAATGAACCACTACGCCTTGTTCAAGTGTTACATGTTTTTAAAGAACTGTGGCAGTGGAGACATTCTTTTGAAGATTGTTAAAGTAGAACATGCAGAAATGCCGGAAGCCAGAAATGTAGTGACTGTCCTTGAGGAATTCATGAGAGAAACAGCAGTGGCTTAAAATTATCTTAATTATTCGACACTTGTTGGAGGGTATTGTATAAATCATTAATTTCTTCTTTGCAGCTTAGTTTCACTATTGGAGAAATTTTAATTTATATTTAAAAGTATTACCCAACTCAAACCTAAGTTGCAATTTCAGCTACTTATTTTTTTTGAGAAAGTAGCATGAGCTTTTTATTTAATGTGATTTACACATTAAAAAGTGTAAACGTGTTTTAATGTGATTTACACCAGATCTTACAAACTCATGCATAGTTTTCAGTGCTTACTGGATTCTCCAAATGACTTGTTCTTTTTCTGAGGAAGTCATGACATTTGTTTTTACTGTCACTGTAGGAAAAAGAAAAAATTTCCTTAGCTCACAAGCATTTTGGTGTTTTAGATATTTTAAATATATTTGAAATTATCATGTCTAATCATTAAGATCTGGTTAGTTTTAATAGAAAAAGAAGCACAAACATTTGGATAAATCATAACAATGAGTTCATCATTGTCTCTTCAACATGGGTAACAAGTCTGTAGCTAGTTTCTACATTCTATTTTCAAAGCAGCAGTTCGTTCTCCTACTAAATAAGCAACTTGTTAATTGATAGGAAACAGTATTGCCTGAAGACTGAACAGAGTTTTAGGAATCAGTTTGCATGTGCTTCTATTGATGTATACATATTATATATAACGTGCTGGTCTGGCATGTTAAATTCCCAGGCTAGATGATGAATTGAATTCTTCATTAGTTTGCATTTTTTGTGATCGAGATCTTCTTTGTACATTCCTAGTACCCAATTTGCAAAATTGAAAATAATCATGTTTTCTAGTACTGAATAATTAATTCTGAAGATTTTATAGGTGCAATATTAACTTAATAGAAGCTTTGTCAGAAATCGAAGTAAACTAAGTTTCCAAATTAATTATTCAGACTTGAAAACACTTGACTGTATTTCAGCAATGAATTCGTATCCACATCATGAGACATTTAGACAATAGAATACTTGAATATCTGCCTACAGATGGAATCAAAACTGGCAAGGTCTCTGGGTGACCATATAATTAAGAACTATTTCTGCAATCTGATATAAGCAAAAGTGCCTATTGCTTTCCTTTGCAGCAGAGGGTGTTTGAATGCCTAACTTGGAACATTTGAACAACTCTCCCATTCAAGGCCTGAAACACCAACTATAACAGTCTCCCTGATGCAGTTAAGTTTGTTTGTTCTGCCAGTCCTGTATACTGTGATAAGTCAAAAGCTTTCCAGTGACAGTGCTGTGTTGGACCTGTAATAAGGCTTACAATAAAAGGTATTAAAATCCTTAGTAGTGTGTCTACAGTAAATTACAAATGAGTGTTGTCCTTGATGTTTCCTTTTAAAACAGTTCATTCACACAATTAACACAATAACCTGAGTTATCTTATTATTCTGTAACCTGTACTACACTCATTTATATTAGATTTTTATTTTATTTGCTATATCAATGATCACATACTACTTTAAAATCCAATTAATATTTTTCACCTTCACCTATAAAACTTCCCTTACTGTAGTTCAGGCTTCTCCTCTACAAGGTAATGAGTTGATCAGTATCAGTCCCACTGAATTTACACTCTCTTATAAAAAAAAAAAAAGGACAACTGGAAAGCTGCAGTAACAGCTTCTCCTGTTGCAAATTGCTTTTGTGGAATTTTGCTAGTGCGGAAGGTGGCTGGCATGAAAAATAAAACTGCTTTCTGCAGCCTTTGTTTTAACGTCACTTTGCTTTTATCAGCTTTACACTGACTTTGCTATTTTGCTTAATTTTCAAACCTGTAAGATTCATACTGCAGTTTTTAGGATTAGATTTAAAACCCTTGGGAGACGGGGGGGAGAGGAGGGGACAGCAAACCAGACTTATGTTAAGAATGCAAGTTTACCTTTAGCTGACAGACTTCTCACAAGTTGAAAGATCGGGGTCTGGTTTCTTCTTTTTTTGTTTCTGTCTCTCCCTCCCTCCCTCTGAGAAGTAGCACATAAACCAATTAGTATTTCTCTTTCCAACACTTAAGAGCAGTGCTTACTATACAGCATATGATTAGAGTTATGGGAATAAAATAATGAGTTGTATGAGTTTGTATGATCAAGGGTAAGTCTCAAGGCTGCCAACTTTTGGCTCCTTTCCTGCAACAGATTTTCTGGAATTGGTAATATTTCTGTCCTTCAGTTTGCCTTTCTAAAATTATTTTAACCAGCTAGAAAAATACATAGCGTTAACAGACACCAGTTCCTGTACTAACTAACAGACACAAATAGATAAAATCTACCTTACTTACCCTTTCGCAGAAATTCCTCAACTAGTGAATAAAAAACTTTAAGTGCCTCAAAGCTCAATTAAACGCAGAAAACTACTACCAAGAGTTGAGTCCTGCATATAGCAGCAGTAGTCTTAGGAGTAACAAATCTGGCAGGGACTGCTGCTAGTTACATTTTCATTTCTTCAACTTTAACACAATAGTTCCCAACAAAAACACAAAACATTTTTCAAAATAAGCCTTCCCCTTTTATTTAATAACTAAATCATTCAGAGATTTGCTGCAGAACCTCCTGGATACATTGTTTTCACTATGGGATCAAGAGATGAGAATATATTGGCTCTGAGATTTTAAGTCTAATGTTAAAAGACAACAACCTTTCACCCCCTAGCTCCCCAATTTTTTTTAAAACAGTCTAACGTATTTGGTCTTCAACTTCCCCTCAGTTTTGAGGTCACTACTGCTTTAAAGCTTCAGTTGTTAAATAGTGGGACAAGACCTGAATTTTTAATACCAGTCAGAAGCCATTTCTGTGTCCTTGTTATACCTCATGGAGAAATAAAGCAGCAGTTCAGTACCGTTTTATCAGACTGTAGACAAACTTAAAAATTGTCTCTGAAAGTTTTTTCTTGGTTGATTTTTGGCACGTGATGTAAACCAGCTCTATTTGATTAAAAAAGAAACAAAACCAAAAAATCCACCAACAAAAAATTTAATGGATTCTGCACTCAAATAATATTGTTACAACAAAAATATACAGAACATACACAATACAAAAATATTTGGAAACATATCATAGCGTGTTACCTTGCAAATATAATTGTTTTACTTGACCTTAACAGGCAAGTAACATTTGTTCAGTATTTTAAGGCAGAAAATTACATTGTTTAGTGCTTTGTGTTTAACATTTGGATGTGTTGTTAAGATTAGTAGTGTAAGCAAAAGAAAAGCTGCACAAGTCTAGCTTTATTTGCAAACTAATCAGACACTCTGGGGGAGTCAGGAGACAGCCAGTGACTAACGTATCTATTAAGCTCACTGGAAATTAATTTTTTTTTTTGCTACTTAAATGAGGCCTGCAGAATATTTTGTGCTCTGTATCATAAAGTACCCTGAAACATAAGTTTTCTGGCATT
This sequence comes from Aythya marila, assembly GCF_965140915.1. Taxonomy (NCBI): domain Eukaryota; kingdom Metazoa; phylum Chordata; class Aves; order Anseriformes; family Anatidae; genus Aythya; species Aythya marila. The sequence goes on along the minus strand of NC_139059.1, from coordinate 6,450,785 downwards.
TCAAAAATACCTCATTAGAAAACTTTTCCCAATTAAAAGCTATTAATAGTGACATTACAAATACATTTACCTTTAAACAAGCTTTGTTTCTGTCTTACATGTGATTCTTTCTTTATACAGCTGCACTGTTTTCATTTACAACCAGCTCTCAGCTTCAGTGATCACAGAAGGAATTTTTGAGCCACGTTACAGAACACTGTGAAGCAGCCACTACTATAAAAGAAACACAACAGCAGTGATATTGAAAAAAGAGGCTAAAATCCCAGAAGTGCTTTTGTTCTCTGGATCCTAGTTTGCCTCCAGAGGTTGCTGGTGTTGAACTGCATTCATATTTTCCAGTTTCACTTCAGGTAAAGCCAGTGGATGGGGTTTCCAAAGCAACTGGGCTGAGCTTGAATCCATATAAATGGATAAACCAAGTTCTTTACTCACTGAAGTATGTGTGAAAATCCTACCCACGATCCTGCGAGACTAAATATTGGCACAAAACAGCAGCTGTCTTGTAAGGTCAGCAGATAGCTGTTATTTTTGTCTCAGCTCTAAATGTGTCAGATTCTATTCTTTATAACTAATTCAAATTGAAACTATCTAATCAATTTAAAGCATAAGGGCATTAAAATCCTCAGAAGGAGCAAGGTCTTGGGACACAGAATCCCTAAGCTTTATTTCTACTACAGCAACCTCAGAGAATTAAAATTTCTCTGGCCTCCCCCTTCTCCATTGATAAAATACTTCCTCCTGCTAAAAGAGCAAGTACTGAAGAAACACAATATGCCACATAAGTGCTAATCTTCCCCACTAACTAATGGGGATAAAAATGACGTGAAATGTTGGCTTAAAAACTCAAAAGTGAATTCATCACTTCTACTACTCTACACCTCAGGCAGAGATTGTTTCTGGTAAGCTCCTCTCCCATCACTCCATTTGAACCCGCCCCATCTCCTTATAGAATTACTGATGTGTGCAAAATTAATCTCTACCTGCATCCAAATATTTAGGAATAAAAGTGCCATTTGCAAGTCCCACGGACGTTGCTCTACCAGTTTCTCTGCCACCCTCTTTCCCATAGCTGTCTGAGCTACTTCTCAGGTCTCGTCTTGGATGAGAGATCAGTAAAAGGCTTTGAGTTGGACCCCGTCTGTGCTGTCTCCCTGCGGCCGGCAGGTGTCCCTGAAGGAGCTGTACAACCAGCACCCCAGGCTGCGCTACTGCTCCCTGCACCCATCCTCTCTGGACCAGTGCTGCAATATACTTACTAAGTGGGAAGTCCAGCACAGAAACGGCTTTTTTTCCATGTGCTGTGTCCTCATTCAAGGACACAGGCATAAAATAGCTTCCTCTAACGCGCGCTGTCTCAAATCTGTGCATTGGTAACAGTCCTTGTCTTTCTCTCTGGCACTTCATATCCACACAAAAGATTCATATTTTATCCAATTCATGTAAAATCCTGTCAGCATCTGAAATAAGACCAAAACAATCACCAAAAGCAGTCCCTCAGTGGATGGTTCCTTCAGGAACACATTGCTGACTGTGATAAGTTGGAACCACAAATGAGCAGGATGGAGAATATTAAAGCTCTGACATAAGCCAGCAGCATCAAGGACATCTGGAGGTAAAAGAAAAGCCTGTTTGCTGTTAGCTCTCTGGCGCTGCAGCACTGTGGCACTCCTGGGTGCATTAGAAAACAATGTAACTGGGTTTCCTGATACTCTGTAAAAATATAACAAATTTTCACAATATCAGTTTAGTGATATAAACAATTATAAAAACTTAAGCACTTCGTCTGCTAACAATCTATCAGCTTATGGAGTCAGGAGCAGTATTACAGGCTCTGCATATGACCTGCTCTATATAAGGGGAGACATTTCAGCTCTGATGAACAGGAATGTGAGAGGGTTTCATTTCTTCAGAATAAGTCTAGTGCTGTTCTGAAGTCTGACCTTTCTGATCCCAAGGGTTGCTTGTAGATTTCCTCAGACAGGGCATGGGACGACAGGAATGAAAGTTGCAAAGATGAACAATAGTTTAAGAGAAAAAGTCAAAAGCTCAAAGTGAGGGTTTTGTAATTTTCTTGTAAATTAGTTCATGTAAACTATGTTTACTTACAGATGAAGGAAGAAAGAAGGGCACCTGTACTACCTATGCAGCTCCCTCATTCTCCTGAGCAAAGGCAAAGATATATTGGCCAGGGTGAGGCTGATGAAGAAAGTGGCAGCCCTCAAATCTGTAGCTTGCTGCTTCACCACAGAGCACATCACTGGCAGGCACAGAAAGTTTTCCTGGGAAGAAACTGATGGGTATTAAGTAGCTTTTGGCTAAGAAACCAAAAATTAAAGTTAATTGGTGCATACTGTACTCTGACAAATTATAGACAAAATAATCTGGGATTTATTAACATTTTCTACCTAGAATTTCAAAGGTTTAAGAGAACTTGCAGGGAAACTCTCACTTCCTGCTCAGCTTTGTTTTAAAGGCATCTGCAATCAGAAAGGTTTCATAACAGGTGAGGAAAGGAATATCCTCCTTATGCATTAGCCATGCTTTCCTCAGTATTCTAGTCCCCCTCCTTCCTGTTTCCCTATGTCTCCACCAGTATGAAACTCGCTGGCAAGCTCCTGATCTGAAGCAACACATGTAAACTCTTATGACTACTCTGAGCTGGACCCAAACTGCAGAGATAAAAATAGAATAGGGATCAGTCCTCTTCTTTGAAATGAATGGAGTTCTGACCTTTGTACCTTGATCTGAGGGCCCATGAACAACATGCCAGCCATGCAGAACAACAAAGGTGCAGTTGCCCTCAGAGACTCCATTTCTGTGCACAAAGATGGCAAAACTTGTTCCTTTTGCAGACAAGACTCATTCCAGGTTGTAGAAACACTTTCCTTCTCCCCTTTCTCTTTCACTGAGGCAACAGGATTTTTACTAGCAGATACTGTGGGAGAACTTCAGCCTTCCAGAGAGATTTTTCCTATAAAGGCAAATAAGTGGACAGCTGATGAATTCTCAAGAATTTCCCCTCTAGAAAGCCAAGCTCCCACTAGTTTGTTGTATCATCTGGCAGCACCATTTACACAGATGAGAGAATAATGCCCATGATACAGAAACCCTTTGCTACAGAGAAAACCTAACTGCTACACTGCCCATGAGATGTGCTATGGAAGGCTCTGGTGGCTGGGCACCAACATGCAAACAGAAAAAGGAAAAAAAAGGAGCTAGTCTAGGCCAAACTGGGTGGGCGTAGGGGGGGAGAAAAGGAAGGCATCCATATTTCTCAGCTGTGGTTTGGCAGCTCTCTAAAGTGAGAAGCATAACAACACCTTACAGAGGCATGCACCATACTGCCATTCCAGTCTGGCCCCCAGGTCCATGCAGGCAGCATGCATCATGCTGCTGTATGGGCTGTGCTGCAGACCAGATTCCTAAAACCTGGGCATGACCTATGCTAAGCAAAAAGGCATCACTACAGCTGACTGCTGCTTGGAGCCCCTGATCTTCCATTGCCTCAGAAATACTTGCCTTCCTCAAAACATAGCAGTCAATTTAAAATCAGCTTTATCATTTTCACAATGATCACTGTAACAAGCTTTCCACTTCAGGTTGAAAACGGCGGTATAAAACCTCATTTGACTCCACTGACTTGAGTGGACAAACCTGGCACCAATCAGACTGCGTGGCACTAAAGCCCAGACAGCTCCCACCCTGTGCTGCTGTGGGTGATCCAGGTCCCACTTACACAGCAAGAGCCTGCTGGAAGAGTGTTACAGGCCACGTGTTGTTACAACAATATGTCTAGAAACAAAGTGAGAAGAAAGCAGCACCTGATTGTCAACCAATAAAACCACAAATAAACATTTGCCCTTCTTTTCTCCATCCCCCAGTAAGAAACCCCAGTCACACCCTTTAGCTACAACAGGCTGGGGGGAGGAAATAAAAATCAAACAAAATATGCACAGTAAAAGTCACCTCTGGGTGAGTGTCCATATTACTCTAAAGAGTTCCCAAGGTTTATAGTGCAATTGCGTATGACCTGTAGTTGAAGACCAGTCTCCACCGCTTTGGGTGGTCAAGATTTGCTGACCCCTTTCAAAGGTGAGTAAGACAGGTTTCACCAGAGGCTTAATTTTCATTAAGGAATCATTCAAGTAATTAGACAGTGGCACTGGTATGGCTGAACAGTCAGACGTATCCGTAGAAACCAAATCCAATCTGCCTTGTGAGTACCGTGCAAATCTCTAGTTAGTAATTGACTGCTCTTTTTCCCTTCTAGTGTTCAGTAACTTTGAGGAGATTCATTCAACAACTGGCTGCAATTCCAACACTGACTTGGAAAATGCAAATATCCCATACAAAATATTGATGTGTGCTAACAAACCAAGTGATAAATGCCCAGTTTCAAGCTGCCCAGTGGGAGCCCCGGCAGTGAAGAAACTGCAGGGTCCAGACCAGGCAGCACAGTGCCTGCTAGATTTATGAACAAACAGATCAATCCATTCACTCGTGAGATCTTTAAGTGTCTCCTTCAGCACACACTTGTGTTCAAAATAATCATCCTCCCCTAAGCTAAATAGAAAAATAGATCCTCCATCTTGGCTCATATAACTTAGCTGGCAGATGACTTCTGCTCTCCAGAGGTTTCTGTCCCATGCATTCAAGGAGGGGGAGGTAGTTTCAGATCCAACAGGCTGTAGGCAAAAATGTTCCAGAAGATGGCAAACAACACAAAAATGAGATAAATAGAAAGGAAGATCCACCATAAAGTCTGATCTTGAAGTCTCTGCTCATAGTTCCTCAAGATGACAACTCCAAGGGTGATTCCAACCATCACCCCTCCCAGGTGAGCCATGAAGCTGGGGTGTGGGCATGGAGGGTAAGCAGAGGGGTGGAATCGCAGCCACACAGCTCTTCCAAATTCAAAACTCACTGGAACAAAAAAAGGAAGAACAAATTAATTGTACAAGTCTATTCCTTCTCAAGTCCATCTTGCAGGCAACGCTACAGCCCTGAAGAGACAGAATAAAAGAGAAACCGCCTGGTATAGTGAGCACAGGGGAGCTGGGAAGCCACAGTTGTGTAAGGCACACTGAGATGAGGTCTCCCCAGTGGATGGGTAAGTGGTCTGGCCTTGTGGAAGAGCAGACAGGTGAAGGAATATTCCCATTCCAAAATTTATATCAAAACCATAAAAAAAGGCCTTCCCCCGAGTTAGACTTTGAAGACAATTGTCTGTGATGAACAGAAGCTTAGTTTCCCTTATCATGCCACCCGAGGGATTGGATACGTCTGGAATATAATTCATTAATATGCGTATAATGTGGTTGCCATCCCAGATAGAAAGTGCTCTAGGATGCCTATACATGAGCATTATGAAAGCACTGCTTGTTTGTGAATTCAAAGGCGAGATGCTTAAGTCCCAGATCTTCACAAATGCCACAAGCTACAGATGCTGGCTAACAACAAATCCTCATTTACAAATGCTTGTGTTGAAAGCCAAAATCTGCATTTGAGAGTGATGTGGTTTCTGCTGCCAGAAGGTCCAGCTGCAAGTTCCTACCAAAACTGCTGCAAAGCCAAAACACCCTGAATCAGCACAAACCCTTATGACAAGGACAAACAAGACAGGATTGCATGTGTGCCAAGTATTGCATGATACTTACTACAGATCAAGGCAACAGCCATGCGCAGCAGTTTGAATTGGCACTTCATTCCTGACCAGTTCTGGAGAGGAGACAAGGAAAACAAAGTGATGCTGCATGCAAACCTGGAGGGATTTTACATTTGGTTCTGTACTGGAGGAGCATCAAGGGCAAATATCCCTTGGAACACACCCCTTTCATTGCCTTAACCACCTAGCTGTGAATTTTCCACTCACCACACCACATATAGATCTGTCAATCCCAGAGGACATAGCCATAAAGAACATATTATAGACTTGTCCACGTTATAGAAAATCCATTACTTCTTTGCCTGGCAGTCTTACTGACTTCACTTGCCTGAGACTCAGCTGGCCCACCTCTGTCCCTTACACCAGCCTGGCCCTTTGCTGGCCTTGCCATTCTCCAGAGGTTGGGAAGAGCTCCCACGGAAGACCACGGACAAAAGAAACAACAAAAGCAAAGAAACAACAGATAATGGAGAAAGATAGGTGCTACTGTAGGAATTGCTAAATAGATTCAGAGGAGTCCCATGAGTAGTGAACTGACAGGCCGTTTTACATTGTAAGAAGTCTGGGGAGGTAACTGGTGAAGACCCTCCACACACACCTGGCAGAGCTTTGTTCCTCTAAAGCAACAGCTCCTCTATCCCCCTCTGACCCTGTGAATCTCAGGGTGAAGAACCCGTGTCTGCATTACCACCCTATGAGAGAGAACAAACACCCTCCTGGTTCTCTTTGACACAAGACACTGAAAAAAAACAGTGTGACAGGAAGAAATGCTGTAATATAGGAGCATGCTCTCTCCTCTGCTACTTAGCTCTGTCAGACACTCAAGTGCCCTAGTTTGGCAACAGCCCCCAGCTCATTCATGCTTTGAAAAGCTTAAAGACAGCACAGGAGACCTATTCTGCTCAGGAAGCTGCTCACTCCCCCTACTCCCAGATGCCACAAAGGCTGCCTGGAGCAGCACCATTGCGGGTTGCAGCCCAAGCCTACTGATTTCACAGAATACTAGCATTAAAAACAAGGTTTCTTTTAGGCTTGACACAAGTACCACCACGCACATGCACGTTTAGGGGCTGCACAGGCAGACGTGCCTGGCTCTGCTACCGCCTTTCTGAGGACCTTGGATATGCCACTGTTTCCAGGTCTAAGAGGAACGACAATGCTGATATTCACTGACCTTTGTAAAGTACTTCACAAGGTGAAAGAGACAAAAGATAGCATCACTACTATGCCCAGGGTTCAGTTTCAGTCTCAGTCTGGGTTTTACAAAAGCGGATAAGGAATATTCTGCACATAAAGCCAGCAAACACTACATTTCTTTAGGTGCTCCCTAACACAACATGATGCTCTGCAGACAGAAACAGCTCTGCAACTTTTGCAGATCCAGTCAGCTCCTTCTCTTTCAATCCCTTTCAAGAAGAGCTAATAGACTGAAGTACAATAATAAATCTTGGATTACACCAGGATCTTTGGCTTCTCCCGACAAGCTGCTAGCCATCAGTGCACAAAGCCACCAACTACAGTGTCACATTTCCATTCCAGCACCAGGCCACTGGGACAAGACAACTGGGCAAGCTCTGAATGACAAACAACGGGGTCGGGCCCTGTTTCCGGTCCCTTGGGACACCTATCTGGCTGGATTCACTCACTTTAAATGGGGTTAGACAGTCATTCTGGTACTCACCATGACTATATTGGCCAAGTGAGCTGAGACAAGTGCATACACGCCTCCGGAGGAGCCCACCACAGGTGCTGTCATATCAGCTACTGACACTGCCAGGGATCCTGGGAGGAAGAACAAGGATTGTTAAAATTGCCAGCCACCGTTTCCTACCCTACAGCCCTACTAACCTGCCATTTCTGTGTTAAATGCTGCAGGTCAGCAATACAGGGATAAAGAAAAAGGAGAGGGGAAAATAAGAATCAGTCTATTTCTTTCCACCTCCTTTAAAAGCATCCAAGCTAAAAGCATCCAGAACAAAGCAGCAACGTATCTTCAACACTGTGCTGCAGAAGGTACTTACACCCTGATCAAAGCAACAAGGAAGCAGAAGACAGACAAGTGTCTTTGTCTTTTCCCTCTTTCGAGAATAAAATAGAAGTAGCTCCCATGCTGGAAAGATTTGCACAGTGAAAAGGAACTGGGGACTGGTAACTTAAACTAAAGACTCTGATCAAAGCACAGTCTGTTACTTATAAAACTGCAGAGTAAAACTACCTAAAAATAACCTGGATGGAGGCAGTAAACACAAGATGGAAAAATGACAGGTCAATCACATAAAGGCACCACTGATAACAATACACTCAAACATAGACACTGCTTCTCTTTATTGCAATTAGAGGCCTGGACCTGCTCAAAGCTCCTTTCTTTGCAAACTTTAAGAGTAACTGAAGAGAGACAAAGGCAGACTTGGTGTCACAAGGCAGGGTTAATGAAGGTGTTTATGATGAGTAGGGAAGGGGAAAAATGAAACAACAAATCTTGAGAGAGTCATCAGCAGTACAGAATCTTCTAACAGACTTCTTCGCTAATTGCTCAGGCGAGTCTGGGTCAAGACAGAGCCAAGGTTCCACCAGCCAACTCAGCTCACAGCTCCCTTCTTCACCCTGTGGCCCTGAGACTTTTCATCTCTTAAGCACTGCCATTAAGGAAAAAGTTAATTAGAAGTTAAGAAAGGATTAATGACAACTTGCAGTTAAATGCTTGGACACAGCACTGAGCACACACTTCTCACTCTGCCTTTCCACATGTCCTTTTAGCAAAGCCAGACAATGAGAAAAAAACATAAAAGTAGGGAGTGGCCACTGCAGCATGTCTGCATTTGACTTTTTATTCCTGGTTGTTTCGGAGGTGCTTTATTTTTAAATTGCCAGATCCTCAGCATACGTATGCTTTTTCTTCCATCTCCTGGCATACATCAAAGAATAAGGCATGTTTAATAACCGGCTAACAACTCAAATAGGTAAAGGCATCGTGGGATGCTTTTCTGTCTGAGAGTGTTTGATCACCTTTATAGTTCCATCCTGCACTAAAGGACAGAAGTTTTCCCTTTCCTTTTGGCACTTTTATTTACTTGTCATGCAATTTACAGGTTACAAGATATGAAAGGCAAGTCTATGAGGATGTGGCAGCCTGAGAAAAAAAAGGTGAGATCATTCATGTAGCAGAAACACACCAATAATGCTGGCTGGGCTAGTGAGCCTCACTCAGGCTCTGGGTACAGCCTGCACTGCCCTGAGTGTTCAGCCCAGCCCAATGCCCACTGAAGCCTGTCTCTGGCCCTGCAGACCCTGCCAGCAAGCCCACGGCCACAGGAATCCGAGAGGCAGCTGGCAACTCACAGTGCTCACCTGCTCTCAGTCACAGCACATTCAGTGTTTACTTGCTTTGCTTACCTGGCACAGATGTGCAATGTGTATGTACACAAGTGAAGCCCCATGACTTGTCAGACTATCTAAGTAGAAGAGTTTGTGCCTGCAAAGTTGCAGGCTGGGGACCACTTTAATGCTTATTAAAATAATAGGCAAGGGACTCTGGAGCTGGTCTGCTAACTGCTTTCTCTCCGTTAATGAGCATGGTGTTTGTACCATGCCTAGTCTGGTGTCCTAGCCCAATTATTCTTTTCACGGTCTCCCTTCTGGAATGCAGGATTTATTAGCACTCAATGCAGCCTATTTTACAATAGCTTTATCTGCTCATTATGAAAAAAATAAAGTTATGAGGCTGGAAAGAAAATCACCATAAATCTTGAGCTAAGGCAGTCAATCCTTGTCTGAGTTCCACTGCAAAGCCCTTGGTTGTTCTTACCCTCTACTTTTTTAATTAGATGTTGATCTATTGTCAGCTAACTTTCATCACCTCCAAACTGCTGGAAATGCCAAACATAAATAAAAGCAATACAAAACAAACTAAAAATCAATCAAAACCTATGGCTTCATGATAAAATGAGTTTCCAGATTCCTGTGAGCTGCTCACAAGTTACAACCAAATGCTTCTTGCTTACTCAGGCTTTAGCTGTAGGAACCAGACAGCATAGGACAAATGGAGAAAGAACTGGCACAGGACCTAGGGGTGAGAAGGAGGAGGGGGAAGATTCTTCATGCAGGCATCTGATGACGCTTTCCTTTTAGGCCTCTATGGGACATGAGGAAAGGTACACTATGACAGCATGACTACCCCATTCAGGAAGACCAGCTACAGCAAGGCTATTTTTTTTTTTTGGGGGGGGGGGGGGGGGGGGAGGGGGATTGTTGTTTTTAAAGCAGGTCTCCTAAACACTATGCCTATGGATAGTTAGAAACAGATGTCAGGTTGTAGCATATTTCCCACTTCCAGCCTCCAAAAGAATTTCAAAACAGAGAAAAATCAGTGACTGCTCTTCTCCTATACCCAAATGTCACAAAACATTTCTTCTATGTTAATTCATCACAGATCACTTTCAGGTGCCTCTCCATCTAGGGCACCTAGAGGTGTAACCTACCTGCTACAACTCCAGCGACATACACAAAGCTGATCCTTGCAGCTCCATGCACCATTTCCAGGGGAACCCCAACCAGGAGCTGAAGGACAACATTGAGTCCAAGGTGTTCTATCCTGCAGCAAGGAGAGAAAGGGAAAAAAAAAATGTCCTCTTTTCTAACTCTTCATCTCCCTTCTCTAACCTTGTGACAGACATATCTCAAAAGGAGATCAAATAGCATCTGCTTCATGAGAGTAAATTTTAACACTGGGAAAAAACAATGGTTCCTGGAACAATCAGACCGAGAGTTGTGATGTTCCTTCTTTCTTTCCTGCTCATCATCTTTTTATATCCTCCCAGGGCTTTTCAGCCAAAGACCTCACAGCACATTCAGTTCTTAGTGAGACATGTTACTTGTTTTTCTTTTTTCATTTTTATTTTTTAAATAGAGGATTTGAAAAAATGTAAAGAAGTTAAATGACTTGTCCCCAAAATGCAGCAAGATTGCAGTAGAGCCACGAAAAACAGCTAGAAACTGGACTCCTCGTTTTCTCTCCTAATGATATAGCTTTTCCCTGCACATATGTTGACATCATGGGGAGCAGATACTGAATCAAAAGCAAGGTAAGCCTGGCAGTCCCAAAACAATGACAGTTTCTTTCTGGCACACATTTTTGTTTTTATAATTGCAGAAATAATTGCAGAAATACTGTTTGTGCTATCTGCCCCCCAACCTTTTCTGCTGAGCCAACCTCCAAGTGATCATGGCCAAAGCGGGAAGCAGAGGGTATTTCATGTCTGGCTGATGTTAGCCACCCAGCGGGATGCCAGGCGTATCCAGTGAAGCTGCCTATTCTCTTCCCCTGTTCCCATCATACTCAGTAAAACTCCTGTTAAACACAATGGAAAGAGTAGGGCTAAGACTCGTAGCAAACCCTGCTGCACACATCAGCAAATGTGGAATCACTTGCAGCCTAAAGGGAGAGAGTGTGACAGCTAGGACGTTCGTATTAGGTAAAGACCAGCTGCAGCAGGTTTCTGCTATGACAAATCAACATGTTCAAAGCAAATTCTTTGGTGTTCTAATCAATAATACTTAACAAAACTGTCTTGCTACTTTTCAAAGCTTCATACAAATATTTTCCCATGGCTTTAACACCTGCAGGGTCTTCCAGTGATGTAACAACAGCAACAGGCATCTGAACAGGCTCCCTCTTCAATACTCAGCTAGCATCTGAGATTTATCCTGTGCTCACAGGGCTGTGACCCTTGCTAAATGGCCACATCATGCTGGAGCCGGGAGTATACTCTTTTCTGTATTAAAAGTACCCGACTGCTTTCACTGAAAAGTGGGCTGAAAGGACCCAATGGCACCCTTAGTGAAGAAGACCGGTGTCTTTTGGGGGAAGAAGTGCAAAGTATCTAATGTAAATCTATGTTGTATTTTATACAAGAAATTAATTGCTCCCCTAGAAATAATTGGCTTAAGTTGCATGTATTTTCACTGTGTTAGTCTTTCTTCATGTTACCATAGCAATTTCCCATATACATCATAAAGTGCTGATGGCAAGATAGATGCACTAAGGATACAATCATCTCATACAGGAGGATTTAAAGGAGGACCAGAAAAGGCTGCTAGAAATGATGCTTCAGGAAACAGACCTTTCTGGGTATCTTAATGGGTTTGTTACCACAATGTTTCTCTAAGAGTAGGTTTATCTCCTGCATGAGACACTCAGCACCACAGTTTGCCATTGTAGCAGATTACAGAACGTAACTGAGTATGTTTATCATCTTGCTCAAAGCTTTTGAGGCCATGGGGGCATGGGTATATTCTGGCACCCATTCTCATCCTGCATGTACACAGAACTTGGGAATTAAATTAGGAACAACCAGCAAAGGTCACACAGAGATCACAGAATACAGTCAAACCATCCAAGTGCCCTTTTACCGTGGGGAGGAAAGAAGCTTCAGCTGGCAGTTAACATCACGAGGCAGCGCTTGACATTTTCACACAAAGCACTGGGGCTTGTTTCTCAAAGGCAGCTTTTGTAAGGGCTCGGCAAAGTTTATCCTAGACTCTAAAGTGACCGCTCTGATTCACAGCTGTTCTTAAAAGACTTTCCAGGAGTGATCCCATTCACTCCCTCTCCCCATCATGCTAAGAGCATTGAAGGCTCCACAGTCAATAAGCACCCATAAAATATAATTAGCCTTTGCCGGTGCTGAACGCGTCATTCTTGAAATGACAATTCCATTGATTTATTAAAGACTTTCTTCTTCCCTGAGACCAAACAAATGGGACTGAGCATCAATGCAAGTCATTAGTTATGGCAGTGTTACAAATGTGTGGGCCCCCGATAATCAACATCTGCTTTCCATGAAAGCAGAAGGGCAGAATTTACAACTTTGCCTGGCTTTTCAGCCCTTGACAAAGCTCTCTCCATCAGGACCATCACACAGTCCATGCATTTTTGGAATCTTTCTAGAGGCACAGCCACCCAAGCCTTAGCAACTGCTGCCTTCTTGGGCACCTTCTGACTGTCACTAGTTCTTCAAAAAAGCAGACCAACTGCACTAAATTAAGCAGCAGTCCACATTACCATCTTAAAGTCTCAGCTGGGAACAGAACAGCAATAAATCCCATGACACTGTGTTAGCCTCTCATTTGAAAACAAGAGGAGAATGATGGGCTTCCACTACAAACATTATTACCCTTCTAAGATTTATCTGTCCTCCTGATATGAAAGGAGCTTAAACATATGAGTTAGCAATAAGTGAACATTTAGCTTAACTCTAGCTACTGCAAATAAGTCATGGGGTTTATTGTTCCAGCAGGACTTTCCATTGTTTTGAGGGCTATGTAGCTAAAGAATTTGGAATTCGTCACAAAAACAATGAGTCTTCTGCGCACCACCTTCACCATTGTTCATCACAAAGCTGGCCACAGATGTGAAATAAACCTGTTATTTTTTAGACAATAAATGTGGAGAATGCCAGAGTACTGCCTGCTACAGATAAGGGTGACCTTACGCTGGTTAGGAAAGGAAGCCCAAGTGACACAGGAAGACATTTAAGAGCTGAAAAATTGTCATTGTGCAGGTGCTTCTCTTCAAAGGAATTCCAGAGCAATCTGTGGTTACAGAAGTGATACAGTAGAACAAAAACAAAACCAGAAGAAAAAACTCAGATACAAATTAGTTTGCATTAGTTAAAATTAAGCAGTCCTTCTTTTTGCAAGCCCAGTTTCCCCAACATTCTCAGCGATGGATCTTTCTAATTCTCATTACACAACCAGCCTCACATCTAAGCCCAATAGCCTCCACTTGTAGATTGACACCACTATACACAGGACTTTTTCTGAGGGATTTAGCATGCAGAGTACAGATGTCACCACATTTAAAAGTTTCCTCCAGATTTTTTTTCTACTCTCCCCTTGGGTCAAGTCCATTCTGTCCCAGCTATGATTTTTATTTAGAGATCTGTGGCACATCTTGCACTCAAGGCCAATTACACACTGAGGCTGTTATTCCATGGCCGAGAAGAGACATCAGCTTCCCAGTGGAAAAAGGAAAAGATCCTCTTGATCTTTCTGGCCTTTTAAAGGAGAACACTGACTGATGGGAATATAAGCTTTCTGTTTAAGAATAAAGGATCTTTATCCAGTTTCAGACTATAAACCACTGCTAAAAATCTTGTTGCTCTGATTCTTCACTGACAGAATTAAAGAAAATTGCAATTATCTGCCAGGAATGTGTGAAGATAATGATCTGAGAAAGCTCACAGAGGGGGTAGAGTGTTTCGTACAGAGATGAACTTTCCTGTGACACTCACTCATCACCATGGCATCACAAACATCACATAATTAAGTCTCTTTGAATCTTGGGAGGACTAGCACAGTCCAGAAACACAGAATTAGAATCGCCATGCCTTGGATTCTCTTCACAAGTCTGCTACATACCTCCCATGGAATGAAGGACAATTCGTTTTACTCTGCATCTTATTTTTTGCATTAGGTGAACCATTCTCTGCCCATCTGGTCATTTGAGACTGTCAGCTCTTCGGGAACACTGGTGTTTGTACAGTGTGTACAAAACAGGAGGTCAGTCTTGACTCAGGCTTCTAAGCATTACCTCAGTCCCTACAGAAGGGACAACATCACTAAGTGGTGATATAATATAGGCACAGGGAGTTTAATTGACTTTTCCAACCTCAACTAGGAAGTCTAGCAAAAATACAACATGTAGTTCTTAAATACCAGTTCAGCATCTTTGCAGACTCTTTATACCAGTTGTACTCCTCCTCTAGAGGGACACTGCACTTCAGTCTGGTGAGTTTTAGGGAGAAGAGCAGCATCTCTTAAGATCTTTACGTTGCCTCCTAACTTCAGACAGCTGTGAAGGTTTGCTTCTCATTGCCCAACACTCAGCTACAGATTATATGACAAATTTAGAATTATTGTGTTTGGGGCTTTTAAAAATTGATTTATGAGCTGATTCAGTTGCTTCCTCCTCCTGCCTCTCCCTAGGGAACCTGAGCTGTGGGGAATCTCTCCAGTTTGCAAGTACTCACCCTGCATGCATGAATATGTAGGTTAGGTACCTCCAAGCCTGAGCACGGAGCTGAGGATGGTAAAGTAGTGCGTTCTTCAGGTATAAGGGATGGGTGACTTGCAGCACAAATCTGTCTAATACCACTCCGTTGTAAAGGAAAAAGGCAACCTAGAAGAGCAGGGAGATTCCTTGGTTAGCAAATGTCTTACCTAACTGAAAAACACTTTGCAACTCAAAATCATGAATGGGAAGCCAACTGTAAAACAATTTTTCTCCCATGTGACAGCCATTCACTGTGAAAGTTCCCTATTATGTGGAACGTGCAACACATTGGCATAACCTTGTATGTATGTGGCTTTCTGGAACAAGCCAGCCACTGAGTCAGAGAACTCAGCACCCTACTGATCAGTGCCACAGGATATCCTTCTCCTTGCTTATTCCAGTGCATCACTTAGCAATTGTACAAAGGCCTTATTGGAGAAAGAAATAAGGTGAAGATATTTAATCTAGTTTCCATTCCTTCCTTTTTCTCTCTATTCAAAGAACATATGAATTTCATTTCTATTTCCATTATTTGAATTACCCCTAAAACTACTCTGGTTTTTGCTCTTCAAAAAAACTTTGCTTTGGTTTCCCAGATTCCGTGGTTTCATACACAAATTGCTTCAATGACTAATCACCACACACAGAGATAGATAGGACCACAGTCTCCACTTATACACACCCACACAGGCAAGCCAAGATGTTCATATCAGCTTCACATTCATCCTTGTCTGGGTCCAAACTAGTCCCACGCTAGTCTTTGGTCATGTCCCAGCAAAAGCCCGGGCAGCATGGGGTGAGTTTCCAGAGACAGGGCATTAAGGTACTTGCCTCTACAATAGTGATGGTAATCATGAACCAGGGTGGAGGGCAGCAGGTATAGCTGTCATAGTACCACTTGCGGTCTATCTCTCGTGGCAGGGTCTCATATGCAACGTGCCGGATCAGCCTCTGTGATAGGCTCAGCCCTGTTTCCTCCAGCAGTGCCTTACTGCACAGCCTCCTGTTCCCCTGAAGGATGGCTTGGCGGAAACTATTCGACCTTTTGTTGCTCATCTGGGTAAAAAGAAAAGGAGGAAACCGTGAGGACAAAGCAAGGCCAGGCAGGGCCTGACAGTTGTCAGGGGAAATTAGTACCAATTTGGCAGCGCCAGACCCATGCAGTCAGGAGAACCACCACCAGGCTGGAGCTGTAGGAACCAAGTCTCAGCCTGATCACAAGGTCACCTGCATGGGGTGCAAGAAAAAACAGCACCAGGATTTTCTATTATGATGCCAATATATGAGGTCAGGGCAGAACACCGGCAAGGTAGAGCAGAGGCTGTACCCAGCTGAACTCTCTGGCCCATTTGCCAGCCTCCATCCACGGATGCACTGTGTCCTCCTTCCCTTCACCTTCCCTGCTCTATTGCACTTCCCTGCACCTGCCATCTCTAGGGGCAGGGAATTTCTTGAATGCAGAAGCAGGTACATTCACAGCAGCTAACCCTTATGTTCTGATCCTTGTTGGCAGGATTTAGCTCTGGGAAAGGAAAATGACTCCCTTGTGTAAAACAAAAACAATGACAAGCAATACCAACAAAACACAGACTAAACTGGTATACAGGCTGTCTAGCTGCTGTAAACTTGCGAAAGGAGAGGATTTAATTATTTATTTTTTTTTATTTTTTTTTAAGTTATCCTCAGAGGGAGCAGATTTTGAGACAGTGATGACTTGTATACACATTATCATCAGACGTGCACAGAATTAGCTATCTATCTTTTGAGCATACACTTTCCCAATTTGGATGCATAATTAAAGCAATTGCATTTGCAAATTAGGCAGATGGAATTTTATGCCTAGCCTGCTTGGAAGGAAAAAAAAAAAAATCTGGTCTGAGAGTGCTTGCTCCAAGATTTGGTTAATTGCTAATTAGCCCTGATGTCAAACAAACCTACTGCATTAGAGTCACTGTACTGGCTGAATCTTTTGTAGAGAAAGCTTAAAAAGATAAAATACCTATCTGTGCATTAAAAACATTGTAAGGGGACCTTTTACAGGAAAAGGCAGCAAAGCTTGGTTCCCCTTCCTAGAGAATTGCTACCTGATCTCAGAAACTACCAGCATCTTCAGCCTCCCAGAACCAAATGAGAGACGATGTTCATCAGCATTGACTTCCAGTTGTCATGGATCACACTGGTTTTGGCTAATATCTCAACGACAGCAAAGTCCAGAGCTTTGTCTCTCAGTGCCCATGCAGCTGAGTAATTGTTTCAAGCTGGACCAAGCTGCTTAAAACACAGTAATCACTGCAGGGAGCCAGGTCCTCTTAATCACTGGAGGAAGATGAGGAGGCCACCCGAGGTGATGGTTCACTGGCCTTGCAAGCTCTGCACACAGGCACTGTGACCCATTCTCCCAGCAGCTGCCCATCCCTACTTAGCCTTCTGTTTGCAGCCCGTCCGTCCTTCCCTCCGATACAGAAATTCACTGAGAAACATCTATCAGGTGAAAGGCTTTTCTTAGCTTTTGTGGGTGATCAACATCCCTCTGTTTCATCAATCACCTTTAGTCACCTAATGACCTTGCACTGGCTCAAGTTCGCTGCCTGTCAGAGACACACCATGGATGCTCCCTTGCAGAGTTTATTCTGTTCTCTCTGGCTTCACTCCTCTTGTGGATGAGATTAAATTGAGATTGAAGCTACGTTTGCCTACTACAGATGCAAATACCTGACAGTCACCTGAAGCTGCTGTAACGTCTATTCTAATTACAGCAATACATATGATTTGCCTGCCTACTACAAAGCGATCAGCACCTTTTCCTGCTGCAGCACTTCAGTGGAAGACCATAGTTTCCTGATCAAATCAAAGAAAACGATCATTGCAGTTCAGCATCAAAGCTTGCTGACTATTCTCAGCAGAGGATCACCTCCTTGCTGCAGACACTGGTAAGAGAGATGAGAGGGAATTCCCAGAGGCTGCCAACATTTGTATCCATGCTAAGATTGTAACAAATTTCCTTGCATTTATTCAGCAGAGAATCCCAACTCAAGCACCACTGAATCTCACTGTTATTGCTAAGCATGGTAAAAGGAACCTGCTCAGCTCAATTGCCTGAATTTAGCGTATCAACATCAGTTCAGTGTCCTGCTCTGTTTTACTGCTAATGCTGCCCAGAGAACTCAAACAACAGTCAGATCAGTGCAAATTCATCAGGGTGATGTTTCTGAAGGCATTCCTCAATGTAATAATCAAGCACAAGAGAAATGTCTCCTTGCTATTGATAAAAGTGAAATACTGTAGGATCCCTGTGGAAGTCACATCTCAGATGAATGAAGCTTGTGGCTCTTCTGAGGTGGTGAGAAGCTGGACCTCCCAGCACTAAGTGGGAGTCGAGCCCAAGGTCATACAATAGAGTTAGTGGAAGAATCCAGGTTGCTGGAATTCTCTGATCACTAGGCTGCACTGACCTCAGGCCCTCCTGTCCAGTAGAGAGCTCTGCTTTCCTACTCCAAAACAGGAAAATACAACAGGACCTCTCACATGTCACAAAGAAGATAAAAGGGAAGCTCATGACAATGATTTCCTCCAACAAATGATGACAGACAGTTGTACCTTTGTTCTCTTGACTACCTGTTCTCACACTCCATTACTTTTACAAGGTGTTCCATATTGGTTGTTTCTGGTCACATCTGGATGATAAAACGCCAAGAGTTATTTAAACCAGTAGTGATGGAAAAGCAGTAAATGTTGATATTACAAGAGCAAGAGAAGCCCTTGAGAAAAATGCTGACAGCTCTCTAGGTAGCAAATGTGACTGCTGGAGAAAGCCCTTGCCTCAAACACAAACAACAAGGTTATTTCTATACACTGTGAGGCACTCTTAGCAAAGAGGCAATGAGAAAACTGCCTGCAAATGAAATGGAGCAGGTCTTGAACTGTTGCAGTCCTGCAGAGGATACAGCACCAAGTATTCTTCCCAGATTGCAACACACCACACTCCTTGGAGGAAACAAGACCGGCAAGGAACAGGCGACTCCCTGAATCTACTCACAGCAGGTGCTGTGTCAGTAGGAGCCAGGTTTCAATTTACCTAGAAAATTAAAAGCCTTTTGGTACCCATAATTACAACTCTAACTGTTCACAGCCCTTAAGAGCGCTAGCTAAACCTCCTGCCACCTCAGGCAAAAACATAAAAAAAAAAATAATATTTGTCAAGTCTCCTTTTGAGCAGAGGATGTTGAAAGAAGGCCCAAGTTCCCTCTAAATGCCATAGCCTTGGCATGGTTTTACAGCCGAGTAAGGCAGGGACACACAGAGCGTCAGGAACACACTACACATGCCCAAAAGCTCCCACAACCCATTAAAATACAGATGACTGGATGTACTCAGCACCCGTTAAAATTAGGCCTTTCAGTAAGAAGACATCCTGCTGGTCCCCACCTGCACTCATTGCCCATCATGCCAACAAGCTCTGAAGAGGCAGCACAGCTGACTGCCAGGACTCAAGCAAACACCGCAGTCCTGGGCCTACTCACATAACCCCACAAGCCTTAGGATCATGGTTTTTATCTCAAGCTAGGAGGTGAAGTGAAACCAAGGCACAAGGAAAGACAGAGGATTAAGTCACTACTGCTGCTCTCACCAACCCCTGATAAGAAGCCTATTTTGTTCCTCAGACTGACTTTGGAATACTCAAATCTTTCCAAAGAGAAAGTCTCCCATATGGTCACAATTTGCTGACTTGATTTAGGAATTACATAATATTGGTATTTATGAGCCAAGTATTTAATCATCAGCTGAAGGAACACTAGACCCATTGTCGGCCTGCATGTTATTGCAGCTCCAGAAGCCCTGGGCAGCCCGCCCCACTTCTCTTCATGCAATTGATCTGGGACTTCTTTAATGAGCGTGATATTAAAGCTACAGGCAGATGAGTACAGAAAATAGTATATGGGGAATCGGGAGAGGAAACAACATGTTCCCTTAGTCCTTCATGCCTGCAAATAGTTGTTAGGCAGAGAGAAATTTCCTTTGCAAAACAGCCAGGCTGACGACCTGTAACCATGTGCTGCCATCACTGCCCTTCGGTATTAACACACCAAAACAAAAGCAGGCTTAGTGCTACAGCTCTGCTCAAAGGGTGCGTTTGATGCATCGGATGGGAAGGACAGTTTTTGCCCACTTAGATAGGAATCTGTTTTCTATATTGAAAATGACAAAATTTAGGATGAGTCCTTGCAGCCTAGTATGGGACAGTGTAAAACTTCAGTGGATTACAAAGCCCTGTTTTTGTTCAGGACACGTCAGTCTAGAATTAATCTCAGATTGCCTACAACTTGCAGTGGAACTTGGCTTTTCCTACTAGCAGACCAACTTCTCCAGGTTTCTTGGCTATCTATATTACTGCTGCTGCCCTTCACAAGTGACGGGCACAGCACTCTCTTTATGGTTTTTATTCAGACTCATGCAGGAAGTTCAGAAAAATGTGGACTTCCACCCACTAGGTACTGGCATCTCTGAGGTTGGTCTCCAGCTATTATTAAACACATACAACGACAAGCAATGCATTCAGCTCTCCAGCTCTGATCCTCCAAGAGACAGAGCACTAAATCAGAAGTTAGCACATGCTTTTTTAAAAGCCTCTGTCAGCTCTAGTTTTATAACCCACTTTACTTACAAATGCAGCTTTTCCAATCAATTTTGCTTTCAAGATTCACATTTATTTCCTTCCCTCAATATGCACTTCTACAAAATGCTAATGTGGGTAAAGACTGCTTTGCCCAAAACACATAGCTCAGCATTAAGTTCATCTGTCACAGATGTTCACATCCTCTGCACCAACCTGGTAGTATTTTCCTTTCCCAAACAGTATGGATACAAAAGGAAATATCCTGATTAGCTTTGACTAAGCAGTGGTTTCTTCTGGGAATTCAAGAAAAGTGCAGGAGAAAACAAATAAATTATCGCTGTCATTGCAGGAGTCTTCCCTGCTCAAGGCCTTGTCTGGACTCTTATTAAATGTCCCAGGCTTCTAGCACTTCCATTAGAAAAGGTAAACCACAGTACAAGAGCACTTACAAGACAAGTCAAACTTACTGTTTCAAATAACTTTGTGTCAAAATGCAGCAGACTTTGAAACCTCAAAACCCCAGCACATGTTCATTTTCCTTCAGTACTGGGAAGGATTCTGCATCTGAAGTGAATCCAGACTTTATTTTCTGAAGCAGTTTTCTTTTAAAATACCTTTATAATATTTCCCATTCACTTATGTATTTTAGATACATACACAATTAAAATGACCATTGAAGTTGACATCATGCTTCTCAAGTTTCAACTGTATGTGATTGGAAACAGCTGAGGAACCATGGTTAAGGATGGAAATTTCTGTGCTAAGTTCCACTTTATTTGGCATAATGATTATTTGTCAGACTAGTTCACTTGGAAGAAAATACTCTCTTCTGCTGGTATACGCAGCCAGTATCTAATGGAGTCAGATCAATGTACAAGCTGAACACTCTCCAAAAGAAGTTCTTGCATGCCGGTTACTCTGTTTCAAGATACCCACCTGACCCCCTGATGGCTTTTTTCCCCCCTCAGGAGATGCATGAAGCTCTTGGAGTATTAAAAACGATATACAACTCATTTTCTCCAAAATGGGAAGGAAAACAACACAAAAGCAGTGAAGAACACCTGTCAGGAGGGTATCCAGCTCCTGGAAGTGCTCCCTGGAGTAAGAACTTTCACCCCAGTGAGGGCTTTAATATGTTGAGGAGGTAGGGGATGGATAAGGACACAATCAGATAACCACTCATTTGCACAACCATCCATCTCTTGAGAAGAAGCACTTCTTACTCAGCATAATATTAGAACAAATACTGAAGTAAGAGATTTTCAAACCTTTTTAAAAATTAAATATTTATTATATCTCTGAACTAAGGCCAGGATGAGAGCTCAGGAATCCTAGAGTTTCAGCCAAGACAGTGAATCAAGGACAGAGGAAGCACTAAAATGGATGTCCCATTGGAAGCTGAAGGAAACCCCGAGGTTAGCAATGGGAGTCATCTTAACGGTTGGCAGGGTACATGCCCTGGTTCAGTGGTGCAGCTAGTACGAAACAGAAAGAGGAACAGATGGAGCTATGAAATCTGAAGCTTTTCCTGCAACAAACCTTTCCAGACTAGCAGCAGGAAGAACAAAACTACAAGCATCAGACAAGGCCACTAGAACTGAAGTCCAGGGTCATTCTGCAACAGCCTTTTAATCTTAAAACATTCAACTCGAAACTTATTTTGAGATAAGTCTCCCTTTGAGCATTCAGCTCAGCAGGATATAGCACAAGGCAACCTTCCACCAACAGCTCATGTTCCAGCCTCTTCCACGAAGTAAGAACCTACTGCAAAGTTATCCTCCTCTCACAGCCAATAGACCCGTGTATCCATCACTTGTAGCAAAGGCTGCAGAGTTCTTAGCCTGCATCTGCAATTTTATTTCTTCTCTCGAAGTGACAGGATTTGCAGTCTGGCAGCATACTCCAAGCAAACCAGAGAGAAAAATCACAAAAACGAAAGGAAATCTTCCTCTGGAGGGTAAAGGTGCTGGCACCAGCAAAGTTGGGATTAGGGTGACCTGATTATTGTTACGCAGTGTTTAAAATGCCTCACAGAAAATGACAAAGAGTTAGCCTGTCCCTGGAAACCAACAAGGCCAGGGAAAGCAAAGCAGGTGCTAACCCTTGATCAGGAAAACAAAGGACATGGGTATAATTAGCTAATATATTTTGCTCACCATCACAATATGACATCAACTTCAAGTTCCTGCAAAGCTACAGCTAAACATTTCTGCTGGAAGCAGTAGTGTTTTTGCTTTTCCCAAGGTATGCAATGAACTCTGTCTCAGAGATTCACAGTGCATCTGCTGCAGAGCCAGAAACAAAACTTAGGTCCACCTGACTTCCAGTCCTGTCCTTTAAACATGAAATCCAAACCAGGGATAGCGGGACCTACAGTATGCACTAGGGGCACCTCCCAGGGTAGTGCCAGTGTTGAAGCAATGGGGCAAACACACTCCCTTCCCCTAGAATTCTCCTGTCCCATGCTGGCAGGTCCAATCTGGACCACATTAAATAAATCTACATCAGCTTTTACAACATACTTGGTTCAAGAGAACTAGGCTGCTTTGTGGAGTTGCACTGGCAGCAAGATCCATTGGGCTGCAAAACAGATTTTGTTTTAGTCTCCATATAAGCTGTGATTTACTTTTCTAGTAAGTCTGCTTTATTAAACACTAGGTTTTATAGAAGTTTTCCTTTTCCAGAGCAAGGCTAAGAGTTATGTACTTTATTTTCACAAGAACAAAACACAAGCTACCACTGCAGCCTGAATCACCTCCACTTTGCCCCTCTGTGAATCAACAGTATTGCTCTGTGAAGTTTATGGCCTGTACTATCTCTTGGAAATAATCACATCACAGAGTTACAATGGCTTCTGAAGTCACTAACAGCATCTCTCAGCGTTGGACTCTCTAGCAAGTAACCAAGCACTTGCAGAATAAGCAGCACCTCATTCTATCACACATCCAGGGAACGCAGCAAAGATCATGGGTTTTGAAAGGCTGAAAAAAGGAAGGACCCTCCCAACTCAATTTTTATCAAAATGAACACACCTTATAGAAAAAAACAGAAAGGATTATTGTATCCCAGGAACTGACCAGGGAAGAGCATTTGAGTTCCCTTGAGGACCGTTGGTTAAACCCTACTTTCTGCTGTGGGAATAACCACTTTGACTTTGAAGCTTTGTTAGACAGTGTTGCAGGTAGCTTATCAGCTCTTTTCATCACCAAGCTTGGGAAGAAACCATGAGGGCTGCTTATGAACCACCCCAGTAGGAACAGAATCACAGAATCACACAGAATCACAGAATTTCTAGGTTGGAAGAGACCTCAAGATCATCGAGTCCAACCTCTGACCTAACGCTAGCAGTCCCCACTGAACCATATCCCTAAGCTCTACATCTAAAGAACGCCACTACTTTCACACATCTGCTTTGACAACTGCACCTAAAGACATCTCTGTTACTCAGCCCCCTTCGTCCCCTCAAGGCCTCTCTGGTGGCCAGGGTTTCATTGGTGCCATTTTGCCTCTTGCTCAAATTTTTAGTACCTTGGATGTGGTTGAGAGGCCATGAGGGATCCGCTGATCAGCAGTGCTTGATCATGTGAGGGTATCTGTTCACGGATGTTGAAGAAGAACTAAAAAGCAGACATACAGAGCCAGCCTTGTAAAGACTCTGTGGATCTAGAAAAGGGTCAAGCTTTCCTGGTCCCCAGATCCAGCACCATCATTTCTGAGAGCATATTGATTCTTTCTAAACTACCAAAACAGACAAATTAAACTCAGCAAAAAGCAGAGATGGATGATGATCATCAAGCACAAAGCATGTGCTTAATACTGCCCCACATAAATGCTTGTGCTAAGACTGACACCTGTACAGTGAATCAGAGGTGTTTCACCAACTTCAGAGTTCCAATTGTGTGTCAACTGTGGTGTTTCTTTTCATCAGGAAGTTCACAAGGAAGGTTTGGGAGCAGGAAACTAGCAAGGGAAAAAGGAGCCCTAAAAATTTTGGATGTTGGAAATCAATAGCAACTGGAGGAAGAGAGAGAAAGATGCCACTTGTAAGTAATTTAAGTGTTCTGGCATTTGCATTAGCTATCGATTAGCAAGGGCGAAAAATGCAGATAAGGAGGATAGAAGGGCTGATGATAGAAAATCCATGACTTCTTTACAGGAGTCATTCAACAGCAATGAAGGCAATTCGCCATTCTGCAGAAATCACTTCAGGCAGGTGCAGACCGCTACCAACTCCCATTTCCCAAAGGAGAAGGAGGCTGTCCATGCCTTTCACCTCCCACCTGTCTCATTAGCTTGCTCTGCTCTCAAGCTCAGTGAAGCAAGGAGAGAGAAAAAGCCCTGTTCTCTTCCTGAGCCTGCTGCCAATGCTCTGGCTGGCCTTGGGCCATCATTTCTGTAAAGTAAGTCAGAAGATACCTCTTCCCACTACCTAAGTGTTGTGCCGTTCGATTAGTTAATGCTTACATGGTTCTTTGAACATACCAAACCATAGAACAAGCAGCTGTTACTATAAATACGCTGCTGATCACAGAGTACTATTGACCACTCTGTTTATTAAGGTAGAACTGAAAGAAACCTCACACTCACTGTGAGGTACTTAATAGTTCTTCATTTATTTTACCGGATACATAAACACATGCAGAGGGCTAATAATACTGCTCAATTAGGTCCAGCAGATCTATTTTATATCATTGTATCAGTGTAATTTCATCTTCACACTGACCACTGCTAGACTGAGGCTGTAACCTGGATCCTTGACAGCTGTGCCCTGTTATAATGTTTTTCTGATTATATGCCTTGTCTCACATTTAGAATAAGCTTTTTTCCTAAACCTAGAGGACAACGCACGAGTGAACATGACAAAGCACAGAATCACAGAATGTTAGGGATTAGAAGGGACCTTGAAAGATCATCTAGTCCAATCCCCCAAAATGAAGGATCAAATCCCCATGTTGACTGAGGTACACAGTTACAAATTATTACAAATTAAACAGATTATATTTTGCATCAAGAACCAACTTTCCAGCAAAACCTGAAGAACGTCACTGTCATTCCCTGCTCATAACCTTTGACACCCAGGTTTCTCTTCCTGCTGCAATAAGTCTCCTGGGACTCAGATGGGGAATGACAGAGCAAGAACAGGACAAAGTGCCTGGAACAGCTACTGCCTAAGAGACCTGTTTTGCAATAAATAAATAAATAAAGGATTTTTAGGCCATCTTGGGTATCTAATAGCACACATCTACATCTGTGCTGGCTGGCCAAACTGCCTTGATGAAAAACAGAGAGATCCCTTCACTAATTGACACATCAGTAGAGATAAAGAGGTATCCAGATCACGACTCATGCAGTCTGAGACATCTTACCTGGGTTATAACAAACATGACCCAGAAACACTATCTCCCTGCTGCTGTAGATGTCTCCAGCAGTGCAATGTGACTCTACCCAGCAAGTCAACAAACATTCATTTATATTCTTTTTCTGGAAGTGGTGAAATCCTTCAATACAACAGGAGACCCCCAGACTGACAGACCTCTGCTTGTGAACAAATGGCTCCTTATTAAGCTACCAACTGATATCGAGAGGAAAAGCCTCTAAACTATCAGCAACCACTGCTTCATGCTGTTCTTACAACAATTCCCACAGGTTCTTCCCATGCGAACATGTCTCCCTGGAAAAAATCATCAGCAACTTGACTCTTTGCTTAGGAGTTCAGCCACCACCAAATGCTTCAGCAAGCCCATGCAGTGTGATGTAGGGAGACAGCAAACAGTGATGTTGAGGGAGGAAGGGAGGATGTCCCTCTCTAGACAGCATTTTAAGCAGAGCTAAGGACTGACAGGCCCTGCCAGTCAGAGCACTCACCAGGTTGACGAAGTCCTGGTAGCAGATCCTTCCCTCTGAGTTGCTGTCTGCCAGGGCCAGGAGGACCTCTAGCTTGTGGGGGTCCAGCTCTGAGCCGTGTCTCTGGAGAAGGGAACGAAACTTCTCGGTGCTGATGTAGCCAGTGTTGTCAGGATCAAACTGGAACAGGAGGGGAAAGTGCCAGAATTAGCCATTCCATGTTATCTACAACTCTAGCCTCCTACGCTTTCATTGTCTGATGCAGACCTGCAGGGATCCGCGGGGCTGCTCTAGATTTTGGTGACCTCCAGCTTCTTTTCACAAGGAACTGCAAAGCACCCAGTTTTTTTTCCCCACCTGCAGAGATGGGTGAATCCAGGCATTGTCATCCCACCTCCATCCAAGCTTCAGCTAAGTCAGCTCCCTTCACCTTCTGTAACGATACCGTCTGCATCCTTCCCTTCACCTTCTGTAATTACATTCTCCATATCATCACTTCTCCTGGCTAGTTTTCATACCCCTCTCTATCTGACTATCAAGCAGATTGGAGACACAGTCTGTGAGACAAAGCATACTGAAACCAGTTTTACACCTGTATTTCCCAATACAATTGCAACACAGGAATGTCATCCCTCCTCGAGCCCCTTCTGCTCAGTTCTCCTGATAGTCAGCCTTCCAAAACGCCTCTATAGGTGCCTTCAAAGTGCAAGTGCTTTCACTGCTGAAAAGCTCTTTAGAGATGGATTGGAAAGCGTCTTTGGAGATAGCATTAAGTGAAACTGAAAATGGCAAAGCAGCCACATGCCTATTTCAGAATGTAAATCCGACTCAATAGAAGGAAAGTCCCAGGTGAGATTTGGAGGGAAATGACCAAAACTGTCGCTGTTTTCCATCACTCTGAACGGTTCATCTCCTAAAAATGTCACTGAACAAAAGGAGACAGCTTCACGTGGTTGTTCAAACTTCCAATCGCTTCAGCCTCTGACTGACACTGAGCTCCCCAGGGCACTCTGCTGGCAGCCCTCGCATGCAGGCAGGCACACCCCCAGCCCCAACAAAGCCAGCGCTGGCACCACGCCGAGCATGTTTCTTTTGTGCTTTGAAAGCCAGCGGACGCAGGCAGCCAGACCATCCTGCGCTAGCTGGGGCACAGCCCCATCTCTGCCAGAATTCTGTTGCTGGGAGATTTGCCTTTGATTTCCCAAACTTGGCTCTGAGCTCCCTGGTGCTCACTGGCCTCCTTTTGTAGATAATGATATCAAGTTGTTGGCTGGAGTGAATGGCTGTCAGGGGGCAGGGTGGTCAGGGAGTCTTTTCATGGAAACATTTGGGACATAAAAGGCCTTGGCAGAGCCAAAAAGGTCCCGACAATCCTCTCACTCTTTCCTAACAGAAAAAAAGCTGAACAGGCGCCGGGCCTTCGATCAGACACAGCAGAGTAAAGGCTGCCTTGGCAAGGGAGCGGGTGAGAAGAGGGATGTGGCAGAGGATGCCGCCTGCCAACAGGGCTGGCACTGCTCAGCTGTGAGCAGAGCTGCTACAACACAGAGCGGCTTCAGGCACGGCAGCTTGTTTAGAGGATGCATTGCCGCGTGCGAGGACCTGGCTCCAGCTCCTTCTGGCCTGAGTTGAGTACGTTTCTCCCACTGCTCTTGGGGACTCTGTTATCGCTGGCTGCTTTGCTGAGGAGGAGCTGCCTAACCTGAGCAAGGGAGATCGCTGTCCTGTGCTGGAGCAGGGCTGGCGTGCTATTTTGTCAAAGCAGCAGCTTCTTCATGTAGAAGCTGCTGGGAAAAGTGGATTACACAGAACAACACAAACCAAGACAGAGCTGGGTGCTCACCCCCACCACCTGCCAAAGGTTGCTCTGTCCTTGTGAGGTGGCCTGGATGTACCCTTCCTGACAGCTGGCACCTCAAGCCAAAGGTGGATTTCATCAGCTGTTTACTGTTAAACAAGGGCTTAATATTAATCCCTGAACAAGTTCAGCTCCCCCTACTCCAGTCACCCTGCTCTAATGCTTTAACTAATTGAATCCTAAAACCAACCCAAAAGATAGGGGTTCTCCAAAAGGCTCAGCTCCGGTGCTTTTGGGCTCTTGCTGGGATGCCCAAGAAATCTGAATTTTGCAATGCCCAGTCCCAGAGCACAGATACCCAGGAAATAAAGTATTACTAGCATAATACCTGAGGTGACCTTTCTCAAGGGGAATTTGCAGAAGCAGAGAGATGAGTCATTCAATGAATGGATCTAACACCTGCAATCCCACAGACACTGCTGTGTTCATCCTCATTTCCTGAAAACATTTGACCCAACCAACACCTTACTTAACTGTACCACTTCAAGTATGTCTGGACATTTAAGATGTCAGAATTTATCTTGTCTAGAGCAAAACCATTTGCTCCTTGAAGGTTTGAATGCCTCCCAGTTTGAGGGCCAGGGTCAGCGACTGAAGCACAGGAATCTCCCCCCGTGCTGTGTGCCCACTGTTTGACTTTGTAGAAAGACCAATGGCCACAGCAGTGGGGAGTGTCGATGATCCTTCAAAGGCCAGAAGAGATACAAGAGCCAAAGCCTGCAGGCTCCCCAAGTACAAAAATGCTACTCAGATCACGAACCACTTTTCCCAGACTTTGTTCTGTTTTAAAGCATTCCAAAAAGAAATGTTTTGTAACCAAGAACAGAGATTACACAAGCACTGCAGAACTTCAAACCAGCCCATGAGGACACAATAATGACTCCAGACTCCCTAGTGCTGGAGCAGGTAGGATCCTGCTACTCAGGCCGGTACTGTCCGCATCTGTTGCTGGATGCTGGCTTTCCAGACAGACAGCTGAAGCCTGTTCAGCACCTACAAACAAGACAGCTCTGAGGATGCTTCTTTTACACCACTAGGCACGAGCATTCCCCCTCCAGGGCACCATCTTCCTGCTTTTCCCACCAAAGCAGCATTAGAAGGTAGCTGGTATTTTCAGTACCGTCAGTGTATTCGGCAGCCCATTCTCCTCTGCCACGTTACCATGTATAATTTTCTTTTAGGCACTATGGTATTGATTCCAGTTAGAAATAAGTTTGAATTGGGACTGTGGGTCTGAACAACATGAAAGAGCAATAGGTGAACAGTAAACAACTGGCATCTGAACCAAAAATGCCTGCCTCAGAACAGGACTAGAACACAGTTTCCATGAGCTGGAGCAGAATGTTTTACTGTAAACCCCAGCTGTAAGGGAATTCTCTTATTTATACTTAAACTTATTCAAACAAAATAAAGGAACATTAAACTCATCTGTCACCATGTCACCACAGCACCCCAAATCCACCCAACACTTCAATCTGCCTCAATCCCTGCACCAGTTCTGCAGAAGAAGAGCCTCCATGCACCACAAAAACAGCCTGTGATGGCACACGCAAAACACTTGGGTCCATCAATTATAAAAGCAACTGACCTTCACTAGACGCCTCATGTATTTATCCATGACGATCTCGGTAAGGACTGGCTGTCCCACGAGCCCAGGCAAGCACCTCTGTGTCACGGAGAGGCCAGAGCTGACGGGCAGCCAGCAGCAAGCCCCAGGTCCTGCCCCAGAGGAAGCGCTCCCTGGGCTAAATCAGCGGAGGCTTCCTTCAGCTTGGTTACTTCGGCCTCTGCCCCTCTCCTTGGGCAGACAAGTGCAACCCAACCAGCGCAGGGATGAGGACGGCTGATTGCCCCCCGCCCCCAAACAATGGGAGACTAACGGCGATTTCATGCAAGGTTTCCTCTGCATTTCAGTGACAATCACCCTTAACTCCCTTGATCCTCAACGAGGCTCTTAAGCAAAAATGTAAATATGTTAATGACTGCAGCAGCCATCTGACTCAAGATCTTAATTCCCTAGCCCAAAACAAGCTTTTTTCTCCCTTCCCCCCCTTTCTGTTCTATTTCTTCCTTATTTAAGGGCAAATACCCCATAAAGCAAAGACACCACATCAAAACTTCAAGAAAAAATTAAGGAGAGAAGGCTACAAACTCTGATGGAAATTGGAAATGGGATTGAGAAAAGAAAATGAAAACTCAAATTGTTTCTCCTCTTTAATTAAAGAGGCATCAGCCACGGCTGAGTGAACAAGTAGGGTGGAGGCTGATGCTGCAGACAGACAATGGGTATCTTGGGAAAAGGCAGACACTTCACATAGCGCAGCCAGCTGCTCCTCTCCCCCCATGGCAAACAGCCCTCAGGGGCACCAGAGCAGCTGGAGACTCAACAGCTGAACTGGGCACAATACGAGGACCTTTGGCTGGCTTTGGGATTGCGGATCTGCCCCAGGAACAGAGAATTTGCTGCCATCCATGGTTTCCCACATTGTCTTGGCACGAAGCGAATATATCACTCAAACCATAAGTTGTCTTCACGATGGGCAAGGCTCCAAGCAAATTTATCCAATTTGGTTGTTGGCTCTGGGTTGGATCATTCCCTTCCAGCCTGAATCGTTCCATGGTTCAGCAGTGACTTCGGCTCCTGGGGAGACTAGCCTGGCAGTCAGGCCTCCTGGCACTGACCCCAGCTCTGCTCTGGGCTAGAAGGCAGGTTCTGAAAATGAATTGCCCTGAGTTTTAGCTTCTCTTCCTGATATACGGAAGTGACAACTGCTGCTTTATCTCCCACCACAGAAGAGCTGCCAATAGAAGGCCTGCTCCTTGGTCATATTTAGCCCCTTTCCATGGCTGGCACTGGAAAGGAAGAGTCAGTTGCTTGCAAAATCTTTTTGTCTCCAAGGGTTTCAGAAACAACTCTCAGCTTTGCTGGCTTTGAACCCAGACTGTTAGATGGCCCAGACTCTGCAATCTAGGGATGTCAGCATGTATTAAATGCTCCCAGACTATCTCCAGCCTCAAGGGCCATGCTGCAGTTAAATCAGACTGTCCAAGTCAATATGTGAAACTGACAGACTCCAAGTCCAAGCTGTGAAAAGGTATCTACAACAGGCATTGAAAATGTCCTATTAGACATCTTACCAGACACAGCTCATTCTCTGTCTTTCCACAGCCTCTGTGGTCATGCTGGGAGCCCACTTTTTTATTTTATTATTTTTTTTTTTTTTTAACATGGCAGAAGGATATGTAGCATATGCTGCTTTGATGAGGATTAAAGGAACAACAAGGAAGAAGGTTAAAGTTGGTCTTGTAATACATATGAGGGCAAAAGGCAAGGGTTGTTCTAACAGGATTTTCATCACTGCCTGGTGGCGGTGACCTTCCCAACAACCTGATGATCCTGAGCTCTCTTCTGAAAGTGGGAAGTGCACACACAAGGAGGAACCCTTATCCAGAAGAGTGGCAGGTCAGTGAATACCCCTCCACCTCAAAATCCAGCTTCTCACCACTCAGAGTCACCTAATCTGAGCCCCATGAGCATGTTGGCAAAACATTAGTGCTGCCTCCCTGCTAATAATGAATTTACCCAACACTGCCCAGGCAATATAGAGTGATTAAAGGCTGTCCAGCTGTATTTTTAACACGTGCTAGATTGCTTTGACCTGAGGTGAACTTGAGGGCTGGAAACATCACCCAGCTCTCAGGATCCAGATTGCATTTAAGCACAGAGCAAATACCCTAACTCACCAGACAGGGCCCTGAGACAGCACCTGCTCCACAGGAAAACCACTGCAAGAGAGCACAATATTACGCAGCTCAGCATTTGCTTGGGACGAGAGACGTTCGCAGAGCAGATGGCCCATCACCTAGATTTGGGTAGCTGTTTCACCGCACACAGCACATGGCAAAGTGGAGATGGCGGGAGCTGGTCTAAGATTCCCTTTTCCTTGAAGACCAGAATAGCCTGCAGGACTCAAGTC
Source organism: Aythya marila (assembly GCF_965140915.1). Lineage (NCBI taxonomy): Eukaryota > Metazoa > Chordata > Aves > Anseriformes > Anatidae > Aythya > Aythya marila. Next base: position 6,418,775 of record NC_139059.1, on the reverse strand, counting down.
CATCAGCCAGCTGGCCCATCTGTAGAGGCATTTCTGCTCTAATTTATTTCTTTTACTGTCTCAAGCACAGAGACAAGTATGGGTCCTAGAGTACTACCATCTGCTGTTACCTTCTGCAAAAGCATTTTATCTAGGCAGACAATGGAAGCACTCATTTGATATGAACAGGAGAATAAAATGATTCAGGAATGCAATGCTGCTCAGTTGTTTGGCAGATGGAAAAGGCGGCTTTGGGACCAAGTTTGATTCTTGGTATTGCAAAGATTTATGGAGTGAAAATCTCTTGAGAGAGAGATTCTTTTCTCAGTCCAGAAGCCTCTCACAACTTCCCCACCTACAATGCAGGAGCAATGGACCTGTGCCTGCGTGACCCAGCACAGTGAGTGCTGTGGAGTACTTACAGAGCATGACTGTAAGGTAAGACACCACCAAAGGGCAATTAGCAAGCCACAAGGCCTAGCAGCACAGGGAGAACATGAACATAACTGGTCTTCTGCCAAGGCTTCACATACAGAAACTAATCAGCCTTTCCAAAACCAAAGCCAATGACGGCTGGGTCAGGGACTCATCAGCTAGACCTCACTGAACTCCTGCCCTTGCCTCCTTGGCTCTGTAGAAGTTTAGATCCCAAATCAAGCCCCCATAGACATAAAACAGGCCAAGCAAAACCTGCGTTCAGAGATCCCAGGAAATTCTGACCCACAGTTTGCTGGGAAGTCTTTCATTCTCAGCCAGGTAGCCAAATCCATGTTTCTGCCTCCAAGCGCATTTTTAAATACACCTCTCTCCCCTCTCCTTCCTCCATCTGTGGGCTTCTTGCTGCAAGTCCTTCCTAAGACACTAAGAGAGCCAAGATGCACTCACAGGACCTGTTGAATCAGCTTTCAGTCTTCTGCTGATTCGATGACCCACCGCTCTGAGCAATCCCACTGCCGCTCTCCAGATCAGCCTCCTGGCAGAACGCTCGCAGGAATCAGCCTCCAGTCTCAGCTGGGAAATTACACAGTGTTCAAGCCACCCGGAACTAAATTATTCAAAATGTGCCACTGTGCTGGCTTTGAAGCCAAAGCCACACCCCAGAAAGAAGCCAGGGTAAATAGAAGCTCCATTATCAACAACACTGATGAGGAAGGAGATGCAGCACTGAAAGTGAGGGAGATAATTACATGATTAATGAGACAGCATGGATGGCAGGAGATGCCCTCCATTTTGCCACAAGGCTTAATGCAGAAAGACATGTTTATAGACTGAGCCTTCTCCACTACTGCTTCTTCCTCTTCTATTATTTATGTCAGTGCATTAAGACTAATGGAAGAAGCTGAGGCACTCTAGAATTATTATTATTATTATTTTTTAAGTGGAAACATGATTTTTAATTTTGTTCCAGCACTAGCCACATGGCACATTTTGCTGGATAGACATCCTCAGCTGCAGCAACAGGCCAGACAAGCAGGGCAGGTTATGGCCCAGTCTTGCAAGTCCTAAGTCTTAAATCACCAGCCCAGCTCTGGTGCTGACTCACTGGGCAACCTCAGGCCAAACCTGCATACAGCTGGGTCTCTTTGCGTGCTGGTCTCAGTCTGACATTCTGCTCACTGGAAAGGGGGCGGCAGGAGAAAAAGAGAGACCTTAACACTGGTAGGGATTTGTCCGTGTTACTAAAATACCAAGTAGCAGCAATGTATGAAAACTCGAGTGCACTGAAAGCCAGAACTGACTCTGCAACTTCCTGAACTTGTGCCACGTTTGAGATGGAAGCTCATCTTGTCCATGAAAACATCACTTAGTGACTGCCATGACCAAATCCAACCTAACAGTTAAAACGTTTTCTTAAATCCTTTCACCAAATCTTTTCAGATCTGCTTGTCAGCACTGGCCCAAACATTTTCATACGTGCAAATGCCTAATCTCTTCTCCCTTTTAAATTCCTCTAGCTTTTAGGGCTCAAATTCCAGCCTGATTAAAATAAAACCCACATTTCATTTGGTTGATGTAAAGTATTAAATATCAAAAGTTGAAAGCAGCAATACATGTAGTATCCTGACACTTGATATACTCATTTGTTACCACCACATAATTATTGTTTATGTCTTTCTAGCAGTGTTTTATTGGAGAATCTCAAAATCGTATATAAATATTTTTTAAATCTCACAGGACTTCTACTTTGTGACAGGACATAGTGGGAAACCCCCTCCATTTAGAGCTGAAATGCAATACATTCTGGGCAGGATGCTGCATTTATTTGGACTACATAGCTTAGCATAAGGCATAGCGTGCACAGTCAACCTCACAGTCTGGAGACAGGCAGGCTCCAATCACTGGTTCTACAAGGAAATTTAAGAAGAAAAAAAGGTATAATAGCTGTTCAGCTGGGGCTGTATTTCAGGCCAAGCTCTTGCAGTCAGATCTCTGCTTACTCCCAGGTTACCTAAACATACACAAGCATTTATTTAAAATGCACTGCAATCAACAACGCCTCCTGTCACAGCAGAGTCCCCGCTGGTAGAGATGAGGCAGAGAAGTCTTCTCATTCCAACCAGGGTTTAGTCCAACATTAGCCTGAGAAGTGCACAAAATTCAGGAGTAGTTGCAGTGTTTCTGTTCCGTATCTGGGCAGAAGCCCAAAAACTTATCTCTGCCATACAATGACGATGTACTTTCTGTCCCAGCAGTAACCCTCAAGAACGTTACACAGCAGTTGCTAAAGTTAGATAGTTTTGAATCAGCGGGTCTGGATAACTTGCATCCAGCAGGTTTAAAAAGACAGTAATGATACCGACTTTCTGCGAGGCTGGGAACACTGGAGGAACATCAGGATCTATTTACCTTTCTTCCACCTTTGAATCAACAACGAAACCCTTCCAATCATGCTCTAAAACTGCTGTCCACGCACAGTGACAGACACCCCCACCACTCCCAAAACTGCAAGGCTGTGACAAGAATTTAATAGAATGAGCAGGTCTGTTGGCCTGAGAGCAACCCAGAGCAAACAAACAGATGACTGACATGCAGTAACGCGCAATTGAAGGAGGAACGGTCTCATACCAGTTAGAATGGCTACAGAGATTAGACTACATTGAACTGGTGTTACCTAGATGAGAACACAAGCTTGGTGCAAGGTCCCTGGTATAAACAATTTCTGCAAGGTATCTGACAGCACCAGACAACGCTGTGTTTGAGGACGGAACTGTGACAAATTCAGGCTGTCACACATTCAACATGCTAAAATCCGGCTATTTGATAGGTCTTAAAATAAAACTGGAGAGCTACCGTCACACGGAGATGCTGCTAATGGGGTCCCATGACAATTTGTTCTCATCCCAACAGAATTACCGTTAGTGACTTAGGAGAAATAATAAGACAACTCTGCATAATGCTCACAGATGAGTTAAAATAGCAAGTTACTAAGCATGAGCTGGGTCTTTTTGGTAAAGCTAGATGCTTGCAAACAATACATATTCCTGTAAAAACAAACAGAAAACCACATGGCCAGGAGCCAAGAATGCCAGCCAGCTTACAGCACAGGGAGTGCCATCTTCAGAAGCAGCCACTGGCAGGGGGAAAGCCTTGTCTGCTGTTACACTGAGTGCTCTCAAGGTAACACTGCCTTCAAAAAAAAAAAAAAAAAAAAAAAAGGAATGTGACCTGTAGGCTTGTAAATGAGGTGACATTACCTCTGCATTTGGCACTGTGTCACTAGTACAGTCTGCCTGGCTCCACTGATAGGCTCAGTTCATAAGCTTATGAAAGGGAAGTTTAAGCAATGACTTGATCACTGTCCAGAAGAACCCACAAAGGGAACAGAAATTTGGCAGTAGAGGATTCCCCACTACGACAAAAGTATAATCATGTCTAGGGGCTAAACGTTGAAGCTGGACAGCATTAGAGTAAAAGGAGTTGGTTGTTTTTTACCATTAACAGGTGAGATGGCTCACTAACTTCACCGGAATTTTTACCATTGAATTGCAAGCCTTCCTAGGAGATGTGTAGCTGAGCTCTTCTGGCCTTCATTAGGAGAGACCAGACAATCGTAACAGTTCACTTCTGACCTGACTGCAAGACATTAACCAGGTTCAGAAAAACCTGAACCAAACAGATGGGTCTTAAGCCCCAACTAACAGCTGCTTTAACACTTAGAACATGAATGACCCAGCCACAGCAGAATTCAGAGCAAGCTTCTGGTTAGAATGATCACCACTGAGCAAGACTCCTACTGAACAGACTGGCAAGCACATGAAACTTGTACGGATTTTACATCTGGTTTTGCTCAGTCACAGGGACTGGAAGCTACCAAAGACGCTCCTCTGCTTTCCAAGCTGAACTGGAGCGGATGCAAGTGTTAGCCTTGTGAAGAGGAGATAGAGGTATTGCAGAATTCCCCACGATGCCTTGCATGTACCTGGTATGATTCTGCTGCAACACAGCACAAGTACACCAGACAGGCTGGTTCTAAATGGAGCTCAGAGCTGGAAGCATTCAATGGTACAGGTTAGACTAATATTTAACATTTGAGAGCAAGCAATCCTGGCTTACATCTTTCCAGGGTAATCACAAGGGTTACAACTGCAGTAAGAAACCAGGTTTCTGAAAACTTCAGTGGCTCACATTTTTTCTTAGGAGTTACATCCAAATAAGCCCTGGATGGCATCCAGGCTATATGTTCCTTGCATGGAGGGCTGTGAGGGACAGCCCTGCAGAGTCTGTACCTTTCCAGCACATATATATTTGCTATGTCAATATAATATTTGCTATGTCAAATATACTTTGGCTTAAGGGTAAGAGAAATCTGTCTGAGTGCCAAAGCTGCACAACCATTGATCAGAAAAATCAAGCTACATTTTTGGCCTCTTATATGCCCTTACAAAATGAGAGGGACAAACACAAGGCAAGGCAGAGCATTTCCAGAGTTCTCTGCCTCAGTTTGTCACGTAGACACACAACTTAGCAGAAGTTTTAAAACAAATCATGATATCGTAACGACTGTAGAACAAGGTTGTAACTAACTTCACAGAAAGAAGTGCAGTCTGTGCAGGTTCCTAGCCCCAGCCTCACAGCCTGAGCAGAGCATTTCTTCCTGCAGGCACCAAAACGCAGGGCTGGCCTGGGGTGAGCTGTGCCCTGCAGGTGTAACATCACTGCGGGGCCCAAACACGGTGAGCAGGGAATCCCTTTTACACAACTTGCCTGCCTGGCAATAAACTGTACCACAGCACGGCTTGAAATCCATCTTTTAAACAGTTTCCAGGGGGAAGGCTCCTTCCCACAGCACTCTCAAGTTCCCACAGAGCCTGGCCCTACCTGAGCTGTATCAGGAGCTTTTTATTGTCTGGGGAGATGATGGCAGATATTCCCTTCACAGCCTCCCAGACAACAAAGTGCTTGTCCTGTCAAACCCTCCCTCCTTCAGACAGCCGCACTCTTTGCCTGCCTCCACCTCATTTCTGCCTCTGTTACTGAACTACACAGACTTTGCAGGTGTACAGGGCTCACAGCCACTTTGAAGAGCATTTGCTTCCTCTGACAAGCCTGTGCACTCTTCCCAAGCTCTCATACTCCCCTTTTCACTTGAACAGTCTGGCTCGAATGCCATTTAACCATTCAAAGCTTAAGTCCCCATGGGCATCCACTGGCGAGCAGACCTCCCACTTAGTTTTCCAGCCACATGGCAGCAGAGACGTGCTCCTCCAGCAGGCTCAGGTGAGAGCTGCACACTGCCAGCACCGGTGCGAGCTGTAGGGGACCAGGTACACAGCAGGTTCAGGGATCTTTAGCAGAAGCCCATGATCTACATTTGTTGTGCCCGCATCAGCAGCACGGAGCTGTGGCTGCACTGAATCTTAGAAACAACAAGCCCTGCCCAGCGCAAGTCACAGGCTATTTCCTGGGCAACACTTCAGTCACACATTCAAGTGCAGAGATGGCTTTCCACAACTCATACGGTCCCAGTGTCAAACTGGGTGATATAAGTGATCAGAAATGCAGGTGATCAGAAGAAGGAAGCAGAGAAGGCACAGGCAACAGCCATAATTAGAGCGCTAGCATAATTAAGAGAACGGGAGTCACATTCCTCAGGAATAAGAAATTCAAAGCACACCCCCCCCCCCATGGAATCACCTGAACTGAAACAACTGAAAACAAAGAGGAAAACAAGGCAGGAGGGAGAGACAGGAAGATCGGACTGAAAAGGAAGTCTAGGAAGTGGCAACACTTCTCTTAGTCACGCATCGTTCTTGTGTCTCTGGGAAGCGGGAAGAGAGTGGAGAAAAAAGTCTTCTCACCTGTGAGTGTAATTAGAGAGACAAATCCTCCTCAAACAATCCCACTGGCTTCACTGGGGATTAATTAGCCCACCAAGGGGGATCAACTTCTAGCAGAGCATCCTCACGGAGCATGCTGCAGACTGCTGCACATTGGACGGTCAGAGAAGGGAGTGCAAAGACACAAAAGGAGAACTGCAGAAGGGGCAGGAGGAGAGGGCAGCCCAGACTGGCTGAGAGGAAGCCCGGATGAATGGAGAAAGGCAAGCAGGGATGTGAATGAGCAAAAAGGTGATGAATGGTAGGGAGGGCATGGAAGTTTTACACAGGGCAGAGAGCAAAGACGCTCAAAGACACTGAATAGGGAAGAGTGAAAGATGCTGCTTGAATGGAAGGGGGAAGAGGGAGGAGAAATGAGGCAGAGAGAGAGCAGAGTGGCACTCAGAGAAACAGTGCAAACAGAATAGCTTCCCACACAGGCTTGACAAGGCCTTAGAGAGAGAGACAAGTAACACAGCATGAACTTTAATCCAGGAACAGAAAAGCTGCCTGGAGCAGACAGTGTTACCATCATCTGTCCCCGTATAATCCCTACACCATCAGACACCTCCTTTGCTCCCAGCCAACGAATTCTCATGAACCCAGCCCAACTCAAACAGCAGCCACCAACAGCCAGACGGCCTCTATTAAAAAGGGTTGTAGCAAAACTGAGCCAGTGACATGGAAATAGCTGATGGGATAAAGCACAAAGACAATTACAAGCAGCAACCCAACAGATGCAAGTGTAACACTACCCTAAAGGTGGGACACTATGCAGTTTATACGTGTAACAGAAACACTGCTTATCACCAGTGTTGTTTGCAGAACATTCCTCCCATTTCTAAAGCCAGGATAATTTTTCCAAAACAAAACTTTTCCAAGTAAAGCTTGGAGATTTCAGTATTGCCAGGACTTCCCTGTGAATTTGTCTTAGCTTTGAACGCTGACCATTTAGAAGAAATCTTCTCAAATTCAAGGCCAAAATACCGGGCAGCAGCGTTTGCAAAATGTTCCATTAGAAAATTGTCATTTATGTTTATGCGGAGAGTATCAACATAAATGGCTCAAGACAAACTAAGTATTTTGCTCAAAGGGAAACAAAAAGCCTTTTCCCAATCTTTTAGGTAACTGCAGACAAAACTAAGTGTTATGATTCACCTACCTCCACCCTTTTCACAGCTGGGGAAACTGAGGCAGTTAGAAAAGACACAGTCTATTACTTGAAGCTCACGGGCAGAGCTGAAAACTGGATCCAATCCCATCCCTTTTGGGTGTGTAGGTTAAGATATACCAAGGTGTCACTAATCCTCCTAGGTCTGGCAGTCACCCTCTACACAATCCTATGCCAAATCTTGTTTTCCCAAATGCAAAATAAAAGATATGGTCAAGAACTCGGCGAGGGATAGCATAAGGCCTTAACTTATAGCCCTTTATTTCATGCTTAGAAAATCTTTCACATTTGTCAGGAGCGACCCTTTGAAAGCTAATTCAGTGTCTGGAGCTCACGTTTTGCTGTTCATAAATAGACTTCACTGTCACACAAGCTAAAATGAGAGGTCATAGAAACACAGCTGAAGGTAGGACACAACTCTCGAAAACAAACACAGTGGAAAGGAAAACAAATGTAAATCTAAGAGTTGACCCTATTCTGCCTTTTCAGCACATCATGGAAATCAAACATACAGATTGACTTTTAAAGTGTTATTAGAGGAATAATGAGGGGTCCATCTCTGCCTCAGTGAGACTTTGGGTTCTGCCCTTTGCCCCCCTCCCTTTTTTTTTAAAAAATGTTTCTCACACCAAACAGGCATAAGAATATCAATGCAGTTACTTTCAAGCAAAAAATGTGAACATCCTGGAGTCAGAGCACAAACAGCAACTCATCTGGGAAGAGACATGAAGCTATTTTTCTCTCCTAATAAAATAGGAAAGAAATTCCTGAGAAACCTCGGCTGGATCATCAATCCCTCTCAGAGAGGGACAAAAAAATGTCAGATAGAGAATTGGAAACTGGCTATTAACAGTCGGGTATCTAGCACATACTGTGTTTTGAAATGATAACCTGTGGTGCTACTGTCTGCTCAGCAGACAGAATTCAACTTTACATACTGGGAACCCAAGGCAGAGAGGCTTCATTCACCCAGGGAGCAGGAGACTTCCAAGACTACTGTAGCTGAGCTGAGATGGGCTGCCTGTGCTCCAGCCACCTCCATGAAGCACTCCTACGTTGCCACCTAATAACTGACTAGTAAAAATTTGGAAATTGCCAAATACAAAAGGGGATGGGGAGTTAAGGAAGGATTAATACAGAGTAAAGGTCAGAGTACCTCCAGCAAGTACACTAAGGTTGACGGTTCTCATTTGGACATCTCATCTTGTTTGTGAATGAGTCTGTCCTGGGAACAGCAAGGACATGGGACTGATGTGTTTGCACAGGCATACACAAACATGCGGCAGTGCCGAAGGGGCTGTAAGGATCTCCAGAAAGGCTGCTCTGCCAAAGCTGACAAGCTTGAGCATCGCAGCTTCACAGGCCAGTTGAGCCCATGGAGAACTGTAATTGCCAGTAGAAGAGCGTCTTAGTTTTCCATCTGCCAGCCTTGGTACTGGCAGATCACATTACATATGGCACTAGGGGGAAGGGTGAGAGAATATGAATAATTCTCAATTCAATGAGAGGAGCGTGAGCTGTGCAGCTGCTGCAGTTCAAGCAAGCCCTAACAGCACCAGCCATTGCTTTGGGTCAAGGGATCATACCATTTCAGCCTGCTTCCTGATTTGTGCTTCATCCCAGCTGCTCTCCTCTCCCTTTAGTGCCTGCCTGCAGGAACAGCTAGCTCTCTGGAAGAAATCCAAACACAAGGAGAAGAGGTTACGTGTGCCTGAGGGAAGTGACAGCACAAGGCAGTTCACTGCTTAGTCTAGAAGCATTCAAGCAGGGTCAACATCTAAAAATAAATACATAAATACATAGATAAACACTATTCAGGAGAAGGATTTCTTAGATGGGACAGCCAGGAGTTCAGGTATGCTTCAGTGTGCTTGTTTCCACATCTTTGGGAAACTGGCAGCTCTTACCACTGAATCAGACAGACTTGTGGTGCCAGCAGCTGACAAGTCAGCTGCTTCCAGGAAGGGCTGCAGCAGCATCCACACTGGAAGGGACCAACCTGTCACCCATCCCCATCCCACACCCAGCCTGGGAACTCTAGTTCTTTCCTGCTCCCCAAATCTAAGCGTCCCATATCAGGCAGCCAAGGCAAAGCCACTACCACAGGCTGGGCAATCTTCTTATGCAAATGAACTCAGGGTAACTGGGACAGTTGCAACGAGTCCCTGACAATGTTTGCCTTTGTGCAAGCCCCCGCCAAATACAGACTGAGATACTTCCTAAGGGTGGGGGCGAGAGGGGGCTGGGCTGGGGGACAGGGACGATAAGGACACAAGTCCTGCCTAACCCAGCGATGCTCTCAAAAGCATGGAGCTGACAGGTGAGGAAGGAGGCAGATGCTGCAAATAAAAGTCACTGACTGCAAGTCTCACAAATACTCAGGGAAACACAGATGCTGTGGCAGATCCACAGAGCTGTCCCCCACATCACAGCCACGCCAGAGGAAATCCCCCAGCCTTCATCCAGCTAAGGACCTCAGTCCACAGGACTCAGGTATCCCAGGAGAGCTCCCACCAGAGCCAGGTCGGGATGTAACACAAACACACCATCCAGAGCAGGCACTGACAGTCCCGCACCGACTGCTCTGCCTCATGGTTCTCTCACTTCATGAATCTCATCCATGGGCTCTATTTTTATTGTAGCCCTCCAGGGCCCGTGCAGCAGCTGTGGAAGAAACCTCCATAAAAAGCCACCCCCCAAAATCCTGCCATGCAAACAAGCCTCTTCCCACCCAGCGCCACAAGGACTGAACGGAGAGGGTCTGAACCGCCCCCCCCCCGCCTGCCCCTGCCTGGTGGTCTTTTTGTCTCGTGACCTTCCCCACACAAACACAACCCCACAACAATCGGGCAGGCAGCATAATGTGCCGGCGCCAGCTTTCCCAGCCCTTCAAGGCAAGCTGGGGAGGGAAGGGAGGGAGAGCTGAAAGGATTTGGGGATGAAGAACGGATGGGATGGGCAACGAAATAACAAGCAGTGTTGTAATTCCTACTTGCATGGTTCCATAAGCCAGAGAAAGAATGGTTTTAATGAAAGAAATGAAAGAATCTTTGAGCTATCTCAAAGAACTTAAATTGACTGGGGAATCCCAGCTTCTGGGATTTTCATTTAAAAAAATAAAATTAAATCCAACAATGTTCCTAACCCCTGTGAATATCTTTTAACATTTCCTCCAAGAAGTCCTAAAAAAATTGAGCCCCTTGGTGCAAACTTTGCTGTTTTTACTTGGCTATCTTTGAGGTTCAGAGTCAGAGACAGGTCAGATACAAGATTCTCCCTTAAACTGATAACATTTTTATTTATTTATTTATTTTTGCAACAACTCTAGCTGTAGACAGCATCAACATACATGGAAACCTTCCCTGATATAACAGCTTGAAAGCACAGAAAACTTCTGCCAGTCTGTCCTAACTATGGGGAAAAAAAATCATCACTTGTACTACTTGCAGCAAGTAGCAAGCATACCTCCAGACCACGCGTTGTCCTTGCAAGGTAACAGATACCCTTTGGTTACTGCAGGACGTGCCACCTTTGGGAAAGAGCAACATAGGTCTCAGAGATCTTGTTAGAGGCAGATCAGGAGACTACCAAGGTCAGGGGAAACTCCTGCCTTTCGAAATGCCCAGGGATTCCCCCCAGCTCCTTGTGCATGTACAGGAAAAGACCAGACTCCACAAGAAACTGAACCAAAGCAAAAGCCAAATACAATCTCTCAGGGCCTAGTTAACCTCTCAGTGAGGTTAGCGGGACCCTTGGCTATGCTTCAGGGCACTGGAAACACAGACTTAATGCCTTTACAAGAGCAGGAGGCTGTGCTTTTGGAAATCCTGGCAGCCAAGATGGTAACAGAAAGCAAGCAAAGCTCCAGGAAGCACTTGCATGATTTACAGACAAGTTAGCCACCTGGGGAGCACATTACAGTAAGAAACGACCTCTCAGCTGCTGCCAGAGTGCCACACAAGGATGTTATTACCCACATCCTTGATCAAAGTGCTGCACAGTACAAAACCACCTGATGATCCAGGTATGGGAAACACTTTCACGGGATGGTGCAGACAACGCAAAGAGACTGGAAGTCTCACAGAAGGCCATACACAGCTGCTGCGTGCATGGGGCCACACCTGGGTAGCTGGCCCCAGCGAGGGGGGGCAGAGCTGTGACCAACTCTTGCCCGTGCCCTGACATGAACTGGAGTAACTGGAAGAGCAGCAGCAATGAGCAGACACACAGCTGGCAAACTTCCAGCTGTGATAGGCAAGGATATTGCCTCCTGTCAATCCACTCCAGCCCTAATCCCCTGTGGAAACATCCCATCAGCACCACGCTCAGAGGCAATCTTTCAATCCAGATGCTAACAATTAACGACAGCGAAGACAAGGGAGGAACAGACAGAAAACAAATTCAACTGGGTGTTGCTCATCACACTAAGGATGTGAGGAGGACCTGGACAGGAGCCACATAAGCAAGACTTTTAGCCTTGCTGAGCCCTGCAGTAACTCTACATATGAGCATTCACGGGGCAGTGCACCCACTGTCAGCTGTAAGCCAGTGACAGTGACAGTCAGTGTCACAACTCGTACTGATGAGAAAGGAAGGAGCTGTGACCCAGCTGCGAAAGCTGCTTTGGGATCTGCATTATTTCTGTCCCATGTAGGAGAGGCACAAACCTGCTGCTGGTTTGAGCATTTGCACCATGCGTCTGGGTATTTCCCCCTCACAGAAGGGAAACTCTGCTTTTGACTCAGCTCATTTCACAAAGCAGCTGAGTTTTGCCTGCATACTTGTCTGATGCCCTTCAAGCAAACACAGCAGATTTTTACAAGGTAAAATACAGGCTAATACCAATGCGCAGCAGCCTGCAAAGCCCTGCCATCACAGCTAGCTGACTTAAGAGGCAGGACATCATCACCAAGCACCTCTACTTGCCTCTAGGGATTTTTCAAACACCATGGTATTGAAAAGAAGGGCCACAAAGGTTCCACCTGCACCCCAAGCCACCCGACACAGATCCTTCACCTTAGTTCTGTTCCTGCTGCCCCCACCCAGCAAATCGGGTTCCTTCACTGCCTTCCCAGAATCGTGCCAACCCACGGTCATTTCTTCACACTGCCAGATAGAAACACTGCTTGGTCTAACCCTGGCACACATCCTCGTGGATACGGTACTCACAGAGTCATACATCAGTACAATAATGATAGACTTCCCACAGCCAAACTCCACTTGGTTGAAATCATTATCATTTAAAGAGGCTGTAACCAGAGAAGACACTTGCTAGCAAAGTATTTTTTCTGACAAGAAAGATGCTGGCTCTTAGCTAGGCTTGAAGCCTGGATTCCACCCTAGAAAAAATAAATAAATAAGTCATTGAAGCCTCAGGGAAAGAGATAATTTGAGCCTGGATATTCCTTTCTCCTTGGCACAATTTTACAGTGCGTAACATGACATTCTCTCTGTGTTATTTGCTGCTGTCCTTCCTCAGCCCAGGTTTGTAATAAATGATGAAGAGCTGAAGTATTTGTGTCCTAGTGCTCAAAGGAAAAGCGACAAGCAACAATGATTTCAGATTGCAGCCTCTTATCATCATCACAACCTCATGTGCTTGAAAAATGAGATTTATCACATAAACACTTTCTCAGGAAGGGGTGCACGCTGCCTGGGTTTGTTTTAATAAAATCCTCAGCAAAATAAGTCAAATATTCGAAGGTCTGCATGCCTGAAGAACCACTGTAAAATCCAAATCAGGAGAAGTCCTTACCCTTCTGAAATCAGTAATGAAATTAGCATGGGGCCCAAAGGAAGCAAAGGGGGCCCCTTCAGAGGGGCCAGGATTTCAGTGTTTAAAACCACACAGTGGCAGATCTGTACCTACTTTAAGGACCTACTGCATCCTTTTAGTCCTGTACATCCCTCCATAGAAGCATAATAATGAAAACGTATCCAAGAAAACTTGGCTTTTCCTGAAGAACAGTATCTGAACACATATTTCTGTGGACACAGTGAATTTGAACTGCAGTGCTTTGTTTTCAAGTATCATTGCGTTTCACATTTTCACAGCTTCTTTGGAATAATTTTTGTTACAAAAACAATGTAAGCAATACTCACAGACAAAAGAACAACCACCCCTTTAAAACCATAGAGCCTCTCCATTTGTATTGTTTTTGTAACAAATGCAGCCTGAGCCACTGAATTCCAAGTAAAAGATCCTCAGGCAACTTAAAAATTCAAGCAAATCGCCATGCGACATTAAAAGCATTCATTTTTACGAGCATCAAATTCCACCTATCAAAGGATCAGTCATCCTCTGCAGCTACCGATTTACATATCCAGCCTGCAAGCTGCTGAGGGGCCACTGGACACGAAATTCATGAATACATTAAATCCAAAAAAGGAAAGTAATGTCCATCGTAATTCAACTTTATGATCACATTTTCTTTACAGAAGCAGCACAAAGTCCATGTCTGACAAACACATGCCCCATAAAGGTACCCAGATGCGATGAGACACTGAACCCCCTACTTAGAGACTGTAACTCTCTCCAGTTACATGCATGGCACCGTTCACACCTGAACCACATTCAAGCCCCATGCAAGGAGGGAACATCCTTTGAGTTACGTAGTCACCAAGTCACTGACACCCATGCTACTGCACATCAACTAAATTCAAAGGCCTGATCCTCACAATGGAAGACAGTTTATCTGGACATACACCACAACCCTAGACAAATTCTCAGCCCTTTTGCCAAAGCAGGCAGTATTACCAGCCTTAATATAAGCGCTCCTTTGATCTTGTAACAGCTCGACTGGCAGTGGTACATCTATTATTCCTCATGGAACAGAGCTGTGATCTGATATCACACCTACATTTCACTCTGTGTACTGCTATCTAGAAACAGATGTAAGAGAAATCTTCTCAGCAGTGTGTACAACTTCTGTCATCTCGGATAGGTGAATGACCCTTGCCGGTGCTCAACCCACAGCCAATTACAGCTATGGCAAGGAGAAAAGTTTCTATTTCAAGTCTGTTGAAGAGTTCACTGGGTGCTGCAGGCAGAAGGATGGACACAGGAGAAGGTGTCCTGTAAAAATGTTCTCCTTTCTCTTAACTGAGCACCATGCAGGTAGGCAGCACCTTGGGGAATGAGGGGCAATCCCAAGACCGAAGGGTTGCCTGCATCCCATGTCACAGCAATAAGCACCTGTTTAAGAAAAAAAAAACAGCAACAGCGAAACCCCTGCAGATAACCCAGTTAAGACACAGGATAAAGTCACAGAGGTTAATCAGATCTGAGCCATTAGGTCTCTCTGCTGCTGCTTAGTGACACATCTGGTAAGCAACACCATCGAGATGAAGGCCAGTCAGAAACATCAATTTGATCTAACCAGCCCCAGAAAAGAGGTGTTGTTTCCCTGCTGCATAAGGCAGAAGAGGAGAGGAGCACATTGCAGGGCAGGTGGTCAGCTGGGCCCAGAGCTTGGCAGCCCCATTAAGCCTCATCAGGTGCAAGGATGCTGTGACTGATGGGCTACATTAAGTAAACCTTACAGCAAAAGCCAAGGCTGTGTGTGCAGGGTGCTGAAAAATTATTCAGCAAGGAAAAATTCCGCCCATAAAGCTGCAAGCAGGCTCTCCTTACCTTGTGTTTCATTAGCTGTAACTCTGCTAATGAAGGCCACAGCAGGGCAGGTAAGGACTTATGGGGCCACCAGCACAAAGACCACCCGGGCTGTCATACATGGAACCTTCAGAACTGGGAGCCAGAAGAGAGCTGGGCTGGGCTGGGCTTTGCACTGAATCAGCTCCTGCAGTGTCTGAGGGATGGGGACAGACACAGCAGGGTTCAGCACTGACCAGGGCACATTGTCCCTGACTAGGGATTTATGCCCACCAAATAAAAGGCATCCAGCCCATTGCCCAGCTTCAAGTCCTGATCTCAAGTTGCATTTCAAAACTGAGCATGCTGTTTGCCTGACTTAAACCTGCCTGTACCACTACATCTGCTCAGCCCCTCTTCCTCCCTTTAGGGCAAAAAGAAGCCGGTGTTCTTGGTCCTTATTGCTTAGACAAGTGTCTACACCTGACAGTGATGACTTGCTATTCCCTTCATCACACCTGTGGGTGCAGGACAGTCAGCACAGAAGGACAAACCAATTCTAGAAGGTGACCTCACCTTTGACCCATCATAGTGAGCTGAGGCACAGAACAGCAGGGAGAGGAAGAAATTTTTTCTATACCCATTTCTTCTGGACGGGGAGAACATGTGGATCAGAAAATCGTCTTCTCTCCTGGGCGATACGTGCCAGCCTTTCAAGAGGACAGATGGAGCAATAACTCCAATACAATTACAGAACTGTGGTGAGAATGAGAGAAAGATGAAAGGTACACAAGTGCCATTCTACCAGTGATGCCGATCCTTCTTCGTTGCCAGAAATGTTTTAAGAAAACAATCCCTAACCAAGTGACTGTCATCTCCTGGAGGAGAACTGGGTCTCCAATACCACTCTACCTCACTGGGCTTTGTGAAGTGTCCTGCTACACTCCTCTGTTAAGTTCTTCCTCCTTCACAGTAAATTCTTCCCTCTTCTCCGTAAATTCTTCAGTCCAAGGACAGAAATTGTCACTGTTTCTCAGTTCCCCAAAGGGACCGTGATCAATACCGTCCAAAATCAGAACTTTTGCCCTTCCTATAGGAAACTTTATCCGTTCTTTAAAGGTATGGAGTTTTATAGCAATCAGCCGTGAAGCCTGTCAGGAGAAAACTACATTTAATACTCTGGACTGGAAACAGAACATTTCAGAGTAAAAATAGCTCCCTTTTTCGCTGTCTGCCAGATCTGGGAGGGAGGTGAAAATCTACAGGGACTTCATTTGATGTGTGAAAAAGCAGAATTCTGTAGCAGCGAGTATGCACACACTTATTTTAGGTCAAATAATAGCTCTGCAATAATACTTAGCTTGGAGGAGAAAACCAAAGCTTGGACTAGACCTACGGTATCTGGAACTGAGTGCCATTACAATCCAAGTGCATCCACCAGAAAAAGAGGGGAAAACTTTTAAATAAATACTTTAGAAGTCCCATCACATCGCAGTTCTTCTGTCTTTGAGTTCTTTTCTCTTTCAAATTCCAAGTATCATCTCCTCTATCAGCCACCATGATGTCTGTCTTACTAACATATGAGAAAAAGACACTGGTTGGCTGAGGGCTGGGCACAGACCGGGCCAGAACACAACCTTTCCCCCACAGCACATAGATCCAGTCAGGCTCCCTCATTCCACAGCCACGCAGTGGGGCAGCAGGCAGACCTGGTACAATATGCAGCCTTCCTCCCTCTCTTCTCCACCAGGGGAGGAGGACAGGCCACACATCATATCTAGCTTTCTGAGGAACCAGTGCTCAAGCCTGCCCATCTCAAATATAGCAAAGAACTGCACTGTTTACTCCAAAGCACCTTATATTTTGAAAAAGGGCCAGCTCTGATCTCTGAGGTGAAGAGTTATTGATCAGAAGAGAATGGCAAAGCTGCATCACGTGTACTGGTGAACAAAGGCTCTGCACAAAGCTCTGCTGCCAGCTAAACTGATAGACACTGGAAAGGAAAAAGAGGAATCAGCACACACAACTCTGATGCTAAAAATGCAGGCACGTAAATATCCGGTAACTAGGGGGTACTGAGTAACGCAGGAGTGGTGGGACAGGAGTAGGGCTACTTTAGCAATCTGAGTGGAAGCATGGCTAGCCATTCCCTCCCTCCCTACTGGTACGGGATAAGAGAAGCTGGATTAGCTATATAATGCTGATAGATGTCTCATCAATGAGAAGGAACAATACAGGAACATTCAAATATCCCTTCTCTGATGTAACCATCACAACTGGCACAAACACAGAATCCTTACCAGAGAAGGCAGGCCCTGATCAGGGCTGACTGCTTCCCTGCTAACATCAGAAAAACACCTCAGTGTCCCCACTGGGAGAGAGCTCATTCAGCTACAGCTTCGCTGGGAACAGCAAGCACAGCGACCTCAGAAAGCCTCCAGAACTCGCACTGCGGAAAGCATCCTTCCTTGAATGAACTGCTTTGGCTCAGGCTGCCTGTGTGTAATTCAGGTTGGTTTAGACTACAAGAAACCATCTAATGCAGCTTTGTGTCAAACCTCCACCCACACATCAACTACATACTTAATAAGGATGAAAGAGAACATTACCCCAAGCTGGTATTCAGATCCTCAGCAGCGACAGAGCCCGTCATATGCTGTTTGGCCTTAGAAGCCAGCAAAAGGAACGCATCGTACTACATGCTTGGTCATTAAATACAGGCTTATAAGCCCATAAAGTCACTGTTGCTTGCAAGTGCAGAGTAATTTTTTTGCATGAAGTAGTTTGTTTTGTGGTAGCCCCAAAAGTTAATTAGTTTTCCTGGTTTTATTACTCCACATGGTCAAATAACAGCCTGGAGCTAACAGCCAGTTGGAGCTGTGCAAGGTCCAGAAAATTCTCACTGTGCTTTTCAGGACTGTTTGGTACAACCATAAATCAGCAGCTAGCAAATGACTTCCTGCTCCAGCTCTTCTTGGCCACCAGCACCAGTCCTAAACGATCCCATAAATCAATGCAGCAAGGGCAGCTCTCAGCTCTGAGGCCAGAGGGAATAAGGTGGAAAGATCTGTTTCAGACACACATGACAACTCTTTGAGAGACTTTCCAGCTATCACCACCCTGGGAGAAGTCACCCTGGGCACCTGTTTCACTGCAGATCCTGACTGCAGCATCTACACCGCCACCAGCTTCAGCTCCCACCTATACCCATGAAGGTGCTGCTGTCCCTGCCACAGAAGCTGTTTCCTATCTAGCCTGACAGGTAGATAAACTGGCCACAGCCCTCGTTCATAACCAGATGTGCCTTCAGCCTCTCCCAGGGCTATAGCAGACACTGAATGCAGACTGGAGGTTCCAAGAGGTGAAGAAGACACAAGGAAGCCAGCACAGTACAGTACAGCCTCTGGGATCCAGACTGACTGGACAGCAGTGCAATAGTCACCCTCCAGACAAAAACCAACTGTGGTAAGGATGCCCAGCACTGCAAAATCCTCTGGAGAGGCCAATGTACACGGTCATTTATAGAGTTTTAGAAGAGACAACACCAGGACATGCTGTAGTTATGCAAGCAACCCTACACACATACTCATAGACACTGAGACATCCCCAAATAGTTCCCAGGGGTCGCAAGTCAAAAGTGTGACGAAGCAAACACACAAGTCAATAAAGATTCCTCAGACACAGCACTGAGGCTGGAAGGAAGTTATCCCTCCAGCCATGGTCTCCAGGCACAGCTCACACAGCAGCAACAGGAGCATCATCTCCCCAAGGGGACTGCCTAAACGCACCAATCAATGCAAACCAAGCATTTCTCAAAAAAATAAATACTGCTGTTACGGGACATGTGAAGGAAAAACATTTGTGCCTCCCTGCTAATGGGGAGGAGAACCCAGAGACATAACTCCAGTCCTAACAAGACTGTGTGCAAAAGCAGCTCCTCTGTTAGCAGCCAAGAGGGAGTAGCTCTGAGAAGAGGCAGCAGTTCAGAGGAAAGAACCACAACGAACACTTTCATTTTCCTCCCCTGTGCAAACAACAAAAAAGCAACATCATTCTGCAGAGGCCAAGATGCATAAGCCCACTTGCCATCATTTCTCAGCATGAGGGTTAAGTAAACCTGTGGCAGGGAAGCCAGTGGAGGGAAATGGGTGTTTGGCTCTGTTTCAGGGCCAGGAACAAAATCTAAAAAAAAGAACTTTGCTCTCCAAATGCCAAAGGAGGCACACCATTCTGCTGTCAGCCCCAGCAAACCATACAATTGATGTTAGGCATAGAATGGGCCTGGGACACACATCAGGATTGTTTTCAGGTGCTCTGCTAGGCAAAGTCAGAGCACACAGGATAAAGTCCTCCAGTTGTTTTTGTGAAACCTTCCATTTTCCACCTTATATTGAATATTGATTCTTTCTCTGTCAAGGAGTAAACGTGGAGGATTATGGCTCACTGCCAGTAGGCTGTCATCAGCAAGCAGTTCCACTACAATTACACATCACAAACGAGTATGCTACACAAAGCAAGATCTCCATCATCACTGGCACCTAATCACACAGGATTGCAGAGGCAGAAGTTGCATTTCCTTGGGGAACAGTGCCTTGAAGAAGCGCACGCGGCCAGAGGTTTGTTGGTAGCCACAAACAGCTTTGCCTCCAGCAGCCTCGCTTATTTTTTCCTTGTGCAACTACAGAAACTCCAGAGCACACACTGCTTACAGAGGATGTCGAGTATCAAAGAGCATGAAGAACAGTTCTTTGGGGGAAGATTGATCTTGCTTGTTTAACATCAGTTTCATACATCATTACTCTTCTCACCAGCAACACAGGGTCACTGCAGACAGCTGTTCCTAAGCAACAGGAATATACTAAGAATACACATATTCTCTGCATCTTGCTAGTGCTGGGAATTTCATTTTTAGAGCTGAAGGAACTCAAGGTCCAAGTGAGACTTCTGTGCATTCACGATTCCCTGGCGAAGGGAACAGCCCCATAATGAATCACTGCTAATTAAGGTCACTACCAAAGGATCTACATTTCTTTACTGGTTTGTGCTTTTCATACAAGAAAGAGAAGTGTCTATTGGGAAGTTCTGGGTTGCTTGCAGAACAGCTGAGAGAGCAACAGCAGCCCTTGTACAAGACAGCCCAAGGAAAAAAAAAAAAAAAGTTTCTAGACAGTTCTACTCTAACAGAGCATCTGCTCAGAAATAAAACCAATCCCCCAAACACACACACACACACACACACACCAAAATAACAAAACCACTTCACAAACTTAGAATTACGAGGTAGCTGCTGGAGGGATGGGGTATGCAAGGCCCACTAACTCTCTGGGGGAAACAAGGCAGTTCAGAGGAACTTCAGGGAGCTGGATGGTCAGATCTCATGGAGGCCACTGGAAAAACTTTGCCCCGTACAACTAATAACATAAAGCCAACTTTTCCACTTGAAATTACAACACTGTCAGGGAAGTACAATTAGCCAGGTGGAACCTGGCCAGGGCAGAGAAAATCACGACTGGTCTCAAAAAAAAACAACACATCAGGACAGGTGTGATCTCAAACATTCAGGACTTCACTACACATTCCAGCATGACGTTGTCTCTGGTGATAAAATAGCCCCAGCATCGCCATGAGAAGCTGAACTGGGGGTAAGCCACCACTCCGGAGATCAGGAGAGGAGAGGGATATAGCAGTGACTCTTCCAGGTGCAAGAGCTTGAACTACAATACTACAAGGTTTGAATCACACAAAATTCCAGAGGAATCAGAGCTCAGATTTCCTCAGCAGCGTAAGTACGATGCTGCAAGAAAACAGCCTGTTGTCTGCACCCCATCAACTTTGTCTCATGGTGTGTTGGTAGCAAGCTGGTTTCAGACCAACACATTGTACGATACCTAGTGAGGAGGCGGAGAGTGATCACAGCTTCTTTGGCTGCTGCCAAACTCAAACACGCCCACTACTGCATTTAATTTGCAAACGTGCCCCGGTACACTCGCGCTGAGTGCAAATACAGAAAAGCAGCAAGACCATCATACTTCCTACCACAGAGAAGAAACGCTTGCTTTCCAGGTCTGGTGGAGAGCAACTTTAAAAGCCTGTAAATGTTACAGGCATGAGTGATAATGGCTTGGAAAAGCACCTCCAACCTGTTTCAATTCTCTAAGCAGCTGGGTTTGTTCCTCTGGAGACAGGATGATCTCTTCCTCCTCTCCGTCTCCCATCATAACAGAGCGCACGCTACATAGACAATGCACCAGCTGATTTCCAGGATCAATCCAGTCTCTGTTTACAGCTTTTTTCCCCTCCTTTCTTTTTAAACGTGCAGGCTTAAATGTTCTTATTGCTTCAGTGATTTTCTATGTGCAAGACAGGATTTGAGAACAATGCATTAGCAAGGATCTCTGTGCCTAAAAACCAGCCCGCATATTCAGCTGCAATGGCAAAGTGTAGGCTACCAAAGCATCTCGCTGCAGCTGGGATCAGGTGGCAGCAGAGACAAGGGTCTGAATGCAGCTTGCTCGCGCTCTCGGACACTGAAGGTTTCCAGGCAGCTCGGCCATGGAAGGTACACAAATGTGTAATGAGTAGGAAGCCTCCTGAGGCTTTTACAAATCTAGAGACATCAAGCTGCCAGTAACTCACGGGCTGTGTAAGACTGACTCAGCTTCCATGTG
The DNA here is from genome assembly GCF_965140915.1 of Aythya marila. Taxonomy (NCBI): domain Eukaryota; kingdom Metazoa; phylum Chordata; class Aves; order Anseriformes; family Anatidae; genus Aythya; species Aythya marila. Next base: position 6,397,049 of record NC_139059.1, on the reverse strand, counting down.
CTTTTTCAGTGTGTTTGTTATGATTCCTTTAAACATTTCAGGAGAAGCTTCCTTCTACCAGCACAAGCTTAACAGCGTTGCATTCGTTACGCTGCTGCTGCTGTCTGGTTCCTGCTGACGGCTTCTACGCCCAGCTTCATGCTCAAGGCTATCAAGCAAGGCCGAATGTCTGCGTAAGGGCTGGTGGGGATGAGGAGTATTCTGGTAGCCAGGGAAAGGGGAGATGGCACGGCCGATCCCAACCCATTCGTGCTGCAGGGAAGGTATAAATACAATCTCAGAGACTCGTACACAGCTTGGGGGCTGGCTGCTGCTCAGTGTGCTGGAATATTAAGGAGGAACTTGGGGAATGTTTGCTGTTCACCCTGCAAGAAGTGGGAAGATTAATGACCTGCAGGTAGCTTTCTCGTGCTGGGTTATCACTCCAGGGTATCGTGGCTAACAGCCAAATGTGGCTATAAGCCTTAAAGTGCTAGGAGATTGCTGTCTACCACAACAGCACTGGGGACAGAATCAGGCTAACCCTGGCAGGGTGGAAGAGCAGGCAGTACCCTGCAGAGGGAAGTCTCTCAGACATTAGCTGCTCAGCGCCTCAGTTTCCCTCCTTGACTGAAGGAAGGAAAAATTCCTTTCCCCCTTTTCCTGGGGGCTCATGCATTCAAAAAGGCCCCTGGCAGAAGGCAGCAAGGGGCTGATAATCCAGACAGCATCATCAAACCAACCTCCCTCGGCAAGAACAGATTCTCTCGCCAGCCCATTCTTCCCTTCAAGTCTGTCTACAGGGCAATGAATTTGAAGGGACTCTTTTCTTCCCAACCCCACAACCCAAAGTGAAGGAGTCAAAGGGTTAATGCTGCATGACAAAGGTCAGCGCAGTTTGGGGAGGGAGGAGAAAGGCGAGCATTGTGGTCACAGACAGCAGCTCCCTGCTCCCAAAACGCCACTTGAGAAATGTAAAGTGATAGCGTTGCTCGGAAAAAAAGGCCTGAGAGCCTCGCCTAAATCCCAGGGCTTTATCGCTCACAAAAGCCCATCCCCTTGAGTCATTAATCGTGTGCTCCATGGCTGGGCGCCTCAAAGAGCAGCAGATGACACATGCCCAGCTGCCACTGACGCCCCTCCTCAAGGTAGCGGGGCAGAGGCAGGTGCACTCCCAGTGCCCTCTGCTCAAGGCTAATCTATTCTCCCTCCTTGTCCTCTGCCTTTCATCTCCTCCAGCAGCCCACGCTGACAACTGTAAATGAGATTAGACTTCAAGGCGTGGGGCAGATGCAGAACCCCCTCTGTGCATTGCCAAGAGACCCTTGTAGCTTTTAGAGTGTCTTTCCCCTATACAAGGCACAGCTTGGTGGAGGGGAAGGTAAAAGGAAGCAAGTTTCTTGCCACATTCACAGCAATGTCTAATAAAACAGACCACGCAGACCCTGGCTTTAGCGCCTGGATGCTAATCTTTTACCGCCACGGACAGTCTGGCCACCAGCACCTCTGATTCTCCAGTCCTTGTTAGGAGATACAGTAACAGGTTACGGCTATTTCCTATCTGCAGTTTCTCTAACCTCCTCTTTGCAGCGACATGCTGCTCCGGTGTGGACACAATGTCCCGATGAGCCCTAACCTAAAGAGACAGCAACAGCCCAAAATCCAGGTAAGGGCACGAAAGCAGCATACGACCCTGTGATCAAACCTCCTGCCCATGCTGCTGCTCCCACAGATATTGTTTCCTACTCTTCATCTCAGTTTCTCCTTCTCCCACTCCCAGGGTCCCACACAAACCAGCGGGAAGACACAAGCGATTTGTCAGAAAAAAACAGTAAAGTCTCCAGACACAAACCACTGCCTGGAGCTCAGAGACCTGCCTGTCGAGGTCTTCCAGCCGCAGCCAGCAGGGGTTAGCCAGTAACAATAGGCAGGGAACTTTTCAAAGGGGTGTGTGATGTTTAGCTCAACAGTGCCCCAGTAAACAAACTGGAATTTCTTTTATAGCGTGAGAAACAGCTCGTCCTGCCTGTGTTAAAGGCTATCCTGAGAAAAGGGACATGGTTAACATAAAAGATCGTTGAGTACAAAATTATTCCCTTTCTCAGTTACCACCAACCATGATCATAGCTGGCCTGATTTTATGGATTGCTTTGCAATTTCAGTAGTGCAGGAAACAGCCCTGGATTTAAGACGCCTGCAAGGTCGGCGTATTTTCATGCTTTAGAGACTGTGGCAGAGCAGGTTCAGCTGCACCCACTGCTGGTAGTGTCAGCAACTGAACTCTTCCTGACAAGTGCACGTCTGGTCCAGAGTAGCTCTACAGCCTCATTTCTGAGCTCAAGCTTTCCATTAGCTGCCTACACAGAGCGGGTAACTTGGCACCTCTCTCTATTCCCCATAAACTCTGTTCATCTGTTGCCATCACACCCACGTACAAGTCTCAGGAAGGAATCCAGGATTCCTAAAGCAGCTGCAACAAAAACACAGCCTGGATTGATAAGCAATAGAATCGAGGTGCTGAGCCGGTGAGGAGGGTCTTTTGGGAGAGTTTTGTGTGTGGCTATTTAAAACCAGTTTGTTGTCATGACTACAAACCAGGGTATGGGTGAGAAGAAGCGAGCTCTCCAAGATGAGGGCTGATAATGTTAATTCGCCCTCAAAATATCAGCAGCCGTGGGGATGGGACAGACAGAGCTTGTGTCATCTCTTGGCATCTAACAAAGCTAAAAGCCACCTTCAGAAGGCAGGTCTGTCCTAATAACCAACACCATCCTCTTAGATAGTCCCTTTCACCCAGCACGGCCGAGGGCTGGATAATACCGATTAGTTGCAGTCATCTCTAAAGCAGGGACGTTGGGGACATGGAGGCAAAGAAGGGCACCCAAGGCCTTATAAAGGACACAGCAAGCAGGAACTGTCAGTCCCACAGAAGACCTGCCTGCAGTCTCACTGTCTAGCCATCGTATGACTTGGCTTCAGTGAGGACAGTGAGATGTTCTCATGTCTGCATGCAAGGGAATTAACTAGAGAGCTTAACAGCACAGAGAAGGGTGAAATTGCCAGGATGTGCTACTGGAATTGTCTCGCTTCTAAGTTAACCTGAAGATTAACAACAACAACAAAATTGTTTGGCCAGTGAAGAACAAATAAAATAAACCCCCAAGTGACTGTGTAGGAATGGAGAGAGGCAAGGTCATGCTCTGCTTGGAGCTTGGATTCCACACAGAGACAGCGTGTGAGGAGCACTCAGTGACAGTGCAGGCTCTGCAGAAGGCAGCAGATGCAGAGCTAATGTGTGTGTGTGGGTGGAGGGTGTTTATGAGCACAATAAATAAATGTATGAATCCCTATAAAAGTTCCCGTATAAAAGTGAGTTAGAGCTGCCCAAGGGCCGTGGCCTCAGAATAAAAAATGCATCTTTTAGCATGGCATGAAGCAGCAGCTGTACCGTAACTTCCTGGCAGCAGCACTGAGAAGCCGCCTGTCTGCCTGCTCCCAAACACTTGGGTGAAGTCTTGACCCCACTAAATACAGAAGGAGCTTTAGTACTCAGGATTTTACTCTGGGAGGGGCTTATTTGAGCCTTGAAGCCTAGGAAGCAGAGCTAATTTTTTGCCAAATTTCAGTTCTTCTTTAAAGCAATCTGACAGTGGCTGGAGATACTGGTGTTACTCACTGACAGTTCCCAGCATGACAGAATAGAGCTGGATCAAAATGAATAGTAAAATTCCCCCAGAAATCATTGTCATTCACTCCTCTCCCCCAAAATAAACAAGAAAAACAAACAAACAAACAAACAAAAACCCACATTGTTTTATGGTTGAGCAGCAATTTTTATCAAGAAATCCTGAATTGTAAATTTAAGCTGTTTAGAGAGGAGGGTCAAAAACAACTAAAAAGAACCCTATACATTTTGTATGTCTATACATAAAACTGCTTTTTTGTCAGTAAACCTAAATGAAAGTTTTGTAAAAATACCTCCCCCCAGGAAAAGAAAAAGCATTACTACCAGTTTCAACACCTGTCCCCCCACCAAAGGCAAGGAGGGGAGGGATTACTGCCCCCTCCCTTGCATCATTTACCATCACCGTAAATCACCCTGGAAACAGGAGACTTGCAGACTCCCAGCCCGTGAATTCCCAACTGCTCTAACACATCCTCCAGGGTCTTCCCTCATTCCGCTGCTCTCTGGGGAGGAGGTGAACACTGGAGCCCCTGCGTCCCAGCACAGTGTATGACTTAAGCCTTAGTCCCAGCCCATGAGTCACAAAGACAAGGGGCACATCAGTCTTTGGTCACCCACTTCCACTCTGCACATACGTCAGGCCAGGTCATACCTCCCAGCGAGAGCTGCAACTCTTCTCAGTTTCAACGCGCAGACTTTCTCTAGCTATTACGACATTATCGTGTTTCACGGGGATGCCAGTCAGAGCTAAACAAAACGCTCCCCTCTCCTACCAGCATGGAGCTGCTGGGAATAGCAACCTTGTTCCATGACAAACAGTATCTTGCGATTTGCTGCAGGGCTAATTGCATTGCATTGCTGATACTGCGCTCAAGGAAGACGTCAGCGCCTTGGCTTTGCCCACAGGCAACAAGGACGTTATTGATTTATTCAGGACTTACAACTAGTTGTCACAGGTTGCATTCTCTTTGATAATAAAGCCTTACAGACAAGGCTTAAATTTTCACTGCAGCCCTAATTGAAACATAGCTAATTATCAGAGTCCTGCCTTTGCAGCCCATTCCCTTGTTCCTGTGGTAATTTTCTGTAAAACCAACAGTCAAACTCCCCTCCCTTAAACAAACAAAAAAAAAAAAAGTGGGGGGGACAGAAAAAAGGAAAAGAAAAAAAAAAGACCTCTACTATGCAAGCAAGTCCAGTGGGAAATTACCCATTCCTCTCTTTGAGCCTGAGGTAGCTACCAGCCAAGATCCCCATCCCACAAGGACTCAATGACTTCAAAGGATGCTTGTAGAATCAGACTTCAAATTAATGCCAACTTTCAAGACAGAAGAGAATTCCAAGTGGCTGAAACATTCAGCTCAGACCACAAACAATTTATCTTGAATCAGTCTTCTGAGTGGCACCATTCCCTCTGAGCCCCAGAAAATTCAAACACACCACGCAATTTAGGTGCGATCAACAATTAGAGTAATCTAATTCCCAACTGCCAGTTGCTTGACTGTACAACAACAAATGAACTGCGGTCCAGACACGTGGATTAACAGTTAGTCACAGCTAACTGGCTACAAACGAGCACTCATCAGAGCAGGCAGTCCAGTTATTAGCTGAACGACAGCAAGACCCCCAAGGTACCAAGGACATCCTTTCACAGAGACTGCACTACAGCCTTCAGCTGTAGAAGCAAGAATCACCACCTTGTAAAGTGGGGACAAAAATCCCTCAGAACTTTAGGACTGCCAGGTCAATGTCAGCATCAGAGTAAGTTCGCTTACAGTAGGTGACATTTACACGCACACACAACACCACAAAAGTTTATGACATCCAGAGAGTGGTGCAGCTTAAAAGCAAGTCAACCCTAGAAAAATCCTTCAGTTTATAGCTGCTTCACATTTCAGCCTGGCAGATGGAAGGAACACCACAAAGCAAACATGTCAGTTAAAGCAGCTAAAAGCATAATTTACAAGCTAGAATCCACAACCCAAATTCTCAGCAGCTATAACTCAGAGCTCTATAGAATGGTGTGGATCTCAGCCAGCTATGGATCTGACCAATGGCATTTATCGGGTACAACCACAGCCTTTGGTACAGAAGCAGATACTTTGCTAATTCTGTGGAAGTTAAAAGCTGCGGGTCCTCCCCTGGATCAAATAGATGCTATCATGCAGAAGTCAGTTCAGCAGCTGGGGAAGCATTTCACAGAACACGGTGCTGGTTTTACAGGTCCTAGTTTGTCTGCCTCAAAGAGTAGGCGATCCTTTAATCCCCAGAGCAGGGATAGTGCAGCTGGCAGCAGTCGGAGCACCTGCTGCAGCGCCTCGGCTCAGCCCCTGTGCTACAAGGGATGGTCAGCCTGGGCCCGCTTCTCCTCCTGGCTGCTCTGATGAGAAACTGAGAGAAAGGCCCAAAGCATTAATGACAATAACGACTTGCACACCAGCACCCTGGGAATCAGGAACATGGAGCTCCTAAATTGTATGGTAAAAGCACGGAAAATCTAGTACAGAGGAAATTAAGTGCGGGCTACACTCTTTGCTCATAAGACAGAGACAATACATCAGTTGTTCACATACCTGATCAAATAGGGCTTTCCAGTGCTGAGAGGCAATGCATAAGGGAGGAAAAAAAGAAAAAGAAGGTATGAGAGCAACGACATTAACACGCAGCAAACTGTAGAATTATATTCTAACAGAGAAATAACCAAATGATCTAGTGCCATTTCCAACAGCCTTCTTCATCCCAGAATCACCTATCCTTCCGGGGGAGGAGGCAGGGGGAATCTACCAACCACAGGGAGTACAGTTTTCATTTACAAATCCAAATTAAGACAAACTCGGAACATTCATGTGTTAATTCTGTTTTCTTCTGCTTTGACTACTTGTGAGCAAGTAAGGAATAAAAGGCTTTTTATCCACAGGGATCAAGACAGCTTGGTGTATATTGAGGGGAGGGAGGAGTTAGCAATGTTTTTTCAGATCACTTTCTAAGATCCTGTGGCCCAACCGTGACCCACAGACTGCCCTCTCTGGTTGTCAGAGCCTTGCCTGCTCCTAACTCTGGCAGGGACTTGCTGCAAGGCCTTTGATAACCCATCGGTTCTCTGAGCCTCACATGTCCACAGCTGAAAAACGGATAATTCCTCTTGCACAAGGTGGAAAGGGGGATGCCTGGGACTATATTTACCCCTACAATTTTTGTTCCAGATCTGCCTGAAAAGCTGTGCACAGAAAGAAGGTCCACTTCAGTGCAGACAGCCACGTGAACACCCCACCAGTCCTTGTCACTTGGGAACAGAAAAAACAAGCTGATGACTGGCTCTGGTTTATGCTCTGTACAAAGACCGATGTCAAACCACACAGCCCCACAGAACTGAGGCAATTCCTAATGAAGTGCTTACTTCTCTCTCCTAGCTCTTGGATTTGGGGTCAGCTGAGAAGAGATCAACTTCCATGGGGCAACAGTGATCCAGGTAACCACTGCTTAGATTCCCCCTGAAATAACCTGCACATTCCCAGTTCTCTTGTCTGAAGCGTGTTGTTGAGCACAACACTTTGTTTCTGCCTCATATATCTTCCTAGAAAAACAAAATGAGAAAAATAATAACAAACATGAGCCTCATAAAAACAAGTCTCCTCACTATGCTATATGCAAAGCAGAGCTCTGGTAAGAGCCTTACCCAGTCCTCCCAAGAATATTTCCTTTCACATGGTAGGCAAATCTAAAGCAGAACTGACTGGACAGACAGTGGGGTATCAGGCCACTGAATTTAATCAGTTCAGCTGCTGGCTCCCCTCCTCCCCACGTCCCCATCCATTTATAAACTCCCATTTATCATCATAAATCAGCCCAGCGCTTTAAACAGAACATTTTGGGACTGCCTCAATGCTGGCTTTGTGGAACACTGCTCCAAGAGCTGTAATGACATCACAGCTGAGCTGTTACACGCTGTCAGGGCTGTGACAGCCAAACATCCACAGTGTAATATTTTTGTGGTTAACAACATATAAAGAACTGACCTTGTGACAGTTCTTGCTGGCCAAACCAAAGAGCTTACATCAAGCTCTCAAATGTAATAATAGAAAATCAACCCCCAATAAGGTCTCGGGGGGCACAGAGCGGTTTGAATTTTCAGAGAAGATGCTCTGTAGCTTGCAGCCTGCTTGTTTCAGCAGGAAATCCTTGGCTGTGGAGAAGGAGGGCATTTATACCACTTCCTGCTCTTCTGACTTGCAGATGATACATGATACCTCAAGCTTCTGTCATATCATCTATTGCCAGGTCTCAGCAGCTTCTCATAAGCAAATGCAACTGTGGGCTCTGGCTCTGTTTTCTCGACTGCAGAAAACAAGGCACAAGAGTCAAATAATAATGCAGATCCCAAGGTAAGTAATAGTAGGACACCACGAGCTGGACCAGACCCAGGCTGTCCTACCTCAAGGTCAAGCAGCGCATCAGCAGCAGAACTAGGATGAGAATCTAGATTTCACCAAGGAAAGCTCACAGCCTGTCTACTGTCTCAGGAGCCCAATCCTGCCAGGCACTCAGCTTCTCCTGGGCCCCTGGCAGGATCAAATTGCTAATGGCTGCATTCTTGTAGAGGCTGGAGGAACTCCAAGGGGCCCATGTGTATCACAACAGGAAATCTTACTTGTAGACCATCCAGACAAGCACAAAATTTGTCAGGGAATAAAAGGTCACAGTCTGAAATAAGAAAGCACAGGGATTTGGAAACCTGGACTCCTGGAAAACCATCCTTTCCCAATGAAAACTACATGTACCCCTGCTCAGGCATGCTCCAGTGCAGACTGCCCAGCAGTGTTACAGCAGAGTACAAACTGCATCACATGTTCCCTGCTGAACGTGCAGCACTCAGGATTACAGCCTGGGGAAAGCAGCTCTACCAAGTAAGTGCACTTCCTCTGCTTGCCCTCTGGGAGGAAAATTCAGCAACCGAATTCTAGGGGATTCAGAAGGAAGGACCGGAGGAGCAGGAGCAGGTGCTGCCCTTAAGCAGCCCCCTGCAGGTTCCTCTAGCAGCATCATAAAAGTAGAGGCAAAAGGGGATGTGCCATTGTGGGAGGCTTAGTTTAACAGCACCCCTTTCGTGCCTGTGCAAGGTCTGGGAGACAGCTCACTTCAGCAAGACATTCAGTATCACTGCTTCATCCCTCCAAAGGCAGGAACAGAGCCTGCGCTTACCTCTGCAGACTGAGCAGAGGCTTTGCACAGCCCTCATCCCAGCAGAGTTTGCTGGGAAGGAGAGCTGCAAGCAGTCCAGGGCTGCACCAGGAATGCGGATCTGTTCACATTCACTCCCTCCCAGACAGGTGCACAGCGAGCTCCTGCCTCCAGCACCGGCAGATGCAGAACTACCACCTCAGCTCTGCAGGCTTTGCTGCTCAGCCTGGCAGGAGCTGATTCAAAGCACGCAGGACCACTTGGTGTCCTTCTAGGCTGGGTGAGCAGAGGAGAGACAGCACCAAGTTAACCCATCCCCGGGTGAAATCACAGCTCAGAGGGTGGAGAGAGGCTATCAGCCCTGCCAAACTTGCGTGGAAAAAAAAAAAAAAAAAAAAAAAAAAAAAAAAAAAAAAAAGAAAAGAAAAAAAGAAAAACACGAAAAAAAAACTTCCTCCTCTGTTTGTAGGTCGGGGGCTGGAAGAGGGAACAGGTTCTTAAGAACGGGGGTGTTCCACATCTGTCACCCTCCGAGTAGCTGGGACTCTGGAAAAGCTCGCTGTCCCCAGGAAGCCCCTCAAGCCCAGACATCAGCCCCTCTCCTGCCTCTAGAGCCGCCTCTGCCCGCAGCCCGGTCCCTCTGCCCCCAGCCCTGCCCTGCCCGGCCAGCCGCAGCTGGCTAGCAGCCGGGTGCGGGCGGCCAAGGAGCCCGGCGGGGTAGTACCGGGGGGCTCCGGGCTGGGGCGAACAGGGGGAGAAGGGGACTGCGCCCCAGGACGGGGCCGGCCCGGCGGCTGCCGGAGCCCCCCCTCGCCTGCCGGGGCTGGGAGCGGCGGGAGGGCGGCGGGGACGGGGACGGAGCCGGCGCCTGGAGGGTCACCGGCCCCGTTCCTCCCCCCGGCCCGGGCTTTCTTTATAAATAGCGTGAGCCGATTAACCCGGCCCGGAGGAAAGGGGCGAAGGCAGCGAGCAAAGGAAACTTACATCCTCTGCGGCCATAGGTAGGACATCCTCGGAGTCGAGCACCTCGATTTCTTCCGCTTCTGAGCTGGCAGCCACGGCAGGGGAAGAGCTGGCGTGAGGCTCCGGCAGCCTGTCTCCCATGCTTGGAAACGGTCCCCCCGCAGCCCCCGCCCCCCCACCCGCCCCCCTTTACTCCCCAGATCCTTGAAGAAATTAAACCTAGCTGCCGCTTGGCAAACTTTCAAGCGCAGCCGAGCCTGCTGCCTTCATGACTCCCGCAGGCGGGAGGGGAGGAAATCCTCCATCCAGGGAACATCCAATTAGCGGGGGCAGCGCAGGCGGGCGGCATCCCGGCGACGGGCTCCGGCCGGGGCAGGTGACCCCTCCCCGGGGCGGCTCGGCCACCTCTCGCCTCCCCTCGCCTCCTCCCGCCTCGGGCACGGCCCCCGGGGGCACGGCCAGCCCCCCCCGGAGCGGCCCCGGGGGCTGGCAGCGGCCGAGGCCGGCCCCGCAGGGAGGCAAAGCTCGGGGGGAGCCCCCGGGAGCAGCCCCGCTCCTCTAGGGGGGCAGCCCCCCTTTTGGGCGGCTCTGTCCCCCCCTCTCCGAGCTCCCCTTCGGGTTCCCGGTGCCCTGGGTCGGGCTGAGCGAGCGCAGGCAGGTGGCGGGTTTGGGAGCCAACTTCTCCATCCCGGCGAGTCGCAGTGCGGGGTCGCTGTGAGGTTTTAAGCCTTCCCCATCGTTATTCGTCCCTGCGCGTGGAGATGGGTATCTTAACCATCTGGAGCCGGGATTAGGAACTTGGGGAACGCCTCGGTTGAGGGCAGAAATCCAGCAGTTTTAGCTCCTTCCAATCAAGCGCGGAAATAGCCGGCTGGCAAGGGGGAAGGGCCGGCAGAGCCAGGCTGCTCCGCCCGGTGCCAGCGCCCTGCTCCGCTCTGCTCGGCGGCTGCCACAGCTGAGGGCAGCCCCGGGCAGAGGGGGCCGGCACCCCAGGCCAAGTTTTAGTGACACGAGAGCTCTCGCACCGGTGCAGAAACATCTTAGCCACGAGGACAGAGCAGAGCCGAGAGAGAATTCCCTCCTTTCCCTACAAATTTGTCTTAAAACAGAAACAAGAAAAGAAAAGGGAAAACCCCAGGAAAAGCTGTGGAATGGGAAGGGGACCTTCCAGCCAGCAGCAGCAGAGGGTTCAGCAGAGATCCTCTCTCACATCCACAGCTGTCACAAACTCCTTACACCATACTCCTTATCACTTTTGATCTGGATCAAATTTGTCCCACACAGTGATGGGAAACCTGTGCTCCTAGCTATGAGCTAAAGCAGCAGGACAACGTGGTGGTGAATAGCAAAGCATTCCTAACAGTAAAGACCCAGACAGGCTGTTGCCAGTGGGCCCTAGCTTCTTCAACACTAAAATATTCTTCTGCAGAGAAAGGAGAACAGTGCCCAGATCTCTGCAGGTGTCCCCGTGACCTACGCCTGCTGACAGCCACGCAGAGCAGCAGACATCCAGAGCACAGCAACCCACGGGGCCGGCACTAATTTAAGGTCAGGACCAAGGGCTGCAGTATCTCACAGAGCTGAGCAAAGTCAACTAAAAGGAATGATCTCCTCTGTCACCTAATCTGATCCCTTGGCAAAACTAGCAGGAAAAATCAAACCTGCAAGTGATCTGTATTTTGGGAATAAATTAAGAGTTAAGATGATAATCTTATCCTGTATTACTGCCCAACTACTATCCAACTGCCTCATCCTGAACAACTGTTAATGTGCAAGGAGTGCGAAGGTAAAAAACTCCCCTCCATTTATGTTTCTGAGCCCAGCAGATCACAGCCTCAGCCAAGAGATTTTTTTTTTCCCCCCAAGAAATGTCCCTTCCAGTACTCTGAAGATTTTAGCTAAACATTTAAAGTGAGTGCAAGAAGTAAATCCAAGACCCTTGGACCTGAAGAGCAGAATTTTTCCACCTCTGGATTCAGATGGGAAAATTACAACAAAATAAAAACTGTTCAGAAGTCTCCAGTGAAACTGATGAACAGAGGGCTTCTCCCACCTCCATAATGGTTGGACTTAACGATCTTAGAGGTCTTTTCCAATCTAAATGATTCTGTGATTACCAAATTGTTGTCCTAAGTTAAATAGAGCAGACCTTCTTAAGGTTTAGAGTGATTCTTTCTGCACGGCATCCACTTCTTGTCTAGAGCCTGCCCAGCCTGCTCTTCCAAAATGAAAGAGCAGGCTACCAAATGCAGAACTTCTGAAAAGCAGTAACCCACCTTATTCATACAACACCACCCCTGCCAAAATATTGCAGGCCATGTACAGCTATTATAAAAACAATCTCTTTTTGATTAAAAACCTAAACCTCATCAAAACTTAAAACAGATGGATAAGCAAAAATATACTATGCCAACAAAAAGAAACAGCAATCATTAAAGATGTCTTTAGGGAGGAGGAAGGCGAGTTTTAGAAGTAAAGAGAGAATAAATGAGCTGAATTTCAGGGGTAACAGGTTCCACACAGTTGGGGACTGCCATTCCAAGAACTCTGGATTGCCTCTGATTGCAGATGCTAGCAGGAAAATGCTAACGATGAAGTCTAACACAAATGCAATAAACATCAGGGAGAGACGCAAAAAAACCTTACCTTAATATCAAATCCCCATTAAACTGGAAAACTGCTGCAAAATTATAAGTTCATTTTTCTCCTCTAAGGAATGTTTTCACTAGTGGCAACGAAGGGTTTTTTTAGGGAAATATCTCTGTACATTGCACATATGAGCTAGTGCTGTGCTATAATTGTCACAGAAAGGAAATTAACAGTATTCTAATGAGGAGTTTTGTTACAGACAAATTATCATCTTCCAAGTCTGCGAGAGCCTCTTAATTTAGACTGTCACTTCTCCCCACTGCATACCCTAGTGATTCTACCTTGGAAAAACAGTAATTGCTAGAGACACTAGGGAGCTGTGGGCCACCACAGAACAGAGGCAGACAGAACACACAAGGGCTACAGAAGAAACTTAGAGAAGCTTGAGATAACAACCCCCGATCCGTTTTCACATTCAGTTATGTAGGCAATCTTTTATATTCCTAATACTGCAAACAAAATGTAGAGATAGGTCCTTCCTGCATGGGAAGTGGCTAAAAAGGTCAGCTCATGAATATGCAATTTAAAAGCTCTCAAAGGGACCCAGCCAACATCTGTTAGCCAAGCCTTCTGAAGCAAATCAGAACAGTTTGTTCATAGGTCCTTTTTCCACCCAAAAAGTCCCAAAGGACTTTTAAAAACTGCACAGTTCTCACAGTTGAAACCAAATGGAGAAATCTACATAGCTTGATTACTGCATTGGAGCTCAGACAGGGACCCAGACCTGACAGGCTACTTCTGAAGCAAAATGCAGTGTTTTGGACAAGATGTCAAAAGCACTGCACCCTAGCACGGCGTTAGATAGTGCACGCAATTAGAACTGGACCAAGCCAGTCAGATTAACTCTTTTAGACCTGTGAAAATGGTGCAAGATCTTTTAAGATCTTTAAGAACCATAGACTATAGGAGTTGGGGTTACTGTGCCCAAAAGTTAACAAAGGGCTCTTTCAGTATCAGTGATGACGATACGAGCCTCATCTTTTAGAATTAATACGAATCAGACAATATGGGCTGCCTTTCAGCTCCTCCCTAATTCAAGAATGCTTTCTCTCCTGAAGACAAGAAACAGTGGGGAAAAATAAGGTCCAGTCTCACATCTGACTTCCAACCTATCTTGAAGGATTATCCACCTGGCCCTCCCCATTCTCCTTGTTATACTTACAGATCTTTCAACTCCAGCACTGAAAAATTCCCAGTGCAGACTCTAGTCTTTCTACCTGCTGCTCTGTTCCACCCCAGTAGCTGTTACTGGTTGCAGCTGGTTCTAACTGTCTCTTTCACTATAGCTGAGGAAATAATTAAATCCACCATTAACCCTTTCTGGACAGTTGTTTTAAGAGGAAACTCTTCTATCAAGTCAGCCTACATGTTTAAAATGCGTCTTTGCTCCTTTTCAACTGTTACCTGATGGGAACACAGCACACATTGATGAATGCATCCCAAATCTAAAGAATTCTTTGAAATGGAGACCAATTAGTAATTCAAGGTTAATTTCCAACTTAAAATCAAGTCATGCTTACAATTAATCCTGAACTGACAGTCTTTCAGACAGGAGGTCAAAGCTGAGGGGTGAAGGATGTTTCTCCAAGGATGATTAAACAAGATCTTTGTCTTCCCAGTGACTTTGTAGCAAGGCCAGGCAATTCACACATCAGATTGAACATGAAGAGGAGATGGGAGTCTGGTTTGTAGAAAAAAAAAATAATTAAATAAAAAATTGTTAGAAAACAGTGACAGGATCAGAGGAAAGAAAACAAATCACTGTGCAGAGATTGTGAGTGAATAGAGAATTAAACGGGCTGTTGCTCTTTCTCCCCACCAACCAGCACTCAAAAGCAAAAGTTAAACTTTTAAGACTTTCTTCTTTATGTACTCAACGAGTAGAATATTTTCCTCTCACATCAGTGACTATGACTATAATCCTCATGGGATCCTGGAGGTCTTGGCAAGTGAACTTCATAATTCTTACCTCCATGGCATAATTACACAAGTTTTCACAGAGAACACGAGCCACCCACACAAACAGAGCCACAATAGATTTAGATGGGCTCTCTTCCCAGCAACTTCCTCTCCCTAAACCAATGGAGAAGGCCAGGTTTTGTAACAGCACACAGCAAACTCTGGTCTTCACCTGCATGCTGACCCTTGTACCTTTCTTCCTCAGTGACAGAATTGCCCATCTTTTTTTTTTTTTTTTTTAACATAGCTAACAGAAGCTTTTCATGTAAAGTACCTATATTGTGCCTACCCCCACTACGGCATTTCACTCCCAGTTACTAATGAGATCTGTTCATTAACAGACTAGACCAGATTTCAGTTTGAAGTCCTCTCGCTGTTCACTGGTTCCATGTTCCTTCCATAATTGTCCTACAAGTTAACAGCTTTCCCTTTAATGCTTTTTAAGGTATTAACTTGTTCGTGATGACATGAAAATACAGTTCCAAAGCACTTTTCTTCCTCTAGAAAGTAAGGGTTTTCTGAACAGGAGAAATTTGTAGTAGCACAGGGGAATAGATTTTACTAAATACTTTTCAATATTATCATGTATTCTGCTATCAAGACCCTTATAAGGACGTTAGGAAATGGTTAAGATATTGCTATCCCAAACACGCATCTGTTCATTGTAGGCAAAAAATAAAAGGTCTTGAACAATTAGAGCTAAAAATGAACATAATTGCCTGAGTTCCTGAACTTAAATAATATACATGGAAAATGGAATAAAATCCTTATAATTTGTGAAATATTCATGACGATTATAACTAAGGCTTTGAATGCAATTTCAAAAGTACATGAAGGCATCTGAAACTGAATCAGATTTAAGCTTCTGTGAGGCAAGGATCCTACATGGCACTCTCAAAAGCAGGATTTGGTCTACTAAGTTACTCAGGTGTCCTTAAAAATTGCCAAGCCACTCTACAGACTACTGGCAGTATTCAGTTTTAAACAAATTGCCCTAAAAAGTCAAGTGAACCCCATTCACTTAATGAGTGCTCACCAGATCATGGTTTATCAATTTCACTTTCAGGCACTTAAGTAAAAAGAGAATACCTCAGACTCAACAGTAGTGTGATGGTAGCATTTGATGGTCTGAGCATCATTTACTGACTTAATCCAGGAGGGAAGAGAGACGAGAAGTTCGTGCACATCAATAAGAAATGAGATACACTTCACTTCTGCTGCAACAGCAGAGACCTTGTGAGCTTCAGGAAATGGCTGCAAGCGGAGGTATAAGGGGAATTCGCTGCCTGTGAGCAGAAACACGTTAGCGTTACTGAACACACGGGAGGCTCCAGAATCTGGAAATCAAAGAATCTGGTGGGGAGCTGCAGGGTATGTTGTATTTCACACTCTGTCTTTCACATCAAAGTACATCATGCTCACCACACACATCCAGGATGGCTGGAACAGAAGGCATCAGCTAGATGGGATGCAGCCACTGCCTTCTATGCAGACGAAGGTAGGTCCAGCGTGTGCTGCCTCCTCTTGTGCTTTCTAATGGGCCAGTAGAGCTTAGGGATATGGTTTAGTGGAGGGCTGTTAGCGTTAGGTTGGAGGTTGGACTCGATGACCTTGAGGTCTCTTCCAACCTAGGAAATTCTGTGAGAAGATCCAGAGATTCTCACAAGGTTCTCTAACCCTGACTCTGATTTGGGAACCACACGACATCTCTCAGCCTTGCAATTTCATGTCCTTGTTTTTCTATTCTCCTACTAGTGGCAAATAAAGTGCACCAGACAGGCGAAAAGACACAAAGGGCAAGAAAGTACAGGTCTGGGTCTTAGATACCAAGCACAACCCCTTTTCTCCTACTTTTGTATCCAGCTCTTAATTTTCATGTTCAAGCAACACTGCCTGTGCTACTGCTAAGAGAGCAATCAAGGTCCTCTGAAAAGAGAAACTCCCAAATTGCCCTTCAGTCTGAAGAACATCTCGTTATTAAGACTCTTCCTTTTCTCAGCTTCCCCCACCTGCTCCTGTAGCTTAATTTGGATTCAAATTCATTCCCATTCCTGCCTTAGAGTACTACTATTAATCGATATAATGAAGGCACAGAGATGGGATAAAACTCCAGTGCGTGACAGGAAGTAAGGGAGGAGAAAACACTTAACTTACTGCCTTGTACTGCTAGGCCAGTGACTAGCGTGGTCTGCATGGCTGTTGAGGAAGAGAGATGCTTCATTAGGGCTTTACAACACCTCGCCCCATCTGCAGCAATTTCAGATTGAGCAGAATGGATGATAAATCAGATCAACAGCAGGAACCCTGATAAATATTGCAAAGTTGCCAGCTGTTCCACAAAAACAGTATTTCCCCCCCACTAAGAGAAGGTTAGAGAAGCAGCTTACCATTTGTCCTAGCACAGGCTTGCAAGATCATAGTTTTCCCTGTGAGTTTGGTTAACACCTCAGAAATGTTGGTCAGGCCACGGGGCCTGGTCAGAGCAGTCAGTTCTCAGAGCTTTGTGTGGCTGAACCACTGAGACAAGTGCCCGCAATAGCCCAGATGTGCCGAAACAGGGAGATTTACTTAAAAATATGGGATTTTAAAAATTACTTCAGGGGAGTATGTTAAAATTATACAGAGGTGATGCTGCTGAGCTTCAGTTCTGGACTTTTGGTCTCCCTCAGCCCCGCGGCACAACGCGCCTCACTGCTGCCCGCGGCTCCCGCCTTTTTCTCCTCAGGGGCCGCCGCGACTTGAGGCGGCTCTGGGACATCCCCGGCGGCCTGCAGCGGCCCCGTCCCGCCGCTCTCCGGGGCTCGCCGAGCTGAGGGAACCGGCCCGGGGCAGGAGGGAGCCGGCCGGGGGCAGCAGCGGCGTCGCGGCCGGCCCCTGGCACCCGCCTGGCTCCCGTCGGGTCAGAGCTAGGCAGCAGCCGCGCTCCCCCTGGCGGCCGCGGCCAGCCCCGGTCCTCCCGGCTGCTGTATTGCCATGGAAATACGCACCCTGCAGGGCTTGCTGGGCCTTAAATATGAAGGATACGACAAGCACAGTACACAGTTATTTTATTGAAATACTCGAAAAGGCCAGCAATGGAAAAATAAGTTTGTTATGAGGAAGTAATGTTCGATTTGATCCTTAGAAAAGCTGTGTCTACAGGTAACTCTAGCCAGTTACAGAATGCACTGTGAACCATGCAACTAATATACTACAGCAGAATAGGTACTGTGTACTAGTTCAGTTCTATCTTATACACAGCTTTTAACAGGATTGACACATGTAAGAAATTAAACAGCAGCACTTTTTGAATTATTAACATATATAATATACAAATTTTCTTATCTGATGCATAAGGGTTATAAAACACAATGTAGTGGAAAATGAGTAACTGTTACACACAGCATGTGAAGTTGATCTGGCAGTTTCTGAAGTCTTTGTTTTTCCTTTTAAAAGAAGTTATTAGATGGATAAGCATGTCACTGGTCATACAACGTAGAAAATCATAGGCCAGGACAGCAACTGTGACTTTTTCTTGAAACACATATTACAGTAGGGAAATCTGTTGTTGTTGAAAGAGCAGGTTAGAAAGAAAAACACAAATTCTGCTTGGTGTAGTTTGTAGTCCAAAAAGATTAAGTCACTTCAAATGAAAGTGAAATAAATAAGCAATCCTTGAGGAAGTATGATCCTCGAGTTGAACCTACTCTATCGAAAATGAATTTAAATGAATTTCATCTATACACTAGTATGTCACCATGGTGAAATACCTAAGAACAGTATTTTGAATAACTTCTTGGGGAGCAATGTTGTACTGCTTTAATATGTACAGGTTATTTACAACAAATTCCCTTTTGGCCTCACAAGTTAAGCCATTTTAAACTGGCTAAGATGCAATTCTTTTTTCCACGCATTATGCAATACTGTAGTTAGAGCTATAATTTAAAATAATCTTATGCATGAATTACAAATATTAATAAAGTAACTCTGCATATATAAATAGTTCTAGCAGAATTTAAAGCATTCAGAATGTACATAAAAGTTTATTTTTATTTGGTAGGGCCGGATGTGCTTCTTCTCAGATCATCGTTGCTTTAATAATGCTTTGTACATAGCAAAACCCAAAACTGCAAAGACGGTAGCACCAAAACTTGCTCGGAGCCAAAATGTAGAGCTCTTGAGGTCCGCTTGCGTCACATGCCTAAAATTTAACACACACACACAAAAAAATTTATTTTCAGGACAAGAATATCAGGTAACTTGTGCTAAGCTACTCTGCTTTTGGAAATTCATCACTACACTTGTCACAGGCAAGGAGCTTACAGTTCAGCCTTATGAGTACTTAAACAGTCATTTTATTTTTCTTGAAAGCTTAGGACTTGATCTGCAGCCATGATCACATTAGCAGAACCATGGAAGTCACAGCTCACACAACTGCAGAAGAATGGGAGAGCAGTGTGTCCTCTTTGAGAGTACCAGCAAATGTTCAGAAAATAAAAATAATAAATAGCAAGCAAATTAATAATAATCCATAGTGAGAACAAGTCCATCACAGCAAACAAAACTTTTTTTTTGAGTTTGCATATTTCCACTTTTCCTTGCAAAGTTTTCCAGCCCTACTAAATATCTACTTGTGTTTCTCCACCCCCCAAAAAAAGTTTACTGACAAGTAGCAAGTAATATTTTTCCAAAAGCTAGAATCAAAAGAATAATTTTGTAAATCCCTTTCTTCCCAGTACTGTCACAAGAACAGCAATAGAAACAGTTATCCAATACCAAGCTGAAAGCTAAGAGAAGGTGCTAGTGAAACAGGCAGTGACAATGGCATTAACAGAAAACGAGAAGATAGAACAGTATGAAGTGACTGGATGACATAAGAAGCCACGTTTTGCATGACAGTAGACAGCCAGTGACCCAACTCTCCCAAATACTGCAGAAAGTTTGTGAGCATGCTCAGTTAAACACTGCTAGACATCCTTAAAGTAGTCTCAAGTATGACAGCTTACCATAAAGCAGGAGCTACCATTTAAAACAAGTTATCTTATATGCCATAATTCAAAGCACAAGTTCCTAAATAATAGCAAAGAGTTTGTTTGTTTTTGTTTAAGATAGAACTCATGAAAGAACTTCACTAGCCTACAGATTTTAGCCTGTATTTATCATGATGAGTTACTCAGTGTAAACTGCAGCAGTATTAAATCCAAGGAGCATACAGAGATCCTAAACATACACAGTGCATAAGAAAGTTCAGATAGTGTGAACTGCAGAGATGTCATATACAAGCTGTTTAGTAAAGCAGGAATTGTACTTGCTATCAAAATACACAAAAACAGTTTAGGATATTATTTAGCAGACAGTTGCAAGAGCAATATAAGCCATATAGATAATCAGTGTACTTAATACTGCATGCTGAAGAAAAGGCACAAATTCTTTGGTGTATTAACAGCAAAACACAGCTGCTAGCTAAAAATTCCTAATCTTATTTAACAATATCTTGGTAGGTTATTGAACAGACCAAATTCATGAATTCCTGCAAGCATTAGTTCCGCATCTACTTTTGACAAACCCTCTGCAAACCAGATGTCAAGTGGTTGTTGAGGGTAAGAAAGGGATAAGGCAATGGCAAGATCACCTTAGTTTGGCTGCTGTTACCTGTCTTCAAGTAAACGTGGACCAAGAGATGACTCCATGAAGATGGAATCTTCTACAAAGTTGACGGCGTGCACCTGCTGCATAATACTGCTCTCCTCGTCTGCTAACAGCATGGCACCCAACTCATCTATGTAGGGTCTTAACCTTTTTACACACATGCACAGTTTGCAGTTCATAGCATGGCTCAACAATAATGTTTCAAATATGCTCAAGTAACAAACCCCAAAGAATTTACAATTTTCACCCACCTAACCTCCGATTCTTGTGGAGTTGTTAAAAACTTAGTGGTTGGAAAAAAAAACAGAAATAAATGAAGTTTAAGGACAAGGAAAACTGCTTAAGAAACTGAATCTCTTCCTACTCCATCTCCATAACATTAATTTTCGTGTGCCCACAGGATACTGCAATACTCTTGCATCATATGCATGAGCTAGAGTACCTGTGCTAAACACTGGAATGACTTAACACATCAGCTCTAAAATTGACATGATCTCATCATCATTGATAATTCAAATCAATACTGTATTTTATTGTTACTAAAAGCTTTAGCATTCTTTGTATTTTTTTTTTTTTTTAAGTAAAACATTATAAAACACTTGTCTTAAAATCTGTGATTTATAACACTTATCTTTGTATGTAAAATGAATTACTTGTATGTGACACGATGTTAATAGGTTACGTGACAAGCCCCATTGGGTGAAGATTTGTATAATTAACAACTCTCAAGATTAATTTGGTTAATTCCAATGCCCAACTATTTGTATAATTTAAATAAGCATCCCTTTAAAAGGGTAAACCATTGTTTAAATTGCAAATGAGTGCTTTTGCATTGCCCTGTAAAGCGCACTCTCATCTACATTTTCTGATTCTTATCTATAATTTGCCTTGTTTTGACTTTTGCACATGTCCATATTCAGTGGTATTCAAGAAACTTGCTTCATCCTTTTAAAAACAATTAATATATTCTCATTCATGATAAAATCCTCTTTTCATGTCTAAAGGGAGAGTAAATTGACTCTGATCTCTTTTCTAGTTACAGATTCTTTCATTTGAAGAAAGAAACTAAACCAAGGCAGGGATTTGTTTTATAACCTCAAAGGAATTAACACAGTTAGTGCCCTCTGAAGATCTCAGTCCAAATATCCAAAGCTCAAAATACTCACTGAAATTCACAACATTATGGATGTTTAATTGCTTTACACCCTTGGAAGAAAATCTACTACTTCTTTCTTAAGTGTTCCTTACGCTGTCCTAAATTCCATTTTTACATCTTTGATCCCTAATACTGTTCAGCTGCTATTAAGAAAAAAAATCTGAATGTTTGTTTCTGGCACAGGTTTTCTGATTTGAAGGTTACTATAATATATAAACTTTGCTCAATACATAACAAAAATTCTACCTTTTCAATAAATAACATTCAAATTTTATTTCAGTGTAGTTGTGTTTATGGAACCAATTTTCACCAGTGGTAGAAATATTACCGTCCTGATAGTAAGAGAGTACCTGAAACTTTCACCAACTCTAAACTAGAAAAATT
The DNA here is from genome assembly GCF_965140915.1 of Aythya marila. NCBI lineage: Eukaryota > Metazoa > Chordata > Aves > Anseriformes > Anatidae > Aythya > Aythya marila. The sequence continues at coordinate 6,375,468 of NC_139059.1, read as the reverse complement.
ATTCTCTCCAGTGGAAAAATTGTATACGGATGTGTGCACATATACATACACACACACAAGTAGTTAAGACTCCATAAATGATGGTGTATTTGAAATTCTTATTAGCTTTTAAACTTCTAAAATAGATTGGTGTGCATATTTAAACACATAATTAGTTCTACATATATAAGGTGTCTAGGAATTTTGCCTCTGGCATAAAATTCAGATTTTAATGCACACTTTGGGAAAAAAAGAAGGCAGATTCAATCTGCCCTTCCATAACAGTGAGCCACATAACTTGTCACTTGTTGAATAGTACCTTTGAGATCTGTACAGTCTTTAACAGGCTTTAACAACTCACAAGAAGTTTGCCACGTGTACTTATCAAGAAGTTAACTGAGCATGCCTGTCATGGTTACACACAGAAAACTGCCAAGTTATGGACCAATACTGACACTTTTCCCCATGTCAGAAGAAGAAAAATCCTAAGTCTGGGGAGGTTTAACCTTAACTATTAAAATTGAAAAACAATCCCATATGAACTACAAACACGTTTTAAAAGCACAGTGCAGAGGCCACACTAGTCACATGGTTACTCAAGCCAAAATTATAGGCAAGTTAATACAGTCAGCCAGCAGCAGGCTGCTCTGACAGATGATAGGTTCTAACAATAAAATACGAGCAACTAAATTCCAAAAACATCACGTAACATGTGCAAGCTGCTGCAGCTTCCTTCAGGCACATTTTCCTAGGATGCAAACCACTCCAGCAGTTAGAAGTTTTCCCCATGCATTAGTTATCTAAAATGTGAAAAGCGCCAAGTGCATGTTATTATCTACAAAACCTAAGAAGAATTTAAAATGCCAGTTCAATATAATCTATTTGGAAAGAAGCTTTGCAAAACTCCACTCGATATGCAGCACTAAGCATTTTGGAGAAGGAGGAATACAGGTGAGAAGAATGTTGTTACACTCTCCTAAAATATTAGGGACACCCAAGTCAAGGGACAGATTTCTGCCATCAGATTGAATAGCACATGATGAAAAATAAAACCTGGACTACATCCTTAGAACTTTCCCTTATAACAGGAAAATTACACGACTGCCTTAACTTTTAATTTCACAGAAGGTTTTCATAGAAAAAAATCTTACAATTCCTGAAACAACCACGTTTTATATGCAAGTAGAATTCACTTACATTTCACGTTATTTAAAAACTTTAGAAGGAAGAAAATGAAATGGTCTGAGAAATCTTCCTCACTGAACAACACAGTTCTCATGCATAACAATCACTTTGAAATGAACTCAGCTGACAAAAGTGTCACTACTATAAAAGCAAAAGGCAGCAAGTGAATGAATTTAAACCAAGAAAACAGAAAAACACACTTAAAATCCATGCTTTATAGTTAGGGAAGAAAATAAAGCCAAAAATCCAAGCTGATAATTAAAGAAAGGGTTAGAACAACATACGCAGAAACCTTGCTTTTAGAAAGAGGTAAAACAATGTAATAAGAAGAGATTAAGTGCCAGCCAGACAAATACAAATGAACACCTAAAGGAAAAAAAAAAAAGACAAAACACAAATTAAAAATATAAAAATACTGCAGCATAGTAATGAGTCTCATGCATGCATGTACAGTGCTTGGAATGCAGTGCCTTCTTCCTCAAAGAACCAATGAAGTGTGATCCTGGGTAGTTCAAACCAACAATCCTGTTCCATCACAAGTATCCCCAAACTGAACTTCCACATTTGTTGAACTTGCCTGAGAGCCTATAAAACCTCAGGAGAGTCTTTGAAGCTTGCCACAAAAGAGAAACTAAAGGTAGGCATTATTTTTTCAGCTACATAGAGGCAATGTTCTTCCTTTAAGTACTAAGTGGGGAATATTCTAATGTACTATTATATTGTGCCTTAGTAACACTGTTTAAGCACTACTTGGCAACAAATGGCATAAGAAGGAGTCCAATCTGAAAGATTTCAGTTTACCTACTTTCACTTCTAGAGCTTCAGAATAGGAAGAGATCAGGAGAACACAAACTCTCAAGAAGCCTCCTTTACCTATTAGTTATCCGACTTCTGCCAAACTTTCTGACCCAACGGTAAGCACTTGTAAAAGCAAAGTAAGAAATCACATAAAGTAGCTATATCAGAAAATTCTCTTTCATTCCAGTGCTGTTTTTACGCAAAAATCATTAAAATGCTTCTAAGAAGCTAATGTTTCTAAACAAGAGAACTACCTCTACCCTCCTGAGTCTACAATTAGGGGCCAATCTCTGTTGTTTACGGATATCTCAGCTCTAATATTCTTTCCTATGTATACAGTTCTACATTAAGTCCACGTACTGAAGGTGAATAACCTGCAGCAATATGCTCTGAAGAGCTAACTAGGAAGCATGTTGTTGAGAAGAAATTAGCCTACTGGAAACCTGCAACAAACCCCAGCAACTAATTGAACGACTGCAAACAACAATTCTAGGAAACACTTTTTCCTTTCTGTAGGGTCAGTGCAGAAGTCTGCAAGGAATTCTTTGCTTTGAATTATGGACTTTACAGACAGCAGTATATTCATATGTTTATTCCACACTGCCTACCGACAAGGTGTGGAAAGACAGCATCCCAGGGCTTGTCAAACAAAGATTTCAACGCCTCCAGTCCTTGACAGTATCTCAGAGGAACTAAGTACAATGCCTAATGCAGGACTCAAAAAAAACACAGGCCCACACAAGAGAGAAACATGTCACAACACTTAATATAGCAATCCATAACCATTCTGAAAAATGGGGATGAGCTCTAGAGGCGGTTTAAGCCTTGATAATGAGGAGTTAAGATTTTTTAGTAGTGACCACCAAATGAAGTATTAGAGTAACAATATGTGAAGAGACTTCTTTTGCAGAGATCTTCGTCTGTGGCGTGACAGCTGGAGAAGAGATGCAGTATGAAGAGTTTCACTCATATTCATGGTATTTTCTTAAACTAATGATTTTTTCCCCCTTCTCTAAATTCTCACTCTGATTAACGCTTGTATCTTGGATTAAAGTTATATTTCACAAAGGTGCTCAAAGGTCAATGGGTACATCAGTAGGCCTCCTATGAATGCATACCTCACATTTAAAGGAAACATCCACTCTTATTTGGAGCATCTACACCTGAAACCAGTAAAAAGTAGTAATATGCACAGACCAAATATATGCAGAATGTGCCAGGATATTCTAACCACGGTCCTCAAATAACTATGTTTATCATAGTCTATGAGCCTATAAGAGGGACAGAACTACTACACTACAAAAATTGTTCGGTTTGAACTCCCATTTGCTGGGTCAAGGTGACAAGTGCTGAGCTGTTAGTGAATCACGTGTCAAAAGCAAGGTGTTTTATAAAAGCAGCCTGCAGTAGACACGAGGCAAGGTATAGGCACTGTTTTCAATGCTGAAAACCAGTTCTCTTTACCCATTGCTTTTTCCAAAATATCTGCAAATGCAAATGGTTAACCGTTTACCACTTCTTACATATTGCATTTTATTCAGAAGAACTGGATGTTAAAAGGTCCAGATTTTTATACAACTTACCCACTTTCTGTGTAAACCAGGCATAATACACACCCAGAAATTCTATCAGTTCCCAAATACCAAACAACAGCAATTATAAGCATGAAATATGTCATACAGTGATGTTAGAGTCAAGCTGTGCCTTTTCCTACATTACTATTTAAATGAAAGTATTTTTTATAATAGATAACTAAGAAGCACTAGCTCTAATCAATGCTAAACAAACCTACATCTCAAGTGAGATCCATTACACAGACTTACATACATTACTTGATATCCATTACCAGTTCCCTGAAAAACAGTCCTAATTCCTCCAATATTTTTGCAATCAAAATGTGCCAGAATTGACCACCAAGTTGGCAATTTTTCAGAGAAATAACTGGACCAAGCTCAAAAGAACCAAAAGTACCTTAAACAGATCAAAGTTTGACAATTTTATGACAGTTATTAAAATAAGTATCTGCCTATTTTGTGAATATGGAATGAAAAATCTGCAGTATAGAAGGTTACCAACTGCTTTTTCAAAAAAAAAAAAAAAAAAAAAAAACCTTTATTTTAAAAGCACACCTGGTACCTAGTAAATAAAGTTAAGGACCTGTTAAGAACTGCAGTGAAGAGTTTGTTCTTTACAGATTGCAGCAAGTCTGAGTTGAGGAAGTTCTGACAGATGCAAAATGTACACCTGTTGCAGGCGCACATACAGCGTAACCGGGCATGGCTGCGAAAACACACAGAAGGACAGGAGTTGAAATCTTGCTCATATAATCAGGTGCACATTAGGACTGTGCCACAACCAAGAGAGATTTAGGAATAAAAGGTACATTTGAATGAGTAAGGAGAAGAGGAAAAAAAAAAAAAAACACTGGGGAAGCAAGGGTAAAACTACAGCTGTGCAGAATTTTAGGGTTAGATGTTCTGTATCTTGTACATTTTGGCATTATCACCCATGCGTAGATCTTAATAGCAACGTACAAACATGAATGAAAACATTTGCTGAATTTAAGTTTGAAAGGAAGACATATGAGAATGTCTGAGTATGTCTGCACAGCAATAGATAACACCCCTTTTTCAAAGTAAAGAAAGCCACGTTGTCTACCACTTTCAATGCACGCTTTACAAAGTGACAGTTACCTCTACTTTTCCCACCCTAAAAAACACACATGCTCTAAAAACTAAGGGAGAAGCGGGAATATTGATATGACAAGACATTTGGTCAGCGCTACGCTTTCTGTGGTTTCCAGTATTCCAGCACTACAAAAATAAGTATAAGAGAACAAAAACAAAACAAAAGCTTTACAAATCTAATCCAATAAATTTGGTTTCAAAAGTATATTAAAAAAATCCTAGATTTTGGGTGAAAGTGACATTAGTTCTGTTTAATTTAAAGCAAATGTCAGCTGTCATACTAGACTCCGTCTGTTGCAAGATTTATCTAGTTAATCATATTAAAAGCTCCACCCACCAAAAAAAGAGATGCAAAGTGAGCTTAGCAACAGTGAGATATGCAGTGAAAATGCACGTGAGCTTAAGTATATTGTATCTGAAGTTGAAAAGGTTTTTATACAGAAGTCATATTAAAAAAATGTAAAAGATATCAGATTTGTGGACTGAAGCAAACAATAATAAGCACACCAAAAATAATAACAATTAAAAAAAAAAGCTTCAAGCAGTGCTTTGGGGGAAACTGTTGTTCACAAGAGTGTCATTACTTGTAAACAACTGTAAAGTTGAGCTATTATAAAGAATTACAGTACAACTTATTCACAATTATCTTAAAAATATAAAGATATAAATAGTGAGATATTGAGTGATGCATCCACAACAATGACAGAACAGAACCCTACATATTCATTGGACAGATATACCTAAAAACATAACATGAGCTGGATGAAATAGTGTATTCTTTTAAAAATACGTTACCATGACAGCTGACCTTTTTATATATTGGATTTGTACCAGCTTTCTCAATTTGACATAATTTCAAGTTCTACAAAAGTCATTTATGTCTCTCTCTGTTGCTAAATCTCAGTGAGGTGAGTTCCATCCTCATGGCTAACAATGACAAGCAGTGCTATTGTGCATGATCCATGCAATATGAAAAAAACAGAATGGTTCAAGTACTTACGGATACATTGCCATAGTTGTCAGTTTAACAAAGATATCTTTACTCGGCACATCAACAGTATTACAAGTAAAGGCTTGAGGTGGAGGCATTTTGTGTTTTCTGCAGAATTCGGCAGGAGAAATACTGTATTCCTGTCTGACTTCATGCAAGTCAGACTTTGCAGCTACCACTAAGCATGGTATTCTGCTATCCATGAAGTGTTGCTGCAAATTTAAAGAGGCATATGTTATATCCAACCTCGAACAGCCTAAATATAACTGTTTGCAACAGCATTAAGATATACTAATTGCACTGAAGTCAAGCACTTCTAGAAGCAGAAAATTTTATATATACACAAGTAGACCTTACTTTTGTATTAATATCAAAATGGCATTTTTAATGCATCAGCCATATATAGCCAGCACTCACAAATAAAATGTCTTTTAAGCACTAGAACATGGCGTATGGGACCAATAATTGAAAATGAATACTCATCAGTGAACTTTTTTTTATTTATATACTTTATATATGAGAATACATACATACACACATATATTAAAAAATACACAAACCTTAAAAATCCTGGCACAGTACTCAAAGGACTTAGGGTTACTGACATCATATACCAGGCAGACAGCATCGCATATGGTCTCAGCATCAGTTAAAAATTCAGAGTCACTGACATCATGTAGCTGAAAAAAGAGAAAAAACTTTGCCATTATGCAGTTAAATTTTATAACTTTCTTTTCCTTGCAATTTTTACAGCTCATTGTTACGTATCCTTAGAATTAATGGACTGACAATAGGCAGAATTAATGAAAAAGAAGAGAAATTTACCAATGGAGTCAACATATGTGAGCTGTTAACATCACATCTGCAGGCAATCACAACCTCAGTATAAAAAGTTACATTTCCTTCTAACACAAAGTCTTAGACTCCCACAGAAACTGGCATTCATTCTACAGAGCAGAAGACTCTTGGAAAACAAAGAAATATATCATCATAAGTAAAACTACCGTACAGCAAAGCCTTTGAAGAAAGTATTTCAGCCACCGAAGATTAACTATAGCCATCCCAAACATCCCACCTGACAGATTCTTATATTCTAAATAGGTAAATTGTTTAATGGAGTGGTTTCTTTAAAATTTAGTGAAAGTTTCAAAAATAACAGATCCTGAACATACTCAGTTTAGAGTATTAGCAACATCTTAAAATCAAAAATTATTTCAGCCTGAAAAAACATGGAGGTAGGAGTGGTAGAAGAAACTATGTTTAGGAAGTAGAGACTATTAAAGCAGAAATTCCTTGTATTTGTTTGCAGATTATTTTCTGTAGTTAACTGAACTTTAAGATTAACAATGAGGAAACCTTACCAGCAAGTATTTTTCCTGTCCATACACATAGACTGTATTAATGGCATAGTAAGATTTGTGTTCTGCACGTATTTGCCTCTGCCTCTGAAAATGCAGAATTTCAGGTTAGATCACAGCAACTTTCACCTTCAGTTAGATTTGAATAATTGTTTTACTCCATTTATTAATGAATGAATAATGAAATGTAATGAAAAAATTACAGTAATCTGTGGTTTATTTTGCAAGTACACGCATAGCTGTAATCCAAGATACACAAATAATTATGCATGCAGTATCAATTTGTCTATTTGCTAATCTTAAAAAAAAAAAATCTATAATTTCCAAATTCAGTAATAAACAGTAAAACTCTTGTCAACTGGGTTTTGTTGTGTAAAATTAACAGTTATGTGTGAATATAAGCAAAGGGTTCCTTACTATTAGATTTCTTCCAAGAAGAGCCTGAAGAACTCCACTTTTCCCACAGCCCTTCATTCCAATAACATTGCATCGGAAAACATTTCTCTGAGTCTGTTTTTTCTGAAGGTCTATCTTTTTGTCTCTTGTTACTTTTGAGAAAATACAAATATTTTTCACAAAATGCACGTGTGGATGTACATGAAAACATTTAATATAAAAGGACAAGTAGCTTATAATGCACACAAAATATCAAAAATATCAAAACAAAAGATTGTCTTGAGCAGAAAGTAAAAGAGAATGAGGTGAAAAAAGGACATTTAAGCAATGTAGTCTTAAGCAGATATTTAAGTTTAAACTCTTAAAGCATAACAAATCAATTTATTTTTAATTACCTGTAATTGCTGATGCTTGAGATTCCTGTTCTGCAAGTATCGAGTAGCCTAAATAACCCAGGTACTCCAGGCAACGCTGTACATCTAAATATGTGGTCAGTCTAGTAGAGGGGGCAAAAGGAGTTACTGAATTGTTAGCATCTGTAATACCAATTCTCTGCAGTACTGAAACATTTTTTTCCGCCTGTCTCCAGACTGACATGATAGTAATAGTCTCAATACTATGCAGTACTGAAGGACACAGGACTCTAGAGGTAAACAGTGGTTAACAAGCGAAACTCTATGAAAGCAGTACTTCCTGCTGCCCATGAACTTAGATCACATTTTTTTCCCCTCAGAATAACCTCCTCATTCTCTATGTCTTCAATAGGAAAAAACCCTTATTACCAAACAGTATTATTCTTCACAACTTTAACAACTATTATTCTTAACTCTAAAAGAACAGAACAATGAAACAGTCAAAATATTTTCCTGTTGTTTTGACAAGTTTCAGAGACATATACAAATTTTGGTCAAATCCTGAACACATAACAGTTATCTGAAATTTAGGCCTCTGGATAGTTATAAGAACTTCACTGCTTAGGTCAATTTTCAACTATTAAAATTCCACTGTTACTATCACATTTTCAAGAGGAATCTACACATTAGCATACGCAAAGTTCTCATATACCATAATTCAATGCAACACACTTACGTCCACTGAGAGAGAAACCCTTGGTATGTAATCCACCCTCTTTCATTTGTACAAACAGTGTTGTTAACATCAGGCCCCCATGGCATATAAGGGAAGACTTTGAACAGATCTTTCAATTCATCAGGAGACAAAGCACAATCTCTATCCTAAAAACAAGCATATGGTATTAGACATAAAGAGCACTTAATTCATATCTATTCTAAATTGGTACTTTTTGTCTGTACACTTGAAAAATTCAAGAAACTGGCTATAAAAAAAAAAAACAGAACTTGCTTTCTTTTGACATTTTTAAACAAGACTAAATATATAGGCTACTTAAGAGACTTTGGTAGTACAACTATATTTGCATTTTCTCCATGTAGACAGAAATACCTTATAAACAACAGACCAGTTTTGACCATGTCTTACGCCATAGCCAGTTTCTGAATGAAATGGCAATAACCAAGACACACTTTCTGATAACAAAATTGCTTGCAAACTAAGGCTCTTAAATATAAGGACGGACACACACACTCAAATTAAACGCTTACCAAATCATGCTTATCAAAAATGCTTTGAAGAAACAAGTATGCATGATGGTTTAATTCTGTTGTGCAGTCTGGAGGAATTTTTAGCCTATTTATTGAAAACAAACACAAACAAGAACTGTTAAGTGAGTTTAAAAAATGCAGAATGTTTTAATTCAAAATAAAGAATTTTAGAATTACAACATTTGGTATTTAACCTTTGCGTATAGTTTTAACAATTTCTTTAAAGAGATCAAAGTACATACTTTTTATTAGGAATTCTAAAATTATGAGTGACTGTCTTTATATCACATGATATTTAGTCATCAGGGTTGTGTTTTGTTTTAAGGAAAAGTATGTAGTTACACTTTTCAGGAAAAGCCAGAGAATTACTTGATCTCTCATCTTTTACTTTGGGAATTTTCAAAGGCTCTCCAGTGCCAGAAAAATCCTAACAAGCCTTTTCTGATTTGGTGCCACATACAATAAAGCACCTGCTCAGATCCATGTTGTAGTCTTGTATTATGAGTCTCTTTAGCCATGTCTTTCTTAAAAAAAGAGAGAGAGCAATGCGTGATCTGGCACAATGAGACAAGAGTGCTTCCATTGTAATTTTCAGTCACATGAAGATTTTGGCTGATAGGTTGTAAAGTAAGGCAGATAATTTATATAACAATAAGCTTTAAATAAACACTTTACAGTAAACCTTCCCTCCTGTCGCTAAAGCAGCAAAAATTAAATACGTGTAAGAAAGCTCAAACAAATGATACATACGGAGGAAACAAGTACTCTGGTGTAAGCTCTAAGTCATCATCGTATCCAAAGCGACGTAAAACAGTCCAAGTTGTTTCATGCCTTCCTCGCTGAATGAAAAGTGTGTGTAGAAAAAGAAAACCTAAAATCAAATGATAAAATCTTAAGGCCCTGAACGACTTTATCTGCTCTAAGTATTTTTATTAGAATCAGCATCAGACTGAAAACAAGAAATACTTGGATTTTAAACCACTTGTGTGACGTTACAGAATAATCTACCTAGATGGAGGGTTCAGAAATCATGTTATTTGTAAAAGTGTCCTTCAAATAACTGTTTCCTTAAAACAACCCACATGTTTTTGTCGTTGTTTGCTTCTGCCAATACCAGCACTTTAGAAGAACTTAGATGTATAAAAATAAGGACAACAATATTTTCAACAACTCAAAACAGGAAGCAAAACACTTAAAAAGAAGCCTGGAGAGCAATCTCATGGAAGACTGCCTTTAATTTTCCTATACCAAAATAGGTGAGTAGGATTTTGGTTTAGCACTTTCCAAGCTTAACGAACACTGAGATTTCACTGCTTAGTAAGGCTATGCCTTAGGATTCCCACATTTTACAGTTTCTCACTAGTCCTATTACATATGTAAGCTTCACAAGTAAAGCAGTTACACTGATACTCAGAAAACACTTTTTCTCCTTTCACTTTTGCCATATGCTCTGAGCAAATCTGTAAAATACAGCGTTAAAACGATGTCAGAAACAACACCTCTCTGTCAAGTGTTGCAACCAGTACGCCTGGAGAGGAGCTACAAAATTATCTAGGATAGAAGCTCTTGAATCACTGTACTTATTTTGGATATATGATTTCCAAACTTCTGCAACCATGAGTAAGAGACCTTATTTTATCCACCCCCATTCTTCCTGACTTTAATCATTCCTTAATACCATACTGACACTACATCAAGCTCTTGTCTAAAAGAATCAAGGTAGAGATCATATTCCCAAAGACTTGCTTCTTTACATAAAAACCATTATCAACTTTATAACACACATCTGTTAGGAGTTAAATACAGCTTACCTTTTAATGTTAATCCATTATCAGCAACTCCATCACTCAAGTTTTTCCTAACTACATTCTTTACATCTTCCAAAGCTTGAGGTGCCAATGGTGTATTAAAACAAATTCTCTAACAAAAAATCAAAAAAGCATGTTAGGACCACTAGCTACTAAGACAAACAAATGTCATGTCCTGTATAAAATGCAGCCTTGAAGCTTCTGATAAACTAGTAAAGGACAATCTAATTTCTTACTGGAAATGAAGGCATAGAAACATTTTAGATTTTGATTTTAAAAACAAGCACTGGGGCTTGTACGTTTAAATAGTTGGTTTTTTTTTTTTTTCCATTTTGCTCTTGAACTAAAATTTGAACTGTGGTTAGAAATAAAATTAACGCTTTTTGTTTTTATATATCTGCTCTTTTAGGCTGGACATAATATTAAGACTTAATATTTAGGCCCAATTCCCTCCTGATTCACTTTACTACAATCCCTTGTAAAACAAATACTTTTTCTAACATTATAGGAGTTTAATCATTAAACATAGTGAAAAGGGAAGCAAAACAGAGTTACCTGAAAGAAGTTGAGCTCTGCATCATTGAGAGTCCCGTCATTATCCTGATCAGAAATTCTAAAAATGCGAGTGAGTGCTTTAATACAGGCAGGTTTCATCTAAAGAATAAAACAAAGTTCAGTATCTTTCTAGGCTTGAACATAAAAAGATTACACTGAATTACATGAGGCAGTTCGATCGCATTTAATCAAATACTAGCCTTCATTCTACGTTTTCAGAATTGAGACATCCACACACAAAAGCACAAAAATATAAGAGGAAACAAATCCTGACCTAGCAAATTTAAATGCATAAATTTAAAACACTTATTTCACAATAAGTGTATTTCTATTCAATTATTACAAGAGCCTCAATCTCTTCACAAGCTGAAGGTGGCAATTCTTGACTATTAATAAAAATAATAAAAAAAAATAATCAGTTCACTAAGTTCTTATTGCTATAGAATGCTTTAAAAATAACGGAATGTTTTGTTTTACTTTTTTTCCACTCCAAAAATTTTTTGGTGGAAAAAAAGGCCTGGCTATCCCAGTGCCTTGCAAAGCTCTAGAACTACAGTCAACTCTTTCTAAACAAGCATGCTATCTATATTCACCATTTTAGCTATGGCTTCAGAAGGTTTTAAACACCAAAGAGTGAAAAATCTTCCCAGGGCTCATTCATCTACAAGGCAAAGCACTGATCATATGGACTACCACTACGACAAAAGAATTGCTGGGATACCTTCCAAGTGAAGGAAAACAGACAGTGGTAATTCTCTCCCAACAACTAGAGTGGTGATGGACTCTTCTCTTCATAGAGGTCACAGAGATTGGTTTTGAAAAACCAAAAATATTTCAGCACAACAATTATATCACAACACTACTAACACAAAGATGATTCTGATGGAAGAAATCAAAATAGAGTTATTCTCTCATTCCCTATTTAACAAAGTGTTTATGATCAAGACTTTTCTACTGCCCAATAATGCAAGGGAGGGAATAAGGTTCTAGATTTTTATTTAGTAGCCCATAAAAAAATACATATTTTTAAGCTATTATCTTCCATGATATGCTGAGCTAACTACCTACAATATTTTAAAAAGTCACATTACATGTTTTTGATCCCTTTTTCCAAAGCCTCACAAGATGCTCAGAAAAGTTCTTTCCCTTAAATCAGGATAAGTCTGGAGTAAATTCCCTGAAATAAATGGAGTTACTGTGAAATGTGTACCTAAAGGACAACGGAATTGAACACATGATTTTTTTCATATTACTGTTGACTTAATGCCATTACCAAAGCTTCTCATTTTACCTAGCAATTTATTTGGGAAATAAAAAACTGTCTTAATTGTTTTGAATAAAGAAGGAAGACAGATGGGATTAACACAACACGAAACAGTAACCAGGGTCTGGAACCTAATGCGTGACAACTGTGGGAGGGCAGGTGAAAGGTAACAGAAGAAAATAAGAATTGCAAAATCTTCTGAAAAGGAAAGAGCAATCAAGCAATTACCTTTTTCCCCCAAAAAAATTGTTTTTTAAATCTATGTATAAATACCTCTTTCTCCTCTGGGCAATAAAGAGGACCTGTAGGATGCAGAACAGCTTTCTGCGCGTAATAGAATAGCTCAGATATATTCTTCAAGTTTTTGGCTGAACACTGAAAGAGAAATTCTTACACTTATTTTCTTGTTTCTTAACTATTCAGTGATTTATTCTGAAATCTAAACAAAGAGTCAAGCTTTTAAAGTTCTAGCCCCATCTTGTGGGTACACTGCTGTTTTGGAAAAAAGTCACCTAGCCCCCATATGTGTTCAATAATTAATAAAGGAGGTCTCACTCAAATTTGCTGTCATACCAATAAGAAAGCTGTATCTGCTTAAAAAGACATATCCAAACTGATCCGTTCTATTTAGTACTTTGCAGACATTTTTTTAGTTTAACATTAACCAGACATGCAAAGCTAACCATTAACATTTTGCTAAAAAGCAAAGATTTGAGGAGGCTCTAAATATTAGAAGTCTTCCAGCAACATTTCATTATACAATAGTGTATTCTTCTCTAAAGAATATACAAACTCATCATGTTAATGACCATTCTATTTGAAATAATTACATATTTTGAACAACAAAAAAGTCAGTATTTCTATGTTTCTATTTAAAATTTGCCATAAAAGTGCTTGGCGAGAATGTATTTTTTGGTACTCATTCTAATGTCAGAAAGTTACTCACCTCTACACATGTTTCTATCTCTGTATATTGATTCATAATGGGAAGAATAGTTTCCATACTGCTGTATTCCACTAGATCAGACTTGTTTCCAACTAATATAAGAGGCAGCCTAAAAACAAACAAACAAAAAAGTTAAGAGCTTTAAAAACAAGAGGGATTGAAAGATCTATTTTACTTTTACAGCAGAAGCCATTATATTATTTTCATGCTGTAATTAAATATCACTGTCAGCCAGTAGGCAAAAATAAGATGACAGCAGTTTTGAGTAACTAATTTAAGATACATTTAGATAGAAATATACTGCCTGCTGTTACTTCAGAAACACACTATTAATCACAAGAGTAAATAATCATTTAATTATTACACAAAACCAGCCTCAGTAGAAAAACTTTAAAGACCATGTAGTTAAAACTGGTTATATCACCACAAATATAAAAACACCTGGTAAAAGCTGGCTATTAAATTCAAAATAAACAGCTTTGCTGGAACATACAACAGACCTATATACTTTAAACATCTTGTTGCTTGAACTTCTTATATAAACTTTAAGTTTAGAGTTTGATTTTCTTAAACAATTAACATCCTCAACACTGTCCACTGGCACCCATTGATGCGCAGCCTAATTCACACTTCTCATCTATTTATGCACCTGCTATCTTTATCTGTCCTTTCATTGATGAGAGGAATCCATCGACTTGTTACCTAAAGTGGGGTTAAAAAAACAAAAACAGGATAAATACAGTTTCAAATTTAATATGAGTCTGAACTGTACACAAGCTTGACTACAACTGCTACTTTTCCAAGAAGTCACATATTTACCCACAAAAGTATAAAAGAAATAAAAACTGGAGTTGATTAATAAGCAACTCCTAACATCACTGAAAAGGACAGAAAACCCAAATGTCGAAATTGACCAGAAGACAGATAATGCACAGATACATTTTAACAACTTGACCTTAAACACTATCCTATGCCTTTTAAACATCTAACAGGTTTCACAATGACAAACATTAGTACTTATTTCAATTGTTAGTATATTATTTCAAGCAATAATTAGATAAAAATACATTAACATACCTTATCGATAGAATTCTTGTTGTTAACAGCATATACTATACAAATCACATTTGCCTGAAATAAAAAGGAAAGACACTGAATCCCACTGTTCATTCTCTAGAGCAACAGATACAATTAGGAACCCAATATAACATTGAAGAGAAAGAACAGTTCTAGCATTAGTCAAAAGCCATATATCTGACTCACTTAAGCAATTTGTAGCCTGAAAGAACAGTTTAAAACTTTTTTCTTTAAACAACAACAAGTGAATCCTTGGACTACTGATTAAAATATATTTGGGTTCTGTCCTTTTGCTTGGAAGGACAAAGCTTACGCTCAGTTCACCAAAGCAGTGCTAGTACCCAATTTTCTTATTTAGAGCAAGGTTTACTACAGCAAAGGGCACAAAACAGAACTAAATGAAATGCTAAGCAAGAAACAGCATGAGACCTTTTTTCTACAATTCAAACTAAAGCCCATCTAAAGCAGAAAAATTAAAAGGAAAAGTTTCTCCATAAGCAGAAACAATCTTCTAGTAAGCATTAATACTCACCTGTGATATTTCATGATAAAGCTGCTCATCACTTTGCTCTGCTTCTGCATTCAACAGAACAAGCCAATCATTAATACTACACGTTTTTCTGAAGAAACTGAAAGCCCTAAGAAACTGAACTAAGATATTTCACAAAGCTTGTAAGACAGCCTTGTGAAAGCTCTTGTTATTTAAATGGCTTTTTATAAAATGCACTAAAAAGTGGTTCTACTATAACTACAGTGAAAATGATTCATTAATTCACAAAACAGAAATAGTCTGTTGCTTATAGCTTTTTCAGCAGATATTCTAAAAAAGCAATAATTATGTTTGTAGATGGGTTCTCTCTGGAATGAGTTACAGTTTGCATCCCCTATATTTATCAACAGCCCATTCCTAGGACAGTAAGCAGCACCACCTGTTCTATAATGTAAACTTCTACCACAAAATATATCTGAATCTATGAAATATTTGATCCGATAGAAAAGAAACTCGCTCCAGAAACTTAAGCCTAAGTCTCATTAAAAAAAAAAAAGCATTATTTGTTCCAAATAAGGAACACACTGAAGATATTACCTCAACAATGTTGGGAGACAGATGACAGGAAGGAATCTGCTAATGTGACCTAATCCTTGGCTCTCATTACGCATGGAATAAGGACTTTTCTCTAGCTGTGCAACACCTGCATATGTTTGTGACAGCATAACTTGATACTAAGTCTATTTAGTACATCTATTTGGTAAGATCAAAGAGATTGCATTGTATCAAAACCCAAAAATACAAAGCATGAAACTGACACAAAATGATAAAATGTCCAAACTCAAAAATTTTATAAGACAGAATTTAAGGTATGTAAAGTCTCTTCCATCTTAGTAATTTTTTCCCTGAAAAATACTAAACAGTTTTGAATGCCATGAAAGTACCTACCTGCGTCTGAACCTGTAAATACCTCTGTCACACTAAGAACACTAACTTCACGGGAATATCACTAACAGTAGCCTTCATGGTAGTACCAACAGCAGATACTGTTAGGCTTTGAATTAGGAGGATCAGCCATCATCATCCGATTTAGTTTTATCCAATGAATTGTTACTTTAAACTAGTCTTTTCCTACATGTAGCTTTGGTCCCATATCAATGTGACAATTGAAGAGGCTACTGAAGTAGATAAACAATTCCATACCAAATCAGTCAAACAGCAGCTATACTGCATAGTCCTTACCTGAATAATCCACTATGTGGGTTGGCACTCTTTCAGGGGTGACATCAGCTGGAATGGTGATTTCTTCAGCACGTGGTGGAACCTTGAGTTGTAGGAACAGCAAGAAAAAGCCTTTAAAAGATGATGGCTGAAAATCCAGCTGTCCAGAAAAGCGCCGTACTACTGCATTTCTGCCGATTAGTTAGCTTTAAATAGGCTAGCTTATTTCTACTTCAAGCTTTTTTTTTTTTTTTAAACGATGTTCTGAAAGTCACTGCTACTTTCTTGTTCTTTAATAGTCTGCTTACTGAACAAGGACTTTTCTCCTGCTTTGCAAGGAAGTAATGTTTTTAAGGGATTCAATGAATGGTTCAGTAAAACTCAAATCCACTATATCCAAATACCTTCGAAGAACTATTATAGTATTGAAAACTATAAACAAAATCTGAATTGCAAATTATTTTAAATAAAATCATATAAATAAAAGTTTTGCATTCAGCAGGGTTACCACATTCAACCAATTACTAGAAAGGGCTCCATATTCTTTAGCAGGAGAGTAACATCAGAGTTAGCATGCCATTACAGACAAATTAAATACTTTTTAATTTATGTTTGTTTTCATTTTTGCACAAGATATCCTGACCCTACTACCATTGAAATCAGCACATGAACAACCACTGCTAACAGTGCGTGAGTTGGTAACAATTAAAAAAAAAAAAAAAAAAGGCAAACACAACAGACAAAATATAAGTCTCAATTTTTAAGTGATCATAACCTGGGAACCTCCTTCCTTCTAACAAAGTATTAAATGTTAAATTTAAATAAGCCTGCAAAGCAAAACATTATAGTAATAAAAACTATGTTCTGCAAAATACAGTAGGTTAGCTATGGTTGCTGGCCTTTTTGCAGAGAACACTAATCCACATTCAGGAAGAATCAACTTAATTTTAATGAAAATTTTCTGCACAGCTATTTATTGTCTTTTTTATTTTTGAAAGGGGTGGGGGCGAAGAGGAAAGAGAGGGGGAAAAATGTGGAAAAAAGAAAAAGGGGAAAGCCAATCACCTGAAGAATGGCCCTTTGTAAAACTTCAGCCTCTATTCTATCCTCATCAAGAGTGATGACTGAATATACCAAGTACATTAAACAGTATTCCAAAGTTTGAAATGTTTGCAACACAGATCTATACAGCTCTTATCTGTGTGATGGATGGGCAAGAACTGTACACGTCTCTTTCTGAAGTTTATTTAGGATGCAGGGGTTTTTTTTAAACTTATTTCTGTAAATTCATGCAGATTTTGTGTTATATATAAAGTAATGTTTTTCTTCCAAGATGAGTTTAGAAAAATATACTATGCTATACAGAAGGAAGAAGCTGAGAAGTGAATAGAAGGCTAGAATTCATTAAATGCATTGACAAACAACCTGTCAGAGAATTGGGCCCTGAATATTTTAAGAACAAACGGAAACTAGAGCTCCTCTTTACCTGTAAGCTTGGGAACCAAATTCAATTATGCTAACAATCTGATCTTGACTCATGAACTGTGGTAACCTACCAATTTGCATTAAGCACAACGCAGTGTAGTTTCAAAGAGCAGAAGCACATGATGCCTATTTTAAGACTTGTGATCAGAAGAAATAAACTTGAATGTTTATATGTAAAAAGCTCAGCTATTCGCAGCCTTTTCAGTTCTTTTCATAGTATTGAGAGAACTATGAGCTGATTTTTTAAAGGAATAAAACGTGAAAGTAGCTTTACGTTTATTCTGGTAGAAAGCAGTAAGAGTTTTCTTTTTTTTTTTTTTTTTTTCTGTCGTTGTTTTACCAAAACAACAACACGGCCAGGAAAATAGTATTCAAAAACAGAAATAAACGCAATGTCTTGCTTAGCTACAAAAAGTGGCTAAATACAAGTTATACAACACAACTTATTGATACCTCATTCTCATTCATTTTTTAATTCACTTGCTCTTTAAATAAAACAGTACTTCAACAAACAAACCCAGCACCTTCCCATTTATGAGTCTCTAATGTTGAAACTGCTGCCAGTTACGACCAAATTCAAAAACTTAAGAAAACTAACATTACTCAGGTATATGTAAAAGTCATGTGAAAAACAAGATAGGAACTTGGATAAAACTGAAATTCCTAATCTTTACACAAACTAACCTAAATCACTTTCCGGAAGTCACTGTTGCAGTTTTAGACTTTATTTATTATTGTAAATAGGAAGCATTATTTTAAAGCAGAGCCTAACAACTTGCTCTCTGAAAAAAAAATATTATACAACAGGAAAGAAATAATATTAAAGAAAACAAATAAGGATGTTCTACCTCTTCTGGAAATTCTTCACTGACAAGAGACATGATTAGTGATGTCTTCCCAACTCTGGCTACAAAAGAATTAAAAACAGAGATTAGATAATTTGGATACGTTACACTTAATAGTTGCATCCCATCTTAAAAGGGGAAGTATTTTAAAAACATTTTCCAACTGGTCATGCTAAAGGCTTTTTATATGCTGTTTAAGTATTGATGACAGTAGTTCTCTCCAAATTCTTTTACAGTAAAAGATTTGTTTCCATTTCATATTTCTACATTGTCCAGAAGGGAATCACATCCTACTCTGTCGTATGCAAAAGAATTAGCAGGTCTTAACCTTAATATAGAATATTTAAAGAAAAAATATCAAAAACAAACTAGAAATGCATAAATACAGCTCAACAATTGGAAACTAAGGAAGCACACAGAAAGGTATTTAGGAATTACATATTTTTATAGTATTCTTGTTACAATGATTATGCTTCAAACTACTGAGGATAAGAGCTGAACAAGAAGACGTGGCACTATCATCAGTGGACGAAATCTCCACAAACTAGCTGGACTACTTTGAAATTGCAAGAGCATAATCTCCTTGATGCAAATTCTGTCCCTCACAAAAAAAAAAAAAAAAAAAAAAAAAAAAAAAAAAAAGTAAAAAGAGAACAAAACAATACACAGACGTATTCTAATGCCATGGTTTTCTTAATTTAAATAGGAAAAAAATCACCTCTCCTCCAATATTCAATTAAATTTAATCATACAATTCAGTTCACCTATGAAGTCATGACTGCTGATAATGCAGTTGGATTTCTTAGGTTTGCGAATCTTTAACGTGATCATTTAAAATTAAGAGTTAATGACTTTTCTTGGGGTTCCCCCCTTCCTGAAAGCCTTCACCTGTCAACTTTCTGTTCTTTTGAAAGCCTAGAAAGACTATTAGAGCTTTATTTTTGACACCTTTCTATAGAAACAATAATTTTAGATTCAAGTACTATCTGGCATTGTATAGTTTTGACAGCCCACCATTTACCAAAATCATTTCATCCTGGACACAGAGCATCTTTGCTGGCATAAGTGGTTTGCCAACTAAGATGTTGCTTGCAATCAGTCAGAGCCTGTATCACTGTGCCTACTGAAAACACTATAAAAATTTCTTCTATTCACAGAAGCTATTTTGCTGGCATTACTGTAATTTACACTTGCCTATTTAATTGTATGCAAGTCTGAATATGGAAGGAAGAAACAAAATTGTAAGACCAATTTGTTTTCATGCAGAAAATGGCGTTACTAAGCTGATGATCCAGTCAAAGTACCATCAACTTGTCCAAGTCTATTTTTAGTAATAGTAACAAAGGGCCTTTGGACATCCAGAAATAAAAGTTTCTCTTCAATGTAGAAAGTTAAAGAGTGGTTATTACAAAACTATGAAAAGCAAGGGAAAAGTAACCCTGGGTAGGAAGACCTTTGCCTTCCTTAGGGAGAACAGACACATATTTTCTTCAGTGGCGTTAACTGGACAGCAGTAAGAAGCAAGTTTTTTACCAGCAGTATGGTTGTGTTCTCATCAAGGATGCTCAAACAAGTTAAAACAGGAATTTACACTACCAGGCGTCCTCCTGCACAAGCTACTTTTTAATATTCTTCATCCTGACAGAATGAGAACTTAAAAGCTCTCCTGTTTCCTTAGATAAATACCTTCCTGATACGTAAGAGAAGTTATCTAATAACTACACAAAATTCTGGAGCATATTTTGCATCTGACCAAGTCAGCTTTCATCTGAAGTGGTGCAAAGCATGTTGGCTTTGCAAACATACAAAATCATTTTATTAATTTAACAGGACTGAAAATAGAAGGTTATGAATTGCTGGTTAGGACAGAAACCCTGAGTATAAGCTTCTGATAAAGTGTTCTAGAGGTGCTTCTGTATAGATACATAGGTTCAGGTGGAGAGATTTGGTTTATTTTGCTTGAATCTAGGTCAGCCATTTGTCTTTCCAATTCTGTTTATAGCCTTAGAAGTAACAACACTGGCTGACTAGGATGAGGAAAACAGCACAGCGTTTTGTGATGATTAACCGGTCTTCTCTTTTTCCTCACATATGGAAGCCTTTTAGATCATACTGTTTAAAAGTAACACGCTGAATGTATTCTGAAAATTATCAGCTATTAAAAATTTATGCTTGCACCCTGGGTACTAGGACTAAAACAACCTTAAATCTAAAATGTAGACCACTTGGGATGAAAAAAGCTGTTTTGGAACAGCGTGACAACAAAAGGTCTTGCCATGATATTTCAGAGTCTGAACCTGCCAGACTGCTCCTATCATCCAGCAAGTTATTGCATGGTCCAGATTATTTATTTATTGGCCTAAAACAGCAAGTTAAATACAAAAGTCACGCATACAAAACAGCACCAATAATATAACTGGTTTTACAAATTGGAAAAACCTGTCCATGTCTCCCTTCTGTCTTTACAAATTTTTAAAAATAAAGATGCTCACAATCTCTGATGTTGCTATTAGTTAAGAGAACCGTACCCCTGAAATTTTCAGTTGGACACACTGCGATCCCAGTTGCCAAAACCTGAGCACCTGCTCCACCTGTACTTCGCCACCCTACAGAACCAGTTCAGAACACCCCAGTGTGACCTCGGAACACCCTTCTTCTTGAAGAGGTTTGTTTATTTCTTTTTCATGAGTAACATCCTGAGAAAATTCTGTTACTATGGTGCAACCAGTTGAGTACTGGGGGCCTACTTTGAATAGGAAAATGGAAATTAATTGCTTTTAATTTCAGATCATTCCCTTCTTAAACACACATTCTGCAGCTAAAGCATGCAGCTAACACTTTAAAAATTCTTAATTCAAATGATTTTATACAAGTTCTTCTTCCCATTTACCACAATTATATATATAAAAAAAAAATCCAGCACAACAGGTATAAGCAGAAGGCCAACTAATTTTAAATTAAGCAATAAAGGCTCAGTCCAATTTTAAACAGCATGTTCTGTGAGTTAGCTTCAGCCTGGCAAGTGTAAGTCTAAAATCTGTAGCCTCAACTCATTGCCCAAGAAAGCAAAGGCAGATTAGGTATTTGTGCTCTGAAGAGGAATGCAGCTGAGTGTTCTACATGCACAAACGCATTTCTAAATAAAACAAGTCTTGTGAAGCTAGAAAAATAAAACTTCAACGAGTTAACTCTTCCTGTTTAGCATTATCTCCCTAGAGATTCCTCTCTAAAGCCACAGAGGATCTTTCTAGGCAGTGCAGACAGAGCCAGCCGAACGCTACAAAATAACTGCACGAACTATACTATAAATATATATGAGGCATTCAGTTCTCAGGAAAGCTTTGTCAGGAGCACTTTGCTCCTCGTATAATTAGGTAGTTTTACAAGCAACAGTCAGCGATTACTTTGTGCTCCTTTCTTGTGAGTAACTTGAGAGCACTTCACAAGCTAACAACACAGAACCTCCTTGTTGCTGCTTCCATCAGCAAGGGGCTGCGCCTTTGAAAGCCTAACCGCTGATTTGGGTACCCAGATGTGAACTTAAGGACACAGCTCTGGAAACAAATGAAAAAGCGCAGCCCCACGCTCCCTCAGGCGGTACGCGGCGCTTACCCAAGGTCACACAAGTTAACGGCAGGAGCCGGGCTCGGCACTCTCGGGCCCCTCACGGTCCCCTCACGGCCCCCTCCTAGCCCCCGGCCCCCTGCCCCCTGCCCCCGCCGCCCCCCGGAGCCCCTCTCCCCCAGGAGCGCTCTCTCCCTCCGCGGACAGACGCGTTTGGTGCCACCCCCGGGCCCAAACCCCCCAGCCCGGTGCCCTCCGGGGCCGCCCCCCGCCAGCCCCGCAGCCCCACGCCCGTCGCCCTCAGCGGGGCAGAGCGGGAGGCTCCGGGGCCCGCGCAGGGCCGGGGCTCCCCTGCCGGGGCCGTGCCGGGCGGAGGAGGCCGTGCCGGGCCCTCCCGCACTCACGTTCTCCCACCAGCAGGATCCTCACGTCTTTCTTCATGGCCCCGCTCGCTGCCCGCGGCCGCGGGGCGGCTCACATCGGGCTGGGCCGGAGGGAAGCGGCGCGGCTGCGACCCGGGAGCCCCTCACGGAGCCGGCCCCTCACGCCCGGTCTCCCCCCCCCCTTCCGAACCGCCGCCGCCGCCGCCTTGCGGCGGGCTCGCTACGGCGGCTGCCGAGGGACAGCCCCGGCGGTTGCGCGGGGCGGCGCCGTCCTGAGGTGATTTGCGCGGTCCCCGGGGCGTCCTGTCCCCGTGAGGAGGAGTTGGGTTCCCCAGGGCTGCCGAGCGAGGTTTCTGCCTCACGCACCCTAACGCGCTGCTGCGCCGGCCAGCTGAGCGCGTCTGGCACGCAGAGACGCAGCCCAAGCGATGCGAAGCGCTCGCTTTCAAATCGTGTGGTAATTTGTGAAGAAAACATAACCGGTTGCTGCTCCTGAGCCATGCAGCACAGTCAGAGATGCCCAGCGGGTTGCCTGTGCTGCTGCTGTGCCTTCTCCAGGTGGGTCAGGTAAGGTCCGAGCAAGGCAGCAGCGTAAGCTACTTGTAGAAGTCGATATGCACACCTGCAGGCACCTTACAGAGGTGCATCTTAGTCCAAAGTGACTACAAAGTGTTCAGGGAGACTTAGGACAAGGTTGCTTAAAGGAGAGTAATGATGAAAATCACCAGCAGTTCTGTCAATGACTTTAAAAGTCACGCACTGCTGTTTGGCTAAGTGAGCTAGGTAAATCCCCCATGCTTTATTCACATGAAATTTATCCTTTTTCTGTTCATCACATACACCAAAGCATCCATGATACCATGTTCGGGGTGCACTGGAATGCCACTCTCTTCCTGAAGGAGCTTTTGCTTCTTGGGAACTCTGTTTTCAGTTTGGCTGCGTGAAGCAGCGGTGCTCCCCAAACCTTGGCTGTCAGCAGCTTCTGCAGCATCTCAGCTTGGGCCCCTTCTCCCCACACAGCAACAGGGATCTCCCTTCAGCCACAAAGATGTAGCAACTAAGGAGAGAAAAAGTGCCTGTACACTGGCAAGGAAACTCGAGAATTTCCTTTCCTCAGCCTCTGGCCAGAAAAGATGGGCTGCTCCCTGACGCAGGCCTGTCTGTGGGCTCTTTAAAAGAGAAAGAATGAGCATGCTTCATTAGCTAGTACAAAAACATTTGAAAACAGCTGCTTCCAAAACCATCTCCACAGTCAAAACACTACCAAGATAATGACAAAGTTCTGGTCTGAGTTAGACTAAAGCAAGAGATGGTGCCAGTGAGACAAGATGGTCTTCTGGGAGATTTCCCTGAAGTGCCAGGTCCCAAAACACACAAGTGCCTGTAGTTCAGTATCTACCCTAAAGATAAAAGACATGTAACATACTTGCCCTCTGAACATTTCTTACTCAATCAAACCTTTCTAAAGAAAGCTCACTCAACACAATGAAACAGCTTCATCTCTTCCATATTTTTTGGATCAGTGTAGGAAGATGAAGTCCATGGCCATATGTGGGGTTATCACCAGCTTCAGATTTTCCTTGGTCCATTTCTTCCTTGGTGCATCTTGGGACTGCTTGAAGCTGCTTCAGAAATCCATCTCACTCCCACAGGAATGGTTACTGCCTTTAGCATACATTGGAATTGCTTTAACAAAGTATGACTAGAGCAGAGCAGAGCATGAAGGAAAGCATGCAAAGAGAAAGCATGCAAAGAAAGTATCAGTTGCTAAATTCCAGGAAAGTCTGAGTACTTCTGTGTGGTTTGGCAAATTCCTCTGCTAAACACTGAAGCTGGCATAGAAGCTCTGCAATCTTTTTGATTTTACTTCCTGTTTATGTGATTTATAGTTAAAGATCCATTTTTATCTAGACTGTATAGCCAGAAAGCAGGATAAAGAGGATTTGAGGTATTGATTTCAAATGTATGCAAAAGCATTTCTCTGTCAGTGATGGCATAAAATGACACGGTCTTCTGTAGCTCCAGGAAAACTCCAACCTTCAATGGTTTATCATTGCGTAATAGTGTTTCTTGATTCTTGTGCCATGCTGACAACTGCTTTTGGGGACCTACCCATTCTACACACCAGGAATTCTCTGTTCTTCCTAATCTGTCTCTTCTACCAATCGTTCCACGAGCAACTCCAACAGCCCATCCATCACTGTCCTTGGTAATTACTTCCCAGTAGTGGCAGCCAGTAGAGAAGCCCTGGGAACACAACACTTGGCTGATGCAGAATCTCTTGAGTGATGGTTCATAGTAAGTTGGGTTGCTGGACACCATTACTTTCCTGTTCTGAGCTGTGATTGCTAAGCGGTCATATGCTGTGGTGAGATCAAAAGTTACATTATCTGCCCCTAGAGGAGAGAAAGGAAAATATTCTTAGCTCCAGGCATAAGAAAACAGATCTCTTCAGTATTTACTTGCATCCTAAGTAACAGTGGATGTACATCCCTTCTCAAGAACCAAAATGAAAGCCAATGACCACATAATAAGCCTTAAGCAAAGTCCAATCCTGCATGTCAGCAAGAATCCTCAACCAAATGCTAATGACTGTATCCTGAGCCCAGTGCACACTGAAAAATTTAACAGGCACAACTGGGTAAACATCTGTGACAGGCTCTTGCACTCCAAAGCAAGGTGAAGACACTTGGCACCCTGCTGAATGGATCTTGTTTGCTACCAGTCTTATAACAAAACTATCCATTTGCCACAAAAAAAAAAAAAAAAAAAAAAAAAAGGATGCTTACTTTAAGAAAACTTACATTATCATCTGTTCACTGGGACACGTTCTTGCATGTTATATAAGAAAATATATTAATATTGTGTTTATGCTACAGCTGTAGCACTGTGTGATGACTGTAAAAATATTTCTGTAAAAGCAATGCAGAATTCAGGCAACAAATAAGAGTGATTGTGGCTTAATGCAGTAAAAGCCAGTAAGGTGCAGTAACTGCACAAACACCAAAACAGAATCTGCAGGCAGCAGAAGCTACAACACAGCTTATACCTTCATGGGACAGCTTTCTTAATGTTTTTATCTTCCATATGCAGCCATGTGTAGTATTACATTGTGCTGCAGTGACTGATTAATTCATGGTAAATTTAATAGTTTCTAGATTTCAGTTAAACAGATCTCTGGCAGATGTTTGGAAGTATGGTTTTCTTCAGCAAATCCAGTCATAGTCATTGAATATTGTTATTGAAGAGCCATGCTGGCTTGCTTGCATACTTACACCGACAAAATTGGCTCAAAATGCTTGGTTCTGGACTTTTAGCCGCAGACTCTGAAGATAATGAACAGACACTTGTCTCTTGGTGTAAGTCTGGAGATTGTGCTAAATATGAAAAAGTTAAAGTGTTAAAGTGTGTATGAAAAAGTTAAAGGCACGTCATCAAAATGTAAATAGGAAGTATTTATGTATCTTATGGAAAATGTAAAATAAATATAGTTGGCAGTTAAACTACAAAACGAAGAGCTGGGTTTTTGATTGTTAAAATTGTCAAAGGATATATAGAGAAATGTTTTTATTCAAGATTACCAGGGCACAGCTACCTTCATGGTGGTCAGAATGGAGGAGTCAGAAAAGTTAACTTCCTCTAAAAAGGATTTCAAAATAAGGAAAACTCACCTGGTGGGAACTGCTGAGGGTATTCCTCCAAAAGTAAAATTTCCAACTTTCTCTTAAGATCTCCTACAGCACTTCTGACAACATTAAACTTCTCATCAATTGTAAATTTATGCATTGTTGAAGATGAGCCTCCCCCTCTCTCAAGTAAGTTACTCTAGGAATGACATAAAAGAAGAATCAAGGGGAAGATGTAAACAGTATCAGTTATTTCATGTTGCATACCAGGTGATATTATAAAGCCACAGTGGAAAAGCAGCAGTGATCTCTCTAAAATCTTATTGTTTGAAAGGAGATCTTCTTTAACAAGATAGTTACCTGAGAGAAATAACCTGAAAAGTTACAGAAAATGTGAAAGGATAGTTTATTCTCGATCAAAAATAAAATAATTTATTTTCCCCAAGAAAACTAAGAATGGGATTTTTTTCTTAAATTGATTACAATTTCATTATTTTTATATATGCATAAATAAACTTTCTCTTTTTAACTTTCTTCGTGTAACCAAACCCAAAGTTTTAAAAAATAATTAGTGTGAAATCTAGCATAAAATACCAAGAAACGGGTAAACCTCATTCGCCTAAATTTAGAAATTGTGTAATTCTATATCCAAGCGTGTTCTCTTAATCTGCCTTTATCGTGTGTGGACAGAAACAGGCATTCTGAAGGAGCGATGACTCCCGTTCGAAGGTAGGCGTCTCAAGTAGGCCAGATGACTCACGCTCCAGAAGTACCTGTTTCTCTTCGTTGCCTGTAACGGGAGTCTGGATCAGGTATAAATACATACAGTTACATGAGGTGAGCTCCAGTGTAGGCCTCTAGCAGTCCACTTCTGTCTCCTAGCCCTGTCACACCAGAGTCCCATTCCAAATTGCCACTGGCTAATTAGCACCACTGGCATTGTCTTCAACATCAAAATGGGCTCTGCAGAATTTCAAGTATTTTAATTGCCTCTTTTGAGAGCTCTTGACATAGTTTTCCCCAGAAGGTTATTAGGAAGTACTTAATAACGGTGAGTTCTTTAATTTGCATATGTATAGGTACTTTTTTATTCCTTCTTCTGGAAAATTAAAAGAAAATAGGGAATCTTTAACCTTACATTTGACTCAGGATTGGATTTAGGCAGTACAGTCCCACTTCCTTCCAGCTCACCGGCCTCCTTGGAACAAACCTAGCTCTGAATTGGCACCCACAGCCTAAGCTTTTTCTGGTACTTTTTGCCTCTGAATTTCCCACTCCAGAGTGCCACTGGCACCACCACCCAATGCCTGTGGATCGGTATCATTGTCTACAGCGAGAATAGGGGACCTGAAAGCACTCTGTACATGTCCAGCTCTTCAAGACATTTAGCTTAAGACTTTTTACTCACATTCTGCCACTCCATTTCATCACTTTCTAATCCTTTCTCCATCTGGGGTTTGATGTCGATGAGTTTGTACTTTTCAACACAGAGCTGGTGAATAGTCTGCGCAATCTTCTGTCGAGCTGCTCTTTGCTCCTGTTCAATGAACATCAGTGTGTTTTCCTCTTGTCTTTCAATGTATTCCTTCATGCAACAGAAGTCTTCAGTAATCTGGCTTAGGATCTGAGATGTATATTCCTGAAAGACAGAAAACATGGAGCTCTTTGTGTTGTTAGAAAAGAAGATTAGTGGAATATGAGAATTTACTGCCACATTTAATGTGCTCTTTAACTGAACAGAAATACCTAGCCCTATTCAAAGGAATAAAACATATTTGACACTATCCTGCATAGCCTGCAATGGGAATCTGGGCATGTTAAAGATGTTGACTGTTTTGTGGCCAGCAATCTTTGACAATTTAGCAAAGATCAATATTCTAGATTAATCATTTATCTAAGAGTCCCAGGCTACTCCTGGGGTAGGCAGAAAAGAGCAACAGTGCACAATTTCTGTGACTTTAGTGCCAGCCAAGATGTCAGTACAGCTGGTGTCACAGTTCTCTTTTTTTTTCTGACAAGAGTGAATTGTGAGAGCAACAGAAGGAGACAGAAAGACAGATCCCTGCTCTGGGCTGGAAGGCCCACTGGAGTCAGTCACAGGTTTCAAGGTGGCAGTGGAAACAGAAGGTAACTGCAGATATTGAAGTACAGTGCATACCTTTGTTTTACTGAGATCCTTCCTCAAGGCGTTGATGGTCTCTTTAGTTATTTCCAGTTGCTTAGAGACGTCACGGATCTGTTCCTCCTTTAAAGTGACACATTTGAGCATTTATATATACCACCCTCCAAGAAAACACCACCCTCCAAAAGAACATGACTAGGTTCAACAGCAGGGTGATAAAAATCCTCACGTTGTTGAGAGTTAGGCACTGGCTGGTTCACTGTGGGGCTGGAGGACACAATTCTGAGTGTGAATAATTACAGCAAAGTCAACATTCAACAGTCAGAAGTCATTTGTGAGCTTAAGCCCTTTCCTTCGCTGTAGAGACCAAGACTTTTTAGATACACGTGTGCACAATGTTAAAACAATGAAGTCAATAACCAGGTTTTGCTCATCTCCTCCAAGATTTAAGAGTTATTTTAAGCAGAGACAGAGACAACGAACCAGTCCCATTTTGCGTCACTCAGCTGGGTGGAGCTGTAGCACTGTATCATAACTCTGTGTTTCATTTCAGGAGTCTCCAGTGCTGTGCCGATGCAGTGAATAACACCACCAAAGATGTTTGTGAAAAGAGGAGGGAAAGAGCTGGCAGTGACTGAAATACGAAACAACTGCCCTCCAGGATGCACAGTGCTCGAGGCAACGTGAAGAGATTGTGCTAACCTCCTGCGAAGGATGCAGTGCACTGCGATTACATCATTTGCTCATTACAAGTTTTAACTGGAGGAATTAAAAGGTAAGAGTGAAGAATAGCAATAGGAGGAAATTAAATAGCTGAGAGATGAAGAGACAGAAGGCAGAAACAGGTTAAGAAAGATGTTAAGACAGATGTTTGAGGTTTCTTCTCAGTCCTAAACTGACTGAACATAACTGGGGCTTTTTCTAGTGTTCATTTGGCTCCTGTCCCTCCAGCACGATGATCAGCCAGTTATCACAACCCTGTATCAGCTGGGCACATCCAGCTAGCAACTCTTCCAACACAACCAATGCACCAGGCTCCAGCAATCAGCCCCAAACCGTGCCTTAGCAAAACCCGTCTGCCCGAGTGAACGGCATGGTTGTGACAACACCGATATGACAACGTGTTGTGACAACAACATGTGAAATGCAAAGTACGGGGGGGGGGGGGGAAAGCAGAATGAAGCAGAAAGCAGGATGAAGTTATCTCAGCCCGAGCCACAGCTCCCTTCCCAACTGGTACCCAGGACGGGGGGAAGCCCCGGCCGCCCCCTCCCCTACCTTCTCCCCGGGTCGCCGCCCCGCAGAGCTGCATCCACCGCCGGCACCATCTCCAGAGGCTGTGGGCAGGTCCCACGCCCCCAGCCCCTCGCCCCTTCCCCCGCCCAGCACCAGGCTGACCAGGGCGGCCAGCTCCCGGTTGGGCCGCAGGTCCTTCGGCTCGAAGTCCTCCCGGCAGAGCGGGCAGGGGGCGCGCCGCCTCCCCCTGCAGTAGGTGTCGATGCAGGACCGGCAGAAGCTGTGGCTGCAGCTCGCCAGCCGCACGGGCTCGGTGAAGTACTGCAGGCAGCAGGAGCAGCTCAGCTCCACGTCTGCCAGCAGCCGACTCAGCTCCGCTGGGACAGCCATGGTCCTGCTCAGGGCGGAGCGGAGCGCGGCTCGGTTTCGTTTCCTCGGGGCGCCGCCTCCCGCCGGGGGGGCCGGGTCCGGTGTGGGGCTGGGCTCGGTGCTGTACCGGGCCCGGTGCGGGGCTAACGGGAGCTGAAGGCCCCGGGCCACCCGCGAAGCCGTGCTCCGGTGCTGCTGCTGCCTTCAGCTCGGCGGCAGGACTTGGGCTGGCTGTAGGAAGGCACCGTCACACGGAGCTCTCCATAACCTCGCCTCCAGTCTGCAAAAAGTTGTCGTCTTTGCACAGTAGCATTTTTTTTTTCTTCTTCTGGGAATTTCCTGGTTTTGTAACAGGGTTGCTGACACGGTTGGTCTGCTGACCTTTCCCGGACATCACACAGGGAACCCCATCCGTGAAGCTGAAGCTTCTGGGTGGACTAAACTTTTTGAGATCATCCAGAATTGCTCAGCTCACCTCAAAATAAATTAAAAAAAAAAAGCATCTCAAACCAGACTATGATCTTCAACAAGTGCCTCGCTGTTGATTTCAGGAGCTGCAGGATGAGGCTGTTAGAAGATTTGCTGAACCAGCGTGTGAACTGTAATTCCCCAGATCATATGGGGAGAGGGAAGAAAGAACAGAAACATCAGGGAGTTTATGGGAGAATGTCAGGAAGCAAAACTCCTGCAGTTTGTTCAAGGCTGGATGATGATGAGTTGACTAAGACAGACAGAATGATGAACCAAGTCAATTTTTCTGTACTGTTGTGGGAAAAAAAGAGTTAATCACACTAATCCCTGCATATATTGGTACTTCCTTCTTTCTGTAGAACTATTTGGGGTGCCTTAGACTGGCTGGCAAGCAACAGCAAAAGGTGGAAGCTTTACCAGAAGCTTAGTTTGCAAGACTTCCGCTTGATTTGCAAACTAAGGGAATCTGAAAAGAAGAATTAAATATCTGAATGACTGACTTCTTGGTAGAACCAAATCTTGGGCTTGGCTGTGAGGCAAAAAAACACTCAGTGCCCTCTGTGAGCCAGTGCAAATCCTCACCCATTCCTGCGCATAATGGATGTACGTAGCACCTGATCAGGAGGCACTCACTCTGTGCTTTCCGTGCTGGTCCTCATACATTGAGTGTCTTCAAACAAGCCAAGGAAGACAGCACTTTTAAAACTAACTTCTACCTTTCACTGCTCAGACTAATCAAATTCAGTAAGTGAACTAATGACCCAAAGCTTTAGCTGTTTTTTGGAGGTAACACCAATCAGTGTGTCTTCATCCTGAACTCATGTCTTGACTGAGGCAGTGTGTGGGGTTGCTTTGGAAAAGAAAAAAGAAGTCTTTACATGTCTCATTTGCCACTCATAAAAGAATCAAATAGCAGAGACTGTTGAAAGCAAGGAGCTAGGGACATCTGTCATTAGAGTGATTCCATTACAGTATTCTCCACAATTCAAACTTGACTTTTATTTTTTTACAATTTCTGTGACAGAAATTTAACACTGTAAAAGGCATTAAAACCACTCCATGGAAAACAAACATGTCCCTATCTGGATAGGAGCTGCAGTCAGGTAGACTATAGCTGCCTGGCTGTGCTCCTTCCTGAGAAAGATTCATCCAATTATCCCAGCATGAATTTATATCTTCGGTCTACCCAACAGGATGCCCTGCATCATCTTGGTAGGTGGTGATGTCTTGCCTCTTGGTCGCTCATTCTATGCACTCATGTAACAGATGATCACATTCACTGGCAGACTGTATGCCACCGGGTGGATTGTCAAGTACATCCTTCTGGGTTTGCTATCAGACCAAAGCAAGAAAAGGAGGATCTGATATGACATTGCCTGCATGAGTCCTCAAGGAAATTCATGCTAGCCCTCTGTGGTCAGACTTTCTCCACTGACATTGTTTTTTTTTCCATAAGGGAACACTGGCCGATTTATCCCGACATCAGTCTGGGAAGGCCTCCTCTGCTCAAAAGCAGAGAAGGGAAGGAAGACAGAAGGCACTTTAGAGGAAGGTTGTGCAGAGACACAGATCATTTTCGAATATCTGCACTCCACCTTACTTGTTTCTCTGTTGCCACCCTCCCTGTGCCTTCAATTGTTGAAGGAAGCCCTTTGTGGTAGTCACTGAGGGGGCTTGAACATCACAGAGGCTGCAGACCAGTGCTGAACAGAGCCCAAGAAGTGCAGTTCACCAGAACTCACTGTTGGTCTTAACCAGTCAAAGGCTGGGCAATGACTCCATTCAAGGCGTCTATCCACTCCCTCTGCTCCTTATCGTTCTCACATATAAATAAAAACTCTCGCGTTGGTGTGACCATGGTGATCCCTGGTTTCCTCTTCTTCACACAGACTCCCTGGGGCAAGCCAGCTCGTACTTCGTAGCCCTCATCCTTCCTTCCAATAAAAATCTGGCCCAGTGCAAATGCATCCTAGGAAGAAGGAAACAGAAGACAGTCATTAGCCAGCGGATAGTACAGCTCCAGCAGACATTGTTCTGTCCTTTGACATGGAGCTGGGGATGTGTGGAGGGATCACTGATCTACTGACAGGCAGCAGGAAGCTAGCAGCTATTTGTAAAAGACTAAGATCTTCCTCACAGCCACTGTAAGGGACAGAGTTCCCAAACTGCTCAGCTTCAAAGGTATCAACCTATAAGGGAGATGACAACCTATAAGGGAGATGAGCTCTTGAGACTGAGCCCACTGTCTTATGCAGCCACTGGAAGAGTCAGATAACAGACCCCTTCTTCCCACCCACCTTTGTGAAGGGGCTTGGGGGATACACCCCTCTTACCAGTGGATTTTTAAAGTATAGCAGGTTCCTCTCCTGACAGTCCAGGCTGAACCAGCGCACCTTGAAGGTCTCCTTCTGCTGCAAGGAGATGGTAGTTTGGTAAAGAAAAATCCCAGGGAAGAATTCTGCTCTTTCTCTGCTCCTTCAGCAGAGCCTGAAATCTCCCCATCTCCCTCTGATGTTCCAAGAAGCAGCAGCCCAAATAACTTCCCACAAGAAAACAAACAAGCCCACGACCCAACATAGGCTTAAGACCTAAGAATTTGCTGCTATAAACAGATGTGACTTCTCTGCTACTGACTTCAAGAGAAATAGGGAAGTAAGGGAGTTATCATGTGATGTTCTGTTCTAGAGGTGGCTGTAGTTCTAGAGCTGCAGTCAGCAGGCAACTGACACAGGAACCTATTCAGTGTTGCCCAACAGTACTTAGCATTTCCACTGCCAGCCAATCCATCTCACTTACATTTCAAGGAGGATCCTTCTTCACAGTTGTTTTTTCCTGCACAAAATACAGCATGACCCCAAGAACACAACAGGCTTAACAATGTCTGTTATCAACCCAGGAAGCACGCAGTCACTCAAGAAATTGCTTACTAGTAAACGATTATAGCATTATCAAATAATCCCCTTCCAGAAGAATCCTGTTTGTGTACTACTATGCATGTAAGCTGGACCTACCTTTGGTCCCGTTTTCTCCATATATCCTTCTTTGACATAATTTCTTGTGATCCGGGGTACAAGCTAGGAGAATGCACACAAAAAAAGGTCTGCCATCTCATTCAAGCTTGCTTTTCTGTTCTGTTTCTTTCAAGGCAAATCAGCGTCAATTTTGGCTTTTATGGTTAGGGTTGTTTTTGGCTGCTCAGTAAAGGGAAGTCTGAATTAAGAAGGAACATAAAATTGTTGCAAGATTACACGTTAAGAGAACCACACGCAGACTTTTGTGTGGCCTTTTCTTCTGCAGCTTCCATCCATTCCAAGGCTCACCTACTAATTTGGCACTGTATGTAGCCTGGCTGTGGTCTGGCTGCTCTGAAAAAGATCTTAGTTCCACCTAGAAAGACCTTAGTTCCACAGAATAAAAAGAAAATTCAGTGATGCCCAATGCAAGGGAAGGAATAATGTGGGACAGACCATCTTTGTGTTTGCTGGAGAACCCAATACTCCTGCCAGGAAAGATGACCAGCAAGTCAAAGTAAGAGATAAAACACAGATGCCCAAATTAGCTTCTGCTTCCTTGTGTTTATCATTAAAAGACTTGCCTTTATTCCATCTCTAAGGCAGCTGAGTATTAAAGAATATTTGTGTTGGCACTAACAGAGACATTGAGCATGAGTGATTAAAGGTGTTACTCTTCTTGCTCACAGCTGGTATGGCTAAACACAGATACGCTTTGAAAAGCAAAGATTTAGTTTTTATGTCCACAGTGGATCAGAAGGAAAAAAGATTAAGGATGTGATTGATGTTTTTCTCCACAAGTTCATCCATAACTAGCTGTGCAGAGAAAAAGAGCTTCAGATATTTCACATAAGAAGGGAAACAAAAGTACTACCTCCTGACGTAAGCATTATGGAGTTCCTCTCTCTCAAGTAGGGCCTCTATCTGTTTCTTGAACAAGTGTTTCTACATATCTGCTCTGCAGATCTATTTTTCCCCAATGCCATCGCACAGTCCAGCAGTAGTTCCACGGATACCTGTACCAGTTTCATGTACTTTAAAGCTACTGCCTCCAAATCCCAGCAGTAGCACCAGGCTGAGGCACACTGGAGGACAGCCACCATGGAGGTCTCAAGAACAGCCTGGTATGACAGCCTCCCTCTTTCTCCAGAGAGAAACAGCTGGCATTTCCAAACCCATATGCAGCTGTTTGAGCACCTGGCTCTGGCAGAAGTGAGAAAATGTTTTCCCATGCTGTGTTTGAGCAGACCGCTTCAAGCCCTGTTCAGTTCTCACCTCAGACTCAGGGACAGTTGGGAAGGTTGTTCTAAGATAATGGTAACGTGCTGCCCGAATGGCATTGAACCAGTCAACAATCTCCTAGGGAAAACAGCAAAGACAAACATAAAGACAAAAATAACATGTAAGAACACTGCCTTCCCAAAAAGGCCTTTCTCCTTCATTCTGATTTCTTTACAAAGATGCAGTTTCTCCCCAAGGTCCAGAGAGAGTAATTTGTCCCAGACACCTGAAAAATACCGAGCCTCCAAAATAATTTTTAAATGCTAACCTTAAAAATTTTAAATGTCCGAGAAGGTCCTGGACATCCTCAGCATGGGGAATAACCCAAGTCAGAGGCTTTTTCAGTTGGTTCAGTTATGGATTGTTTAACCACCTGCGTACCTGGAAACACTTCAGAACTATGGCAAGGAAGGAACAGAAATCTAACAAAACCTGTAGATGTACTTAAAATTATCAGTCTGTTTGAAAATAATGCAGAGCAACAATATTTTCCATGTGTGTCAAGAAGGCTTCAAAGAATAAAACCACTGAATTATATAAAACCATTAGACAGTTACCTTACAGAGATTTAAACATATGCACCATTGAAGCCTGTCTGCCCCAACAGAACAGGAGCAAGACGTTAAAATTACTGGTGTAAAATTCTGCAACTTTCTATATTCTACAAGTCATAGTGATTTCAGAGAAAATCAGACCCTGCAGAAACAGGTATATATTCCAAATTATATATCCAACATCAGAGAATCTTTCTCATTCCAAAATCTCTGTGGTATTCACCTTTCCACTTTCGTGATAGACAAAAAGGTTCCTTGTCTGACCATTTGTCTTGTATGTGATCTGCAGTCCGTGAGCATGTTGGATTTTCTCTGTCTGGAACATCACATTCAGTTTCTCAATGCTGATAACGGCTTTTGGACCTTTGGTCTGTGAAATGAAAAGCATCACTGTATTAAAGTGGTCTCAAGGAAGGCAATGGAGGATAGATAATTTATGAGAACTAGGTCCCTACTGAACAGAAAGCAGGCATCCTGAAGTACCTGATAATTGGATATACCTGAAGAATAAAAGCTATAGTGTCACATAAAATCAGTTAGACAGGATAACTCCCCTTCCTTCACAAATGCTGGCTGGCTCTTGGAAAGCGATGTGTCTGCACTGCAAATATTCTCTCTCCGACCTCACAGCTGGAGATCAATTAGCTACACATTCTCACTGGAAGGGAGAGACGTTGAGGATGTTACTGCAGCAGCTGATGACAGAATATTTTGGCAATGTGAGAAGTAGCATCTGCTAACAGATCTCTTCTTCATCTTGCTATTCAGTATCCATGTCCTTCATTCACTAAGCAAAAGGAGGCTGCAGGGTTAAGATAAGGGATGAGGAAAAGGGCTAAATCCAAAAGAGCAATTGCCTAAGAAAGATACCACAGATAATGCAGAAACTTCTGGGCTGCTCCAAACACAGGCTGACCTGGCTGCAAAACTAGAGACAAAGCCCTTTATACTATTTTCAACTGGTAAAGAGTAGAGTCTGAGGCTGGTTGTTGACCAGCTACCTACAACCAGCTGTTGCCGGGGAACTCACTTCTTTAGTGTAGTACTTCAATATCCCTTCCCTTGCTGATAGGAGGAATCGCCTCTTCTGGAACTGTCTGCTCTCCCGCCCGCGCTTCCAGAGGAATCCTTCATGGCTACCTGCATATGGGACCAAGACTAGCATCAGACAAAGGCAGCACTATAGCAGGACTGTTTATCTACATGGTAATGTGCCACAGAGTTTCAAGCCTCTTTTCCATCTGAGAATTTTCACCTCAAATGGAATGAATCAGTGGAGAACTAGAAAACTGTAAGATCACACATGTAAGCTAAATACACCTTGTACTTGTTGGGAGCTTCTTCTCAAAATTACAGCCTCAAAAGCAAGGCCTGCACGTCCAGCAACTCATACATGGCAAGCCATCCTCAAAGATCTTCAAGGTTGCAACCAGAGTACTGTGCTGCTGGCCTTAAAGCCTTTTCCCTGACAATCCTAACTTTTACCTGCAGAACAAGGATCTTGGCAGACTCGGGTGGCAACAAATTCCTCACGCTCATATTTAGCTCTAATCCATTGTTCTTTTAAAACCCTGAAAGAGGAAAACATGGATAAAGCTGATCTGCCTCTACTCTATTTTCATCAACCAACCAAAGAGACCTGTAGAGGAAAGCGGCAGTTTGATAGCTGAAAAGGTCTGCCCCACTGAATAAACCATCAACTTACAAGCAGTCACAGGCCTGGGGGATGTAATAGTAGGGGGGGACTTTGGCCTCAAATTTAGCTTTGGCACAGAGATTCCCATGCTTCTTCATAAACTGAAATACAAAATAAGTTCCACTTAGATATGCAACTACAAAACCAATACTGTGTTATGAGCGTAAAACAAAACTTAAACTAAACTCTCAGCGTGTCTACACAGAAGTTTATACATTTCCTTTGGAACTGTAGCCTGCACTATTTTAGATATTTCACTGTTTACAGCTCTGAACCAGATGGGAAGGAACACACAATTGTGGTTGTTAATTGAAATAACAAAAGAGAATGAAGAGAAAATATATTTATGATCTTCCTCCACCTTCAGCTGTTCCTAGAAATAAATTGTGATTGCATTGTTAACACGATTCAATAGAAAAATGAGAGGCTGAAGCAATATTTAAGAAAGGCATGTTGGTTACTAAAGAAAACATACTAGCTGGAAGTAACTGTGGGCCTCTAAGCCACAATACGCAGATACTGCCGGCTGTTAAACGTACAATCACCTATCAGTGTAATTTGATTGAGTACGTCATAAAAAAACACCTAAAGTTACCCAATGAGTTCACTTGGCTCTATGTTCTTCTGTTCATAGAGAATGGTGTGAATTCTGAGTCAGAGGAGGTTATGCTGAAATACAGGCAAAAATAAGTGAATTATTCCTTTTCTTTCTGTACCTCTATAAGATCATTCTCCCAGAAGTCAAGCCGAAGGGATTTGACCCTGCTGATTTGAGGAAGATTGCGATGGATTCCGGAGCAATTCAAGCAAATGAATATTCCAAGTTTGTAAGAAGCCCACTCTGGATCTAGACGCAAACAAAAAGAATGCATGGATAAATGGGAAAAGGCACAGCCACCGGCAAGGGCAAAAAAACCATATTTGATGTACAGCCCAGGTTTCACACCTAACTCATCAAATCCCACCCCGTTGTTTAAGGCTGTCACCTCTTTGTATTTAAAAGAACCACATCTGCTTTCCCCAGTGAAACGGCAGCCCTGAAACCCGTAAGCTTTTCCACGGAGAATTTGTTTAAAAATTAATACGACCGTGCAGGCAGCCTCGCGGCGATGGGAAAGCTGAGCTTCAGAGTTCATCGTGGGAACTTTTGCTGCTGACCTAAGGGCGGAGCAGCGTTTCAGCCGCCCCCCTGTCCGGGGCCCGCTCCCTCCAACTCAGCAGGGCCGGGAGCAGCCCCGAGGTGCTCGGAGGACTCCATCCCGCTCGATCATTTCCTTCCCCCCGCCTCGCCTCGCTTCTCCCTTATCGCAGCGAGCAGCAGCAGCTGCCCGGCGCCTCCCCGGCCGCCGCGGGCTCCGCTCTCGGGAGGCGACACCGCGGGGTGCGAGCCCCCGGGCTCGGGGGGCTGTGGCCGCGCCGCCCCCGGCCCTCGCTTCCACAACCCCCCGGGGTGCCGAGGCCGGCTCCCGGCCCCCCGCCGCCTCGCTCGGTGCCCCCGAGCCGAGCCGAGCCGAGCCGTGCCGAGCCCCCGTGCCGGGCTCGCAGCCCCCACCTGCCACCCCGCAGTCGGCGCAGCGGCCGTTGCCGGCGGCCTTCAGCAGCTCCAGCAGCGGCACCTTGGGCCGGTCGCGGTCCATCGGCGCCGGCCCCGGGCGGAAAATGAGGAAGCGGAGCGGGGCCCCGAGCCGCGGGGCACTCCCTGCTCTCTTTTCCCCTTCCCTGCCCTCCCCTCCGGCCGCCTCCAGCGGCGGCTCCGCGCCCCCGGGCAGGGCGGGGCCGGGTGCGGGTTCGGCGCGGCTCGGAACCGAGGGGGGGTCCCCGCTGCGAGCTGCCCGCTCCTCGGGGTCCTGCAGCCGGCAGGAGGGCTCGTCCCCGCACCTGCTGCTCTTCCTCTGCCTCGCTCCAGGCTCGGCTTTCTCCTGCGGGAAGATTTTCAAATGCAAAGGCTGCTGTGCAGCAGAGCGGCGGCTGGGCTGCGGGTACCGGCCACAGCGCTCGTACCGCAGGCAGGCTCGGGCAGGGGCTCGGCACAACCCCCGGGGGCTGCCTGCCGCCCCGCTGCCAGCAGGAACAGGGGGCTGCACTGAGAAGCCAGGGAGAGCAGCACGTCAGGGTCTGCAAAGCGTGGTGGCAATGCCCCTCTTGCAAGGTAAAGCCAAACGTCACTGGTCAATGTAACCGGGAAACTTTCCTAACCTAAGGAAGAAGACCCAATATTTTAAAATGAAGGAAAGATTTACAGCAAAGCTAATTAAAAGTGCAATTGACTAAAAGTGAAAATTAAAAATGTCAAGTATTTTTCATTTTACTCTAGTTATAGTTTGTGTTTTTTTTTTTTTTGTACTCTAGTTACAGCTTTAAGTGCTGTTGCATGTGAGAATATAAGAATGGATTTCTTTTTCCCCATAGCTTTCCTGCAAACCATACCTTGAAGATCTTTTGCTAGCTTAATCTTTCTGTTCTTACAAATCCTTTAAGATATGAAAATGCCTGACATTTACAAGTAATTATTTATATTCAAGACTAAATACAAACCTGACAGTAAAAAATACAGCATTAGTTATTAACTAGTTTTGTTTTAAAATACTATATCATAGTCACATAGCTCAGCTTCAGTGCACCTTTGCAACTTGTAAGGAAAGTAAATATTCTTCCCAGGCCTCCTAGTCACTATCTTGCACCATTTCCAGACTATCTCAGTCTTTGTGAAAGCCCTGTCTTGCAAAGGGATCCTTTCATCCTACTCTGCATTAGTATAAATGCATCACACGTTCACAAGGGTACACCTAAAGCTCAGCAGCTTTTTTTCTATACTCTGGGAGTGTAGAAGAGCGTTAAAAGAGATGTAGCAAGATGGTTTAGTTAAGTTCATCCATCACCTTTTCCTTTTCTCTTCCTTTGCACTTGTATTCTATAAAGCAATAATGGGATAATGCTAAAAAGCGAGACAAGCTTCAAACTTGGCTGAGATTCCAGCAAATAACATGTTTATAAATAAACATGCATACTTTTGAAATTACTGTACACCCAATAATAACTACTGCTTAAATAGGATGTAGTCATTTCGAAACTCTATTTTTAGTTCCAGTTTCAGCAGAGTCTTTTGTTTAGGTAGATCTCAGGCATGGGTTGTCTCTTCTTTCCAGGTAATCTTCCTATCATTCCCCTGATTTCTGAAGCTGATTTTTTATAAGGTGGAAGAGAAGGTGGTTGTTGCTTCGAAGAGAAGTTTTTCCCTACATTTATACTTTCATGCTGTGGAAGCATGAGTGCATGTCCTACTACATAAGGCACATGGGCTAGCTCAATGTGCAGTATGAAATAATAAGCAGGATGCACACTACTGCGGGAAAAGAGTTTGGTTCAAAGGTAGAAGACATTCAGGGGAATAGGTCTTCTGGTTAGGCTCAGTTAATCCTCTCTTCCTCTCTTTTCCTCAAGACCAGCCTGTCCCCTTCTAGAAACCTGCCTTCTGACATCCAAGAGATACACAGTTCTTGCTTCAGCCCCTGGTCTCTTAATCCTGAACTGACCCTGTTTAAACTTCTGACTACTTAAGTAGAATAGTAAGATGCTCATACCTGATGCACAGAAATGCAAAGTGACTAGTTCAGCAGAGCTCAAATAAACTGTTCTGAGTATATTAGCTTGAAAGATAGCTTGAGGTTTTTTTTTTTTTTTTTTTTTTTTTGTGGTAATTGCACAGAAGCCTCTCATCAAGGAATGAACTGCTTGAATTCCACCTTACCTTTTGGACTCCTGTTATACCACCACAGCCTGAGCATTCTCTAAAATTAATTCCTAAGGCAATTATTAGAACCAGAGAATTAGCTTCAAAAGGAAGTAAGTTGTCTCCCACTGCTAATTTATGTCTTCCCCTGTATTTTCTAAAATAGAAAGTAACACATTATAGGGCCTGTCTCCAGTATATGCAAGTCCACGCCTTAGTTAGCAGCCTTTATAAAGCAGTGAATGGATACGCTTTTACTTTATTTTTTTCAGAAGTTCACAGGACTCAGACCATTGATGCAACAATACAATCCAATAAAATTTTAACAGGCACCACTTTATTTCACTCTCTGTGCTACTGAAAGAGTAAACTATAAAGGTTATCTACAATGCAGATCCTTAAAATAATTTACCATTTTTATAAATATTTCTCATTCCTGAACATCTTTAAGACATGAAAAATATAGGATGAGAACAGAAGGTACTAGAAAATAGCCTTCCCCATTATTATAGAAACATTGAGGTAAATGGAATGGCACTGTAATGCAAAAATCTCAATTTGAGGAGGAAGAACAGTAAAACTGCAATATAAAAGGTAGAAAAAACATGGTTGAGATTATTTCCAGTTAAAAAAAAATAAATATTATAGACCAAAAACATTAAAGTATTACTTTTCATATATAATATCAGAAATATCCAGAACTATAGCAAAGTGTCACAAATTTATTGTTGTATAAAAACAGATTCAATCACAAATAATCAGGCTGAAGTCTTGCCAAATACAAAATGAAGTATAAAAATAGAACACAATATACAAGACTAGAAGTAGTTAAATATTACTGAAATCAAAGTAACACTGGAATAATTGTTATTTACAAAGTCTTGCCTAATGTCCAAGTCCATCATGAACTACAGTAATCATTCCTCTACCCTTTTAAGATCAACATGCATACCAGCTGTAAATAATGAGTGAATTTGAAACCAATGTATACAAATATATGTACATCAAGGCATAGTGCTTCGTAAAGACTTTGCTACCCACTTGTTATTGTGAATGGAGTTGCTCAGTCATTTACATTTCACAAGAGTTATTGCTTGCTCTCCCTGCTCCTGCCTCACCCTGTGTTATTTAACACTTATGCAAATTCTGAAAGAAACAAGCTTCTTTTACTAAAGTCAGCTCCTGGTGATGGGTGAGTGAGGTATAAAAAAAAAAAGAAAAACAACAACTTTGCTGTAGAAGTTGTGAAAGTTGTCTTTTTTTGTTTGTTTGTTTGTTTTAAAAAAAGGACTTCTTGCTACATGATTCACAGATTACAGAAAAAGATAGCATGAAGTCCTGATTAATTTGTACATTTAATGTTCTAAATGCACTTACTAGACAAGCACCAACACTTCAGTTGTTAAAAGCAATATCATGACAATAGATATATACATTATTTTAAATACTTACAGAAATTTAATATACAAATGGCTCTGAATATACAATAAAATAATGTGTTTAAAAAAAAAAAAACATGGTGAGAAAACCACCATTAGGCACAATGTATTTCTGGTGTTAGCAATTTTAAGGGAAGTCTAGAGACAGACTGCGTATCATTTGTCTGGGTATTTCGAGATGAATTCCTTCAAGATAATGCAAGAACCTGTAAAAAAAAAAAAAAGTAAGAGTAACTATAAGGGGGCAAAGTTATTTCCAAATTGTAGAAAATACTTCTATTTAGAGAGGCAATATCCACCTTTCTCATCTAGAAAGATTTTTACAAAATATTTTATAATAAATAAATAAATTAAAATACAACTAACTCGTATACTGAAACATAGCAGGATTTAGGAAAACTAAAAAAACTTACCTTCTTTTAGTCTTTCCTTGCTCTTTAATCTTCTCAGACCTACAAATACTGCGAAGAGTAGGGAGATATTCAAGTATGCTAGCTTGCTTGTTACCCAGGTTTAAAGGAGCTCTGGAAAATATAGTTCTGATGACTGCCAACCTCTTCTGTGCTTTTTCGTGAATGCTAAAATGAGAACGAAGCTTTATTGTTTCTTGTTCAAGATCATCATCCCCATTTTGTTCTTTTAAAATCAAAGCCACTGGTTTAAAACTGTTAAAGATACTGGTGTCTGACACTGCTTCTCAGTGGATTAGACACCTGCAATTTTTGATCATATGCTGCTTACACAACATTTCAAAACTGCACTTATGCAGAAACACAAGGGACAGTAGTTTGTTTTGCCAATGCTCTTAGCTTAACTATCTAATCTGACAAGGTCTTCACAATCTAGTTATATATGTGATGTTTAGTTTATCCGTCAGACAACTGAGCGCATCTGTGGTCTTCAAAATAAAAAGCATTTTGTGACTGATGTTCAGGAAAATAGCAGACTCAGATCCAATCTATAATTCATGATATATCAGCTAAGTTTGGTCACAGATTAGGCAGATCCATTTTGACATTACTCCTCTTGGTTCTTACTTACAAAAATGCAATAGCTTTGCTCAATGTTAGGTCTTCATCAGGCAACACCTACACCTTTAATACAAAGGGGCCCTGGATGAAAAATTGAGTGTCTGGTACTTGCAAAACCAATTTCAGTCCATCTGACTATCTTGGAAAAAAACACTCCTTTGTTCTCCTTTTTGGGGTGATGGTGTGTATGCTGTTTTGAAGTAGACCAGATTAAGGTCACCATTCCTGAACAATGTTATAGTCAGGTTATTCAAACAAAGTCATTTTTCGTAGCAAGTGCCAAGCAGTTAATTTAAGCTTACTTAGGTGAACAACTTACTCCATTGTTCTGAGACATACTGAGAACATTCCTATCTGTATGAATTTGTACATAAAGTAACTGAAACAGTCCTACACACTGAAATGCTTTTCTTGACAAGCATATGCAGTGTATTCCAGAAATATTTGCAAAGCCTTACCTTGGATCAGCTGACTGATTGAAGGATACATAATTTCTTGTGTTTGAGATATGCATAGTAAGTCCCTCAAGTTGATCACTTTCAGGTGTTTTACTGGAGCTCAAGGAGGTTTCCAATTTTTGGGAAATACTAACAGAACATTTCTTAAAACTGAGTGCTTCAATAGCTGCCTTTATTTCACTACAGCTCTGGGAACTCCACCAATCAGTATTTTCTATACTGAATTCATCACAAAGACCATTTTTGATTTTGCCATTTGTCCAATTAAATCCTTCATCTTTAGAGAACTCCAGTGGCTCCCTGGTGTTACTGTTTACACAGCAATCCAAGAAAGACATATTATCCACAAATTCAGTCAGTGAATTCAGACACTGACAAACAAGAGCAGATCTTTTATCATTTGCTGGGGTTTTATTTTTCACGTCTTTTCCTTCGCTATTCATCATCAATTTTGATTCCTCGCTATTCACTTCAGCACATGATGTAGAACTATCTGCTGGCAAACTTAAGAATTCAGCTGAATAGTTCAGTTCAGTGTCAAATAAGTCACTATCATCCAATACATCAAGCCTTTTCTTGTTCTTTGTCTTTTTAGATTTTTTTCCAGAGCAGTGGCTGTTAATAGATTTGCTTTTTGAAGAAACTATGGTAGTCCTTTCAAGTGTGGAGTTAGAGGCTTCAGACTGGTTTGAAAGATAATGCACTGGTAAAGGAAGAAGCAGTTCGAGATTACTGTATATAAAATCCACTGTCTTCAGCTGGAATTCTGT
This sequence comes from Aythya marila, assembly GCF_965140915.1. Lineage (NCBI taxonomy): Eukaryota > Metazoa > Chordata > Aves > Anseriformes > Anatidae > Aythya > Aythya marila. The sequence goes on along the minus strand of NC_139059.1, from coordinate 6,331,023 downwards.
GAGAAGCTGTATCAATTTATCCCATTTCTCCATGGTTGTGATTTTCTGCTGTAGAATAGTTGTGAAAAAAGCATTACTAAGTTTAATAATCATGCATTCAAGTGTTAAAAAAAATACTACAGAAAACCTCATATTCCCGTCTTTATACTTCAGAGGCAAAGGACTATTTGGCTTGCAGCAGACTGCCCCAGTTTGCATTTTGCTTTATTACTAGATCATACCATAACTTCTAAAACCAACTTTTTCAAAAAGATTTGCTTTTAAGATACTATTCATACTGACAGTTACACAATTATCTAGCAATTATTCAAAGTATTAGCTTATCAACAAAAATACCTTAAGAAATGTAAACAAATCTTCTGAAGGCAACAGGATATTTCTAAGGCCAAGCAATGTCTCTACACAGCCTGCGTCGCATTTTGGAAACTCCTGAAGAGGTGCATCAGCCTGAGAAACTTCTATCTCTGAATCAGTAGCCTTTTCAGCATTAATTACTTGATTTGCTTTGTTCGTCTCATCTTCTCCTGCACAAAAACAACGTGCTTCACTTGAAAAAAGCTGCATCATAAAATTACTGATTACCCCTTGGTCTCAATTCCTTTCACAAATACCGTAGCTGTTGCCTCTTGCTGCAGTTCTGAATGAATATAGCAACAAAAATTGCCCCATTAATCACACCCATTTTGTCTCCTTAAGCGTCAATCTGCCCAACTCTCAGTTCTCTGCAAGCAGCCATTAGAAATAGTCTTTTCTTCCATTTATGCTCCAGTAGTCTCTCTCTATCACACCCACACTTCCTGAGGACACTCTTCCTGTATCCTTCAGGCTTCCTCCTCCTTGCTAGCTGTCAATTTTTTCTTCTTTTTCCATTCTGCTTCTTTTAGGTAAGTTACCCACAACTTGATAAATTATAAAGAACTGCAAACTCTAAGCTGAAGGGAGACAACTACTAGGTCCCTGCTTTGTCCAGTTTTGCTATTCATAAGAGGAAAGGGAGATAAAGGATCATGATGAGATGCAGTAGTAATCAAATTTATAAACCCTTGTGTACGCTAAGAAGTTTTGAAGTAGCAAAGAAAATAATCCTGACAACACAAGACACCCACCTAAATCTCTACAAATCTTACAGAAAGTTACCATCTATTCATGCACTTTAGGAATGGTTTGATTTAAAGTCATCTTAAGATGGAAAATCTAATTTTTATTTTATTTTAAATAAAATCAACATACCGTGAAGTGCCAGACATTTGTCTTTCAAGTATCCACCTCCACTTTTAACCCAGAATTGTAAGAAGAGAACACTTTGTCTGATATCACAGTTATTTGTGGTTAACAAAGCAGCTAAATCTTTTACATCTGTTCGTAGATTCTCAGCCAAACACAGCGCTTGCAGATAGCTTGCAGCATTTATCTAAATCAAAGAAAAATGTATCAATAAAAACACAACACTGAAAACAACTCTTACCAGTCAGGACTGTAAAACAGAAGTTACTCTATTTATGCTTGATATATATATTTTAAACATAAAAGATTAGGGTTTATTAAATTAGTTACATTAAAACCTCAGCACAATTCTGTACCAGCTCCAAATAGTCCAAGTCAGATAATTAATTTGAGTTTAGAAAATTTAACTCATTTAAAAAACAAAAAACAACAAAAAAAAACACATTCTGCCTATGTTCCTAGAACTGCATACAGCTCGTTTTTTGTAATTATTGAGCAGGTGTTAGTTAACTATATCCACCATAAATATTTTTTTCTTTCCAATCTGTATTTTCTGTTATCTCAAAGAATTTTAATTTTTGCATTAAAATGTTTCCCTTCTCAAGAACTAGTTCCTTCTGATGCTCATATATTTATTTATTTTATAGAATACATAGCTGCAAGTATGTATTTGCTGTAACAGGATGACAGTGATAATATTAAAGGAATAACCCATAATATTTCTAGTTCTTTTACTTTTTAATGAACAAACTGATACTGGCACAGTCAGGCTTCAGATCAAGGCTATTAGATATCTTCTAGGAAATTACTAACCTGAGTTTCTAAGATCTGATAAAGATGTTCTTCCTATAATTCTTTCAAATGCTAAATGGTTAAGATAAATAAATCCTCCAGGCTAATAATAAATTCTATGTGTAAATATGAAAACATATTACATACTCTCGCATACAACCAAAACAGTCTTCTGTTAAAAGATATATTCCATCAGATAGATATAAACCTACACCAACATTGAAATTTCAAGATTAAATCAGCTGACAACTACTTGCTTAGGACATCATCTACATTTCCAAGCATAGACTTACCAAGGAAGGAGTTCTGAAGTTGATTTCTTCAAAGTAGCCATCAAACATTAAGCTAAATGTTGGATCTAGATAAAGAGATATCGGTGAACTGTCATGATATGTTCAAAACAAATTATTTTATTTATCCATTAGAGTAGACAGTTGAAGCATCTTTAATCAAATACTTGAAATACTCTACAGTCTCTTAAATTTTAGGTTTTAGATCAACCATTCCCATTTAAATATTTGAATTCAAGTAGGTTTTTCTGCCTGTAATTACAGAAGCAAGCACTACTCACCATTAGTAGTAAGAATTACAGGTCTCTTTGCAGTTGCCATGAACGTCTTTATTGCACTTAGAAATCCTGCATCTTCATCAAATATTATATCTACCTATAGAAAACACAATGACATGCAAGATACCAATAGCTTTAAGAGTAGCTACAAGCTGTAAATGCAGTCAAACTGTTAACTACAGAGTAAGACTGAACAAGAACAGATTTCATTTGTGCACAAGTTCACAGAATCAGAGACTGGCTGAGGTTGTAAGGGATCTCCAGGTATTACCTTGCCCAACTCCCCGCTTCCCCGCAAGCTATGTCACACAGAGCAGGTTGCTCAGGATAACTTAATAAAAAACAACATCCAGATAGCTTTTTAGTATTTTTTAATAGAACTGCACCAGTGATCTGTAGGATCAGCCCACAGTTAGCAAACATCGCTATACTTCCTTTATTTACTTGAAATGACATTCCTGGCTGTAGCTTTGCATTATTGGTTTAAGACTCAACTACATTTGTATGTAAGACATTAAAGAAAAAAAAATTAATGTAGGCTTAAGTACTTTACTGAGGTGCTAACAGTGCCTGTTTTAAAGTGTCATTGCAGGCAAGTAGTGCAAAACAAAAACAATACTTTTGACAGTCAAAGAAATTGAATTAGTAGAATCCTGCAAACTGTTCTAACAGTGAACAACTGTTGATAGACAGTATAGATAGTTACGTTATCTTTTAACAAATTTATTCAAGTCTGGTTAATAAAACTACTCGGGAACTGAATTCATTTTTAAGATGATAATCCTCACACTTCAATCCACCTACAAGTCCCAAGTAGGAAGGAAATAGTTACATTACTTAAACAAAAAAGGGATGTATTGCTCACATCAGTAAGTTTCACCTGTATTTTACCTCTTCAAAAAGTATGAGAGATGTCGCGCTTTTTCTGTTGTGTTCTCCTCCTTCTACTTCTTTATTTGTTGACTTAATTTGAGCATCTTTTTCTTCAGATGAACTCTGAAGACTTCCTGCAGATTGATGAAGAACTGAGCAGAAAATGAAGGACTTAAACCATTTAATATGCACTCTAAGCAGTGGTTTACAAAACATCCTATGCATAAACTGCTTCAGAAAACCTACACCAACATCCTTTTCAGATTAGACTCCATTGCCTCAGATCTATCCAGCTCTTTTGCTCACATGCTCCTCCATACTGCTTTTTCAAAATAACTAGTTGTCCAAAAACAGTATTCCATTTCTAAAAACCTGCATTTAAGACTATCTGATCCCATGAAAAATTTGGAAACATACCTTCCAACATTTGTGGTCTCAAACATTTTAGCACATCTTTCAAAGTACTAAAATTCAGAGTCTCAAATAAAATACCAGAAAGAAACAACACAAAAGCACAAAGAAACCAAACCACCTTTAGAGAGCCTACTGAACTTCAAATAGCCTGTACATTAGTTAACTCTCCTCTAACACAGAATGACAACTACTTCCTATGTAGGCAAGTGTATCAGAGACGCACTACATCATCCCTGCCAGTAGCTGGTGTAATAAATGTAATAAATTCTATTCTTTTCTCCACGTATACAATAGTGCAGTAGAGCTTTTCTATCTCTAAAGATAACTACTAAATAGTGACACCTACCTTTATTTTTTTCTTGAGATGTTACTGTTCCATCATTACCTTTATGTTTGGAAGGCATTTTGAAATAGTTTGCAAGTGTTTTAGGGGGCAAGTTTCGTTTTAATCCTGCTCCTTTTGGTGACAGTGGAGGTTTTCTTGGTGAAATTACTTTCTTCGGAGAATACATTTTTTCTGCAAGATACATTTTATATTAATCTTAAGCTTGAAATGTAATCTCAAACTGACAGTTCTCAAGCAAGTGTAGAGGAAATTGCAGTTTTGCTTATAGCATATGACAGTTTTACTGTAACAATTTATGTATATTTTACTTTTCATATGTCCAGGGAATGCTTTCTGTTCAACTTCCTATTAAGTGTCATACCGTTTAATCTATCACTACAGAAATAACCTGAGAATCGAAAGTCCATTTTTGAAGAGTCATTATAAAGTCATTATTTAATTTGTTGTGTAGTTGTGTTAACCAGGAGAGCACTTATTGTTACAGAGGCCAGATGAACTGACATTTGCTATCTTCTTTAAAGAACTGATGTCTAAATTTTTTTTTTTTTAAACTCAGTTCCTAAAAAGACATATATAACTATGAAACTTACTTGGTGACTTTGCACTGCTACAGCTGTTAAAAAAGCAAGGCTTATGGGCATTAATGCCTTTTTTGTCCACTTGATGAGACTGAGTAGCTTCTCTTAGTTGAGACAGTACCTGTCTACCACTGCGCTGGCAAGAAGCGTTGACTTCAAATATCTGCAATGGCATTTAAAATGAATAAATAAATTAAATAGATATCTTGTATTGCAAATGTTTTTATACCATTAATTACAAATAAGAAAAATAGCACTGTCAAGAAAGCTCCACATACCTTAAAACCAAGCTCCTGAGCACAAGCATACACTGCAGCAGTTTTACCCACTCCCGGTGGGCCAGTTATCAGAACTGTATTGCAGAGGTTGATCTCTTCCTCAATATCAGATTCATTACTTTTAAAATCAAGGCTGTCTAAAGAATCTGTAAAATTATTTGAAACGGAAAATATTGTTCAAATCATTATCAATTCATGTCATTGTAATGCCAACTTTAATGAGAAGCTATATATTATTTCAAACTATCAGCACCTTGGTGTTCTTTGTCCTCTTTTTCTCCTTTTTGATTTCTTTTTTCTTCCAAATCAGCTCTTTTTTTCCATTCTTTTAACCAGCTATAAAGGGAAGGAACAGAGAACAAAAACAACAAAAATTATTGCTGAATAAAATAGATCTAATTCGGATGGGACAGAACAAAACTCAAGGAAAATATGTGGCTGATCTCCCTCTTTGAAACTTAATGAGTCTCTTCCAATTAAAAAAATATGCAAGGTTTGATTATTTTGTAAAGACCAATTCCTTCTTCATTCGCTGTTCTATTAGTTGATTAGTATAAAACCCAAGTCACTTAGCAAACCATTTAAACTGTGGAAAACATTTCATAGCATTGATTGCAAGATGCATCATTATACTTTGTGCAAGAGTCACAAGAAGAACTTAAACCACCATAGAAAATTTGAAAAACACAAATAGATAAAACTAAACCCACAATAGATTACAAGGATTTAAATACTATATTACCATCAACAGTAGATGTATTGCAACGAGATCAGGCTTGGGCATATTTATAGTACGTAGTATGCCTGTAGAAAGCACAGACAAGTACTGACAAGTTCCTATCTCTAACATGCAAGCATAAAATAACCCGACCAAAACCACTGATTTTTACTAGATGTATAAAAGCATTATTGTATCCTATCTGATAGCCTCATGTAGTATTTCTCATGTGTTAATTTTTTACTATACAAGATACCAACTTACTTCTATAAAAGAAACCATGACCAAAAAACTATCCATACCAATTGCCGATTTGTTTCTCCAACTTTCTTGAAGTCAAAGGACACAAACATATACGTTTTAAGTCTTACTCAAGCACAGTGTGAAATAATTAACAATTTCATTAACATAAAGAAGTAGTACAATATTTTGAGGTATTTTAAGTATGGTTCTGACCTGTGTAGCCTTTCAATTTCTTTCCTGTTCCCTACAAGTTCACTGGAGTCTTGAGGCTGGTACTTTTCTGTCCAGAGCACGTCTTCCTTTTCAACACCTACAGGGGAAAAAAAAAAAAAAAAAATGTGATAATTTAAGCATTATCCATTTTCTTGATATCTTGAGTATTATCCATTACTCAAGTCTAGTAAAATATTGAGACAAAACAGGATTTTTTCCATCAGCATAGAAAGCTGACATATGTTCCCTGAATACGGAGAGAATGAAAACCAGACAGGAAGCACAGATTTACCTGAAAGTGTATTTGGCTCTGATAAATATTCATTGTCTCCTATTATAATATCTGGTTTCTGGTTCTTGTTTTTCCCAAAGTGTGTTGGTTGTGCTGCATCTGCTTGTTTTCCTCCAGACACAGGAGCAGTGAGGTTCCTGGAAACTCTGGATTTTAATTCCTTCTCTGTACCCTCAACTTGTTTTCTCCTTTTCGATTTGTGGTCTTCTGTTTCTCTCCTTTTCCTCTTAGTTTCCTTCCAGTTCTCAGAATGTTTCTGAATTACCTCAGAATTTGCAGCACCAACTCTGCTTTCTATGAAGGAAAAAAAAAAAAACAAAACCACAAAGCCAAACAACATGAACACCCAGAAAAAAACACCTCTTTACAATTTCAAGTTCTGTCCATTACAGCCGTACATTTGTTCAAACCATATTTGAAAAAAATTGGTCAAGATAACCTAAAACATGTGGACCAGTTTTCTTCCAAGGACATTTATTTATTGTAATATTTCTGGAAGATTCAGCTTGCCTTCTTATGAATGTTGATATATTTTATTTTTCCTATGTAGATTACTAACCTTGTATACTATTCTCAAAAAGCAATCGCTCCGTTTGTCTTCTCAGAAACGCATAAAGGTATTTTCTCACAGGAAATTGAGAGTTAGAAGACACAATCTCATCTAGTAAACCTTTCCTGACTGCATCAGGAAAAACTGATCGGTGACCAGAAAACTGCAATACAAAATAAAAAGCCACTTGAAAATGTTATGTAGAATAACAGTTACAATTTTGCATAATTTAAGGTAAGATCAGTAGCTACCTTATTAAGACCTGAGATTAACAGAAAGCCTTGAGAATTGCCTAGCATTACAACACATTAGGGGTAAAGTGCACGTGCACACATCCACAAAAGAAAATAAACAAGCAAACAAACAAACCTCCAGGACTGATACAGATTCAAACTGTACTTGCTTTCCCCCCCCCCCCGCCAACATATTTCATACCACGTAGCAACACATTCCAATTTTCTTTTCATTTTTTGTTGTAATAAGACCCTTCATTTTTAATGACTCACCACAGGTGCAGAACAGTTTCCAGTCAGTTCTGATTTCACAGTGGAAAATTCACCAAGTGAGATGGTGATTTTTGTGACATCAGTGACCTCAGTGCTCAGTTTCTTTAACTTAGTTAATAGAGGACACAATGGTGAATTCAAATTCCACATTGGATGACCTGAAAAAGAAAACAAATGAAAACAACAAAAAAGCGTTAAAAAAAAAACCAACGTGGTAACAAAACAGAGATACACCACAGACAAAGCCATCCCACAGTAATAAAGAAAGCTATAGGTGTAATAGTGTTTGCTCATATCAAAGCCAAGCTTATTTAATTTACACTGCATTAGCTTCTTATCTTTGCTAATTCTTCCTCCCACAAGCAGAACAAGTTTGCACATTTTTGCATACATTTCTCCAGTACATTGGTCCCAGCATCTGCTTACTCTAAATAACAGCCTTTGCCTTCACCTCTGTAGGACTGATGCACTCCTCAGGATTTTGTTTCTTAGTTGGTTTGTTTGCAAATATGAACCATTAAATGGTTATTATGCCTTCTGGTTCTTCTGTAAGGGTGTGACAGAAAACACTGTAGCACACTCCCTCAAAGCATTGTCTTTGTCAAAAGGAAATGCCTTCTGGCCCATTCAGTCCAACATTATGTTTATTCTCAAAATTAGAACTTGAAAGACTAACTTGTTTGATTGAACATTAAGAGCATTGTATCTCTACCCACAAGTGTATACATTACTTTTACATCAGTTTAACTTGAAAACTGTTTATTAAGCATCTGACTGGAAGCGTGTAAGTTTTGTTTTCTTATTGCAATGCAAAACAAGAAGGAACCGTTAACTATTCCAGTCATAACAGTAAGCTCTTTTTTCATTTCTGAATGGATTGCCCAAAGATTTACTTAAAGTCAAATACATTTATCAATAACTGAACAAAAGCTTACAGTCATCCTTCTGCTGTACATGGACAACAGTCTTAAAACATGAACTTGCAAGAGAATATGCTTCTGTTGCTGCTGCTTTCTTTGCGATCTGTCTTTTCAGTAATTCTGGCAAACCACTCATCAAGAATTCACGTTTTGATCTGAACTGATCATCATCTTGAGAATTTTCTGACGCATCTTGGCTTTAATGAAAATAGAAATTGAAGAAAATCATTAGGACTACCTGGTATCTCAGGCTCAATCACATTCACTTCTATGCATGAGTTTATGCAACCTGGAAGAACTGCTAAAGTTAATTTAAATGCAGTAAGTTAAGTTTTGAATTTTGTTATTAAAAATCTCTAACACTAAATTTAATCTCTTGATATTTTTATTTTTGAATGCTATTTAGGATGTTTTACATCAGTCATCAACTAGATTTTCAGCCATCTAAAATGGTTCAACAATGGTTCAGGAACCAACTCTCAATAAAATTGCTTTTATTGCATCACATGTCAATAAGCACTTAACTTTGTAGCATGAGAAAACGTTAGGGTCACCTTGAAATATATTTTGGTTCTTAAACAACTGCAATTTTGAAAACTGACCTGCTTTCATCAAAAATCACAATTGGTTCATCTGCAGATTTTTGAGCATTTTTGGCTAGGAATGAAGATGGATATGCCAGTTTTCCTTCAGAAAAAAAGGACAGCAAAAAATCATTAGGTTAGTGCTGACGTACAAGTCTATTTCTCTCATAATGTCTCAATTGTAACTTGGCTTCTGTGTTTACTATCTATACATTCAATTTAATAACATAAGAAAAACTCCTTTTTCTTATGGAAAAAGATGAGTAAAGGAAAAGATTAGTATTTTATCACAATTCGTTAGAGCTATATTTCTAGTTATTTTATCACTGTATTAAAAAAATCCTTAAAATTGTGGAAGACAAAGCACAGTATGCTATTGGCAGTTATATTTCACTAGGTTTTAAAATAAATACAATTTTCCCTGGAAGGGGGGAAAAAAAAAAAAAAGACAAAACAGTGCCTGTGAGTGAACAGTGCAGAGATTACTTAGGTCATAAAAATAAGAAGCGTATATCGGAATATTATATAAATCAAAAGTCGAATGTACTACAAAGGCAGATTTATAAAATAAAAATAAAAACAGGCAATAAATGTCATAAAACAGATTTAATAAAACCCAATTACCTTTTGAGTTCTTAGAAGCCTTCATATTTCTAGACTTTTTCCCCAAGACATCATTTAAGCTCCGAAGATTCTTTTGCTTCACATTCTGCATTGTAGTAGTGGCATTACTCAGGCTTGACTGTATAGTTATTGCTGGTTTCTAGATGGAAAGCAGAGAAATTAATAAGGGAAACAATTTTTCTTCCTTCATTAAGGATACAATTTACTGATTGGTACTGAGGAAAGTGAAGAAATGCGTTAGAGAGCTTAGAAGTTACTGAATAGCATTTGTAGATTATGCAGCAATTTTGTTAGCATTGCTTCCACAGAAGTAGCGTATAGAATAAGATGCCCAATATATAAACAAAGGCCAGAATTACTCTAAGTTTAGATGTCTGCAACATACACACCTGAAACAGACAGGTTGCTGTCCATTAGGTAAGAGAGGCAGTCACTTCTGAAGCGTGCCCATCTGGTGCATTTTATAGAACTGCATTAGGATGAGCTTTCCAGTCCAAGTCCAGCAGTTGCATTACTTATTTGACATCCCCTGGACCATTTTATCACTATCTACCTTATTTGATACTTTAGAAGAAACGTTTGCAAGAAACATTTTTGCTGCTTACATGAGTTGTAAGAACCTGAGAATATTTTCCCCCACTACAAAGTATAGAGGCTTACTTCATTTTCTTGTAATTGTTTCTTTTCAGCTAGAGCTTGCTGTCGAGATGAGCGCCTCACAGGAGTCGGTAAGTCTTCGTTGACCTTTGATCTATTATGCCGTATAGCTTTTGCTTTCTCAACCAGCTGTTTTGCTTTGGATATGTTTTTAGAGGTAGAGCTTATCTATTAAAATATAAAACGATCAGAATATCTAGCAATTAATAGCAATATCTTTAAGTAATAATGTTATCTTTCATGCCCAAAAGCACATGATTTCTAATCAAAATTTGTAACAGTACGAAAGTGAAAGAATGGAAAGGAGGAATAAACTAAGAGGATATCAATACTTTTCAAAAGGGAGCCCTACAAGGGGATCCTCCAATTTGTCTATAGAACAAGTGAAATACAGGCAGTGATTTTCTTAAGCATAAGCTGTTCTGCTACACCCAAAACATGAAGTCCCATCTTGAGAAGCTGCAGAACGTGAGCATACTGTTTTTTCATATTTCTCTGTTCAGTTATGAAAAGCAGTAAATCACAGTAATATTCGCTTTCCACTGGGCTTCTAAGAACTGTCGTACTTCATTACACTAGACTATTATGCAATACTGGATGTTAACAATTACTTTGCACGTAGTAAATTACAAGATACTGAAACAAACTGTTACATACATTACCTTTATATTTTTCGAGTTTAACTCTTCATTTTTCATTGCTTCACCTTTATTTGATTTCAGAGTTGCACTGATCCGCGTAAACCTCATTCTAATTAGGGAAAAGCATTAGGTGCTGTTATGACTTTTTAATGAAAGGAATGTTAACTCTAAAACCTCAGTTTCAAAAGACTTCAGAAATGCAGTGCTGCAAACATAAGCAAACCCCCAACAGCTAGTGTCCCCCTTCTCCCCCAAGTCTTCACTTCAAGCACATTTATAGTCAACTTTGGTTCTTCTGTATTATTAGCCAACACAGTCAGCATTCATGGAGCTGCATTCCAGTTAACTCACAATTGCCTCTCTCTTACAATACTTGGGAAAACAAAAAGCCAGAATATATTCTAAAATGTTTACCTTATTGGACTGTTTGCATCAGAGGGCACTGTAATCACCTCAGCCTTATACATGTTCTTTTTCAAGGATTGCTTGCTTGTTTTTGGTGTGGAAGTCTGTAAAGGACAGACACTTTCATCTTCAGAAAAGGCATTTCTCATTCTGTTTTTTTTAGGTGTAACAGTTTTGGATGTGTCATCTTTCTTCTGTCTCAGACTCCTCCTCAACTTGTTCACTTTTGGACTTGATGAAATTCTTACATCCAAGTTGTTTTCCTTGGTTTGAAGATTAGCTCCTGAATCCTTTTCTTCATTGTAATCACTAGTATTTAAGGCACATTCTTCCTTAGCTTCCAAAGCCTTTCTTCTTCTGTTTCCCTTTTTCTGAAACTTTTTAGGTCTTCTGGTTTTAGTTCTATGGTTTTCAGAACGAGAATGCATATGTTTATCCACACAATCTTCTGGTACTCCACTTTCTAATTCCTTATTTGAACCAATGTCACCTTCTGATCCTTTTTTGTCTTTTGAAGATTTTCCAGTTACTTGTTTTGATTTTCCAGGTGCCTTTTTAACTCCACTTTTTATTACATCTGATGTTGGTTGTCTGAATGCTTTCATAAACTGATGCCTCTCTTCCAGAGCAGATTTTGTCTTCAAAGGATCTGATCCTGTAGTCTCTAGTACAGCTAACTCCAATTCCTCTTCCTCAATGACAACATTGGATTTTCTTTTCTGAGTAATGTGTTCAGTTTGTTCACTTTCCAAAAGGGGTGGGCTACTTTCTTTTTCTCCTATACATCCTTTCTGCTTCAAAAAAATTGAAGCTATTTTCATAGAACCCTTTTGCTCCCTATTTAAAGAAGCTAATTTTGGGGGAACGGAATGAACTTGTGCAAGGACGGTTACTGTCCTAAGCGGTACCTGTTGAGATTCCTCACCCTTTTCAGGGTCACTAGTACTACCACTTCTGTCCATTTCAGTTGGTGTAACAGAATCATCCAGCATTGGCTTTGTGCCTTCTTCAAGATGATCTACGTTATGTTCTCCTTGACTCCTCAAGAAGTCCTCAAATGACACTGTTATTGTACTGCTATTTACCTGCGATGCCTTATCTGTATGCATGTCAAAGCTCGAGTCACTAATAGTAATAGCATCACACTCCACTATTTCAGGAGATACCATTTTGTTATCTTTAGTTTCCTTTTTACACTCTTCATTCAGCTGGTTTTCAAATGAAAGACTTTCAGACAAATCCACATATACTTTGTGCTTCCTTTTCCTCGATTTTCTTATCCTGTTTTTTACTGCATTTATTTCAAAGCCAGCTTTCTTCACACTTTTTCCATAGACGTCTGCATCTGAGAAGTTCTCACCTTGTATATTATCTTCCGCTGATTCTCCTACACGGTTTTGGTCAACTAAAGTACAGGTAGCAATGAAATCATCACTATCTTGTTTTATCTCTGTTGTTTCTCTGCTGTCATCACAATTAATTTCTATTGGACCTTCATTCTCAGGTTCTTTCATCTCTCTCAGTTTGTTATTTAAGTTAACTCTCTTCCTTTTCCTCTTCAGCTTTGAAGCTGGTTTATGATGTGATTTGCAGTCTTTATCATCAGCATCAAACTGTGCTTTATTTTCTCCAGCTACAGTTGGTACCGTAGCTTTCTCAGGTACAGATGTCTTTTTAAAATAATCCAGTATATTGTTGGGTTTTGGCGGTGACAACGCTTTATCCCCTGTTTTTGCTAACGGTGAGAAATACCTTGTGATTGTTTTGACAGAAGCATCTTCCTCTCGCCGTTTCTTGCATGGCTACAAAAAAAAAGTTTCGTATAAATCTTAGTTTTTAAAAGCTAAGATGCTGTAAGATTACATAGAGCAGTGCAGAATCTGCAGCACACATTTGTGATACTGGGATGTTTTTGGAGGACAAAGCACTCAAAGAACCCATGTCAGCCCCCTATGGCTGCGTGCACATCAACTATATCTCCATTTTCAAAAGCTATTCTAGCCTGAAATACAGAAGCTGCTACATCAGAGGCCACAGAATCATTAAGGCTGGATGAGCCCTTCACCATCAGCTGCTGTAACCATCGCTACCACAACGCCCCCCCGAGCCATGTCCCCGGGCACCACGTCCAGCCTCCAACACAGCAGGGGCGGCGATGCCACCAGCCCCCAGGTACCGCACCTGCCCTGGAAGGCCCCTTGCGCCGAGCGCCTCAGAAACTGAAGGCACCCAGAGGGTGTCCGCAAGGGCCGCACGGAGCCCTCAGGCTGTCAGCCCCCCGCACCCCCACACCCTCCCAGCCCCCGGCTCCCCGCCTCCCCCGGCCGGGCCCGGCCGCCCCCTGCCCCACCTGCCCGTCGCCGTCCTTGTCGGGGAGCGAGGCGGCGGCCAGTGCCAGCCTGCCCACCATGGCGGGGCGCGGAGCCCCCTCGGGGCCGGGCCTCAGGCGCGCGCCGTTGCCATGGGGCGGCGGGGCCCGACCGATGGCGGCCGCGGGAGCCGGGCGGGCAGAAAAGCGCGGGCGGGCGGGCAGCGCTTCGGAGCGACCCGCGCGGAAGGCGGCGGCCCCGCCCCGCGCCACGTGACCCCGCCCGGCCGCCAACCGCCGCCCGCTCGCCGCCCTCACGTGGGCCCGGCGCGGTCACGTGGCGGTCGGGAGGCCGCGCCCCCTCTCCCCTCCCCGAGCCCGCTCCAACGGTCGGCGCCGCGGCCACGCCCCCTTCGCTCCCCGGCGGCCATTGGCTGCGCGCCGCGCCGCGCCCCGCCCCTCGGGGCACGGCGCCCTGGGGAGAGGCCACGCCCCTTTCCTCAGCCCACGCCCCTTTCTTCAAGCCCCGCCCCTCCGCCAGGCCCCGCCCCGCCCCCTGCCCGCCGCGGCCGCCGATGGAGGCCGAGGCCGAGGCGCGGCTCCTGCTGCAGGAGGCTCGGGAGAGCATCGAGGCGGCGCGGAGCTACCGCCGGGAGCTGCGGCACCGCCTGGGGGGGCTGCAGCAGGCGCGGCAGCAGGTGCGGGGCCGTGGGGGCGGAGGGGCCGCGCCGGGACGGACCGGGCGCTGCCGAGCCGGGCCCTGCCCCTGCCCGCCGGTACCGGGGCCGGCCGGGGCACGGAGCGGGCGGGACCCGCCTTGGCCCAGGGGTGCCCGGCGGGGCGGGGGCAGCGCCCGGGGGCCCGGCTCCCGCACAGCCACCGGCACCTCGGGGCCCTGCCGCCAGCGCCCCGCTGAGGGAGCCCAGGGGTAACGGGACGGGACCGGGGCGTTCCCGCTGCTCTGGAGCCGGGCCCGGCACGCGGAAACCCGCTGGAAATCCGCCGGGGGTGCCCGGGGCTGGGGGGCAGGAGCCGTGCCCTGTGAGCTCCTCTCAGCGCCGCAGTGCCGGGAGCTCCTCAGCAGGACGGGCTGCGTGTGGCCGGGCTGGCTGTGCCTGCCCAAACCCAGGCGCTGCAGTCTCAGGGTGTCTCCTGCTAACCCCACGCATACCGACACCGAACCTGTTTTCCTTGCTGCTGTGGCCGCTTGTCTGCGTCTGTTTCTGCTCTTGCTCTCCGTGCCCATGACCACGCGCTGTTTGCCCACGGAGAAGCAGCCACACGACACCCACACAAGGGTTCCCCCAGTCCCCAAGTGCTGAGTGCCTTACGCTGGGGCTCAGGTAGCAGAAGTTTCATTGCTTGGGGACCAGTGGGTGCAGGTGATAGGAAAAGCACTTCAGGGCACTTACACTGTGTCCTCTCCTTTCGGACCGATGGGACGAGATTTCCCAGAGCTTTGTTTCGCTGCATGCTCAGGACCTTGTGTGTCCCAAGCCCCGAGCCTTGTTTGATTTGTATCCACACGTAATGGAGGTAGCGGGCTTAGAGAAGTGGCTGCTCGGCCTTCCTCCACCCCACCCCTGCACAAAGCCGAACACTTCCTTTTTTCTGAAGCATTGAAATAGCAAGAGAAGGGAAACCGAGCTGTGCGGCAGCTGTAGAGGTTCGTGAATATTACTTGAAGAGGAAATTTGTTTTACCTAACCAGAGAACTTCCTGTGTTGGTTGTCTGTAGTTCTAAAGATCTAGAAATTACGTGTAAGGCAGCATGCATGTTGCAGCATTTCCTCGTGTGTGTAACTTACACATCTTCATATGAACAACTTTTTTGCCTCTGAGTTTTGCAGTGTTAGTTCAAGGGTTTTCAAACGCATTTTCTTCCTTAGATTCAGTGAGTGCCAATATTTTATGAACACTTGTAGAATCTTCTGTGGCCTGGCTCCTCCAGAATCCGATCAGATTTGCTGTTCACCCCATGCTGTAACCCTGAGCACAGACAAATTCAAAGGTGGTTGTTTGGAAAGGATTGAAAAAAAAGCAGCTTTAGTAAGATCTTAAAAATCTAATGAGGGGATGTGGTCTGGAAAAGGGGTTTTATATAGACTTCTGAAAGTCTGCTGTCTCCTCATTCCACCAAGGATTGCTTGTGTGTGATGGCAGAGTGGTGTTTGAATGGAATCCCAACGGTTGTGAGGGCTGGCAGGGCAGGAGGACCTACAAAGCATTCAGACTTTTCTGGCAAGAATTCCTCGAGTGAAGTACAAGTAACCCAAGTTGTATTCAGCTCAAGCCCCAGAAGTTACCTTGATTTGCTGTGCTAATACGCCCTTCCCCTGGTCTGTGCTAGTTTCTTTGCCTCCTTCCCTCCTGTAGGTGTGCTAAATGACTACAGTAGCTTGTTTGTTAGCTGCCTGTGTCCTTTTTTTTAGAGCTGACTTCACACACAGGTGCAGATGAGGTGCTTCAGAACAATAAAAGACGTGCCTGGTCTTTGCCTTTATCCTGAGTCCTCCTTTCCTGTCACCTGAATTTAGATCAGAGAAAGCGCAACGCTGACCAGAGATGTACTCGAGCAACACTTTAACGATTTAAAAGGGACCCTAAAGAAGCTGTTGGATGAGCGACTGATGTCATTGCTGCAGGAAGTGGATGCTATAGAACAAGAGAGCATCAAACCGCTGGACGAATGCCAGAAGCTAATAGAGCACGGAGTCAGCACTGCTGATGATCTGCTCCAGGAAGGTAAGGCAGGACCCAGTACCCAGCCTTAGTTCTGCCTTCCAGTGTGTCTCTTTTCAAAGTCTTTTCTCAAATGTTCCTGTTAGCATCGGCATGCTTGGCTCATTTTGGACTCCTCTCAAATTAAGTGTTAAGAAGAGATTAAAAGTTGGGTAGTCTGAGGAGCTGATCAATTTTTACCTTGTGCTTTAATATTTCACTCCAATCCTAGGATGTATGTGTGTCAGTGCAGCCTTCTCTTAAGGACTGGGAGTATCTGCTTTTAGAAATGTGCCTTGCTGCAGGGGTGTCCTGCACTCCACCACTCTAGAATGAGTTTATCAAGCTACTTTGAAATAAAATGCATCTCAGGTACCATATAGCAAAATGTCTCTGGTCTTACTAAGTTAGCAACTGAGTCCAGTAGAATTTCAGGTGTGAATAAGCTTTAATGTCTGTCCTCTGTAAGGATAAACTTCGTCTGTTGTGGTCCAGTAGCTCTCATCATGGAATAAAATCATTTAAAATTTGAATATATCTGTCTTGCAAAGTGACATACTGTGCAGACTGAGTGAGCAAACATTTGTCCTATCATTCTGGACTTGCAGAAAGTTACTTGTACACTCCTTCCAACCTGAACTAACATATTCTGTTGTAAGTTTGTATCCTACTGATGCTAAATACCTAGGCAGAAAGGAATGTCACTCTTGACTGTTTTCCCCAGACTGGAGAACCTACTGGGAGCATGTCTGAGCCATGAGTATGTTGGCAGTTTCCTTGCATTGTTCTCATGTCTCAACTTTAACTTTCTTTCAACATGATCTCAGTTCTGTGAACTAAAGGGTATTGAGCAGCCTCCCTTGGGTAGGAAATGTACCAGCTTGCACTCAGCAGTGAGCTTAGTGCTTAAAAAACATGCTGGTTTGGTACCGCTGCGCCTCCTGCTCACAGGAATAGCGACAATATTTAAGGATTAATTTATTGGTTTATTTCCAGCACCACAGCTCTGGGACAGCTGGTAATCACCTTGTTTTTATTTTACATCTCAAGTTACTGAATCACGGGGTGGTGACAAAGATCGCCTCTGCTTTCTACAGGTTTGTCAGATCTCCTGAGGATCTGACTAGCTGCGCGTCTCCCATCCCACGGGTCGCTGTTGTCTCTGCACACACACACAGGCACTGCTCAGTCGTGTCGATAAAGTGAGCTGAGATTGCATGAGTCAGAGAGGAGTTAAGCCTCCATGCTTATTAAATCTCTTGCTGCCAATTATGACGTATGCTTTTCATTAGAGATTTGTAATGTTTGTAATTCTCCATTTGGAAAAGAACTGAGCTTGCTTATGTTGTGAATTACCATAAATCAGATAGATGGAGCATACATCCCTGTAAGCTGAAGTGCAGGACACGACTTTATATGGAAAGCTTATGAGAAGACTTCTGTTTATCTCCAGACTTTAATTCATGGATTACTTCATTCATTATGACAATACTGACCACTTACATTGTAGCAAACAGAGCAATGGGTGAAATTATTTTTCACTTTTAAGCTACTGCTTTTTGATTTTCTGCTCAGTGAAGGTGCTTTACTTTTTTCTTACTTTAAAGCAGATGGAGAAAGGGATTTCTGGCATCCAACCCCAGTTCTGCTGCTGCTTGAGACCTGAGGCAAATTATTACGTGCTATGGATGTGTCTACGGGAAGTTTGAGAGCTTCAGAAGTTGCTAGATAGGCTTTATGTTGTTAACTGTAATTTTATTTTCTAGCTTAGAGTCGAGCAAAGGTGCTGAGAAAGCTTCATGTTTAATTGGCTGTTCGTGTCAGAACTGGTTATTCTTTGAAGCAAAGAATGCCTTACTTGGACATTTTCTCATTAGTAATATTTCTACCATTTGATTCCAGGAGAGAGTGCAGTCCATGGAGATGTGGGACAACAGAATGAAAAACTTTGCAACTTTACAAAAAAAGCTTTACATATTCAGCTAGATAGGTAAGATACTGTCACACTGAGGTGGTTGGAGGCAGTGGCACATGTGCTGCTCCTCCATGGGGATTTTTTCTGCTTTGAAACACAAGTCCTGTCTTCCATTCCTTTAAGAGATTTATCTGAGCTGTTTCTCTCCTGTTTATTTCATAGGCTTTTTTGGGTTTGGCAGCCACAGAATGGAGTAGTTTTCAACCTGCATATGTTCTGTAGAAATACCGGCTGTTTATTTGTCAATGGTGAAACCCCTCCCTGTGGAACAGCCTGTGTTACAGAGTATTTACTGAGAAACAGACAGTTTGGTTAGGGCTGAAATGCTGGGTGTTTTCTGAGCCTTTTAAGTTCGAAATGCACGTGCCAATTTCTGCAGCTGTTCTCTCTTTGCTAAGTTTGTACAGATTCAAGTGTATGGGCAAAACATGAATTTGTAGAGGCTGGCCCCTTTCATTACAGCAAACTCTTCCTTTCTCAGCTTACCAGAAGTGCCCTCCTTGGTTGATGTGCCTTGTTTATCTGCCCAGCTGGATGACTGCCTTCTTACCATACTGAAAAATGAAATATTCAGACATGGAACTGTAGCATCTCGCCCACCTGTACAGTTAGAGGAATTTGTTGAGAAGCCTGGAGGTATTTTAGTCCGATGGTGTAAGGTAGGTAAAATATCCTGGCTGAAAATCATTCAGGCTTTTGCTTTCTTGAAATAAATTGAAAAATCTCCTTTCATTCTGGATTCTCTGCTGCCTTCAGGGAATAGTGCACTCCAGCGTGTAGTTAAAAACTTCAGAAAATATTTTTATGATAATTGCCTCGTTTAAAGGCAAGGTAATCTGGTGACGTTGTGGATGGTGCTGAGGCTTGTGTCTGCCTGATGGTGACACTTCTGCCTCAGACTCTTGCTGCGTGCCCTGCCTCCATGTGCGGGCAGAAAGGGCCAGTGCATGAGTGCACCTCTGCCGTGCAGTCTCCTTCCCTGTCTGTGGAAAAGTCGGGAGGAACAGCTGGAAACACTGCTGCCCCTCCTTCCCACGCTTAAACAAGTGCCAGATGCTGGACAAGCAGGCACTGCCTCCTCCACGTACTCTTCCCACTAAACAAATAGCAGAGAGTAATCCACCTGTGCTGCTGTTGTACAAACACGACCAAAGATCCCTGGTGTGTTTCTGACAGATGTGATTCACACAAAGCCATTCATGCTGTGGAACCACGTGCTGCTTTTGTGTGGCAGCAATGGCTAAATGCTGTTGTTGAGACTGAACCTTGCTGGGGTGGTGCTTTGGTTCGGTTTGAAGATGCTTTAGCAGACCCAGGATTATCATCCAGAGGAGGCTGAACCTGTTCTGTTAGGCTTTTACACCTAAACACATTTGTGTTCTTAGGGAAATGGAGTGGATAGAAAGAGAAGATATTTTAATATTGGCATTAGCTACTCAAGGAGTCTCTCTTTGATATACAAGAACTATTTTTGAGTAAACCATTGCTATGTTCTGATGTGGTTTAGTCATTGTTGGACAGCTCTATGTTCCTTGGCAGCACGAAACAAATTTTTGTTTTTCTAGCAACAGCCAGGCATTCGTCACCTTACCTTGTAAAGGATGTGGATTCAGAGTGTGAAAGCATAGGCACGATTGTAACATGTAGTCTCATTTTTCTGTGTTATAAAGAGTTCCTGAATTTGGTCGTTTGAGTGATAGTAGAGCTTTTTGGGGGGGGGGGGGGAAACACTCCTTTGACTTAGAGATATCAAAGAATTGGAAGTTTTTCCCTGGAACGGATTATGAAGGATAACTGTGAACTCTTCTTGCTGTTAAAAGTTGGCACTGAATTTTGTCTCCAAATTTGTCTTCAGCTTTTGCTTAAGGATCTTGTTATGTCTCTGCTAGACTGATAAGCTGATAAGCTCTGCGTTGTTCCTTCTGTAGCTACTTCTAAGCTGTGATCAATTTTTTTTTTTTATTAGTTGTTTTGGAGACTGATTTTATTTTCTATAAGGCGTGCTTTCTGCTCTTTAATACCTTGTTACCCTGAATTGCCTCTGCTGACAGTCTGCAATACGACCCTAATGTGTGCTGCTTCAGAGGTGGAAGGCAAAAAAAGGGCAGGGTCACACATTAATTACATATTAATGTAATACGTGTTTCTCTAGGTGGACGATGACTTTGTACCACAAGATTACAGACTGCAATATCGTAAGAGCACTGCCAGTCACTTTGAAGATGTGTATGTTGGCTCAGAGACAGAGTTCATAGTACTGCACATTGATCCTAATGTCGATTACCAGTTCAGAGTCTGTGCCCGAGGAGATGGACGGCAAGAGTGGAGTCCATGGAGTGTTCCTCAGATCGGCCGCACCACGCTAGTGCCCCATGGTACTGTTTCCTTGCTGTTCGTCTTCATCTTAATTCTGTCATCAGCATAGTGCTCCTGAAGGTCCATAGTTGAATGGAGCTGCTTTTTGTGCAGTGGTGGGGTTTCCTTACCTATGATACAGGTGTGATATATGATGAGCTATCTGTTCCTTCATACTAGAAGTTACTCTTTGCTGAATTTGGATTTCAGCTTGGTAGTGCGAGAGGCAGTGAGCTGTTCCAGCAGGCAGCTTAGTGCTTAGCCTTGGAAACCATCTCTGAGACAGTGCTTGCAGGCCAGAAGTCAAGATCTTTTTCCCCTTGTCTCCTCCCTTCCTAAAAATTCTTTGATGACCAAGTTATCTTGTATTGAGAGAAAACCTCAATTTCATCTTCACTTTCAGTTTTGTAAATGCAGTGGGTCACAGGTTTTCTTTTGCCTGCAAGATGACTTCACAGGGATTGCAGCACAGAGTAAACTTCTGGCAAACCCTGTGAGCTGGAAAATATATTCTGTGATTATAACGGATTTGGAAAAGAAATCTCTCCATCAGAAGAAAGCAAAAACAGCCCCCGTTCTTTACTTAGCTTAAGCTTCATATGAGGTAAACTGAGTGGACATTGCAACTGACAGTATTTTGCACGGACTGTAACTAGTCTAATTGAAGTCCATGCTTCTATTTCTTTTTTCTTTGAAGAATGGACAACTGGTTTGGAGGGTTACAGCCTGAGCAGTCGAAGAAACATAGCACTTCGAAATGATTCTCAGTCATGTGGTGTGCTCTACTCCAAAGCTCCTACTTATTTCTGTGGGCAAACGTTAACATTCAGGCAAGTACTTTCTTGATAGCTTTTGTCCGGTGCACCTACTGTGAACTGAAATTCCTTCTCTTGTCTGTTTTATCGTAATTGTATGTAAACCTGAGTCATGATACGTGTTTGAATTCTGTATTAGCTCAGACCAAATTAAGATATCATGTCTGTGTGAAGTCTGAACATCTTTTTCATTACTTCTGCTTCCCAACTCTAGGAGAACACCTGATGTTTTTGTAGGACCTGCACCTATCTAGCACAGACTAGAGTGAACTCCTGAGGGAAAGTGAAATATAGCCCATGGTGAGCAAATCTGTGGAACACGGAGTTTTCTGTTGTTTTGTAGCATCTCTTACTGGCTTGCTAGAAGTCAGTGGAGACTTTCCATTGAGTCTTTTTAGCCAGTGGGTTCTTTAGCCAGTGGGTTCTTTTCTTCCCAGACTATCCACATTTTGATGACATTGGATGGGAAAATGCATGTTTTTTCAAGACAGATAACGTTGACAGTCTGGCACCACTGTCTTTAACCTCTGAGATAATTATTGCTCAGCAGACTCCTGGCATTAGAAGGTCTTGATTGGAAAAGATATCTTGTGAAATTCAAGCTTTACATTTGATACAGAATGTAATTAAAAACTTTGGCAGCTCTGCTGCCTGTAGTCATTTTCCCGAGATAACACTGTTTAACTGGGTGTGAGGAACTTCCTTATGGGTTTGTCAGCTGTAGTTACAGACCTCAGAGACTCTGAAGCTTTATTTCATCTTTCTCTTGGTTAAATAAAACTACTTGCTGTACAGTAGGCAACCCCCAAAGATAATTTAAGGGCGTTGTTCATGATACTTTTTGTAACACGGTGTGTCATTTCTCCCTTCCTGATAAATTATCTTAACTTGAGATGGTTGTAGCATGAGGATGTATTCAGTTGTCCTGTCTGGGACAGGATAAAAAGACCCGAAGCTTTCATTTGAAATCTGTTGGTAGATGTAACATCTTTTGGCTCAGAAGTGCCTGTGAAATTAAAGGCAGAACTTTGAGGTTTTCCTTGGTTCTGTTTCAGACCAACATCCTTTTATCTTTCTCTATTGGTAACACATGAAAATCTTTACAGTTTAGTGTTGTGGACTTCTCTCCAAGATGAGATTGTTTCAGGATGGCAGAGCAGCAACAAGCACGTGTCCTTGAGAATTGTAATGACATGAATGTTACGATTGAAGACAACCTGACAAATCGGTTGTGTTCCTTTTCCAAGGCTGGAGAGTAGCTTCCTGTTTCAGAGTGTGTAAGATTTTGCTAAGCTGTGAGATGTAATATTTGGTGCTTGGTTTCTCCATCTGTTGAAACAAAACTATATTCACAAGGGGATAAGTGGGTTGCAGAGCAAACCAAGTAAGCGAGGTTCACGTTACAGATGTTTGTGAAGCAGCTTTGTATTCTTCCAGTGCATTCAGGACACAGGAATATCTCATCAGTGAAAAGTGAAGCTGTAATAAATGCAGTGCTTTGTATCTGTTTTTAAAAGATAGACTGCTTTAGTTATCCTCTGAGGTAAGGCATTTGGACTAGTTGGAGGAAAAGAGCGTTGCTTTAAGTCAAGACTCATCCTGTTTCTCTGCAGCCTTCAGGGAGCTGCCCTCGGGAAGGTGACGTTTCTCCCCAGGGACCAGCTCTGCAGCTGTCTCTGAAGTTTCCGCTTGCAGTAGGGAGCCACAGCCAGTCTGGGCAGGGTGCTGATTTGAGGACATCCAGCAGAGGCAGTGTGAAGATTGGGGTGCCAGGAGCCCACCACAACTCTCCTTAAAGCTATTAAAAGGAAGTGTGTGTGATCACCCATAGATTTACTTCTCTGTGCTCTGAGACAAATGGAAACTGGTGGTGGTTGAACTGTTTCAATGCGTATATGCAGTGACTGGGGCAAAGTCATTTGCTCTGCAGCACTGGAAGCAGTGAAGGGGATTTGAATGGTGTTCCACTGAGCATTGTTCCTACCATGTAAACAAATTTTAAGTCCTTAAAGATCATAAAGGCTGGAAAACTTTGTTAATGTTGTAGGAAAGATCGGTCCAGTAAAGCAAAGCTTAGGAGGCTGTGTAGTGATGCTCTGTACTGTTCTTGAGCTGGCTATTTATTTATCACTGTAAAAACAAAACCAGGTAAGGAGAGGAATGGTGATCTATGCCATATCCTGGCCTTCTTTTCCATGCTAGGGAGGGAAGGCCATGGGAGAACTGTGTGGTTGGCCCTTGTCTTGGGCAATCGTGTTGTGCTTCCTCTTTATGGTGTAAGGAAGGTTTGGTATTGGCTCTCTAGGGGTTAAGGATGGTGATGTAGTGATGCTGGAAAGCCTGGATGTGATCAATACAGAAGTGCATGATGCGAAACATGGCCTCAGCCTGGATTCACTGAGAGAGCTGAACCTAAACAGTTCAGTTGGTCCTAGACTGGCTGCTGTGTAAATGATCCCAGTCTGGGGGTACCATTGCTCCTACCTCACAGTATTGCTGTCCTGCTGCTTGTGTCATCGTTTTTTCTTTCTGGTGCTGCTGGTCCAGGTTACTTTCACAGTGCTCTGCAGAAAAGGGTGTACAAAAATGAGTAAGTGTGGGTGCAGATTGATAGGATAGAATTCTTACTTTTTAATGGGTCTATAACTACGCCTTTTTTCTTTTTTTTTTTTTGTCATTTGTGGGTTGGAAGTAAGTGTTTGTACTGACAGAAATCTCAAGAAAAGCTCCTTTAACTAGGGATGGAATGAATTAACATTACCTTGTGCACAAAGGCTTTGCTGTTTATAATATAGCTGTTTATAAAACTTTACCAGTAACTCAAAGTTTAAAATCTAGATTAGGGTACCAAAATTAATTCAATTTCTCATTTGAAGTTGTTTTGGGAAAGCATTGTGGATCATTTCCAAATTAAAAGATTCTTGGATATTTTAACTTTTAATTTTGTTTTGCTTTACAGCACAAGGCTCTTGCTATCTTAGTGATATTCCCAGGAGACTGAAAAACCTAACAGAGTGCAGCAGTAAAACATGGTTCCAATTTTATCTTCCCTGTTTGTCTTGACAGAGTTAACTCATTGTGTGCCAGCCTACTGCCCAGTTTAATTTTCAGTTCTTAAAAGCTTCTGCTTGGGGTTTCCTGTTGTTTGACAACAACTGAGGATCAGTGCTTCTCCCTCTCTTAAACTGTACAGAAAATAACCATCGCTTTACTTCCTAGAAAAGACCAGTTGAGTTTCCTGAGTCACTCAGGCTCTCCCAAAACCATGGTTTAGCACCTTTCAGAAAAGGCAGTACATGAGAAAACACCCAGATACAGAAGCACTCTTACTCAGCTGCAAGAGCCCAATGAATTTGGTGAAAGCCCTGGAGCACAGTGCAGAAGTCTTACATGACAGGGTGTTACTGGGAATTTCATTGTATGCTTTTGTGTAAAGCTTCAGGGTTTGACCTGACTTTTTGCTTGGTAGAATTGAAACCGTGGGACAGCCAGACAGACGAGACAGCCTGGGAGTGTGTGTGGAGCAGCAGAATGGCTACGATTCTTTGCAGCGGGACAAGGCTGTGTGTATTAGCACAAATGGTGAGTCAATCACATAACTGAAGAATGTGTTTTTTTTTTCCCCAAATACTGCAGTCCCTAGTCCTTTTTATCCCTGGATAATACACAAACAACTTCACCCACGTTGTGTGTACGCTGCTCATGCAGTTACCATCTTTGGTGAGATCATGGATCTCCTGCATGCAGTTACTGCAACCTGTTTGATGTGACAAAAAGCAATGTGACAGGATTGCCTTTCGTTTCTACTTGCCTGCCAAACACAGGCAGCCTTGCATGTTGGTATGTATAGAAAATGAAAAATAATGTTTGATACCTTGACTGTTTCAGGGGCAGTGTTTGTAAACGGAAAAGAGATGACAAACCAACTGCCTGCTGTTACTTCTGGATCAACTGTGACATTTGACATGGAAGTTGTGCAGTTAGGACCTTCCAGCAATGAGGGAGGAAACTTCAAGCTTAGAGTAACCATTAGCTCTAACAACAGGGAAGTGGTCTTTGACTGGGTACTGGATCAGTGCTGTGTCTCTTTGTATTTTGGATGTTCGTTTTCATACCCAGGCTGGAAAGTTCTGGTGTTTTAGCAGCTCATGTGAGTGAAGGGATTCTTGTTCTTGCTATACTCTGTAATGTCAAAAGCTGGATTTCCAGCTGTTTGATACCAACAATCTTTGTACTACTTGAACTCCGCTATATTGTACTTCCTACTGGATTCATTTCAAAAAAAAGTTGTGAAACATTGGGTTTTTTACTCTGGAAAAAGCGAAACAGGCATTGGTGTAGACATTAATTTAAGCAAGTCCAGAAGACTTTACCCTTTTTTTTTTTTTTTTTTTCCTCCAGACTTGAGTTTTGTCAGTATTTTGTTGTACTCTAGTCTCAGGGTACGCTTATTGTATGAAATTAACTTTGCTTAATGCTGCTGTTCTGTGAAATAAGCCTATAAACGTTAGGGGGTTGGAGGTAATGGACCAAAGCTTTATTTATACCACTCATAAAAAGAGCAAAGTATTTAGAGCAGTGATGCCTTGCTATGCTTCCTTGTACACAATGCTGCCTTAATAATATGAACGGATAGTGGGTTCTGCATGCAACCACAGTTTCTTCCATGCACGGTACTGTTCATTTCCCCCAAAACAAGGATGTCTGAGCCATGGTGTTTGTTCAGATATGTACCCAGTCTGTTAAATGACTTGGTTTTATCTAAGTGCCTTACTTCCATGTATTTCTTGAACTGTTCCCTGTATCTTAGAATAGATTTTCTAGAGTAGTTGCAGGGTGGTGCTTACATCCTCAACTTAATGCTGACACTTGTCTCACATTAGACCAATGCCCACAGCTGGACAGTTATCCTTCTCTGGTCTGAATGTCTTTCCTAGTTATATTTTACTTTGTAGCTGATGTCTGGGCGGTGTCATGCTGAAGTATGACATGCGGAGGGCAGCCATGATTCCTCACAGAGCCGTGTTAAGATGCAGAGGCAACTTTCTGCTGTCCCAGCAATAGTGACCTTGAGGTGGTTTTCTGCTGTACAGGACTCCTAGAAATCCCAGCTGTTCACTCATACTATTACAGGGGAGTACAAGGCCTCCCTTGCTGCTGGTGCAGCCACTGCAGCCAGCTGAGGCCACACACAGTGGCGTGCTGTCTGAGCAAGCTGGGACTGCAGCTGGAGGTGCAAGTTAGGAGGTAACAGAGAAGGGCCTAAGGCAGACACTGCTGGTAGATTTAACCTGTGGCAGTCAAAGCAGAGTACAGTGTGGTGCTAGTTTAGCTCTCTTCTCACTGTAGTAGGATGGGATAAAAAAGTACTAGGCAGTAATTTAAAATCTACATAAAGTTACCAGTATTCCCCTTAAGAGGGGAATAAGATTTATAATGAGCTTGTCACATGGACTATTCCTGGTCAAAAGATGAAACTGCATTTAAAGTATTCTTTAAAGTAATGCTCATTGAGGCCCTTAAAAAAGGTTTTCATTGCATTAAGTTCAATTAAAAATATACATTTCAACATGTTAGAGGGGCAAGTTCTTTTTATAAAACCTAGACAATCACCCTGCCCTTTTTCACCACTTTCAACATACTATATTATCCCTTTACGCTAGCATAAGTTTCATTACAGTGTATTAATACTCCCCATTCAAATTGTCAGTACAAAAATGAGTTGTCCTGCCTGCATTTTGCCCCAAGCATTGGTAGTAGGGGTACATGAATTCCAGAAGATAATGATAGCTAATATTTTTACCATTTACAAGAAAAAAAATTGAGAAGTTTCAGAGGAATTGAAAAAACATATAGAATTAATTAGAATGTATTATAAAACATGAAGGAAGGAGGAAAGACTGGACACCCACAGGTTTATTATTCTTCTGTGCTAGCAAGGAAATAGCTGCAGCATTCTCAGTTAATCAAGTGTAACTATTTCACTTTTACCATATCCTATACTTCAAATTCCTTTGAATTATTGTGACGAGTGTTGTCAAAATTGTGCTGTATCCCAGCTGTCACATCTTGAATACAGTTCTTATGTTATAGCTGTGAAAGTCAAGTAGATGATCAAACTGTCAGTTGTGTTTAGGGGATCAGGCTGGCACTCCAGCCAGCAGCCAACTTGAATCTTGCTCCAATTAGTAGTGCGGGTAGTTTTATTAGTAAGACTTCAGGTGTCAGGTACTAGTTGTAACTCAGTACTTTTACTGTATGGAAATTAAAATAGTGAATATCTACATTTCTGAGGAATAAGCAGCTCAGGTACCTCTTCACCTGCTTTTGGAGGGCCTAGTCAAACTTGATTCTGCAGGATATTTACCAGCATAATAGATCATGAAACTTAAAGTCTTGAATTCAGGTACTTCCAGAGATGGTAATGCCTCGTCAGTTTGTTCGGCATATACACAGAAAGCAGCTTAAGATGACTGTGAAGGGCTACCCAGGAGGCCCCTACTGTTCCCCTTGAGAGCTGAGGATGGCAATAGACTAAATAGTTCTTCTGACATAAATTTTTAAGTTGCATCTTGAACAGGGCCAGCTTGCCAATTTTGTATTTCTAACTAAACATAAGACTAGCTGCCCAGATCACAAATTAGGTACTGTACAACCACCTCTTAGGAGAAGCATATCTCAAACCTGGGAGGGGTGAAGAATCTCAGGGCAAGACCTGAGTAAGAAAACAAGGTATATAAAGAACCAACATAAGCTTGGATTAAAAAAAGGGTTAAGCTCCATTCTTTCACAGCAGCATTCAGCTAGATAGAAGACTTGGCACATCCTTTACAGTTTTTCACCTCTAGCTATTGGAGCCTTGCAAGACTCTAAGAGCGTTAACTGCCTATGAAATCCTGAAAGTTGTTTTCTGAAGCTAGTACATTCTCTTACCTCAAAACTGAGACATTTGTGTCAAGTGAAATTTGATTTTTTTTAAATAAAGTTTTATCCCACAGCTGTGTATGTTGTAGTAAATTGTTGATTGGGGCATAAAAGTGGGGAACCACTGAGTTCACCTAACAAGAATATAAATGCATTCTGTAGCATTGCATCTGTCTTAATAAGAGCTCCTCAATTTTTCCTCATTTTCATCTTGTTTCTCATAAGTCCTGTATATTCTTTGAGCAATTGTTTACTTTCATGTAGTTTAGATCTAAACTGACATCTCTTGCAAAAATATTTTTCTTGCTTTATTAGTGAAAGCATTTCTCACTACTTCCCTCAATATTCAATCTTACTAACATGTCTTTAGTTTACTGCTTACATTTCTTTAGTTACATTAAATGTTGCAAATCATCTACAAACTAGATTTTGGCTACCATTACTGATAACCAAGAAGTGGGTGTTTGATCCTCTTCAAGTTAGGTCCATGTTGAATTAAAAGTTTTTCTTACTCCCTTAGTTCTGTTTTATCTGCAGCCTGCTCCCTTTCTTTGGTGTCTTTTGAATGGAACATAACTCATGAAACCAGTAAATAAGGTAGCTGTCAGGGTAACTTCCTCTCAAATACAACATTCATATCAACTACCTACTTCTTAAGTTGTAGAGTATTTGTCCTAAAGAGTACAGCTTCAGTCTTAAATCAAGCAACTTAGGAACAACGGGTAACAGTCTTGGAAGGGAAGACTTACCTACTTCATCAAAAACTCTTGTTTTCTTGGTTGTGTCAGCATGGAAGAGCAGATTTATAAACAGGAGCTGGTCTAACAGCAACACGTTCGTCCCAACACTGGTTGATGATGGCACCAAACTGTTCTGTGAATTCAGAAACACTTCATTTTGAACAACATTGTCAAATTTGTCCTCACAGAATGGCTTCTACATTCTCAAAGTAGAAATAAAATTGCTGGTTTTGTTTGTTAAGTGATTACTTTAACATAGTAAAGAGCACTGTTCAAATTGTGACTGCTCCATTCCAGGCAGTGAATCTCTACCTTCCTACCCCACCTGACAGTATCTCAAGAGACAAAACGGTAACTACAGTCAAAACGCTCAAAGCAATGCACACTTAAAGTTAACAAATTCATATAACAATTTTGACTGTGGCATTTAATGCACTGAACTTAACATTAGTCAAAGGTTCCAACTTGGGGTTTACAGACCAGGTGTGTTTAAGTGACCACCAACTATAAAGTACCATAAAAATCTGCCATGAACATACTGAAGGCTAGATTAGGACTGTGCCAGTTTTAGGAAAAAATGGTATACTGGACAAGCGCAGTACAGTTTACTAAATCTAGCTGTCATTCTGTATTCATTATATGAATTATTTTAAACATGGAAAAAGGTATTCAGCATCAGCTATTCAACAGCCACTGTTCTGCTGAGCAGTGCAATTCCTTCCTCACTTCTTTCTGCAGTACCCATCCTCCATAATACCAGAAGCAGTTTTAAACTGATAGCAATTTAAACTCTGCTCCAAATAAAGTTCATCTCATAAGATGTTTGAAACATTAACCACTTGTACATAAAAAAGACGTTTTGTAACTAAAACATTGAGCAATATGCTTCATTCACACAGTTTTTCCTCAGTTACAAAAATTACAGTTCTAAACAGTGACACACAACTTGTCTCAGGTACTCACTTCTAACCCCAAAAGAAGAGAATTAAAGTTCTTATAGCCAAAATCTGGTAATTTATGGCAATACCTTACATACAATGAAAAGACTGGACAGATACTTAGCTACTTTTATGCAGCACAGGAAACACATGAATCTAAAGCTAAACAGACAAGCAGAAGATTAAGTTACACGAGGTGCTCCTAGTGGCCGTTTTACATACACACAAAATGACTGGACAACCATCATGGCAGATTTTATATTACTGAACTTTATGTACAAAAGCCGATTTCAAATAAAACATTTAATGTAAAAACAATGGTTCATTTAAACAACTGAACTTTTTCGTTGTTTTGTTTTTGTGTGTTTTTTTTTTTTTTTTTAAATATCTACTGTACCATTCAAATTTTTAACCAGCTTACACGATATCTTCAAAATCTCTCAAAGGTACATATAGAAAAGGCATCTTTATAAATAGAAAACAAAGGGATTTTTTCAGCTTTTATTATAAATTGACATGACATACAAAGTTTACTGGACAGAAGTAATTTCATTACTGTTTTTTGGGGGGATCACCAACTTTTTGTGCAAACAATGCTAGCCTTCTTTTAAGCATTAAGAGCATAACTGCTTAAGAAATGACATAAGCAATAATTCTAGAACTACATCTCCCCTAAAATAATCTATTTTTTTTACATATGTGCACAGCTTTAGCGAATTAAAGCCAGAGAGAAATGCTTGATGTACTATCCAGAGGCATAATTAGAGTTTGCTAAAACTCAGAGAGCTGGCAAATTCAAGAAGTTTGTAATGAAAGCTGCAGTTTCCCTCTTTCCTATTTTGTACACAAAATCAGTGACTAAGAACTTAATACTGGATGACAAATCACATCCACACCATTAGTTAAATAGTCTCACAGTTAAACACATCTTAAGGACCATCAAAATCAGTATTTACATTTTATAAATTTCTGAAGACACCATTAGAAAGCTTATATACCCCTTAAACAAATAGGGAACTGCATCTCATGGTGATGGAATGAAATAAAAAATTAAAAATACCTGTATTTACAGCAGCATTGTTCCTTTATAAATAAAGAATATGAAAAATGCAATATTTTAAGGATAATAAAAAATTGAGGTGATGTCACTCAACCACAGTGCTTGCTGGAATAAACCCTTCGGTGCTGATACTGTACCAGTAGTGAAACCACTTTCCATTGGAAAAAATCTGTAAACGTATGCATAAAATGTGTTAACAGCAGTGCAAAACTGCTCAAATATAGTTTAGTCAGCATCTTAGTATCTGTATTGAATACAATACATCACAGAATACTTGCATAAGAAGTGCAACACATTTTCTGGTCCAAT
Source organism: Aythya marila (assembly GCF_965140915.1). Lineage (NCBI taxonomy): Eukaryota > Metazoa > Chordata > Aves > Anseriformes > Anatidae > Aythya > Aythya marila. Next base: position 6,299,452 of record NC_139059.1, on the reverse strand, counting down.
TTTACAGTGCATTTTTCCCTCAAGAGTGGCATCTCAAAAGCCAAAGCTAAACCTATGGCCTGGACTTGCAGTCTGTACTCAGGCAAAACAGCAGGCATAAACTTCAAAAGAAGTTAATTGACGTAATGCCTACATACTGACTATAGACTCTCGGCTTTAGCATGGCACGCTATGATGCAGAACCCCAGTAAAAAGGGTTTACATCAAGTAGTTTGTGTAGCTGTGTAAATGCGTAATAAAAATATAAAAGGAGCTAATGTTCAAGTTTAAAATGGTACACTGTGTGATCAATACATCAGAATTATCCATGAAAACCAAACTGCTGGTAACCTCAAAAAGCCACGGTGGTACTTCACTGTGTCTGCAACATGAAAAGCCAAGATCTTTCCAAACAGGCACAAGACAAAGGAAGTGCTAAGTTTGCCAACTTTCAAAATTTTAGTGTAAAATAAATTTGCAATTATGATCAATCGATAAATGATTTCAAATACAAGGATCAAGGTTAAACTTTAAATAGTGAGACGTTATTTTCACAAAAAGCTAACTGGAGAACTTCTAAATAAGAAAAGCAGAAACTGTATCCCAAACCCCTTTCCCCAATGTTTCACAACTTCATGGTAGGAAAAACAGCCAGATACAGATGCAAAAATCTTAATATAAAAACTGTTTTACATATACTTAAATTATGTAAATTCCATAAAGTTCTTAAGACACTAATTACTAAAATTACAAAAAGATTTTCATATTGCTCTTCATGCTCAGACTCTTATATTGTCATTACATCACCAAAACCGATATACATGTAGTACTTGCATAATTAACTGAATAGGAACCCTGTTAAAACAATATCCTTGTTGAAATCATTTATTTCCATCCAGCAGTGCCTGTTTGGAATCTCTATATTTTTTGTGTGTAATTCTTTATAGAGCTCATGCACCCTAGAATGTCACTTCAATGCTTGTCCGTTGAATGCAATTTGACTTTTGACTTCAGAGCTTTTGTTTCTTGCTCTGTTTTGTGACACCTGAGATGCTATCCATTTCTGAAATTCTCTCTCTCATATTATTTTCACTATATCCATTTGTTGTCCCACTCTGTTCCTCAGAAGATTCCTCATCTGTTGGGGAGGCTGATTCTCCTTTCTCTAACTTCTGCTGCATCTCTCGGAGCCTGGCAACAGCTTTGTCTATTGACATTATGCTGATGAGGTTAAAGTCATGCATGCTGACCAGATGTAGCATGAAGTTTCGACACAAGTTCTTCTTAATTATTTTTTGTCCGTAATTTTCAACAAACAGCATACAGGCATGATTCATTTGATTGTCAGCAATAAACCTGCCAAATTAGAAATCCGTCATTATCCAAGTAGAACATTTTCAAAAGCAAAAAGAGACATTGATAAACACTGTTGCAGGGTAACTGCACAGACTATTATATAAATCTCAACATCTGCATTTTTTTCATTATTTTCAAAGCTGAAGAACTAGTAGGCCCAAGAACTTTTTAAAGCTTCACAGAAAACTTACTCCCAACTCATCCTTTAACAATCCATTTCTAAGCACTGAATTTTAAGTGCTTAGTGAATTACAATGCAGAACAGTCAACCAAATCTATATAATTTGTGTCAAAAAAAGTTTATCATAACATACCCGTGCTTCATAACATGAAGATTCCATAATTTCATCACTTCTTTCTCTCCTTCGTTAACATCAGAGAATTCTTCAATTTGCTGAAAACATAAAGGAGTAGAGAAAGGACAAAAAGAGAAGAAAACATGACATGAGAAAACTGTATGTCCACTGACAAGCGGTTAAAGTACAGCTACAGTCAACTTGTGTCACGTATACATCACAGAAGTGACTACTGTTAAGAAGTTCTGGAACTGCAGTCAGATCAAATAGAGATCTGTGATAAATTATTTTCATATTATATACACAGCACTGTACTCCTGTATCACCAGCACCTCCTCTTTCAAGGAGAAACAGCCACAAATAACAAAGAAAACTTGTTAGGACCCATGTAGACTGAGCTAGCATTGCAACCAAAGATGTACTTGAAAATAAAAACTTTGAATCCATTAATTTACATCATTAGTGGCAGAGCATCACAATATTTTCTACTTACTCTCAAAATAAATACATCATTTTCACAACATGTACCCTATTTGTTCCCCAAACAACTCAGCTCATCATTTAAAAACCACAACCCATTGAAAGTAGTTTTGTATAAATGGGATAATTACAGTAATGGTTTTCTCCCGTAGCCATTCAGGGTCCTTTTCATCCTCGCTGTCTACTTCCATTTCTTGTGGACGGAGAGGTAAACATGTGTCACTGTGGAAATATAACCGATTGTGCCCACTGCTATATGTTCGCTGCTGTTCTACTTCTCCATCTTCAGATTCAAGGAATTCTGACATACTTGCTTTCGTACGCTTTGGCCTAGCAGAAGGAAACAAGTAACTGCTTTCAACTACTAAATCAAACATACAAATGCTAAGTATGGTAATTAATACAGATTTCTTTTAGGCTCCAGTTTACAGAAGTGTTCAGGAAAAAATCACCAGCAAAGAAATACATGCCATAAAACAAAAACAAAAAAACAAATCCAACTCACAACCCCTCCCTAAGAAAAAGATGCACTCAATCTTTTGGGCAAGGGAAGTTTTAGGATGAGGCAGTTTACAAAAACAAGTTCTTGTGTTGATGGATGCCTCAACTTAAAGGATGTAAAATCACAGGTGAAGGTATCATTCCTCAAAAGTCTTTTATTCAGTCAGTAACAGTTATACTTTAATGCTGGTGAAATTTAACACTGCTTATACACAGCTATAGATGTAAAAGTCTCCAGGTTTCACAAGTCTGGTGCATATGCTATCCCACACAAGTATGGACAGACCTTTTCAGCCTCCCTACCTGCATACAAGTATGTGTGTGATCGGAGTTCTTTTGACTGGTCCGTTACGACTGAAGGCAAAACCAGGTTGACGATGGATATCCTGGGGATTCCCTGCATAGGAGCCATCATAACACTCATTGATAGACACATCTATCCTAGCACCCTTTGGATGATACTGAAACAGATAATTGCAAATATGTTTAGCAACATACCCAGAGGTTTAAAGTAACCGTTTCAATTTCAAATACCTTAAATATCATCCCATCAATAAGCTGACAGAGCTCTAGATTCCTTTTACACCACCCAAATAAATAACTGCTAGAAACAAATTATACTAAAACTTCCTTGCTCTATGATCTTACTGTTTTGTATGAGAAGACTCAATACAACCAATTCTTAAATTAAGGACAGGATTGGCAAAATTCTTCTAACAAGCACTCTAGAACTTAGAACACTTCTAACCAGCTAAGGAGTAAAGTTTTGGAATAATCTTCTGAGCAGTGTAGTGGTCATAGGAAACTACATTATCTTCAAATAAGCATAGAACAATTTTTATTTAAGGTCAGACTAGTAGGAATAGGTCCTTATCAGCATAAGGAAATATTAACTTTAAATGTTTACTGCCTTCCTAAAATGTCAAGAAACTTCTAACCAATTGTAGATTACATTGCTTTTTAAATCACAAAAAATACATTGGTGCAAAAGCAGCACCTGTAGTCAGAATGCAACCCACAAATTTGTGCCTCATGTAACATGTCAACATTCAAAGGAAGCTGCAGTTGATTTGTAGATAGTCCTACAACTTAACCAGCTAGCAATAAAGTCACTGCAGTCAATATGTCATCTGTGACAAACTGCACACCGTCTCACACCACTAAACTACAAAAATACACTTACAACGTAATTAAAGATAAATCTGCTGTGACAAAGTTTAAGGTGTTTGAGTAAACTATACAGTTTCCGACAGTTCAGCGTGCACCATGGGCAATGCAAGTCATCTCGGGCTTCTGTCTGCTGTCTTGTGTTGTTGTTATAAAGGAACTGATGCAAACAAAAAAGGTAAGCGTTAACATCAAATGAATTTCACTTGTTAGCCTTCCAACCCCCCAGCAAGGTTGGACATAATTTCAGGAAATCTCTACTGTAACAGTAAGTTCTTGGGAGTGCTCAATGAGCTCACTTTACTGAAACAATGGTATTTCAAGAATTCCCCATGCCCCCTATGGAGACCACCTCTCCCCCTCCAGATGTCTAACAAAAGATGTCCTTTGTATTTTGGACTATGTTGGACATGGCCCCAGGAACATTAATTTCCTAGAATACTTCCTGTAAGAAGAAATGTAGAATGGCTCTTCCTACATGAATTTAAGACCCCTTAAGATATCCGCAAAAGTAGCAAATGAGACAGTTACCCCCAGCCCAAACCAAAACTTTCGCCAACTCAGGCGTGAACATTATAATTACTTGCAATACCTGGATATTTTCAATACCTGGTAAAATATTCGCAACTTTTGTCGAGGCTCATTTAAAACATCTCTCTCTTTTCTTGTTTGAAGGTCTGTTGGCAAGGATTCTTTCACAGCTGAAAAAAACACAGGTATAGACAAGCATTTCAGTTCAGAGTGAAGAGGTAAAGAAGACATTTTTAAGCTAAGTTGTGGGACAGCAAGGAAGAAACATGATTTTACAAACATCAAGCAAATTACAATTATGCAAATGTACAAAACTAGTCACTAATTCACATTTAATACATCACCACTATATTAAGTTTAATTCTTTGACATAATTATCATCCAAAAACACATGCTACCCGCTGTACAGGTACATCGTCAAGTGTTCAGTTAAATGGTCTGTGGTATCAATATCCCCAACGCAGCAACAATCCCAATATTTTGCAAGCTGTAAACAACTGCGAGGACAAAAATATTGGGCTTTTTTTGTGTATTTAAACACATTTTAATACCACAATCTTCCAAACATTTTACAGCAAGTTTATTTCTGTTAATGTTTTTAAATTACGCATGAGCTTAAAAAAGTATGCGATTGCATATTCTTTGAAAATTACTGTGGGGCCAACTGTATAAAGACTGAGATTTTCAAGGTATAAACCAGCACCAATACAGATCAGCTGAACTTATATAAAGGGAAATATCCCTGGCAGACTTGCCATAAAGAAATGCATACCTTTTCTAACACATACCTATAAATATATTAAATTGTTTAATATTTTTTTTTCTAATAGTGCTTAAAGTTTTACATGAATACCTAGGATAAATATAACTTTTATATTCCAAAACTTCACAAGACATGCCTTTCATTACAGCAAAAATAGAATGAAAAGTTTCTAAATGCTTCAAAAATGCCAGGCCATAAGCTTTTTGAAGCAACCTGAGTTATCTTTATCCAGAAATGCAAAATACAAGTGCAATACTTTAGATACCTTCTGTCACATTTCACAATAACAGCCATGTTTTCCAAGAGCTAAATTTATCTGTTGATATCCACCAAATTTTAAACTCTTACTACAAAGCGTAAAAATGTGAACTCCTAAATAATGTGAATTCAAGTATTCGTAGAACAGCAGTTAAAAAGAGTGTAGGAAAGCAGACAATCATGGAAGTCATGGTCATAGATTTCCTGCTAATTTATTGTACATGAGGATTTATGATTTATGACCATGGTATACAATCACTTCAAAATCTAAAAATAGTTGGACCTTTAAAGTCATGATAATATTTACCTTACCTTAAAAATATTACAACATATGGGATACATAAACCCATTCATTTTTGCTTTTTCATGTTTATCTGAAGCAATTCCACCAGTGCGTCAGGAACCCTGAAGTACAGAATTGCTAAGCAGATCACTACACAGCATCAAAACCAAAGTTTGCTTACCTATAGTCTGAGTAGGTTTAACAGAATTAGGCTTGTTTTCTTGAGGGAGGCTTTCAGAATTTCGTGTTGCAAGAGGCTTAGCTATAGGAGCTGTAGACTTATCATTTGTGTCTCCTGTCCAACGAAGAGTAAACTGAAGTGTAGGTCCCTGAGAAAATGTTTCAAATGGAGGCAACCTCTGGTGGGCAAAAAAAGGCAAAATCCCACCAGAATTAGTGTCTTACCACATACAAAACTCATAAAAGAAAATTCACAGAATGAGGACAAATGTCATTTCTAATCAAATTTCTTGTGTTCTCAACACATACATTTAGATATACTAGAACAACTGAAGGAGATGGCACACCCTACATTTAAGATTAAATTCTTCAATCTCATGAGATCTTTTTGTTGTATTCAGGCCTTCTTTACTGAAAGGCCACTGCAGTTACTAACATTTGCTTGTGTAATGATCCAGTGTAGCCAAAGCTTTCCTAAACAAATACCTAAATTTAACTTGTTTCCATCCTTCCAGAAGTACTATCGTCTGCTTAACCTAATCCATTTTCAGGGACTACTGCACTTTGAATTGCATTTCACCTTAATCCAGAATCTTTTAAGTGAAGACAAGTCATACAGCTACTGAAACACCCCTTACCTTCCCATCAAGTATTGTTTCCCATGTTGCTCTTTTCTTACTAATGGGACACTCTTCCATTTCCTGCATGGCCACTTCATATTCACCATCCAGAAGTTGCAAGCGCCTGTCAACACCAAATATGTGTTATGGGTAAAGCAGCTCATTGTTATCGTTTGCCTATCATAAGGCAGAATATATATATCACAGAAACTAGCTTTCCCTGAAATTAAATGCAGACCTTCAGGCAAATTTATTTGGCCACTAAATGTAAATCTTAGGAAAAACACGATCCCTAATGAAAAAAGTGCAAATATGAGAAAAAAATTGTTTGTTTTCTGACCCCTCAGTATCCTGTTTTATACAGTGAGAGATACTGGAAGAGGCGAACTACACTTTTTCTTCACATGTGAAATATATTAAAACAGAAGTGTCCCAGCAGAACTAAACCAGATACCTTTTGTTTTATTTCTTGACAGCATCTTGCAGAAGCCACTATAACACCTTCGTTTACTCTATTTAGAACACAGTAACAACTTCATAACCAGCACATCATTCCAGAGAGCAACTTGCCATTACTATGATTTCACCGTAATAACGCAGAACTTCATTAGGTACTAGCAGAAGATAGATGACTACAACAGCACAAGGCTGGGCAGGTATATTGATACTAACTGATGCATATTAATGTGACAACATTCAAGTTCATAAAAGGGAGTAATTTACTATTGTCACTGAATAGTTCTCAGTATAAAACGTGCACTACAAAACCTGTAGAGCTTTTTTTTTTTTTTAATTATTTTTAAGACAATAAGCCTGGGCTCTTATTGTACCTACTAACTAAGAATGTATCAAAAGACATCCAAGAATTAAATCAAAAAACAGGTTCAGTTTTGGTATTTTTTAAAAATCCCAACAATTAGCAGAAGAAATACTCATTTTGGATAATATTACCTGTTTTTATCAAATACAGTCATTTGTGCTACAAATGTCTTTTCTCCATCTTCACGATTTGAAGAGTTTCTTTTTCGTCTAGCTGGAAGCTCCTCATTGACATCTGTAAATATCAAACATTGCATTCAATTATTATATAGGCACAAATTTAAATGATCAAACAGCTTCTGTGCAATTGTAAAATATCACTGGCTGCTGATTATGTCAGATGTGCCATATGAACAGCTCAATGCCAATAGAAAGAGCACTTAGCATAATGACAATCATGTTTTAGATACATTCATGCATATTTATAGTCCAGTCATATTACTGTCACCATAAACAATTTAGAATTTGGCCTTCCTCCTTCTTCAATTGTAAAATAGTAAAAAAAAAAAAAAAAAAAAAAAAAAAAGGAAGTTTTCAATCTGTATTAGTCTTCAAGGCTGCAACATTTGTGATATAACATTAACACCTTAATAAAATTAAAAAAAATACCTCAATAGCAATTTTTAAAAAGGTATTTATTGGCAAGTCGTTTAGTTTTGATGAGAGACCATGACCACACCTCCAGCTGAGTCAGTAGTGACCAGCATTGATGTAGGCAGTCCCAGAGACCACAGTTTCATTATTTGCCACCCACATCACAGCATTGCCTAACACCATCACACATTAACAAAAAGCGGTGTTAAATTTTGACAAAAATAGAAACACAGCTTCTAGCTACAAACTGTATTTCGGCTATATCTTGAAAGGGTAAAAACAAGTAAAGCCAACTCAGTCACTCATCTATTACTGCCTTCTCCAAGTAGGACCTACACCACAGATCAGGACAACTGTATACATGCCTGCAAGATAAACCTCATAAAAGCCTATTTAAAGTTTGAAGTTACCAATGTTTTCATTAGTCTCGCCATTGATCAGTCCATTAAACTCTCTTCTTCCTGGGCGAGTTACTCTGAATAACAATGAGTAAGACTTCACCATATGGCTGTTGCTTGGTTCAAACTCGTTACTGGAAACCGCAAGCGACGGGAAGTTGCCTGGTTTTATTTGGCTGAGGTCTGGGTTTAAAGGCACCTGCTTTTTACCTGTAGGAACCTGTCTTATTGGACAACTGACATCCTGCAGGAAAACAAGAGAGCTAAGGTTTAGGTTTTTAGAATACAAAATTAAGACATTAAGTGTGAAAATTTGTATTACTTATGGATTGTACTTGTCCTGTCCCCCTTCTGAAAATAAGCCTTATAACAGATGTAAATTAAAGCAGAATAACAAGTCCAGGTTCTAAACGTAAAAACAGATATTTGAAAGTGTAAAGAAACCTGGCATTTTATAACCACTTCTGACAGCAGCCATCTTTCTCTAAGTGATTAAATTAACACTGACATCAAGTATTCAGAAAAACTGCAGAACAGCCATTAATGCTAATTTAATTCAGTTTACCTACAGAAATTAAATGTTTTGGTTACATATATATGTTCCAAGGGCTTCCTATCTTCTTCCAATATTACAAAGTGCACTTATGCGCTATCTGGGAGATAAAGAACCACTTACCTGGGATTTACTATATTCAGTATCTCTCAGATAGATCACGGAACACTGTGTAATATTGAAAAAACAAGGCAAGATGGCCTAAGTATGAAATTCACAGTAAAACATACTTCAAATAATCACTGGCACCTCCTCATTTTACTATACTTATCTATACAAGAACAAAATTAGCTAGAAACAACAGTAACTCTTAAAACTATGCCATAACAGTTTAATATTCTTAGGGAAAATAGAGAATTATCACTGTAAATATTTCCCTTTTTGATTAAAAATAATCGTGTGCATTGCTGCTCCCATAGCTGTGAGGATAACTTGCAACTAGCGTGAAACTAACGTATCTAAAACAGCAGGTAAATTCAAAGATGCTTTTTGGGGGAAAAAAAAAAAGATAAAAATTGATTCATAGTAGCTAAAATCTGCAGTAACTGAGATGATCAACATAAAAACATAGGTTCAGAAAAAGGAAGGAAAGAAGATTTGACAGATGACCGAGGACTTCAAAACAATTACAATTTCTTCCTTTTCATCTCTGAACCCTAAAAAGCACAGACTATTTTATGATATTGCGATTCCCCAATTTGCTTAAGCCAACAGAATTAACAGTTTAATTATGTGATACAAAAAAAGAAGTGAAATTAGAGGTGGCCAAAATACAGAATGAGTGGATGACTTACAAGCAAGCTAAATTCAAATAAAATAAAGTGGTATGCCTTTATAAGGACTTCCAGTTATTTCTCAGGGAGCAGAGAAAAAAAAAGTACACTTGCTTCTGAAGAATCATTTACAGTCGTAATTAGAAATTGTTTTCTGTTTAATTCATAAAGACTAAATTTAACTCAACACAAACATTTCACTATTAGCTGTTTGTATAGTAATGTTAAATAGATGTTCCAGAATCAGGTACACATTTTGCTTTCATACATATTAATGGTTTGTCAAATCACTTTTACCTTTCGTTTCTTGTGGCAAACTTTCACAAGCAGTACTTCCAGGGTTACAGAATTTTGTTCATTCTCTGAGTTTTGTGATGGCTTATCTAAACAGAAAAATATTTTAAGTTCTGAAAAATTAAAAATCTGTTCAATGGTGTAAATTCATCTGTAATTACTTTCTAACCATAGCTACTTTCAGGCACAAAGACCTCCAGTCAATTCTAAGTTCAATTTTGCCCAAGCTTATGGTAAATTCCCACTTCAGAACATATCCTACTTAATTACTACTAGCAGATTAAAAACATTAGCATAATTGACATTTAACATTTAACAGTAAACTTGCTAAACCTTTGGCATTCTTTACTCTTGGTTTCTTTTCATCCTTAAAATAATTCTACCTTATTTTTCACAAAAACAGAAAAAAAAACTGCAAAAGTGACCCCCTTACCTCCTAAACCTCAATTCTAGAACTAGAGGTACAAAGATGGATTGTGAAGACAACCCACTTGCCAAAGAACAGCATACACTATATATGTGAGTGAGCACGTGTTGTGGGTAAAAACTGAAAGTGAATCTGTTGTGTAGGTTCATAAAAGAGTCCAGAGACACAGCAGGACACGATCTAGCCAAAACATTTCTATAGCAGAAGAAAAAGATATCAGTAGATTTAAGAAAAGTCACTAGTTACAGATAAGTGAAATTAGTTCCCATAATTTTTAACTTTACTGCTTATAAACCTAGAATTTGGTTCTTATCAAAACTTAAGCTCCAGATGCTATAAGAAAAACAACAAAAAATTATACGAAGTTAAGCCTATGCCAAATAGCTGTTAAATGACTCTTGAAATAACCCAAAAAAAACTCTTATAAAATGAGACTTGGCATCACAGCCTCTTCACACTAAGTTTCCTAGAACCTGGAATCTTCAAGATGGCTACGACCAGCCGTACATCACCAATGCCAACTAAGAACTGCCTTTTAAAATAAATTTCACTGTCTAGAAAGAGAAATTTTAGTCATGTGAATGGATGTTATTCTGGAAATATGCCCTCATATGGAAAAAAAAGATTAAAATATTCCATGTATGCTTAAATAGAATTTGTGGAAGAAATTCTGAAAAAGCGATCATCCAAAATTGAACAGATCTGCATGAAACTATTTCTGCTTTTTAAAGTCTTACAAATACCGTTATGGGCTTACACACATTTTGAAGTTAAATGACAAAATGACTTAAGCTTATCCCTGTCGCAAAGAATCTGACAATGAAAAACTTCTTTATGCTCACTAGGTATAAAGAGCAAAGCTTTACTATGTTAAAGAGAACTCAACCCATGCATCTTCACTTGCTTCCCTCCTGATGTTACTTTGAAGAAGCTTAACGTGCTTCAGTTGAAAGTTTCAGTAAGTCCTCTATAGGTACTAGCAATTAAAAAAAACATTTTTTCAATTTTAAATATAAGATATATTAGAAATCTTTTCTTAGCAAATAAAGAAGCTCAGAAAACAAACAAAAAAGCCATCACACACTCTTCTTTCAAGAGTTTCCTAAATATTTTTCTATCCAGACAAATAGTATGCTAACTGTGCCAGCTTCATTAATTTAAATATTTTCTATATTTTATATTTACCAAAGTATACATTGTTTATGTTGTGACATTTGTTTACATGGTACAAAGAGACATCATACTCTCGCTCTCTCTTAAAGCAAACGGAGTTTTTTAAGAGCTAACAGTCCAGAAAAAATCTAAACATTTGAAAATACACAGAAGTCAAACATTTTCAAAATTCTCCTACAGCCCACTTCTACTACACAGTAAGAAAGGCAAGGCCAGTCAGCAGAAACTATGAGACAACTATCCTATCCACTAGGTTAAATTCCATGTGTGAGGAATTTACTAACATCTTCAAAATCTGATCCTTCCAGAACAGCATTTGAATTTAAGATGTATTTATTCTTATTACTTGTTGCCCCAGTAGTCCTCATTTTGTGTTGTTTTCTCATCTAAAGATCTGCAGGCAACATATAAAATGAAATTCATAAGAACAGAAACAAGATGAATATTATCCACTGAGACCAGCAGCATTCTGAAGCGGAATTCCAGAAGCAGAACTTTACAAGCCAAGATACTGGAAGAACTTTCTCAGAATGACATTAGTTTACTAAAAAAGGGATTCTGAAATCTAGACATTTGCAACTTTATCTTCCAGACATCTGACTTGAACAGATCCAGTTAAACACAAAATAGTTTGATGGAACATGACAGATTCCAGACTGAAGCATAGAACCCGTTACAAGAATTGAAGTAGCTTTTACATCCAAGGACTAAGATGTTATAGAGAATATTTTTAACTGAAAAAAATAGAAACACTGCTTAATTTTAATGGATAAACAGGTAATTTTTTTCTTTTCGGGAAAGTAAAAAGACAATGAATTTACCCATGCCTATACAGCATACAGCACGTAACTTCTGCTTTTGTTAAAGGAACAGAACCGTTCATTCTGGTCTGGGAAGTCCAGATATTCCAATTTTGAGAGGTAATGCCTTATGTGCATAAAACCCACCAATTTATTGCAAGTCACCAAGAAGCGTTTTCAGCTGCACTCTTATAATCCCCAGCATGACCTTTTCCACATTTCTAGGCTCTACCTGATACAATTTGTTCGCATACTTCTACGTTAAATTCAAAACCTCTAAAGCTGATAATGATTTGAATTTCTGTTGTGTTTTTTTTTTTTTTTCCCTTTTGTTTGTAAAAGATACTTCAAATACTTCAAAGTCCTATGTCCATAAAATCTTTCTTCAGGAACTCTTTCATCAAGCTCTACTTCAAGTTTCTTCAAGTTTGAATGGATGAAGATGAAGTATTCATCAAAATCACTGTTTTGACTAAAACCCTGGAAGCGTTAGCTACTTAACTTTACAGTTACACTAACACATATTGAAAGAACAATTAAAGGTACTGTAAATAACAGGACAGAATAACAAAATTAAAATCTGCATCCAAGCAGCAGAGATTGTAACATACTGTTCACAAATTCCGCTCACAAATCTGTACTAATTTCAAAGGTGTTACACAAATTAACGGTATAATGAATGAATTTTGCAAACGTACCATTTTTATGGAAGAAACCAGTAAACGTAAGTTGCAAATGAGCAGACAAGCTAAACAGAAAAAAAAAGAAAGGATATGTTAGAACAAAGAAGTATTTTCTCCTCATAGCAGCCACTCCATTCACTAATGGTCAGGACAGGCCTAACCACAACAGAGCCCATCCTTCCACCTGCTTTCAAACTGTCTGGGCACAGCATGCACTAAGGCACAGCTGTAGACCAGTCTTCTCTTTCCAGACGGATTCACTCTCTATATTCCATGACTGGGGAGGGTGGGGGAAAAGGTAGAGGCCTAAACACTTCCGTAGAAAGGTGCTGTATGTAGAGGTGAGATCTTGCCACCACAGGCATGCAGACATTTCCTAAACCTTTGTCAACAACAGAATGATTTTTGGTAGAAATGGTCTAGAACTTCACCCTGAACTTGGTATCAAAATTTTTGTACAAGTATTTCAAGTTCACTAAGCAGAATCTTCACAACAGTGAAGCCAGAGGTATAACACATGCAAACAAAGTAATAGTTGCATCTATTTTGTTTCATAGCACTGCAGCTTGTGGGCTAAACTATACTGCTGATCATAGGCCCATTTTATTTCAATTTGTTAATTAGAGAACGCATTTCAATTCAAAGCAAGTATTCACAAAACCAGAATTAAATGGGTTTCAAAAACACCCCGTATTTTTAAGGCACACAGAATTTACAAAAAGCGTCTGTCACACTAGAACACTAGATAAGCATCTTCATCAACTTCTCAGAAAGATACCTGACATTCAAAACCTATTTTAAACACTTTCCTGAAAGCTCTGAGGTAACAAGTGTCCATGAGCATTTGAAGGATTCTGTCTACACCAACTTGCATCATTCAGCCATGTTACTCCTCCAGACCAATTCCAGATTAAAATGTTTTTTTTTTTGTTTGTTTGTTTTTTAATAGTTTTGAAAGCAGAAAACCAACACAAACAAATCTATATTCTGTTTCAACTTGATCCTTATCTTTTAAGGGAGATTTGCCTATTAAGCAACCATAACATACAAAGCAAAAGATAATTATGAACAATACTATTAGCAAAATGTATAAAATCTCTTGAAACACAGAATTTATAAATTTGTTTCAACCTAAATTCCATCTAGAATGGTTGCCTCTGAGGCAGACTAATTATTTGCAAACACTATGGAAAAAGAATAGCTGGTTAAGAAGAAAGCCACACCACAAAAAACCCTGAATGGGTCTTCACACATTCCAGCAATTTAGGTTAGTCTTTCAACATTTGTTTTTGTCTTACAATTTCCAGAATGCTTTGTTTCTCATTATCCATTAAGTACATTAAAAAGAAGGGTTTTGGCAAATCATCTACAATCTTTCTACCTAAAAAGAACACAAAGCCAACCTGCAGGATTAAAACGGATCTTGGGCTGAATTGTGTAGATTAGAAGAAAATAATTCTGGAAGTCATTACAATGGATTGGTTTATTCCCATCATATATATCTTCACAAAAAGCTTAGGTGTTTAACTAAATCATACATAAAGAAAACAATTTTAAGAAGAAAAAAGGTCATTATCTATCACATTCAAATGTGAACATACTGTATACTGTATTACTTCTGTGAGCGAGTTTTTCAAACTTTTTCTTGACACGTCATAGTGCTGAAATAACAGACAATGCAGACTTGCAATTTGTTTTTGCCATTGGCTAGGATAAAAATGAACTGAAATGCATCATTCCCAAGTTCAGCGCCTCTGCTGAACTTGGACTTTTACCAAATACAACACGGCAAACTCAGCAAGTTCAAACGTCAAATATTTTTTTCTGAAGTATCGTAGTAAGACCTGACAAAACGTGAGCTTTATCCAACATTTAAATAAGTGTTATATAATTAAGATGACAAAATCAATAGGTAAGTTAAATTACCATTTCACAATTATAATTCATTAAGCATTTCCCCCCCTCAGTCTAACAATTCCGTATTGAATTAAGACTTGAAATAATCCAACTACTTTTTAAAGACGGAACACTGTTACTCAGCTAGAATTATGCTAAGGTTCAGAAATGCGTGTGGTCAGATCACAAGATAAATCTCTGACTGAGCAATATTTCTCACTAGAAAATCACAAAAGGAAAACTGCAAGTCCTACTGACTTTAATAAAAACATTTTATAACTAGTTTCCCTGGTACAGCTTGAAAAGGACAACGATAAGATCTTTTAAATAATGATAACAGTTTTTGTAAGCGTTCCCTCTCCCCCTCCCGATGAACAAAGGCAGCTACAGGAAAATACTATTACTTTATTTATTTAAATTTCAGCACATACATATTAGTTATTAGTGATATAATCAATATCACAAAGAAGGTTAAGACAAATACCTCTTTCAGGCTTCTACACATTTTAAGAAAGGGCACTACAAATATTAGGAGAGTTTATCCAACATTGCTTTTCTCCAAGTTTTCAGCAGAATACCTTGCTTCCAATAATTACTCTATCACCTTCATTTTGTCAATCCAAAAGCCTTTTGATTTAGCATTCCTACATGCACACAAACATAAATATGCAGAACAGTACCTGTGAGATTCTTGTTCTCCCTTCATTTTCTCTACTTTTGATAACATGTCATCTACTTTGAACGTTTTCCTGTGAAGAAAAAGCAGAAAGAAATGTAGCCACTGTTCCCATATATAAAAGAAGAATCAGTCAAAACTTTGACTTGATTTTGTATTAAAAACTACCTACATATGCAATTTTAGCCTTCCATTCACAAAGCCCCTACATAAGTATCTGCAATACAGCTTCTCAAGCAGTATCAAAATAATGAAAATAGAGACCTTCCAGAAGTGATCTAACTGCTCATAAGTGCTGTTTAACAGCATTTCAGCTTTTCTATGAATGTCTAATGGCATTTCAACTTAGCTCAAAGAAAATCTTCTTGCTTTAGCAACACTCATGACATCTAGAAACATTCAAGTTAATTCTCCAGTCATCACTACTTTAATCTTGATCAAATAACGAAAACATTATCTGAAGTTGAAAGCCTAATGATCAAAGATTTTTTCTCCACAAATTTGCATCAGATGTACACAATAGAAAAAGCAACGAATTTTTAAGATATTCCTAGAAATCATTCATAAGAAACAGAGGAAAAAAACATGACAACAATGTCAGAGAATAACCTCTTTATAAATATTTTCTCTCTGACAATATCAGTTTGTTCATGCTCCTATGTTCAGCCTCTTTTACTATATATATATATCATTTAATATTATTGCTAAATGAAGCTCACTCATGAACAGAAGTTATTCTATACTTTTTAGACTAGTCTTTCAATTTCTCTTTAAAGGAAAACTAATGTTTGGACTTAGAGGCAAACAGAATTGCACAGATGAGTAATGGTACAAAAACAGTAAGGGTATCATTCTTTGCATCTTATACCTTAGAGAAATGAGATGAAAAGAAAATAATCTGTTGGCAAATACATGATTTTTTTTTTATTAAAGTGTCAGGGGGTGACCTCTATGGGGAAGCAGGAGGCATTGTTTACATTCTGACTGAACACACTGATGTCAAACATTGTCTACATTCAGCATTTAATACCTCTGAATGATTTTGTTACATGTGGCTAAATAGTAACTCTGGACCAGAAAGCCAAGTACATGTTTGCAGTCAGGTAAGAAAAATAATTCTGTGTAGTAAACAATAATTGATTCAAAGCTCTACTCTGCCTCAGGTTCAGGCAGATGACAGATTCAAGAAGTGACTCAACTACGCTGAAGTGTGGGATTATTAATATGAATCTTGCAATGCTCAGTTTTAGATACGTTAAGAACAGAGGAGTTGAAAGTTTCAGATTCTAAGGGAAAAACATCCACGCACACACTGCACAAGCTCAAAATCAGCCAGCAGTCTGCAGAACAGCAAGCAGGCACACCGATCTTTAGAGGGCTTTATTCAGACTAAAGACTTCCCTCAAAGCAGCTAGAGCAAAGTCAAGTCATGGCCAGAACAGGAGCCAGAAACCAACTAACATTTCAAGAAAGGGGGAGCTTCACAACCTTTCCTAAGGTATATCGCTGTCTAACACAGCTTGCATTTAAACTTTCTGGTTCATTAATACTCACAAATAACAATTGCATAACTTTTCCAAATGTCAAACTCAGGTTAGTCAAAAGAAAGAAACAAAAACCCTCAAAACCTTTGAGAAAAAGGTAAAAATAGCAACAACAAAAAAACACTTAAATCAGATTTGTTACCTCTGAAGTTAACTTGTATGAACACAAGGAAGTACTGACATTCCTTTAACCCAGAGAACTGTTTTTATGTTACTGTGTTCCTTACTCACGCATAAGGGGGGACAAAACTGAGTTTATAATAGCCCTTAATACCCAGGATTTTTAGGACAGCATTTACTTGGGCTACAAGTATGTGCATCTTGCACATTCCTTTCTCCACCCACTCTTACTCCAGTACAGCACGGTAATAATTAACAAAGTATTAAGAGTCACATCATAGTAGCATGCCATTACTCCAGCATTAAATAAAAAAATATGCCTTTATCCAAATACTGTACAGGAAGCAACTTTCATTAATACAGTATCATTTTTCCATCTACATCATTTGATCTAGCAAGACAGTGACACCTAAAGACAGCCCCACAGGCCGAAAATCCATTTTAATTTTCCATAAAGTATAATTTTATCAAAGAATACTGCTCAAACAATTGTTGCCTTCAATGAAACAAAACACAATGAAGACTTACAGCGTAAGTTGACACCTGCTCATTAACTTACTCCCTATACTTTAAGCATCCTGGTCATTATCAACATTTTCTCAGTCTTAAACATATAAACCAACATCAATGGATCGTTTCTTCGTAAAAATGCAATTTTACTTCCCTACCTCCAAGTGATAAATTTGTCTGGCATTTTTCTCAGACTGCTGTAGGGCTAGAGATAAAAGATGCGGAGCCATAATTACTACTGTAATAGTTAAACTGTATACATCTTGGTGATAATTTGTTTAGTTTACATATGATACCGTTTTTATCAAAATGGCCATCAAAACAATGATCGGGAATTTAAGAGCAGCAAAATTACTAAGTCTTACAGGGAAAATACATTGCATACTTTGTAAAGGTTAATGTAAGCAGACTAAGAATTACACAGCTCTAGAAGATAATTATTTGCAGAGAGAACTCTGCCAAAATTTTAGCTATATCAAAGTTAGGTATGTAAAGCTTTCCAAATGTAAGCCTCAATAGGATCTTCCACTCTAGTCTAGATATTTGTTCTCTGTTAAAGCCTCACGTTGAGCAACACGTCAGGACCCTATACTTTAACAATTTCTGTTGAATGAGGAATGGCAACTAAGGCCTTGTGCACATTTGGAAGTGTTTGCCAGCAAGTCTGCAAACAGCCTCCTGGGGAGGTTTAATTCAAGTCCCTCAGTCAATGTCCTAAAAACAGCCAAACAGTTTGAACTACCTTTAAGCTACAACTTCTGCCTTTTAATTCGGCAGAGAGAGACCACAGTACTGACACAGCACGGAAAGGCAGGGGGCACCCAGAGGAGAACACACTCCGTAGCAACTGTTTTGTTTTTTTCCCTCCTCAACTGTGCTGGCTTACTTCTGTTGCAGCATCACTGTGTTTTTAGAAAGAAAAACATACTCAAGTGTTTTACTTCTTCTTCCAAGACCTAATTAGCAGACTGATTTCAGTAAGCCAGTATTTTCAGAAAACTAGTGAGGGAAATCACTATTAATTTGTCTGTTATGGATGAAAACACCAAGCAACCAAAGTCACAGTTCTAGAACAGAGTATTATGGGCAGCAATAAAAATCAGTATGTTTCAAAGAGAAACTAGGCATTACTTGTGCGGCTGAATTTGAACCGGAATTTGGAACAGTGGACAACACAATGTACATGCAAAGTACCACTTCTTGTTTCCCAGCAACTACAGCAAACATTCAAAGAAACAGAATAAGATTCAGGTAAAAGAACATATGCATTTCAATCAACTATAAATTAAAATTGGTAGTAAGCAAGAACAATTTCCTGTTGCACAATTCTGGTGTAAAGCAAACAAACAATAACAGCACCTGAACGTTATTTCTTAAAATTTGGCTCTAGCCTATTTTAAAATAAGCAAACAATTCCTTTTGGTAACTTCTTTAACAAAAATCAAGCAGCAACTTCAAGTTAAAAAAAAAAAAATGATCAAAGGACAGGATGAGATCAAGCAGTATACATCCTAAAGTACTTGAAGTTGTATGCTATTAATACAATTTTAAGAAAACGGCAAAAGCATTAAACAATATCTATGAGATCTGAGAATGCTAAATATATCCTGTTTTAATTAAAATCTGCAAATTCTCTTGATAGATCATTCAAAAGTTACCTCCTTAAGATACAAATATAGTTTAAACTAGAATTGTCTGCAAAAATTAGATCGTTGCTATTCCTAAGTGTTCACGATTAATTATTTTAGTCCTATAGTAATTGTTCACATGTAGTAAGAACTGAAATGTTAAAATATTTTCAGTGCTCACTCTACAAGAAATCCAAAGTATAAAAAAATGAGTTTCAGTGAGGGGGATAAAACTGAAAGGACTTTGCAGTTCTAGTAATAAATAATGTACAACTGCAACACGCACATTCCGAGATGCAATATTTATGTATTTTAAGAGCAGCTGACATGCAGCTGTAGCACCTCATATGATAGGAACAAGTATTTGCAATGTCAAAACTGAAGCCCATTTCTCAGATACATCCAGCTCAAAACAACCTTTTTAAAGCCTCTGCTGGATTTTTTTTTTTTTTTTTGTAAAATGCTATAAATTAAATCATTTTTCAGTTAATATAATTACAGAAAAGAGTACTGGTTCTTTCTAAGACTGATTAACAAAACCAAAATAGAAGTGTTTGTTGTTTATTTTTTTGTTTGATTTTCTAAATAAGTGGTTAAACTAACATGTTTCTTATGATTAAGCATTTCATAAGCCCAGAAGTTTTGTTTGTTTGTTTTTAAGAAGCTCTTCCCAAAACAGAAAACAAATACGGACAGTTAGGTTAGGGCTGTGCAGACAGTTTTCCATATTTGAATATTCCCAACACCAAAACAAGTCACAAGTGTAAAGTCACACACACTTAACATTCCAGAAAAGTTCCTAGGTCTCAGAAATCAACTGTAAAGTAACGTATGCCTTTAAGCTCCTGAAAAAGACACAGCAATGGTTTATACACCATCTGAAGAGCAGACGTCACCCTCCACTATTCATTTATTTAATCCCAAAATGTTAATGAAGTAGCAGAAGATAGTTTTCAAAAAATTATTTTACCTTCTGATATTTGTTCGGGAGTTTCTGTGGGACATGTAAGTGAGAGTTCTGTGCAAAAATATTGGCTGCAGGAAAAAAAAAAATATGAAAAAGGTTAACACGCTTTAATTAAGTTTCCTACAAATCCAAAGTAAAGGAGTGATAAAAGACCAATTACTCACTGCTATGAGATTCCGTGTACGTAGAAACCTGTATATCTGTGTTGGTTCTAAGAGAAAGAAACACGTGTTATCCAACATGCTTTAAACCTCTAGAGCAACAGCCATGATGCAGTACTATCAAGCTTAACACGTTGGTTGTTTGTTTTAAACAACTGTCACAAAAGTCAGTTTAAGTGAAGCACCGTGATGTCTAAATAACCCTAAGTTAATAAGTCAAAGGTTATTCCATCTATTGTACAGCACAAAGCAACTTCTTGTTTAAGGTAGCATAAACTGGTCGCGACAACCCTGACAACTATGCTTGTTTTTCACAAAATATGCTTCTTACAGGCTTTGCACTGGAGAGGGGCAGAAAAAATACCTCAATGTATTACAATTTGTAGTTGAACAGGTAAATTTTCTTCACCAAGTTAATGAACGTGTCTGGTACAAGACCAAAAGAGTACACTAAATTTACAGAGTCAGGCAATTTATGATTCGATTGTTTTATCCTTCTGGAAAGTACCAAGGTCACTTGCACGAGGTACCAAAACAGAAATAGGCAGTGACAGTTGACTACGACACAGCACAGATCATTTAAGCTGGAAAATTCATTTCCAAAATCTCTTGTACTCTTGGGACCAGAAAAATGTTGATTCTGCTACAGTAACTACTGTTTCAAAGTGCAAACTGATGGAAGATAATAGAGCTCTGCTCGATACTGACATGAAAGGGCAGCATCACTCGAAATAGGTGTAATAACCAAAGTTCAAAAGAGCGAGACATGCCTGCAGAAAAGCGGACCTTCAGTTAAGTTTTAACCAATTAAGATAAATCAGGACAAAAAGAGTTTTTGTCTGCATCAGGTTCTTTCTTAAAACAGAAATACAATACAAACTGAAAAATACCATTTTTCAGCCACCTTGATTAGGTAATATCAGCAAGAAACGTGGAAATAACTTGAGAGAACAAACAGAGAGCAAGAGATAGGGAAAACGCCTAGATGCCCGCGCTAAGGCTACTAGCGCTGCCTCAGCTTTCCACGTGAAGAAACTAAACAGCTATTTATTTCTTAACAAATATAATGTTTTTATTTGTGTATTATGGCAAAGCATTTATTTTAAATAGCTGAAAACCTTATTCCGGTTTATGGAATTTTGTGATTAGAGGTGAAAAAGGAGAGTGTTACATATTCTTCACCCATTTTTAAAGATATGACTTAAGTGTAGAAATAAACCTATGAACATAAAACCCTAAATAATTTATTATTAGAAAGGTGTGTAGGTGTTAAAGAGAAGGAAATCTTAAAAGAATCCCAGTCTATACTTTCAGAAGCCTCATGAATACCAGTAAAATTCTGCTTAATGCAAATTAAGAACTACCACCCTAATGAATTGGTGGTAATGTGACTTGAAGAATACAGATAAGAAACGTGCGCTTTAACAGAAAGTGAAAATACGTAGTCTCGACTTTTAAAGAAAGATCTCAATTTTTTAGTCTCCAAAAAACTGTAATATAGTTTATAAAGGTATGAAAACATCAAATCATGTGACGTAATATGTAATTTAAAGACAGTGCACTGGTGTTTCAACTTCAGTTTCCCCAAGCAGAAAAATTCTGTGACACTTTTCGACCCGCAAACAGACATATGTTTCAGAAGTCCATACTGCTCAGGAAAAGCTGAAAATAAATCTTTATCTTTTTCTGCCATATGACCTCGAGAAGGGACAAAAATATTTGAGAAGAATGCAATTCAATACTATGCATGTTAGGGTTTTTTAACCCAATATTTACTTATTGCAGGTTTTCCATAGTATTCGCACCAGAGTTAGCAGCTGTGACACATTCGCGCTGTAACACGTCCCCGATCCCTACCTGCCCCCTTCTTTTCCTCCCCTTTTCTGACAGACGGGGGCACGCGAAGGGAAATTTTCCCCCCCAGCCTCCGACACCGAACACTGAGCAAACATCTTAAAACTCCCGTTTGCAACTCGCCCCGTTCGCAGCGCGCTATTATCGATCCCGCAGCTTCCTTAACGAGGCTCAGGTTGAAAGGACCCGACATTACGAGGGATTTGAGGCGACACCAAGAGCTCCAACTCTTCCCCCAGCACTGTCACCGCCCGCAGCGGGGAGGCACGAGCGGTGACAGCAGCGGTCCCGGGACCCCCCCGCGCACTCCGCAGGGCGCTCCCGATTTTCCTCCGAGCCCCGTTAAGTTGAGGGCCGAGCCGTGCCCGTGCCTCAGCGCTCCCCCAGCGTCCCCGCCGCGCCCCCGGGGGCTCCCCGCTCCTCTCCCGGGGCTGCCCGAGCTCCCTGCCCGCCCCGCAGCCCCAACCGGGGGCCGGTGGGGACGAGACAAAGAAAACCACCCGGACGGGGGCCAGGGGGCGAGCCGGAGCTCCCCGTCCCGAGGTGTGCGTGAGGGGGAAGCCCCCTCTCCCTCCGCCCCGCGGGCACCCAACCGCCCGCCCCGAGAGCCCCGCAGCCCGCCGGGGGCCGGGACCGAGGCGGGCAGCCGGGGGCTGAGGCCCCGCCGCCCCCCGGCCTCCCCCCCGCTCCCCACAGCTTCCCCCTTCCCCCCCCCCAACCCCCGCCTCCTCCTCCCGCCCTTTCCGCGGCCGCCCCCCCACCCCCCCTCCGGTCCCCGCCGCTCCTCACTCTCGAAGGCCTGCAGAAAGAGCTCGTGGTCGGCCTGGATCTGCTCCATCTTCGGCTTCTTCACGGGGGGCAGCGCCGCCGCCGCCGCTGCCGCCGCCGAGGAGGCCGAGGAGCCGCCCGAGTAACCGCTTCCTCCGCCGCCGCCGCCGCCGCCCGCCGCACCCCCGGATTTCCCGGCCGGAGCCGCCGCCGCGGCGGAGCCCACGAAGCCCCCGCCGCCTCCTCCGCCTCCTCCTCCTCCTCCTCCACCGCCGCCTCCTCCTCCTCCGCCTCCTCCTCCGGCGGCGCCGCCGGCGGAGCCCGAGCTGGGCCCCGCGCCTCCGCCGTGCTTCTGAGGAGCCATGGGCCTGGCCCCCGGGAGCGCCCCGGGGGGACGGGGAGCGAGCGGGCCCCGGGGAGGGGGGGGGCGGCCGGGGGCGGGGGGCGAGGCGGGGGGAGGGGAAGCGCCGAGCCCCAACTCCTCCAAGTCGCCGCCGCCGCCGCTCCGCTCCTCCTCAGCGCCGCGACCAGCCGAACCCGACGGCCCGCAACGCGCCCGCCCCCGCCCTCCTCCCATTGGCTCCGAACGTGGCGCCGCACCGCCCCATTGGCCGGCGCCGGGCCCGCCCCCGCGTGACGCACGGATGGTTCTGGAAGAGTTTGGTTGGTCGGTGCGCTCCGCCGCTTGGCGCTTCTCCCCTCCCCCTCCTTTGAACTGAATTCGCGGGAAAGGGCCGCTCGCCCTCCCGGCGCGGGGCATGCTGGGTAGAGCGGGGCCGCCTCCGCCTCGCGCCCGGGGCCCGCCCCTCCGAGCCCCTCCGAGCCCCTCCGAACCCTGCCGAACCTCTCCGAGTCCCTCCGAACCTTGCCGAACCTTTCCGAGCCCCTCCGAGCCCCGCGGTGCCCCAGCGCACCCCCCCACACACCCCTGAGGCGAGCCGCCCGCTCCGCTGCCCCCTACAGCCGTGCGCTGAAGGAGCCCGCTCGGCCCCCGCTCAAATCGGCGCCGGTCCTGTGGTAAAACCGGGGGCACGGCGCCGGACCCCGGGCCCCTGAGGGGAAGGGGGCGGCGGGGGCCGTCCTGAGGCGAAGCCCTCCTGAGGCGAAGCCCTCCTGACGGGCGGCGCTTCCCGCCTCTGCCCCGCGGTCCCCGCGCTCGAGGCGCCTCAGGAGTCACCGCCCGAGGGTCGCGAGCCAGCAGCGCTTCGGAGTCCCCACACGGTGCCGGCCGGGCGCATCTTGCCTCGCTCCCGGTGTTAAGGAAGCGGACATCGGAAATGTTTTAGCATCGGCATCGGGAAAATGTTTTGTCAGCCTCAGCCACGCCGTAAAACGTGCCCCACGTTATCGGCAGAGGGGGGACTCGGATCTGATGTTAGTCCTGTTATTGCTCGTTAAGAAAGTGTAGGCATGTAGCCTCACACATGCACTTAGACAATTACGTGTACGTTTTTTATAGTTCATTTATTTTCTGATACCCAAAACGTGTATTTTTTGATCGCCTCTTGTTTTTTGTCTGCTGTACCTTTCAAGATTGTTTTGGGAAGACCTTCCCTGCCCGATTATTTTTTTATGATTCTTTCTTCTTCCACATTTATCAGATATTGATGCAGTCTTCTCAGTAATTTGTTTCTCCATTATTTGTCATGCATTTTTGTAATTCATCATTGCCACCTTTTCAGACACATTATACTTTTTGTCCCTACAAAAAAAAAGTGATTATAAAAGTGATTATTAAAGTGTTTGTAAAATATTGTTATACATTTTCTCCCGTTTACCATAATCACTTTGCTTAGTATTCTAGTTTCTTGGTCTCCTACTTAACTTCTCTACAGCCAATTCATTCATTATTTCTGAACGTATCTTTAATTACTTACTGGCAGCGGCATTTTGATGCACTGTACGTTTCTGAGGACCTCACATTTACTTTCTTCTCTCAGTGCCAGGGAACTTCCTGCTGATACTTTTGGTGCTTTGGGTATTGCTATTGCCAGTCTTCTGAAAGCAGAGACTAGATAGCAACAGCACACCAAATGAGGAGCATCTTCAGGTGATCGAAGGTTGATCTTGAGGTCAGTGATACCCTGTGCCAAGTGATAAAAGTAAAAAACAATTGCACAATGTGTGAAAAAGGCTTCTAAATGTTATATAGTTGCAATTTTTTGTCTTTTGGAGTTACAACCTAAAATTTATTTCTGCTTCCTCCCTACTGTTTATAAGCCTCTGCTGCTTCTGGTGGCTCATCCTTCTAAATTTCAGAACCAGGAGGAGGAGCCAGAGGGCAATTTTCCAAACGGGAGAAGGAAAGATAATTAGGCAATTAATCTCTGGCACCGGAGTCAGATCTGCCTGTGAATAGAGGAACTAAGGATAAGACTCTAGCCTTTAGTGGAGTGGGGTAGCACAACAAATATGTGAACGTATGAGCCCTGTGGAAGTAGAGTACTGATTGCCAAATAGTAAAGCTTTGATAGTTTGAGCCTGTTTTCCTTAGTTTGTAAAAAGGACTTAATTTTTAAAAACTTGTTTGTTCAGATCTGCCCTGGGCTGTTCATCTAAACTTAGTGTAGAGTACTGTTGAGGTATGTTCTACTGAAAGAGCCTTAACAACTCTGAAATGTGTTTGGGGCTTTCTGTTGTGAGTGGCTAGAAAGAACACAGGACGTAAAAGAACAGAAGTAACTTGATAATACTTAGTGCAGTTAGAAGCAAGAAAATAAATAGTCCTTTTCAAAAGGACAGTGGGACTCATCATGGTTTCTCCAGAAGAAGTGAGCTGTAGCATGAGACTGTTGTGTCCTTGTCCTGCCTGGTAATATAAAACTGGACAGACTTTATAGATTAATTTATTAAAAAAAAAAAAAAAAAAGAGAGAGAGAGAGAGAGACTTGTTTATGTAGACCAGATTACAGAAAGAAGTTGGATATATTTATCAAACGACAGGATATCTACAATGCTAGTAAAAATGTGTTTACTAATAAAGACAAGGAGTGAAATAGAGTGAATAGACTGTACCTTACTAAATTGATATGTGCTCATAAAATCAAAAAAAGTAAAAGATGATGAAAAATAGTGTATTTATTTGCTACAAATATAGAAAATATCCTAGTATAATGCAGGAAAAAAAGACCAGTTTCAGAAGTCTAACATGATAAATGGAAGAAACAATCATTTGCAAGCAAGGGTTGCTATTGGAACAAATTCCTGGTAGTGAAAGCAGAAATAGTTGGCAGAGTGTTTTTACGATATGTCAGATTTTATGGCTCAAGATGGCCAATCCATTCTTGTTTTCATGTACTGTTACTGGGATTTGCATTTGATATCCAAAAGATCACATTTGTTTCCTGCTGATTGAAAGCATATGCTACTTCTAAATCTTTTCCCAAGCCTTATTGCAATGTACGTATTCAGCATTCCTGTCAGCCTGAAAGGCTAAATTGCAGCAATTTTTACCTCTTCAGATATGTAGGAAAAAAAACATGCGCAAATTCTCTACCACTTTATGACTTTTTTCTTCATTTCATAGTCACACGCTTTTCTTGGTTTGCCTGTAGTATCCCTCACCACTTAAACTTCCAGCTTCCAGTCTGCCAAATTACTGTATCTCTGCACAGGAATGTTTAACATCTAAATCATTTTTTGAAGTGGAAGTTCAATACTGGTATACCCGGAGGTTGGTCTAAGTGAAATTTCTGGCAGTATAATTATACTGTTTCCCCCACATCTATAAACATGTCTGTCTAGAAATTGATAGTAATTAAAAGAAATAGGGGCTGTGTGAGCCCTTCAAAAGTATCACTAAAGCAAATTCACATATACAAAGTTACTATTACATATCTAATAGTTTAGGTTGTCTTGTCTTCTGACAACTTAAATTTAGATTTGAAACACAAGAATAGTGCTTACTGCATGAATATAACCTCGTGGTCCATCCCTAACGATTTGCTTACTGATTCAGGCCATCACGTAAGCTGCTGTCAGTATTTATTAGGGAGAGATACGATACATGTATATTGGTAAGGAACTGAAATTTGCTATGCAGAGTGTTGCTGAGATTAACAAAGCCAAAGTGAGTGTTTTGGGTAGCTGTGCTTTTTTATTTTGGCCTCAAGCTAATCATGAGTATCCCACGTGAGAAGTGAGAATGCACAAATGCTGTAGAATGAAGACAAAACCAAATATTTCATGCATAGGAGGGAGGTGTAGGTCCAGCTGCTGTATCAGTGTACTCCAAACACGGGTCAGTTTCACTGACATACCTTTCTTTCCCTTAAGTGAATAAATTTCACTAGATATTGGGTTTTCATCTGTAGTAGTTATTAATTCATTTGTCAGCTCTTGTTCTTTATTTTCAGCCTGATTCAACTTTGATCAGCAGTATCAGGCCATGAAAATTATTAGGTAAGCTAATCTTCCCTATGTACTCGGGAAGCAAAAGTCAACTCCCACTTTGTGCTTTCCCAGTCTCTTGTAAACAGAGGCTGCATAATATTTCAGCTTGAGCAAGGGAGTTGCTGCAGCTTTGGTGTGAGAGTAGGTAGGTGGAGTACTAAGTATATTTAGGGTGGCGGGATCATATTGCAGTTGGGGTGGTAGCTCTCAGTTTCAGTTTGCTTTCCTGCATGTTAATGTGTAGTGCTGCCTTGTTTTTATAAAGCAGGAAACTAAGAGAAGAGCAAATGACCTTTACGGTAAGGGATCAACTGTACTGAAGCATGGCATAAGGAAGAAGTAAGATCTTACCCAGCAACCCAAGGATTCTGATGTATAGCTATGAAAGCACTCTGCGTGCAAGATTGACAGAGCGGCCACTTGTAGTTCTCATTCACGTGTTTGGCTGGGGACTGCTTTTGTACAGAGCTGTTCAAATGTATGCCAGGAGCACAGTGCTCAGGCAACTTGGCCCTCAGGGAATCTTAATGCACCCAGAATGCACAGCTTGCAGTCAGCAGGTTGCTTATGTGTCTTGAGTTATTGAAGAGAGTGAAAAGTGAATGCACAGGTTTCACACCAATAGGGTACTTATCTTTTGAATTGCATTGTGAACAACAAATGATAATTATTAGTCATTATTGCTAAGTAGAAATGTATGCTCAGGACTTCCTTTTTGTAGTTCTCTCAGTGGTATTTTAACAGTTTAATAGTTGTCATGAGGCTTCTACAGTGAAGTCTATTTCCTGATTCTTAGTTAATTATTTAGTTTTGCTTTGCTTGGTGGCTTGCTAGTAGTAATGTTTTTCTTTAGTGTTTAGATAGTGGACTAAAACTACCATACTTGTTTCAAAAGCATTGTGGAAAGCATAAGTCCAGTTTATTGTGTTGCCCTAGAAAGGAAGGGTATCTCTTAAAATGATTTAACTCTAATTATTTAACTTTAAGCCAAGTAATCTACTAACAATAAAAGTATTCATTACTGAAAACTACATCTCACACAATGAACTAAAAAACGTTTTAAATGTAAATACAGTAAATTCAGGATAACATCCACTTGGTTTTAAAGACAAAAACTAAACCAATTCAAATTCCATACAATATCGGATCAAAATCAAAAGTACGAGTTCTACCAAAAGAAAATGAGGTAGTGTTGCTACCTTTGCTAAAACCTGAATAAATTCCATTTATCACTGAAGGCTCCATAGACAGGAAAAGAACTTGTGGGGTCTTTGTGCAGATAAAGGACTGTCACTGCTCTGTTGAGCTCACACAGCACTCAGAACAGACCTTAACATATACACAGCTGGCCCAAGTCCATTATTTTGAATGTCTTTATCAAATCTGTAATTGTTCAAAAACGCTGCTTGAGGTGGACTGGATGAAAGTTCTGGTCCCTTTCATCCTCAGAGCAACTTTTTTTTTTTTTTTCTTCTATGATTTAGCCAAGATGTCCCATATTTAAATTTGAGCTTAAATTCAAAAACAAAAATATAGGCTTTTAAGATTTTAATCTGGAGTTGCTTGCCTTTTTACATAAAACCTATAGACCTCCTGGATATGAGAAGGACACACACACACACACACACACACACACACACAAAGATAAGGAAAAAATATATATATATATTTAATATATGATCCCAAACAAAATAAACAGCAAAAACTCATGCCAAATTTTGAAGTTCAAATGTTTAACACACAGAAAATGAACAAGAATCATGCTAGTTTATCCTGTTATTTCAGAGCATGGGTAGTACTTACTGTGAAACTGTCTTAAAACAGTGAACTTTCAGAAACTCTGTTCTCTTAAATGAGTCCCAGAAACTATGAAAGATACTGAAAAACTGAAGCTTTTGATGCAAACTTAATGATTAAACTCAGAAATGCAGAGGCTTTTTTTTTTTTTTAGAGAATAAGAGAAACTGCTAGGAAAAAGTGAGAATTAAGTCAGTTACAGAGGTACATAGAGGTTTCTTGGGTCTGTTGACAGTGCAAGAACAA
The DNA here is from genome assembly GCF_965140915.1 of Aythya marila. Taxonomy (NCBI): domain Eukaryota; kingdom Metazoa; phylum Chordata; class Aves; order Anseriformes; family Anatidae; genus Aythya; species Aythya marila. The sequence continues at coordinate 6,269,965 of NC_139059.1, read as the reverse complement.
AAGTTTCAATCAGGCAAAAAGAAAAATAAAGGAGGATCAATATATGTGAATCATATATAAGAAATATATGTGAATAGATAGTATATGTTTATATATATGAGTAGACAGTAAAAATGAAACTTCATAGTTAACAGATAATTTAGTTTTAGCTTTAAGTAAGAGTTAAGTTTTATTGGGAGACAGTTCATTATTTTGCAGCCAAGCTGAGTACAGGTTAATAAAATGAAAATTTTGACTTTAATCATCAGCGATTATTTAAATGATAAGGTCATGGCAGAAACTGTTTCCCTAGTGTTTCCTAGTTAGCCCAGGTGTACAAAAGTCATATGCATGAAAGCTTATATAAACATTTCATGCAAAAGGTAACATTATCTTTGCTCCTTTTTTGTGTGTTAGAGGTTGCTTTGGATTGCATTTACAAGAATTTACCTTGTTTTCTAACAGCTGCTCAAGGTCTGTGGCTCTGTAGTCTATAGTCTGAATGATCCATACTTCCAGAAATAGTTTTAATGGCTGTTGCCATGACTGTGGTCAAAGTACTTTTACCATGCTAGACAAAGCTCCACAAAAGGAGATGAGAAACACAGCAGGAGGCAAATTGTGACCAAGAATTATAAAACACCAATCCTAATCCCACTTTTGGGATGGAGAAATAAATCTTTATCTGACATAATTTATGCTCTTTGATATGTCAGTACAAGCTTCAATTAAACTGACATCTTTGTATTTAAAAGATATAAGGCTTTGCTCTAACAAAGTTCTATTTTTACCTGCCTTGTTCTTTATGATGTGGCTAGGTCACCCAAGGCCATGCTGCAGTGTTATCTCCTCTCTGAACATAAACAGGTTAGGGAGGTAACTTAAGATTAGCAAGACTCTGCTCTACAATGCTCTGGCAAGGCTCCTAAGTGGAAATGTGTGTGTAAGAAGTAATATTAAAGCTCGTTAAGCAATACATTTCATGGTGTTGACAGTTTGGGAGTATGTAGGTGATGATTGATATACTTTTAAATTGTTGAAATATGACTGGCATTCCACTTGATTATGATGTATCAAGTAGAAGATGATGATTGACTAGTTGTAACTGCCCCGCCGCATTTAGACAGACTTTCAACTACTTACTAACCAGTCAAATGACAAAATCAAATTAAAAGGCATACTTATATCCACTACTGTACATGCCCCTACAGACCCTGAATAAACAGATGGATCTTGTATTGAATACCAGATGTGAATTGGCAAGGAAACAATTCAAGAGGCAGAGTTTCCCTTTAATGAAAATTCCCTCTGTATAGATGTTCGAATATTGGGGCAACTGAAAAGAAACAGAATGCCTGAAAATGAGTAGGAGAAAATCTGATTCATAAAAAATCCAAGTTCAAAGCCCAGGCAGAGAAGAAAGCATAGGTCTTGCCTTTTTTTAAGGACTCTGTGTAAGAGTCAATTGTCAGATAATAGTTCTGTTAAGGCATTAAATGAAAATGTTTATGTTTATTTCAACTGATCATAGTTGAAGAAGAGATAAGTGAGTGAATGAAATTCTAGGAAGCATTCAAACATAATGCTGCAGGGCAACCAACAAGCTGCAAGAATAAAGCTGTGCGCTGATACAGACAAGCATTTGTCTATCACAATAGAAACTTAACATTTGTATACGCACATGTACATGACAGGTACAAATACTAATGTAGATAGAGAATAGCCCAGCTGACCAATTGTAGTCTTAAATAGAAATTTTGGGAAGCTCAGAGGAGAACTGTAGTGATGAAACCACTATTTATGCAGATGATTGCCAATTTTGGCAGATGCAAACCAAAATATTATGTAAATTGTTTTAATAACAAAACGAGGGAAGTTCATGTAGTCTGAAGTTTGGGATAGTCTATCTTTAAGAGTAAATTCTAGGCTATTTTATTAACAGATGTGTTCATATATTTTTAAACCAAGGCCCCACATCCCTAGTAAATGCTTTGAAGGCTTTGTTAAAAATATGTTTCTAAGGGTGAACTGCTGGTTCAGCTAAAGCCAGTGGAAGTTTCCCAGTTATTTTCATGAGGTCAGGACATAACTGGCATTGTTTAAAATTCATCTTCATATAGTGTAAGTTAACAGTAACATACTACAAATCCAGTAGCATCTTCTAAAAAATGTAATTGCTTCTGCACTCATTTAGTAAAACAGCAGAAATAGGTATCTAAATTGATTTATCATTTAAATATTTGCCTTATGCACATTAACCTTCATGCATTTTAATATAGGCAAGCTGTAAAGCAAAAACACTGTTTTTATTCCTAATTCACGGTATATCTGTTTCTTGCAGATTTTAATCTATAAATATTAGGCTGTGACAGCTTGCCAGAACTTCTCCTGCAAGGACTTTCTGATCAGAGTTTTTCAAAAGAGACTTCATAAAAGCAGAAGTAGGAGCAGACCGAGTGACCCTACAGGTGCAAGCTGCAGCAATTGTCTCTCCAGCCTTCCCAATAGGATTTGTGAAACTCTCTGCATCTCAACATCTTTATTGGTAATGGATCCTTCCCTTAATTTGCAGTGATGCATTTGGAATGTCAGCTTCCAAAACAAGGCACATGGGAGGCATCTAAAGTAGATTTTTTGAAAGGAAAATGAACAAAGAGCATGTCAGGTTCCATTTTGATTTGCATGACAAATCCAGCATGCAGTGTTCGGGTGGGTTGGGCTGGGCTTGCCTGCCACTCACTGCATTTGTCAGTTTGGTTTGAACACTTTTGACAGTCTGTAATGTTAATTGTTCTAAGGATTGTTTTGCTGGGGGAAGAAAAGGAAAGGGTTTATTTTTTTTATTTATTTTTTTTGTACTTTTTCCATTTACAGGAAAGAAGGGATATCTGAGGGAGCAGAAAATGTTTTCGATCTGTTTTTGATCTGTTTTGCTTATAAATAATCCCATGAGGTCACCAGCAAGTTCAGTATTTTAAATGTTTTTGTTACTCCGTGTGTGTGTTTTGAGAGGGAAATACTAGGCCCCTAAACTAGAAACCTGGGGAGTCTATTGTTTTGGTGCACACCATTCTTTCTTCCTTTAAGTCCCACAGTGATGGGTCCTGCAGAGTAGTTTGTACTACGCCTATATGCTTCTACCAGATGATATTGTGGTGCTTTGACAAGTGCTAACAAGGGATTTAATGCCCCAAAAGGCATTGGTGGGCACACATTGTTAGTGGTGTGGGGACAGCATGTGAATAGCTCCCACGTATGTCAAAGACCCATTGGTAGGTATGTGCATATAACTGAATTTTCCTGGAGACACATTTAAAGGTAGCGGTTGCTGTTGCCCCATAGGGCACACACACTTCTATATCACCTGTCTTAAAACACGTTGTTTGATTGTTTTTTGTTTCAAAGTTCCTAACTGACTGGTGTTGGTAGAACACTCAAAGTTGATCACAAAAATGTTTTCAGACTGATAGAGTGAGCAAACTTGAAGGTTCAAGGGAAGACTGTGTTGATCATGTTTGTATCTGTTCACAGTTACTGCTGTTTTTCATCCAGAGGAGAGCCTAGTGCTTAAAGAAAAAGAAAAACAAGAAGATAGAAATCATATATCCCAGATGTTTCCAGGTAATGACTGACATCTACCTTTAAGCTTTGAACTCCTACACTGCATGGGGTGTTCTTATTTACATGTAGTGATCTAAGTGCACTATGACAGATACGCTTTACAGAATGCTTTGATACACTAAAGTCATGCAATCAGAGGCAGAAATGTCAAAGTAAATGAAGATATACAATCAAGCACGGTACTTCTAATCACATTCTGGCTTAGTGATTCAGTATGCTAATATGACTTCACTTTTCATGCCTCGTTGTCCTTAAGCTGTTTCAGCAGTCCGTGGACTTACTGACGAGAGTCAGTTCAAGCTGGTGCATCTCAAAAAAGTCAAAACCAAGATAATTAAAAAGTGTTAGTGATGATCATGAGTAGTATTCTTACTCCACCACTTTGAGAATGGTTAGCTTGTTGTGCTGCTTTGCTGAATGCTGAACTCGATAGGATTTGCAGGTGCTCACTGAAATTTAGGTCCAGAGAACCTGAAGGCTTTGCCTGCCAAGTGGGGATGGCTTGCACTGGGAAGGCTGTGTCAATTACTCCTCTGCCTAGCCTTGCTGTGGGAATTTCCTCCTTCCATTACAGAGAGGGCTCAGCTGCTCTGAGGCAGCTGCTGGATTTTGCAAATTGTACTGTGATTTGTAAAGGTGAATTGATAGCACAGTAATATGCAAAGCCACAGCTTGGGCTGTTCAGCGTTAAGACATGGGGATCTCCAGCGCAGACAGCCTGCATCTGGAACTGCAGTTGTCACTGCGAGGTAAGCAGAGCATGAAGCAGCTGTGATTCAGAGCTGCTTTGGCCACGAGGATCTGAACTCAGCAGCTTGTCAGGCTTGGTCTTATGACTGGATGCTGCCTCTGCATTTCCTGGTAGCTTTCCTGTTTGATCACTTCGTGGAAAACAGTGTCACTATTTCCTGTCAGAGTGAAAAGTTGCTAAACCTGTCCAAAAATTCTTTTTCTTTTTTTTTTTTATTTTTTGAATTGATGCCCAATATTAAAAACAAACTAACACAAATCCAAGTCATAACAGGTGAAAAAAATGACCACTGTACTTAATAGTTCTTGAAGTGTTTTATTTTTTTTACATAAGTCCATTTTTCTGTGCTCATTAAACTTTTTAAGCTATTCTGCTGTAATAAATCAAAAGACAATCTACACCTTTTCTTGGCTATTATATATAAGAAGTGTTGTGGCAGAAATTCTTTTGCCCCAAGTCCACTGCCTCTTCCCCTTGTGTTCCCAAATCACAATACAGTTTTTTCAGTCAACCATCTCCTGCCTTTTTCTCCATTTAGGGAGTAATCACTGCACCAGGGCAGAACACACCTTTAAAGATGTTTTTCCATCTCTCATCTACTCAGCAGCAGAAGTGACAACTCCTGCTATGGCTGGTAGGTATTTAAAATAACTCTCATAAAGAATATTATCCACCTACGTATTATTTATTTAGTTGTTTATTATTTTCCTGGGACTTCTCTCATTTAAGAAACAACTTTACTGCCACCCGATTTTCTTATTGCAAATCATCTCAGAAGGAAGGCGCCCTGCGAGAGGCCCTTTGCCCTGGAGGCAGCAACCCCCTGGCTGCAGATTCTCTGCCTCTCCGCGCCCCGTCCCCGGCCTTGCCGGACCCCAGCGCCGGCCCCGGGGGCAGGAGCGGGGCCGGGAGCGGGGCCGGGGCGGCCCCGGAAGGCGCGGGGCGGAGCGGGCGGAACTGGGGCCGGGCCGGGCCGGGCCGGGCTCAGCGCACGCGTGGGGTTCCCGGGCTGCTGCCGCCATGGCGGAGCGCATCGAGCAGCGGCTGGAGGACCGCATCCCGGAGCTAGAGCAGCTGGAGCGGGTCGGCCTCTTCACGCCAAAGGAGATCAGGTGGGGCCGCGGCCCGGCCTGAGCCGTGGGGAGCGCGGCGGCCGGGCTGCGGGGTGCTGATCGTCTCCTTCCCGCAGGGCTGTCCTCAGGAAGGCCTCGGCTCTGGAGTACAAGATCCAGCGGAGAGCTCTTCGGAAGGAGGATTTTGTCAATTATATTCAGGTGGGCTCTTCTGGGTGGCACAGCGTGCTAGGTCGTGTAGATCCAGCCCTGTAAGGGGCTAGGAAGTTTTGTAGTTATCTGCTGTTCTTTGAAGCCTCTTCTCCCTTGGCTGGCAGTGTTCAATCGTAAATGGTTTGTTAGGGCACGGAGTAATGGCTCTAAACTAAAAAGAGCAGGTTTAGATTAGATATAAGGAAGAAATTATTTATTACAAGGAAGATAAAGCACTGGAACAGGCTGCCCAGAGAAGCTGTGGGTGCTCCATCCCTGGAAGTCTGCAGGGCCAGGCTGGGTGGCGCTTTGTGCAGCCTGGTCTGGTAGATGGCATCACTGCCCATGGCAGGGAGGTTGGAACTAGGTGGTCTTTAAGGCAGGCCCCTTCCCCCCCAAACCATTCTATGATTCTGTGATGATTCTATTGGTGCGGGCTCTTTAAAGGCACGCCTGAGAATGAAACATAGCCAGGAGTTGGCATCTGTTTGGTATGAGAGAGACTTCTTCTGTGTCATGACTCTTTTACAGAGCTGCTTTTCTCTCCAGGGATGCAGAGATCACAGTTCCCTGATGTGCTGTGCAAATTGTCTATGTGTGTAAAACTTCTTCTGTAGCGTCAGGAATTTGGATTGTGGATTATAATTCTAGGAATGAGTGGGTTGCCAACAGCTCAAGTCTGGAATATACATGTAATGTGTAATAAAGATGTTTAAATTTACTTTTAGACAGCCTTAGAAAAGTAGTGGTCTGACCACAAAATCGTTGCTTACGTTTTCCTGGATGCAATTTGTATTGTCTGTGTGACTAGCTATAAAGTACTCCATCTGGATTTTTTTCTTTACTATTACGTGTCTTTTAATTTGCTTTTCAATGCTTTTTCTCTCCACTCTAGTACGAAATTAACCTGCTGGAACTGATCAAGAAAAGAAGAGCAGTAAGTTTGACAGTTCTTTAGAATGCAAAATGCTATGCACCGAATTCTCTAGTGCAATAAAAACAATACTTTTTTCTTCTAGCGCATTGGATATTCATTTAAGAAGGAAGAAATTGAAAGCTCTATTGTGCATAGGGTCCACAGCCTCTTCAAACGTGCCACAGGAAAATGGAAAGTAAGTTTGTTTCTTTCATTTATGGTGACAGGTTGAAAAACACCCTTTTGGCATGTTGTGATGTAAAAAATGAATCTAAATATCACTGCTGCCAAAAAATTTCAGTAATACAAAGGAGAGTAATAGCAAGAACTAAGCAGAGGTTTGGTCTTACAGTTAGCAGTGTCCTAGAAGTAGATCATTCACATCAAACGTTTTTTGTATATTTTGTCTTTTTCAGTCATTAGTCGTCATCTGTCTTGAGGCATATATTGCTGTGCAAGTTTTGTGTATCTGCTTGAAAGGGCTAGAAATGGAATTAAAAGAACTTTAACTTGCTTTGGGCAAAGACTGTTGTGATACCTCTTAGGGTAAAACCTAAGTGATGTATTGAAGGAATTATTACAGTGAGTTCTCTATTAAGTTCAGCAAAGGGTGTATATTGAGATGGAAAGTTGGTTTTCTTCAGATGTTTTGCAGGAATTTTAAAATCCAGGAAAAAAAAGTGAATTTGGGATTCAAAATTCGTTCTCTCCGCATGCTAAGTGGTTGTACCAAGTGCATATTGTTTGCTTTTCAATGTGAAAAAGTGAGTTTGTACTTACTTGTAAAGTTGATTCTCTCTCCCCTGCATTTCCACCAGGAAGATGTTCAGCTTTGGCTGTCACATGTTGCATTTTGCAAGCAGTGGGTGAGTTTTCAAAATGCTTATCTTATTGATTCAAGGTATTGGATTACTGCTCAGTCAGGCATCTGGAGCTTGTGTTACAAGATAGGGAACAATTTTTTCTGCAACATCCTGTAGTACTGAAATCATTTTAATGTTATAGTTGGAGCTGCCTGGGAATTTCAGTGATCTAAGTGCACATTCTGACTCAGATGAATTAGTATGAAATTTGATGGTTTCTGATTGCGTTGAATCTAGAGTATCGTTGGTTTAAGAGCATCATAACCATGGTTATCCTTTCTCTGGAATGAATGAATCACCTGCCTATGAATTCTGCTTTTGTTCCGAACATTTTTTGTAGTCGATATGCTAAGAAGTGTAATATTGGCAGTTTAATACTTTATAAACTTCTCCGTGCAAGTCTTCATGTCATTCTAGCATTCATTTTCCTTCCTGTACTGAAAAGTTGATCTTGTTATAGTAATGCAAGTGGCCAAGGAAAAATGCAGTCTTTACCTTAGAAGTGGTCAGTGGGGCTATGTATTTGTGACTTAAGCAACACCTGTGTTAGTTGTCTAAGTCCAGAAGGTTTGAGTTAACTGTGCTAATGCTCTCTGGTAACATTTGAAAGCAGGTCAATATTACACATGTAGAAAAACTTTATACCAAAGTTAAATAGTAGAGAAGTGTCTTTTCTGGTACAATTGCATTGCAACTAGTAACCTTTCATACTAAAACTTTGGTTGGCTCAGTTTGGTACTGGAGTGGATAAAACAAAACTTTTTTTTTGTTTGTTTTTTACAGAATGCAAAACATCAGCTTAGCAAAGTGTTTTCTACCATGTTGGCCATTCATTCCAATAAACCAGGTAAATAAGTGGTGAATGCTATTCAAATGATGCTGTATAGGCTGTATAGCATTTGTTTCAAGTTTTTAATATATTTCAGTTCAAGCTATTGGGGTAAAAGTTCCTGTTCTCTTTTCTTTGCCTTGTTGCAATGTCAGAGAAAAGGTCTCTGGTAGAGGTTGTGCTGAATAATCAAAAGGTGATGTGAAGTGGGAGCCCATGTGCTTTGAATGACAGTCCCCCAGGTAGACTGAGGTTTTGGTAGGTGTTTCAGAGGCACTTGTTGAATACTTTTGGCTGCTTTTTAGGATTGAAGACATGACCATATATCACTGAATTTGTAGCTATGCTAGATTAAGCTTCCTGGATCTGCTTAGCTTTTAGTCTCATTTAACTTGGTCTTAATATGAGAGATCATCAGTCCTATTCCATAGTTAAGCTCATGCATCAGGGGTAGCTACATTGAAAAAAACAACTTGTACATTCTGGATAATAGCTTCAAAATGGGTTCTTGTGACCAGCCACTTGCTTTGCATTAAAATGAATTAATTCACATCTTCTGTTGCAGCACTGTGGATTATGGCAGCAAAATGGGAAATGGAGACACGACTCTCATCAGAAAGTGCGAGGCACTTGTTCCTTCGTGCTTTGCGCTTCCATCCAGAGTGTCCAAAACTTTATCAAGAGGTGAGTTCGTGATTTTCTTCTATGAGAAGTTATTTGATTAGTTGAAGCAAATCAATCCAGCAAATTTCTCATATCAGGCTGGTGAAAACTTTTTCCACCAGTGGGGGGAATGTTATCAAAAAGATTTAAAAATAGATGAAAAATGCTTTGTATTGGTAAGATGCATCATTTTTTTTTTTTGGTTTTGTTTCAGCAAATCTTGTACTTATGTTTGCAAATTGAGGATTTTGTATTCTCTGATTTAGATTTGGCATCCCTAGTGTTTGGTAGGGAGCATGCTTTTCTTTGAGGGCAAGTTAAGGTTTAAAGAATGACTAGAAAATTGGAATTTCTGAATGTGTGAAATGTCTGAGTATATACAGCAGATGGCTATATGCACAAATCTTTATAAAGCAAGGCTCTCAAACACGTGTGGGATATTGGCAAGACATGATTTATAGCTTCACAGAGCTTGTTTTTCTTCATGTTTGTGGACTTAGTGTATTTTATGCTTTATCCACCCTGCCTCCACACCTCCCATCTTTTAACTATTCTCTTTCTTGCAGTATTTCAGAATGGAGCTGATGAACGCTGAAAAACAGAGGAAGGAAAAGAAAGAATTTGAACAAGCCAAGATGGACTTGGTGGGTCCCCTAAATTTGAGATACTGTCTGGTTACATATCACACATTGGAAAGTGTAGTTTTATGGGGTCTATATAACAATTTGAGGACAGCTTAGGGAAAGTTTTTTTTCATGCCCTGTGCCTATGTTAAACTTTTTGAGTGTTGGTTGATGCTCAGCTCAAATACTTTATGCTTTGTTTTTAATTTATATTTGTAAAGTCTTTTGTTATGTCGCCCAGTTTGAAAGTTAGTAGTCATTTCTGGAAAGGAATATTTAAAGTGCTTTTTTATTTTTAAAGTAATTTTTTTTTCCTCTTATTTCATTATGGTTGGTTTGGGCAAATTATAGATTAAGATGGATTTAGGTGAAGATAAAAATTAATATCTTTTTCTGATGTTTTTTTCCACGTTTGCAAAAATGGTAGCTGAGGAAGGAAAAGGTTTTTTTTCAACAATGTTATACTTGATATTGCAGGGGGAATTCAATTATTCTGAAGAGATTCTTAATGGGGAGCTGGCTCGCATAATCTACAGGGATGCTGCTCAGAAAATTAAAGGTGATTTAACGTTACTTGTACTAAGGAAAATGTCAGTTCTCCAGTTGATAATGCAAATAGGTTTAGTTCCAGTGTACACACATACAAATTTTCAAATAACATCTTTTTCAGGATGCCTAGATAATGCCAAACTATAAATGAACAGAAGTAATTTGTTCTGATTTCACAACCGTTCTTCATGCTGACACCTCTTCCAGTACAACAACTTTTGGACTGAGTGGCATAGGTTCTGGGCTTACAGTCTCAAAACTTGTTTGTCTGTTTAAAAATGTGAAGGGAAGATAGTTTAGAATTATTTAGAAAGTTTTTTGTTTGTTTGCTTTTTACTGAACACTAGATCACAACTAACCAGTTAGCAGTAGTGACAAGGAAGAAAAAAATCAAACTAATAATAAAACAGGTTAGGTGATTTTAAATTAACTTAGTAAAGTTCACCCATTTTATTAAGAAAATTGGCTGAAATAGCTGCAAAGTAGTAGCAGGTATCTTTGAGAAACCATGACAGATGTAGATGTTTTAGAAGGCAACAGACATAATATAATAATGATATTGAAAAGTAAAGGGGAAAAAGAGGATATTAGAGCAAACTAGAGAAAGAGTTGGCTTAATTTAGATTCCTGCAGAAATAGTGGAATAAATAGGCATATAAATGATTTGTAAACACCTAAAGGTAAGGCGGTGAGTAATGATTGATAGTGATTTGCTGTGAAGTCATAGGTCAAGTCATGTTACCTGGCATTCTCAGAGATAAGTTAGCAAGATACAAGGTGGATGGATGTAGTTCATTGACATACTGTGTGCCATTTTGGAGAGGCTTGTGCTGTGCATGGAGCTGTTCCGTGTTTTCTTGGAAGAACTGAATGAAGGTGTAGAACAGGTGCTGGTAGGCAAGTGGAACCAAGCTGGAAGGATCTGTTGGCGTGTCAGAGGACAGGACTAGTTTATCACCTTGGAATCTGGAGTGTCCTGCCTCTCGTGACATCTTTTTGTCATGGGCCAATATGAAATCATGAAGAATCCAGTCAGGCAATTAACATAGTAACATATGGCTTACCATATGGCTTGAATACTGAGACTTGCAGAAAAGAGTATCTGTCTGAAGACTTAAATGGTATCTGTGCCTTGAAAAAAGCTTACGAAGATACAAAAATACAAAGTATGTAATGGGATGTAATATTCTACTTGGTACCATTTTTCCTCTCTTGATTTATAGGTGTTGAGTTCCATCTGGCTGTGCTTTCTATTGCAAAGCTCTTTGATTTTACCCAAGATTTGCAAAAAGAAATTCTTGAAAGGTGAGCTTTTTTTTTTTTTTTTTTTTTTAACATGCATGCTCTTATTACTTCACTAATTAATAGTGAGCTTAGAGATTAATGACTAAAAGCTGTTCCTCTAGGAAAATAAAAATCTAAGGCGTTAAGGTGTATTTGAAATACTTCAAGAAAAGCAAAGTGTCTGAGGCATGCATACTCTTTACAAAAAAATGCTTGTATCTGGCTTCAGGTTAGGATTTGAAAACCTGCTAAGAAAAATGCAGATGAAATACAGTTGTCACTGAATTATTCAAACAGTTGTTTCCCTTACTTAAGTGTAGGAACCATGGAATTTCTGGTTTACTTCGTGGTTCTGTATCTTTGGCTTCCCCAGTTGTTCTTCTCTCAAAAGAAAGGTGTCTCTGGAAATACCAGTCTAGTTCATGCTATTATTGGAGAATATATATATATTAAAATAAACTAATATTTTTCTTGTTGAAAGGTAAATTTTTTTCTAACATTTGACTGTTTAGAAATTGAGTGCATTTCTATACATGATACCAACACAACAACCCTTTTAAACGTACTTGTACAAGAATGTTGGTTGTACAGGGGTGTTACAGACATGGCTTGTTAGTTTGCAGACTGAATATGCCGATGATCCTCTTACGTGGGACTACATGGCCCGTCGAGAGCTGGGTCTGGGGTCCCTGAAGTCCACAGAACCCACTACAAAACAGATGAAAGTATCCGAAATGACCCAGAGGGAGGAACGGTGCTGTGCAGTCTTTGAAGAGGCTGTGACAGCTGTCCCCACAGGTGAAATATTCTGCCTTCATGTTAACATCTGTTTTTCCTGGTATTTTAGCATACTGTGAAAGCTTTGAAGGAGTTGTTGGCAGGCTCTACCATACCTTGGAGGATGCAGGCAGCTTTTAGATGCAGTTCAAGATCCATTTTTATGTGTTACTCAGGTTATTTTCAAATGCATCTATGGTCTTGAAAGAATTGCTTAACAAAGTGGTTTTTGTTGCTTACTTGTAACATTAATGTGACTTAATTGATGAGGAGAATAGAAACTCACATCTAGACAGATGAACAGAGGTTTGGGAATCGTAAATAAAGTTACCTGAATAAAGGAAACCTGTAGATAAAATGAAGTTCGTTGTTGGTTAGCCGTGAGTAAGCAATGCTTTTGAGTTGCCAGTGGAAGGGATATCCAACTTCATCATCTGTCATTGTCCTTATTCTCAAAAAAGTCTATCAGGATACTGGCATGGAGTAGACTCAAACTTGCTGCTAATTTAGCCTTTGGGGTCAGACAGACAAAGGATTTTCTCAGCTGCCTGAGAGTGCTGTCACTCCTGCAGGCCCATTGAAAACTACAAGCAAAGGGTGCACTGAACATTAATTGGGACAGCATTTGTGGAAGCCTCAGCTGAACTAAGAGCTTGATGATGTTTAGAAAGAATTAGTGACTGCAGCTTATGCTGGGAAGTCATTTTGAAACGTTAATGTTTTAAATGCAGGGCTTCTTGTACAGTGTAATATTAAAACAAAAATGGCATTAGCATTTAGTGCTTGGATTCTCTCTATTCTTTACCTTAAAGACAAATATTTGTGTTTACTGTTGTGATTCAATGAAGCGTGATACTATGCCTTTCATTCTACAGAGGACATGTGGAAATGCTACATCACTTTTTGCTTAGAGAGATGTAACAGGAAAACCAACAGTGAAGAATTAAAGCAAAAGGTAAAAAGGTCATTAGGAAATCATAGTAACAAAACAAGACTATTTTTACTGACCTATGTAATCTTTCAGACAAGGAGTAAGTGTATTTGATTTTTTTTTTATCAGAAATAGAGACAAGTGGCTGTGATTAAAAATAACGTAGTCTCCATCTGATGGAGTCAATTTTACTGTTGGGCTTACATGTGGCCTGCCTGAACATGAATACACCAGGCATAAACCAGGCTTGTCAGTAAAGTACTGCAAGCTCCTTGGATGGAAGTTGCTAAGAGTGCAAATCATCCTTTTGTAATCATCCTTTGTGGTTATGTTCCCTTTTAATACAGTAAAAGAACATTGCTTTGTTGTTCTTTTGCTCCTTAAAGAGGAGGTGTAATTCAAATGCTTAAATTCCACCTTTATCTTGTAATGTACATGGGCACATAAAGCATTAGACTTATAACTTTTATTGAATTTCAGTGATGTTTTGATACACAAATTCATTGGGCTTCTGGTAATGCTGGGATCTTTTATATGAAGGAATAATGCTTATTTTTTTTTTGTTCTCTGTGTAGAGACTGGAGAGGACACTAAGTGTGTTCAGCAAAGCGCATGAGTCCAGTTTGCTGCCAGAATCTCTCTATAAGCAGTGGGTAAGAGTTGATACAGAAGAATAGACTGGGACACTGTCCTGCATTGATGCATGCCTAAAACTGCCACTTTGTGTAGCTAGTAAAGTGGGCAATATTGTGTGCAAGGCCTTGCTTTTAACACAATGCTACTAATCTCGTGTGATTAGCTGCATCTGCTATGTATTTATTTTTTAATTTTTTTTTAGCTTCAACTATTACTGGAGTCCAACCTTTCCGAGAAGGCTACAGAGGTGGCAGAAGCTGCAACTAAGCGCTTCAGCCTGTCAGCAGAAATGTGGCAGATGAGGCTGCAGGTGTTGATCCAACTGAAGAATGACAACGTGACCCAGTGTTTTGAAGAAGCCTTTAAGCACTTGAAATCTAAGGTCTGTGCTGCTTTTGTGGACTTGCATGCATTAAGTCTTGAGTAGGAAACCTCTAACACTTGAAACATTTTTTTCCTTCACAAGACATACACAACCCCTAACAGCTTTTAAAGTCAAAACTAAAAGCTTAACATTTCACATGCACATTGCATTTGGGAGCATCAAGAAATTGCAGATTAACTTCAAATTCAAAATTGTACAGTTTGAATGCTCAGAGGTGATATTTTGCATGCTTTTTTTTTTTTTTTGCATGCTGGTATTTGTGTCTTGAAAAGTGTTTCCTTTCATCACTGTCCTGATGCATTGTTTGTTTGGGGGTGACAAGCCTTAAATTAGCTATCTGCTTATTTGCTGTTACATTTCAAACTATGCCCACATGGAAAGATGAGAGGAAGCAAGCAGGTGATATGTTCCTTTTCTTTCCTATTCTCAGACGTTACCTTTGTACTCCAGTGCTTTGTGATACACAAGAATTCATCTCCCATCCCCAGCAACCTGTCTAGCAGCTGTCCATCTAAGCAGTATTTGTCCTGTAAGTTAGGGAGGAGACAAGAAGTGATTTCAGTGCGCAGTTCAAAGTTGTCTTTCTAAAAGCTGTATCTAAAGGACAGTTTGCAGAATCACAAAATTGTAGGGGTTGGAAGGGACCTCGACAGATTGTCACATCCAACCCTCTTGCCAAAGCAGGTTCCCTAGAGAGTTTTTACAGCAGTTGTGATGTAAAACCTGGTAGATGTGTTGCTATCTGTTTCTGTAAATCAATCTGAGTTACTGTATTCTAATCAGTTGATTTTTCTGCTTACCTTGTAGGGCACTTTGCCATTATGGACCCTCTGGGTGGAATGGAGTGAAGGCACAAATAGCAAGCAAGACACAGAAGCTCTCTACCAGGTACTAAGCTAATAGAAATCTTCTTTTTATGACCATATGTAAGTAAACAGGAACTGTGTGTGGATGGAGCATTTAACAAGTGCCTTATACTGCAGTTCCTTTGTGGATTTGTTGATATCAAAACATTTCAAGTAAAACTGTTACCAAGAGTCAGCTGAATGTGAGCTCATAAGCACATATGTCATCCCCATGCTTCAAAGACATCTAGATGTTTGTAAGCACAACTATTGATGGGCTCTTACTTCATGATCTGGAATTTTTGCAGTATTTTCAGATGTCTGTCTGAACACAAAAAAGAGCATTTTCCAATCTGTGTGAAAATGTCAGCTTTGTTGCAGAGGACTTGAGAACAAAACAGGGATTTGAATCCCACTGTAAATTTTCTAAATCGCTGAGGGCAAAACATGTGTTATTTGCCTGGCATTTTTTTTTCTTTTCTATTTACAGCATATAACACTTATTTCCAGTGAAAGCTTAAATTCGGTTGTTTGCAGAGCATTGTAAAACCCTCTCATGAAGGATGATAGAGGAATGCCAAATGCCAGCTGCATGGATTATGGAAAAATAAATGTATTTTAGATTACAACTAATATTCTAGTTCAAAAAATATTGGTGGTTTTACATAATACTGTTTTTCAGACATCATTCAGGGTGCCTTTGTCAGTACTTTGTCTCATGAGATCTGCTGCATGTCAGATATCTAATTAGAAGGTACTGTTCAATTTCTTCTTCCTTGTTGCCTTTTAATTGTAGTTGGTTCTCTTTAACTTGCAGAGATCCTTGAATGCCACAGCTCCTGCTGAATCTGTGACTATGAAAGAAAAATATCTCGACTGGGCTTATAGGAATGGTGGTTATAAGAAAGTAAAAAGAGTCTTTACCAGGTAACAAAAACTTTAAATCTGATTATTCTAGGGCAAATTGTAAAAGGCATAAGGTTTAAAGTTATTTCTGTTTTTACTTTAGCCTACATGAAAATCGTCCACTTTCACTTGACTTCTTCAGGAAGATGATTCAAATTGAAAAGGAGCAAGTAAGTTGCTGAAGATCCAACTAGCACCTTGTATTTGTAAAATACACTTCCAACTTTGATGTAAAATTAAGGGCTTAAGAGTAGTGTTATTAGTTTGTAATCGGTTCGTATTTGTCTTTCAAAGTTGATTCATAGCATATAATGCAAAACCAAATTCCATGGTAACTAATCTTTGGCAACGTGTGGGTATGTATAATTACCATGACTCTTTTACTTTGTAAGAATCTAATCAAGCTGCAGATTCACTTCTGTGAAAATAAACGGTCTTTTAATACCTTCCTTTGTAAGGAATCCTGCAAAATGCTTCATCTGAGAGAATACTACGAACGTGCCTTGAGAGAGTTTGGTTCAACGGATTCTGGTAAGGGATTTTTGTCTTTTCAGTTCAGTGCTGCCTCCTTTATTTCTGTCAGTTTGAACAAAAATAGTTGTTTGT
The DNA here is from genome assembly GCF_965140915.1 of Aythya marila. Taxonomy (NCBI): domain Eukaryota; kingdom Metazoa; phylum Chordata; class Aves; order Anseriformes; family Anatidae; genus Aythya; species Aythya marila. The sequence goes on along the minus strand of NC_139059.1, from coordinate 6,253,536 downwards.
TCTGTCCTTGTGATTACTGTCATGCAGAGTGGAGCTTAATTCTTCTGTGCCCTTAAGTGTGTGACACTGCAGTGACACTACACTTGCAGTCCGGGGCCTTCGTTTATGGTAGTCTAGCTTCAGCAGAATTACTAGCAAATAATAGTTTTGAACATTGGCCCGGAATAAGAGATGCACATCAGCTTTAATTTACATTTGTGAAAAGTATGGAGCTGTGTTTTTATAATCAGGATTTTTGCAGTATGCCTTTTAAGAAGTTAAATAGGTCTATTTCCCTGATGCTATAGGAAGCTGCTGCTAAAGGGTTTTGTTATTTCTGTTCCATCTGGGAGCAGAACCCAGACGTTTGGACTGCAAGGGACTGAGGGGAAGAGGTTTGACAAACCTCGTTGCATTAAGACCAAGAACACTTATAAAAGGAGCATTTCTTGGTTAGGTTTAGTATGTTTGTTAAGTAATATCAAATCAAAATCTAACCAGAAGTTTTTTTTTTTTTCATTTTAAGATCTCTGGCTGGATTATATCAAAGAGGAACTAAGCCATCCCCAAGGCAAACCAGAAAACTGTGGGAGTATTCACTGGCGAGCTGTGAAGATGTTGCAGGGAGATCAGGTGGAAGACTTCATTTCCAAATATACTTTATTGCAAACTGGACATTTATGAAAAAACTAAAAATAGTTACATTGTGACATTGTGGATTCTTTTTAAACTTTTATACAAAGGTAAATATGTTTCTGGATCATATTAAAGTGTACTTTTTTTTTTTTTACTTGCATATGTGAAAAAAATTGTCTCCTCCATTGCAATGGTTATTAGCCTTTCATCTCAGTGACGGGTTCAAGTGCACATTTGGAGAAAGCAGAGGAGCCTGTGAGCACGTTCTTTGAGAATTCTAAGAGATTTATTTCTGCCCAGTTATTGAGGTGGAATAATCTTAATACATCAGCTTTTACACTCTGGAAAGTTAATATTACAACACATAAATGCCAAAAAAAACCCACGCCACCATGAAAAAATACAACACCTTACATCTGTGAGATGTATTAAAGTTGAGTAACGGAACACTGGAGAATCAATCTGTAAAATGATGGTATTTATTTATTGTTTCTTAACCTTGAAGTCATCTGTAACCTTCTTTTCAAACACCAAACAACTTCTGTCAGCACCTTGAGTTAGTGTTTGCATCCTACATTGTAATTCTGAGAGTGACTATGAAATGTGGAGGTGAGCTGAGAATCTGCCAAAAATGTTCCTGATGTGACAAGTTCTGATCTACGCTTCAACCTTCTGTCCTCAATCCCTGAAAAACTGGCTAACAGTTTGAGACACTGCTGTCCGTGGCTGTTTGCAGAACTACGTTTTCTGGTATCACGCTTGTTAAATCAACATAAATGCTATCACTGGGCCATTAGCTCATCCTGTAGAGGAGTTCTAGGGAAAGTAAAGGAATGTGCAGCAATAGTTCCTTTTCTAGTCACAGAGAAAAAAGTTTTGTGTCATGTACTCAAAGAACTACGGCCAGCACTGGTCTCTGTGTGTAAAGGAGGCGTATAACGCTGTGAGGCAGGTGGGCGCTCAGCGCTGCGGAGGGAGAAGCAGCTGCGGCCATGCTCTGCCGCTCGCTGGTGCTCTTGGCTGTCCCGGTGCCGCCTCACCGCCAGATTTCCCTCTCCCCTTCCCGTGGCAGCCGCCGGTTCGAGCAGCGGGGCCCGAAGCACGGTTGAAGCCCGGCCGCCCCTCGCGGAGCACCGCGCACCTCACGGCGCGCTGAGGGGACGGGCAGGGCGGGAAGGCGCCGGGGCGGCGCCGCCGTCTCCTCAGGGCCGCGGCTGCGCGTCCGGCCGCCGCCTCAGCGGCTGTGGGGGGTGGCTCCGGTGGGGCGGGCGGGCCGGTTCGCTTCTCCCGGCCGCGGAGGGGAGGAAAAGGGGGCTCCTGCTGTGGTGCTGCCCCAAGGACGCGGTGCTCTGCCCGCCTCGGCCCCTCTCAGGCCGCTCCCGGCAGCCGGCGCGGCCCCGGGTGTGTGTGTGCAACTGGGAGCCCTGCACCACGGCACCGTGTGGGGGCTGCTCGCCGAGGAGTTTGTCTCTTGTAATGCCCCTGGTGGGGGTCACTCACCTCGCTTTCCTCGTCGGGGGCCCTCAAATCACGTCCTCTATCTTTAAGAAGTTCCTCAGGGCTGCTGGAAGCGCTGGTCCTCAGCTGTGCCCTCAGCACGGCGGCCCCCACAAGGTGGTTGGACCATAGTTGGTGGTCTTTGTGCTTATACTTCTGTCTGTCTTCTTTGTGTTGTTAGCAGCTTTTGCTATCTGCTGCTGTTCCCCAACTGCTATGTGTTGGGTCAGTTTTGCACCCTGTTCCCCAAATTTAGGTTGGTAGCAGGATTTCTGCTGTGACTGAGGAGGCTAGCTGGTCTGTGGTGGCTGCTGCCACCTTTGGCAGATCAGCTTTCTGAAATCAAAGCCTGTCTGGTTTAAAACCTCTGATTCATCAAGGGAACAAACAGGTCGTGCCCAAGAGCTCCAGAGCACTCAAATACAGTAGCAGTTGCGTGAGCCTTGCTGGAGGAATCAATGAGAGGCAACCAAATTATTTAAAACTATTTTGTAGGTGATGGCTGCCTCCCTTGAGCACACAACCTTTGAGGAGGAGCAACTTCCTGACAAGAGGGAAGCTAAGAACTGGAAGCCCAGAAAAGTTAATCCTATAATACTAGGGCAAACCAAAGCAGATGGTAAGTAATGGAACTCTGCTTGAGGAAAGATACTTAAAACCTTTTTGTGATACATAGGAAATGCCTGTTGAATTACTTTGCTAAACTGCTTTCATGTAGATATTTGTGCATTCCTATGAATGAGAGTGTTTCATTAATAGTACAAAAAAATATTTTTTGTAAGCCAAAGCGATAGCATTTCAACATAATTTTAAAAAATAATAGATATGAATGTGGTGAAGAAGGTCTGCTGGTTCCTCTGCCATGGTTTAAAGAATAATGTTTCAACAAGAGTTTATGGAATATCTTTACTTCAGCTAGTGTTGTGATGTGTGCCTGTTTCTGACATTCCCAATCATCTGAAACCTAAAGAACCGCTTGAAATAGCATCTGTTATAATTACACCATTAGTTAAAAAGCACATTCACATACTTAGCCAAATGATTCCATCTTAAGCATTTAATTGTTCCCATTTAATTCCTAAATATCTCTGTTGGCTTTCTTTTGTTTTTAGAATGTTTGCGGAAGAACATTCCACGTGTTCTTGACAGTGACTCTGAAGAAAGTGAATTCTCTGATACCTCTTCGTATGAAGATGATGTTGGTCGATCTCCTGCTGACTATCATTATGTACAGCCTGACCTAGAAGACCTGAATTGTGAAATCTCGAATATGCTTGAGAATGTTACTTCTCCTGAGCAGCAAACTGCTTCAGTGTATGAGGTAGAGGACTGGGATAAAGAATTGGAGGAGTCTGAAAGTAATCCTTATGGTGAGTACAAATTTACTTGTACTTCATTTGAGTATGTGGAGGTAGGTGCTGTGTAGGAAAATGTATTAAAATAACTCCATAAATAACTCCACATTCTTTTTTTTTTTTTTTTTTTTTTTGAATCATTTTATGTTTACATTTACCTCATGGATTTGTAATGTATAATTTTGTTGCCAAATATAGGAGTTATAGGCAATGTTGTCAAGTTCACATGTAAATCTTGCTTGAGCAATTGAATTCTTAAGGAGTGAAATGGTAAGAATAGTGTATGGGTATCAAGTTTCTCTGGAGAAGTTAGCACTCTATTATAATGCATCTTTGTTACTCTGAATCAGAAGAGTTCAGGAACTCTCCTTCCCTCCAAGCATCCAGCCCTAATGTCCATCAAGAGTGTGGGCTTTTTGGGTGTGGAGCGGTGTAAGCACTCAGTCTCTGTTGTGAATATGGTTTGTTGTTGCTTTTGCTGTAGGTGTTTTCTGTGTCGTGTGGTGGTTTTTTTGTTTGCTTCTTTGGCATTTTTTTGAGTTGAGGGTGGTTTTTTTTTTTAATTATATATTTTTATTTTACTTTGAAGCTTGATTCTCTGAAGTCTTTGTGCATGTAATTGACAATGTTCCTATCGATCCCACGGACAAAGGTGCAATGGATAGAAGCACTTTCATCCACATCTTTAAAGTCATATTAATCCTGTGGTTTGTAATCTGTTTTACAGTGACTCATGTATTGAACTGAGACATTCAGGCCAGGCGGTGTGTTGGGATAAAACAACTGGATGGTGTTTAGCCAACAGTGAGCGATAACCTGCTGTGTCTTTGTGGACATAGAAAAGAACCATTTCCATTTTCTTCTCATTAATGTGAATGAATTTATTGGAATTAAATACGCGCAGTTCATTCTTTATATAGGAAATACCGATTCTCTGTTTACAACAGCCATTTATGGAATTAAAATATTCCAGTTCCATAGGTTGATAACAGAATGAACTGGGAAAGTTTTTGCAGCCTTCTATAAAATCATTCTGATTTTAAAGTGGGAATATAGCAGGAGCTTTTCATATTGGGTAACCTGAGAAAAAGACTGATTCTTTTATGGGTGCTAATTCCTTTTTGTATGTTTCCCTCTTTCATTCTGGGCTGTCCTTTAAATCTCGTCTGTTCAAATTTATGGAATGTTTTGATTTTTTTGTTATATAGATTTTTGTTTTAGCTGTCACAAGTTCTCATCTTTTCCTGTATTCAGTTAAGTCATCTTGACCTGTAGTTTATGCTCTTCAAATGCTCACAAATTTAGTTGGAAGAAGCTGTGATTATGGGACTTGAGTGCTTGCAACACTGAATACAGGTGCCTGAGTTGTTGACTACTACAAATCAAAAACATGCTTGGTTAATCATTTTATGGCATTTTGCCTTCATTGAATGCAAGTGTTTTTAAAATTTGTCCTGCAGCACTACTGGAAAACTAGCCAGTAGCATGTACTGGCCTTTCAGCATCTGCTCTCTATAAATCTTTTGCTTGTGTAGAAGGACTTTGCTCTGTTTTTGTGCTAGGTTGGTTAAATAAACAGTTTATTAGGCTTAATTCTAGGCTAGTGAAAATACTGTTCAGAGGTAGCTTTTATAGAACCCCGCCCTTCTGTTTCTCTCCAGTGACCCAGTCTTAAAAGGGCTTGGAGGTATCCTAATTTGGGATGTGGTTGTGGAGAAAGAGGGAGAAATAAGGGAAATGGCTTCATGAACCTTTTGTGCCTGGAGAGAAGAGAACTGCATGCATTTTAAGAGCTAGTGTTAGATGTTCTGAATTCAGGTATATCATTGAGCTTTTCAGAAAACTATTTTGTCTCTGTGGCAGGAACCTTCATTAAAATGAAGATGTTGTCAAATTCAGCTTTCTGTTTGCTTTGTTTTTAGGTCTAATTCATGAGTGCTGGCAGATCAGACTGAAATTCTTGACTGGAAAATGCTGTAGAAGTGCAAAATAATCTGCTACATTATACCGCTAGTTTTCTAAATACCTTTCATGGTTTACGTCTTTTCTTTCATCTTTAGATGCTGGTGATCTCTACTGCGGAAGCTTTCAGGAAAATAATCCTTTGGTCTCATACTCCTTGCAAGAGGAATCATTGTACAACCCATGTTGTCACCATGCGGCTAGTCTTGCTTTTACACTGCCAGTTAGAGTGACTGAGATTGGCCAGTTTGATGATGCTGATGAATGAGATCAGAACTAAGTACGGCTTCTGAGTTGGATTGTGTTCTTCGCCAAGTTGTGTCAAGCCATTTGGCTTGCTTGCAGAGTTCTGCTTAAGGCCCGAAATGTCACGCCATCTCTGAAGTTTATCTTAGACTGTTTCTGAGGTGTTTATTAAGCGACTACACCTGACCCCTGGGGACCCAGAGTGCAGGTGCTAGCTGCACGCAGTCAATGTGTTTCTGGACTACTTTCAGTTTGTATTATATAGATCTAGGTTGTTGCTAATTAATTGTTTGGGAGGAAGTATTTAATTTCTAAACTTCAGCTTGGTCACCAAGCTTTGCCAGCTTTGATGTGCTGATACTTGTGTGTCTGGCCATGTAACCTGTACTTTTCTTTCCTTTCCGTTTGATGTTATCAAATCAGTTCAGATAGTTCTGAAAACTCTTCCTCCTTCCGACTTCTGTGTTGTAGTTTGTTAGTCCATGTCTAATATTCATGTTTGACAAAATCAGATGTGGCAAATACAAAATGAGTTTTTTTTTTTTTTTTTTTAAATGTATTTCAGTATGAAGGTATTTGAAAAATGTATGTCACATTTATAACACGCGTGCGGACGTATAGTTGGGATTTCTTTATCCAATAGGAATGCCGGGTGTTTGACCCTCTCCCAGCAGAGGTTTTTCCACATCAGACCTTCTTGCATACAGGCATATCATCTTCCAGTCCCACAGCTGTCTTTATAACATCCTCATGTTACGTCAGATATGTAATGACAAAGAAAACATCTATGGTTATGTAATCTTGGTGTGTCTTGCACACAGCAGTGAGGTAAAGTTCACGATAGATGTGGATATTTTTGCTGTTACTTGTGTTTTGACAAATGAGGAAATGGGAACACAAAGTAACTCCACAATGTCTCTAAGAGAATAGCTGGAATGAGAACCATATCCTCCTTGCCTTTGCTTTGGAATTAAAAGAAATGATCTCAAATAAAATACGTAAGTGGATTTGATGGCTGATGACTTAAGAAACAATGATCTTCTAATATTCATGTTTCATTCATCACTTCTCTCTCAAGAATTTCTTGATGACTTTGACGCTGCCTGATACTAAAGCACAGTACCTGTGCTTGTTTATTCTCAAGCAAGGAGTTAACACTGGAAGACTTTTTTTTTTTTTTTTTTTAATCATCCAATCTCTGAGAGTAAAATAATTTCCATATTAGTTTGGAAGGATGAAGTGAACAAGACAGTGATATTTCCTTAATCTTCTCCTTGAGAGCAGAGAAGTAAAAGAGCTTGGAAGAGACTTTTCTTTTGGTACACTGGAGTTCCTGGTTAAATCTTGGTACATAGCAAGCAACCAGAGTTTGCTTGCTATGTACCAAGATTTAACAGAAGATTTTAACAGAAGCCTGCTGGTGGGATTGCAACAAGAGGGCCTGTTCTTTTATTCTTGTCTGATGGAGTGCTCTGAGGAGTAGTATTTGCATTGCAACTTACTTCGGCATGCATCCAGAATACATGCTTACACAGAAGGCCCAGGCTAACACTCTGTTCTTTCCTCACACATGAAGAAAGCCCTGTCTCTGCTAAGGCACTGGTGGGTTTTGATATGTCGACTGCTGTGTATTGAATCAGAGGTATAGGGGAACTGCTCTTTAACTGGAGTCCTGTGATAGAACATGCACATACCTCTGTAGAGGGAATTGACTATGCCCAGCTTTTAGGTTTGGATATGGCTTCTTTTTCTAACCTAGAAAACGGGAATAGAACTCTTGAGCCTGACTGTAGCTGACTCATCAACTGGAGTAAAACTGCTGACTTGCACTTATAAATTCAACATCAATAAATATAAATTGAGTGCTGATTAGTGAAGCAACAATAGACCAGTAAATTGTAAAGGCTGTTTGGAAAAAAGCAGTTTATCTTGTGAGCCTATTTATCACTTACCAAGCCTCAGCTGTAGATGGCAATGCTCAGTGCTACCCTACAGAGGGCAGCAAAAAAAAGTCTATCTTGTTAAGTGTGTTTTCATCTGGTATGGTTTCACCAGCAAGTGTCAGATCCCTGGGCTGGATTTCTAACATTGATAGCTATTTAGATTTGGGTTCTGCATTGCTCAGTTGTTCCCCAGTGAGACTGATTCATGGCCCTGATTAGTTTCTCATTTTTTTTATTTCACTCTGAAGTTATATTTACTAGACTGAGAATTTCTCCCATGGCTGAGAAAAGAACATCACTTGACTTTGGGCTTAATATATATTTTTTTACTGTGCTTGTGGGAGATGTCCCATCAGACTTAATAAAGATGAAACCAACGGAGTTCTGTGGAAGCAAAGCCACCTTCTCTAGAATTGTTTTAAAATGAAAACCACAAAGTCCTTATTAACATCAATTAGGTTAATTTTATTCCTGTATGATTCCAAAATTCCATCAGTCCAGAAGTCTCCAAGGCATTTTCTATGCACTTTATAAATTGACTTTTGCATCTCAAATCAAGGTGTTTGTTTGTTTGTTTGTTTCCAGCTAGTACCTTTAATTGCCATCAGCCTTATTTGTCTGGACTGTTGTGTTATTTGAGGAGAAATTGTCTTGAATGGCTGCCTTGTCAAGCTGTTTGTATTTTAAATGATTGTAAACTTAAAAGATTTGTTTTCAGTTTCCCTTTCAGGTTAAATCTGACACCACCCCTACCCACCTCACAAGAAACAGCATGTGGGTTTTACAGCAGAGAAGCATTGCACTCTCTGGGGAAATGTTGGCAAACCTAATTTCGTTCGTCTTGGCCGTGCTTGTTAGGGAAGGGGCTTAATGTAAGGTTTGATCTGAATACTCTCAGACTTCAGTGGGATTAGAAAACCAGATGCAGCCTTCTCAGAAAGCATCTCCCTGGAAGGATTTGAAACCAAGCTCATGGATTCTAATGTTTCTACACTACAGGGTGTTTCAGATTCCATTGTGACTTTTGCACCGAGTCTGTTCTGTGTTGACACAAGCATGTCATTCTAGGCAAGAATACTTCGCAATTAAAACGAACATAAGGTAGCATATGAGCCAACAATTCAAGCCAAGAGTGTCAATCCTGCAGCCTGCTGAAATTTTTAGAGGTGAAAGCATCCTGCTGCAGGACCAAGATTATAAATATTTTTTATGCATGCAGGAAACATATTGGCAGTACATAACTTAGTTTGAACATGTATCTGAAGTGTCAAAAAGCACTCAGTTGAATGTGTATCCATTTCTAGATGTATTTTTCACTTCATACCACCTACAGTATAAGATACCACACAAAGGACAGAAGGCTCTACTGCAGGTTAGTGTGCTTGCTGGGTTTATTTTGTGGCAGAGGCTTAGTAGTTTGTATAATAGGACTCAGAAGGAGACCTGGGTACAATTGTGAAGCTGCCCTTGTTTTTCTTTTCCTCCTCTGTCTCATAGTCCCTTTTTACAGGTGCAGACAAAGAGACCAGCCTCTTGGTAAAGCACTTGAACTTCTCTGAGGAAGAAATTTTGTCTAAATAGCAGCATTTAAAGAATGACAAGAGTTTTGCATTTTCTTTAAACAGGCCAGCAAAGAAACTAAACTTGCTTTGGGTGCATCAGTTATTTCCTTTGAGACCTATGCGGAATGATTTGCAAGAGGAAGTAATTAAAGGAAATGTGTTCATATTTCCTGTTGATATGGTACAACATTTAATTCATACCTCAGATTGAGATAGTGGTTTCTTGCTGTTATATAACCACGAAGTCCAGCCCATTTTAATATATTTTAAAGACTACTGGTTGACTGCTCTTTTGTCCCATCTTGTAACTGCTGTGCTTTGGCTCTGAAACTGAGAAAACATCTTCGCTGTTGAGGTGTCTATATGAATAATTTCACAGACTAAAGGAAAAATGCTGATGGCAGCAGCCCATCCTGACCATCTGCTGCTTCCAAGGACACCAGTGTAAATCCCAGTGTAACAAAGGTCATTTTCTCAAGCTGGTCGTAGGTTTCTGTAGGCATGGGGAAGGAACTTGTGAGTCTTACTTTCAGTGGTTCTGTATTACAAATGTACACATTGGATACGCAAGTATGAGAACATAATCGTGGTGGGTTGTTAGTGCTGGGGGTACTAGCAGCTCATAGCCTAACTTCCTAGCTTGGCAGAAGAACCTACTGAAGAAAAAAAAAAAAAAGCTGCAAATCACATAACCCTAGTAATTGGTTTTAGTAGTGGAAGCAATATCCTTTAAGCACTTGGAATAGATCCTCAGCTGGTAGAAACTCCAGCAGCTCATTACCCAAGTGGAAGCTGTGTCCCTGTACATCCGCCTGTGTAATGCCTGTGGCATCTCAGCTAAAGCTTGCATTACTGCTGTGGATTTCAGTTCTTTATATAATGGGCTTTCTTTACATGCATTGTAACTCCACTGATCTTTGCACAGCAAAAAAATATGAACGAGTCTTAAGGTCCGTTTCCCTTTCTTTGGATTTTTTTTTTTTTTTTTTCAACAATTAGGATAGGTAATTTCAGGAAGTATAGCAGAAATCAGCCTAGGAGTGTTAACTTCTAAAATTCTTATGAGCGTTGCATGCTCAGACACTTCTGGGGAAGGGAATAAGTGTGAAGGTACAATTAAACAGGATTTATACTCCACAGCAGAGAGTACCATCTCCTTTTATGTACCTGGAGTTCCAGGCAGTAGGGAAAAGTCTTTTAGTTGAGCTGATCTTCACAGTACTGGTGACCGTGGTGCTGCTGGAACTGAAATACCAAGTGCAGGAATAACTGATACTTCAACACTAGTATGGGCAACTGATCAAAATAATATCTTTGAGGTTGTCTCAGAAAGTAACTTTTAGGGGGAATGGTGGTAGACGACTAGAGCTTTGTTCAGTACTTTATTTGAATTAATTTCTAGCTGAGTTATGTTTTGTTTGTTTGTTTGTCAGAAGAGAAGCATGTTAAGTGCATGTTAAGTTTTTGGTCTGGATTTGACATACCACTAAGAGGACAGTATTAGAAAATTTAAGAACCTCATCTGCTCCAAAATGGCACCTGTTGTGAAAGTACAGTATCTTTAGAGAAGGGCAGCAAGGTTCATCTAAAGCTTATGCTGTGCAGACCTTTATGTTTGTTTATTCTGCTGGAACCCTGAATTTACTGTAGCTCTAGTTGCTGTATTTCCTGCATTTTACCAAACTACATTGTGTCTCATATAAAAAGTTATCTGATTTTGCATTGCAATTTAGAACCCCTTTTAAAATGCTCCTAGGGAAAAGGGGAAGGCTGTAAGGGTGAAATTAATATAGTTACTATTTTAAACTTGTAATGGCTACACATCATAGGGATCACTTTGGTCATCTGGCCTAAACCTCAGTCCTCCAGGATACAGCCAAGCAGTTTTCGTGGCAAAATAAATTAGGAGCTTAGTAGGTCTTACAGGCTCTTACTTCACAGACAAATTAAAGCTATAAATACAGATTTAAAAATTAAGCATGAAAACGTGATATGATGTACAAACTAGTACTTGGAGTGTTAATGCTGTGCCCTTGTCCCTCTGTGAAAACCTGAAGAAATCCAATGGATGCGGGGGAATCGATGTAGTACTGGAATTTCAATCCAAGCCTGAAGAATCATATGGGATTTGGGTCCTTAAGGAAGCAAACATAAACATTTATTGCAAGATGCAGCTTTTTGCTGGGCGTGTGGGCTGTGCTGGGGAAGAGACAGGGAGGTGATCATTGATTCTCAGAGGCGCTTTACACTGATGCTTCCAAGAAAGGATCAATAAATCAGGGAAGCATTGTGCTAGTATGGGAGAAAAATATGTAAAAGAAATTTGCAGATTCTGTTTCAGCTGTGGTTAGCTCATTCTGTTACAGCCTGAAGCTGGACAAGTAATCTGAAATGAACGCACGGAGCTGGAGCCTTGTCAGTATCACAGTGCTGGTTCAGAAGCCATCATCATTTTCTTGTCTAGTATCATTACTGGATTTGCTAGGATATTAAATATAATGCTGAGAACAAAGGGAATTACTAGTACCTTGGGTCCTGTATTCTTCAAACAACCCATTTTTTTCCTGGTCTGAAACACCTTTTACCATCCAATTTGTTTACTTCTAGCTCTTCCGCATCATTCACGCTTGGTTTGTTTGATTGGGCCTCTAACTGCAGCTCGTGGTTTGCAGGAAGCCTGGTGTTTTCAGTAGGACCTGTCAGACATTATAATCACTTACATAAACACTTCCCAGGCAGAGAAACTGCCTGTCTACTAGATAAAAACTACATTTAGTTCTATTATCTGCGCTTGTGTTGGTAGGTGGATTAGATTTAATTTGGAGAAGTGGGCAAACTGTTTTTCAGACACATCTGGGATTTGGTTTAAGCACAGACTTTCCTACATGGTCCATAAAGTGCATTGTAGCCCTGTAGGAATATGTTGTGTGTCTGCTTCCTGCCTGCAATTTTAAGCACTAACTTTAATGATGGTGCTTCTAATTATGTATAGAGGTAAACTCTCAGACCAAAGATCAGGGAGTTTCCATCACCTGTCCCATTAACTGCAGCAGGGTTTCTGTTGCACAAAGAAATAAACCAAGCACCTAACGCTGACAGTGTGAGGAGGCCGTTCTCCCCATGCTGACTGCACCAGGCACCTTCCATTCCTCCGCAACGTGTAACAGACTAAAGGATGCATCAGCCATATCTTGTCATTTGTGGGTTACGTTATTGTGATTTCCTTTGGGGACAGACGTGAACATTTTGCCATCAGGTAGCAGTCTCCCTGTTTGGTGTTACTGAGCTGGGGAAACTGGTAACACCCAGCCTTTGTGATCCTGACTGCCTGCAAACAAAAGGACTAAGTTCAGTGTCCTGCTAATTGACTTAATTGTTCCCTAACTGAGACTCCAGGTATGTGGGAAACAACCTCTTTTGCTATATATTCTTTGAAGCTTAGCTCTGTTATTCCCATTCAGTTTACCTTGCTATTGGATGTTGCTAAGGGTTTAGTGATGGTTGCCATCACAATTCAGTCCTTAGGCTTGGCAATAGGATTTCTCCTGGTTTGGGGGCTTATCACTAAGATTTGTGTTTCACTTTTTTTTTTTGTTGTTGTTCCCAGTGGCTGCTTCTGCCTGGGGTTAAATTTAGTTTCTGTTTCTGCCCATAATAGTAAGCCCTAGCTATGGGTTCTAGATAAAGAAAAGAAGAAATATGTTTTCTGATAATTATGATAGCTTCCACCTTGTGTCGTAACTCAGGGATGGTATCAACAGCGCATCTGGGAGGAGACTGAAAGGAGGTAAATAAGGGAGAACATTAAAAGAGAGAGCACAGTAACTGTGCTCTCTTCTACAATTTGAGCATGCATCAAGTCTGATCTGATGACTTCCTCAGACTAATTGAAGCCTCATCTAATTGAGCTGAGAGCTTTCCCTTCTTTAGTTTAGAGTACTTTGTATCCTTGTATCCTTTTTGCTATGTTACCTTACCACTACTCTGATGTGAGAAGGATATTTATTTTTAGCACTTCTTCCCATGATTAATCCATGCAGGTTCTGTTTGGCCATTCAATGCTATTTTAATAATGTAGGCAACAGCTGTTTTCTCCATGTCTTATCAAATATCCTCCATGTTCTAATAATAACAAAGAAGCTTCTTTATTCTTGGCTATTCCAAATTTCCACCCAAGGGATCTCATTGCATTTCTTCATGGGGACTGCAATCTAGGAATAGGTACTTGTGACTAGAGAGCTAGATTCTTTTCTTAAAAAAAAAAAAAAAAAAAAGAAGTAGGGGATTTAACATTCGTTTTTATTTTGATCCTTTCATTAGATCTAGGATGACATTTTAAGGCTATTTTTTAACAGTTCAGTAGTTTTAACTGCCTTACCTTGTTGCATCAATAAAATGTACTCTGTATACAATTAGACCAATGTACTTTGCTGTCAGGTGCTGTAGAGAAGATTTAATTAGGCTAATTTCTGTTTTCATTAACACTTCCATTGAGTGTGTGTTAATGCTGCCATTTACAAATTCTTATTTTGTGATTTTTCTACGTATTTTTTCTCATCCTTTTTGTTGTCCATTTAGTAGCTACTGTCTAATTTTACAGGAGATCTCTTTCTGGTTGATATTATCAGGCAGAATGTGGGGCATCACTGTTAAATGGTATCTTTTTTTCCTGCTGAGCAAGACCGCATGTAATGTTATGCGTTCTTCACAATCTGATAAAGCAAAAATGAGAAGACGAAGCTTCTTTTCCCATTTGTTACATTATCTTAACCATTCTGGACAGTTAATCTACTGAGTTACCAAAGGGTCCCAGTTGTATGGCACAAAAATTTTACATAGATTTCTTTTTCAATAAATAAATAAATAATCCCAACTATAACAGCATTAGGTAGGCTTATTACTGTAATTTTGAAGAAAAATTTGGTTCCATGATACAAGGGAATACAAATACAGTCACTAAACCTACATGTGTGTTTGTTATACATACCTAGGGAAAAATCAGGTGAAGGTGATGGCTGAACTATTATGTTGTACGTCAGGAAGAAAAGAAAAAGTTTGGGTTTGAGCTGGATCTGGAGGTAAAGAGAAGTTCAGCTTGGTGATGTCAGAGCACTGGTGGGGGTTTGTACTTTCATGGGCTTTGAGAAGTGCAAGGTAAGAGTATTCAAAGCTGTTGGTTCTTCTGAAGCCACATGTAGAACAGGTGTTCCCAAAGTTAAGCAGTTCGTGTGTTGACATCAAGTATGTTGATGGCTTTTGGCTCTTCTTGACTCTGCATGTGCACAGGAGGCTTTCAGCTCTTTGGGGGTATTTTTTGCTTTTTAATTAGCTTGTGTCCGGTTTACCAGGGTTTTGCTAAACCTTAATCTCAAGAGTAGGAGCTAGCAGTAGGGGTGAGGAAAGCTGGGTTTGAACACTGCAGGCTGACTACTGCCATCTGGATTTCGTAGCAATAACGTTGTGCTAGGGGAACATGAAATCTGCATGAAGAATGAATCTGGAGCTGAAATTCACTGGGAAGCAGCAGCCTTAGTGGCTGCAGTAAGCTGTGCCATGTAGTGACCCTCCTGGCTGAGTAGTGTTGGGCTACAAAGCAAAGAGATTGGATTATTGGAATGGGTTGGATGGGTAGAAAGGGTTGGAATGGGTGGAGAGTCTGTCATGTTTAAGATTCATCTTAATTATCTTGAGAAAAATCTGGATTTTTGAGATAGTTGCTTGTTTTCAAGCTTTTTACAGTGTGTAGTATACAAGGGAGGAATGCAGCTTATTTTGCAGTGATAGAGGAAGCCTCCATGCCTGAATGCCTCATCAAATTCACTAGTAATAAACAGCATGCTTCTTCTTGCTTAGCAGTCTTACCTTCTTCAGTGAATTTCAGAAAGTCTTTTGCAGGTGAATTTCACCCTGATAAAACATTCTGTCATAGCTCATAGCCAACTTTATTCATTAATCTCCTATCCATACAGCTATGTACTTTTAAAATAACTTGGATATTGATCAGGATTTGGAAGACAAAGTATTTGAACTACGTTAACAGTGTATGAGTTAGTCCCCACTGAACGTTGCCTGTTCTGTCTTCCTAAAAAAAGAAAAAAAAAAAAAGAGCATTTGCAAACACTTCACTTGGTTTCAGAAGAAAAAAAACGTTGTCAAGGGCAATAATAGCAGAAGTAGAATCCACTTATCAAACTTTCTTTGTCAAGGCTGATATGAAAATTATGTTTGGAAGGCAGCTGTGTTGTAGAGCGCTTTAGAGGCAACTGCTTGTAAACATGAATAGCTTCGTGTATTGAAAAGTCCGGGTTCGCTGGAAAAAATGGCTTGAATTCCAGCATGTGATTTGCCAAATTAACTATCTATTAAAATTTATAATGGAAATTATAATGTTGCTATAGTTACCAAAGCTTCCCTAGCTCCAGGATGGCAGTGCCTTTCACTTCAAAGAAGACTTTTTTTTTTTTCCTCCCTTCTTTCAGTAAATAATGAAATAGTACTTCAAAAAGTGCTTTTTATTTGCATGAATTAGTTGGTGGAATTGTTGCTATGAGGAATCAGAAAAGCCAGAAATATAGCTGTTCCCCAAGCACACACTTTTATATGGTGACACCTTTGAATTAAATCTCATTAAATTTTATTCTTCAGGTCTATACCGTAGGGCAGGGGTGACCATCCTTTGGCTGGGAAGACAAGTATAGCTCAGGGCGGCTCGCTGACTGTGGATAAACCTCAAACAGATACCACTGGGGGTCTCATGTGTGATACTGAGAGAACATGGTTGTGTTTGTGTGCGTTCAGGTTTATATGAGTGGCTTATGCCCACTTGGTCTTCAAATTAGTCTCTCGCTTCTGAACATTTCTGCTGTACAGTACACCTTGACTAGCATATGAAAAGTTTGGAAGGAATGGCTTTTATGGCCAGATACGCCGTTATTATTCCGTTAGGGCTCACTTCCTCTGAAGCTGCAGGTGCTGGCACAGTCAATGTTGTGACCAATTCCTGCAGAATATTAGCACATCTGTCGGAAAGTATAGCCTGTTATTTCTACTACGAAGGGATGGACATAAGCCCTCTGGTGAGATCCTGTTTGACAATTCCTATGCAGCTTTCCTCCCCGAGCTCAACAAATAACAATATTAGTGAGGTTATAAAAACAGCACCGTGTGAAGCAAAGGAAATAAACCCAAAGTGTTTTGCTCTGTCATCCTGGCATCTGTCCTGCCCCAACAGCACATCTGCCCAGCAGAGGCCAAAGATTGAGTGCTGCTTACACAGCTTACTTCTGTTGGGGGTTGTCCTATACTGAGAAGAAAAGGGTATGCACTTGGGCATATCTTATCGTGTCCTCTAGGGTTGTTACGCAAAGACGGCTTTCTTGCTGTGGACATGCCTTTTCTGCATGTTATCAAACCTTTTTTTATTTACCCATTTTGGAGCTTCTGCTTATGGTTTAAAACAATTTTTAAGATGTGCATTAGTGTCTGTAAATAAGCGTTGGAGGGAGAGTATTTGCTAAATTAAGTTTATTTGTTTTACAGCTGCAAAACTTTATCCTTCAGGAAAACAATCTATCAGGATACATAAAAGCTTTCAGTAAGTTTTTGAGTGTGCACATCTGGCCAAGCCGTGACATTCCTGGTGACACAATTCCCTACCCCCTTCCTCACGGCTCTGTCTGTTGTGGGTTAGGCTGGAGAGGTGCGTGAGGATTCCTTTCAGCCTGCTTCAGACACAGAGGAGGAGGATGTAGGTCTCCAGTGCACTGCTTATGGCCAGATTCATCACCTGTTTGTGGGGTTCTCCTGTCCTTGTGTCAGGAGTGCCCAAAGGCTTCCTCAAGTGAAGGTGAAAAACAAATGGTGAGGTAATATCAACTGCAAGTTTTATTACAGCTTGGATGCGTACGTAACATCTAGTATTTCTTATATAAAAATGTTTATTTTGGAGGAAATCTGCAGGTGGTCATTGTACCAACCTTCCTGAGGGTAATCAGGAGCTGAGTGGAGGAAGTTTCTTTTGAGTCTGATACTTGCAGGTCCATCTACCATGTAAGAGCCTTTATCGTCTGTGTGTTTTTGAGGTGACGTAAGAATATTCGATGTAATTGCATACTCAGAGAAGAAAGGGATCAAAATGTGAGTTTGTCAGTCATCAGTGTCCATATCCTCTTCTTCACGGTAATAAATAGGGAACTTGCTATTTAAATCGTACAGGCAGTTTTGAAAATAGCTGAAAGCCCTCACAGTTTTGCAACATGCAGTCAAGACAGTTATTTGTGAAAACAAAATGATTCCCATATGCATGTTTGCAAGTACATTTTTAGGTCCATCCAGGGCGTATTTCTGAAAGAGCTTATTCACCAATACCAGCGTGTCTCAAGGTTCAATTTTCTGGCACACTTCAATCTGCTGCCTGAACACGTTCTGAGGGTTGGAAACATCATGTGGTTTAAATAAATAAAAACACCAAATTGCCTGCAGTGCATCTGTGCCCCCTTACTGTGCAGGTTAGCTGCTACTGTGCCATCAGCCTGACAATTTCAATCAAGTTTTTAATGGACTCCCAGGGCTTCCCCAGTTTTTGTTCAAGCAGGCCTAGCACTTGTCCTCCCCAGACTGTTGCAAGCAAAAGCTTTATTTTGGCTTCTGATTATCCAGAAGTGTAGTGATGGAAAAGAGAGAAAGTAGCCAGACAGTGCTAAAATACCAGGAAAAGATCTATCTTTAGAAAAACTGTATAGCTTACATTTTGTTTTGTCAGATTAGGAAGTGCAAGTATAGAGCAGCCACTGATCAGACATGTCTGTAATCTCTTCCAGGCTTTGACAGATTGATCAGTTTTAATTAAGACTATTTTGTTTCATTCATTTTGCCGTTACACCTGAGAGCATTCTCAAGCCTGTGCAGGTTTAGACTGCAAACCTGAGGGGTTTTTCAAAATATAATTGTTGGTCATTTAAAAAAAAAAAAAAAAAAGTGTAGGCTCTTAATTTTCATTCCTGTTCAGGAAGTTTCCAAATCACCTCTTATGCTTACATTTTCAGCAGAGTTTTTTGTATATCAAAACTTACATGGAAGGAAGGGTGTTCCATAAAACCGTAACAGTTGCCCCTTTGGAATAGTTGTGGGCTAATGTTCTCTTCTAAATAAAATAAGACGTGATTATCTTTCAATGTTAGGTTTTTAGCAGCAGCTATGATAACAACTGGTAAAGTATTGCAATGTATATGGAATAGATGTTTTTATAAAGAGAAAGGTATTCAGTATCTTCACTGTGTCCCTGAAGGAGTTTCAAGTATTATTCCTCCAAACAGTAGGTGGAGACAAAGACCTGATGAATTTTATGTCTCCACAGGCTGATTTTATGAGCTATGCTAGGTCTGTCTCTGATTTTGATATTATTTAATTCATTTAAAAAATAACAAATATCAAAAAATATTCTTCCAAAGTCTCTTAATTTACATTTAAATTAAGTGTAATAATCCTTTTTGCTGGCTATCATTAATAAACTGTTTCTTTCAACCAAAAGGTCGGATTAAGAGATTGAGGAGCTATCTGTGGAAGCACAGATCTATCTTACACCAAAAAATTCAGGTGTCAAAGCATGCCCAGGGTTGACTTCAAGTTTGAACATATCTAGAAATTCCCAGTGGTGTGGGAGTTGCTGCAAAGAAGAGTAGACCTCTGTGCAGACTGCGGGATTGAGACGTGGTCTGCCTCTATGTAAATGGAATTTGTACATGTGCGTATAGTTATTTACATCAATCATCTGCATGTTTATAGCTAGGTGTTTGCGTGCTTACAGCTTGTTTGGTGGCATACATAACGTGGTGTTAACACCGCCTCCGCCTGAATTTAACTGAAATCTAACAATATAATTTGGAATCGTGAGAACAAATGCAGTGTAATCCATAAGGTGGGAGAAGTGGTTTTACTGGTGTTTCAGAAGGAAAGTGGAGCATGCAAGTTTCTCAGATACATTGATTGACTATTTCATGTAAGAAATAAAATATATCCACAGATTTGGTTTCATCATCTCCTTAATAGCATTTGCACAGGACTGCCAGTTTCTTCTGACAGAGGAAGTCTCTGCCACACCCATCATGCCCTGTGTGATGCAGTTGATGGAAATAGTTATGCCAGAGTTGGATTTCCTCGTGTATGACAGTGCAGGGTATGTTTCTCTCATTCTGTTGGATGCAAAGCAGGTTGCCTTAAAAAAGAAGACACGTTGCCTCAGTCCCTCCGTACTCAGATAAAATTATGGTTTGACATTGGCCCTTGTGATTCCAAAGGTACGTGGAAGGATTCACCCCTACATTGGTCTCAAATGCAGCTCAAAAAAAAAAGAGGCAATGAGCAAAATATTTTCCAAGATTAAGACAACACAGGCTTTGGAGCTGATAAAGATGTGCAGCATCAAAGCCTTTAGCAGTATCACATCTGTTCTGGTGAATTGGGTGTTTTTCAGGGTATCTGTCTGAATAAATCAAAATATTCTCCAGTAACCATTAGTGGGAAGCTGAGAATGGCATACAAGTGGGTGTATGGATCTTGCCACAAGTGTTGCCCAGAGCCTGTCTTTCCAGTGTCATTCTCATTCAAATGGAGGCAAGGGGAATCTTGATTAGGAAGTCTGAACATCTCAACATTGCTTCAGCTCTCAAGGACAGAAGCAGCATTCAAGTATTTAAATGCAATGTGGTGTTTTCCAATTTTGACCTACTGAGCTAATTGCAAGGGTCAAAGAGAAATCCTAAGTTAGAGAATAAATGGCAATAACGATTGAATGTGCAGCCACATGACAGCGCTACTGCTTGATACAAGGATTGCTCTTATTGGTCTCACTTAAAGTTACAGTTCACCAGGGTTTCTTCTATGCTTTATTATAAGAGCATAATTTAATTTAAAATGTCAGGGTCTGTGTAATAAACTGCGTTAGATCATTAACAGGTACAAACTGTTATATTCCTGAGGCTCATGGTGCTTCTCACTGTAAATCCAGCACAAGGCATCTGCAGCTAGGAATGAGGAGGAGTAGGGTATGATGGAGCCATCTGAACCTTGCCAGACTGAGGAAATAGGGTTTTGTGAGGGGCCCTGAGCCAATTGGGGATGGGTCATCTGATGGCCTGTTCTCTGGCTGTATCTACCTGCATCTACTCTTTGTCCACCAAATCATAATTTAAGGATGTACTTTCTAAATGAGTCCTGTGCAAGAGCATCCACAGTCAATGCTCTTTTGGGCTGCGGCAGGACAGAGGGTGTTATGTGAAGCAGGGGCGTATGTAGCTTTTGGACTGAACTTGTGAGATCCCAGCTTCCTCCCCTCCACCTACTTGCTGTGAGGGTCTCTTGCTGGTGTACCTTGGCTCTCAAGGACAATAGGTGGGTCTATATCATACCTTCGCCTGCACCTGCTGAGACTCCATGCAAAGCTGTAAATCGTGGGGTTTTGAACTCCTATCTGCTGCAAAACAGGCATTAGAAATTTTTTTTAGGTGAACATACAGCTCTCAGTATGTATGATTTTCCAACTCAAGCTGGTGACCTGAAAAGACAGCCTCACAAATTATTGATGGCTGGTGCCATTCACCTCCTCCTGGCCCGTGTGCTGATCACAATGCATGGAGGAACACTGGTGCATCACTGCAATGAAGAAATATTTAGCAATACACTGCTTAAAATATATAAAGTAAAAACTATTAATTTCTATCTACCTACACTTCCAAACATAATGATAAAGAACTTAAGTTTTTTTTTTTTTTTTTTGTCTGTTTCTTATATATGAGGGTAGCTTTTATAGTTGGTTTTCTGGAATGAAGAAAATAATGGATGCTATGCTCTTTGCATGTACTTGTTCATGCTTCTAATATTAATCGTATGATTTGTAATGGAAGGTGCAACTAAAAAATAAAAAAAACAATAGTTGTAATGGAACCGTTGGAAATGTCTGATTAACTTCAGTAGCATTTGTAGTATTTAAATGGCATTGCTTTCTATGTGTAATTAAATGAATAAATATTTCATACAAAAATGTAGAAATGGGTCAATATACGTCATCCAATTTATTGGTTTTCTGCATATGAATTTTCCTTATGTTGCTCTATAAATGCGTGTACATAATTTATAAATTCATATTCTATACTAACAGCAAACATAATTGATGAGGGGAAAAAACAACATCAAGTTAGTATATTTTGTTATCTTCTCACTAGTTTAAAAATGTCTTTGGAAGTGGAAGGATAATTAACAATGTGTAATCATTTAGTTTCATTTTTAAGGATGGCATGTGGATAATATCTGGTAGGTTTGAAACACGAAGCTGCCATAGCCACAAGCTTTAAGTGCTAATAGGCTGAATTATATGATTCAGTTCGGAGAGGTATGAAGGGCTGCGAAACACAGAGCTAAGAAACCAGGATGGACAGAGCTTTTCGTTCCAGCGAATGGTTATATGTTTTTGTTGGCTCTGCTCTCTCTGTTGGCTAACATTTAAAGGATGCTGACTACTATCCGAAAGGAAGAATGAAGTGTCAGAAGTGGCTGGAAGGAGACTTCTTTGAAAGTTTCTGAATTTGTGAGCCAGTAAGTAAGTGGGCAAATGTAGTGTTAACTTGGAAGGAAGTAAATTTCATTTGTGCGTGTTATTTTGTTCACAAAAAGCCAAATCCCGAGAGATACTGAGGATTAAGTGTTTTTTGATAAAACATTGTTTTGTAGAAGCAACTCTGGGTTGCCTTGGGTTTTCTTCTCTACATATGCACAAGATCCCTCTCTTCCTTTGACAACTCTAGTTTTGCTCAAATTATTTATCAAAGTGCTTTGTAATGTCTGACTCAAATGCACGTAACATTTGCCTAAAAAATGTGTTTTGGTAATGAAAGACTTTGCTTGAGGTCTCTGCTATTAAATCTTTGCTGAGGGGCAGGGAGAGGCTGTGAGTTTTTTGGCGAAGTTAATAAAATGTGTGGATTAGTGAAGTGCTGATTAGTGAGGTTCTATTGTAGACAGAAACATTCCTGCCTTAGCTGAAACCCAGATGGAAAGCTGCCCGCCTCAGATTGCGGAAAATGGTTTATGTTGCTGGTTTGCTGTAGTATGTTGCTGAGGTTGCAGCAAAGTGAATCTTACTAATGTCTTGAAGTGTAATTAACTCTGTTGTTCGATGTAAATATTTGAATTCTGCTCATTCAGTTTCTACAGGGGCTTGTTTAAAACAATTTTTACCAAAGAGCTCAAAGGCTAGTA
This sequence comes from Aythya marila, assembly GCF_965140915.1. Taxonomy (NCBI): domain Eukaryota; kingdom Metazoa; phylum Chordata; class Aves; order Anseriformes; family Anatidae; genus Aythya; species Aythya marila. The sequence continues at coordinate 6,231,105 of NC_139059.1, read as the reverse complement.
GGAATGTGTGTGCATTAATAAACTTCTCTTTGTCCTGGACTTGATCCAGAGCTTACAGAGGGCAAATGGGAAGATCTCATCCTATCTGATATATTTACAGTAGAGCTCAGAGTGCTTGATCAAGGCTTCATTGTGCTGTCATTGTGCCTAGGGTTTAGTTTTGATATGAAACAGAGTGTAGGACATGGACACGACAGGCAAAAGGATCCAGGGTACTAGAAGGCTGAGGGGGAAAAACTCATGGCATTGATCAGAAAAATAGTGGATTGTGGCATCCTCTTAACATTACATAAAAATTATGGCTCTTTTTAAGGTGTAGAGCTCCCATTTTCATTCCTGAACATTGGCTTAAATGACCAGTAGTAACGTTGGTCAAAAAAGACCTGAATCTTTGGGAAATAAATGTTTATTTTGTTGTAATCGTAGTCATTTGGGTGGGGGAGGAAGTGTTTGCTGCTGAAAGTGTTGTTTTGTTTTGTTTTGTTTTAATCCTCATTTCTGAGATCTGCAATACTTCTTTCTGAAATGGAGCGTGCTTCCTTTAGGAAATGTCGAATTGCTTCCAAGGCGTTTCACATTATATTCTCTGGGACTGGGCTCCCTAGTATGAATATTTTCATACTGCCTTCCAGACCAAAGGCTCTGGTGAGTCCTGCCTGCTTAAGAAAGTAAAACTGAGGCAAGATAAGAATGCAGCCGTTCAGCAGCAGATTGTCAGCTTTCCTGGGCCTAAGCTATATCTCCCATACGATTCCCTGGCAGTGTTTCCAAATGTAAATATCTCTTCTGCCAAAGGGGATTTTTTTTGTTGGCATTTTGAATTTTCACCAGAAACAAAATTATTCTATTTATCTGTGACGAACTCTGTTTCTGAGCAGTTCTCCTCAGTTTCTGCAGCAGTGAGGACAAGCAGGATTCTGCGGTAATTGCGCAACGGGGGAAGCAGCACAGCCCAGACAGTGCCGGGAACTGAGAATCAGATTGTCATTATATTGCTGGCTTGCTCTAGTAATGGCCTTGGTGATTCACTTTACTGAATGTTAATTTTTATACCACCGTGCAATGTGCTATAATGATGACACTCACGTCCTATGGATGTTGTCAATTTTATTATTTTCTGTGAAAGTACCTTGAGACCCTTGGATCTTAAAGCACTAATTATTCACACTGATGAGATTCAACCTGGTCTTCAGATCACTGGCGAAGCTGCAGACAGAGGTAAGCAGCAGATTGGAGTGGTTTGTCAGGAGCTTTGAAACTGTGTGTGAATTTTTTTCTGAAGATGTATGCCCTGTGTCTGCGTTGAAAATAATTAACAAAAGCAAAGGCATGCATTGGTCTGGTGGTAACTCAGTAGCATGGCATTTGCCATAGTTTCAGGTCCTTAATTGCAAGTTTTTCCTCAAGTAGGTATCCATAGAAGGGCTGTTGCAGTCTCAGAAGGATGTTCATGGGGATGTGATTGTTTCCTTTCTTCTTCACCCTAGCAGCAATCAAAGGAGCAAGGGCAGGGCAGGCTGGGGGGAGCTGGCAGTAGCTGCAGCAGAGCAGCAGTGCAGCTTCCCTCCCTCCACACACGTATTGCTCACTGGTTAGTCACTGCTGCCTCTTCCTGGGGTCAGGCTCAGAGGCTCTGCCTGCTGTGGGTGGGGTATGGCTAGCACACAGCAGGCAAAGATTTAACCTCTGCAAAGGGTGACGTGGACAATATCTGCATGGGAATGCCCCATCCAAAACAGATAAAGGCCTGCAGTGGAAATTTTTTTTTTTGTAGTGTTTGATTTTGTTATTGTTTTTTAAGACCAGGTAGATAAAGTTCATTTGGAAGAATTACTGTCTGAAAAGACAAGGTAGACAAGAGGTGGGAGGTAGTGAGTCTTACTCTGCTTTACTGATTGGCTACTGAGGCATAGAGAAGGAAATGACTTTCTCGATGACACATGGAGTGAGGATAACAGTTCATTTTCCACATCATTCATCCCAGCACAGTAGTGTCCTTCCTCTCAAACTTCGAGTAAAACAAACCTTACCTTTAAACCTTTCTTTTTTTTTTTTTCACTAATAGAAAGTTAAATGGGGAGAGAGGATGAAAAGTGTGTTTAAGAGTATTTGTATGAACTGCAGTTTCCTCTGTAGATGGAGACTCCTGGGCTGTTCTGTTCTGCATCAGTTCTTAGTAGAGAAACAGCTAACTTGGAGGAAATATGTAGATATATGTGTTCAGGTAGTTCCTGTATCACACCCACAGGAGGGCTTTGTGAAAGCTGAGTCTGAGTGAGTGCACCAGTCCTGGAAAATCACAGGATTAAGCCAATCTCCTTACCAACGTGCCACTGCCCCTTCTGGTGAGTGCGTGGCTGAAGAAGCAAGGATACTTCTCATCAGTTTGCATGTACACTATCTGCGGTTTTAAACCTTTGGGCACCTTGTCAAATAACTGCTGTGGACATAAACCATTGCTGCACATCGGTGGCATAGAGAACAGGAGAGATCATTTCACTGTTAGTTCTTCGTGTCATGTCAAGCGAAGTAGAAATTGCTCATCCCGAAGAGAAGGAGATGGCAGAAGGAAGCTCGCTTTAATGAGTGGTTGTTGTTTGGAACTGAGCACTAACAAAAATGTCTTTCATCTCGTTCCAAGGTGTCATTTGGAGTGCCAGGTACACAGTATGCTCTTGAGTTGCATAACACTATATCCCAGCTCATTAATGGTTTATTTTTCAGAGCTATGCTCCTTCACTCATAACACCTTTGGTGTGAGCTGCCAGAAGTGTGAGGACTGATTTCTTGAAGGCTCACAAACTGAGCCCTTAAGCACACAGCTGGGGTAGTGTGTGTAAGTCTTTGCTTGTCCTGCCAGCCTGGCAGTGTCACCAGATGTACCGGTCAAAGCATTAAATGTTCTTGGTGGCTCTTTACTACTATGGTGACAGCGAGTCGCCTGTATTTCCAGCTGAATGAGAAGAGCTTTGCCAAGCTAGCTTGGTTTAAGTCTGATCCAGAAAAGTGCTAACCCCAGGGCTTGGCTGAGGGGACCAATGGTGCGGTTCCCCATGTGCCACTAAGTTTCTCTGAGCACTTCAAAAATCTCTCTCTGTGATGTTTTCCCTCAATTGATTTTGCTTTTCAGCTCTAAGTTTTATTTGTGGCAGAGGCAGTTATAGCATTGTAGACCCTGCGTACAGGCGATGCCTTTGGGGAACCTGCACTGTAAAGAGCTTCCCATTGGGCATCAATGCAAGCTAAGTTCGGCCAAGAGTCTGGCTTGGTGCTAGTTCTTTTCTCTGCGTTACCTGTTTTTCACAAGATGCAAAGCATTATAAACATCATTTTATGGGACTGGCTAGAAGCCTTTGCTTTTCATATTAAATTATGTGGCTCGTAACTTTTTAAGCTAAAGCATAAATTCAGCATCAGACTGAAGATGACTGCTTTTTTCCCACTGTAACTTTTTTCAGGACAATATGTGCAAAAAGAAAAATAAATCATTTTAGAGGCACTCTGAAGAATAACCATGTGAGATTTTAAGGTTATATTGACTTCTGAGAATGCAATTTCTGGGTTAAGAATAAGGATCTTTGAAGTAGGAGTTTTCTGTAAGAGTGATTCATGAAGCTTTTTGGAGATGTGTATCACTGTATTAGGTGTGAGTTCTCAATGCATACTCTGCCTCTGATCTACGTGGCTCCACATCCTGAGTAAGCATTTGTCTCTTAATCCCTGACAACCCTACCAAATTAATATATGTGCAGACCTAGTGAATATTAAATAAAAATAAAAAGCATTGTTGTAGTTTACAAACTGTGATCCTAGCCAGTTGCTTCTTGTGGTGCAGCCTACCTCTGGACAACAAAAGCCCCTGATCTTTTTATCAAACAGAAATGGCTGCATGTTGGAATTCTCTTAGAAAAAGACCAGCAGCTGATTTTAGAGGAATGGGAACTGGAGGAGTGTAAATGTTGTAAAGATACCATTGGTTCTCCAGGAAACGCAGAAGGGTCACCTGGAGGAAGGGAAAAACCTTTAGGAAAAAGTGCTTTGTCTGTAAGAGCCTTCGATTACTTCAGAGTCTGACAAGATGTTGTCTTGTCTAACACAGACAGTGTATTTCTAGCACCTTAATGGAGTTGTTGGAAATCCCATTTGGAATGAAAATTCCCATAATTTGGGGCAACTGTATTTCACACCTGCAACGTTTGCTCTCCATTCCCCCTGAGGGTGTTCTGTTGAGTACAGAACCCAGTCATAATTTGTTTCTAATTATCAAGAGATTCTGTGAAGTACAGCTGTCTTCATGTGACTGTGGCCCATCACTAAAGCAACATTTTTTTTTCACCGAATTAATGAAATTGAGAATGCATATAAGACAAAAACGAGTGCTCTGAGTCCCAAGGCAAAAAAAAAATCTGCAAAGCTAGGAATGCCAGGCTAGAAAACACATGGCTACGTGCCTTATTGCCACCTGGTGATGACACCAAGTTCCCAGCAGTGAGACTGACTCCTCTCTGTGTCGTGTCCTTCTCTATTTCCTTCAGTGAATGTCCTCCTTGTGTGCAGCATTGTTGACTGCTCCATGGTTGGTACTCAGAGCAGATTCCTACAAGGGCACGCTGTACTCCTCTCTGTGAAGCTTCCTTCTGGTCTTTTTATCTTTTCTTCACGTATATAACTTCATGTGTGTGGGTGCTGTTTGGTTTGCTTTGGTTTTTAAATGAGGCCAGCCTGTCTCAGTAAATTAACCTACGCCTAGTAACGGGACCACTGCGAGAATGTGGACTGCGAAGTGTCAGTGGTATGACTGCAAAAGGGTTAAATCTGTCTTGTATGCCTTATAAACTTTTAATTTTGCATCTGCTTATTGTGTGGTCTTCAGCCTTGGTTTACTAGTTCCTCTCCGCACCATAAAGGCGGGCACGTTACAAGTGAAACAAATACTCTGTTCTCAAACATGCCCGTTGGACTCTGCTGAAAAATGACTTTCTAACCAGAGCATGAGAACTAGAGTTATTCCGAAATCAAATGATTAAAGCCTTGCTTCAGCAGATGTGGCTTGAATCATCGGCCACAAATCTCTCCCTAATGCAAACAACTAATGTGTCCTCTTTGGGAACACAAAGAAAGGGCAAGAGAAGAGAAACAGATCAAAATTTTCTTCGAGTGCTGGCTTTAATATCTTGGGAGGTCTCCGAGGAAAAAGGACTGAGTTGACAAATAGATGTGAGAAGTGCTGAGAGCACAACGTTGTGCTGTTAGGGAATGTGTGGGTGTTTTCTTCGTACCTTTGGAGCTGAGCTGCTGCCCCGTAGTAACACCAGCTGCCCCTGATAGCTGAGGTGAAGCCACTGCTGGTCAGAACCTAACAGGGAGATCTCATCAGTCTGAGGTAAAGATCCCTTTGCACATTTATGCCTGATCCTTCACTGGCATTAGGCTGGCACTAGTCTTACTGTGCCATCATATGCCAGGGTGAGCTGTTCCAGTGTGATGTCTTATGCTGATATTACTTCACCAGTCTGGCTTTGGTTTCAACTGATAGGAAATCAGTTTTCCTTCTCTGAACTACTTGTTCTGAGATTTATTTATTTTTTTTAAAATGGGGTCTCATATATATATACATATATATTTGACAGCAGTAGATATATTATCCTACTACCAAAATAAACCGATAAGGAAGGAAACGCGCTGTCCCAAGACACAGCTCCAGTGGGTATAAATTGTCAGAAGTCACTGTGGTACCATCACATTTTAGCTACAAAATCTACTCTTTTGCAAGTTACAGTCTAAGTATGTGCCCTGACTCCTTTGCAAGGAATACCTGGATACTCTTTGTTGTTGAAAACTATCACAGTGCTCCGTGGGAACTGCAGGAACCCTTTCCTTGTCTTTTCAAATACTTCTGGGGAGCAGCTCACTGTAGTTTGTGTGATGGCCATGGAGCCCTGGGATGAAATCTGTGGTCAGATACAAACACACCACAGCTATTAGCACGTTTGTCATACTCTGATCATTAGGGAACTGTAGAGAGAACCAGGGCACAGGCAAAAACAGATACCTTCCCAAAGTTTGTTTTATGTTGTTTTGGAGAATACTCAGACCATAGCAGAGATCAACCAAAAATATTTCTCATATTAGGACAGAGCAGTCTCTTTTCCTCTCTTCTAACACAGCCCTCAGTCTGTTGCTTGTGGTCCTCGTCTTATCTTGTACATTCTCATGTTTCAAACCCAACCAAATGTGACGACTTACCCGGTGCTTTCAGTTCCACAATGTGCCCCTCCTGAATATTGGTGCAAATCAATTGTCTTCTAAAAAACTTTAATTTTCTGTCAGCTTGCTATGTTTTACATCTGTTTTCAGCTTTAGGAAAGAGATAAATCACGGATGTTTGTAGGTAATCTGGCTAGGAGGTGCTGTGTGATTGAGGAAGGCAGCTCCTGGCAAAGCCAGGGCTGGGGAAGGCACCCAGGGACACTTCTTATTGCAGTACAGAGAAGAAAAGCAAATTCCTTGGTACTGGGTGGCAGCAGGACCACCGAAGTGACACTGAAGCAATTAGCTGGAAGTCAGTAATGCTGGGGGAAGACCTCAACTCACTGTGATACGATTGTTACATATTGATCAATTCTCTGTGCTTTCTTCTAGACTTCCATTCTAATCTTTCCTCCATTTCTATTTTTATCTATGTTACATGACCTGCAACTTATTTGTTCAGATAAACATCATCACTTTCATTCCTGTGTTGCCTGATATGGGGCAATGCGGAGCCTAATATTACTTTAATCCATCAACAGCTGTAGTCTCAGATACAGTGGCTCACTTTTTGACTGTGAAAATCTGTCTATTTTCTGCCCAGTCTTTCCATTTTCTTGTTTTAAAATGAAATAGCACAAAGGACATTGGTAAATACGTGCTGCTGCACCAGGGGGGTCTGCACTGCCGTGAGGCTCTGACGAACTCAATGGAAAACTGCTTGGCATTGAGCATTGCTTTTCGACATTTGCCCTAATCAAATAGGGTATTCAGGGCTCTCTGTAACTTGCAGTGTGATTTGATTCTGAATTACAAGGAAAGACAGACTGCATTGCCCCAGCAGCATAGCAGGATATTAAGCTAAATTTAAATGTAACGTATTCACAGGTTCCTTTACTCGGCTAATGATGGAAAGTGACTTTTATATTTTATATAAACAGCTATCTGGCCTTTAGAATTTTCAGCTCTTAGAGTTTCCCATGAGATTGCAGTTTTCTGAATCTGCATGAAAAATGGTAGAGGAACAGCACACAGATCAGCTGGCACTGGCAAATTATTTTTTAAATGCCATTCTTGAGCCTACGTCTGGAAGGGTGTGAATCTTTTTTCAATCATATTGGTCTGACAGCAACTTCATCAGAGTTAGGTCTTAATCTTTGTTTCCAGCAGGTGAAAACTCGTTCCTTGCTTTGATTAAGGAAATGCTGCCATTTTCTCTTTGACATGCACTTATTGTTGTGTCAAGAAGGATGGAAAACCACTGATGTCCCTGCCCTGCAGTTAAGGCTCATTCTTATCCTCTGCAGTTACGATTCACCTTTCATAAGCTAGAAGTTTGTAGAGGCTGAGGTGATTCCATTGCTTCTCTTGCAGAAGTTTGCCTCGTGTTTGAGCGTGCTCCTTACTCAGCTGCCAGGGCATGTTTGTAGAGCCGCCGACCTCTAAGAAAAGGGTTAAGAGTTTACAAATTTCATTTCACAGCCTTACCTTGTCCTTGTTTGCAGTGAGGCCGGTATTAACATCTGGCTGGTAATCGTAGCCACAGCCAGCCAAGATAATGCAATTCTCAAAAGTAAATACAGGCGGGGATGGATGTTAACCTGACCTCTGTGTTCATTCGCTGTTTTCAACGCATTTTTTCAGTACCTCAGGAGATGCTTTGGAGAGAGATTTTCAGGAATACCTGGGATGGCCAATTAGCTGACGTTCCTTTTCCCAGTCTGAGCCCTTCGTGTGCTACAAATAAGTACTCTACCTCTTGAGAGATAAAGTATTTGTTTCCAATGACTTGTCAGCTTTAAAGAGCTCATGATGCAAGTTATGCGTCTGTTTAGGCTAAACTTCAGCTCCTTCTACCTATTTGAACATGAATTCGTAGCTACAACTGTGTATTGATGACCCTCACATCCTGTTGTAAGCTGCTGTGAAACTCCCTTTCATAGGAGGCTGCAATTCAACCTTTTTCAGGTCCTGCATGGTTTTAAAAAATGCTTTGGGTTGGTGCAGCTGTGTAAACTAGGATTTTTGCCTGTGCATCTTAACAGAGTTTCTTTATTTATTGCTAATTCTGGGCACATAACATAAATATACTGTTGCTTTTAGTGAGATGTGGGCTCTGTGGATTTCAGATTGACATACAGGTTTCTCTCCTGGCCCCTCAAGGTCCTGTAGTTTTGTAAACAACTCAATTTCAGTCTGAACTTCCCTGTAAAATGAAAATAAATGAAACCAGTTTAGCACCTGGTTTTGTTTATGTTGTTTGTTGAAATTCCCAGGAGATTGTACATAACCGGTCAGAAATATACTATCAGGTGGTCCAGTCTTGTCCATTAAGTTCAATTTTTTCTCCTTTGGGGTTGTGGGGGGAAGGAGAAGCTAATGAGAGAGAGATTTACTGTGGCTGGCAGGGAGGAGATTTACTTCTCTTCCATGATAGCTCACATTTTCCTCTGTGCTCTTCCAAGCCTGTGTTCAAAGTTCTTCTATTTTGAACTAATCAAGATGTGGTATCTAGAGCAAAACTTGCCCATCCTGTAAGATGCCAAATGCTTTCAGATTCATTGATCTCAGCGGAACATGAGGGAGCTCAGCCATCAGCACCAGCATTTCAGTTCTTCAACGTTTTCAGGCTTTAAAATGGGCTATTAATCTTGTCTCTGGCAAAGCATCCAAAGACGTCAGCAGCGTGTGATATGTCCCATAAAGTGCAACTTCTAGGAATACTTTTTTCCTTTTTTTTTTTTTTTTTTTTTTTTGGTAGAGCATGTCAAGGCTCAAGTTCTGTTTGCACTGAGTCTAAGGACGTCTTAGAATGTGTGTTTAGAGCACATTGCAGGGGAAGCTTTTGTCAGCATACAGGCACTGTCTGGGTTAGCATTACCTTGGATCAAAATACAGCTGGATCCTCAGATTGATAGTTCAGTGGCTTTATAGAGTACTTATTTTGAAATAAGCAAAGGAGATGTTGCTATAAATTTTCAGTCTTTATGGCTTGTACCATAATTTCATCTGTTTTAACATGTGTTTATGTTGATTGCATATTTAAAAACTTGCAATCCTTGTCAGGCAATCCTAAAAAAAAGTGTCAGTACAGTTAAGTGCAGAAATGGCAGGGATCCAGTGTCTTTCATTTGTTGGTGTCTAGCAAACCTAAACAACAACAGAGCTTTTGGATCCCGGGCAACAAGTGGCCCTATAATAACAAAGGCATGTGACATAAAATGTGCACAGGGAGGTTGGTTCTCAAAAAAAGGAGATTGCACTTAAACATTTCAATAGGATTTCAACAAGGTGATAACACACAGGATTGTGCTGTTAGTGCCCTGCACATTCCCAGTCCATGTGAAGCAAATTTGGCTGTTCTTGTGATGTGCTGCTTTTTAAGAGGCAGTTGCTCTGCAATTACTTACCTTCAGGCTTGTGCCAAGGATTAACCCATGGGTTACGGCCAAATGCTCCTGGTCTGTTGCCCATTAAAGTCAGCAGAGACTTGCATCAACTTCAGCAGCTCCTGGATGAGAGCTGAGAGTCAGGATCTGAACGCAGCTCTGAGTGCTGCCTTAGGTTTTCTGTGACCTCCAGGAATATCACTTTCCTTTCGCTCTGCTTCATTTTGGGCAAAGCTGTTACTCTCTCTGTGCCTCGTCAAGAAAAGGAGGCTTAAAAAATCATTAGGATTTCAGAGGCACTCATTCGAGTGAGGGGGGCCATAGAAGCAGAGCGGTAAATCCTGCTCCATTGGAGCTGTCCAAATATTATTGCTTGTATTGAAAGAAAGCTCTTAAATGAAGGCAGTTCAGAAGGCCGTAGAACCGGAGAGTCATCACATCATCACTGATCTGCTGCTGGAAACATGGAGCTTGTCAGTTGACTTACCGGGCTTTCCCTCAAACACAAGTGATGAACTTAAAGCTTTTAATTTAACTGTTTGTGACTCTAGAAGGTCAGACTTTCTCTGTTTTATGGGTATTCCTATCCCACTTTTAAAATGATGCTGCATTTCGTTCAAGGTAGGTTTGGAGTACGTAACTCTGAAAAGCGTTTTTTTGGACTTAAAAATAGACTTTGCAGCCCAGCCCCTCTAAAAGCCCTCATTTAGCAGTCATCCTGTCACAGTGAAAATGCAGTTTTATCTTTCCTGCACATATATAAGGATGCTATGGCAGGAACATTGAGAGATTGAAATGACCACCTACTCCAGAAAAACACATTTCTCTATAGTTTGCCTACTAGGCTAAATGAAAGGCTACTTGAAATCCAGCCCTCCTTTGTTGGAGGGAGTTATTACTTTAAACTCCTGTTGTAATGAGGTCTGGTGTTAGGAATAGGGGAATACAGGAAAGTATTGGCAGCTAAAGAAGATCCATCAGCAGATCATGGTCCTCTATTAAATAATATTGGCATCTTACAGCCAGCCTAATTTGTAAAGAGTGTAGAAAAACCAAGACTGTGCTGAAATTTGCAGCGATACAAAGTCTTCAGCACCTTTCAGCTCCACAGCCAGCTCAGTCATATCATTTTTTTTTTTTATTGACTTTATTAGTATCAGGCTTATACCTGGAGCGTCACAGAAATGTAGGCTGTGTTGGATTTGGGAGCAATTAAACCTTTAATTGACCCGATTTAGAGCCTGTAAAAGACATGCAGATTTTTTTTTAACAGCTCCTGTTGGTCTTTGATTTGAGCCCTTCCCTGGCTAAGTATTTTTCAGGGCAATATTTGTTCTATAGGAAGATCTTTCACATTTTCACATATTCACATTTATTGCTGCTTTTAAGCTGCAAATTCAAAGCAAAAATGAATAGAAAAATACAGCTGGCTGATTTGAATTTGTTACTGCAAAATATTTGTATCTTTTCACCTGAAGTCAGTTCACAGCCATACAGTCTCCGCAGAAAGAAAGCAAAGTAGAAAGCTTCAGGCTTTTTTGGCAAATTTTGAAATAATTCTAGGCATGGTTTGGCATTTCAGGCTTGGCACAGCTGCATTTCTCACAGGCTCAGTTCCCGTTCCTTAAGCCTCTTACACATTTTTGGTTTTTACTACTTCAGAAATAAATACTTCTAAAATAAATGTTAAATGCTCCAATCTTGTTCTGCTCCTAACGAATTGGACCTACCTGTAAGGCAATGTCCTGGAAATGTGTTGTTTGTTTAGAGCAGCTCCAGTTCAGCATGCTTGTTATATAGGGAGAAGGGAAAAGAGCAACAACTTCTAAGCTTTATTCCCTTTTGAAGTCAATAGAAAAATCTCTGGCTTTAAGTGGGAAAGGAATGGGGCCTGATGGGACTGGTGGTGGATGGTTGATTTCTGTGCCTCCTGCCTGTGTTGGGTAGCACTGGTGGGTCTGGATGGTGCTCCCCCAGCGTAAGTTAGCACAAGAGCGAGCCCAGATGAGCAGGTATGAAAACGGGCTTGGACAGGGAGTGCCTTAATTCTTCTGGGCTTTCCCCTTTGCAGACATACCACACACCTGGATTGTCATGAGAACTGAAATTGTGTTTGCTTTCCTTTTTCCCTCTGGAATCCTCCAGACTTGCTTCTGCTATTCTGCCTTGTGGCCAAATGCCTTCTGTGCTCGGTCTGCTCAGCGCTGCAAGCAGGGCTCTGAGTATCTCGTGATTCTTGCCGGGCAAACATTCATGCATGTCTTCGGGGGGGCAGGTGGTGCTGCTGGGGAAAAGTGCTCTCAGGCTAATTACTGGGGAGCATTTCTCCACAAAAAAAAAAAAAAAAAAAAGCTCATTGCATGTACAAAACAGTCTGTAGACAAGTATTTGAGTTCCTGCAGAGGTACAGACTCCAAGGTTCCCAACCCACCCTTTGGTTACTTGATTGCCACTGAACCAGCTAGGCGTACTAATGGAAATGTGCTGGCACTCCTTTTGAGCTTGTGCAATGCCAGATCATCATAGAAAGCTACTTCAGAAAGTCTGAATTCTTAAAAATGAACAAACAAAAACAAAACAAAAAAACAACCATGGCTAATTGGGACAAAAATTAGATAAATATTTGGTCAGATGCATACATAAAGACCAGTGTCTCAGATATGCTTGCACACACAGGGCAGGCAGCGGTGTGGAGTGCTGCATTTAGCCAGATGTTTGACCTGTGGCGTGTGCATGGAAACATTTGAGCATGTAAGTAAGTTGCTATTTTGCACTGGGACCATTTAAGCTTGAAATTTCCAAAGACAAATTGAAGAGTACTTCTTTTTAAGTTGCAACGCAGTAATGGGAGTTAGGATTTATAAGTCCTGCCAAATGCAATAAACTTGTGTTATAGCCTTTTAAAATTGTTATATTGAACGCCGCTTATAAAGAGCCATCTTCCTTCTATTGTTTCATAATTTATTCAGTGTTTTCTTAACTGGCACATCAGCAGAACAGTAAAAGTGCCACTGAGTAAACTTTGTTTAATAGTGACCAATTTTTGTCTATGTTACAATAATGTCTGTGGGAAGAAACAATTACCTTGTGATTTGCTGTCAAAGCAGTGAGAGCATTTTCTTTCCGGTTCATTTAGAAGGGACATCACTTTCAAGCCTTTTCTTGCTCTCTTTCTGGATTTGTTTCCTCTCCTGTGCACTTGGATTTTTTGCTATGCACATGAAAAAGTACTGGTTCAGTCCTGAGGCCAGGATTCCTAAGCAGAGCCTCTGCTGTCCTCTACGCAGTGTTGATCTTCAACGATGCGTTATCAGCACAGCTCGCCCTAGGTTATGAACAGTCCAAAATCTTCCCTTCAGGCTCCACGAGAAGGGTTGAGGCATAATCAGAGGAGCTGGCTTCGTGTATCATGTTACTCTTCTTGGATGCCAGAATTCAAAAAAACATATTTGGAATTCATAAATTGCTCTGCCCTCCTCGCCAGCATGCTGGCCATTAACCACTGCAGGGATTAAACAGCTACCATTATGTAGGCAGCATCATGTTTTATAACAAATTGCTTCCTGATAGCCCACCTGCTGCTTTCAGTAATTTGAAAGCACAGCAAGTTGGGTTGCAAAAGTTGTATTTTGGAAGATGATGGGGGTTTAAATAAAAGGTTTCAGATTACCAGGCCTCAAATAGCTACCTAGAGAGGCAGTGTCTAGCATCTGGACTGTTACTGAATTACTGTAAGTCTCTTAATCAGCAAGGGAGTCCCTAAACTGAATGGCTGGTGGGAGTGAAACCTGACACTGAAAGGACAGCAATGTAAGAAAGCTTTGTGAGCAGCTCCCAGAGGAGAAGGATGAATAAGTACATCTTTAGGGAAAGAAAACCAAAGTTGCCTTTTAGGATAGAAAAACAAATTCCCTGCAATGTGTTTCCTCTTGTTTTTGTTTTTTTTGGTGGGTTTGTTTTCCTCATGCGGTTTTTGAATGCCTTCAGACCAGATCTTTTGGTGCTATAAATCGATGGAGCTCTTTTGGCTTCAGTAGGGTTATGTTGATTTACTCCAGCTGAGGATCTCTTGTGTGAGTCTATTCTCATCCTGCTGGAGTTAGCAAGTTCAAGCCCAGATTTTGAGTACTTCATGCATGCACAAGAAATTAATCATAGCAATGATGTGTGCAAAGTACGTGTGAACACTTTTCCACAGGCACTTCTCAAAATCCCTGCCTCTGCTATCTCCATCTCATGTTGTCCCTGTCTCTTCTCTCAGTTGTGCTGGTTTTACCCTGGCGTTAATCCACGGACTTCAAAAAGTTTGCTCCTGGTTAACACCTGTCTGTAAATGCAGTGTTAAGTCATGCCTGTACCGTTAAATCTTCTGTCTCTGCATGAAGCAGAGTATCCCCAAGGCTCCCAGTTGTGGAATTACTATCATCCTCTTTTAATGTAGTAGTGAGTGATGAACTGTACGGTTCCCGTCCAACACCTACTGAAGGACAGCGTTTCCCAGTGACTTCTGTGGATATTGGCTCGAGCTCAGCTTCCTTCAGGAGTGGCGTACCGCTGCCTTTTGCTAACGTCATCTGTCTCTGCGTGCTCTCCTGCCCGTTGGCTCCAAGGGGAAATGGGTCTGCGTAGCTCTTAGTGCTTCTTTTTTATGATGTCCTGGAGTATCACACTGACAGGCAGGGGATTCTATCCAGCAGTCAGTACAGGAGGAAATGATGCCATCCCTCTTTCCCTGAATTTAGCAGGGATTCTGAGCGGCCCCAGGGACCCGAGGAGAACTTGGCCAGTCTGCATGTCAGCGCTAGGATTATCAGGTAGGACTCAGAGCACTGCACCTCAGTGTCAGTGCAGACTGGTGCCTAATTCCCTCCTCCCTTGCCTACTGTTTTTTTAATTCCCGACATTAGTAGATCTCAACTGCTTTTCCAGACCTGTGACCGAGGCACGATGTGTGCAATTTTCCATTCATTCCCACTGAGCACAGTGTGGGAGGTTTGCCTATGGCGTTCAGCACTACCGCGCTTTCCTAGCTAGGCTTTCTGCATTTCAGAATTCTTCTGAATTGCAGAATTCTTCTGCATTTCTGAAAACAGGTTCATGGCAAACCTCAGATTGAGGGCAAAGGAGGGCTGCTTTCCATTTTTTTACTCACTACAGATCCTTGTAGGCTCACGGGCTGAGTCTCTGCATTGCTTTTTATCAGGAGTATGACATCGTCATACTACAAATATTTTGTTTTTTATATATATATATATTTATTTAATTATTAAAAACTTAAGTGTGCTTTGAGCATGCAGGATAAAAAATCTAGACAATCAGCACCACATATTTGCAATCAGCATTTCCCCAAAACCAAAGGTCACAAATTGCCTTAGAAGTCAGCTTGAAGACTCATAGAATCGTGGAATCATTAAGGTTGCGCAAGACCTCCAAGACCATCTCTGAATCATGTCCCTAAGCACCACAGGAAGATGCAGATCTCAGTCATGAGCACAACAGGGAAGGGAGCAGTGAGATAACCATTAAGGAGGGTGTTGAAGAAAGGCAAAGAGCCTTTGGCAGCACAGCGGGAACTGGTCCTTGGAGGTCATATGGGAGTCAAGCAGGTCTTTTCCTCTACACATCCTTGCATGACATAGGAGTGAGACCTTCAGGAAGTCTGGAGTTCATTCCTGTGCTGGATTTGACTTCTGTTTTCTCTGTAGCAAAGCTTGGGTGGCGTTACCTCCCCTCATTTTGCAAACCTGGCTCCACAAGCTTCAGACTCCTGGGCAGTGTCCTTTGACTTTTGAATAGAAGAGAAATCTGTGTGCAGATAAAATGCACGGGGAACCTTATGGCCTGGCAGGTGGAGAGTCCCAAAGAGAAAAATTGGAGCTGCCAAAGGAATGTTTGGCTTCCTTGAAATGCTACACAATGGGGCATTTGTTTTAGTGCCGATACCTGAGGTATTTTAAACTAACATGGCTTAATTTAAACCTTCCTGCTATATGCACATTTGCATGTTTGCACGGATTAGCAACCCACGCAGCTGCATGTTTGCACACACGACTACTTGGGCCAGCTGTTTCGGCCTCCACACTGCCAGCTATATTGATTTCTTTAATTCTTCTGTGGGCTCCTGAATAATGTGTGTCAAATGCAGCACTTGGTTCTGCTTACTGAAAATAATGTCATCTAATGTAGCTGCCCTGTAAAGGACATTATTACCTTTTGGCTAGAGGGAAATCAGCGTTCTGTGTTCGTGCACTGGTCTGCATTGCCTTCCCCTTTCATATGACTTTTCTGTCTGAGTTGGAACTGATGGACTTAATAATGTCAATAAACACATCAGCATTTTTACTCCATATGGAGTAAAAATTTTACTCCATATGGAGTAAAAAGCTTAAAATCATTGTAAGTCAAATAGATATGAGGTGTTTAAGTAGCAGAAGTGGTGGATGTATGGTTTGTAATCTGTCCTCTTCATTCCTTGAGCGATGGTTAGGAATAACGTGCTGAAACCACCGTGGTTACTGACAATTGCATTTAGCCTACGTTCTTCTTTAAAATAGCAACATGCACACCTAGTGAAGAATTAAAATAGAAATCCTCCAGATACATTAGATCATTGTTTCAAAGATTTGTGTATGCAAGGACTGATCTTGCATCTCCATGCAATCAAATCTCAGTTGCTTCATTCCTAATATAGCAAAGATAAATTCAATTTTCTGCGACGTTAGTCACTGTGTGCCATCTACGTTGGGGAACTTCTGTACTTGGCCCTTCTTTTTGCTAAAACTGAAATGATTATGCATAAGAACAGTAAGACTGTTGTATAAATAGTCTTTTCTTCCTCTCCAGTGTTAACACTTTTCCTGCCCATCTCATTGTCACCTCAGTCATCTGTTCTTGGAATTTCCCAATCCTGGCTATGGAACTACAACTGCCGTTTACAGAGCTGCATTTAATTATCCTCTTTTGCAGGTCTTTCCTAAATTGTGTATTTGCTCATCCAGCTGTCTGACATCCATTAAAAAAAAAAAAAAGGTTTACTTCCTCTAACCAAAGCTGTTTGTAACTGTGTAAGGGATAGTTGGTACTGAAGTCACAGATTATGTAAAAATGTTCTTGTGTCATAATGCCTAACATGTGTGAGTGGCTCTGCCCTCCCGTGGATGCAATGAGAACTCTGCTGCATGCCTGATCCCTGCACCGCTGAGACATCACAAACAGTTTCAGTCAAGAGTCTGTGTTTGTGGGGCTGGGGAGCCTGAATCCTGGCCTTCCCCAGCATTAAATCCTACTTCACGGGAGCATCGAGTCAACCTTGTGGTTTGCTGGAGCAGTTTCTTGCCTCTTGGAGCCAGCCTGCTGCCTGCTGGGACACCGAGTGCTCCCTGGAAGAGATGCTGCTGCAGCGTGTCTGTGCATCAGTGTTTAGGTGCGCTGAATTTGAAGTAATGTGTGTTAGTGTACCAAGGCATACTCATTTCTGATCACAGCATATTAATGTGGGTTATTTTGAATTCTAATCAGTCGCTTAACCGAGTCACTTTAAGCTGTCTCAGTCTGCCCTTGCTTCTCCCATGATTAGCAGTGCTTTTTCCTTGTTTCTTTACTTTTCTCCCAACCCTTCCAATTTTTTGGGAGATGCCAAGGAAACTCTGAATAAATCTTTTGTTTCCGTGGGAGGAAAACCATGATTAAAACTACCATTAGGTGATGTTGTAGGCCAGGTGGGCAGCACCATCCAACTATGTTGGTGCTGTTGCTGGTGTCCAGCACGTGAAGAGGGGAGGGGAGGATTCATTGAGGAGGGATGAACAGTTTTTTCCATCATCCTGCCAAGCTTCCTCCAAAAGAGCCAAGATTGCTGACAGGAGTAGGAGCTTGACCTGCAGGCAGCAGTGCCAAGTAATGCCGGCAATGTGTTTTACACAAGGGTGTGCTATCCTCGGCATTTTTCCTGAGCTAGATCATTCACACAAAAACAACTCTCTCCCCTCGCAAACGTACACTGTAGTTGAGAGTTTGGTTTGCAAGCTCTGATTTGATCAAACATGCCCAGCAGAAGACAAAAAGGAATGGCAGCTTTGCAACTTTAAAACGTGTCTATTTCCTTTCGAGCCACGTAAATCAGAAATGGTAGGCTCTTCTCGCTTAGGGGTACTGAAGTTGTATGCGGTAAATTTTGCATGGCAGGAAGAACATGCTGTGTCAGTGTGTCACTGGCTTTGATAATTCACAGATCAGACTCAACAAAAATATTTATTACCTTGATTTACTTGTCGTGAAATTGCCTTAAAATATGGGTGGAAAAAATATCAAGTAAGGCAAAAAAAAAATTACATTATTGGATTAACAGAATAAAGAGTCTCTTGGAATTAGTTATTTTATATCTTTTATTTATGTAGGTAGATTCAGTTTCCTTTACATTACTTTATCCATAAATCAGCAAACTAAATACCTTAGCCCAGAAGGATGCTCTCAGGAATTTATTCTGTGGTAGTAGAAATGAGCAACTTGGGGAAAGAGACTGAGGATTTGCAGTGTCCCTTTCATAATGCTGGTGGCTTGTAGGCTTGTATTAAAGTGCAGATTTTAACAGTGAATACATTTTTGAATTTGATGATATTCAGTAATTTAAAAAAATGTGAATAAGAGATGCTACAATACTTGGGATAGAAATGGAGAGAGTCATTGATGAGTAATTGAAAGTATTTTGGCAAAATGGTGAGCTGAAGCTTTACTCCATGCTTTTTTTCCGCTGAAACAAAGTGCTTAATTTTCAGCAAAGTCCTTTTTTGTGTCTGTGCCTAGAAAAATACTTAGCTGTGCTTTTAAACGTGTAATTTCTAACCAAACTTTTCAGAATTCAGTTAACCCAAACCAGAGTGTTTTGTTGTTGTTTCATGGGGTTTTTTTTTTTGGAAGCCATCTGTCACACGTGAAGGGAGTAAACTCTTTTTAACATGGTAGTGGAGGGCATTTAAGTATATGCGTCAAGAAAGCTGAGTCTAAATAAAAGCCAGAGGTACGTTCTTCCACAGCTGACTGGATTGCAGCTGAACTGGGTGATGGGTGCTCACTCTCCATCCTGGTCTGGCCTACAGCAGGTTACAAGAAACAAAATCCTGGAAATGTAATCCTCTCCTCTCCTTCTTTGCTCTCTCCCTTCCTGGATGGTCCCTGAGTTATTTTCTGTGGTGGATTCTCTTGTTTGTAGCTTAGTGTAACCTGCAGTGTGCTGTGCTATATCAAACTCTCCTGTCCTCTTAATACTAATTCAACTGAATCACTAAGTCAATTTCAGGAGAAACTGCATGGGTATAGAATACCAATCTCATTTTCCTTCTTTCCTTTCCTTTTTGTAAAAACAACAACATGTGTTGTGTAAAAACAACAACAATAAACAAACACCTGTTGTATCAGCATATAAAGTCCTACAGTATTGGTGGGATGGTTAATAAAGACTTACCATTTTTGAATGAGTGCACTAAATATGGGAGCAATATGGGAAGGTTCCCATTCATAAGGAACCAAATGGCTGTGCAGGAAGGCTTGCTCCTCACCTGGCAGGAGCTTGCAGGAGGCTGAAAACACAGAGGCCTGGCAGGAGGCTGGGATGACACTTAAAATGGACCCTGTTGAAGAGGACTTTTCTGAGGACTTTTCTCTCCCAGTATAGCAGTGTGGAGGTGTGTGGTGGCAGAGTTGCATTCATCTCTGTTCTGTCTTCTCGGGAAGTGCCCAAACTCTCCAGCCCCTGTTTGTGGAACTGCTTGTGCTGCATCCTGACGGGAAGCCTGGAGGGTGCCAGTGATTTTTCCGTGGCATGGAAGAATGCTTTGAGGTATTCCAGAGTGAACCCACTGGGGGCTGTCAGATGCTTTTCTTGATCTGTGTGATACTGACGACGATGATTTATTTTCTTTTCAGTGATGTCTCTTATGGTAAATCTGCTGAATAAGTATGATCTTATTTCCCCTTCAACCTTTCCCTTTGTTCTGTTCAGTATGAGAACATAGAAGACTGATTGACTGCTAAAAGGCACAACTTGCCTCAAGCATTTTTCCTAGTGTATTTTTTTTTTCTGTCAAGTCATTTTCTTATTGTTATGGGGACTTTTCCTGTTCATCTCTCTGGCTGAAGGATTTAACTCTTATCAGGCATGCCAGGCTTTCAGCATTTAAACATCTACTATTTAAATTAGGGGTCCTCTTACTCTCTCAGCTTTTTCCTCCCTTTTTCCACTGTTTTGTTTGCAACAGCAATGAAGAGTTCCAGCAGAAATGCTGAGCCAAATTCCTTGCTGATATAAAACAGAGTTGGGGAATTTTTTAATGGCAGAGATCTGGATTGTTTGATCTTACCTGTCTGTGTAGAAACTACAGACTTTTTAAAAAGTGGATTGGAAAATGAGACCCAGAGAAGTTGATGACTTGCTAAGGTCCCACACAAAGCTGGTTCCATGGCAAGGAATAAAGCTGATGCATGTTTGTCCTCTCCATCTTTCTGTGATGCTCTCTAAATGTTAACAGAACTTGGCAGTTTCCTCAGCTAAGAAAAGTCTCAAAGGCCTCCGTACGTAGGGAAGAGCCTCACTGGGTTGCAGCAGAGGTTGTTTTCTCCCTTTTTGCAGACTTGGGAAGCGAGGGACTTGATCAGACCTGCCTTGCTTTGGGTTTCATTCCCAAGCTCAGGTGGCTGATTGGTTGTGAAGCCAAAAGCAGGACTAGAGACTCGCTGAGATGGAGCAGAGCAGCAGCCTGCGTGCTCACCATGCATTTATCATTACCTTTTACTGAACGGCTGCAGAGGGACAGTGGCGTGGGTGAGCACTTCCCTGCATGTGCAGAGTCCCAGCCCTGGAGATCCAGGATCTGCGTTCTGCAAGTGCCCTTCCTGGAGATGCTCATTGCAGGGAGCTGGGAGAGCAAATGCTGCTGACTGCCAGGACTTGTGTCCTCAAACCTGGATGGAGACTTGTGCACGGAGTGTTTGCACATCTCCTCTGTGTCCTTTCTGACTGAGCTGTGGGCTGGTCGGGTGCTCCTCCTTTGTGTCTGGTTCTGCTGCAGTCAGTCCCCATGTTGTTTTCCAGAAGGCATGTCTAGTCCATAAATACAAATTATTTGCTTTTCCTGTTTGCTGTTTTTTGTCCCTCACACTTCTTCCATCTGAGTTCAGCCATTTACAAATTAGTATTCATTAGAAACTTGAGCAGCTCCATCCTGAGGAGAGGGGGGGGAAAAAAAAAGCCTCTGGTGAGCCAAAACTTACTCATCCCATCCTGTTTTTCTGCCTTCTAAGAAAAATGTATATGGTCTAATCAGAATTCCCAAGTGACCCATAAGCTGGGTCTAGCTGTGGTAATCAGAGCCTCGTACTGGAGCCTGGCTGTCAGGGGTGGTTGTTAGAACAATTGATGCAGCAGACATCTGTCTCAGCTGAACTCTGTACCTCTGGGAAGAAAGTGAGCATTCATTTGTATACGGAACATGGGAACAGGAGAAGCTCCACAATTTAATGATAGTTGCCATCTTTCTTTAATGAGCTGTCGTGATATTTCATTAAAATAACATCCGTGCTTTGAAGTGTCACATTGCTGCACGAGGCATTGCTTTAGTAACTGGAGGACAAGTTGCTGCATTGCACAGGATGCAGGACTTCTGCAACTCATTGGTCTGTGGCTGAGTGGCATGTGGGGATTATTTAGTGAGGGACAGAAAGATAATTTTTGCTTGTATAATTAGGGCTGTTTAAAATTTAAACATATAATAAAACTGTTTGTCCCCTCGTCTTTCAGAGAGAGATTTTCCTGATGCTTTTGGAAACAATTCCTATTTCTAACTCTTCCACAAAGACTGTGCTTCTGGCGCTTCAGAATTTTCAACAAATATCAAGCTCTTGAGTCAAACACGCAGAGGCCATCATGAGGTTGAAAAGCACACAAACAAACTATTGTTAAAATGTGCTGATGCTGCTGGCGTTGCCAAGGGGGCATCGTGTTGTTCTTTGCTCATATGATTTAAAGGAGTGAGAAAACTCAGAATGTGACAAATTGGGAGGCAGATTGCGTGAAAGCACTGGGCCTTCCCCGCTGCCGCTGAGCTGAGCCCTGTGCAGACATGCACACAGTGGGCCCGTGGCCAGACGGGCAAATGTTCTTTTAATACTTGATAGCAGCAGAAAGGGAACAGAGGGATGATACTGGAGGAGCGGGAGCGGGAAGATCAGTTTGCAAAAGCTGAGGCCCTCAGTTATATTCATCATTTCAATATTAAGCAGTCCTAATCACATAAGCACAAATTATTTTTCTCAGTAAATTATCATTATACTCAGCTCGCTCATATGACAATGATTGCAAAAATGCATTAAGCTGAGCAGCCAGAAATTTTCTTTTTCCTTCTCCAAATGTATTACACTGTTTAAATGAGGCTACATTTTTGTGAACAATGTGTGTATCAATATAAAATGAATCATTTGTATTCTTCTCAGGCCTTTATTTAACACCTTATTTGCTCAGCTTCTGAAATACAAAAATATATCTTAGCCAATCTGTAGTGGAAAGGGTGCTATGCAGAGTCCTCTGTACCCTGTCAACAAAACAAATTAAACATCTGTCTGAAGGCCTTCAGAACAGCAGAAAATCAAGTGCATGAAACAGCACACTTCCTTTTTGAAGACAATCACACTCTTCTCTGATAAAAACAGAAGGATGAAAAAGCTCCAGCAGAAACAGCTTCCCTGGCTCTACTTCCAAGCCTAGAGGTGCACGAGTGTGCCTGTGCTCCTGCTGTTTGGGTGAATGACCCATTATGAATATTCCCATAGTAATGCAGCAGCTGATGTGCTCTTGGAGGTGACCGAGAGGAGCTGCCACTGAAGGTTTGGGGCTGGAAGGTGCTGGCTGCCACCTGGGCGCTGCGTGGGCCCTACAGGGGGGGAGCAGCTGGAGCTGGGGGGCCACTGCGGTTTTGAAGCGGAGGGGTTGGAGTTGGGCTTCTGCCTGTCTGAGCCATCCGTGCTGCGATGTGTGTTGGCGTGGAAGTTTTAAATCGATTTTTCATCGGTAAAGTAATAGGGGTCCATCCTTGGCGTGTGTTCCATAGAACAGCTGTGACGTTATTCTCTGGCCTTAGTACAGCGCATCGCCATTTAGCATCCTGCTGGCAGATCCTCATCTGTGCTCTCCTTTGTTGGTTCGCTGCCAGGGCATCCGTGTATGTTAAAACCAAGAATGTCCAGCAATATTTTTGTAGTCTTGGGAAATGTTTTTTATTGGTGTTTTGACTGGGGGAAAGTAGGGCATGGACTGGCATGGATTTACTTCAGGGTCATTCACAGCTGGACCACAGCACTTCCAGGAGCTGGGGCAGTTTTTAACCAGTACCTGAGCCTTCAAACACCCGACTTCCCATGGACAAGGCTACTCTGAACATGCTACCCACAGAGCTGAATTAATCTCCTGATGAATTAGTTATCCTTGAATTTGTTTCAGGGCCCTTTGTGCATTTTCTTTAAATGTAGGGCATTTCGGGTCCTACTGAGATGTCTGTGTGGTTGAAAATATGTTGACTCTGAAGATGCATGTGTGGCTCACGTATCTTTTTGACTCCTTCTCCATGGTTTTGTTTTCAGTATTGTATTTTTCCAGTCCTACTGATTACAGTCCTCTGTTTCTATCATAATACGGTGTGTATATTGGGCAGGGTGACCTGACTATTTCAAGCTTCAGTCTGGTTTACTTTTTTTTGTCCTTTTAAACCATGTTACTGGAGATTGGTAGCCATGGTAACTCCCTTATCTGTGTTGAGAAATAAATACTAAAAATTGCTTTTTTTTTTTTTTTTTTTTAACCTATTTATATATAAAAATGCAGAAGCAAATAAAACCTCCAGTATATGACTCACTTCATATTTTGAAGTCTCCACTACTTCTGTTAAATATGGAACCAAATAATCTGAAAATATTAAAGCAAACTCTGCTGCTTTTCAAGTCATTCAACGTGCGCAGGAGGGCTCTGGCCATGCTCAGCCCGTGTTGGCTTTCGGACGGCGAGGAGGCGCGAGCAGCTCCCCGGGGACCTCGCTGGGCGTGAGTGCAGGAGGAGCTCCAGGAGGAGCCGCATCTGGGGAGAAGGCTTGGGCTGAACTTTTCCATTTTTCATGTCTGTCAGTCAGGCTATCTGACGAAAGGGCCTGTGTTTTCCATACCTTTGAGTCAGCTCTTTGCTCTGGAATAGGCTGAGAAATGCACCTGCTGTCAATTAATTTAACAGAAACCTTTCCAGGATGGAATTGCTGCGGGTCTAGAAATCTTTGCTTAACTACTGAAGCTTGATAGGCTAAGACTAGTGCATAATTCAGTGATTCCTCATAAAGCAAATCAATGTTTTTATTTCAAGTCCCACATAGAAAAAACCCTGCAAATTGCTTCAAAAAAGTTTGCTTTACATTCATTATGCATGATGTAGGGCTGCAAAAATGCCTCCAATTTCTACTGCCAGTGTGCCATTGACATTTAAAGACAATGTGCTATCAATTCCTCAGATTGCCACATACTCTGAAGGCCATTGGGATCAGCAACTGGGAAAGTGACTCAGAGAGACTCAAGGAATATCTCATCTAAGATCTTCAGTTATTTTCCAGTAACTGGATTCCAGTTCTTGCTAAGCTTGTCTGCCTTTTGGAAATGCTGAGCCTTCTACCAGGGCATTCAGGCTAATTCATTCTTCCTCCCTCCTCCTGCCTACTTATGGTGATACAAGGCTTTGCTGGGAGAGTAGTGCCTTTTATCAGACCAATGGATATAATTGCTGGAAAAAGATGTGTAAGATTGGTCAATTCTATGGTTGTTTATGCCTTACTATTTTGATGAGTGTGCTCTTTTGATTCATTAATATCAGCTTCCATGAGAAAAACGGAAAGTGAAGGTTTTCCCTGATGGTGTTTGGACAGTCGGAGCTGGTGATAGTGCATTTTAAATTCAGATAACATGTTGTTTCGCTGTCCACATGCAATTTTTTTTTCTCTTTTTGGATTGGATGAGTGTAACTTTTAGAATTTCAGTGAAAATGCTTTTGCACATGAGTTCTTTGAGTATACGCCAACATGTGATTAAAGTGTTCTTGTCTCCAGCATTCCTACGTACAACCTATTTGCTGGAATGGTCACACAGAACAAACATACAACAACAACAAAACATGTGGACTCAGTATGAAGAAAATTACTTTAAAATGTTTTCTATTCATAGAAATATTTGTTTAGGAGTAGCTCTATTCCAGTATCGCTTCTATGTTCTATACATGATAGCGTGCATTTATTTTCCAGCAGGGCTCCTCCACGTGCTGTTCCATTGCTCACTGCCTCCTTCTATGTTTCTGATTCACTAATAAACTATTTTTGGTTCTTCTTTTCCTCTGCCTTGATTTCAACCCTTACTAAGTGTCCATGCAGCTTTGGCTTCTCCCTGCAGCGTGTGTCAGTGAGCAGTGATTTCTGGCTTGATTTTTGCGTCTCTCCTTTTTACTAGTTCCCGTTGTTTTGCGTGGCAGGGCAGCTCTGAAGTGCACTCCGTGGCCATCCCTGTTCTGCCAGGCAGCTCTCCAAGTTTGGGACTCTGGCATCCAGTTGTGACAATGCTAGGCGTGATGTTGAAGGATAAATGAGGAGCATCTGTTACTCCAGAAATGGGCTGCCCTTATATAGTCTGAGCTGATTAGCTGAAGCGGGGTTTGAGAACTTGTGGAATGGCCTGGGAGCTGAGAAGCAGGCAGCAGAGCTATGTATATATGTGTGTGCATTTACAAACACACATTTAATCTTGTATTTAATGAGTAAGTTATTTAATATTTTCTCCCTGTATAAAGGGAGATGTGAGCCCCAGAAGAGTAACTGTTGGCTTTGGTACTGTTTGAGTAATTATCTGCTGCTTACAAAAGAACAGGTTGCTGTGTGACTGTGTTCAGGACTTCACAACAGAGGCAGGTTTGCTTCTCAGAGCAGGATAAAGCATGAGCCCTGGTCTCCAGGTAGAGGTGCCACCTGGCTGGATGCACTGCTCCAGGCACTGGGTCGCTTGGCGGCAGAGCCCAGCACTTGCTGTCCCGTTTGCCCTCTTTGTACGTGACCTTGGCCTCTGCAAAGTTCTGCTTTGGCTGGAGGAGCTGCTATATTATTTGAATTTCTTCCTTCAGGACAGGGGGAGCTTGCGTTTCTTTGCAGGGACTTCCAACTGGAAAGAGAGCTCAGCTGAGCTGCAGAATGCTCAGCGCTGCTCGCAGCAGTTGTAAGCACGTTTGAAACAGTGCAGGGAGAAGAAAATTTGCTGTCATTCAGCAGAAGCTGCTTAGGCAGTTCTGGAAAAATCTTTACTCTTCCTTAGCAGCATCTCAAGTCCATCTGTGCAGGGATGTAGAAGAGCAAAGAGGGAAATTCTTGCTTAAATCTCACGCGCTTCTTCGGAGTACCTTGTCCTGATATGTGCTATTTCATGCCCTTATGTGGAATCTGCCTGTCACTGATGCTGACGGATGCAGGATAAAGTGCACTTTCCTTTGGCTGTGCCAAGTGGATATGCAGCAGCGTGCTCAGCTAAAAAAGCTAGCTGCAGATTATACACAGAGCCAGGTCTGGCTGGGGGAGAGCTTTTCTCTCTTAAAAGTACCTGCTCAAAGTGTGCACGCACAGCTGCCTTGATGCAGATGTGATACCGGCCAGCAGCTTGGGGTCAGGTGGATGTGCTGAGCCTGGCCCACACATCTACCCAGGATTTTCAAATCCAGAGTGATTGCTGAATTGTTTTCTGTTATAGACTGGAGCAGGACTTTTAGTTTCCCAGTTTAATGGTTGTTTACTTAGGTCTGAAACCAGGGCCCAGGTTTTAGCTGTAGCAGCTAATCCTTGCTACTGAATAATGGGTGACTTTACGTAGCAAATATGTTACAAGATCTGAGGTCAGTGGATGGGAATGAAGAGCCAGAAACGAGGTTTGTCACGTCTCACTACTTGCCATAACAAGCCAAGCAGGGAGAGCCAAGTTTGAGCCCCGTCACAGAGCATGTACCATAGCTCTGGTGAGAGCTACTAGCGTCGAAGTTCACAGTCAATTATTTCCAGGGAGTAGATAGACATGGGAATCAGGCCAGTAGATGTTGCCCTTCTATTTCTAGATTTAAATAATTAGTAGGTGTTCATTTACTTTTGCAGTCTTCTGGTACTGGATGAAAACACAGGCACAGTGCAGCAAAACACCATGCTTGGGATATTTCTTCCCTTTAAATAATCATTTTCCTGTTTGCCAGCAGCACTGCTGTTTACAGCCTGAAGATTGCAGACAGATGGGTTCATTCAGTGTGAATTTCCAGGCAGTTTTCAACCTTTACTTTATTTTGAAGTGCCATGGGAAAAATAATCCTTGTTTTTGTGTGCTGGTTTTCATGTATGCAGTTGCAAACACTGGGTGCCAAGAATGCAAAGGATCCAAACCTACAGTAACTAACTAGGTCACCCTAGAAATGTTGTCACGTGTTTGGGGTTTTGCCTTTTCTTTTTTTTTTTGGTGAGGCTGCAGAAAGTAAGGGCTGAGCAAGAGGCAGAAAAGAAAAGTGCAGCTGTGCCTTATCTCTCCAGATCTTCCTCGATCTCATTAGTGTCTAGGAAATGGTAGACCCCAAAGAGGGATTTATCAAGAATGCACTAACAAGAAGCTGCCAGTTGTGAGCCAGTCCTTTGTAATGAGCAGGTAGTTGAATGGGAAAAAGTACTACAGGCCAGATTCTGAATCCTAACTAGTTATTGATAGTGTCTTCATGAGCACTACTCAGACACCACTGGCTTGTATTTTTTAGTTGGAGTTTCTAGGGTTTGAGCTGCTAAATGCTTCAACAAGCTTGTGCAAAATTGCTGAGGTTTATATTAGACATACGCACCTTCGGGGGTCCTTAGTTGGTGCTTGAGAATTGCTAAGCTCTGGCTGTATGCAGAAATAGGCTGTGTACATCTGCCTGTCTGCTTCCTTTGTCTTTCTAGTCATATGAAACATTTCTGTGCTTTCCTGGTCTGGCAGCTCCAGCAGGGTAATGGGTGGGGGAGTCACTTGTACAGGGCTCTGACAGGTAGGGGCTTCCTCCCTGCTGTAGCTTATCGCTCTCTGCTGGGGAAACTGAGGCATGTCCTGGTCCTGCTTTAGGCTAAGGGTGCTGGAGGACGTGTGGTAGGGGTTTAAAAAGCAGGAGCTGAACATTATCGACAGGGAGATTGGTGCTGGGGCAGCAGGGACGGTCTGTACTGCTTATCTGTTATGTTCTGAACCAACCACAGTTTTATTCCAACATGTTAAGGTAAATGGCTTCCAGGACCTGAGGCATGAGTATCTCCCGTGGCCTTGTCTTGTCTGTCAGGGGTTGAAGTGGCTGAGAGGCACTGCTGTCCCTGCTGCAAGATGCTCTGCAGCTGCATCTTCAGAGTGCATGTCCACAGGTGTGACCTGCAGTGCTCGTGGCACAGCAGCCTTCCTGCAGCACTCTGACTGACGTGCTAAGTACAGCAACCTGGAAATGAAATTCCACAATGAATGAAATGATCATGTGCTGGGGGCTTGGTCGCTGCTCTTGGCTATTGCTTTGGACAAAAACAAACAAACAAAACAAAACAACAACAACAACAAAAATGGATTTTTGAAATGGATTTCATCTTGGTCCATTCCAAACCCAATCAATCACATTTAATTATCTGCCCAGGGCACAGGGTATCCATCAAACACTGATAAATTCAATGAACATGCAGATTGTATCATCTTTTGTCATAAGTACCCTCTGTTCTTGGCATTCATGCTAAAGGGCTAGACTGTAGATATGTTGATTAGCAGCTATGCTGATCAGTCATGAAAATTCATTTCCAAAATGAATTTGGATTTGGAATGAATATGCTTTTTCTCCACCTCAGGCAAAGGGAGGCTGAATTCTTGACTACACATAATTATTTATACTCACATTTAGGCCATTTTATATACCCCCAAGGTGGTGTAAACTGGTATGAGTGTTAAATATGAGGTTAGATCTGAAATGTTTAAGCATTTCAGTCAGTTGTTGGGTACTTGGAGAAGGAGGCAGAGTGGGAGTTGCCTTTTTTTTTTAATTGTCTTTATGTATAAGCTGACTTATATATCATCTGCTGCTTTATTTTCTCTTTGGAAGCCTGATCAGGTGTAGCCCAACTGGTTCTTTCGATTTACTACTGGGAAGTGCACTTGTCAGCAGCCGTGTTTAAGGAGCATATTTTGAAGCATGCATCCTCTCAGTTCTGAACTTAACGGAAACCCTGCTTGTTGTTTGCTGAGGGACAGACGTCCCACTCTAGAAATCTTAGTGCAGGAGACTGCCTTGCCTCTCAGCTTGTGTTGCTGTGAATATCCCCTCCCACCTTTACTTCACACTGAAGTTGTGGGGATGCACCTCCCTATTCTCCAGTGGTACTCGTGTCTTGGGAGTAATAAGGCTCCACGTGCTATGGGCTTTCAAAAATCCTTGCAAGACCAGTCACTTGGCATTCAAAGGAAATGTTTGCAATGTTCAGGAATGTCAGACTGTGGCATGTGCCAGCATGGCTCGGCCAAGCTTATGTTGCCTGGGATTTCCACAACAAAATGACCTGCCCTGAGTTCAGTGCCTGCCATTGCAATACCTTGGGAGTCCCAGTGGCTCGGTGCTCCTTCAAATCTCAGTTTTTCCATGTAAACCCAGACAGTCCTTGGTTTCACTGGGCTAAAACCAGGTTCATCCCATGACTTTCTCTCCACTAGAGACATTTGAGCAAGAGCAGTGCCTTAACCTACATCTCGAAACAAACCAACAAAAATCCCTTAGCAGTTGGCTTTCCACCTAATCCAAATTTGCAAGATTTTACATACCGTGCAAGAGATTTTTCTCCAATGCTTGTCTGGGAGCCTTTCTCCCAGAAAATCCTGTTGGAGTTTCCTTAAGCCTGTCTCCAGCTGTCATTCACACTGAGCGGCAGCAGGGACTGGAGCTTCTGTCAGGCTGCAAGTGTACCTGTTGTGGAGGCCAACAGATGTATGTTAAGGGATGTATGAGCAACCTGGTGACATGCTGAGGTCCAGGACTTGAGAGTAAGCCCGTTCAGACTGCCCCAGCTGCTGGCTCAGCCTCGCACTGTTCACTTAGGGTTACCCCATGTTACGGGCAGGCTGCCTGCTCACGTGCATGGCTCCGAGCCCTCAAGCTTCGGTCCTGCATTTATGGCTACGGGGAACTGCCTTGGGCTTTGTGGGGCAGAAGGATCTGGCTGTGTGGTACATCCTGGTGATAGGGAGCTATCCTCCAATATGCTGTATTCTTCTTTCTTTAGCAGATTAGTGTTTATTTGATCTTCCCTTGGGTGTATGTTGTCCTCTTTTAATTGCAGTTTTTTAGGCATTCATACCCCTTTGCTTAGCTCCTAAGTTTTGCTAATAAGTTCCTGATGTATGTCAAGATAACGAAGATGATTAATGAAATTGTTACACTCCCAGATTCTTGTTCTAACTTGCTGTCTTTAGCTGGTTTCAAACTTGGATGCATCTGCACTGTTACCTGCAACGCAGCCCGTGTGTTTCACCACAGAAACGGGAAAACTGGAACACGCTTTGCTGCGCTCAGCGGCTGTCATGCAAGAACCATGCTGCAGAGTTAAATACAGCAAGCAGCCTGGTGGCCAGTGGCTGCTGGTTCAGCTGTGGGTTTACTGAATCCAGCAGGGAGGTGACATAGGTACGAGCAGCTCGCTTTTCCATCTGGCCAAAGGCGCTCTCCTTCCACGCCAGACTGCAATTATCCTGCGTGCCATAAAGCAGGACTGGCAAAGATGGTGAAAGAATATATACAAGTACCAAGTGGTTTGAGGGGAATGAATAAATCTCATAATCTCTGTTATACTGCATGTTTTTCTAAGTCCTTTTACTCTTCCTCCAAGACTAGAATACAGCACTTAAGCTCATTAAAAACGCTTTAAGTTATAAACATTCACCATTTGTCATTTCCTTTGCAAACAGTGCTGATCCGATAAGTGTGTTTCCTTTCCCAGAGCTGTGAATATTTCTTTGCGGAAGAAAGTTTGCTCTGATAAAAGCAGGTTTAGTGAAGTATGAGTGCGTGATTCTCTTCCCTTTGACAAGCATTTAGCTTCTCGCTGATGTTTTCTTTTCCAGAGATCTGCCCTGAGCAGGGAATTTCAGACGTGGAAAGCAAAGAGCTCTTCACAATATGTTATGGCAGCATTTGATGTAATATCCACTGCATGCTTTGAAAAGCAATAAATAGTGCTGGCAGTATGAATGATGAAAAAGAAAGGTCAGATAATTATTTTGAGAAATACTAGGAAACACATCCAGTGTGCTTCAACTGCCTTTAATAAAAAGGTACATCAGTGTAAAACAGATTTATTTTTTATTTTTTTATTTTTATTTTATTTTTATTTTTAACTTGTATGGATTGGGATGATGTTTAAAAGTACTGCCTGCATTGCAGATACTTGTATTTTCTTCTTGGGGTCGTTATTCAGGAATGTTCTGAAGTGTGGCTGTGGAGCTGGGAAACGCCAGAGCCCCAGCCCCAGCGTTTCCTTTCCGAGCTGCTCTTTGCATTCCCCGTGCTCCCATGGACCCTTCCTTTGGGAAGAGGAGAAGCCGTAGGGAGGAGGAGGGTGGCACACAGCAGCCCAGCCAGGGGACTGGTAGTGTTCCACTGATGACAAAGCAGGACGCTGTCAGCATTTCTAACAGTAAGAGAACATTGTGTGCTCCTCTCTGCCCAGCCAGCCTTGCGCATCCTCATGCAGCATGGAGGCAGATGCCCAATGTTTTCCTTGATGTCTTTGTCCCCTGGTTGATGCCTCGAGAAGGGTCAAGCTGCACTGGCAGTACCAGTCTGAATGCTTGCACCTCGCTGTAATGCTTGAAGTATTCCAGCCCCATACAATATTTTCTTCTGTACTAATTCAGTGTACCACTTGTTAACCTGCCTTGTAACGGACCTGGAGAAGAGTCCAGGCTCTTGCACAGAGCAGATCTGTGTTTCATCTAAGCCTTTGGCTCCCAGTTGTCAGGAGGCTCAGCTGCCAGTGAGGATATATTGTGCCACTGCCAGATCCAGGGCTGTTGTGGGGCCAAACACACCCTTACAAACACCGTGTGTAAGAATGTTAAAAGCAAAAGCATGCTTAGTTTCTCAAAACAAGAGCAGAGCTAACCTTTTCTGGAACAAAAAACACGCATAGTAGAGCTGAATGCTACTTTTGACTCTGGAATGCTTAGAGCTTGTGACCAAAAATGAAACAACCTCCTCATGGTTCATGGGACACACACGTACTTTTCTACAAACAAACCAGTTGTTAGGATATAGAGAGAAATTAATAGCTATAGCCAAGATATCTTTAAAAGAGGGAGTGCTGAATGCAAGTGCAAACTCATTACATTGATGTGAAGTCTGAAAAACTTGTGTTCACTTCCCTGCTTTTCTACTGGTTTCTTCTGGCAAGCCAGTTAATCTTTTGATGCCCCCTTTTAATATTTGTAGAATTGTTATTAAGGCATTTTCTACCTTACAGCAGTACTGTGAGGATCAATACAGCTCGACTGCATTGCACTGCTAAGTAGTGATCAGATGCTGCGCTAATCAGGGTCAGGCAAATACTTAAGACTGCAGGAATGGACAAGGAGCCCCAAGTGTAAGGTCTGAATGTTCCTGTTTAGTCTTTAGGTGGGGCAGGAGTGTGGGCTTTCTTGTATCTGCATGTGTTGGGGTGAACCTCTGTTTCTAGGCTGTTATTTCTGAAGCACTGGGTCTCCACACTAAGTCTAGATGTAACGCAGCATCCTCTCACCTAATTGCAAAACTCTGCTTAAAAGACACTGAAGAGAGTAGACTGCTAAATCATCCTGCTGATTTTCTTGCAACATCTTTTTCTTCTCTCTTTCATCTGGCAACTCACACTCAAGTCTAAGACGGCAGTGATTTGTCAACCATTTAGTTATGTAAAGATTATCCATGTCTTTAAAACTCTGGTGTGCAATTCACGAGCTGGGCCAATGTATTTGATGATGCTTCACCTCCCTGATGACATCACAACCTATCCTAATTACATAATTTATAATTTTGACTTTTTTCCTAGCTAATATTGCTCTTTGCCCAAAACAGGTTGCTGGCAGCTCACACTATTATTGCTAGGTTCCCCTGAGGATTTCCCAGGTAGGCAGGCAGGACAGAAGGAGAAAGCCATTTCTTGAAAAAGGTGGGGGGAGCTGTTCAGTGGCTCTTCATACAGCTCGTGTTTATGTTAAGTACCATGGGCAGAAAGCGATTCTGCCCAATGCCTATAAATCCAGGCATTCACAGGGGTTCAGGTGCCTTATCTCCCCTTGAGGTTTTAACCGCAGGCTCTTGATGAGCTCCTTGAATGCAAACACTGATAGGTTAAATTTCAGCACCAACAGTGGGGATTTCAGCGCATGAAGAAATGCTAAACGCTGATGGATTTTGCTTAAGAAATGAAAAAGCTTTTATACTTGGAGAAATGTAAAGCTTGTTGCTTCTGTGGACAGAGTACAGATGGGGGAAAGGTTCCCAGATACTGATCTAATGGAGAGGTGTGAATGAGATTGGCATCTTTCAGATTTCTGACAGAATCCATCGGTTAGTCCTCTTCTTTAGGGCTGGGTAGGATGAGGCAGGCTGGTG
Source organism: Aythya marila (assembly GCF_965140915.1). Taxonomy (NCBI): domain Eukaryota; kingdom Metazoa; phylum Chordata; class Aves; order Anseriformes; family Anatidae; genus Aythya; species Aythya marila. The sequence goes on along the minus strand of NC_139059.1, from coordinate 6,197,748 downwards.
AGGTTGGTGACCTTCCGAGCCCAGCTCCTGCCTGCATTAGGAAAAATCTGTTGAGTTCTCCTGGGTTTGTGCTGGGAAATATTGGTCTGATAATAGAGCAGCAGCCTTAGTCAACCTTGTCTGGCAAATTCAGCTTAGAGTGTGGGCTGAATCTCTGCAAATGCTCCTACAGAAACCCATTGACTAATTGCCTTCTTCAGCCACGTACATGAAGCAGCACAGGGATTTAAGAGGCCAATACCCATTTTCAGAAGAGATTCTTCAGGCCAGACCCAGCCAGTATGTACTCCTTGTGCCCGCCATTTGCTCTTGGTTGGACATGACCTAGGGTGAAAGTTTGTGGATAGGAATCACTAGGCATCGGGTTTTTTTGAAGTAAAAGTTCAACTGTCTGGGCCTTGGGAATGTATTTTGATCAGCTTTCACTGAGAAGTATGCTCCTAAAATCCTAGGCCACCTTTAGAAATGGGACTCCCAAATGAATTGCTTGTGGTGATGTGCCAGCACCGCAGCTGGGGCGGTGTGCCTGCTCTAACACATCCCAAGTGCTCTGTGTGATGTGACCCAGGCTGATTGGCCATAGGCAAATGCTGAATGTATTTCTGTTGGTTTTGAGCGCGAGTAGTCTCCAGTGACTTATCTGCCTCTTGTTGTGCTAAACACTGACTGTGCAAGAAGATGTATGTCCTGTCTGGGTGTAAAGGGCAGCAGAACTCAGGCATGCAGAGAAGGGACCAGGGAGAATTTCAGTTAAAGGCAAGACTCTTTTTGTTTATGAGACGACTGTGGCTAGGGCTAATGCATAATTGTGATATTTGCTTATCCCCACGTTTGCTGTTTTCAGGGTAGTCAGAAGGACCCCTTGCCATCCTACCAAGGTAACTTTCTGAATATCTAATTAAATACTAAAAGGACTTAATTTATAACTTTTTCCAGTTACTTCAAAAAATCATTATTTCTTGTAAATATTAACTCTGCTTTTGCAAGTCTGGTTGCAAGCCAGGTAGACACATGCTTCCTGTAGCCTTGCAGCCAGTCCTGCACTGGCCTTTTCCTGAAAGGCCTCAGATCACCAGCACACTGCTGCGAGCATTCAGAAATAGCCTCCCCTTCCAGGCTGTGGCAGGAGCTCCCAGGCAGGGTGCTCTGCCTGGCTCCTTTCTTTGCATGCAGCTGAAAGTGTAAAGAGCTGATCCAAAACATCTTCAAGCCACCCCTTCCACTGCTCTTGCAAATATTTATTTTTTTTCTGTTTGAATGCTAAAAAAGTTATTATACTGTTACAAGGGTGCTAGGCTTTGCTTTCTGTCCCCAGGGGTAGCCAGCTCCAGGTCAGACTTTAGACATTTCCTTACTTCAGGGCAAGAATCAACAATCTCAGAGATTTGTGACCCTGTATCCAAAGCCAGGAAACTGTAGCTGAGCCAAAACCATTGCCATCACTGCTGAGAGTTAATAAATACATTCATTCCTGTAGTACATTTTTATTGGCATGAGTGAGGCTTTATACATACCACCTTGTTTTCCCTGTGCCTGAACAAGGAAAGCTGTGCAAGTTGGACTTACCAGTGGTGCTAGGCTTATTCAGAGACCTAACCAAGTTGGACTGATAAGACCTCAGATTTTATGACCGCTGTATGTCATCGTATCATCTTATCTGAGCTCCCGTGTGGCAGCACAGGCTGTAGAGCTTCATCCTTTATCCCTCTTAAGCCAATGCATTTTGTTTGAGTGAAGCTTTTCTCTAGAGACCGCCAGTCATTACTCTGTGTTCGAGTTCCTGGGGGAGTGCTGCAGAATCACAAGCAGTGGGGCAGGTATCAGAGCTTCTAGACAGCGTCTGTTCCTGGTTCCAGAAGTGATGTTTCTGATACTTCTGCAAAAGACATATAAAGAAGGTAAAAATACCTATGAATCGTATTGAAGACAGTCCCCTGGGGTGTGCGCCTTGCACACAAAGTGCCTTCTTCCAGGAGCATGTCTGCGGCCCCACTGCTCACAGCTGCTGCTCTTTCTTAACTATGTTAGAGCTGGAGTGCTGGAGGCTCTTCTCATGGGTGCTTGGGGTGCTCTGGGTGCTTCCAGCAGTTTCAGAGCTGGCTGGGGCCAGCACCCGGCACAGGCACCACCGCAGCCCCGGCAGCCAAAAGGTGCTGTGCGTGCCCAGCACCACACTGGGGTGGAGCCCGTGGGGTGCTCATGCACAAGGTGCCTGGGGGCTGCTGCATGGGATCCCTGGTTCCTCCAGCATAAACTCATTGGGCATTCATGCATGTAGTGATTGCGTTCTCATGCATAAAACAGGGCCCTCGAGCACAAATTATTTGGGCGCTCATGCATGAGGCACTTGAGCACTCACACATGCCCGGCTTGGGCACTCAGGCACATACCAGTTAGGCACACAGCACCAGTTGGACACCTGTGCATAAAGTAATCGGGAGCTCATGCATGAGTTAACTGTGCACTCAGGAATAACAGCCTGATTAGGCACCAGTGCGTGCTTAGTGGGTGCTCATGCACCAATTTATGCATTCCTGCATAAAGTAATTAGGTGTGCATGGGTGGACTGATTTGGTGCTTGTGTATGACTTAAGGGAGTGCTCGTGTGTGTTGTTTTGGCACTTGTGCACGAGCTCATGTGTAAATGCCATAAACCTTGCAATTTTTGCCCAATACTCCAATTCCTGTGCCTTCCAAAACCTTTCACACTTTGGGTGGTTTGGAATTGAGTTTGAATTGCTCAATTTGGGCCCAGAGCCGAGTGGGGCAGTAATTAGAAACAGATGGCACAAAAGAAGAGTTCCTTCCCTTGCTGAGATTAACGACCATCAGTTAAATAGTTCTGTGCCATCCTAGAACATCCTCCCAGCTCGCACAATTGCTGTTCCTGTCTTTGCCCTTTGTAAACACCAAATTTCCTTTGTCTGCTCCAGATCACTCTGCAGGTCTCCCCAAAGCACTTTATTTTCTTCACAGCCTGTGCTCTTAGACCTCATTGTTCATGGCTTTCTTTACAGAGCAACTTCAGTAAGTAAACTAAGCTGTACCTGTTTCTTTCCTTCTCTGTCCTTGGGTCTTTCTCAGGTGGAAGGCGTGCCTGTGTGCTGGCTGAAAATTGCTTCTTTTAATCATGAGACTGACATTCAGCTGGCGAGGCCTCATCCCCCTAAGGAATACTGATATATAAAAGGAATCAGCACTCCTGAAACAAGTCAACCCAGCACTTTTTTTTTTTTTTTTTTTTTTTCCTAGCATGAAGCTCTGTCAACAACAAAAGAATTAGAGAATTACAGAATGTTTTTACCAGTGGCCTACCTTAAGACCAGAGCCACAGCTAGGAATAATTAAAAATACTGTTTACGATGCCATGGCAGGTGCGTACCGAGTCTGTCATGTAAGTACACGTGTATTTACACATGTGCCAGACACATGCCTATGGCTCAGGATGCAATCACCAGATGGCACTATTACATACACACCCGTCCTTCCATCATTTTTGTTTCTGCCATGTGGCATTCTCTTCTGGGAGAGCTAGCAAACAGCAAAGAAGTTGCTCTTCCCTTAACTTCTCTAACTACATTCAGCTCTTGTGATAAAGAGCTCCCTGGGGACCGGGCAGTTGTGCTGGAGTTTATTTGGCTGCTCTTTGTGATTGTTTCTCTTCAAAGATTTGTAGTGCAACCAAAATTGTTATACTAAAACCCAACCAACAGACCTCCCCAGACGTGATGGCACCACTTTCTCTTCGGAAGAGAAACCGATCAGTGTGTGTGAGGGGGGAGCTGCTTTTGTCTGCTCACCCATCCAGGCTCGTGCATGTACAGGTTGGTAACCTGCACAACCACAAAACTGAATTTCTGGTGCTGGACACAAGGATTTATTTCTGATTTCCAGGCACTATAATTCAGATGCTGCAGCAATACATGTATACAGTTGCCCCTGAAGTCAGCAGGTAGGTTTTGTGTAGAAAAGGTTGAAGAAATGAGCTCAGTGGGTGGCATAAGTACAACGTAGTGTTTTATTGCTCTTAAACCAGCAGCACTGCCCTGTAGGTTCCTGTTACCTATTTCCAAGTGGCTGGTAGTGTGGTTTTGAGGTTTCAGGCAGGAGCCTGATTGGAAATGGGGCACAAATAAGATACAACAGCTGCCTCCAGGCTCTTGTCCTGCGCGTGAGTGGTGCAATTACAGTGGCCTTTTAGTTTGTGGGATTCTCCTTGCAAAAATAAAAATGCAGGACCTCATTACTGTTCCTCTGGATGAATGCTGCACTGCAAGTGTCAGTATGGTACAGCACTGTTATTACTTTTTTGTTTTTAGGTAATTCTTGGGGTCCTTTTCAGGCTTTTTCTGTGACTCATTGTGAAACTCCAGACAAACATATTGTCTCCCTTAGTTTATGGAGGTATAAGGCAAACATGCAGAGCATGTTTATCTGATGAACAAACTCCCACTGGAACAGGACCTCTGGCATTTGTCCCTGCCTCTCCACTGACTCACTGCAACACCCTAATGCTTTGGACCTCAGTTTGTGTATTGATAAAAAGGAGGTGTAAATATTGACTACCTAGCAGGTGCATTTGGAATTAATAACTAATTCTGAAGCACTTTTAGGCTCATCAGTATGACATAGGTTATCTTGTGAAGTGTTGTGATTTGTTTTGTTCCTCTGATGCATTTTCCTAAAATCTGGTCTGGCTTTTATGCTGGGGGAAGGACTGTTGGAGCTTGGTTGGTCTGCAAAGGTGAGGAATTTGTAGTGCCTCTGTTAGGGCACGGCAGCTCGGTGATGCTGAAGTTTTCAAACCTGGTGCATCCCAACAGGATACTGTCCAAAAATCTACCATACTGATACTTCAGTGTGCAAATACACTGCTTGGATGAGATTAATAACAAAGTCATTATAACAATAACACAGTAAAAACATTTTCTGGTTTTGTATGTAATATCCTGCCCCACATTTCCCAGTTGCTTAAAAATAAAATAATACGGTGTAACCTTGGCCTGCATCAAATCAATGCTCTTTTTTTTTTTTTTTTTTCTTTCTTTCTGAGGTTCCAAAGAGAAGGAAGGCCTGATGGCTTCCATAGCTTGTTTTATATCTGTAGCTGACTCATTTTTATTGGAAGTGATGGATGAGCCAGGGCCTTTGTTTGGAGGTTTTCCTTTTTTCTGCTTAAAGGGAATCATGCATGAAGCCATCTGGCTTTTTGCCACATATGCACAGTGTAAAGGTGATAACTCCTTGTAAGACACACGAGCTGTTTGAGTGTACCTGCTGTAACACACAGCCAGGCACAGCAGGGATTTCATCTGATGCCCATGAGAGTCTCCTGCTGACTTCAGTGAGGCTCTTGGCTCAGGACATGATTCTGCAACCATGTTCAGGTGAAGCTCTCCTTGCTGTTAGTTATTTCAAGGTCCTCACCCAACCAAACTCTTCAGCACACGTATCCACGATGCTGTGCCGGGGCTGTGGAGCTCTCCCAGCCTGGTGATGGGGTGATGCTGTAAGTGTGGGCAGGCAGCTGCACTTTGCCCTGTGTTACAGGGCACTACTTGCTCATCCTGTGGCTCATCACCTGCAGTGTCGAGCTCACTTTCTGGCCCCATCAGTGGGGCACGGTGTGGGGCAGGGGCTGTGCCGAGCCCAGCACAGCCAGGACTGAGCTTGGCTGGGGCCCCCACTCAGCACCCCAGGGGCAAATGCTAACTAATGTGGCATCAGAGGACATCTGAATGCCTCGCAGGGCCAGGGTCTCAGCATCTAGCAGATGGCTGCCAGTTACTGGAGAGGTGGTTGAGTAAGAAAATCGAGCGCTGTTTTCATTTGGTAAACGGAAAACACGGAGCAGCCCCTCCCACATTTGTTGCTCCCTATTCAGATTATTCATTTCCACACCATTAAAATGCGAATGTAATTCCTGCCCTTTAAACTAATTCATGTAAAAACTTTTCCTCCAACCACTGTTTCGTCTCTTAATGAAAGCTGGGACAGAATAAGCCAAGAATGGAAATGAAAGCATTACAAAAGTGCTCCACTCACTGCTGCATTCCTGAGGTGTCTTATCTGATCCTGTAACGTTGCCACAGACGGTTCGGGCCCGATTCTGCTCCACTCTGCGTGGAGCTGTGTCAGCAGCTCAGCGTAACGCTGGTGCGAGCGAGGAGCCAGACCCGCTGCCTCCCTCCTGGCAGGGTGAGCCGCACCACTTGAAGAGCTACCTTAATTGCTGCTGAATCAGTTAGGCCATCTTTAATCAAATCCTCCCCTCCCCGGCTTTGACATGTGATTTTTATCTTTTTCCCTGTCAACAGCATTTAGTTATATTAATGGCTTTCCTGGCATGAGCCAACATGGTTTTTAATCTATTTGATTTGGGTAATTTTTTCTCTTACACTAGGAATAACCCCATCATATCTGCACGCCAGAGCTACCTGAGTCTCACCCCAGGTTCGCCCAGTGAGCAGCAAGTTACCCGCCCAGGCACCTGTCTGTGCTGCCTTCAGTGCTGGCCTGCTGTCCGTGACTGCCACTGGGTCTCGCTGATGTGGAGTGGGGCGAGCTCGTCCCTGGGACCTGCTGGCTGGCCCCACGTGGTGCCTCGTGGCAGAGTTAAAGCAGGAGGGGAGGAGCAGGCAGGAGGTCCTGGTTCCTTCTTCGCTCCCCAGGCAGTGGTGCAGTGACTTCCCTTACTCAGAGCAGTGTGAAGTTACAGGCGAGACCAGAGCAAGGTATTACTCAGCACGGATAAGCCTGTAACGATGTGTCCATCTATATTTATGGGTAGGAATTTACCATAAAGCTAAACCCATCAAAATAACTGAAGTTGCCCCTGGCTGTTTGAGGAGTGACAGCGATGCTGAGAGGGAGCGGACTCTGCCAGGGCACTTGGGCAGGGGTGAGAAGAGAACAGAAATCAGGAGCGAAATAGACACTTCACGTGGCTGAGCCTTCTGCTGATGCTGCTTAGCACCACGTACTTTCTCATGCTTTATTGAGTTTAATTTTAAGCATCTTGGTGGATGGGGCTTCTACCGTTTCCCTGGGGAACTCGTTCCTTAGCCTGCCCTAAATTTCCCTTCATCTTTATCTTAGATCTTAGCTTTTAAAGCCCACTAATGAAGTGAAATATTCTTCTCTATTCTTTCTGTGTTTCTTATGATATTAAAATGTATTCTTTCTTCCACACCTGGGTTGGCAGGGAGGGATTGAATATGCAGCCACGCTGGAGCACCACAGAAGAGCGTAACGGGTGGACAGGGTTCATAGCAAGCCCCTGGCTGCTGCGGCTGGTTGTAGGCTCAGATACGGGCTTGTCTTCATGGGCCTCGCATCTTTGCCATCTCATTTCCTCTTCTGTGTTCCAGCATATCCTGTGCCATCCCATCAGAACAATAGCAAAGCATCTATTCTCCAGGCTTTGCAAAAGTCACAAGAGCATTCAAAGCAGAGGAGTTTTCTGCCAGGGCTGTGTGTCGTTTGCACAGAGGCAGATTGGGTTTCATAACTGACCAGCGCTGGGAACCTCCAGAAGTGGGGCTTAGAAACCGACGTGCCAGTGGGTATTAACCTTCCCTAATCCACATCTGCTTCACCGTTAGATGTTAAGTTTATTTTTACTAGAACTGCACAAGAAAAAGGGGGAAGTTTTGTCCCAGTCTTCTAGGCTACGCTAAAAAAATAGGAAAAAAAGTCATTACAATCAACTGAAAACAAAACATTTTTTCCTGTGGCAACTTCATAAATAGAAAAAATGTTTTGTTTCCCAGCTTTTTGACCCTTGAAAGTTTTTTTTTTAAATAAAAGTAACTAAATAATGAAATGGATATTTTGAACTGAAAAATTGGAATAGTTTAAGTTTTCTCATTTTTCTTTTCATTTACTTTCTTCCACTCTTGAAATGCTTTATGCAAACTTTTGTTGAAATGTTACACACAACATTTCCAAATGACCTAACCAGATTAAAAAAAAAAAAAAAAAGCTACATTTTTGTTCATCTCTGATTTTAGCCCCCCAGACAAACAAACACAAAATGAAATTGAGGTTCTCATTTGCATAGAGATAGAAGATCCAAGGGAATATTGCTTTTAACGTTGCATTTATGCATTTTTCTTTCCAAATGTCTTGGAGTGGAAGTAGAAGTAATGTAGGGAATAAAAGAGAACAAAGCTCCATGTAGCAGTGAGCACGATGACAACGCAGAGAGGCAGTTTATGACCAGAATTGTTCAAACAGCTGGAGATTGTATTACACTGTTTATCATGTTTAAACCCGTGTCAAAATGACATATATTGTGGAAGTTTTTGTGTGAGATTGTGAACTAGGTATTATGTGAGAAAGTCAACCATATGTTATAATATTCTTCTGGGGACCAGAAATCTAACTGAGACTAAAGGGAAGGGTGAGTTCAGTAAAGAAGTCATCTTCTCTTGAGACAGAGGTGATAGTGTGGGCTGCATACAAAATGCTTGTGTGGTTTGCAGAGCTCCATGAATCATATAATTTATGTGACATTTTTCCTGCTTTGTATCTGTTTGTAGAATATACTTGGGTTTGAGTTTTTTTTTCCTTATTTTTTTTAATATATAATTTGAAAAAATAGATGGCTATGAATGGTTCCTTCCCATTTACATTTTCTTCAGTCTGTGACATGAAGAAATCCAAAATTAGCTTACCTGTGGCTGGCTGCCTGGGAGTGTGTCGTTGCTGTTTCCCTGACGTGGGCACGAGGCTTCTTCTTGTCATCACATTTTGGTTGTGAACACTTCCAAGATTTGCCAGTCAGCAGAAGACGGGCACACGGTAGAGAGGTCCCCTCGCTTACCGGACTGATTGAATTTCACCCACGAAATCTGTTTCAAACTGCGAGAATTCAAGCAGCTCAGTCTTTCTATGGTCATTTGTGCTAATAAAGTTTGACAGCCTGAATGTTAATGGAAAGTAAACAGGAGAGGGAGTGCTAACAAGGTCATAATGAAGCTCACAGTTAAATTGAATTGAAATGAATATATGAACACTCATGAGAAACAGTTTGTCTTTCTCCTCTAGGCTGTAGTGCAGCATGTGGTAGCAACGGGCAGTTTGTGAATGGCAGATTAAAAGGAAGCTATAGCTATTCTGCAGAGTCATGGGCCAATCCTGGCTAGTTTAATGAAGGAAATTGAAGCTAAGAGGGGTGGAAGCAGGGAAGAGGCTCCTTTTCGGGAGCACACAACAACTCGCTCTTGCCTTCTGCTTGCTGTGGCTCCAAGCTGACCACGCTTACATCTCCAGTGTCATTCCTGTTGATTTCAGTGGCACAAGCCTGCAGGGAAGCATTGATCCTGGGTCAGATTTTACCAGATGTGAATGCTCTCAAATCCTCTTAAATCCTGATTTTGAACTCAAGACTGCTTCACTTCCCGCAGCTGAGATAAGGTTGGCTTGCAGAACTGTTAAAGAAGTCCTTTGCTACTGATTGCCATGGTCAATCTTTTCATTTATTCTACTTTAAGTAATGACTGAAGGCAGTCAAACAAGTTACTTGCGGTCTCTCGCACGCGTGCATACAATGAATATGTCATAGCCCAGGAATTGGGCTGGCTTATCCAAAACTGTTGTCTTTTTCTTTCCAGGCGTGCTTTCCTAATTCCAGATGGATAAGAGAGCAGTGGTGTGCAAGGAACCATCCCCCTCCTCCCCTCCTCCCAGCCTTGGCACAGTTGCATTTATTGCCTGTGACCGAGGGAGTTTCAATATCCTTGCAAAGTTTGGTCTGAGGAAACCCCGCGAGCGGAGCGTTATTGGTGCAAAACCCTCTGTAACCATCAGATGCCTTTCCGTGCCTCCAAAACATTTCAGGCTCTTTTGTAATAAATGTAAATGGCAAACCAGAGGTCAGGGATGGTCTCAAGGGCAAAGGCTTGTGTGTAATCTTTATTTTCTCTTTATGAGCTGCTATAACAACTTTGAAGGTATGAAAGAAATGAGCAGAAATGTGAGACAAGGCAAGCTTATTAGGAAACTAGCACACAGCTTCTCCGACTCGTTCTTTGACCTTCTCTGAAACAGCTCTGCAGCCAAGATCCTCAAACAGTGCAAATGCACGGCTGTGGCTGCAGATTCACTTAGCAGAGACTTGGTGTTTCTGTTCAGTGGTAGTTTCCCTCTTCCCACCAGAAGTTTTCAGCCATTTTAATCTCGGTTTTAATAGAATGGTTCTTTCAAGCAACTGTAGAGATGATAAATTGCTTGAGCTTATCATTTCTGGATGACTTCAGGAAATAGGGGCCGGTTTGTGAGATAAAGGCTCTTGGTCTTGCAGTGATCTTTAAAGCTGATCCCCCTTGTAAGCCTCTTCAGGAATCCCAGCTGATGGGGGGCAGTTTGGGTTGGACTCTGGGTTCGGCGGCTTTGTGTCCTTACATATCCAGGAACAGGGTTTTTACCATTTAAAGATTTCTTGTTACTGTTTGCAAGGATGGAGATAATAGTGCCAGTTTCTTAGGCTGAATGGTCACTTTTTTTCAACAACTTGCATATTTCACTGATGACCTGTGTAGATGCATGCCTTTTTGGCTCAGTAACCAACAAGTTAAAGGAAAAAATCCCCAAATCTCTGTTGTGCCCAACATAACGTTCCATTTACCACTCAGCTCCATATAGGTTGTTCCATTTTTGGGCTGTTGCACTTACGGGGAAGAAAAAAAAAAAAAAAGAAGCAAAATTTGCAAAGCTGCCAGAGGCAGAGGCAGTGCTGGCACTTACTCAGCGCTGTGACTAACTGGATAAGATGCTCAGCTGCAATCCGGGAGCCCCAGGTCTGATCCCCTCCTGTTTGAAAAATGTCCTAATCTCACACTACCAGACTGGAAGTCCTTTCAAGGTGGGACTTCCCAGGCTTTTCAGAGCTCCGCTTCGCATAATGGACTGAGATACGCAGAGAAAGGCCGCTGCGGTCTCGTGGGAAGGCCAGCCAGGAACGAACGCTGTCCTCGGGCTTGTCAGTCCCCTCCACTGGCCAAAACTGGGCAGCAGATTCATCCTGCGGCCAGATATTGTTTCCCAGCAAACAAAACATTTCCCAGCAAGTTTGCTGTGTACTAGAAAGAGATTTCATCCGTTTCTCACTGAGGCACTGCATGCCTGCTGCAGTTGATGCTAAATTTCCCAAACCATCCCATGCTGTTCAACCACATTAAATATTGTGCTGAAGCTAATTAAGCTGACAGTTTGGGAATGTTTTTTCTTAGCTTTGCTTGCTGAATTGCCTTCCCCCCGGACCTTGGCTCTTGTAAGTAACTTTTGAAAACCGATTCAGAGCTTTTTTTCTTGTTCACATTGGTGGTAGCCTGTACATTAACACTGAAAGAGTTGTCTGTATTAGTATGAAGGGAGAGTGGACATCTAAATGCTTAATCTAGTTTAATCCAGCAGGATGTGACTGACAGACCTTTACAAAACTCCCTTAAGGATGGGAAAACTGAGCCTCAGCTGTGTTTAGTTCTTTTTTAGCCGAATACCCGTGCAGCAAACATTTCAGACAGAGCTCCCAGGCGTCCCTCCCTGCTGCAGGGTGGCAGGGTCCTGGGCCCTATAAAAAACAGAGCAGAAGAGCCCTGACGTGTGGGGCAGCATGCAGGGCAAACCTGTAGCCAGGGCTGGCGTGCCCCTGCGTAAGTACGGGCTGGGGGGGGGCTCAGTTGATGTTGGCCATTGACACTGCTGTGAACTGAGCCGTGCCTGGGAGCCGTGTATCAGCTCCCTCTGCCAAGGGAGATCAAATCTCTTCATCATTTTAGCCAGATGGACAGACCAGTTTTGCTTATCTGTGCTGCTTTGGTTTGCTTCTTGGTGACAGATGATCTCATGCCCCAGTCCTGGCTTTCCCCTTGCCTGCTAACAGGAGGTTTCATTTGTGTGGCTGTGTGTTAGCAAATAATTTGCCAGACAGCGTGGCACTGGGGGCTGTTTGCATTGCTGTTGGTCCCTACCTGCCATGCTGAAAGCCCACCAAGCGCCGGGGCTGCAGTAGCTTACTGACATCCAGGGCAGAACTGCAACGGACTCTCTCCATCCTGTAAGTCTCGCCACTTTTTGATGAACTTATCCCGTAGACAAGCTTCAGATAAACAGTTTCCTACTGGCTCGTGCAGGGAGCAGGGTTGTCCCTGTGGGTCTGAGCCTGCTGGGTGCAGCCTGGTTCCCACCTGGACCCTTCTGCTTTGGCCGAGCTGAGCCACCACCACTGCCCCATAATTGCTCCTCCTGTGGTCTTGTGTGTGCATCCCTGCTGCTTGGCTTTCTCCTTGTCCTAATTTTTGGGGTATTTTGGCATTGGGTCATTCAGAAATAAGAAAGAAGCAAATTCCAGCAGCATTAGTACTCGTATATCCTGTGTGCAGAGGGCAGAGGCTCACCAAAGCTTTCATTTTCAGCTTTCCTAGGCAGAAAGTTATGTTTTCAACTAAACAGAGCCATTCCCAGTTTACTTCTATTTCCCTTGGCAATTGCTTTTTCAGCAACAAATGCAAAACTCAATGTCTTTCAGCCAGAAACAATTTTTTTTCAGTTTTCTCCTGAAGGTGTGGGGTTGTTTTGTTTGTTATGATGTGATGGTTTCTGACTTGGAATTTTCATTTGGGAGTTCTTCATATTTTATGTGTAAAAATTCATTTGAGGGAAAACACTGCTTCTGTCCATCTTCCTGTCTAACAACTGAATGCTCAGAAACAGCTCTGGCTGTTCCATAAATACATCCCAGGGACCTTCACATCCCTTCAGGCCAGTTCTTAAGCCAGGAAGAAAAATTGCTGCAGGCCTTAAATCTGATGAAATTCTTCCGTTGCTTCTGGGTGAGGAAGTATTTGAAGTGACAGACTCTGTTCTGTCTGTACAAGCTGGTTCAGTCATTTATAAAGGGCCTATCCTCGTGAAATCAGTGAGAACTTTTTCCTTTGGGGTGATAAATGGTCAAGTCCTGCAAAAAAAAAGAAAATCCCACACTCTGAAAGCGTGCCCTCTGAGCATCCAAGCAAATCGAGCAGGGGCACAGCGCTGTGTGCTGCAAGGCTGCTGTGGGAACAGAGACGAGACAACGCACTGGGGGACTCGTGGGGGACAGGGAAGGGGATCTCCATGCAGCATAGTGAGTCCATTTATTTTCCTGTCGCCCCACACATACTAAGCACTGGCACCTATAGCTGACAGATAAACAAACTATGCTCTCTTTTAGAAAATATGTGAACAGGGTTGCTCATTGTCAGTCTTGCAGGCAAAAAAATAATAAACACAGATGTATATCGGAGGGGGATGGAAATGCTCTGAATTCTCCCAGCTGAAATCCCAGCTTTGAGAGGAGCCAGATGAGGTGCTCTGCCCGAGAGGTGTTGGTAGCACTCCTCTCATTTCAGGGGCTGAGAAAACTGGGAGGACCTGGTGTGCTCGCTGCTTCATTCATAGGGTTTTCAGTCTTTAAAACCTTACCGACCTCTTCTCTGTGCTCCACTCCTTCCTGGGCCTGATCCTTCTTGGGCTGCTGGAGCAGAGGAGGACGGTGATGCTGTGAGCTGCCAGCCCTGGTGGTTGGTGGTTCAGTGTTTATTTTTCATTTCATACCAACATGTAAGTTAGAATTTGAGCAAAAAGTACTGGATATAATTTAGACTTTGTGAATCCTACATACTAAGTAGTAATTTTCTAAGTGACAAGAGTATACTAATTATAAATTACTTTATTAGGCAGCAGTTTTACAAGAACCCAAGGCACCATTCAAACATGTCTATAAAGAATGACCTAATTAGTAAATCCTGCCTTGTGCCCTTCCCTGAGAAACGTTGGGATTTTTCAAGCTGAAATGTTAACTTGAGCTGCTGGCTGTGTGTCTTGTATGGAGCTATGGTGCTACGCCGTAATCACCGGGTGCCAGCTGAGCCTGCCCTGCTGCCAGGGCCCCGTGGCACGGGCAATGGCAGAAGCTGGGCCTTCTCTTTCTCCTCCTCCTCTTCTTCTTCCTCCTCCTCCTCTTCTTCTTCCTCCTCGTCCCAGACCTCTGCCAACATCATGCAGCTCAAACCTACTTGCTCATTCCTCCTCCGGTGACAATTAGCTTTCCACCTATTCCATGACGCCAACAAAGCCCAGCTGTCTCGTTATTGGTTTTATTGGTGTTGTGCTAATACTTAGAGGTCTCTGTCACAACTCAGATCCCCCCCTCCTTTTATAAAAAACCTTCTTCCTGAGATGGGGGGCATGTGTGCTACAAGAGCTGCAAACATCTGGAAAATGATTTTGCTGTAAGCATGTTTTTTTCTAGCTGGTTGTCCACAAAATCCCAAACTCTGAAGATTTCTTTTGTTCTTTTTGTTTGCATTGAAAGAATCTTGTCTTGGCTTTGTTCTGATAAATCCAAAACCTCCAGAAAAAAGATTGTTTCTCCAACAACAACAACAAAAAAAGTTGAATGTGAACAGTGCCTCCCCGACAGAAATAAGTATCCCCAGGTTTCTCATCAGAGAACTTCAGCCCATGCTTTGAGAGCCAAAATAAAACTCCCCGCACACAGGTCTTTCTGCCTCACGTCAGTGCTGAGAAGCTCCACGCGGGTTCACCATCCCCACGTGCCAGATGCTGCATGAACAGGAGTGAGAGTTTCAGCCCAAACAAGTTTACAACCTAAACAGAAAACAAACTGAGATTAAGCAAAACTTGGGAGAAGTTAAGGATTCCCATTTACAAGTAATTTTTATGCGAGGCATCTGCAGCCCCACATGCAGCTATAATTATAGTAATGATTAATTTCATTGTTGTTTATCCTACAAAAACTGTAGCATCCATTCTCAGGATCTTATCACGAGTGCTGTGTTAATTGGCGCTGTGCGGAAAGTCCCAGCAGACAGGGTTAAGATATTGCTTAAGACTCAGCTTTTATATAAAAACCCAGCAAGTTTCTTGTCTTTGTTGCTTCAGAAGGAGCTCGAAAACATGACTGAAACGTTGAAAAAATGCCCATTTGTGACTACAACAAGCCTGACTCATGTTTTTAAATGGCTAGTGTTAGAAATACTCTGAGATGCTCATGAGATAACTCCAGCCTAACACGAGGCTCATGAATCCTGGGTGCATAATAGTATCTTCACTGTATCTTCACTGGCCAGACTTAATTTTGTGCAGAATTGTGCTGAAACGATCGTACACCCATACAAAACCTAACACAGGAGAACAGCAGCTTTTCATTTCAGCTGCTTTGGCTTCTCAAAGCCTTGCTGCTGCCTGACTGTGGACAAGGTGGGACTCGGAGGTGCGTGTGCTGACCCTGGGAGTCAACTGTGCCCCAAACCTGAGAGCAGGGGAGCTCCCGATCGCCCTGAGCTGATAGCAGCGGGTCAGACCATGCAGAGCTTGCTGCTCCCACATGGCCAACACGGCGCTCGGCAGCCAGGTACATCCCTCGGGGTGCCTGTGACCCCTGGTCTGGATGAGAAGCTGGCAGACGGCTCGCTGCAAGGTGTTGAGGGGAAAATAGATTAGTCTGAGCCAGAGCGAGTCTCAGAGCTGTCAGGGTGCTTTAAAAAAATAAAGCTTGAGGTAAACAAAGCAACACGCCTGTTTCCACGCAGTCTGTGGGATTGCTGCCGCCAGCCTTTCCGACGGGCTCAGGAATTCCACCTATTTCCTACCCCAGCTCCTCGCTGGCTCCAAATGTTCACCGAGGCTGCCCACGTGGCCGGCTGCACGGCGAGCGTTACCTCTTGCTGCAGAGAAGGAAACTGAGGCAGCAGAGGCAGGGGCT
Source organism: Aythya marila (assembly GCF_965140915.1). NCBI lineage: Eukaryota > Metazoa > Chordata > Aves > Anseriformes > Anatidae > Aythya > Aythya marila. The sequence goes on along the minus strand of NC_139059.1, from coordinate 6,181,976 downwards.
TGGCCTGGCAGAGCACCCAGGGACCCAGGTGGCTGTGCCCCATGGCAAGGCGGTGACAGGCTGGGACTGAGACACACGACGCAGCCTTGCATCTCCTTGCTTAATGCTTTGGGTCTGCGATTCCTTGGTTTATGCGCTATAGGTATTAGATGTTTTGAATTTCAGATCTTTGTACTTCAGATTCTCTAAACAGCAGATAATATTTCAAATTCATTAAACACCAGGCCATTTAATACTCCTCCTGAGGTGCTGGATGATTTTTGTCCTATTTTGTTGCTGCTGCTAAGGCAGTGCCCTAAGCGGGACTCTCTTGTTTGAGGTATTAGCAACAGCTGCAGCTGCAAATGACTTAGTTTAAAAATCTTCTTTTTACTTTATTTTTGGAATGAATAAATAACTGGCATCTTTGCCAAGTGGAGTGCCTGTGTGGAGTGCCAGGCTGCAGCCGTGCCTGCCCCTCTCGGAGTTACAGCAAGGAAATGAGCATTTTCGGCCTCTGCTCTGATTTTGCAATTCTCTTCTTGACTGGATTTGACTCAATTCGGCTGAAATTGAAGCTGACCTGCCACTCATCTCCTCTTCAGCCTCTCCAAACGGGGCATAAATTGTATGTGCCTAATTGTTTTGCTGGTTTTGTGTTGAAAGAATGGGTTTCCCCCTGTGTACAGTGGTTAGCAGAACACAGCCCCGGAGCTGCCCCCTCATTCCGGTTGTTCAGGCCGCCTCTGCTGTAGAGCCAGGCCATACCTGGTCTCAGCTCGCTTCCTCAGGCGGAGGAGAGGCCATTTCTGCCAGAAGCAGCACAAAAATAGCATCCTCTTTCCTCCCCAGCTCTGATTTGCACCACGAGTGACCGTTAGCCATGAAAATTCCAGTAAAGTTTATTGGCCATAAAACACGACGTATATTATTTGAAAACCAAAAAAGGCAAGAAAAAATGTTATGGGACCATTAAAAGGTCCGTGAGCAATCCTCATTTTGTGTTTGCTCTGGGAGTTTCAGCTGGTCTGATATGAAAACTGTCTTCCTTAATGCCTTGAGCTACTTTTTATAGAAGATGAAGCAATTGCTTCTGCAGAGTTATTCCTAGAGTCTCTTCAAATATTGTCGTTTGGGTGACAGCAATTCAGAAATCATTGTTGCCTTAAAACAGTCACATTAATTTGGTGTTCCTGTTAAAACAATAGGAGTCTTCATTTAATTATTAAGTGCTCCATAGTTAGCGAAGGTTGTGTTTAAAGACGAATTTTATGTCTTTAAGACCACCACTATAAATCAGATTGTCCTGAGGATTTGCGATGAATTGGTAGATTTTCTCAGGGGGAGGGGGCATTTTCCATCTGTTGCTCTTCTCTCTTCATTCTTTTCCCTTTTGTTTCCTAAGTGGTTTTTAGAATTTTGCAAGTATGACACGTGCACGGGCAAACACACAAAATGGACACTTGATTGGGAAAGACTGTAATTGAGAAATGCCCATTTTATCTAAAAACAAAAAGTAATTCTTCAAAACTGAATGTTTTAGGTTGTTTCGACTGTAGTTTAGTTTTTCATTTAAAATGTTATCAAAGCTTATAGATGTTTTCCATTATAGAATAGGGAAATATAATTAATATTTTTACATAATACGTAAATTAAAAAGAAGCAAAGAAAAGCTGAGAAATCCGCCCCTTTCAGACATTTGACAGCTCTGACAATTTTTGATTGAATTATCTCTTATTTGCCCATCCTGATTGCAATACATCCTGAGGCAGAAAAGGAAAAATCAGAAGAGTAATGAAGTAGGTATCAGAGGTTTTCTTGTTTTGATAGTGTAGGTCCAAGAAGATCTATAATTCTTACAAATTCTTTGTAATAAGTTCATATGGAGACATGGTTACTCTGAAAATAAATGAATCAAGCTCACACCTGTTTTATTTATGTAGCCAGATTCTTTCTTTGGTCTTGAAGCTGATCATGTGTCACCTCTCCATGTAACCAGATAGGGAACGTAATACTTTGTATTATGCTATGATGAATCACCAGGTGATTCAAAGTTCTCCGTTTTTTTAGTACACTCTGGGTTTAAAAGAGGAAGGAGCAGAAGCTCAATTTAGTGTCTATTTTCCACTCAATAACTACCGATGATGGGAGCTGCACTTCCTTCCATTAGGTTCTCTCTTTTAATGCTGACTCGAGGCCCAGGTGGGTGACGGATCTCAGCGTGGCCCCCACTGAAGCGGCACTGACTTACGGGGGGCACCTCGCGTTGGTTCTGGTAGGGCTCAGACAAGAACTGAACGATTCCTTTGACTCCTCCGAGTTCTCAAGCGCAGGCGAGGCTGGGGCGGACACGGGCGGTGGGACACGAGTGGTGGTTGCAGGTGGGCCATGCAGCCACGCTGGGAGAGCTGCCGTCCCCCTCCTGAACACCTCCATTTTGTAGCATCTCACATCAGTTTGCCTTTGAATTTCCTGTCTGATCACTTTGTCTGATGCGAAGACAACTGTCTAGACATCTACTTAAAAAAAATTAAAAAAAGTCTCTCCATCCTGCAGTCTGAGAGGCCAGGGCACAAGTACGGATGGGTAAATACAGGGCATGTGAGATTGATTTGGAACCAATAATGTCGAAGGTAAGTACTCGACTCTGAAAGTGCTGCTGCTCTACTGCAGTCCTACATAGCTTTTAGATCTCGCTGCTGCTTACCTGGTCACTATTGACGGAACTGGAGTATTCCATTTCTCCAAGAGCCTTAATGGATTTGTTTTTTATAAACAGGCAGCTGTTCCTGGGAGGGGTGCCATTTTTTGTTGGTGTTATTTTATTTTGTTCTCATATGAAAATATCATCATCCTCCTATTCATTGCAATCAGCTTAAGGAAGAAATTAGAACATGTACTGAGCTGGCTGTTTGCCTGATTATTTACAATGTGCCTGTAAGAGGTGCAGTGCTTAGTTTTTTTTTCCCAATAACTTTATTCTGTTTTCTTTCTCTATGTTTTTTCTGCTCTCCTAGAGGACAATAATATTGACTTTCATATCCATGCATCGAAGACCTTGCTTTGTTCCTGCAACTAGTTAGCATAGAGCTGAGTTTCCTGTCTTTCCTCTCATGAAATCCTTCAGTGACAAGAGTTTATCCTTCTAGGGCTTCACCTTCTCTGAAATCTTCCCCAGATCAGCAAAGGCAAGTAATTCACAAGCAACGTTTCCCTCTTGTTTTGCATTGGAGTAAATTAAAAAGTCCCAAACATCACAACAAAACATTCTGACAGAGCAAGAAGGGAACAGCACAAAGTGCAACACATGGCAGCAAACAGATTTGTCCCCTTGACTTCCACACCTCTCCCGTAGCTTTATCAACACCGGTATTGGGACCTACCAATTTTAAACTTTCCATAGCATAGGAGTTTGGTCTTTGCTCCAAGGAAATGGGCACCTGAAGAGGGCAGAGGCAGGCCAGAGGCACTGGTACTTCTGTTACAGGTGGGTACTGAGCAGAGGGTAAGCAGCTTGCCCGAGTTCATGCAGGAAGTCTGCAGCAATATTGGGAAATTATCCCAGATCTCATGAATGTCCTGCCTGCTGGCGCTGTCACAAATCACCCTTCCTCCTTGTTACCATTTAGATTCCGTAGTTTCCTGCAGTTCTCTTAAATGATTTTCAATAGGAAACTTTGCTCCTCAAGGAGAGGATGAGGCATTGTATATGCATTTCAGAATGGAAGTATTTTGTTCATTATTTCAGTGAAAACTCACTATTTTTTCCAAATAGATTTTTTTTTTTTTTAAATGAACTTTGATAAACATGTTATTGAGTATTTTAGGTAGCTAGAAGAAAGCCTGTGACCTTTCTGACTATGATAATTGGTTAGAATTGAGTAACTCCTTATGAAAATATTTGCTGTTGACTTTTTAACCCTTTTGAGGAGCAGTTTTTGGAATTTTTCCATTTGGCTTCAATAGGTCTTGGATTGATACCATGATAGTACGCTTTCCAACTGAAGTGGTTTCAGCCTGTTTAAAAACAGCCTACATTAGCAAAAGGATTTTTCACATCAAAAGCATTGTCAGAAGAGTGAAATCAGTGCTTATCTATTGCTTTGCCTGGTTCCTCAAGGCAGTAGCTTTGAGAAAAATGACTAAGATGGAACCAGAGTCTAGATTAACATAAAACATTTTGCTGGAATGCAGGTATTTTTAAGATACTACAGGAAAATATAATAAGAAGAAAAAGGCTATAATGAATAATTGTTTCCATTAAAGGGACTTTGCTGTTTCAATTAGGTAATACTAAGCTCCTTTCCCATTAATGGTAATTTGCCAGAAAAAAAAAGGTACATTACATAAATATTTCAAAGTAACCTGGGCAGCAATTTGAAGATATTAAGCTTTCAACTTGACAGCCCCAAGCACCTTGATTCATCTTAACAGCCAGTAAGATCTTAAATGCAAACAACACTTTACTTGAATAGGACTGACTTCAGAACCAAAATGAGCTTCATTCTACAGGACTGAACAAATATTACGGACCAATCAATGTTTCCTCGAGAAGGTTAATTATCTCAACCGGAGGGAGAGCATATAGGGATGGACATGTGAAGTAAACCAGAGTCATTTTTCTAAACAAATCCTGGCTTTGCAGTGCACACACAGGCAAACCTGTATTTCATCTGCGCTGATCTGAGAACAGAGCTGTTTGGATTTGCTTCTGCCTCCCCGTGAGTCAGTGCAGCAGCAGGTCGGTGCTGTGCGAGGGGCAGGGGAACACTGCGGGCATGCCAGGAGCAGCCGAAATAGGTGTCGCAGAGCATTAGGGCAAAGAGTTCAAAACCTGCAAAAAGTTAATGAAAGCCTTTTTGGTGACTCTGTTGGCCTTTGAAGGAGCACCTGTGGGATGGATTTGCTGAAGGACTTGACACTCACAGCCAGGGGATAGTTACTGAAGAGAGGTCGGGGGCTGCAGAACAGTATCCAAACTTCCCTTAAAAACTGGGCTTACAGTGATCGTGGTGCCACTTCTGCAGAACGTACTGAGTGGAAACTGGAGCCAGGGTTTTGTTGACGTGAAAAACTTGTCCCTACAGAAGTCAGTTATTAATATATTTTAGCTGTAGGACTATGCAAATGTAATCTGTAGCAGATGAGTGAAGTCAGAGGAGCTGTGGGCAGCCGTCCTGGGGCAATCCTGGGGAAACAAATCTGGCGATAAGGCTCAATCTGGGACCAGGCTTTGCCTGGGCTGAGCGACTCTTTCACTGCTCATTTCCTCTCCTCCCCCATTCCTCCCTGATGCTCAGAGATGAAAAGCAAATTCCAGGTGCCACTCTGGGTTTACCAGATGCCAATCAGTGAGTCCCTCCCACTCCTGGCATCCTTCTTCTTTTCCTCCCGTGTGTGCCCCAGGTACACAGAGTCAGCAGCCCCGGCTTGGACATCCTGCTCTTAGTTTAAAGATTCCAGTTCCAAGAGGGTTGCGTCTGTCTTAGTTTCTTGGAAGCGTTGTTGGATTTTTCACTGTCTCTGTTTTGTTGTTGTTGGTTTTGGATGAAGTAATGAGAGAAGTGACTTTTAATTCTCTGTCAGATGTGAGCCTGCTGGCAGGAAGGTGGGCGCTGAGTTCCCAGTCACACTAGGGCTCATTTACTGGTTTCTGTAACTCTAGCAAGTAGGTTATAGCCCTGTCAAGCCAAAAATATAGGGATATAATGGACAGAAACTGCATGAAGAAATGCTGTAGTGTGTATCTTACACCTTGTAATTAGCTCAGAGCCTCATTTTGTACACCTCTCTGACCTGTGCTCCAAGGATTCGTAAAACATGGGTCACAGTGATTTGTGGTCATTAAAGATTATTCTAATCATTGCAGTAATCCTGGGGACTGATATATAAGCTCTATATAAACAAATACCAAGAGACTGTCTCTATCTTTAAGAACTTAAAATCTAAATAGTGAAAAAAGGCAGACAAAGGATTATCATCACTGGGGCTGGGTGGAGCTAAGAACAAAACCCAAATCTCCTGCATTGCCTTTGCAACGTGTCCTTTCTTGTTCACTCAGATCATCTTGATTTTTTTTTTTTTTTATTTGTGTTTTTTTTTCAAGTAACAGGGTTTTCATGCCAGAGGTCTGGCGAGATTCCAGGTTGGATAACTCTGGGTATGTTTACACCGAGTGCTGGAGTAGGGTTTCCTGAGCGATCAGAGGTCTGAGCCAGTAAGTCCACAGGGCACAAAACAGCACTGAGCAGGCCTCCAAACTTATGCCCAGCAGCCGTCTGGCTGCCCTAGCTTCGTGGCAGCAGTGCTGCAAGGGCAGCTTGGCTGCATCGGGGCTCAGCGGGGTCCCCTGCGGCCAGCACGAGGGGCAGCACACCGAGCACCGCACTGCCCGTGACCAGGACGTGCGGGAACCTTGGCTTCAGGCTGTAGGTACCCCTCGGTGTGAGATGTGTCCTGTGTTTCCTGGTTTGGGCTCACATTCTTGATTTTCTTGGCTAAATGGACAGTGCTGCTTGCTGGTGGGTGTTGGTGACTTCAGCTCCGAAGTGACTGTGTTCATTGGTGGGCACAGGGAGCCTGCACAGGGGCCAGGTACCAGTCCAAGGGTGTGTGAGCTGCAGGGTTGGGGGTTTAGGAGGTGCTAAGTGTTACCTGTCACACTGTACTGTGACTATTCCTGAAACATGCCACCCTTCAGTCCATCGTCATGGGGAATGGACTGCAGAAGCCAGTTCCCTCCCCAAGGCCGTGGGACACCAAGCAAAAGCTTGAGCATCCCCTGCAGAGCACGGCTGGCGTGGAGGGAGCACGATGCAGAGCACACAGGAGGAGGGCAAGGGCAGCTTCTGTGTCAGCAAAGGCCGTGTGGGACATGGCAGAGGCCTTTCTTCTCTCCTTAATGCTGCAGTAGAGCTAGTCATCAGCCTTTTAAATGTGTGTTTTACAGCACAGGTACAAGAGTCGAGAGCTGCCTGATTTGGTGATGTTGGGCTCATGGTTATTGTTTGTAACGTGTTGTAGAAAGGCTAGGTGGTACTCTTGAGCTGGATTTGGCCAATGCTTTCCCAAGTGGAAAAGTGCTATGGAAATCAATGGTCACTTGCTCTCCAGACCCAGGTGCTCTTCTCTGTGCTGGGAGGTGGCAGGAGGTGCTCTGGTGGTCCTGAAGCCGGCCAGGTCCAACCCAGAAAATGCTCAAGCATGTGGTTACTTTGAGGCATGGGTTTATAAGTCGTATTGCTGCTCAGCGTTTGTTTGCTTTGGTGAATGGGACAAACTGAAGTGCGTGGTCTGCTGACCCAGAGCTGGGGGATGGGTCTGTAGCTCATTACACCTTCTCTACATAAAGCATAAGAGCATTTTGATAAAGGGTGTCCTGTGTCAGGCTGGGCTTGTGTCCCTGGTGCAACCAGCATTTTGTCACGGTGACACAGGAGGTGTGAGTGCCTGCTCTGCCTGATCCCGGCTGCTGCGACAGACAAAAACTCCTCCAACCCTTGTAAGGCAGAGCCCCACACGTCGTGCTTACCCCTGAGATCCTTCACACCACTGAAAATGGTCGTGGCTGCAGTCCACTCAGTCATTCCTTTAAAAAGTGCATTTAGTTCATAATCATTCAAAAAAAATTCAGTAAATTTTATCAATCAGTAACTGGTTGGAGATTGCTGCTGACTGCGGATGGCTGGGACAAGCCGGCTGGATGGCATCTCCAGACACTGAGATCCTGCAGCATACAGCTCCCCTGTAAACGTGCACAGCAGCTGGTGAGTGTGTACAAACCCTCTGCGAGCTGTTTATTCGATATCCTTTATTAAAGACATGACCCTCAGTTGGGCTAAGGAGAAGAAGAGGCTGGCAGGTGTGGGGTGAGATTCTGACCAACCATTTCTGAAGGACGTGGGGCCAGTGAAGCACACCAGCAGCCAGCCCAGCTCTGGCAAGCAGAGCTGTGGCACAGAACACTTTTCCTGGGCTACTGGAGCCCCGCTAGCCCAGCTGTGGGGCTCTCAAGGCCCAACTCCACATTCCCATATGGTTCCCTCCTTCCACGTGTGGATGGATGGGGCTGTGCAGCTATTCCAGAGACCTCCGTACCCTCCTCCCTCAGTCTGCGTGGAAGCAGAGTTTGGTTTATAGCAGCCTGATTTCTGAAGGGTCTACAGCCATTCAGGATAAAAATAGGAACCGCTCTAAATCTTCGGATGCCAGCATAGCCTTACAGTCTGGCCCTGGATTCCTGTTGAAAATGGGATTTAAGCTTCTATCTCCTGAAAGAGTCCTTAAAAGGTTTACTCCTGGAGAAGTTTATGCTCAAATTTAGAAAGTTTGCCATTCGTTGTTCATTTGACCATACTAGGTATTTCACCAAGAAGGAATTAATGCAGGGAACAATGGGAGATGATTTTGAGGAGAAACGTTTTTGAGGAGAAGCAACGTAACTCAGAGAACAAACTTACATGAAGTGAAACTGAACTTCTAGGAAGATGCTGTTTGTCACCGAGAAAGAAAATGTGAAAATGAGAGGATCTTACGGCTGCTGAGCTGTACGTTTTGCTTGTAGTTCTCTTGGCTTGGGAGGTTGGGCGGCTTCCCTCCCAGATACCGGGGCTGTGCGCGTTGTGCATGTGGCACAGCACGCTGCGGGCTCATCTGGTCCCCATTGCTCCCAGGCAGAGCTGGGCTGCTGCGGCGCGGTGTGCACACAGCCCCACACAGACATGTCAGCCTAATGGCCTGTGAAAAGCATCGCAGATTACTGATAATAGGATTAAGGTATCTGAGCATTTAATTCTGCGTTCATGTGTTTTCAAGTTGTTCCTAAATGGAAGAAAATTTCAGTGTAAGAAAGAAATACTTGAAAGACTGAACTTCTCAACCCAGCATCAAGAGGGATAAACTGTATTTAAACAATATGTTTAAATAAAGTCTGAATTGATACTGATTCATTCCAGATGAGACTTTGGGATCTGTGAGTTGTGTGGGCTTGCTGTACTGTGCTCTAAATGTTTTATCAGAACGAGGCAGCCTCTGCACTGAAACAGGTATCTGCAGGACTCTGCCTCCTGAGCTGTGGTCACAGCAAAGAGCGGTGGCCCTGGCCCTGGCCCTGGCTGTTAATCAGCGTCAGTGCCCTGCTGGCTGGGAAGGGATTCCTCTTGCTGGTGTAATGGGGCAGAGATCAGCGAGGCCGCCCCACTGGGCACCTTCCCAGACCCGATGGGATGGTCAGCAAGTCACAGAAACTTTCTCTGCCTCAGTTTCTCTGTGCTGTGAGGATACCAGTTTCTCACTGAATATTAGGGTGAGCGATGCCATAAGGATGGGAAGTGTTCCATCAGACTATGCAGTGTGTCTTGTCCCTCACCTCAGCATACTGTACGTTTTCCTGCTTCAGTCTTCTGTCAGTGCATTTTTTTATTTTATGTTTGCTATATTATATAATAATGCTACGCAGTGGTGTCTTTTTGTCCATCTGTTTTTGTCTTCCTGAAAAGCCCTGGCAGGAAGACAAGCGTATTCCTTTGCTCCTTGGCTTGCCAGCGTGCTTCCAGACAGCCAGCATAAAGAAGCTCTCACGTGTGTGGTTCAGACCTCCTGTACTCAGGGCAGCAGGTAAACAGGGTAATTTTGAGCATGTTTCTGTGTGTTTTCTTGAATAGAGATGTTTCTCCCAAATCAGAACAATTCTTCTGTAAAGGCTACTGCACACAGCTGGTTTTCTTCGATGGCCAGGAGGAAGGACACGTTCTGGGTAGAACTGCTGGCTCAGCCGGGTCCATTGGCAGTGTTACGCACTGGTGTCAGCCTGGCAGAAGGGATGCAGAGAGCTCCCTGGGTCCTGGGTCTCAGTTTACTTGAAAGCTGGGTTCCCTTTAGCCATTTGGCTGCTGAGCCAAAGCTTCAGCATCACCACAGAGCATGGCAGCGGTGGGTCACTGCTGCGGTACCCATGGTCTGAGCAGCTGCAAACACTCCATCAGATCTTCTTTATCTCTTTTCTTTTGTCTCGCTTTGTGGTGTCACACAAAAGGGCCACCTGTATGGATGCGTGTACATACACGAACACAGCAGATTTTGTCCTGTCGGCATGCTGAGGGTCACCGAGCAAAACGTAGGAGTAAGAAGTGACCAGCTGCACACTGAGGCTTTCAGCAGAGGAAACCAAAGTCATCTCCAATTGTGAAAGCGTTCAATTCTCTCTGCACAGTTCCCTGATTTCATGGCCCTTGGGGACTGCTGTGATTCTTTTGCCCGAACACCTGCACACTGCAGCCCGTGGCATTTCATCCAGCGTTTTCCTGCTCTGCAGCCATTAAATGTGGCTGAACCGGAACAGATCTCAGAGAATAACATCCAGTCATAATTTAAGCTTCTGTTATCAAAAGGGACCTCATAGAGTTAGAGGCAAAATAATGTCTGATCTTACAGATGTGTGTAGGAGCCCTGGAGTAGGTCAAGTTGAAAGAATTCAGGTGAGGGCCCAAATACATTGTCCCATGACATGCATATACAGTTGTTAATTAGTGTGAAGAGCTTCTGCTGTATTTTGTGTCTCGATAACTTTCAGTTCAGTTTGTCGTCTCTAGGCCTTGTAATACCTCCTCCTGTGACTGAAGTAGCAGACCAAGGCACCGTGTTGTTTGCTCCATTTTGGGCTTCTCGATGGTAAGGCTTTCCTGCACCCTTCCAGCCAGCTGACAACCAGACAGCCGGTTCTGACTGCAAGACAAAGAGCTACCTACGGCTTTGTCTGAGGTGGAGGATGTTGCTTTTTGGTCCCGTTGTCAGACTTCCAGGCAGTATTCAAGTAAACTTCTTTCCTAGTTGTTTCAGATTTGGTTTTATCGTCCTTATTCTTGCACTTGGCATAATTCCCGAGAACCTTATTTGCTGTCTGCATCAGCTGAGGAACGTTTTATAAAACCTTGGCTGTCTTTGCTGTTGAGTGAAATCCAGAGATTGCAGTTGTCTGTTTGCTAGCGTTGTTTCAGTAATGAGGATCTCAGGTAATGCTGGCATTAATGTGGGATTTCCTTTGACCCCTTTCCCAAGGTTTCGCAAGACATTTCATGCTTTTATTTATTTATTTTTCAAGTCAGGCTTCACTTTCTTGCACTCCTCATGTAAAAGCTTTAGTCACTTCCGCCCTCCCAGGATCTCTCTGCAGGTTTCTGCAGCTTGGTTGCCCTTTCTGGTGACTGCACTTTGCTGAAGACCCAACCCCAAGCGTTCCCAGCAGCTCTGGGCCCTGCAACTCTTTGCATTTTAATTTCGTGGCATTTTCCACACCTTTTAAAATGTTTTCCTTGTGTGTCTAAATTAGGAGCATAGGTGAATTCTAAAAAATACCTGTTCTTATTTTTGCGTCCGCTTTGTCTTTGTTGCTTGTGCTGGCAGGGCTGGCTGTGGAGCCTGCCAAGTGCCGAGTGCTCCGGCTGGAGTCAGCACGACCTGTGCCTCTGCACCACCGTGAGGTGTTCGAGACCCAGGCTGTGAAGCTTTCTCAATCAATAGAAAGACTCCCATCAATTTGATGAGCTCCGGATCAGGATTTAATCTTATGCAAACACTTCACTGCCAACCATTTTAAGATGCTTTGATGGTAAAAGAGAGGTGTGGCAGCTGGAGCCCTAACATGTGGATATATGTGTGGGTATCGATGGGAACATCAGCTCTGTCTTTGGTGTTCGTAATTTGTCGTGTGTGGCTGGTAGGAAAAAACTAGCAACAAGCAGGAGGCTGGTTTTAGTGGGATAGACGAATGTGGTCTGAACACCTGTGGCACACGAGTTAGGAAATGTGAAAAGCCTGAAACTGAGCCTGCTCCCTGTGCTGCTGGTGGCAGCAGGTTCTGCAGGGGCAGGACAGTTTCCAGCTGCTACAAAAACAGAGAAAACCTTTCGCCCTGGAGAGGTCCCCAGTCGAGCTGTCTAACTTAAGTGACCTTTCATGATAGCTGGAACAAGAGATCCGTAGCATATATATTTGTCTGTATGTGTTTATAGAAACACTCCCGTTTTGAAACTGTGAACTCATCCCCGTGCTTTCCTGGAACACATTAATTTTCTTCTGTGCACGTGTCTGCTGCAAGAAAGACCTTGGCTTATTGGGACAAGTGTGAGAGTCATTGCCTCGCCGGCAGTACGAGACCTTTCAGGGTGCCACAACCCAAGGCAGTTCGTGAATGCCAAGTTTTGTATTCTATTTCCCAACAAACTGAAGGGCCACAGAAGGAAAGAGCGAAGTTTTCAAGGGGCAGGTAGCTGAGAAGCAACTCACAAGGTTAAGAAAAACTGTTCTCACAGCGAGAAAAATCAGCTCGGTGTCTTTCCTTCTAGCGTACTGGTAGGGGAAACCTTAAAACCTCTGTCTCCTGGGAGCTAAATGCTTACTGGGGGTAGCAGCCTTGCCTGAGCATCTCAAAGAGGACCAGTTCAGGCCCAAGTAATTGCAGGATTTGGACTTGTGAAACCTCTGCTTTCCTGCTTTCCTTTGCAAGCTAAGCAGTCTGTCACGCCTCCAGACGTTGCAAATAGTGCACGGGCCTGTATTGAATTTGTAATTTATTCTGATCCTTTGATCTTGCAGCACCGTGCAAACCTCCAAGCCTCAACAAGCCCATCTGAAGCAGGGAAATGTTCGCACTCCTACCTCCGTGGGTTTGGAAGCAGGCAGGGAGCTTTGCCTGTCCTGTAGCCCCACAGCAGTCAGCGGCAAGCTGAAGCTGTGTTCCAGTCATCTCACGCGTGGGACCAGGCTCTCAGCACAAACCATTTGGCTCCCAGTGACCCAGCTTTTAGCTTTTTCACCTGTCCCCGTCTCTTTCTGGTGCCCCCCATCTCCGTGCTCAGCTCAGCAATTTCTCCAGGTGCTGGGATGGAAGGAAAGGGTCTGAGGGATGGCAGTGCTGGTGCGCAGTGTCTGCCTCATGCCTGCACGTGTCTCCTGCTGCTCTCCTTGGGCACCTAACGTCCAAACCCCAGGGAAAAGTTATCAGCCTTCTTGGCCTCTGGGTCAGGCCCTCATTAGGCAGCAGATTGATTGGTTTCTTTGCATTCAGAAAATACTTGAGGAAGCAGAAGCAAGATACTGGAGGGTTTTTGCTGTGGCACAACTTGGACCTCAGCCACAAACAAGCAGTGCTCACCACCACTGAGACTTCATCCCAGACTGATGATACAAATGGAGAAAAAAATACTGATCAAAGGAGAATTTGTTGTAAATCTGTTCTGGCGTGACAGTATTTCTGTGTGTAGTGACTGGGGGTGTAACGTGACCCTGTAGGATAACCCAAAAGCAGGGCCCTGCTGAAAAACACTGCTCCTCCTCCTCAAGAGAAAGGCTGCTCTTCCAAAACTTGAGCAAGGGTCCTTCTCAAAGGCTGTTCTTTTATTATTATTATTAATAATAATAATAAATTTATTTATTTCCCTCGGGACATGACCGGTCACAGGAGATGACCGCTGCCTGTCACCCAGACCCCATAATGAGGCAGTGATGCCGGTAGGTTGGCAGCAGGCACCGAGGAGTCTCAGAGCCCTCTCTGTTAAATGAGTTTATTCAGCAGGTGATTTTCATAGAGCTGGGTGCAAAGGTTGTACTGAATCCGTGTTGTATAATATTGACCGGGTCAATTTTTAAGGTAATGAGCATGGCAGCTTTGATCTGCAAATTAAGGTATGTTCACTGCGCAGCTTGGAAATCCTGCTTCAGAGGGTGCAGCAGAGTAACTTTGATTCTATCAGATGTGAATCTGTAAGTTAAAAGGATGTAGCTGTGGAAACTAGGTGCTGGAGACATTTAAAGGAGGAAACAAAGGAGTCAGTCAGTAGTCACCTACTGCTTTTTGTGGGACAGGAGGGAAGGAGAACAACATGCAATGGGAAAAGTCTCCATTTGTGTCAAACCTGAGCTATGTAGCTCAGCAGAGGGAAGAGCATGTTGAAAATATATTTGAAGGTATTCCCTCCCTTCCTCACACTCATCCCTTGAATCAGCCATCTGCATCCTATTTAGCAGAAACAGGGCTTCAGATTGGGAAAGAGCTTGAATTTTTAGAAAGGGCCTCATGGTTTGATACTCTGCTTTTATTATGGTAGATTTAAGAAACCACTCGAAGTTCCATGTAAGACACAATAAAATGTCCTGTCTCCTTGCATGATATACTCAGAAATGCACTTTCATCCTGAGATCATAATTGTACAGATGTCCAGGCAGAGGGTAGAAAAGCTAGCTGGGCTCTGTAAAGATGCTGTACATTTTTAAAGGCAGGGCAAAGTAATTCCCTTTTGAATGTAACAAATTATTTGCCTTTCATAAAGGCACCACCAGGTAAGAGCAAGCTTTTGACTGCAGAGGAGCCCATTGAACGTGGAATGTGAGAGCAGGAGGAGGTGGGATGGCGGACGGCTGGTGGGGAAGATGCAGAAGGGCAGAGAAACAATGCTGCCTAAGTGGAAACTTTCTGAAGTCTCTCGTAATGGTTTCTTCTTGAAAGCACACAGCCCACAAACCAGCTTTAAACAGTCGCAATCTGATTTGCTGAAATTAAATTAAAGTAGGCTTTTGAAGAAATGGAGACCTTTAAGTTGGCTGATAGCTTTTAGCCCAGGAAGCTGAGCGTGTGGGGGAGGTCGGTGCAGCAGACTCGCAGACTGGGTACCTCTAGAGGACTGCTTTGGGGCTGAGAAATGGCAACGTGCCATGATGAATTGCGACTGGACCAGACGAGTGCATAGACCCCAGGAGGGAAGGGTGTTCCCTGGAGTGGGCAAACACCAAACAGGAGAGCTCGCTGGTGAGCTTACCCAGAGTGGCCTGGCCTGGCACCTGCTGCCTGTGTCGTGCATTAATATTGCACATCCAGGTGAGTTCCAGTAGCGACTGGCACTTGGGGCTGGCCATCAGCTGTGAGACCTGCAGGAGAACAGCGAACTCTGTCCATGGGATATGGGGACTTGCTGTGCCTGTGGCTGTGGTCCTCACTTTGGTCTGCAGGCTTCCTTAGAGCCTGGGATTTGGCCGTGTGGCTCATGGATACTTGCACAGCGCAGGCAGTGCCTGACTGCGGGCTGCCTGCACCGCTGGTGATGTGGGGAGAGAGGGCTGCAGGGAATCCGGGGGTGAGAAACTGCTAACAGGAGCTAGGAGTAAAGCTTAGAGCAGATATTGTCAACCTTGGATCTTACTTCCAAACAATTTTGTAATCTTAATTCTGCTTAAGAGCTGGCAACATCGAGAGAGAGAAAAATCTCTTTAGGCTGAAGAAGCTGGTTTTGTTCCTGTGCCTGAGAGGTGCAGTGTTGTTGGCAAGTTGGTTTTGGTGGTTGTTGTTGTTTTTCACCAGCCTGGGACAGCTGGGTACTAAGCACTGGTCCCAGCTGTGCCACTGATGTGCTTGTGTAAGAGCTGCTGTACCTCTTTGTGTCTCTGTGCCTCCTGCCCCACTTCGTGTGGGGGCTTTGGATGTGAGTTCTCCAGGACAGGGATTATCTCTTACTAGAGTGATTGCAGCACAGAGCTAACTCTGCAGTGGAGTTAGCTCTTTTCAAGTCAGCTGTAGAGCTGAAGTGGCAGAGGGATGGTTCATACATGGTCACATCACATTGTTTGTGCCTAGGTAGGATAGCTAGCCCTGCTAAAAGCACCCTCCAAGCTCTAAGCTTTTCTGTATGAAAGGTACTTGAGTAAGGACAACTCTCGTGTTGCTAGCTGAGTTCACTCAGCGGTGGAAACAAGTCCTAAGTAAATGTGCAGCCTCCAACAAGTTGAATCTCCAATCTACTATGAGGCCACTAGACGTTTTTGAAGTGAAAGTCGTTTTAATTTGAAGCTCTCCCTAGTGTCTGTGTCCCCTAAAGATTGATGTCCTCATCTGGGTAAACTGCTCAGCCCTCGTGGTCTTCTGCAGCAGGATGTAAAGCATTTTTCATCTTCTTTGAACTGAACTGAAAGAGCATTTTTATGTCCTGGTACGGGTTTTGGGGTAGGAGCAGGATAAATCCCTCTAATTGTGCCATTCAGTAGACACAGCTTTGTTTATTTTTTAAGCTGGCACAGAAATGCAGGATAGGCTTAGCTGACCACAAGCCATTAAGCATTATGACTTGAATTGAATACTGAACAGCATTGTTAAAGCATAAAGGGAAACTCTGGAATAAATTAACAGGTCATATAATATCTCACATTTCCCAGAAATGCAACAGCAGCTACTCATCTCTTTTCAACTACTTTCCCAACTAAGGGTGAGATATTTCTGCTCCAACTCAGAGCATCCAGAAATCAGACATTTATGCTTGAGCTGGTCACAACTGGAGCCTTGCTCCTCTTGTGTCTGACAAGGAGAAATGGAAACCCTCAGAGGGTGATTCAGCTGCTCCTAAGACAGGCATCTGATGGATCAGATGAGTTGCTCACAGAAGGGGCCTGTTTCTGTCCACAGAAGTTCATGTAAGCACCTTCTCCTCCCAGGTTTGGGTGAGATTACTTCACTGCCTTAAACACTGGTGTGGGCTGCTGCTCTGGACTGCTGTGACTGAAGCAGGATGGTGCTGATCACCCTTCCCTTGCACTGCTGGGATGTTTGGAAGGGAGAGTATATCTGGTACTTGGAGACTTCTGCTTGCCCTTGGCACGTGGAGGGCTCGTGCTGCACTCAGCTGATCTGATTCATCCACATTCCCTTTGGTTACTTTTCCTTGTGTGAGGAATTCTGCCCTTTAAAAGAATTCATGCCAGGCAGAAAGGAGAGGACACAGGTACTTTCTCTGCGAGAGGGCACACTTGTGCATCTTTTCTCGCTAGCGGGCTCCAGCAGGTGTGAGCACAGAGTAGCTGCCGGCCTTGCCCGTGAGGAATGATAGTGGGTGTGCAAAAGTTTGGGGTCTGCCAGGCTGAGCTCAGCACGAGACACAGAGCAGGGTCAGTAGCCCATGCAGCGTGCTAGGGAGTCCTGCCTGCTCGGTGTAAGACATGCTCTCCAAAATGCATCATGCCCCTGTACTGTGCTATCAAAGCCTTCTTTTCTAGCCGGACTCAATGCAGCAGACATGTCATCTTGTTGCTACATTTCTTTGAGCTGGCTTGGGAAGGGGCTCATGTTTGCATTCTGGAGCACTTGGCTCCCATTTGTATTTTGACTGACTATTTCTAGGAGGTAGCAGGCAAGCCACACAGAGGCTGAAACCTTGCCTTGTCAGGACACTGTCTGCTACGAACTCACATTCATATGTGTAATCCCAGAATTTTAGCTTGAAAGAGTGGAGCTCTTCAGAGTAGGGACTTCCAGGATTAGACCCTAAAAGTATAAGTTATTATACCAAATAATACATACTACTGCTTGAAATAGCATAGTTATAGAACAGTGGCTGGCATCCAACGCTTGACATCCATATTTCTGTTGCCAGGATATTTTCCCACTAAAAGTGAATTAAAAACATAGAAATCAATGTCTGTTTAGACTGTTCATTATTATTGCTTCATTAAGTATAAACAATTTGTCAACACATAGCAGACACTTGGAGAGGATATTTCCTTGCAATAACAGAAATCTGAAATCCTCCTGGCTGTTTCCTAACCTGGCACTCGCAACCTTGGATACAACTGCACAACTCACAAGTTTTGAAACTGGCCTTCTGAGCTGGGCTTTGGGTAAAGTTTCTCAGCAGTATATAATTATTCCCATTATACCTGTCGTCAATGATTCATTGACCGCTGAGGCATACATACGAGCTATTTTTCTCTTTATGACTTTTCAAGGGGATGATTCACCGGTTATAAGTGTACATTATCATATGACTAAAGAAGAAAAAAAGACAAATGGAGTGAAGTGCTGCTGAGACTTTCCATATTAAAACAAAACAAAAAGGAGATTGGTCAATAAAATAGCGACGCTCCTCCTGTGTAAGGCCAGCAAACATCTGCAAAGCTTCCAAACAGCCAGCATCCATACAGCTCGACTTGGGTTTTCCAATTTTATAATGCCATTGATTTCAACATGCAAAACAAAATAAGTACAGCCAGGAAAAGGAAGGAGTACCTTCACTTTTTTTCCGAATGGCTTGACCTTTCTTTGCTCAGACATGAGACCTTCTTCGTGATTTGCTAGCCAGGGCTCACAGGTTCAGGCACTGGCCACAGCAGAGGTACGGGGCCAGGTCGCTGCCTCCAGCCAGGTAACATCTCTGCTGGGAACAGTGGGGCTCCTCCTGGAGGCAAAGTGAGCGGGGCCAGTGGCTGGTGAAAACCCCAAGCAGTCATGAGACCACCTTGGCTTCAGAGGCTAACCCACAGGTTGACAGCAGGATGGGTGGTGAACAGCATTTAAGGTGCTAGCGGAAAGATGGAAACAGAAAACCTTGTTCCAGTGCAAAATCTGGTCTGCAGAGTGAGACGGTCTGTTGAGCAACAAGGAAAATAGATTTATGTGTCACTGTTAGCTTCTGCGAAGAAGCCAAATTGCTCTGGCACAGAACACATGATATTTATTCACAAAAAATGTGGAATTAATTGCTATCATCCACATTTTTTAATGGGAACATATTTTACTTTTTGGTTACAATAGTCCCGAGCCTCAGTCATTGTCAGGAGCGGGCCTGCCCTGCCATGCGAAGGGCCTGGCAGGAAACGCTGGTGGGTCCGGTGGGGCAGGAAGGGAGGGCAGCGAAAACCTCCATCCTACGGCAGCCTTTGAATGAGGGGAGTTCACTTACATCCTCGTGGAAGTCGTATTTATGTCCTAATAGAGAGCTCTAGCATCAGCTTGCTACCAAGAAAACAGCCTCCCAGGCATTTTGCTTGTATCACTGGCTGCTACATGCAGTGGATTTTCCCCTTCTCTGGCTTTTCTTTTAAAAGCATAGGAGGTGAATTCTCACCTCTCCTCCTCTCTATCTGTGTCTGTCTTTATGACTGACCTGAAACTGCACCATGAGTTTCCTTTCCCTTCAAGCCACAATTTTTTTGACCCAGGCTCTTGCCAAATGCTGACTTCTCACCTTCTGAGACCTTATAGACTTCTCCATCCCCTCCCATGCTGTAGCCCAAGCTGAATTTCCATCGGGGCACTCTTCTCTCCTCTGAGCCACCGGCACGTCCTGGAACTTCTCCTGGCCTTGCCTCTCCCCTCTGCCTGGAGCACAGCAAAGCCTGCTCCATGTGGGCTGCTCGGTGTGGGCTGCCCCATGCCACTGGACGTGCTGTGTCCCCCGGTGCTGTGCCGCCCAGCATCGACCTGCCGGCCTGGTCTGGTGCGTGGTGTCTGCAGTCAGCTGCAGCGCTGGGCCCTGCCCTACTTCCATATTCTTATTTTACGTTTTAGGACATAATTTACCTTTGCTCTGCACTCTTCACTTTTTTCTGTGTCTGGGTTATCTGCTCCCTCCATGTCCCAGGCTAAGGAAGAGTTGACGGTGTCCTCGCAGTTCTTTCATGCATGTGCAGAAGAAGAAAGAGATTTTTATCTACAGAGAGAGATCGCAGAGGTATGAATTATGTGAGAGGTGAACAGGTCGTTCTGATGCAATTCTATGGAAACAAGCAATTACATTTATAGACACGGCTGAGTAAGGTAATTTGGAGCACAGCTGGCCAGTAGCAGGGATTTTCTACTCTCTAATCATTGCCATGGACCCACGGGCTGGAGGAAAGCCCAAGTTGAAAGGGTCGCTTGCAGGCCAATAAAAGAATATATGTTGGCTGGGAACAAGAGGCTCAACAATTTCAAAAACATGTTTTTCTTCATCTTGTTGAAACTCAAGATTACATTTAGTCATCACTTATTTGGTTGGACTCTTATGATCTCACAACTACAAACCTTTTCTTTTCTTCCCTCTCCCCATCTTCCTTTTTTTTTTTTTTTTTCTTTTTTCTTTTTCTGAAGAACCATTTATTAAACATATGGTTTTTTTCCTGGCTGGGGATTTCCATGCAGCTTTTTGTGGTAGACATCCCAATGCCTAAAGAGTTCTCAGCGTAGGGCTGGGGAGATCTTAGTCAGTACAGCAGAAAAGAAATCATGACTATTCCCCTGCATTAAATAGGTGGGTCAGATTTCCAGCTGCTGTAAATTATCCCGGCCCAAGGAGCCGTTCAGATGGTATTTGCAGCTTCTTTTGGAGCCGTGGAGAAGCTTTGCTAACAGAGATGCTGAGCGCACTGTTCAGCGTTTGGAGGATGTGTGCACGTGGCCGGAGCAGGCTCCTGGTCTCGTCTCTGGGAGGCTCTGTTGGAAAGGATGGTGCTGCAGGGCCTTGTCCGTTCAAGTGAGTGCTGCATTAACGTCTATGAAAAATCGGGATTTGTCTCTCTGTTCTTTCTGAGCCTTTTTTAACCATTTCCTAGAGCTCTGACTCTTGCCTACAGTACCAATAAGCTTTAACTTGAGTCTGAGCAAAGCTGTCCTAGGTATCTAAATTACCTGCTTTGTTTCTGGAGGATTTCCATTCTGTTTATCACCGTGATCCACTTTTCCTCACCCCTTTCCAGGCAGAAACTGTCGGCTTCTCTCTACTTCCCTGGTGAAATAATGCTGCACAAGTCACTGCTTCACCCTCTCACCCCAAACTCATTATTTCAACCAATCTTCATTATACAATGTTATTATTACATTTACTATAGTGTCTGGAAAGTTTAAAATGCAGACACACAAAACAGAGAAAAACGATTTGTTCTGCCCCAGTGATCTTCTTGGTTGCTAGAGTCGACTTCAGCAACTTCCAGCTTCATTTACTCACCAATTAAACCAAATCCTTGTCATTTAATAGCACTATATAAATACATGCCTGGAATAAGCTTTGCTATCTGATGTCATACTGTGTTGTACAATTTTAATTGATACAGTTAAAGTGCAGCCAAGATTTGAATGGTTTTTTCTTTTGACATCTTCTTTGCATGATATGCACTTGTCATTATGTAATAATGACTAATTCCTTAGCTGAAGTCCAGCAGTGACTGTCAGCTCTTTATCCCATTCCTTTGAAGTACAAAATATCTTTATTTCATTTCCATAATATTGTTCATCTTTAGTCTCTGCTTGATCCTACTGCACAGTGACTTAGCAGCATCTGCAGTATCATTTTGTGGTGTATATTCATCAGAAACTGGGTCTTAAGTATTACAGTTGAACTGGAGCTGTCAGCCTGGAGCTTCCCTGGCTGGTCCACAGTACACTGTTCGCATAGCCTTGAGGAAATTTTGTATTGATTTCTGGCAGGAAAAGCCCTCTCTTTTGGGATCTCCCTGCTGTCTCAAGCTCCACAGAGTTCTTACTAATTTCTGCTTGGTCTTAGGTACAGATCTCTCCTGAAGCAATTACAAGCCGAAGGGGAGTAGTTTGGCTGAGAGCAGAGGAGGCCAGCAGGTAGCTCGTGTGGCAGGTAGAGCTCCTTGGCGTGGCTCACAAGAGGCACCTGAAGATGCAAGCTCCTGATGCTTTTTCTAGGCTTGGTTTCTTTTTCATTGTTCCTCCTTTGGTGTGAGTTTAGCCCTTTGTTTCAGGTCAGCTCAGAAGCAAACTGTATTCTCTGTTTTCAGCTTGTACTTTGGCTGGAGTAAGCCTTTTAGTTGGTTTTGGCTTTCCATGAGACAGACTGCCTTTACATCTGCTTTTCTCATTTATAATTTAGCGTACTGCAGCTCTGCTTCACCTCCAGCTAGAGCTGTAGAATCCTTTTGTTGCCATTGTCTTCCCGGCCTGGCCTGCGCTCCGTTCTGTTCGTCTGCAAGATGCTTATTAAAGAGGTACGTCAGAAAACCCAAACTGCATCTCTAAAGTTGTATATTCAATCAGCCTTTTTGCACTTTGCACCGCAGCAGGTGAATCCGTTAGGCTGCTGTGTTTCATTTCACTGGGATTAATTACAGAGCGCAAAGGTATGATTTACAGCAGCCAACTGGAAGAGCAAAATCTTTGCTTTTAAACTACCCAGTTCCACCGTCTGCAGGGAGAGGTCCGTCAGGAGATACAGTGTCTCATCAAACTTTTTTTGTATGCATTAATTAAAACTTTTCAGCTGGGGTCTGAAACTTTGAGGGTTATTCAGTAAAACAACCTGTGCTGAGTAGAGCAGACCCTGCTTAACACGGCTGGCACCCACCTTCCTCCTGAAGAGGACAGCTTACGTCACAAAATCCATGGCTTATACAGTGTCAGAAAGTATTCAGTATGGGCAGGAAAGTCAGAAGTAGCGCATGTTTAATGAGTTAATAGTGAAATCGTAATCTATTGTATGGAACAGGTACAACCCTGTAGCTGTTTCACCAAGGCAGCTCATGCCTGCACGATGTGGAAATGGCAGAAGCCCTTGGATTGCAGTGGCACCACTGACTACTGGACAATGTGGTTGGAATGGGTATGAAACAGCAATATTTGGGTCAGGGATGAAGGTGAGGGTAATAGCGATAGGAAAACAATATCTAAGAGTGTAGCTTAGGAAATAAACTAGAGAAATTGATGATATAAAGCAAACTTCAGAGGCATATGGCAATGGTTACAGTGCCTGAAGAAGCCGTCACTAATTCAGTTGCTGTGATGTATGGGTTTGTGAGCAGGACGTTGTCCAGTGCTGCCTTACCCCTCTGCCCCAGTCCCCTAATCTTTTAATCCTCTGTTCTTCGTCGGCAAAGTGAGGATCCAGCATTGCCTTTAGCAGGATGTGGATTGTCTTAAATTATGAATGTCTGTAAAGCACTTTGAAATCTTTGGATGGCTCTTGTTTCAGAGATACAAGGTATTATCCACACTGTCATTGCTGTGCTTGTTTGGGAAGTGCACGATGGTTTTTATTTGCAGCTGTGGTCCTGGCTGAGCGCTGCAGTTGGTGCTGGGGGATAGGTGTTCCATTAAAGCTGCATGTGGAGAGCTTGGCTGCCTTTGAATACGAGAGCTTCAGGAGTAATGAGAAAGAAGGCTGCAGGATAGAGATAGATAAATGCTAGATGCAGCTTTTGCTTTATTCTTCCCTTTTTTTTCATCATGAATCTGGCCAGCTAGAAATAAGAAATTATGCCTGTATCTATTAGAAAAGCATGGCTGGAATGTAAGATTTATTGGCACCAATATGAAGAAGCAATTTCAGAAAGAGCTCTGGAAATAAATTCATGTGTTGGGGTTTAACTTACTCTGAACTCTTCTTCTACAGGAACTAATGAGCAGAATTGTGCCAATTATTCATTAACCTTTCCCCTTCTGTGCCTCCCATAGCAAAGATTCTTTAACACTCCTTAAGGCTGGCACTTGGTGCCAATGCAGTTGTGAGGTGGGAATTTTAATACTCTGTTTACTGCTGGACTGGAGAAATGGTGTGATTATTTCCAAGCCTCTCAAAGTCAATGAGAGCCCATGGAAGAGGACCCAGGCATCATCGGCTCCTGTGCCTTGCCCCTGTGGGTAGGGTTCCTGAGTTCCTACATGATGCAATGCTACAGACAGCAAGAGCTGAGGGTGCCAGGAGAACCCAGGCTGATGTTCAGGAGAGCAGCAGGGGTATCGGTGTGTTTCACTCTCAGGGCTAGGTGCAGCTCCCTGTGCTGAGCCTACAGAATTTCCTGCGTTATGCAGGGCACTCTCTAGGGGTCTCCATGACAGCTTCCTGTATGGGGTGCAAAACAGTTCAGGTATTTAGGATACTGGTGGTCAGGGATGTGGAAGGTACCTTTGTGGTGGTGTCTGCATTTGGAATCATCCCACAGGGCCAGAAGCAACTGCGCTGGGCTTGGGAAGGAGCTGAGTGGTCTCATCACATGCCTGAGAGTGAGTGTCTGTGTGTCACCTGCCTGGGGCTGCCTTGAGCCTGGACAGCAAAGGCAGGGGCTGCAAGCACGCTTCTTCCTCCCGTGTTCTGCCCCCAGCCAGTCTGCAAATACCCTCAGGTTGTCAGGAGCAGAAGGTGCAGGTGAGATGATCCAGGGTGAAGGGAGCAGCAGCAGGGTTAGCGTGGCTATCAGAAGCAACTGCATACATGCTGTGCTGTAACTTCTCATTCCAACCCGGGGATTGAGCTTTCTCATCACGTTATCAGCATCTGATCCATGGTGATGAGCAATGATTTAACAGAGTTGTGAGTAGAGGTGATTTTCACCTCCTTTGCTTTTCTTGATCCTCCAGATTTAGCAAAAAGCCTGGCAGATGATGTCTGAGGCTTCTTGCTCCCCACAGAGCTCAGTTGCAGCAAGCTGAGCTCGATTGTTTGTGTGTGAGGAAACTTTGGGGCTGGGTACCTTCTTTCTTTACACCTCCAGGATGCCCGGGAAGTCATAACTTGGAAGTCATTACGGATGGATCATTAGATAAACCATGTTTATGTGTGAGATAGTCAACTTGGCACTAGCCTCTAATTCATGCACAGCTGAGGCTTAACGCCGCTCAAAGAGATCAGTGTGTAATGATGCTTTTCCACCTCGTTCCAAGGAATGTTTCTCCTGCCCCTCCTTTTCCCCTGCCTCTTTTAGCTTTAACTGCAGTGGAGGAGGTTTGCTCACAGAGCTTAGGCTGCTTTCTTGCAGTTTTGTGATTAGCCTCACTACTGGAGGAAAGGCAACGCAGTCTGGTTTTCAAAGCATTTTCATAGGATGGAGCTGAGTATGAAGCTTAATGGGATATGTACAGTGTTACACAGAATGAAGCTCTCGTGGTGTGCGCTGAAGATTTACAATTATTTTAATTTAACCCAAATGAAAATATTACGAGCCAAGTTATTTTGCAGACATCTTTTCTGGATGGTTATTTGATCCCTTGCACTTCATATGGAAGACTTGAGTTGAGGTTTGGCCACTATATTCATGTGTCCAAATGTATTATGGGGGCTGGATTTTCAAAGCAGGCCTCCTCAGTTTTTGCAGGTGCATTTTTTTGTCCTTGCAACTAACTTTGCCTTCAATTTGACATTTGGAGGGAGGAAAGCAGGAGCTCACTGTGGGCACCCAGAAATGAGAAACACTTCTGCAGGTCTGTTTTTGAGGATGGGAAGAATCAAGCCAGCTGTGTTCTCCGACTGAAGGCTTTGGTATCGAGCTTTGTGCTTTATTCTCTTGCATTATGCTGAAATGGGGAGTGTGCTGACATGGGCCTGACCTGTAAGATGGAAATCTGTCTTGGCACAGCCTCTGCCTCACACCCAGGTAGTGTCATGGGGCATCCTGGGCCAGAAAGCCCCGTTAATGCAAACCTCTTATTGCCATTCATGGAAAGAAATAGTTGCTGCTTGGTCCTCTCAGAGTGCCTTTGAGAGATCTAGATGAAATGACTTCTAGGAAGCAAGTCCTGAGGTTGTTCAGTGCAGGTGACATGAAGAAAAGGCAGTTGTGTCCCTGCTGACCCTGCACTGGCATTTGGCTTCTACATGGGTAGCCAAAAAGGGTCCTGTGAATGCTCATGAACGTGAACTGGGGCCTGGAGCCACCTTTGGTCCTCTGCAAGCAGCTCACCTTACTGGAGGAAGCTCTTGTCAACTGCAACAGCGTTTAAATTGTGCTCAACAAGCCCGGCTGCTAAAGCTCCTCCCTGAAATGTTCTCTCTTCATATTTTAAATTCCAGCATTCTTTTGTGGAAATTAGCAATGCGACGTGGAGATGGTCTAATTGCATAGTGCTTTGGTTGAGCTAGAATCAACATTTCCTTTAACCTATTATTAAGCTTATCATACAGGTATATATATTTTATTGAGGTCATATTGTTAGCGTGATGTGTGCTTGGCTTCACTTCCTATGGAGGTGCTCAGAAGACACTAACACGCTGAACTGAAGGGAAGAATGAAGATGCTGATATGAAGCCCAAGAATTTTAAGTCTGTTAAAAGTGTGACTATAAAATCTTGGTTGCTGAACCATCTGCTTTTAATCTTCCTATTGCTATGCAGTCTTCTGGGGACTTGGGCTTGGCAACAGATTTCCAAATTGCTAAATTAATCTTGTCAGCTTCAGGAAGCACCAGAAAACCCTTGGGAGACAGATTCTGTGCTCAGTTACACCTGTGTGAACTCACCGCCCTCAGCTAGCACAGCGACTCTCCGCTTTCCCTGGAAGAGCTGTGTAATCAAATATCTGGGCACATCGATCTGCAAACCGAAAGCTAGCTGGATTGCTTGTCCAGAGCTTCTTGTGCAAAAATGGCCCTGGAAGATTTGAAACACGATCTGCATTATCATCCAGCAGTCTCAAATATCCAAGTGGATATTGAATAAAAATGCTGCACAATGTTGCAGTGCTATAGCTTTTACAGAAAGAACTTTTTTTTTGGTCAAGCCAGTATTTTCTGTGTGGATGATGCATATTCGCTGAATCCCCATTCTGTCAGCAAGGGCTGTCAGGAGGCGTGAGGGCTGACCAAAATAGCCATAGCAGAGATTGTAACCACAGATCTGCCCCTAAAAAATACCCCAAGTTAAACCTGCTGCAATTTCCCTCTGTTTGGATGGTGAGGCTGAGTTGGAGGCTGGCTTCAGACACCTGTTAGCTTCAGAAATACCCATGGAGAAACTGTGATTCCTTAACGTGCACGGCCAACGGCATGCGGGGTGCTCAACAGACAGTACACCGAGATTGCTGTCCTGCTGGGGGCCTTGCTGGTATTTTGCTGTAACAGAAGGTGTAGCTCTGCATTTCTGCCTCTCTCCTTTCAAGCAGCAAGCACTGCAGCTCAGTGGACACTGCCAAGGACATGGCGGTGAAGCCCAAGGAGCAGCCTGGCACCTCCAGCAACAGCTGAGGTATTTAATCACAGAGCTGTGTTTTCTGAAGACCCGCTCCGTGCCTGGGCCTTGTTTTGCTGCAGAGGGTCTCCCTGGAGCATTTCAGGCTCCACGTGGCCTCATTAGCTGTGAGAGGCCTGCACATCTCCCCGTGCTGGTGATCTCCTGGTGCCTGCTGAGCAAGCTGTTTCTGTCCCTTGGAGCTTTGCCTTGGAGTAGCTGCGGTGGAGCCTCAGCAGCGCAGAGCAGAGTTTCCATGTTGTTTTCCATTTTTAATTCTCAGGGAAAAGCCTTTAGAAAAATCCTGTCAGTCTCAGTTGTGAAATCTGACATGCGGCCTATAAATAGCATTTCGGTGAGAGCTAAGAGTGGCTAAAATGAATTGACTGGAGGAACAGGAGTTGGCAAATGTGCGCTGCTCAGCATTTCCAAAACTAATTTTCCACATCAAGTCTCCTCTTCCTTTTCCCTGTGCTGTTTAAACAGGAATGTAAAAAGAAACTGTTAAGGAAACCCACATATGTAATTGTTAGGGGAGGAAGAAAGTTTTGTGGCTGAGAAAGAGGAGAGGAGCCAGCTGATCCTGTTACTTCTCCTGCCACAGACTTACGTGACCTTGGCAAGCCGGCATTTCCCAGCTCGTTGACTAATATTGGCTGCTCGTCCCCTGGCCGCGCGGCGTGGGACAGGTCGGATGGGTGTTTGCAGAAGTGTTGAGCAGCCAGATTTCCACTAGGTTGCTCGGAATAAGCAGACACATTTGTCAACTCTGCTCCTAAACCTTGCGTTCCTCCATCTGCAATCTCTGAACATGAGGTGGGCACGATGATAGCTGGGACTGCGCTCCGGGGCTGGCGGGGCTGTGGTCTCCTGTACCAGCTGAGCACCTCTCCTTGTCCAGAGTGCCTCGCCTGCAGGATATTCAGTCCTGAAGAGCCAACAGGGAGTTCCTATACACAAAAAAAGAAAAGAAAAAAAAAAGCCTGTGCCCAGAGGAGGGGGGAATATGAAGGCTCCAAGGCTCCTGGGCTGTGCAGTCCCCTCATTAATCCTATTTCTCAAGAGTTCTTTGTCTCAAGTGCACTTTGCTGTCTGGTGTTTGTCTGATTTCTGTGTGGAGCCTGGTGCGCTGCAACGAGGGATCTCTGCTGGGAAGCAAGAAAGCCACCGTTCCCTCTGAGGGAAAAAAACTCGTGTGTATCCTGCACCTTCCCGAGTTAAGAGAGGAGACTTTGAAGTACAAAAATAGTTGCTGTGTTATGTACATATTGTAGGATGTTTACCACTGGAGGCTAATGCCTAAACAATGAATTTCCAAGTTACTCCAAATGCGATCCAGCTTTATTCTAAACAGTCATGCAAAACCTCCTGATTGCAGCAAACGAAGCTCTGCTATTTGTTTTGTTTTCGCAGTTGGGGATTCTGTACACACAGAGAAGTTGCTTGGGGTCTGAAAGTGTTTACCCTGCCAAAAATAAATGTTCTAAAAATGATCACTTAGCATTCTCTGAATCTCTGCATATTTATTTACCATGAGGAATCTGCTTACAGAGCTCATATTGTATTTTTTTACATTTCAACTTTGAAAAAAAAAATTAAAAAAATCAAGCAGGCTCCTTTACCAACACCCATTTCTACTCAGAGCCATAAAACTGTTTTGCAGCTATTTTTGTGTGGGCTGTGGTTAATCTCCAGACAAGTTTATTTAGCAACCAAAGGTGATACTAAGCCAGATTTTCAAAGCAGCCTTCCAAACACAGCACAGTGGTTGGAACTGCTTGTTTGTGTGCGAGCTTGTAAACTTGCAGGTTTTTAGGAACGTGGATGGCTTTCTGTCCAGTATTAGTAAATGTAGAAATATTACTAGCAGGCTGTCAGACTGGTGACCAACATTCCCATTACAGGAGCAGTTTGTGTATCAGAGCAGTCCTTTTCCGTGAAACTACAGGAGGAGGAGATTGCTTGGGGGAAACTTCAAAATCTGGATGTTCTCAGCCCCACCCATGGCTTCTCCTCCCCTACAAATGCTGTTTTATTTGCAGATTTGCATATTTAGGGAGAATCTTTGCAGTTGTATTTTAATGTTTTTAGCATTCATGAGTTGAGTGCCCTGGGAAGTTTTATCACCACTTTCAGAGAAGGAAACCGGGAAAAAGTGACTTACCTGGGGTCACGCAGGGTTTCTGGAGAGCCTTGGGCGATGCGCGGCTCTCCTGACCGCCGGCTTTCACCCGTGGCCATCTCAGCTCCCTCTGGCCCTGCCTTCTCTGGGTTGGGCCGCAGGCTATCGACCCTCTTGATGTGGCTTGATGCTGGTCTCTGGGAGAAGTTTTTGCAGTTCTTCCACTCGAGCACTCCACACACTACAAGTTTGTCCATCTGTTCCCTTTCAGACCTGTAGAAACCCCTCAATGAATTGCTAAGGTGCAGTGGGAAGAAAAAGTCTTTCGAAGCCTCGCATGTACAAGATCACAGAGCACTGAGGAAAGCTGAAGCAGGATCTTCCTGGCCGCCTGCCTACGGCTCATTTGGCGCTGGGAACGCTTTCGCATCCTGCCCAGCAGAGCAGGAGAGGCAGCAGCAGGGGGTGATGGACGAGCATCCCGTGGGGGCTGTGCCCTGGCAGTGCAGGGGGCTGGTGGCCCGGCCGCCTCTCCTGCCTGCTCCCACCGGCTGCAGGCACAGCTTCTGGTCTCTGCGCGTGAGCTAACCTCCTGCACGCCTGCCAGTGCTGGTGTCTGCACTTGGTTGACGAGTTTGCACGCTGGAGTGCTTCCGTGAGATGGTTTTGGCATAAAGTAGAATACTCTTGCTTAATCTTTGGAAAGAACCACCGGGAGTCCTGTGCAGAAGTGGGTTACAGACGCGTGAATCAGCTCTTAGGGCGATACGCATCGCTGCAGCTACCAGCTACACCTCGCCATTTCCTTCTTGCCCCTCTCTCTGCTGGCCAGGCTACCTGAATCCCATGGCAGTCCCTGTGGGTCACACCACACTCCTTCAGCACTCGGTTTGGTGCTGGTAACCTGCCCCTGTGCGAGATGGGGCTGTCCCCCACAGGGTCTGTGCCTGGGGATACAAAATACTGTGCGCTTTTTGTTTGTTTGTTTGTTTTAAAAAAGGAAATTTTAAGCAGCGGGATAACTTTCAATCCACTTTCCATGAAGCTCTGAGAGCTTTTCTTTCACCTTTTTCCTTCTTATCACAGAATATAGGTTGGATCGCTTAAGTGAGGGAGGGTGGTGGGAATATTTCCTTTCTTACTAGCTTGCTGTCTGGGCCCTGGGATTTCTGAATCCACCCAAAGTGCTGCTGCCAGGGCCAGGATACACAGAGAGGAACTTGATTTGCTCTCGGTCCAGTCTGTACAGAAGCTGCCCTTCAGAGGGATTCAGATCAGAGGGCTTTGTGCTGCCGGCTGTACAACCTGGTGTTCGTTACCATATTTAATTGGGATGCCCTAGGCTGCTCCCACGTTACCTTGTTGTGGTGTGGTGGAGGGCACAAGGACAGTGAGAGGCAACTGGGGTGCCCGACAGGGGGAGGAATATTGCTCTTGCAGCAGGGCTGATAGGAGCAGGTTTGCTGAAGACAGCCTGAGAGCTTGGTACCAGTGGTTGAGAGGAGCAGGTTGTCCAATGCAGCATCACAGAGACCGTGCTGCATCCTGAGATGCACAAGAAGGGAGCACCGGTGCCAGGAATGAAAAAAAAAAAAAAAGAGAGAGCAACACTCGTACATTGCAGCTGTCCTGTCCTGCTGTGCTCATCTGCCTCGCAGGGCACAGCCTCTTGTCCTGTTCCAGGTAAAAGTGCCGGTGGTGGCAGCTGGTGCTGGGTGGTGGTGAAGGTGGAGGCACGCGGCCCCGAGCACAGCCCAGCTCCACACGGCCACCGTCTGTGGTGACAACACCGTGAAGTTACCCCTAGCAGCCTGTGCCCAGCAGCTTTGTGGACACGGCTGCTCAGCAGTGCTGTGTTCTGCCTGCCAGTGTGTTCATACCCCGTGCCACAGCGAGCTTTAAGGACGCTTCGACTTTCCTGAGCTGCTTACAGAGGGCTGGCACCTCACCAGCGGGGCAGGTTCAGCGCTGCTGCTGTGCCGCTCCAGCGGGAAGACAAGGGTCTGTCTTACAGACAGGACATGTGCAGGGCATGCTGCTTCCTGGCTGTTAAACACATAATTACATCTTCTTAGATTGTCTGTCTCAGTAGAAGTATATTATTAAGCCAGCATGATTCCACCCAGCGTTCGATACAGAGGACATGATGATCGGCCATAAAAGAGAGGAAGAGCTGTCGGTAACTGCAGTGAATTACAAGCTCGCCGCTAAATTCTGCTGCGCCGTTGTCAGATGTCCCCTTCCCCATGGAAGGACGCAGAGCAGTAAAGTGCTTTTGTTATCACTGCACCAACTGAGTGGAGCACATCTAAATACAAGTCCCTTGTCACTTCCCGTGACCGGCAGTTGCTATGTCAGGGCTCACACGGATACCTGACCTTGGGGCACCAGCAGTTCTCCTGACCCAGTTGTTTTCCAGGCCCTCTGGAGGCTGCTGCTCCATGTCCTCCCACTGCCTGGCATGAGCTGGGACTCGGCTGAGGGCGCCCTGGTCTGGTGTCACTGTGACTTGTCTTCCGACAGCTTGTCTTCAAAGCCAGGGGCTCGCTGGAAGGGGTCTCACATGCAACAGCCATTTCACCTCCTAAAGCAGCGATGCCCGTTGCAGTTTGGATGCCATTACAGTTCCATGACCTCAGGAGACGGCTGCGCGTTTGCACTGCCAGGCTGGGAATAGTTGGCATTGGGCAAAAATTGCTATTGTGTCAGGGGTTTGGCACGGCTCCCTACATGATGGGAAATAGGCGCAGAGCCCAGTCAGTATAATGCGGTCGGTTTCTTGCTGATTTTTACCTGCCAAATGTGGAACAGAAGTAGTTATGGCTGATGTCATTCTTTTTTAGGTTCTTATTTATTTTTACAGGCATCTGACTTGCTGGATTAGTGAGATCCAAACTCACCCTACATAATTCTATGCAAATACCTAACATGATTATTTTAACATTTCAGGTTCAGGGAGTAAAGTACGTCCTGACCTGCTTGCCTTATAAAATGCCTGTGGTCTAATTGAAGAGCTCATAATTTTTTTTAATAACTACTTGAGATTTTTCTGTTTCCACTGCAAAACAGCTTTTTCCAGCTTTTTTCACCATTCAGCTAAAATGAACAACACCAGTGTATCCAAAACTTGCTTTTAATGTGGTCCTGGCACCACCCAGTCTGGTAATGAAGGCAGGGCAAACTAATCCAGATCCCCACTTTAATCAAAGAAGGATTTCCTAGTGCTGAAGATGCAATAAAATGCCCACATATCGATACACTTCGGCCTCACGTGCATCCTGCGTGACATCTTGCTGCTTGTTAGGGTAAGAGGCGGTCTGTGCTGTAGCCAAAAAGT
The DNA here is from genome assembly GCF_965140915.1 of Aythya marila. Lineage (NCBI taxonomy): Eukaryota > Metazoa > Chordata > Aves > Anseriformes > Anatidae > Aythya > Aythya marila. The sequence continues at coordinate 6,149,851 of NC_139059.1, read as the reverse complement.
CAACTTGAGCAGAACTGTTCCCTTCCTCAGCCCTTGCAGAGAAGCACGGCTTTCTGCCATCCTCAGAATGGGATCTGAGCTGTGCCCTCCTCCCGCACAGCTGAACTGTACTGAAACTCTGGCAAGCAAAAGCCTGGCTGTTTTGCACAGAAAGGTTTCAAGGCAAGGCTCCCCGTACCCGGCTGTGTCCCTGCTGGCCGCCTGCCCTCCCGTTAAAATCCAGCAGCGCCGAGCTTGCGTGCTCCTTGGGGCTGCAGTGGCACCAGTGCGGCCAGCAGAGCCGAGAGAGCATGCGCTGGCGACCAGATTGTCCCTTTGGTGCTTGCTTTTTGTAGACCTGGAGCCCAGATCCTGAAAGGAGATCCTTGAAGAGAGACCTCTGAGCTCATGCGGATCAGTTTGCAGGCCTGAGCCTCGAGAAGCACGGTAATTAATAACAACTTGGCAAGACCGTCCTGGATTTCAATAGGAGTTTTGCACTAGGACAGGATGAGAATACGGCATTAAAATAAGGCAGACAGTTCACAGCAGGCTGAAGAGACAGGCCAAGATCAACAGGATAAAACTCTCCTCTTACAAAAACTGCCCTGAGCCTTTTTGTCCACACACAGGGCCTTAATTTAAGGCCCGTTGAAGTCAATGGGGAAAAAAACCTCATTAATTTCAATGGGTTTGAATCAGTTTGAACCCCGATCCTGGCCAGAGGACAAGTGTTTATAAGCTGGCCATGAATAAATTTAAGCTGGGAATGAAGGACAGTCTCTAAGTAGAGAACAGGGAGGTTCAGAAGCCACCTTCAGCAGAGGAGGTGGCCAAAATGCCTAAGTAATTATTCAGATGGAGCTTGATTGAGCTAAACTGGAGAGTGCAGAGTGCGGTGGGGCTGTGGCAGCAGAGGGGAAGCCTCCAGTCCTTCCCCACCCAGGGTCCACATAAGCCCGGCGGCAGGGCACGAGCCTGTCACATTCCTTTTTTCCTCTAACTGCCGTGCAGAAAAATCTATTTTAGGCAGCTGCTATTTTATGCTTCCGGCATAGCTGCATTTCAGGGGTGGGATGTGGATCCAAATTATTGAGCGTTGGGGCACATCTTGTGACAAAGGTTACCGATACGCTGCACAAACACGTTGTCTGTTATTTTGCCTAAAGTAGCTTTCTTTCTGTCATGCTAAAGACGAGTTCCAGTCACGGAACTCTTTCTGGTGCAGGACACATGCTGAAAATATCTTTCTCTTAAGCTCCTTGTGTTTCAGCTGAGCTCTCGTTCCACCCTACCACGTGCTCCTACGAGTTCCTGAAGGCCGCAGCAACCGGACTTCTGCTGCTGGACTTGGAAGTTTGATGCTTCCCAGTCCTTCTGAAGGTGCCTTGTTAAAACCTTCCCTTGGCCTGGGCATGTGTCCTCACCCCCAGACTGCCGCCGTGTTCCTCCAAGTTTCTGCTGCTTTGCTGTGTTTTACCTCACTTCTAATGCAGGCTGTGTCTGTGCGCTACTGTGCAGGGCAGTGCAAGCAGTGTTAGGGTTAGCCGAGGGCTCTGTGCAGCGCTGCATGTTGTTATGGATCGTTTGAAGTCTTTCCTAAATGTCAGCGTGGTTAGCAGAAAGCACAAAATGAGGTATTTTAAAGAGTTATGTATTGCTGGATGTTACGGGGAGGCTGTCACCGTTCTGTGCCGGGTTCCCTGGTGGTGCGCGGTGCTGCTAGGGGCTGGCTGCTGTGCCAAGTGTGCTGTTAGGCCTTAAATCAGCGTTGTGTTAAATGTATGGGATTCAAATAGCACTGCTGGAATTAATCAGTCTCTAAATTAAATTAAACCTACTTTATTGGCTATTGAAATTAGCCCACTTTAATGGAAGGGTGATACTGTTCACTGTAAAAAAGCTGTAGTCCTGAGCGTAGCTTTGTCCACTTTTAGTCTTCAAATCCTTTACAAACAAAATTACCTTGTACTGTGATATATTTAACTTCGTTTTCTTTTATTGGAAATTTCAGAACGTAAGTACTGAATTTGCATTCTCTCTCCTCTTACAAAAAAAAAAAGAATCCAAATTTAAGACAAGGATAGCTTTTCACAGACAGTAATACTTTTTGGAAAAAAAAAAAAAAAAAACCACAACCAAAAAAAGCACTAGTCAAAAAATACCTGTCCCTGGTGGATATAAATTAGAAAATTATTTCAAAGTTAAAAACAAAATTAGTTCTTGCTTGCTTGTCTTGTCTTATGCCAGAGTGGTTTGTTGTTTGCAGTTAATGAACTTTTGAAACAAGACTGCTAAATTAGATTCTGACACAGGATTTTAGCAACACCAGGGGCCCTGCTAAGCCAGTATGTGTTCCGGTATCCGTACCAGCTCTGATACTGGTTCCTGTATTGGTTCCACTGTGAATCAGTTTGAATGAATAAATTTGTGATGCTAATGACATGGTGAAAAAAATGTATCTTGCCTGGTGGAATCATCCTTAGGTCAGATCTAGAGCCACCTCATGGCCACATACAGACCAAAAGAAACCTGGAAGAATCAAAACCAGGGCAGTTACTCTGGATTTACACCCAAGTGAATCAAAGCCGAATCTTGCCCTTATTTTTTGCGAAAACAAAACAGAAATGTGAGTGCTCTGAAGCACGTTCATGATACAGATTTGTTTTTCTTAACAACTGTGAAACGAACTAGCTTAGAGCTTGTGCCAAATTTGGCTGAACTGCTGCCAAGTCTAGTGTACTGATTTGTATGGCAACATTGGCAAGTGAAGCTAAGGTTTACATTGACTGCTATATTACACATTTATACAAGATCAGGGAAGTGGTTCCAATTACCTCGTGTTCTGCTGTGTGACCACAGCCAGTCTGAGGGAACAGTCATCTTTTAATGAGCTCATAATGAAACGCTTGGGCTGAGATTTAAAAGCCATTTAAGGGGCATACAGTGTGTTATGGCCTTTTATCAAAGCTACCGTGAGCACGACATGTTAGGAACCATTCTGGTGGTGGGAATTAAGCCATTGCTTTTACGGGTAAGTATAGTCACAGCTATTTCCTGCGCATTCCAGGGACGGAGCAGTTGGCTTGCCAATTTGCTCTTGACATATTTACAGACGGAGAAGCCACCTCTGGACTAGTTTTTGCAAACATCATGTTCCATTATGAAAATGTTCCCAAGGCTGAGGGTGAAGAGTCTGGCTCAGAATATCTCCATCTCCAGACAGTGTGGGCCCGTGTCTGATCTCAGCTCTGCTGGGGAAAGTCTGAAGTAATTCCATTAACTTTCCGGCATGTGTTGTGGACTGGCAGCGGAGTAGCTAAGGTTAAAGCCTGACCTTCAGTCTTCAGTAGGTCCGAAGTGGACTAAATTCCTGGATTTTATTTTCTTTATTTTCTAAGCAGGAAATAGTCCCACGGAGTCCTTTTATAGGATCTACTTTCTCAACAGCGAGAGTCTGGAAACTGTAAGGACATCCACTAGCATCCAAATTCCACAATTAATGATGCATTCCCAGAGTGGAGAGGGATCGCTGTAGCTGCCAACAAGGGCTGGAGATTGAGCACTTCGCAAGCGGTATAGCAGAGCAGGCTCTGAAAGCAGCTCCAGCAGTGTTTGGGTGTGAAAAATGACCAAAAAGGATGCTCAGTTCTGACATCAGCAAAGCTTTTAAGTCCATTCATAAATCCTGGCACTGAAGCTCATGCTTACGTGTTATACTGGGCAGAGCTGGCCTGATGAGTTTAGGCTTGGTTTAGGTAAAATCACAGCTAAGAGGCAAAGGAATGAAAATTGGGCCGAGAGCTACCTTTTGGTAGGGCCCTGGAAGGTGATGGGAAAATTCTCCCTGCCCTTCATGAGTCTTAAACGAGACCATGGTCACTGTGAGGGCTGGGGTGAGCTGGAACCGATGGGACCACGAATAACCTCTCTGGAAGAATGCTTACACTGGTATCACGGTCCTGCCACTTGGGAGCCAGAATGGAGGATTTTTAGCTTGCTACCAAATGGTGCTTGCATCTGAGCGGGGGCAGTGTCTCTGCTAAACATCTCTCCAGAATAAAATTTTTATGACCGAGCTCTAATCTCTCAGAAAAAAAGAGGTATAGGAAAAGTGCTAAACTCCTAACACAACCCTAAACACAGACCACGTTGCTTTACTAAAAAAGGAGACTTTTATTAACCGTAGTCATGAGCAGGCAGCACAGATGTTATAATGCTGTGGTGTTCAGGTTGAGTTTTGCAACAGGTAGATAGATTTCCTGGCACTGAAGGTTGACAGCCTGGTTTGCAAAATTACTAAGCTGTGTTCTGCTTGCTCTTACATGTACGCTGCCAGTGTTGAAAAATGGTAGATGTCAACAGGGCAGGAGCTGGCCCGTTGTCTTTGTTTGCTGTGTGTGTGTCATCAGGTATAAACGCCCATTCACATCGGCTATAAATGCCTGTTACCTTATTAGCAGCAAAGAAGACACAGTAACGTGGTGAAACTCTCTTATTGTAGAAAATAGGCCTGAAAGAGAGCCTGGCGGGTCTCATCTGCTCAATCAACTGACTAAAGGGAAGTTAAGAGCCTGAGTGTGCTCCCTGGGTAAAGCCTTCCCTGCCAGGGCTGGCAGCAGAGCGCTGCCTCGCTCGGGTGCTGCAGGCTGGGCACGGTGTGGCCAGCACAAAAAGCCCTTGGACCAGCCATGGGGCTGGGCTGTGAGGTGACAAAGGGAGTTAGCCCTGTTTGTAGTGAGCTCTGCTATAACACATCCCCTGCTGAAATCAGTGGGTGTTCGCCACTGGCTTTGTGACAAGCCAAAACGGGTCCAGAACGAGCTTGCCCTGGGAAAGGGAAGACTCTGAGACAGATCCTGTCCTGAGCCCATGGAAGTGGTGGGCTTTGGTGTGGTTCGGATGAAGCCTTCCCACAGGACAGCGCCGGCAAGTGCATCCCGTGTGTGTGAGGGCAAGGTGCCTTCTGCTGGTTTCATTGCCTCCATCAGTCGTGGCAGGGCTGAGATCCCGGAGCGCCTCTCGTCCTGCTCAAGTGGGGCAGATGCTGCAGGGGGTCAGGGCGAGCAGCGGGGCAGCAGTGGCTGTGAGCACGACCTGAGCTGATGTGTGGAGCAGTGAGGGTCCTGCCTGCAGCCCTCAGCTGCTGCTCTGAGGCCAGAAGGAAAGGGGAAATGGCCAACCTGGAGTGTCCCGGCAGGTAAATGGTCAGAGCTGCCTTCTCTTCTACCTCGAGCACCAGGCTGCCTTCCCGGGGTCAGATATGATGCCCAAACCCAGCTGTCAGGGATGGGAATCTTGGAACAAGTGGAATTTATTTCCAGGGGTTTCCTGTGTCAGCCCACTATGAGGAGATTTTTATTGCTGGGCATCTGGATCCCTGTGGGTCTGTGCTGTCGTCTGATGCAGGAAAATATCTGAAATGCAGCAAAATCTAGTGATTGGGTAAGAACCATGGGAGCCGATTCATGGCATCTTGTGATTTAAATAAACTGCTCTCTGCATATCACTTCCAAGTGTATTGCACAGGGATGCCTCAGAGGTGTTGAACCTCTGTTGCCACAGCTCACAGACGACTTTCTCAAACACCGGAGCAATCGTCTCACTGGCTTCTTGAAGTTGCTAAGTACCGACTATTTCTCTGCATGTGTTACATGTTCAAAATGCAGCAAGGCTGCAGATGTGACTCAGGTCATGAGTCAAAGAAAGAGTGGGATTTTTAATTAAGTCTGCAAGTTTTCTTTAAGGCTGACAATACATCTGAGAATTTGACATTTATTTATGAATGCATTCCAGATTTGCACACTGCATATCAAAACCTAGGACAAGCCTAGCGCAGGGTGGGGTAGTGTGCTGAGATACTGTATCTGACTTGCCCTCCTGCCCGCAAGTGAAATTCTTTCCATCTGAGTCCCAGCGAGGTGGTGCTGGGAGAAGCAGAGCCCTTGGCAGATGATCATCTTGTCCCTGCTCCTGCCCTGAGCCAACCATGAGAGTTCACTTTGTTTGCATCCACTTCTGCCTCCCCGCTGGCACCCCGGCTCCCTGTGAGGGTGGTGTCTCCCAGGGCGGGGAACTTGCCATCCTGCTTTTCCTTTCCACTTGTGCAGTAGGAATGGGCCCCTGGGATCAAACAGGACTCCTTCCTAGGTGGCTGTCTTCACAGCCGAGCCCCACACCGTGTCCTAACACAGCTCCTTTACTTCCCACGTGTCGGTGTGATGTCCCCAGGGAGCAGAAGGGGGGGCAGATCCTGCTCCCAGGCTGGCAGCCTGACACCCTCAGCCATCCCAGGGGCTCAGGGTCCCCCGGCAATCTGTACGAGGCAGTTTTGTGTCCCAGGGCAAAGCTTCTAACCAAGGTGTTGCTGATGAATAAGCAGAAAGTAGGAATGACTCTCTTCTCCCCAGGGCGGCGCTGACACTGCGAGCTGAGAGGAGCATCAAACTCATCCGCTGGGTTACTGGAGTGAGAGGCTTGGAGTCTGAATCCACCGAGCTCAGGTCTGGTGAGTAAGTAGGCAGTGTTTAAAGATGGCAATCACTTTGATGGCCTTATCTGCTCTTTGAAGCCAAGGAGCCACTCCCTGCCCCGTACACACGTGATAAGCTCAATCAGATTCCTCATATCTTCTCTGCGAAAATAAGGGGCTGAGTTGACTCAGCTGGGACCGGAGCCTGTGACTCTGAGTGTGGGTGTGCTGTGCTTTTCCCACATACGTGCCGAGTGGCTGGCATCGGCACGGCACGGCCAGGCTGGCGTCTGCACCAAGGGCAGCCCTGGCAGTGCAAAAACTGATGCCAAGTGTGTGGTGACCTCCATTCAGGGCAAAAGGTGGTCAGTAACTCAGGAGGACGTCTCCTCCAGATATCACGTGTGGCTTTCAGGTGCCTGTGCTGCAACAGGACTTTGCCCTCGAGCTGTGGGCACAGCTGGCTCAGGGGTGTCGAGCCATTCCTCGTGGGCTTCCCGCAGGTGGGACGTGGGGAAGAGACAGAGCTGGGCTGCAGCCAGGCGGCCAGAAACGTCAGGGGCAACAAAGCAGAGAATCTTAGTTATAAAGCAACTGAAAATTTTTCTTCCCTCCCCCTCACATTTTTTAACAAGCTTCCTTTACCACTAGGAATTTCATCCTAGAGAAAGCTGGCAAAGGTCTGAGAGGCAGCATACACCTCCACCACACTGGGATAGGGCTAGGAGAGGGCTTACTGTGAAAGGAAGGCCAGCAAGAGATTGCCTTGTCAGCTGAATTGATTAAGTCTTTCTAACAGTTTAGTTAATGGAGCAACAGCGCTTTACAATAGCTACAGCTTGGCAGGCACTTAGGTATTTCTAAGATATTTTATTTGACAGTAAAAAAACCACCTAGGATAGCAAGGTTTGGTTTGCATGTAAATGGGGAGAATTGGGAATTGTAGCGAGGGAACAGCGCACGGGGTGATCCATCAGCCAGCACAGGGACAGCTTCAAATCAGTAAACATGTCATGTTAAACTCGCTGTGGCAGCGCCTGATCTCATGTTAAATGATATAATAACAATGTACTAGAAGTCCTAATAGCAGTAGATGGCTTTTTTTGACCCAAAGAATGTACATTACACCTTGAGGCAAAGAAAAAAAAAAAAAAGACGAGAAAAAGAGAAGAGAGAAAAAGAAAAAAAAAGTTCTGTGTTTGTAAATGCTGATTTGGAGCCAAAGGATTTCATGTCAAAAGTCTCTCAGATCCCTATAGTAATTGCAAGCAACACACACAAGATCTGAGCTGAAATAATTCCAGTGCTGAAATTCAATCCATTTTGGGTCAAGAAGCCAGTGGGGAAATGTTGTCTCTGACAAAAAGACAGGTGAAGCTAGTTTAGAGCAGATACAAAAACTGACTTGGAGCTGCAAAATGCAGCTGTCAGAAGAGTGTTTCACTTACAAGGCTAAAATGCAATTAGGGCCTGATTCAGCTCTTGTCAGAACTGCTGGAGGCACTTCCCCCGGTGCTGGGGGTGCTGAGTCACCAGCGGCTGCTGAGTCACCAGCGGCCAGTTGCAGGCAGGGCTGTCACACGCCCCAACTGAAGGCAGCTCTGGTGCAGCTGGGAATATGAGCTTAATTTTACATACAGTGTAATTCGGTTTTTGTCGTTACCTTGCCTGCAGCAGCACTGTGCATAATAGAGTCACCTGAGAAGCGATGCAGTGAATGTTTCATAAAAATACTTTCTGAAGTGACAATTGCTTTTGTCCCTAAAATACATGGAAGCATTTAAAAAATGCTTCCTTGACTTCCTCTCCCACTTTCTGTAGCAGAAATGGGAAAAAAAAAAAAAAAAAAAAAAACACATACACATGAAAGTAAAAGAAAAAAAGCTGCTTATTCAGAACAAAAAGCAAGCTTACTGGCAGTTGCTTTTCAACAGTGAATAACCAGGGAATCTCAGGGACCTGAAAATAGCCATCTTTTAGAAAAAATAAAGAGAATTGTAAATAGGACAGAAATTCCAACCAGTCTCCGGAGAGTAGGAGAAAATTGCCAGGGCAGTCCAGAGAGGAGGAAAAGATGAGTTTAGCATTCACTAAATGGACACTCATTTAATGCAAAACTTCTTGAGGATGGGACCTGCCAAGAAAACCTCAGTTTCAGCAGCCCAGGAGCACACTAAGCTGGGGCGTGAACGCCTCCTCTGTGCTGGCGTGATTTAATGTATGGACAGGAGGTGCTGGGTGCTTGTTTTGGAGCAGCTGGGTGCCCCACGAGGGCTGTTTTTGAGTCCATCAGCAGCAGGTGCTGCCGCTTGAGAGAAATAAATGCTAATGCAGATGAAATAACCTGGGGCCTGAAATGCCCCTGGGTGGTACCTGCCATGACCATTCCCAGCTGTGCAGAGGGGTATGAAACAGTCAGAAATTAGCATCATTTTGGCTAGGGTTAGGTGATAGCACAGGGTGAGCAACAGCGCAGGGTGATGTCTAAAGTTTGGTTTAAGGAATTAAAGGCCCTGACACTTCCAGTGCCAGAGGCCTCTGCCAGAGGAGTGTTTTTCTCCTCTTCTCTAGCTCCCAGTGTGCTCACTAAGTTCAGAGCATGTGTAAATTCTTTTACCTGTGCAACTTCCCCAGCCAGGGCCATCAGAGATCTGCGGGACAGGCTAGAGGCAGGCGTGCTGTCACTTCCAGGCTCTGGTCGGAAGCAGCTAACCACAGCTCTGCTCCGGAGAGCCAGCCCCGTTCTTGTTCGCTTGTAGAGGAAGTGCCAAGCAAAACAAATAGTACTTGAGGTTAAAAGGCTCAAAGTCTGTTAGCATCACAAAACCCAATCTCTGCATCTACTTCTGCCATTCCAAAATCATGACAGAGAGCAGCAAGTATCAGGAGGTCACAGAGATAAGCAGGACCCAGCTGACGCAACGCTGAGCCTGATGGAGGAGCTGTTATTGAAGAGCCGGTGCAGAGTGGACACATTTTCCTCCCCTTCTGTTTGTGCTGCTCCAGACAACAGTTTACTGACAACTGATGACTTTTAATCGTAAAACCAATGGACCGGGACCCAGGATAGCCTGTAACAACCTAATATTGGATGTTGATACTAGATGTATGGTGCACACTGAGAGTCACACAGCCTTGGGGGCCCTGCAGCAGACAGAAGAAGGGTCTCTACTCAGAGACTTCACTGCCTACATTAAGAGATGGTGTGACGCATACAGGAGGAAGCACAAGGTAACACTACTGTTCATACGATCAAGCAATTACTTGGGCTGACAATAAGCTCAGTTTGAAATGCAAACGTGTCTGATGTTCATCTACAAGGGCATGAACTACACACGGCAGGGCTGGACGGCAAGGGACTGGCTCTGAGACTGCAGCCGTCAGGCTGGGGCCATGCTGCAAATTCTGCCTGATTCAAAGAGATAAAAGAGGGCAGAAAAACATGTTTAGCGTCCATGCTGTGATACTTACGGGTGCTTGACAGTATTTATAGGTGCTGTGGTACTTGTAGGTGTAAATGACAGGTTTTACATCAAATGCTGAAGCTTGCGGCCTTTCCCCACAGATGCCATCAGTCCAGGTGCACACCATCAATGCCACGCACAGCTGGGAATGCGGAGCAGTTGGTGGTAGCAGATTTTGATCTGTAAATCCTCAATTTGTCCATTTCCACCTGTAGCATTTCTGCAGATCAGCCTGGCATGCCTTCAGTTCTGGTATTCACAAGTAGGCAGCCTGATCTCACCTGGAAATCTCACCTTGCCATCTGACGCGTTTTATCTCCATTCAGCTGATGCCTATCTTGTCATAAAATTTCCCATGGCTTATCAGCACTTGACAATTAGATGCTTAACATCCCACTTAATGCAAAACAGATTATACCCTGGGAATTAACAAAACAATAAAATGCCCTCAGGGGGAAAAAAGGGCAGATCGTAGGTATCTGCGTTAGCGCGTGAGTATGTGCACACACACTCCTCTGCACAAATACACACAGACACTCACAAATACACACAAATACACACAGACACACACCTGTGGATCCGTGCCCGTCCCTCCCCCGCCGCCGGGCCCGGCCGGTTCGGTCCTTCTGAGGGCTGCGGGCCCCGGCCCGGGCTGGCCCCGCGGGGCGGCCGCCGCGCTCCCCCTGGCGGCCCGGCCCGGCCCCGCGCTGCGGGGGCTCCCCGCACCCAGCGAGGGCTCAGCCCGAGGCCTTTCCGCAGAGCCCCTCGCCTCCAGCCCGGTTGTTTTAACCTCGGGGCTCGCACGGGGCCGGGGCTGGAGCTTTCGGGCCCGGCTGAGGCAGGCAGGGTCGCCGCCATCGCCCCGCTGCGGGCGTCCCCTCAGCGCGTCGCTGGGCCCAACGCCTCAGTCCTGCCATCGGGCTTCCAGGGCAGGCTTTGTGTGCTCACAGGACCTGACCTCGGGTATGTAAAAATGATGAGGGGACAGAAGGGCTTGAGGGGTCAAAGCGGTTAGTGAAGATTTAAAAAATATGACAGAAAAACTTTTGAAAAACCATGCGGAGAGGGGCCGTGCTCAGAGCACCCGTCTGCCTGCAGACACCCTGGGTGCCCTTATGGGACATAAGGGCCTGGTTCTGGGCTCAGCGATCCAAGTGTGCTCCCCGTGGCTCAGGGTGGTGGCGTGGGGCCGCCCTGGCCTGCCCCCCGCGCTCCCTGTCACACACGGGCTGGAGCAGAGGCTGACGCTTCCCATGAGGAATGCTTGGGATGCTCGGTCTGCACATTGTTTGGTAAACGCTGGTCTTTTGGCTGCCTGCCCTCGGAGAAGAAGAAATTTCTGTTGCAGTCTGGTCACCCTTCCAATAACTGACCGAATGCAATAGTTCAGATCCTGACACACGGTGTGCGTTCATTTAACTGCTGATTTGTGCTGCAGCGGTGCTCTGCAGAGCCCAGGGGAGACAGCAGCACCATGATACCACACAGCTCACACACAGAAAGCCATTTGGGCCATAAAGTGTGTAAATATACATCAGGCAGGCTTCTGTTACCTGCCTTCTGAAATAGGGGAATATGTCTGTCCAGTTGTGCTTCACAAAAGGTCAGTACCATTAACCCCATTTTACACAGGGGGAGACTGAGGAATTGAGCTTTTATCTGCAGTTGTCCAGCAGACCAGGAATAACCAACAAATCCTGCGAGTGCTGGCCCTGCTAGTGAGGTCCTAGTGCCACCTCCCAGATGAGGAACTTGGCTTGTCCCGTCCTCCACCACTGATTAACCTCTGTGAAGGCACTAAGACTTCGGTGACTTTTCCAAGGGCCGGGTTGGGCAATGGGTGAGGTCAGGAGCCCTGACCCACACATGCAGGCAGCTTCCCATGTGCTCCCTGCACAAGTCCTGGTGTGCTCCTGCTTTGTGCTGCATGTCATTTGCAGTTTTTAAAGCAGTAAGTGACTCTTAAAGCCAAACAAATGCCTGGCATTTGGCTGTGCCTGTGTTTTCCTGTGGCCAGGCTGACCTTTGTGAACACTACAGTCACAACTATGACAGGCAGCTCGCTTGAGCTCTCCCTTCGGGGAGCTGGGGAAGTTTTGTAATTGTTTGAAGAGCCAAGAAGTCTTTCTTCAGTCCCTGATTTTCCCTCAGCAACCAACTTTCCTTCTTGATTTCTCATCTCTTCACCTTTCCCTTCCATGTAACGCCCAGCTGATAGTTGTTAGCGAAACAATCCTTTTATTGATGCAGATGCAATCAGCAGAAATGCCTAGCAGTTGCAGAGTTCAGCCCAACTCTGTGAAATCACCCATAAATGTGCTTCACTTCACTAGAACTGTTCTTGTGCTCAGTCTTAAGCATGTGCTTATGTCTTTTGCAAGTCCTTGGCCCTCTCAGTCCCAACTGGGTCATGCTGATTACCGAGTAATGGCAGGATGAGGGAGAGGCTCTCTTTGGGATCTCTGTGAAAGCATTTTTCTGAGCCTATGGTCAGTGGTCTGCTCTGATGGCAGATGAGTGCAATTTGTGGTTGTCCAATGAAGGAACAGAGCATGAAATCCCCTATTAAGGTTCTCTTAGATATGTCTGCAAAATCCTGAATAGTGATTAAAGTGCTCATGGCATGGCTGCTGCGTGATGTGCTGTTCTCATTGCTTGCAGCTCCTTGTCTGTGCCTCTTTAGCTGCTTTCTCTAACATGTTCTGTGCTTTACCAAGCTGCCATCATGCTCAAGCATTAAAAACAAAACAAACAAAACCCAGCTAGTGTCATAAAGTCATGATACGGGTTTATAAATGTAATAATCTTTAACTGGGATTTGCCTTCTCTGTTTCAGAGTGTGCTTGAGGTACTTTCTTATGCTTTGCCTTGCTACTGCGAGCATTAGACATGGTGTTCTCAGCACTAGGCATCGTGTTCTTTTGCAGTGGAGACAGGATGCTCACCTAATGGCTTGACATGGGGAATGAAATTATATTTATGTGGTTTGTCATTGCTATTGGTAAAATCCTATATAAGTTGTGGTTAAGGTCAGATCTGTTAAACAACTGAGAAGCACATAGGTACTGTAAGACATGTTTTAAGCCTGGGAACTGGCGTATTGCTCATACACATGGCTCACTTTAGTTGCATCTTCTGTGAGGCATGGCTGCTCCTTGCTGTGACCCGTACAGCACCTAGCACTCTGCATGTGGTTCACAGCACCTGCTGAAGGCCAGTAATGCTAATTAGTCCTAATAGCTTCTTTATTTCATACATCTTCTAGCTAGCTGGGACTGATCACAATAGGATGTCACTGAAACAAATAATTGAGACACAAGATAAAAACTGTTTGGTTGGAAGGAAAACATGCCAGGTTTCTGAATGGGCTGCCACAGAAATATCTATTTATCCAGTCCCAAAGTGAAGCACTGTTTCCACTGTCTCAGATCCTCTACACTGTAGCACTGAGCTCTTCCTCCACTTAGCACAGGAGCGTGTCCGAGCTGCTAATGTACCTCTATGTGTAAGTGACAGTCAGGTACTGTAATGCCAGATGGCTTCTCATGAGTTCAATATATAGCACTAGGGTTTGCCTACGTGACCCACGACAGGAGTGCTGAGGTTCTGTACCTGTCTGCCCAGTGTTATTATATTTCTGTCCCCACTTTACAATTACACTGGTTCTGAGCCTTGCACGCACTGAGGGCTGTGACGTACAGGCAAGTTACTAGAGCATAACAAGCTCCTGCCTGTCAGGTTCTTCACCATAATTGCCTTGTTCATGCTTCTACCCCCAGTAAATGCAATGTAGCTATCCCCCCCCCCCCTTTTTTTTTTTTTTTGTGTGGAAGGGGAAAACTACCTTGGCTTACTTTGTATTTGCCAACGGGTGAGAACAAGCATGAAGACAGTTATTACAGAGCAGCTGATACCTGTTAACTTGAGTTATTCTTCCTGTTTCTAAAGCTACTTTGTGTGTCGGGGTCATGCTCATCGTTTAAGATACGAACTTGGTACCAAACAGGCAAACACTTTAATAGATCTCCTCATTACCTTCAAACCCCAAGGAACTGTCTCCATTGGATGAGCGTAATAGGTGTGCCTGGGGCTGTTCAAGCTAGGGCAAGATATCACAGGCAGCAAAGAATCAACATAGGAATATTAACAATACATTATTTTGCTGGTGCAGTTTTCCCATATGATTACAAGTGATGAGTGCTCCGTGGGAGTGAGGAAAAAAAGATTGGGCCCATACCGATAGACTGTACTCAGTTGTTCACAGTCATGCTCCATCCTTTACTGTTACTTCATTTGTTTGCTCTTATGTTACTGTATTCTATCCTGAAGGCTAACCACATATCATATATATTTAAAAGAACAGTAGTGTATAACTGGTGTAGATCTTAGGGTTTCTCTCCCAAAACATTATGATATTCCTGCTGAGAATATGAAGATAGAGGCTTTAATCCTTGGGAACAAAAGGGTGTGAGTAATCCCATTTCATTGCATGACCTGGAATCTCCACCCATATAAATACATCAAAGAGCAGCTATGATTTCACTCTTTGACACCCATCGGTTGAGGTTCTCACCCTGGGAAGCAAACAGCTCCTGTGGTTGGGCTGGACAGTGCCCACGAGGCTGGGTAGCATGGATGTTTTCAGCGTTCTTTGATCTTCCTGCTGGACCAAAATTATTCACATCTCCCCAGTGTTGCTGAAAACTTATCCAAGCACTCCAGGCAATTATTTTTAAATGTATGTGTGCTTTGGGCCAAGTCCACAAATCCTGACTCATGACTGACTCAGCCCTTACTTAAGCAAAACTCCACTCGATTTCATTAGGAACCGAGGCAGGACCTCGGGACTGAGCCCCCTGCCAACGGGAGCTGGCAGCAAGAGCTCAGCACCGGTTCGCGGAGCTGGTGCCCTTCCACAGCTCCCACTGCCTTCCCAGTGCCTCAATATCCACAGCACCTCTTGAGCCTTGTGTGGCAGCGATGTCTACAAGGGGAAAAGACCCGTCCTGCTCAACTGCACTACTCAACTCACCGTGTGCGTGATGGGGAACGAGGCTGGCTCGGTACTTTGTTGACTAAGAGCTCTCAGAGCTAATCCTAGCAAGCCGCTGTAGGGACTGCTGTGCCCCGCGTTAATCAGCAGATCGGACTAGATGGTCGTGATAGCCCAACCATCTGGCTGTAAAGTGTTGCACTGTGGATTGGTTGTAACTCATCGGAGTATTTCAGGTTTTTATGAATTAATTTCAAACAGTCAGCTCACCCTTATGTGTTAGAGGCCAGGGTGGTTTGGGTACAGAAAGAAACTGGCTAATGGGAGTCCTGGGAAGAGCAATATAAAACACACAGGCAGCTCTGTGGGATATAAGCTGGTGCTAAATAAGCTCTGCAGGCGCTGAGCTCCGCTGTGTGCCGTGTCTCCCAGCTCTCCGGGCTCTGGGTGAGGGCAGTGCCTTGGTGCAGCGCTAGGCCTGACCTGGCTCCCTGCACTCCCGACTGCAGGAGTCAGCTCAGGTCTCGCCAGCCTTATTAGCTCTGGCTCAGTGCCGGCAATTCCTATTCAGGCTGGCTCCACGCAACATGCTTGGATGGCTGCGCCGTGCACATCCCAGCATGGGAGTGGTGTCCTGGTGTCAGGAATGTGGGACGGAGACACTGCGGCTGTCTGCTGAGAGCAGCACGGTCACAT
The DNA here is from genome assembly GCF_965140915.1 of Aythya marila. Classification (NCBI taxonomy): domain Eukaryota; kingdom Metazoa; phylum Chordata; class Aves; order Anseriformes; family Anatidae; genus Aythya; species Aythya marila. The sequence continues at coordinate 6,134,247 of NC_139059.1, read as the reverse complement.
TCACACACGCGAAGAAGCTCTGCTGGAGCGAGCTGTCCTGCCTGGAGGCAGCCCGAGCGTCCATGTCCTCGTGTGGCCAGTCCCGAAGCCACCCAAGGGAGACTGCGATTGATAAAATACTAAAAAGCAGTTCTGAAGTATCCCTGCTGTCCACCACTCTCTGGAGAGCCTATTAAAACCCAGCCATTTTCTGCTCAGTGAGTGTGACTGCCAATATGTGGCTAAAGCAGCCCCCCAAATTAATGGCGATGTTATTTATTTACGTTTCATTTAAGCTTCTGCCATTGTGTTTTGCATGGCTGCACCTTGACAAATGGCCTGATCAGTTTTATTCCTAGCTCCAGCTAGAAATAACAGAGCTGCCGTGTGTATTAGTATCATCTGAGCTGGATTTTTGGCCTCGTCATAGGAGGAAGCATTTGCAGGACTGGGCTCAGCGCATTGGTCTGTCAGATGTTGCTGCACACTTTGTTGCCCTTAACCATTTCTTTCATCCAAGTAAACAGGTCTGAGCTCCAGTGTGAGTAACTTACTGTTCTGTCTTTTGTAATGCTGCATTAATAGGCTTTGAAGAGATACATTTTCTGCCAACGTAAACACTTTCTTGAATGTAACAGAAATGAGTCCTTGCTTGCATTACTTTGCTGTGAACATTATGAAGGCTGTAAAGTAATCGTAAGTAGACGGCCACATCAGAATCTCCTTTAGACTACTCCAAGGCTTCCACAGTAGTGACTAAATGAGGGTCTCCTCTCAGAGTGCCTTTTTTCCCCCTTTTTTTCCTTCTTCTTTTTCTTTTCCTTTTTCTTTTTTTTTTCTTTTCTTTCTTTTTTGATGAAAGCTGGAAGCTGCATGGCCCAGTAATGTCCTCTGCTCTTCCCTCTCCCCATCCCACCCCAGACTTCCTGGGAGGACACATAGGAAGTGGCTGAGCACAGCTCATTTTTCTGCAGAGCACTTTGCCTGTGTGATGTTTCCAAAGGAGGTTTGAGATTTTTTAGGGGCTGCAAATTGCACAAAAGCTGAACACCCACGGGGCTCAGTCCTTTGTTCCCTGCCATCTCTGACGGGAGTCACAGCACTCACCTTGACCGCCACAGGAGCTGCTTTGTTGTATGGACTTGAGATCTAAAGCCCACCATAATCAGAAATGATCCTATTGACTCTGCAGGTGTTAAGCAAGCTCTGTGTTTTCTTCAAGGCCACCTGAGGCCCAGGCAGCAAGTACATTCAAATATAGGTGACTCTATGAAGAAATGTTGTAAATATCTTGTCTTCAGTATTTTCACATCAAATACAATTTTAGCACTGTAGTTGCAAAAAGATACAGGAGTCAGGAAAGTCACCAAGACCTAAGTCAGGACTAGGGAGAGAATGGTGAGTAAGGAAATCCTTCAGTGTTCGCTTTTCTGTTTTCACATTCCTGTGACTTGAATTCAAATCTGCCCCACACTGAAGAGCCTGGAAACAAGATCTTCAGGTCTTTCCTAGTTGTAATGAGAACACACCCATACAGAGTACATGAGGAGAATTAAAGGAAGGAGATTTGCAAAACCTCTTAAAACAGCAAGCTTCTTAATTTTCCTTTAGAATTCAAAGGAGCCGTCAGCCAAATATATTTAAGGACTGGAGCAGCTAAGCCCCAGCAGAGTGCATGGCTGGCTTGGTTTGCTCAGGCTTATCTGAATTTTGTCCTGTAAAAGCGTGAATTATTGACTCTCCCCTCTTCTCTGCTTTACAGTCCTCAGGTACCTGGAGGGCATCCCAGAAAAACAGGAGGTTGAGCCAGCCCTCTCAAATGCTCGTGTTTTCTAAGTGCTTTCTGAATCTGACTGGCTAAGCCCAAGTTTGAATATTTAAAGGTTTTCAAAAATCTCGTTTCACACCCCGCACCCCAAAACCCAAAGGCAGCAAAGCAGCAGAGTTCCCCGTAAACCTAGACCTTGGCAGGGGAGCGGCAGCCATCGCCTCAGCGATGCTGGGAGCCGGGAGGTGCCGCAAAGACGTGCTCTTATTCCTGCCTAGTGGTTTCCAGAAGCTGGGCTTTTATTGCTCTGGGTGAAATTTGCTCTGTGTGCAGAGAGAACCAACAAGGCTGACAGTGTAGCGGGACTGAATAATGCAGAGGCCTTTGCTCGCCCTGTTGCATAGGAATGATTCCCACATCCTTGGGGCACAGCAGCGCGAATCGGCTTTGAAGCGCCTGTGCAGCCGTATTGCAGTGAATTAGAAAAAATATCGCCAAGCATAAAAGACGTTTGGTGAGATGCTTTTCTCCCCCTATTGTTTATCTGGCTGCTCCATGCCTGAAATGGTGCGTTTGTCTTGCAGCCGCTGGAGTTAGCATGCAGTGCCTTGGGGGGGATATCCTGGGCTCTCATCCGCTTGGAGCTGCTGCCCCAACAGCAGCCTCCCTTCCACAGCATCTCCGCTCACTCCAGCACGATCCAGCCGGGCTGTGCTGGGCCCTCCAGTCCTCACCACTGCCCACGAAGGCCACAAAGCTGTCCCCAAAGCATTTTGCCCCATGCTCGGTTTGCTGTGCTTTTCACAGGGTCCTTTGCCCTCCAGCCTGCCCCATTTTCTTCTTTGTGTAGGACAGGGTTTAACACCCCACCTTGTAAAACCTTGAATTAAAAAACACAGTGTCTTAAAAGGCTTAAGTGGGATTAAGAAGCACAAACCTCTTACACACAGAGCTAATACAAAGTAAGCTTTTCTAAATTACCAGTACGTGATGTATTAACAGGAGAGAGCTCCCCTATCACTCTCATCTCAGCTGGCGTGTTTGAAGGGATAGAATGGAAGTTGGGTTTACTGACTTCCACTGGGACTTGGGTGTTCAATGCCTTTCTGGTCTTCTGATGTTCCAGCCACAATTTCTGAAAACATTTACCACCCTTCCAGGCCAAAACCAGAACTGGTGCAGACAGGTGTAGTGTCAGTTGCTTCAGCAGATCTGTGCCAAGCTACAGCGACCACAAAACTGGAGGTGGCGTTTGTCAGCAGGGAAGAGCAGAAGACCTTGACTAATTCAAGCCCTGTTGCCGACCTTCTGTGGAACTTTATCAGCAGCTCTGCTATCCCCCCAAGCCCAACTTTGGATAAGGATTATTTTATTACTCTTTTATGCAGAAGTTAGGCTAAGGGGTTACAGTCATGTGCCACTGAAATGTCAAATAACTGGCCCATAATATCACTTGCATTGCACAATTCAATGTGCAAAAAGCTTTCTTACCCCATGCATAGGAAACTCGGAGAAGAGGGGAAAGCACCTTTGTCTTTGTGCTCCTTCACTCCTTGCCCTCCCCCACATAGCCCCATTTAGAAGATATTTATTAGCGGGGGAAGTACAGTGAAATGTAGATCTTGGGAGCTGCATTGCTCTGTGAAGGAGCACCTTCCCCTGCATGTGCAGGATCCCCATTGCACCTTTAAAGAATCACAACAAAGAAAAGGAGCTGACACACTGATTTTTGATCTGGAAAATGAAATCTGACATAACCAGTAGTTACATTTTTCTTATTCCCTGGTAGTTTGCCTAAAGGCAGCTTTTAAATAATTCCTGCTTTTCTCCTCCTGAGAAATAATCTATTTGCTTCTGAATTAATTAGGCAGCATCATGAAAAAGCTCCAGAGACTTTGAAAGCTGCTGATCTAACTTTTTAAAATATATAGTGGGCCTGATTCATAGGCCAACCAGCGGGAATTCTGCTCCTAACTTTGATGGGAACGGGAACAGGCCTTTTACGTGAGATGCTACTGAAAAAATAGCATTCTCTGTAAGTAGTAAGAGATGCTACTCTTTCTGTCTGCCTTTCTGGCAGCTATGGCTGTAATATCTTGAGTCTTGTGGGACTGAGAGAGAATGTCCTTTCTTATTTCATCTTCCTTTGTACAAGTCAGTGTTAGTGTTTCTGTTGTTTGATGAGCAGATGTGTTCAGGAGTTGGGTGCTCTCTCTCCACCTCTGATGTCCAGTGGGTGACTGGTACGCAGGGCCTGGGCTGTAGTGCAAGGCCAGGGACATCAGAGGAGCTCTTGCGGGTGTAATAGATCATTTCAAGCCGGGCAGTGAGATGTCAGCTACTTTGGCACTTGCTAACTTAAATCAGCATCAACCTAGTAAAATGAGTTTTAACAATATCTCCTTTTCTGTTGATCTAGAAGATGAAAATAAATTCATTTTGGACTCGTGAAAATAAGTGACTTTTTATGACCTGAAAAACAAAAAGACACTCATGCACTGAATGGAAAGTGTTTGTCCAAGTCTTTACAGGGTGATGTAAAAACTTTTATTTGATGGGGTAGAAGGAATGGATAGAAGAACTCATCTAGATGAGTTTCCAGGCTCATGAGTTCTTCATGAAGCTGGGCTTTATGGCCTTGATGGCCTCTCTCTCTCTCCTGTGTTTCTTTGTTCTTACATTCCTGACTCTACCTGTTGCCAGTGGCAATATCACCAACACAAGTCGGGACAAGGATTAGATCAAAAGGTACGTGAGGAACCGAAGATGGCTCTAAGTGAGATTTGGAGCTCAGATTAGGGGATCCAAACACCTGTATGTCTTTCAGGGTAGGTCTCTGTACAGCCAGCATTGTACTGGGGGGTTCACTCAAATAGCTCTAGGAGTATTCGTGGTCAGTGTGACATCTGGTGAAGTTGTCTCATGAAACCATACTGCGCTTCTGAGTGACACAGACCAGAAATGCCTGAATTTGCAGTATGGACCAGAGAAGAAAGACTCATTGCAGGGATCACCATGTCAAACCTCATTATTTAGCAGGGCTTTCTGCTAGCTTTTAGAGTATCAAAATGTGCTTACTGACACTTGTGTTGTTTAGAACTTGAAACAAAACTTTGCTGCACTCTCTCCTCTCCCTTTGTGTTCCCTGACTTCTGAACGTAGCCGTGCCTTCCAGCAGCTCGCGGGGCTCAGCCCAGGCGTGGGTTCACCCAGCTGCCGGGCTGCTCTGGCGGTGCCGCTTCGGGGAGTAAAAGAAGAGAGGAGTTTGTCATGAGAAAGCCCAGACTGCAAGCAGGAGCAAGGAATTTAGACCCAGTTTTATAATTAACAGTCTGATGAGCTCCAGCTCTCCCTTGCAAAATAAGAGATTTGTTGCCTTCTCTGTGAAGCCGTTGGGAGTTTGGAAGGTTCCTGGGAAGCCCAGCAATTTGGGAGGTGGGCTCAGGAGCTAACTCTAAAACCACGCCAGCTCATCTCCAGCAAATATCCTTATGGAAAGGAATGAAAAGCTGAAGGCCCAGAGAGCTGTTATCTGGTATGTCCTTTTGTCAGCTGGTGTCAGAAATTGTACTTGTATAATTTGCTATATATGTTTTATATGCTGTAGTTTTGTGAGCACAAATGACTTTTTCTAAGATGGAGAGGTCAGTTACTTGTATTCCTGGCATCAGCTTGGCCTTCCATGTCAGTCTGCCCTGGAAGGCTTTAAAAGTCACCGTGTTCTCCCTGCTCTCTATCAAGCCTGAATTTCCAGTCAGGAAAAAAGTGTTCTTGCGGGCAAAGTCCAAAGAGTTACAGCTTTATTTACAGTTTAGTGACCACCTACATGAGTGTAGCTCGTCACTAGCAGCGCCTTGGGCATGTTTCCACTTTATAGCTTCATGAGGCTGTTTACAGAGTTGTCAACAGAAGAAATAAAGGACCAGGCTGGAACTATGGTCCCATTAAAATCAGTGGCAAAACTCCCACAGACTTCAGTGGAGCAGCATTTCACTCAGTACTTCACGTGAGGAGCATGTGTTTTATTGTCACCTTGATCTCTGCTTGTTCAGCTTCTTTTTTTCAAAGCATACTTGGTCCGTGGGCAGCTTCATGGGCTCTGGCAGTACCTGAGGTACCTTTTCTGTACTGACAAATTGCAGGTCAGTCTGTCACGTCTGTCACTCTCTTTTCTGTCTTCAGGTCACTGCTTTCCATATGCCTCTTGGAACTTATTTTGCTTCCTTCTCTGTACTAACTATAGATTTGCAGTCATCCATGTAACCTGGAGACAAGGAAGCAGAAAGGATGTCTATGGACTTTTCCATGGCCACAAAAGTTGACCAGGATTTGAATTATGGATTGGGTCAGGTGCTGAAAGCAGTTGGCCTGCACTCATTCTGAACCAGCAGGTATGTGAGAATTCCCTAAGTTAACAAATCGTCTAGTTCATTGAATAAATGGATGCATCCTTCTGTTCCCTCCACACAGCAGCTTTCTTTGCCCTCCACCCAGCTAAGTTGTGAAATTCTGGGCAGATTGTATGTACATACACCCACCATGCCTCCTATATAAAGATACATATGCATACAGAAACCCCCCGCACAAGCATGTACCTCACATGATACACGGGTTTGGTAATATTTCCAGCAATTAATCTCCCTGTTTCTGAGTTCGTACAGATTCCTGTCTAATCTCCAGAAAGATAATTTCTTTCTATATCCTGAGTGCCAGTGATATGCAAAGGCCAAATTGCATTGCATGCTGCCCTTTGGGAAGAGGCTCCTGCTTAAAAGCCTTCCAGGTCTTGGCTATCACAGGAGACTATATTTGGAAGGATGGGAAAGCAACACGAGAGGCACATGGAGCAAAAGCTGTGAGCATCAGCAGTTTACTACAAGTAAACAGTTTCACTTCTCTAGGTGTTGTGTTCACCAGTCCTGTAAACAGGATCCGAGTACAATAAGATCACAAACAGTAGCCCTAACCTATCCTGTTCCTTCGCAGCTGGGGTTATAAACTCCTAACAGGCTCATGCCAACTGTTCTGTTTCACCCCTCTGTGAGCCACCATTGAAATATTTGAGTTGTCCCTGCAGAACCTTTTGCTTTGCTGGAAACAAAAAAATCAACCTCACTTCCTGCTCTTGCAGGGATTTACAAAAGAAGGACTTTGTTGTCTGGACATTACAAATCACTCCAACACTGTCCTCCAACATTTTGGAGAAGAAGATATTTCTGTCCATTTCTTTTTATCCTGGTCATTGAGAGGCAGACAGTGCTGGCTGCTGTTTCTGCTGTCCTGTTTAGAAGAGAGCTGTGTGATCTGGAGACCGATGGTGCAGTCTTGTCTGATAGCATCGGCTTTCCCTGAATAATTGTGGACATTCCCACCTCTCCACTCATCCCTCCAAGCACCTTGGAGTCATAAATCGCAATGCTAGAGCAAATGGAGTCATGCTTGGGGAATGATCTCCCCGCTCAAGGTGAATCCTGATACCTGACGTGTGAGAAGACCAGGCACATGCTAAGAATTCCTTGCTAATTTAGGTTGCTAGTTCATCAAAAACATCCTCCCAAACACGCACAGGATGTATTAAGTTATGGTGTAGTAAGCGATCAGCTTGTCATACTGACATTTCTGCTCCTTGCCAGAAAGTCCTGGACTTCATTATCTTTCTCGAGAAATGAGATCTGTTAGTGTCACCCTGCAATAAATTCGTGTAACTGGAAACCTCTCCCCAGGCATACAAACATAGGAGGCCAACTGAGCATTGCTGTTCTCTGAAGACTGATATATAAATACATCCTGGACTGACTAACATCATCTCTTCCCCGTTTCTGGTCAAGTGAAGTCTTAGCTTCCTGATCTTGTTTCTTTCTCAAGCCTTGGTCCAGTAACATTTTGGCATAGGCACCCAGCGAGTTACGAACTGGGGCTTAGCTTTTCGGGGCTATCAAATGAGGAGATTTAATTGTGTGTAAGTTACTTTATGGTGTCACCTTGCCACTTAGGGTTCTACTTTGAAAGGCTCAGAAATGCCACCCAGCCTGCTGCGGCAGGGGAGGCTGGCAGGGGTGTCCCCGGCGTGGTGTCAGGACACTGTCCCTGCACATGCTGTTGCCTTGGTGACTTACAGGCCCGAAATAAGAAGTACTTATAAATGAAACTTCCTGTGTGTGGTGATCCTGTCAGTAACACAGTAGATTAGTAGATGCCCAGAAAATCTGGAAGCTCTGAGCACTGTCATTGTCCCTGCACATGATCTCCAGCCTCTTCTGTTATGGCTTTTTTGCTCCTCAAAAAAAAAAGAAAAAGTCATAAGTCATTAGCATGTCTAAGAAGACAACTCAAGAGAAATCCTGTTTTCTTTTAGACAGTCCTGAAATGACACATTTTAACTTTTTTTTTCTAGTTTTCAAAAACACTGCCCTTTTAACCAGCTATTATTAAGGTGGTGACTGAATTATGAAAATCTAGCTTTGAATAAACAAAAGATTTTCATTGCATATTAAATAAAATTTGCCCTTTTGTCATGAGGAAATGCAACGACAGCTGTTATAAGAAGTCGTGGCAGAAGCACGGAGGACTCCCGTTAGCCATCAGTGCTGTATTTGAACCAAACAAGGAAACCGAACGTGGGCTGGAAGATGCACAGCAGCTCCCAAAGCACTGGCTTCCCACCAGATACAAAGGTTGGCAGGAACCACCAGAGTAGGTGGATGCCAGGGATGGTAAAACTCTTCCCATTCCTTACACTGTCCCCTCGAGTTCCCAGCAGCAGCACAGAGCAGCGCGATAGCTCCGGGTGCACAACGCACTGGTTGGTTTGGTGTCAGGAGAAATGAGGAGCGAAGTTACGCCACGCAGCCTGTGGCTAGGAGTCATTTTGGTAGGGCCGGGGAGGAGCATCCAGGCTGATCTCCTGCTGTTATTATTATGGGCCAACAATTTCTTGCTGAAACTAGTAGCAAGGACTCTCACGGTGCAATCATTTTCCATAGTCACTAACGCTAGCTTTAAAAGGCAATGCAATAGGTGATCGTTTACCGGGAACCAGATGCTCTCGGACTTTCTTAGGAGGCTAATTTTGAGGGGTGATTTCAAAATGTTTTGGGTAAATTTCAATGTTTGTTATAAGTATTCTTAAGGAAAATCAGGATAAATAGCCTACGGTGTTTGGCAGAGGTCATGCCGGTCCGTATTCTGTTTTATCTGGTTTCATACCAAGGCACTGGCCCACACAATTTTCTCTTATTTGCAGTCTTGGCTCATTAAGGCGATAATTTGATAAAGCAGGTTATTGTCTTTACCTTGGGGTATCTCTTCTAGGCTGATATATTGATGTTGTGGACAGACCTGTCAATATGCTCCTCTGTTCTCAGCAAGTGCTGCGGCACGTCCCCGCCGTGATTTATGGGCCCCACCTTGCGCACAGCCTGCCAGCCCCGGGCACCGCCTCTGCACATGGCAGAGGTGCTCAGGGTGTGTCCTGGGGAGAAAATGGGGATGGGGCACGCTGAAAGGATTGGGGAAAGTTTCTGAGAAGACCCTTGATGGCAGTGTATCCCTGACTCCTTTCATGAGCTGCTGGGAGCTTAGGGAGGAGCTCCTCAGAGGAAAAGCAACTGGTCGAGAGGTCACAGAGGTCCGTGAGGACATCCTGGATAAGTTTCCCTCAGCAAGAAGTCAAGACAATGCACAGAGAGTAGAGAGGAGTTATTCCACCCTGGCAGCAGGACAGGGGCTTGGCTGGCACCAAGCAGCTGCTTCGAGGCCCAGTTTGTTCCTCAAGTGCCTTGAAGGGACCCAAGGGGTGGCAACGGCTTCATCTGAGCCTACACAGGGTGTGCGTCCCCCTGCAGGGGCACGGCAGGAGTCAGAGCCACCCCTGAAGGAGGTGATGGCAAAGGTGGGAGCTGTGCAGGCGGTGGGGACGCTAAGCAGGGCTCTTCTGGGAGCACCTGCAGGGCAGGTATCTGCACGGAAGCTCTTGTCCCATCATGTTCTCTTGCCTGTTTGAGAAACCTGCGTGTAAGCCTGCCCAGTGCTTAGAACAGGAGTTTTCACACAAGTCTGACTTGGAGATTAATTAGTAGCATACAACATATGTTGTATAGTACTGGCAAAAGTATTTTTGGAGACAGAATGCTGATAAACATCTATTTCTGGGGAGAGGAGCAGAAACAGTCGCTGTGAGCTCGGGCCATATTGCAGTGTACCAGAGCAGGTACATTGGGAAAGGCAGAACTACACCAACGCATCCCCATGCCCGAGAGCTCTCGCACTGAAACTTGATGGCGAAACATCACCTGTTCCTCCCTGATGATAAAGAGGCGAGATAAATAATAATAAGTATCTGAGTCTCCACGTGACTGCTAAATACATTTCAGTTAGGCATTATGTAAATTTGAAGTGATTTTTTTACTGGTCGTGCATAATAAGATAACTATGGTGATTAATTTTTCATCCTCAAAGTTTAGTTAAGATCATTCAGGGGGTTTGGGCAGTTACACCATCCTCTAATCACAGTCCAAGCCACTGAAAACTAACCGCCTCACTTTCAGGTAGATGATGATATGCTGGGGGAGGAGATCTTACTCACAAATACTCACCCAAGTTGTCAAAATTGGAAGGGCCATTTGGTCTTCTGGACACTGAGATGATACGCACTGGTTATTAATACATGCAACTAAATGTGTGCTTTGAGGGATTTAATTTCAGGGGTGGACTCATTCTGTCCTCCATGCTCCTGTATAGCTCCTTGTGGAATAACCGGAACGCCGTTCTGGGTTAGCCTAACCCACCCTTAAAGAAACTGAACTGTCCAAAGGGATAAAATAAATAGTGTCAGGTCACGTTTGGTTCCAGAATGAATGTGTCCAGGTGTGGCGTTTTACAGGAATAGCCGTGCTGAGTGCACATCCTCTTAGTCTGAATCACTTCTCAGGCTTAGACAAGCCTGTGTTTCCCAGTCCCAGCCCTGCAAGATGCACAGGGCAGCGCTGAGTGCGGTTGCTGTAATTGCACCTTCTGCAGAGGTGTTAGAGCTCCTCCAGACTCTGGTGGGTCCAACACCAGGGAGCTGCCTTCTTGTTCATGTGAAGTTTTCAAAGTGTTGAGCAAAAGTAGCAGCACACTGATGTCCTGGGGGAAAAAATGCTGGGAAATTGTGTCCTGCATGGTTGTTCCTGGGATGCCTGCTGTTCCCCTTGGTTTCTCTCTCGGTGCTTTTCATGTGACTGGGCTGTGCTCACCAACGGCTTTGCCCCACAAGTTGGTGCAAGCCTGCAGGATGTGTCAGTGCATAGGATGGACCCTGACTCATGGGGAAAGCATGTATGGAAAACGTTGCCATACTCCCGCAAATGCTTGTTTTTCTTTTCTGTGAGACTTTTTTTTTTTTCCATTTTAAATAAATCAAGAGTTTAGCAATAAAAGCTAATGCTGAAAGGAAACGGTGCAGGTGAGCTCTGTATTTATGAACAGAAACCCTTTTCAGGAGAGTCAACTGGGTTTGAAAAAAACAAAGTGGCAGGTAGCTCCTCTGCTGCCCAGAAGGCGAGAGTAGTGCGGCTATCTTGCTAAACCTCCTTTGTTACTCTTGCTGTTCCGAAGTTACAGAATGCCAAGAAGATGCTACTCTGGAGTACCTGTTTCTAAATCCTGCCATTTTATTCCAAAATGAAGAGTGTCTCTGTTCTAATTCTGTTGTAACCTGAGGAGGAATTCGGTGATAACTGTTGGGCTTTAAATTCACACCTTGTGATACTCCCAGTTGCCAATGACAGGCAAATTCTATTTTTTCTTCTAGTTTCATTGCTGTAAATCCAGAATAACCCTGTTGAGATGAGCCAGTAGTTTTCAGTAACATCTACAAAATATGTCATTTCAAAGGAATGACTCTGGATTTTACCACGCAAATCTGGCCCACGGTGTGTGAAAAGAGAAAGTCTGAGTTAAGCAGACCAAACCACTCCCTTGACTGAAACATCTTCAGAAGCTCTGCAGTAATGCGATAGGCAGCAGTTCTCACTACAGCGTCAGGAAGAACTGAACATCAAGGGAATAATTAACATCTCATTTAGCTGTGAGACCAGGATCTAGGTGGGTTCCTGCATTAAATAATTGCTTCCAGAGCCTGGGAAGGTTGGGGCTGCTCACTCTGCTCCGTGAGGCTGCTGCCCATCTCCCCAAGTTATTTTACAGCAGGGAGTGCAGGCTCCATCCCTTGGTGCTTTTGAGGACTGGGTGCTGTGAATGTCCTAAAGAGCCCCAGTCTTCTTCTGGCATTGAAGGAAATGCAGGGATATAAGCACACCTCAGCACCCAGTCATCTTGCTTAAACATTGGTACAAAAAATCACTTTAGGCATGTCATATTTTTTCTTAAAGCCGAGAATCTCAGCGTAATCCTCCTCAGAAATCCATCAGAGGCATGTTGGAGAAAATGCCCAACTCCTACACAGGTCTCTTCTATAAAAACAGGATTTGCTCTGCCATGTTCTTGGTGACTAATTGCTGCATTATGCAAGTCAGGGTATTAATGCACAATGGGGCACTGGGGCCTTCCGTGCCGAGTGCCTGTTTTCAGCGCTCCCATCACCAACCATCACCTCGCAGCCACACCACAAAATCGAGGGGTCAGGATTTTACATCCCCACCCTGGAGCTCTGCAGAACTGTGGGAAGAGTGAGGTGTGCGTCCTTCTAGTTGGAAGAGGTCCTTGTTGTAGCTCCCTGGGGCAAGGACAGGTGGGGGCTTGAGCTCCTGCCGTGCTCACGGCTGCCTTCGTGGCCCCCTCCTGTCCCAGGCCCCTTCTGCTTCCCCGCACGGCTCAGCTCCAGCAGCTTCGGCTTTCCCAGGCGCTTGGTTCCTCCTGGAGGAGCGGTCTCAGTTTCAACACTTTGGGTTTTTATGGTCATTTATTGCTACCTGAAACACCGTTTTGATTTCCACAGCCTCTTGCTGAGCCTCCTCGCTCCCTGCCATGGCAGGTAAAGCCTGCTGGCTCCGAGGAGGGATGGAGGCAGCGAGTTCTCGCCGGCTGCGCGGCCTCCGCAGCCTGTTTGCAGGCAACTGCTCCTTAACTTCTCTTGTTGACTTCCCGGTCCCTTTGTTCAGCCTTTTAAATTTCCCTTTATTGTTTTAGGCTGTCTGCAAATATATTTGTTTTTCTTCCAAAAAGCCTTCGCTTGCTCAATTAGCAAGAGAGCTCTTTGCAGAGAGTGGCTGTGGTGCTGCCATCGCTAAGTGCTTCTGGAGCGCTGGCTCCTCCCCAGAGGGGTTTACCCTTGCAGTCCTTGTGCTGCCCGGTGCTGTACATCTCACTGCAATATCGCCGCGCGGTGCCTTGCAGAAAAGGAGCTTGTGTGGCACAGGGGTTTGGATGTGTTGCCACAAATGAGGCCAATCCAGATGGGCTCCAGCCAAGATCTTAACCGCAACTTTTGCTCCCTGCCCTATTGGGTCAATAGTGTGTCCTCCCCGCACATGGGCTCTTTCACCATCCAGAGTTTTATTTGCTTTTGTCTTACTTAATGGTTCTGCCACTTTTGTTTGGAACAGAGGTTATGAGGATACAAGTCAAGCCTCTCACATGCTGGGAGAGAAGGGTGGGTGCTGCCTGCTGCAGTGCTGCACATACCTCTGGTGTCTGCGTGCCAGCCACCCCAACGGGCCGAGCCCTGGGAGACCAGTGCTCAGCCGGGACCCGCACACAGCCTGCACGGTGCAGGAGTGTCTGGAAACAGCCTGGGTCTGGAATGCACCTCCCTGCCTGTCCTGGGGCAGTCGCCGTGCTGTCCCCAGTGAGCCCCGTGCCCTTCTCCAGCCCCAGGCAGCGGAGGCTGGGCTCCCTTCAGCTGGAGGCAGCTCCTCGCGCTGCCCTCCTTCCTCCTGAGCACCCCGGTAGGAAACCTCACCAAAGAGGCTGCAGAAGCCTCTGCCACTCCATCTGCATTCAGTCTTTGTCTGAACACAGGATAAAGAATTTCTCCTCTCGGGGGGATTGTGGCACTTTGTGTTGCTATTTTCCCTGTTTTTGCAGTCTGTTTAAATTGTGGGTTTGCCCTTAGAAGCTGGGGGCTAAAGCCTAGTAGAAAACTGTTTACAATGCTGCTTACAAAATCTTTGTAGAGTTCAGAGGCTGTTTCAGCAAGACATTCCTGAACAGTTCTTCGCTTTATGTTGGCCCCAAACAATTCCCTTACCCACTCTGGGTGCTACTGCATGAGAGCTCAGGCTGGGCCAGCAGACCTGCAGCGTCTCAGGCTCTTCAGCCACCACATGCAAGTGAATGCCATGACTGTGAGTGCAGGTAAATATTGGGACACCTTCTGGAGCCTTGCGGCCTGGCTGACCTGCTTTGGCTAAAGGTTGGGCAGGAACTTGCTTTGCTCTTGCATAGAAGCTGGCGTTATGATCTCATTCCCGAGGCCCATGGCTGAGATCCTCTCAGCTCCCTTGAAGACCCTGCCCTATGTGGGTGGGAGGGCTCGTGGGCTCGCACCCAGCACAGGGCTGACTTTTGCCCTTGCTGGAGCCGGGGAGTTGTAGGAGCTGGAAATTTGCTTTGTGTGATTGATCGCATCTGTATGGCACATAGCGCTGCGTTGCGAAACGGCCCTTTCATGTGTCAGACTGACTCGCAATGTGACCTGATGTAAATGTAAGGGTATATTTAAGGAACAACTGAAATTTACAAAAAACAGTTCTACTTTTTTTTTTTTTTTTTTTCTTCTTAGAGCAAAAGGCCCTTGTCAGCTGATGGGAATGGGGCACAGCATCCCTCAGGGGAAATGGGGACCCTTGTGGTGGCCGTAGGCATGGGGGCTGTGCCCTTAGCTGCCAAAACGCTCCACCCCACTGCCCCATCTGGCCATGGCGAAGCTGTTTGGCTCACGTCTGGGTGATCTGATGAAGAGGCTGAGGACCCAGCCCTGCCTTTCCCTGCTTTGCTGCACCCCACTGTGTGATCTCAGGCCAGCCTACATGAGACCCACCACAAAGGCACTCAGGCCCTGAGCTCCCGGGTAGATGCGCGTCCTTCAAACCCTGGCTGACCTGGCAGTAGGAACCGGGCATTTAAACCAGATCTGCCCCTGCTGCTCCCTTTCCCCCTCTGCCTTTTGGTGTTTAGCTCACACATACGGTTTGCCTTTGACTTTATTTACAGCACAAAGTGAGGTCTTTGCAATCCCAGTAGAGCCATTAGGTGCTTGCTAAGTATTAGCGCTGGGACTGTGGAACAGAGAGAGCCGACCGCTGGCTGGCTCGGGGCCTGCTGTGATTGCAGAAAGGGAGTTACTGGGAGGGGGGGCTTTATCCCATCAACACCTCCCTATCGCTGCTGAAGCGATGCTACCCGTACATGTCAACACCGAAACATATCTCTGCTGCACACAGCCCATCTACTGGCGGCAAATGCCACCGGGAAAGATGCCCTTTAATTAATGCACTTCATAACAAATCATGGATCCGTCCCCGGAGGCAGGCACCCGTGTAGGTGCTGTGGGGCTGCCTGTGTACGGCTCCTCCTGAGCACTGTGCGCAGGGCTGGGTCCTGAGCATTTCACTCAGGGTGGGAAATGAGTTTCTGGATGCCAGGTCTCAAACTGCATATCGTATGTTTTTGTGAAGAAAAGAGTGACTCTGGGCATGATCTGGCGCTTCCTTGCGTGAGGTCTGGGATCGGGGATGTCTGAGAGGCCTGTGCCAGTGCGGTGGGGCCACAATGGAGGTGCCAGGCCGCATGCAGGGTGCGCCCCTGGCTGCACCCCGTGCACAGACTGAAAGCCAGCAACAGCAGCAAACCTAAATGGAAGGGATAGAGAGGCCCGAAATGAGGTCAGAGTGGCCCTTACGTGCGAATTAGAGTGACTTTTCAGCCCTGCCTTCCCGTCACTCTCCAAGTAGCCTCCCAGCATGGAAGGGTGCGGGGGCTGCAGGCTGACAGTGATGAGAGGGTGAGGAGCGCCAGAGAGCATTTCCCATCCGTGGTAAATCATGAAAAAGGGATGGGAAAAGGATCTTGTGCTCAACTCATGGTGTTAAAATGAATTCACAAGTGTCTCAGAAAGCTGAAAACAGCCATTCCTGGAGTGGTGAGCAGCGTGCCCTGCTCTGCACAGGATTTAGTGCTTCTCTTAGCACAGTGAAAACTGGCTCCATGCACCTCAGGCAGAGCCAAGGGAAAGTACTTGGCACCCGTGTTTGTTAGTGCGTTACCTTTGAGTTCTGCCTCGGGTTGGGCTGAAGAAGACAGATGATCCATCATCTACTGCTTGTTTGTCTGGCCCTGCTGACTTCAGTGAAATGCTTTTGTTTTACCAGGGAAGCTGGAGCACTTCATACACGAGCCCATCCCATGAACTTGAAGGCTGTGGGCGCTGGATGGGTATCAGTCCCAGCCCTTCACAGGCTGCAGGAGCCCTTGCTGTGCTAATGCAGAGGGTACGTTGCCTCTTTCTACCCTGTAACAACCATCTCATAACTGACAACTCTCCTGTACGGCTGTGGTAACTCCATGTGACTCTTGTATACAAAACCACAACAGCACAAACTCCCCTGGTGCTGCTCTGATCCCCCAGTGAGTCCCAGCCATGCAGCTTGGATAAGTCGAGCACGCACTGATATCTGGCTGTTGTCTTTTCTTTAAGCAAGTGCATGTATGGCTTTGTCCCTGAGAGCCAGAGCAGCACGTGGATCTGCAGGGTGAGACCTGCCATTGGGCACTGCAAGTACCAGAAGAGCAGTCAGAGCGGCAAGTTCCAGTGTAAGAGCTAGGCAGAAAAACTGGGGAGAAGTGGTGTTTGTTTTGGATTGATCAGAAACAAGTTTTTTTCAGTGCTTTCTGGAAACAAACAAACAAACAAACAAAAACCCTGCTAAAGGAAATTGTATTTTAGTTTGAAGCAAATATTTCATTTTGTTTTGAAATGCTCTTTTAGCTTTCAAACTTTTTTGAGTTTCATTTTGCCATGAGAAGTCGAAACGTTTTGTTTTGCAAATGTCAGAGCAAAATAGTTCAGCCTCTTGATAATTTTCCCTTTTTTCTAAACCAGAGCCAACTGTTGTAGATCCCACCCTGGTGGTCTGTCATCACACCTTGCCCCTGGGACGAGGATCTGCGGGAGGATGCTGGTGCCCTGATCCTGACAAAGAGGTAACTGCATCCCTGAGCACACTGAGTTGTGGAAATTTGGGGTGGGAAGGTTCTTTGGGGCTTCAGTGTTCAGAGACACTTGCAAGTTAAGGGCAGGATGCAGAGGGCCCTGAAACAACTGGGGAGATGTCCACTTCAGTTTCCCCGTGGGTTGGCCAGGGTGAGCAAGCATGTGAGAAAGCGAGGCACTGACCGTCTGCTTGCGTTTTCTGCCAGTAATGAATTACAAGCTTGTTTCAAAATGACATTTACATGTAGAAGTGCTGGAAGGAATTATTTTCACAGCTCAGGGAAGCAATTCAGTTTGGTAGCAGAAAGCCTGTCAAATTGTAAGCCAAAAAATGGGGATTTTCCAAGGGAAGTAGAGACGAGCAACTGTACGTGTTCGGGTCAGTCTTAGCTTCTGCTTATTTCTCTGAATATCTCAGTGGTGAGAGCTAATAGGGATAAGGATGTGTCAGCCCTATGCCAGGTAGTGGATTTCAGCCTACAGCAGCACCAGCTCTTGCAATTTTACCACAGATTTTGTTACAGTTGTTTTTCAAAGGTCTGGTTCCTCACATCCTGTAATTATGTGAGAGTTTCAGCGTTCTTTAAAACTGGAGGTAAATTGTCAACTTTTCTGATTGTATAGAATAGCCTGAAAACAACCAAGAAATTTTGAAAGGAAGAAGGACAAGCAGAGGAAGCCTGAAATTACTTGTCTTTGAATTCTCGAGATTTGTAAGGCAAACTCGTGATTTTGTGGCCTAGGACAGGCCTGCTAAATGTTTGGTATTGGCAATGCTGTGTTTATTTTCCACACTTGGATTTCTGCATGGCTTTATACACTTTATGAAAAATGCAGTATTTTAAGTTATTTTTTAAAAGGAAGCAGATCGCTTTGCTGGATGATCTCCAAACCAGACTGTAACATACAATAAAAATTCTATAGTGCACTGTAACAGACTACAAAAGGCTAAGATGTTACTTTACCAGCACAAAAACCAGGCATATTACAGAGGAAGAGAATTATATGGTATATTGCTTGTACTTATGGACAAAAGAAAAGGAAAAAAATATATACTCTGTGTGTATACTGCATATAGAAATTACAGAACAAAATTTAATTAGATATTTATACATAAAATCCACATATGCTGATTTATGATATATTTAATTCTCAGCCTTTGAGATGATGGCTGCCTTCACTCTGAAACCCAGTCATTTGCAGACATCAGGTCTGTAATTCAGGAACTGTCACAACCAGAAGTTTGTGGATTTGAGTCTGGCAAATGCCAGTCCCAGCATATCTGTGTTTCAGAGGCAAATGCTAGGATTCCCAGGGAAGGAGGCAGGGGAGGCTTGCTGCAAAAGGCATCTGTAACTTTTTTTTTTTTTTTTTTTTTTCCAACGTGTAATTTTAAAGATTAAGTTGCTTGTTCTGGTCATTAAAAAACAACACCAGTGTAACGCATAGTTGTAACTAAAGAGAAAATGTATGGTCTTTATAGGCTCCATCTAAATGTTCCCCTCCCTAAAGGGAAAGTTTCGTGCTGTATTTGCAAGAGGTATGTGATTAGTACCCAAATCATGAGTGAGGACTAAAAGCAGCTGGAACACCGGCCTTTCTCGTGTGAAACAGGGAACAGATGACTGGATCAAGACCTTGCAAACCATGCATATTAAAGGCTAGACTGTGATGCCTTTACTCACACTTAGAAGTGTCAGTCTTCCTGGATCACAGCGATATATCATGGACTTCCACTTCTTTGCCTCACTGCTGAGAGCAAGTTACAGACCTGGTTTCCTCTACTCCTCTAAGCACCTTCAGAGGTTAGTGCCTAAATGACTCCTGAGAACAGGAATTCAGGCATGGTTTCTTGATGTGGTTTGAGCTGCATTATTGTTTGCTGCTGCTGAAAGAGGGAGATCCTGTTTTTCCATCTTCCTCCCACCTTCTGGCCACGTATTCCTGCCAGTCGAGCTGTGTCACTCAGAACAGTGGAAGGGCTGCACGGTCCTCATGTGAAGTCCTCAGCTTCTGCATGGACACCTTGGCTGCTGAACACAGTGCAGCACATGCTTTCCTGAATACCGCTTCTTCCTTTCTGCACAGTCCTAGAGTTGCCTCCAGCTGCCACGAAAGGGTCTGCAGGAAATAACTATACAAGTAGTAGCCCCTAGCCAAGTGGGGATGTTCTGTGGTTGGTCTTAATCAAAGCCTCAGAGGAATGTGGTGGGAGAGGGTGAAGCTGAGCATCAAGATTTACTTTTACCCCTCTAAAACTGAATCTAGTTCAAAAGAAAATCTTTTCCAATAGGGGCTCAACTAGAGACAAAACAAGAGCTAATAGAGTTTTTAGCCACATCTGACTGGAGGTAAAATTGGATTTTAAACTTTAAAGTAGAATCCATAAAGAACCAAGGCATGCAGCAGGAGTCTCACTGGAGAGTGCATTCTGCTGCTGACCAAAACAAGCCAGCAACAACTGATTTTGATTTAAAAGAAAGAAATTCATGTTTGCAACTAGTTTAGCATCTGCCATGGGAGATGTAAAAGGTTGTGATGGGTGAATAGTTTACTGTTGCATCTAATCCTAAAGACAGGTTTATTTAATCTCTTGTGAAGATTGGTTTGTGTCTTTTACTATGGAGCTTGCACGTCATGTGGCCCAGCTCTCCTCTCCAAGTTAAGTAGGTAGAGGTTGAATGATGCAGCTCTCCCACAGCAGAAATATCACTAGTTGATGGCTCTGTCTCAGTGATATTGAAAACAGACATCAAGGCGCTTTTCACTAACACATTCCATCAATGCTAGAGACTTGTCACGCAGGGAGCAAACACTGAGAGAAGCAAAGGAAGCATTTACAATTTGCTGCCGTGAAAGGAGACAAGATAAATCAATAGGAACTAAATTAGCACAGCCAGCGGCCTTCACACCTACTTTGGGAACTCTATTAAAATCCATGGCCTAGAATTTGCAGGAGGGATTATATGCATGAAGAGTGAGTCAAGATTTTAAAGTGAGCTAATGTAAGTGACACCCACTTCTCAAACTGCCTGAAAACACTGCCAGAATGAGCTGCCAAAGACCGGAGTTCTAGTAAGTATTTGCTGGCTGTCATTGGCCTCAGATAAATACATTGGGAGGGGAATGGTGGAGGAGTCAATCAAAAGATAACACTCAGCAAAGCTCAGTTGCTTGCATAACACAAGGAGTCCTCAGTTTTAACTAAGGCTGAACATACGTCTCTGAGGGCATCTTCAGAAGCAGGACAGCCCAATCAGAATCCAAAGAGAGAGATCTGAGAACAGCACGCAGGAACGAGGTCTGACAAGTACCTCGTGGGATGGAGTTGGTTGTGTTACTGTGCTGCTCTTGGTTGACCTTTTTAATTCAACTGAAACGGTATCTTTCCTAGGCTTTTGCTGAACGTTGCAGATTTATGACAGCATCCCACTGATACACTGAGGCACAAGAAGACTTGGTAAAAGTTGAGTTGAGGTAATTAGTCTTGCAGAAATCTGTGTATTGGTGTAGTGAGTGTGGTATTTCCAGGAAGCAGTGTGTGCTGTGCAGTTGGTCTGCACACACACACAGTAATTATTGTAGTAGCACAGAGCTGGCTCCAATCTCCCAGGGTCCCATGCATGTTCTAGAGTCCATCTGTGTGTATGTGACAAATTGAGGATTTCCCAAAGTCCAACAATTGCTACTCCCAGGCCAGCTGCTGGACATCCAGGAATCCTGGACGGATGTATAGAGCCCTCTACTTCTGCCAGGCAGAACTTGTAGGAGAAAAAAAGCATCCAGCAAAACCTGAACACGTGGCAGGTCTTCGTGAAGAAAATACCACTG
Organism: Aythya marila; assembly: GCF_965140915.1. NCBI lineage: Eukaryota > Metazoa > Chordata > Aves > Anseriformes > Anatidae > Aythya > Aythya marila. The sequence continues at coordinate 6,113,515 of NC_139059.1, read as the reverse complement.
TCAGCACATTCAGTCCTGTCTCCCAGCCTCTTACTGTCTCAGGGCACCTTCAGCAGAATTTCCTGCTTTTCTGGTAGTGACAGCAGCGTGCTGGTAAAGTGCACAGTGAAGGAAAAGGAAGACGTCTGTCACTGAAATGCTCTGGGCTTACAGGAGAAGAAGGGCTGCATCAGGACTGGCAGCACAGCAGTGGATTTTTCAGCTCTGCCCCTTTCCAGAGCTTCCCATGGAAATTGGTACGTGCAGGCCCTGGCTCTGTGCTACAAAAGGCTACAGACCTCAGTCACTTACCCAGCGCCTGACGGAGGAGCTGCAGGGGTGAACTAGTCTGGTCCTGCACCGCTTGGCAGCCTTTTGTGGAAGAACACGGGCTTCATGCAAGAGCAGAAAGGCATCACTCGGTAGTTAAATGGCAACTCAAAGTTGTCAAAGTAGGTAAAGAACAGGGGCACACAACCAGCCGCAGTGGTGTGTTTCAGCTTCATTTACAGTTCTAAAGTGTGTTGAGCTCTTCACACAGGAGCTGCTATAGAAACACAAGACTTTAATAGCATGGAATATACAATGAAGAACAGCCAGAGTACAACACATGTAGTCTGAGCGGGAAGAGAACTCTGTGCATGCTCTCTGTGGTTGTGTGGGTCTTAAGCATGCATTAAATTGCAGCAACTAAAGGTGGTAGAGTACAGACCATAAACTTGAATTTCACTGCAGAAGTGTCAGGGCAGAGATGGGACTAACATGATTAAAAGGAAAAGTGATTTTAGGAGCCTCTGTTTTGGTGAGAGAGATTTCAGAATTGCTTTTCAAAGGTCGGCTGCACATTTTCAGAATACCAGGCGCCAGGATTGCTCTTCTCTTTTGTAAACCCCCTGATGTTTCTTATGCATTGGCACTGCACCTCGCTGGGGGGGACTTTGTTTCACAACGGGATATTTGGGCACTGCAGTAATGGGAACTAGGCAAAATTCAGGAGGACTTTCATGCTGAATCACAGCTTATCTTCTGCATAGCAGAGGGGAAGATTCCAGATCTTTTCTTCTTCTTTTTACCTTTAAGAGATTTATGGCAAACATTTTCGAAAAAGATCAGAGGGAAAGAAGCAGCCATCCTCCCTATATTTTCTGCCTTTCCTGCTACAACTGGGAGATAGTTTGTGTGGAAGTGGCTCGGTGAGCTGTGCTGGTGTCTGTGCTGTGTGCACGCTGGAAATGGGCTATGGCTGGCAGTGCCAAGTGGATACTTGGGCACCACCCTAATGTACCACCTGCCTCCTGATAGCCCTTGTTTTTGCAGAACAAGGATAATAAAGTGAAAGGTGGACTTGCAAGGGTACTCTGGAGGATTGCTGGTGGGAAAGCTTGTCATTGCCCAGTGCTTACCCATGGGGTTTCTGCTGTAATTGGACTGGTCTGATGTGCAGTCTCTCATCCATTTTGAGGGACTTTGGGCTTGCGTGGGAGGTGAAGATGAGGAATGTTGCTTTGGTTAAGCCTTTAGGAGTTAAAATGCTTAAAAATGATTGCTAGGTATGTTTAATGTGGAACTGATTTTCTGTTCTGCCCCTGTGCAGTTTGGTGGGGCCGGGAGAGCCTGCGGTGCTGGCAGCCTGCCTCGGGTGAGTGGAAAGGACCCTGCAGGGCTCAAACTGATAGCTCAGGTCCTGCAGGCCTGGACCAGTGTCAGATCTTCTTCCTACTCAAGCACACTTCTGCAGCACATCGGGTGGGGAGATAATGCCTGCAAGTGTCTCATGAGTGAGACACAGTATAAGCCAAGAACAGCTGGTTTCCCGTCCCAGCAGAAGAGTATTTTGGGGAAGGAGAGCTGGAGGGTGGTGAGAGGCTGAACCAGTGCTGGGAGCACAGCAGAGGAGTTCCCTGGAGGGAGGTGGGGCAGAAGGTGCAGAAATGTCCGGGTGAGACCCTGGCGGAGGGTGGATGTGAGCAGTGCCAGGTGCCTGGTGCTGAGCCCAGCCTCGGGGAGTGGAGGGCAGGAGCCTGGGGGCTGGCAGGAGGTGGCAGGGAGCTGCCAGCACAGGGACCTCCGCTCTGCTCAGCCTCTGCCTGCACCTCCCAGGTGCTGAATGTAGCCCAGAGGTGGATGAGGACTGAAATGTGCATTTAAAGAAAATCACTGTGCCCCTGCTGAGGGAAAAGTGGGCCAAGGGATGTCAGCCTCGTGCCTTATTTCATCAAGGGCAGAAACCTTCCAGAAGGGAATGGACTGGATTAGGGCTCAAAGACACTTATTTAGGCAATGCTGGATTCCCAGGGCTATCTGCAGGCTTTTCTAATGGAGCCAGTAGAGACTTAAAGGAACTGAACACAAACAAAAAGGGAAGGGACCGAGGCGGACACTTGGGGCGTGTGGGGCACCAGTGCCCCCCCGTCTGGCTGCGCCCGCTGCTGCCTTCAGACCACGGCACAGCTCCAGCGCTCCGAGCCTGCTCCTCGGCGTTGGAGCGAGGGCACTTCTGCAGCTCACCTGCATCCCACTTGTTACTAATGGCACACCTGGTGCCAAATAGGAGCTTTTCAATTCCTAATCTGTGATTAACAAGGTTGTTAAAGTCATGCTCAGCTCTGCCGAAACCAAACAGAATTTTATATGACATATTGGGCAAAGGCGGTGTTTGAAGTAGTCTTTAATCTCAGTTCTGGTACTAAATCATATGTAAACAGTCACATTTTATCAGTTCAGCTACAAAGCAATTTATTTGTTAGTCTAATTTTAGTAACTTGCAGGTAATTCAATATCATTTGAAACAGGTTATATAGGAGGGAGCGGATCTAATTTTCCACTGGTAGAGCAGGTAAAGGAGTTCCCTGGTCCTGCCAAAGGCCCTCGCCTGTTTCTGGATGGTTTCACTGATTTTAGAAAAGCTATTCCAAATGTGTGAAAAAGCCAAACGACTAGATGTGAGGCTTTGCAGGATCAAGGCCTGCCTTTGTGGATTTTTGGCAGTGTTGCTTGACATTGCAGTGCATTTTTTTGTAAGTGCTAGTGTTGTATCTATTTTTACTGCGTTGTGCAATTAGACTTTTAGGACAGAGCTGTAACTATTGAACATTTTGCTGAAAGTTACCGTATCATGATGGAAGAGATAAGCAATATTTGCCTTTTAACCAGAGAGAATAATTGTGGTATCCCAGTCTCTGTGGCAAAGCATAATGAATGTCGGAGTTTTAGTGCGATTGCTTTCTGTTAGCGTGTTCACACAGTTCGACCCTGTAAGCTTTTATCAGCCTAATTTATTTCATGGGCATCCAAAGGTGGGGGCAGTCCCTGGGAATCTAAATTTTAGATTAGGTTAGCCATTACTGTAGGACTTGATTTTTCCTATTGGAAAAATTATTCTGTGCTGGAAATGTGAAACAAGTTGCCATGTGAAATCTGAAGAAGTGCAGAATATGAAGCTATTTCCCTTTGCACGAAGGCATTTCGAGGTGATTTCTGAGGGAACATGACCGTAGTTCTCCAGCTGCTTGGTGCTGACAGCCGAAGTAGGTTACAGGAGAAAAGGGCTGAGAGCCGATAGGCAGTTACCGTACCTAAAGCTGAGCTCTGTCCAGGAATGTTTGCCCAATCGAGTCTTTCCTCTCCTTGCAGCACCTGGGGTTTCCAGGTGATTTTGTTGGGAGAAGGAGGCTCTCAACAGCCTCCTGTGAAGGCATAGGGTTCTATTTCCTATTCCTGCTTCCAGCTAGACTTTTTAGAGTCTGCTTCCTAACAGCCTGACCATGCATGCCTTAACTCCTATTTAATAGGCAAGCCTCATTGTGTTGTGGGGGAATTTCACCCCTAAGTGCCGATCTTTTGTTTTTCTATTGGGAAATTCAGACCGAATCAATGCCAAAGAAAGCTTATTTTTTTTCCCCTGATTTTCTGCCCAGCATCTTGCATGCTTGAGTACTGGTCATACCCAGATCAGTATTAGCTCACGCTGGTAACTGAAATTTCCCCTCAAGGGATCCAAGTTGTGTGATCTAAAGTAGGAATGCCTTAATTTGGGTAGAATTGATCTAATCTGGGCTTCTGCAGCGCTTATAGCAGCTGGACTGGCTTCATGGTCATGCACACCCCTGTCCTTTACAGAGGCAATCTTAATAGAAAACATTTCTTCTGCCCTCCCCCCCCCCCACCCCCTTTATTATTTTTTTTTCAGTTCAGCCAGCTAAAGCCATTCCGTTACCTGCCTGACTTGCATGACTGTATTTGGGGAGGATTTTAGTTAAAACGCTTTAAAGAATACTCTGAAATCGTAACCTGCAAGGCTCTCACTTGGTTCATGTGGCTGGGAAATCTGGATACCAGGGCAGGAAAGGCCAATATGAAAAGAATAATGAGAGTCAATCGACTGTGAAATCCTTCTAGGAACAGGTGTAATTGTGATCGTAAACATTTGTGGGATATTTTACTACCAGCTTTAATCTCTGCAGAGGGGAATATTTAGAAGTAGGAGAACAAATGTGAAAATAACTTCAAAGACTGAGTTAAAAGATCAGGAACACGAACCTCAGGTCCAGCCATGGAGCAGCCAAGCGGAGAGGGCTCTGCCGCTTTCTTTGATCCATCCCGGTCGGCACATCTGTGCCTCCAAGAGACCCCAAAGGAGATCTGCAGGGTGGTGGTCACCCCAGCCAGAGCCCTTTCCAGCATGACCTTGTATTTCCCCATTTCTTTACTAACACAAATTGTGTAGCCAGTTGGTCACAAACCCAAGGACAGGAAGAACGAAGGACAAGATTTTGCAGCTGTGGCACTGCCTGCTAGAGAAGGTGGCGCTTGGTTGCAGTGGCTCTTTGTGGAGGGAGGGACTGAAAAAGAAGGTGAAAAAGGTCATATTTCCTCACGGCTGGTGGAGGGCACAGGGCTTTCCTTGTATGAATGCACAGGAAATGTAAAAGCAGGCAAGGGTCTGAGAACTGCACAAGGAAGTTTGATACGGGTTGAAAGTCCTTCCTGTGCTTAGGGCCAGCATCAGAAGCAAAATGGCATTTACATTCCCCCGGAGCTCGGGTTTGCACAGGTCCCTGCAAAGGCCACTTTGCCGGGTGGATTTTTCCCACTGCCTTTAAGGAAACACAACTCATCAGTGATTTCAAAGAGAGAAAGCAAGAAGCTGTAAAGACAAACATGTAGGAAGCGCTATGGAGTGATAAGGAAGCCAGAATGGTAAATCAAAGCCTAAAGAGGAAGGATATGAAGGGGCATGCAAGTATAAATCTTTCTAAACAGAGCAAGGAGCTGGTGAGGCCTTCAGAGGGCTGTGAATGGGGGTAAGTGAGTGGAGCTGCTGAATGAATTCCTTGACTTGATAAGCAAGGGGGAGCAGCGAAGGGTCACATACTGCAAGGAGGACAGGGAAGCAGTGTTTTCCTATGTGGGGAGAGAGAGAAGGCATATTATTTAGAAGTTTTATGTGTGCAACCCAAGTAGACAGTTGGGAAATTAAAACTATTAAAATTGACAAGTCACCAATTTTAGACTAACTGCAACCTACAATTCCTGGCGTTGGCTTCTGGCCTTCATGTTTGAGAGGGCCCTGGGAGAGCGCTGCTGTCTGAGGAGGGAGACACTGGAAGCATTGTCTCCTTATTTTAAAAAAGGAGTAAAACAACAACAATAATAATAAAAATAAATTAGGCAAGTTGGAGAGAAGATATAGTAAAATTTACTAAAGAGCAGGCACCGGGCAATGTTAAAGCCATTTGGCAGACAGCAAAGTGTCCCTCAGTACCCAGCGGTCTCACTTCTGAAATCTGGACTTTGTACAGGCTGAAATAGCATTAAGAGTGCTCTGGGCTTGCACAGCACCGGCACCAAAGGCGTAGTTCTGGAGCGAGCTTGGAGGTGTTCCCACAGCACAGCCCCTCCGCAGAGCTGTGCCGCACCGGGGCTGCCCAGCCCACTCGGAGCCACCTGCACACCAGCTTCTTCTCCATTCCCCGCATCCAAGGAAAACAGCAAACACGTGCTAGTCTTAATGTCTTGGTTTTGTAAGTGCCCTGTGAGTTTACATGCCAACAACCTCTGGTGTTTTACATCCACTCTGAGCTACTTGTTGCCAGCCAAAGCTGTGGCAGATGTTCATGGTGACAGGCATTGTGCAGTTGGTGCTTCCAGCTGCCCTGACCTCGTGGGGCTGGTGCTCCCGCTGCTCTGATGTATTGGGTGTCATCAGGAGCCATCTCGACTGCTTTACTTATGGTCAAAACTGTTGCTGTCGATTCAAACTGCAGGATGTGAGCCTTCAGACAGACACACTTTCACCCACATCCAGCACACGTGGTGAGCTCTCATTCTGTAGCTGCTGTGCCAATGGCAGAGGACGTGGGGAAGGAAAGCCTTTGCCAGGTTATTTTAGCTAAGCCAGTGTTTTCCAATTCTTTTTTTTTTTTATGTTTATGGAGCTCAAAGCATTTGACACTGGAGGTTTGAACCCTTTTACAGGAAACCTAAGCCTATTTACTACCTCCTTGCTCATGTAAATTCTTAGGTGCTTTTTACAGATCTATAGAAAGAGACTGTGTGCCTGAAGGGCCCATAGCTCAGCCCCCTGCTGTAATGAAGCTGTTGGTGCTCATAGCCTTTTATTTTAATAAGCTGTGTGACAATGAAGACAAGCAAAGAGAGAAGGATGCAGTACTGCGAGCTCTTCTCACCTTCAAGAAATTAGGAATACTTTTAATTTAGACAAGAATTTCAATAGGGTTCCCAAGACTGATGTCCCACTAAAGAGCGGAGGCACAAGGCTCCTCTTGTGAGGTGTCATGTTACCCAGGAGACAGACTGAGCAACTGAGAAATTTTGCAAGTTTTTGAAAAAGAGATTTATATATAAATGTGTTACGGGAAAAAAATACCTCTGGTTATACACATGGTAATTCTCCTGTCTTACTTTGTTTGCTATCTTTCTTTCGTTATTGTTTTAAAAGATTTAAAGGAATTTAATTAAAAAGGCAGTTTAACTACCCTCTTTTTTTCAGATAACAAACACTAAAATAAAATGAAGTGAAATATTGGAGAGCCTGCTTTATACCCCTTTTAAAACCAAACACAAAAGCCAAATGAGATCATACGGTTTATTAGGCAAGATATTTCCAGTAAAGATGGGGAAGTGCTCCTGCCACCGTACAAGGAACTGCTGAACCTTTGTCTGGAAAGTCGCAGTCAGTTCCCATCATCTGTCTTTGGGAAGGATAAGTCCCAAGCAGAACTCAGAAGAGGGCTGGAACAACGGGTGATGCTTGCAAGGGATAACCAGGAGTGTGGGTTGTTTGGTGTAGCAGAGCTGAAGTGAGAGCACTGTCTTCTGTAGGTGCAACGGAAGGAAGAGTATTACATAAATGAAAGGAAATTGTTGGTCATCGGAATGATACAAACTGTTGGGGAATACGTTTATGCTGGAGGAGAGGTCTGGGCCTCTGAGCAACCTGGTTCTGCCAAACCTTGCATTGGGGACCCTGGCCTGTTGCATAACCCAATACAGGAGGGATTGCACGTGATGCTGCGAAAACACAGTCTGGCTGCAGTGCTCATCTCCAGTCCCATATGCTCCTAGAATACCAATAATTTCTTCCACTAGTCTGGTATTCCGTAGGCAACTGTCTAGCTGTGATCTTCCAGAGAGCCACAAGCAGGCTTTATTATTTAGGTTTTAGCTCAGCTATAATACATCATTTATAAAAAGCCCTGCCATGCTAAGCTGCATTCAGTAGCATGGCAACATCCAGTGTATATATTTGGCTGTGCTCTGCTTTGTCTTTTGTTAGCTTTGATGTCAGCAGGTAAGTGCTCAGAGGGGCCTGAGACCTGCCGGTGCTGGGACGCTTTGCTTAGAGGCTGTCTCAGCTTTGCATCTTGTGCAGACCTGGTGCTGCCGCATTCCTCACCAGCGCCCGGCACGCTGCTGTCGGTGCATCTCCACTGGAATGAGCAGATGCTGCTTTGCTCCAGACTGCAGGTGTCTGTGCTCCGCTTTTCTGCAGCTTCCTTCTGTGGAAAGCTTAAGCTGCTGGGGCTCCTGTGCTCCAAACCACGGCTTGCCCCAGCCCTGCACCCCCTTCTCTTTCCAAAACGAATTTTGAAGCTTCAGCTGCAGTGATTTGAGTGCAGGTAACTGGGGGTGCAAACACCACAGTAACTAAGGGAGAACCCCAGCCCTGTGCCAGGTAATGGAGCTCTCCATGGCATTGTGCTAGAGACTGCAGCTTATCCAGCTGGCTAGGTAAGGGGCTGCAGGAGCCACGGCAGTGTGCTTTATGGCCGGAAGTGACAGGGCTGTAAGTCAGCAAGGCCTCCGTTGCCTCTGATGGAGCTGGCAATCTGGCTTTTCTCCTGGTGGCTGCTGTAGCGCTAACCACGTGTCTGCAGCCTTGTCCAGGGTGTGCTGTGATGCGTTCCTCTTGCAGCGGTTACAAACCATGGCTGTGGGGACTCTTCCAGCACCTCCTCGGCCAGTGGGAACAGCGGATGCTCAGCCCCTGAGCTCAGCACTCTGCAGGATACGTGCAGGGACCCCAAGTCCATCCCACTTATTACCAATAGCCGCAGTCTGGGACTGGGGCTGCAGGAAGGGCAGGGATCCGTAGGGCTGCTTGGCGGTACCAAGAGCTGCTGAGCGTGGTGGAGCAGGGCTCTGCTGGGCACGGGGGCTGCCTCAGTCAGGGGCTCCCCGCGGGACCCTCCCCACACAGGAGGCTGCGAGTGGAGTCGAGAGCAGCGCCGGGTGTCAGGTGTCTGTCTGAGCCTCCCACCAGCAAGAAGGTCTCCATCTAAATCAACAGGAGCTCTCTGGACTTCAAACCATGGCGGGTGGATATTTTTAGAAGCCAATCAATCAGTGGTGACTGTTCAAGTTCAGGCAAGTCAAACACAGCTTGCAAAGTTACACAGAAGCACTGTGTGTCGTGGAAAGGTTGGTGAGCCTGCTTATTTGACAAGCTGTGCCAAATCCAGGAGCTACCAGAGCCGAGTTCTTTTTAGAGAGATATCTATAAGAAGTAGAAGTACAAACAGGCTGTGGATTGTAAAACGCACACTTTTTTAATTGAAGCAATAAATTACTGTTTGCACTTCCACAGAAGCCTTCTTTCAAGATGCCAAGTGTATTTCCAAACCTGAACAGCCCTAGGTTGAGGGTTTGTCATCCTGGCCCATTTGCAGGTGAGGAGACAGAGGCACAGAAGCATGTAGGTGCTACTGAGGTACCCCAGAGCCGCTGAAGAGTAGTGCTGGACTGCAACAGTGCTGGACGAAGAGAACAAACACATGTGCCCTGGCTTCCCCCGTCACAATCTGATTAGCTGCAGCCACGGGAGTGGGGTTAGGTCACCCCTGGGGCTCTGAAGGGCAGCAGAAGGTTGGCTTTTTGGTGGCTCTGCTACAAGGTAGCAGCAGCTGAAGCCTTTGTAGATCTTTCTTCAAAGAGCATGAGCTAGGGACTGGTAACACTGACTAAAGAGAGGCTGTATGAATGTAGTGTGTAGGAAAAAAAAATCATACCAATGAATCATACTGCTTGGTGAAAAATGTAGCGGCTTGGTAGGTCTGGGGAAGCAGGCACAGCCTGGCCTCAGACTGGACCTCTACAACCAGACACCAGTGGGTCAGTGAGCAGATCAGAAAATGCTGGCATTCTGATTTTCAGAGCCTCAGTTTGTCCATCTTGAAAATGGGCTTGAGGTTTTCCAGTGTCATTACCCATGAGAAAAGAACCAGTGGTTCTGGCCCCGTCTGCTTCTCTGTTGCTTCTGGCCCTTCCCTCTGTCATTGCAAGGCCTCTGCTCCAGAGCGCCTCGCTGCAGCCTTTGCACAGCTGCACAAAATGTAGTGCACGATCTGATTCTCAAATTGGGCTTAACTCGTATGTTCAGTGCCAGCTGGAGGGGCCTGCTGAGTTTTTGCTGATGCATCAGAAATATATTTTTAGGAAGGTTTCTCTATAATTATCACATTATAGCTCCTTCTGGATCACTCAGAGTATAGTAAACAATTGCTATACTTGTTAGAGGTCATGAATACAGAAAAGCATTCCTCTGTGTGAGGTCTGCTGTTAAATAATAACTTGTCGCTTCATGGTGTGGGGGGGTGAATGCCCTCAAAGGGACGTGCTGACATTGTTCAAGCCAGTGATCCAGTTCCTGTAATTTACACCACTTTCTTAAAGCTGCTGCTGTGCACAGCAACAATGGATGGGCTGGGGGACAGCTGTCACCCCGCTGCAGCTCCTCTCGTTGCGCGCTGATCCCCTCACTCTTTTCTCTGTTGCCTGTTTTGCAGTGGGATGCAGGTACCCTCACCACCAGGGGTCAGCCCCAGGGACGATGGGCAGCTGCAGGAGGAAGGCGGTGAGTGTAACTTGTACAACGTGCAGCTCCAGGCAGAAAGGGGGAGCGAATGCAAGAGAAGGTGATGAGAGAAAAGGATTATGAACGAGTAATTTCATGATCAGAAGGTCTAATGAGCAGCATTTACCCTTGTGGCGTCTCTGCTGTCTGCTGCAGAGGGAGCAGCGCTGCTGCCTTCTCCACAGGGGATACTAATGGTGTCTGTGTCCTCCATCCGTCATCTCCAGTGCCTGTCTGGGAACTTCAGGGCTTTGAGAAATCCTTCTCTCTGTCTCCTTGAAATTGTCTGACATGCTCAAGAGCCACTTTTATACACACACTGGGCTCACACGGCACTCCATGTAAAGCTTCGTTTCCTTAGGAAATCCAGGCTTTACAATAATCACCTCGCCACTTGCCCAGGCATAACATGCAGTTGTGGTTTTCATGGTACAGAAGAAATGTGAGGATCCAGCTGCGGCTAAAATCAGTTAACAAAATGGGCAAATTAGCAATCCCAGAGCCCTTGGAGTCTGTTCTCAAGGCCAGAGAAGGAACCAAGAAGTCAGGTGGAGCTACAGAAGCTGGGCCAGAGCAGCAAGCACCGGCTCAGGCAGGTGACAGATGTCTCATTTCTGACATCTCACAGTCCTCCCTATGGCGGGGGGATATACCCTTTGCTATGCGATCAAAAGAAAATTAAGTCTTGGCAAAAGCATGATAACTTTATGGATTTAGTCTGGAAGGAGCTCAGCAGAGATGCATAGGAGCTGACTGCAGTATTTCAAAGTCTTTCTAGAAGCCACAGGATGAAATCTTCTGTGGTGCTGCAGGCAGCATGTCACCAGCTCCAGGTCTCCAAACTTCACTGTAATGCTGTCTCCACGATATTCACGCAGAAGAGGATGACTGGAGGGAAGGGCAGTCTCCATTCTCAGCCCCCTTGCTTGTCTTGGGTTGTGGTGCACGCTCCATGTTGTTTTAATGTAGTTCCTAGTATTTAATGCATTTTTATTGCTTTCTCTAATAACACCAAGTGAGCACTAGGAGCCAAACTAAACAAGCCATGCCAATAAGCCACATGTTTCACTTCAACCAGCAAAGTGGATGCCTCTTCCCCTCTTCCAGCCTGGCTGTGGAAGTCGAGGCCCTCACTGCGCCTCAGGGCACAGGAAGCGATGGCTGCTGCGGTGTGGGGGAGGCAGAGCCGGGGCAGCAGCCCTGCCGCGGGTGCAGAAGTGGCCTCGTGCCCCCGTGTGCCCCCTCCAGCTCCCCGCATGCGCCAGACTTGTTGGTCTCGAGGTGGAAGTCTGATGTGGAGAGAGGCTGGCTGCTCGCGGGCTGTGATGTGGCAGCTCGTCTCATGGGCTTTATCAAGTTGGGTCTTGTTTTTGTGAGGCCATAAGCACCTCTAAATCCTTTACCATCAGTGGAGGCTGGAGTTCACGTTCTGCATCGCTGAAAGCCTTTCCATGAAATTAAAAAAACAACCCCAAACCTCCTCCCCTGGTGCTGATCAGTGGTGTGGTGTTGACGTAAGTGTACTGGAGTTTCACTTACAGCAGCTGGGTAGCTGGCACTTTTATAGGCTTTTTAGACTTTTTTTTTTTTAAATTCTCTGTCTTTTGCAAAATATTCCTGAAGTTTTTTTTATTATTTTTATTCTTTCTGTTTGCTTTTCCCCTACAAACCCTAGCCTTCATGTCTGTCCTCTTAGCGCTGCTTCCTGTTGTTCTCTGTGATCTCCCTTGTTCCATCTTCTCTTCTCTGGTTTCCTCCCTTTCATTTTACCCTTTTCTTTTTTTTGCTCAGACTGGCTCAGCCCGTCCTCCCAAAGAGGAAGCGTATCTGTTTCATTGCCCTGTCTCCATTTCCCTCCCAGCCCCACAGCTGTTCCCATTCCTACAGGCCCCTCTCCTGCTCAGAGCACCGTCCGCGTCCAGCCCCTTTCCTCCATCACTGGAGGTCAACAACAGAGAAAACAGAAAATGAACCAGGAGGGGAATATTACAGCCAAGAATGATTGTTCTGCGAGATGCCAAGTATTGTCTCACCAGCGTTAGCCTGGACCGCTTTCATCTGGCTGGATGGGCTGAACCCACCATCTCCAGCACTGACACGCTGCGTGCGATGTTTCATGCCACACAATCTGTCATTGAGGAATTTTAGCCTTTCACACTGCCCAAGCCTGAAAGCTGTGAACTCCTCAGTGAGGATGTGGTGAGGTGTGAATGTTTGCTTTGTTTCCAAGTTCCCCTTTTCCCCCCGTGTGCTGCACTTCAGCAGCAAAGCAGCAGGCACCTGTAGCTGCAGCTCTCTGTGCGTTGGCCCATGTAATTACGCATTTTCTAGTTGTGCTCAGTCAAAAGCAATCATGGAGCTACAATTTCAGCTGGGACAGAAACTAATCAATCTAACAAGTTGGCTCGTGCGCAATTACAGCAGATACATTCTGCTGCTAATTTGTTCTGCCACCCCTTCGCCCTCCTGCATGGAATACGCTGTGGGGACAAATGAACCCAGAGCGCAGCTCGTCTGCGTTACCCGTCTGCCTGTTCTGCTGGGGTGAGTGAAAGGCCCAGCTTAAAGGTGAGAAGGGGTTTTTCACTCTGGAGGGAACTGGGCTGCATTTGGGCTGCAGTCTGCATATCTGCCTCAGATACTGCATGGCCCCTGCCTCAGGCATCTTTTTCAGAATTAGGGAATGATCAAATCTGGAAGGAGAACAAGCACACGTGGATCTGCCAGCAAGTAAGTGAAAACCTAATACAGCCCAAAGCCACTTCACGTGCAGCCCACTCAGTGGCACCGAGCCCCCAGAACCGCTGTTTCACTTGCTCCCTGACTGCAGTCACATCTCCTACCCCTTCCCCTTGCCTCTCCTTGTAACCCCTGACTGAGGCTTTGCCTTGCTCAGCAACAAAGCAAATGTCTTCAAAAACATCTTTGCCCTGATACAGCGGGAGGCTGTGACTGATAGTCACGGCTGGGGAACGAGTGCAGCAGCAGTGCTGAGCTGTCTGTGCCATTATTGTTCTCTGCTGCAAACTGGAAGCGACCGAGAGGACAGCACAGCCTGTAACGACCCCCCTGGGACCTGCATGAACCTTCAGCGTTGCAGGATATGCACAGTAGTCAAGGCTGGCAGTTTTTTCCTTGAAGAGAATGACAAAATCCCTCATCTGAATTTGGTCTCACTATCTGGCACTTTCACAGCGATTACTTGCTGGCGGCTGACACTTAAAACAGTGGGTTTTAAAAACCCGAGTAAGGAAATGGGAGTGGAACACGTCAACTTCCAGGGCAAACGCAGGATGTGTTGGAAAAAAAGAACGATATGGTGATCGCCTCCAGGTCAGTCCTGCTAAGTTTGACTCTCATGGGGATAGTTAAACAACCTCTTAAAGGGTTCTTCTTGTTAGGGTTTGTTACAGAGCAGTCAGAGGGCATTTCCCCTGCAAGCAGTGATCGCTCTCCCAGGGGCGCTCTCCCTGTACCTGATGCAGACAGCAGCACTCCGGGACCTCCCAGTGTAGCAAATGCCACAGAGGGCAACTTTGAAGTGGCCATCAGCATTTCCAGGGGCAGGTATGTATGGAAGTGCGATGAAGAAAAAGTCAGAGAATGCTCTTAGTTTGCATTACCGCTTGGAAATGTAGAATTATTGAATTCAAGAAAAAGTTTGAGTTGCACAACACAAACAGTCCTCTTCTGAATATGTGTAATGATACTCTGGCAAGCTCAACAGCCCATAAAAATGCCCACTCTGCTTATAGTATTTAATTGTTTCAGCCCTCGATAAATCATCTGTTACAGCCTGTTGTACATTTTAAAGCATTTCTTGCTAATGGATTTTCACAATGTGGTTTAAGGGATGTTGTTATTAATAAATGTAACTGCACTGAATAGTAACCTGATAAAGATGAAAGAGACATTTATGAATTCCACTTCCCTTCCAGCTGCTGCTAGGAATATTCCCTCCTTCAAAATACATTGTATTTAGTCTTGATTTCTTTTTTGTTAAAACCAGACTGCTATATTCTGACTTTATAAAGAGAATATTAGTGGAGTTGAACCAGTTGTGAACTCATCTGTGGTGGTAAAAATCCAGTTCTTCTCAGCATATTGGAGACATTTCCTCACTGTGAGGGAAAACAGGGCTGGCCCAGGTATCCCATGCAGATATTCTTAGAACTAGTGTGTAAGTTTAAAGGCATTGGCACTTTTTTTTTTCTTTTTTAAAATATGATTAATGGATCTTAATATTGATGGAAACATGAAAAGAAAATAATTTGTCCATGCTAGATAACCGATTTCTGCTAATGGACTGTTCTCCATTACGTTATCATTACAATGCCTTCGTTGTATATAAATTAGAGACTCAGGTTCAGTACCAAACAGTGTGTGATTGGCTCCAGTTAACCAGGAAATGTGGAATGGCTAAAGGCTGGTATCTACCACAAAAATGGCTTGAAAGGGAAGGGAAGGGAAGGGAAGGGAAGGGAAGGGAAGGGAAGGGAAGGGAAGGGAAGGGAAGGGAAGGGAAGGGAAGGGAAGGGAAGGAGAAGAGAAGAGAAGAGAAGAGAAGAGAAGAGAAGAGAAGAGAAGAGAAGAGAAGAGAAGAGAAGAGAAGAGAAGAGAAGAGAAGAGAAGAGAAGAGAAGAGAAGAGAAGAGAAGAGAAGAGAAGAGAAGAGAAGAGAAGAGAAGAGAAGAGAAGAGAAGAGAGAAGAGAAGAGAGGAAAGGAAAAGAAGAAAAGAAAAGAAAAGAAAAGAAAAGAAAAGAAAAGAAAAGAAAAGAAAAGAAAAGAAAAGAAAAGAAAAGAAAAGAAAAGAAAAGAAAGAAACGAAAAGAAAAAAGGTTTTTATTAGAAGAGAGCTTAGCTTTATAAGGATCTGATCCATGTAGAGATTGATGTCTTTAACATAGGAGACAGGTATTAATCACAGGAAAGAATTTGTTTTCACAACTAGCAGAAAGCTGGTTCTCTTGACTAATAAGGAAAAAAAAAAAAAAAAAAGATTTTCTGGATTGAGCTTCTAGTTAAAGATGGTGAGGTCTGCATGCAGAAATAGAAAGGACCAAAAGGCAGCCTGAAGCTGGAGGGTGCTGAGAGACAAGGGCCTTGCTCCTGCCACTCAGTTCCCTGCAATGTGACATGGTACAGCCACTTCTCTTTTCCATGGAGCTCTTCTACCTCTCACTTTCTGTGAATATTCTTTGTTAGCTCTTTTCAAGGGCTGAGACTTCCTTGTACCTTGTGTTAGTACTGCATGTAGCTTCTCCAGATGCTATGGTAATACCTTCAGAACTGATAGGCAGTCTACCACCCAGCTCATTCTCTCAACTCATTCTTTTATGAAGCTGCACATCCTTGTGAATAGGCTGCTAAGGGATTTATAGATAAAGCAGTAGCATGGATCTGCCTCTGATCTTTAATATAAATCAGGGATAAATTCAATGAAATTCAGCAGGAATACAACGGGTATTTCTTGCAGAGGAACTGAGACATTCTGTTCAGAATACAAGAACACCACTACTTACAATAAAGTTTATAATATAAGACAAGAAAACGGTGTGATACCGTGGCTGCCAGCACCTTGCACTAGACTTCTCCCTTGAGGTGACTGTATTACCTTATAATCAGTCAGTTTTTCTGGACTACATTCTTTGCATAGTAGGCTATAAATAATCATTATTGATATTGCAAGGAGGCTGTGAGTTCCTGAATATCCTGAATAACCGTGACAAATTTCTTAATGTGTCAGTTACTGATACAATGCATCTGTTTTTGTAATTATTTTAATTATGTTTTATACACAAAGGAAAGAATACAATTTTTTTTTTTTTCTAGATTCATGGGCTAATTGGAGGACAGCCCACCTGTGGCCATCTCTGTGTATGTAAATCCTTTGTCTGGACTTACGTGATACTTGGTGGTAAGCATTTGTTTGTAGTTTAGCAGTGTAAGACCCCAGCCCCTACATACTCTCTGAAGACAACACCGATATGTTACCAGCATCCCAGGGGACACATCTTACTACTGGAGGAAGACTCTCAGCAATGAAAATGCAGTTTTATCCTTCTCAAAGTGCCCCTTTCCAAAGTCAGCCAAGCATCCAGAAGCACTTACTCTGAGTGATATGTCATTAATATTCTGCTAACTTGCTAAGCACGAGACAGACTCAGTCTTCCCAGAGGTTTCATTCTCTACCATGTCCAAGGGTTGCTACCTCCATATCTTTTGGCCCAGCCATGCCCTTACAGACATCCAGAGCCTGACAAGCTGCAATTTCATAGAAGCCAACAGACTTAAAAGATAAGGTATTGATATAAGAGAGAGATGAGTCAGGCCTGTGGGCAGAGTCCCATTGATTTCAGTGAAAACAGACAGGGTTGTGGTCACTGTCACATAGGTCCTGAGAGCAGACTGCATTAATGTCTGTTTTCAGGTGCCCAGCTCAATCACTGTGCTACGGGGAGGGAGCGCAGCTACCTGAGGTTGGGTGCTGAGTGCTGCTGGGTGGTCCAAAACAGACATTGCCAAAGTGAGCTTATTTCCTCTTGCAGATACAGTCCAAAGAGCTCATGAGGCAGTCTGCGCGCCTCCTCTGCCTCTCCCAAAAGGAATGCAGGTCTTGACCACACACACAGCTGATACAGGACCTTGACCTTGAACTTTGTGCCTTGGACATCAGCTTTGTGAGCCCATAGACAACCCTTCTGCAGCTGCGTCAGGCCACACACAGTCACAAGTCTCTGCTGGGAGGTGACAGGCACAAAGCTGGCACTGGCTCTGTGAATACTTCTCTGCAAAGTCAAACAGGTGAGTGTTCTCCACTGGTGGCCAAAGTGCTTTTGTTTGCCTTAACTCTAGCCTTGAACAGGAGAGGTGTGTGTGTGCAGCTGGCACTGGTCTCAGGAGGCAGGGATCACCTGCAGCTCCTCCTAAGCTCGTTCACACAGTGTAAAAATTGTTCTGATGTTCTGGCTCTCCAGTAGCCAAAAGGGCTGTGGAGTCAGTGCAGCAGCAGAGTGAACTGGTGTCTTTCTGATCTGGTATCACTGATAGGCTGTGTTTCGCTCTCCTGAGCTCCATTTATAATACCAGCTAGAAAGGCTTTCCAGGACAAATGGAAATGTGCCCTTGGGCCTGTAATTATGTACACAAACAAGCCTCAGGCATGCAGGATCTGGCCTATTTGACCAGTGTGCTATGTGCTTCTGAGGATGCTCTGCTGCCTTTTCACTAGAAAGTAAAAACAGTTTTATGCCCAACAAGTGATAGGTTTCCTCCAACCCTGCCTTTTTTTTTCCTTTCTTTGGGCTCCTCTGCTGCCTTCTGCTGCAAAGGGGGAGCAAAGGGGTGGTGCCGCCTGTGGGTTTTAATTGGACACCATCCCTTTAATGTGGAGTTGTGTTTTTCTTTCAAGGCCAAAAATAAATGCTAGTGAAGGAATAAACAGAAGTGAAAAGAAGGCTTGGACACTTGGAAGACAAGACTACTTTGTGCCTCCCAAAGCCATAAGCCTGTTCACAAGGAGGTTACTCTTTCAGAAAACCCCAAGTCCTGTGACGCTGCCCAGGTCAGTAGGTGCCCAGCAGAGCAGGGGGCATTCCAGGCAGACATGCCTTGGGAAAGGGATATCTCTGCTCTCCTTGGAAGAGAGGAGAGGGAAGGAGAGAAATTTACTTTGCTCTGCCACTTCATCTCTTTCTACAGGGTTTGAACATGCACCAGTTTGTCAGCAGAAGACAGCTTTCATCTGTCTCAGATGGACGTGGCCTTAGTGCTGTGGTTGCATCACTTGCAGACTGACTTGGGAAGCGGGCAGTGCCGCTGCCTTCTGCAGCTGAGGACGCAGGTAAGGTGAGGACACGTCCACATGCAGGGTCCCAGAGCGCTTCTCAAGGGAGCGGGGAAAGTGAGTGGGTGGCTACGTAGGCAACTACTAAAGTTCAACTCCCCCTTTCAGTGCCCTACGTGGCAGTAAGGCCAGGATTTTAAACGCTTTGCATTCTTCAAGTGTCTTGTGGACAGGGCTCCTCTCTTCTTGTGTCAGCCTCATACCAGCAGCCCGAGCTAGGCCTTTGCTACTTGCCTTGGCTGCAGTCAGGGTGCTCAGCAGTGCGGATGGGCTTTGCTGTCTGCAGGACCCAGACAGAATTCAAAGCAAGCAGCCTGGTGCAGACACCTTGTTTTCCGGTAAGCAAAGTTAAACTGCTGCAGCGATCCTAGTGGGGTTAGGGAGCTTTAGACTTTACTTTAAAGACTTAACTAAATCTTCACTGGGCGCAATACCTTTTGAAATGTGACCTTTAGGCTCTTTACGTCTCAGCTGTTGTAGAATGAAAACCCCAGTTAATACTGAGAAGTGTTAAGGTGATACAGAGTCTCTCTCACACACAAAGGGAAGTGCAGTTCTCTTTCTGTCTCTAAAGCACCAAGTTGTGAGTCAGCCAAAGCCTCTGAAGACTGGTTAAGAAACAGGAGCTTTTACAGGCACCTCATTAGGGCTGAATCTTCAGCACGGTCTGTAGTCACACACCAAAACATAGTCATCTCAAAAAGGGCAAATGTTGGGAAATTAAGGGAACTAATTAGTGGAATCAACTGCACTGAATAGCTTATGAGTTGAATGTGAAACTGGATTCCAAAACTAGCTGAAACACGCAGGACAAACCCTGAAGGGAAACACTCCAAACCCAGTGGGATAAATAACCAGCCCCAAACACACGGGGGGAGTTAACTGACAGCAGGCAGGGAGAGGGCAGAAGGTCTGATTGGCAAGAGGGAATTCGGTTCACATGCAGCCAGGGACTGAAATCAGATGTCTGGAGGGGAACCGCTACAGGGAACGACCATCTGCTCTGCTCTTTGATGGAGCCCATCACTCCTGCCACGGGGCTGACTAAGCAGCTTACCCAGCAGCTGCTGTTCCAGGGACACGCGTGGTCCGGCAGTTCAGGACCTGCTTTAGGAGTTACTCTGTCGGTGCCACACGGGCGGCATCAGAGAAGAGTGGTGGAGCAGAAGACTGGAGGCAGTATTTGCCTCAGTCATCCGATTTTAATTTGCTGAGGTCAGGAAATATAGGGGTAGAATGAAAAATGTCAGAAGTAAAATTGTGAACTAGACTTTGAAAAGGAAATTAGAACAGATGGCACAAAGTTTCAGCTAGAGAAATAAAAAAGAGGAGAAATGTGGTCACTATGTAGTAGTGAGAATGGGGTTGAGATTAGACCAGTCTGCATATGGTCTAAAAATGAATTAAAAACACTTTGTTTACTTTTTCAGTAGAGATTATCATATTGAGCAGCAGGGCAAAGACAGGATTTCTAGTGGGAACATACATCAGGGAATGAAAATTGTCACATGCAAGATGGAAGGAAAACCTTAAAGAATTCAGTGTACTCAGATGAAGGTGCACTGGCAGATTTCCATCCCAGGATTTGGAAAGAACTGGCACATTAAATGAGTTCAGCTTAACCTGATACTTCTCTTTGATGACTGCTTTTTTTTTCTAGACAAATGAAATACAGGTGATTTACTCTATCCAGCCTTGAGTGAAGAATCTGATATTATACCACAGGGGAAATTACTAGTTGAAGTTGAGAAGATGGGGATTAGTGTGGATGGTGAACACAAAACTGCTAAAGCTCTGAGGGAAGGGGAGCTCCGAGGAGAGGGGAAATGCCGGACAGAGGCAGTTAATAAGTGGAACTCCTCAAAGGTCAGTGTTGAGCTCAGCCTTGCTTGTTTCATTAATGACTCTGGCACAGCAGCAGGAATGTAGTAAAGAAATCTGCTCAGGACACAGGCTTTCTTAATACAAAGGAGGATCAGAACATCAATCAGCAATAACTGAATGACAGAATTTATCTGAAATAGAATAGAGAAAGTATAAAGATATGCAATTAGAAATTAATAACTAGAATATCACATTACTGACTTGAAAATGACAAAAGTAGGGTGGTGTTAAAAAAACACAGTGAATTACTCGCTCCCAGGGATAACTGTGAACCACCAATCTGATATGGAAAGGCAAACACAATCCTAGAAGATACAGGTTCACTCATGTTCAGGGAAGATTAGCAGGTACAGAGAAGGGCATTGAGGATGATCAGAGGGTTTAGAACAAGAGAAGACTAGAAGAGTTTCATTTGTTTAGTTTCTCAAAACAAAGACTAGAGGAGATAGGATTGTTTTCAGTAAATACATCTGATAGGTAAAGATCAGAGAAAAAAGAGAATTGTTTAAACTAAATTATGATGCTGGCACAAGAACAAATGATATTAAGGCTGAAAATTTTAAATGAAGTGCTGGAGTAGCCTGCCAAAAAGCATGATATAATGTAATTGACTGTAATAGTGGGCGACTGGATCGGTAATCCAGAGCCCTGTGTTCCTAAACTTCTTTTTGGGAAAGGAGTCAGTCATGGTGGTTAAATGCAGGGAATTAAAAGGAACATCTCAGAACACCACCACAAATGTGTTCCCAGTGATGGAGCAGTGTGGTGACTGAGACTCGCATGGCACCTACCAAGTAGTGATCTCTTTCTTAGTAGGAAAACTAGGCTGAAATGTGTGCAGTGATGTGCTAGATGTATGCCACTAAAACAGTTTGCTGCGAGTTTGAGCTCTTGCTTTTTATCCCCAAATGTGACCATCTTTCACCTCCAAAGCTTGTCTACGTGGTTGAAAGCACATCTCCACGATTTGCTGTCCTGACACCGGCGGTCATTGCCTTGCCTCCATGCAGCCTCGGCGGCTGTCCCCGGGGAGCTGGAAGCAGGCGACACGCTCAGCTCCCTGCTCTGTCCCCTGGCCCTCTCTTTATCATGTCTTCTTTGTCAAAAGGCCTGGACAAGGGATAATGTTGTACATCTTCAAAGAGAAACATGCGGACAACAAAGTTTTGGCAAAGTGTGTACTTCTAAATGAGACTTGTTGAGGGATACATGCCACAGTAATGCCCGTGTGGCTCTCCCGACCTCGGGGCACTGAGCCTTGATGCCTGGGCCCCTCAGGAGGGCTGCGAGCAACAGCTGGGGCCAGCGGCCAGGGCCAGGGGTTCTCAGGGCTGCCCTGCTCTCAGTCCAGGCCTAGGCTGCGAGCCCCACGCTACTTATGAGAGCAAGGCTGGAAATAGGGGGAAAAAAGGAGGCCAACACTGAAGCTTTTTATTTCAACGGCTAAAGCGAGGGCCTTCCCTCTTTCTCCCCGAATGGGAACTGGCAAACTCAGCTCTTTAATGGTACAAGCTCATCTCAGCCTTGCCTATAAATAGATAAATGAGATTCCTCCTGTCCCAGTGAGTAATTCTGACATCCTCCCTTTGCCTTGCAGAGAGCTGAGTCACAGGCACTCTGCACTCCAGTGCCTGCATTACTTACATGGTCTCAAAGGAAATTTTAACACATCCAATGAATCATCAGGGATTGGATCATGTTTAAAGTTATATTCCATTGGCATTTCCCTTCTATTGTAGCAAGTCTGCCAACACTTAAAACTTTAGCTAATCTGGACTCAAAATGCGTTGAGGAAATAGCATGTTGACATATACAGCTACCAATACAAATAATTTTAAAAGTCCTCCTAAATCTGCATCAATAAGCAAACAACCCTTAGTGAATTCCTTTAGCACTTTGGACATGCTAATTTTGTCAGACTTCTTCTTTGGTTTGTAGCTGCTTATTTAAAGGAACTCAAAGTTTGAAATGTTTTAATATTCAGTCTTTAGGCCCCTAATTTAATCTCCTGCAGGTTTCCTGCCAAAATATTATTTGCACTGAGATGTAGCTTGCAGCCCCATGCTCATTCTCTCACGGAGACGCACACATTCCTGTTCTTACCCATGATAAAAATAAAATGCCTGCAAAGCAGAGACAAAACCAGAGTGGTGTTAAGTACATAACCCAGGGCATTAATATGCTGGCTGTACAAGGCATGGAGCTTCAGCCTGAAGCAGTATCTCCTGCTGGGGCATTTTCACTTGTTGCCCTTCTTTCTCCCATGTGGTAAAGGGTAGTTTGATCAGTTTAGAGGCAACACAGCATCTGAAGTCAGTGTGTCTCTCTCTGCCTCAGAAAACATCTGGAAGAGTGGAAAATTCTCCAGCAGATTTTGGGAACTGTGAAACAAATATAAAAATATTTCTCTCTGTTGGTTTTCTGGCTTGCTTTTCTGCATCTTAGAACTGGTTGGGACATTTCACTCATTATTACCAGACTCTCAGTTTCAATGAACAAGAAATGCTAACATTTGCTGCTTTGCTGCTATGGTTTAGTATTCTGAGACCTAAAACCTGGCTTGCTCTTTTGATAACCCTAGGAAATCTGTGTCTTATTTAAATAACATTTTTCTAGTACCTTTTCATCAAGCAATTCTCCGCCTGTGCATAGATCGTTAACAAGCGTTTGTTCAACACATTCCAGCATGAGCTGCAGTCTCTCCATGAGATACTGTGTCTTCTGCATTGGTTTATTTATCAGCCCAGCACAGCCTCGGTTGCCAGTTTTCTGCCAGCTGTTACTATATGATAATATTGGGAAAAAAAAATCAGTTTTGGCTCTGTCACTGGAATTGGATGTAATTCAGCTACCTGATGACAAATGATGATTTGTTTAACAGCATAAACTGTAATATTTTTATAGCTGATAGTTTTCACCCTACTCTGCAGCTGGAAAGAAAAAAATAATGAGGAATTCCCAGAAGTTTCTCACTTTAAACTAAGTTTTCCTATAGTGTTGCCTTGTTTCTGCGCAGGAAAAGCCATCCTTACTGGGTGAATTGGTGGTGTCAGCACGACGCTGGACAAGGGCGGGTACATGAACTGGCAACACTCAGCTTCCCGGTTGGCCTCCTTCCGGCAGCAGCAAACCTCACTGGATGGTCAGGCCGCAGAGATGCTCAAGGACACGACAGAGGCCTGAAAACAAGCCAGTGTTTCTGTAAAGCATTAATCACCCTGTGCGGGGCCAGGGGTGGGAACGGGGAGAGGGTGCACTCTGCCTCGGCATGCACATGTTTTCTATCTAAGCTTTGTTTCAGATGGATCTTTCCCACTAGCTCATCCTTCTTTAACACCTTGTACTCATTTATTACGAGGCTGTTTAGCAGCACAAATCAATTAAGTACCGCAGAAACCCACAGAGACAGACAGAGGTTCCTATCTCTGGTTCAGCCAGGGTGGGAGGCACGCAGAGGTTAAGCCCGTGCTCCTTGCCACACAGCGAGCGAGGGTGGAGCACGACGCAGCCCCCAGCTCACCTCCTGCCTTTCAGCCTCCCCCAGCACCCTCCGTGCCACACCGAGCCCCACTCAGGTACTGCTGAAGCAAGAGGGCCTCAGGGCTCGGCCCCATGTTTGCTGCAGCCCCTTGCTGGGCTGTGGGAGCTGTCAGCCCTCCAGCTGTGCCCACGGACACAGGGCTCCCAGCAGAGAGAACGGGGCAGCCAGAAGGCTTTGCCTTCCCAGCCCTGCTGCAGCTTCTTCAGCCCCCCAGGATAAGTCCTGTGCGGGACACAGCTGGGGGCACATCACAGCCCTGAGACGTGGCAACTGTACGAGGGCCCTGCCCTCAAACAAGCAGGTGGCCAGAGGTACGGCCTTGCTTCCGTGCACCCGTGGCCAGCTTTACCGTGCTGAGGGCTGCTGGGGCTTCACAAGTGAGGTGTGTTCCTCCGAGGCCTGGCTGAGCCAGTCCTGAGGTGCCCAGCTCTGCTGTAATGGGATATAGTAGGGTCTGGGCCTCTGTTGTCACCTCTGCATCCTGCAGGATTCTTCATCAGGATATTGCCAGGGTCCTACTAAGGAAAGCCACTGTTCAATGGTGCAGCTAGTACCTGGGCAGGGGGTTGTGCAGGGCTTTAGGACATAGCACAGTCACAGAAGGTGAACAAGCAGTCAGAAAAAAAAATTAAAGAAAGAAAAGTGACTTTAGTGACTTTAAAATAATTGTTTAGGTCTTGTTCCAACTGCAGCTTAGTGTGCAGGACTCAGCACCCACTGTAATGTCTTCAGGCCATGCTCCCGATGCCTGCTCTGGTTCAGGTTGGTTTAGAGTTACTTGTATGTACCACACACTTCAGAAATAGGAGATAATGATTCAAGCCACATGACATAGAGGATCCACAACATAAAGGAAAATAAGAACTAACCAACCAATTCTTGCTCATGCCTTTAAAACGTGCTCAGCCAAACTGTACTTCGTGAATATCTCTAAGGAGGGCCAGATTCTGTAGGACATGTCCTCAGATCACAGAAAGCAACCATTAATCATTAGTGTGTCTTGGTCCCCGGCTATTTTAATCACTGTTGAACTACTCATGCAGTTCCCACTCCTAAAAATGGTATTTGACTCCAATGCACATGATTTCCTTTGGCTTCCTTTCCCCAATTAAGAGCAAGCCTTAACTACTTGGAAGTGCAAGCACTGGAATCCATGGATTTGCTTCTCATCTGTCATGGAGCAAAAGCGTGGTACTACAAGTAGCATCTGTGCTGCCAGACATAAACATCAGCATATATTGGAACTGGCCAGCACAGTACGAAGCCGTAACAGCTCTTGTTCCTACAGGCTGATGGCCAAACCCTGTCCTGTGTATTGGAGCACTGGAAGTGTCTTTGGGCCCTGCTATATTGTTAGTCCATTTCTGTTCCACTTTATTAAGTAATGATTAAAAGTGCTTCTTGTATATGCGGGCACTAATTATGGCACGTCAGTTTGTTGTGGGAGAAGTGGATGAACATGGAGTACATTTGTAAACTGCAGGCTGTAGAAACCAATAAATCTTTCTTCAGTTTTTCCCTTTAAAAGTGTTCAGCCAAAGTCACAGGAAGTTTAAGGGAAAAACAAATTGCTCATCCATAAATTCAGGACCACAGTGAAGCTTTGTAATGCTCAGCTTCTCTCATGAGGCTGATGAGCAGCCTGAGCAGTCTGGGGGTGTGCAGAGAAAACTTCATTGCCTTCCCTTAATTGCAGACTAATAAATGAATTGTGTCCATCTCCATGGGTTTACCTGATTTATAAACTGGATTGCCACAGTTCTGAATTTCTCTGCTTTCACTCCTTGTATGTAAACATGCTCCTGTTGGGCTTGGAGAAAGAACCGTCTGTGCATACAGAGCGCAGGGGAGGTTTATAGGAGGATCAACTTAAATAACAGGTAAAGTTTTGCAGGTGCACTGCTCATGAAGGATTCCTCCAGTATTTGTCACACCACATCAGGTCAATGGTACAATGACAAACAGTGGGAGGACTATCAGTGATTAAAATATGGGATTTAACACATAACTACTGACAGTGCTATTTACCTGGAAAACCATTAATTGTTTTTTTTTTTTATATCCTTTCCAGCCAGGAAAGAGCACGTATATTTAAAAAAAAAAAAAAAAGCTGCATATAATGCAGCATCAGCCTCAGTAATGAGGAATTTCTGCATGGTTTTCTGGCTCAGAAGACAAAATCCTGCTAAAATGCCACAGGAAAGTTTTCAAACTTGATGTTGCAGAGAAAGGCATGTACACAAGTCATACTATCTGAAATCAGCTGATGAGCTTGTGTGCCTAATGTGGAACTCAGGAATTCTATTCATTTTCCAGGGTTTTGTTTTGTTTTATTTCTCTTTAAAAAGCACCAAATAGCAACCAAATTTCAGCTAATACCAGCCGGGCACCAGAACAAAGTCCATCCTTGAGAAGGCTGGCCTGGCTGGCTCACCAGAGAAATTGCTCGTTCCTTCCCACCAATTCCTGCAAATGTTCCCTTACATAAACTTGTCCAATTCTGATCCAATTAAAAAGACAAAACCCAACAATAATCTGCTAAAGCTAAAGGTTCCTTGAGAGCTTGGATTTCTTCAGGCTTGCTGAAAATTAAATGTTTAAACATTGTGAAGAAAGTTTGCCATAATAACCATATTTCCTC
Organism: Aythya marila; assembly: GCF_965140915.1. NCBI lineage: Eukaryota > Metazoa > Chordata > Aves > Anseriformes > Anatidae > Aythya > Aythya marila. The sequence goes on along the minus strand of NC_139059.1, from coordinate 6,087,249 downwards.
CATGAAGCAGCTATTCATCAAGAACTACAGCAAAGCACTAAAGGGTTCCAGTGAAAGAAGGCAACAAATTTGCCTGCAAAATGTTATTTCCTGCACTGGACTAATTCAGATCATGTGGCTCACATACAATTTCTGTTTGATTGAATGTACCACATTAAATTATTCCAGACAGGAGTTGTGCACTGAAAGCAGCTGATAATATTACAGGGCAGTTCAGAAAGCGTCCCCTGCAGAGAGTCCTTGCAGCCTGGAACAGCAGTGTTTGAAAGACTCTAACAGAATTGCTCGTACTTGAAGAGCAATTCATTTCTTTTTTTTTTTTTTCCCCAGTGGGGATCTCACTCTGCAACCTTTGCTCCTTTGGGTCTGTTCTTGGTGGGCAGTTACTACTGTTGTCAGCGTGTGCTTTCCAAGGATGTGCAAAGTAACGTGACTGGTGGCTCAAGCTTAGCAGCTCCTCTGTTATCCATGCAGAATTATCTGCATGCAAGTACCATGATGCTTTATTGCAGTGGCTTCTATCCTCATGTTCATACTACCTAGCATATGCTAGGGATGGCAGCTCCAAGGAAGGCTGGGGCAATGCTTGAGCACAGTAGAAACTGATGGCAACACCTGAAATTGACCCTGAAAACAACATGATTGCCTCACATACTTTTCAAAACATATTTATTGTAGGTATTTATGCATTTTTCCAAGCCAGATCAGAGGTGCTAAATGACACTGAACTTTCAGAAAGAACAGCCAAATTTGTCCTTAAAATCTTAGTGTCTTAGCCTGGGCATTAAGAAAGGGTCTCACAGGGCTGCTGAGAGTTCCCTATGGTGTAACAGGGGGGACAGCCAGGCTGGATCCCACTCCAGATATGTGGGAGAGATGTGGGATCTCTCCTGCCCATCAGTCCCTAGCCAAGTGTCCCTATGGAGCTCTGCTGTGCCTGCTGTCCACTCTGAAACACAACTGGAGGAGATGTGCAATAGAGCTGTTTTGAGAACAGATAGTATAAAAGTTAACACCAAACCTTCTTGTTCTCCTATTCACTATATGCAGTCACATACGTGAAGGGTTTCTTCCACATAGCTGTGCAAGAGGCATAGGTGGGAAATTCTGGGTTGCCATAAGGTACAAGACAAGGTTATAAAACATTGGAACAGTTTATCAGACATTTATATAAGCAGAGTTCCCATAGCACATAAGAAAAAGATCCATTCATCAGGGCTCTGGTTTCAGGATGAATTGCAGGGATTGCTCTGTGCCCATCCTCTGAGGTTCAGACTGGTCCTTCTGACTTTAAAATCCACGAGCTGATTCCCTTCAAAGGGGCTGAGCTGAGATAGGGAGAAGCTGAGCAGGCTCATTCCAGTATTTCAGAGTAAAAATGTTTATTTTAACATAAATATTCTTATTTTGAGTAAGATGCAGATAATAAATATAAAAATTGTAACACAGAATCATCAAAAAAGTTACAAAACCCCATTCCAGATCTTCCTGCTTTCAGTACAAAGAGTAGGTTGTTGTTCTCCAACCTGTTAGCAGTTGAGGTGATTCTACTTAGTTGGTTTGGTAGATACCAGATTGAAAACAGATCTATTCCATCCACACATCTTGCCAAGGGGAACACTCAATTTCTTCCATCTTCTTTCAGTATCAGGTGAAGACACTGGAGTTGCTAAGAGAAGAAATTCCCATGGAAAGGAGCAGGGGGTCTGGGGCTTCCTATGATGGGCCAGTCTCAGCAATCACAGGTGTCAAAGCAGAAAGTCCTGAAACAAACCATTCCAAAAGTGCCACATTCCTGGAATCAGCCTGCAAGGAAGGACACCCCCGCGACAGTCCTGCGTGGCCTTGAGCAGCACAAATTTTGTTGTTTGCAGCCAGTCAAACAGTGCCCATCCTCATCTGATAGCAGGGTGCTTTTCCTGTGCCCATTATCTTTTATCTAGTCGCACAGTCACTGGGACAAGTATTCTCTTTTGGGGCTTGCTTACAAGGAGGAGTTGACTATTCTGCAGTAGTCACTGCAGGATGACTTCATGTGAACACACTCATTCCACAGCGGCTGTTAGTTTCTGATTCATACCATACCTTAACTGGAGCAGCGTCAGTATGTCAGTGTGCCTTACAAAGTTAAGCAAGACCTGGGACTCAGTTTGGGGTTTCTAGTCACTTCTCCTTTACAAAGAATTCAGCTTTAAGAAAAGCAGTTGGAATGTTCCTGAGAATAACAAATAACAAATGAGTAATTCTTGCTCCAGAGCCACAAAACCCAATTAAAGATAGGTAAGTGATGTGTAAGGGCAAGTCTGTGCAGTCAGCATAGAAAAAAAATGCATGCAGTTCTAATCTATTGGCACAGGCACATAAAGCAGAATTAATTGATAAACATATCAATTAATTGATAAACAAAGCCTTTTCAAAAAAGGTAACGACTAATCCAACCAGACACTGGGAAAGGGACTTGCTGTGGTGGGGCCAGACTAATTTGACTATCCATACCCCTAGGTGGAGTTATTAAAGGATAAAAGCTTTGTTGAACATTGTTGCAGAGTTCAATGAAAATAAAAAACTTTTACTCAACATAGAGAAGCTCTCAGAAATGCAAACGAGGTGTTAGAACGCATAAAGATGTTGAATAATTGAATATTATAGAGTTTTGTTTAACAAATTGCTTCTCCACATGCAATTACTGCATCCTTGTCTGATCTGAAAAATTAGAGTAGGAATAAAGCTGAGGAAGAGGTGATAAGAACGAGCAGAGATCTGCAACGACTTGGAGCAGTTCAGCTGAAAGAGGAGTAAAATGGGGAGTCAGGATGGAGAGGGCAGTCTGCAATATGAAGAATGGCATTAAGGCTAAATCCACTAACTCTTTCACAAACATGAAAAGAGTAAATACTGGGAAAAAAAAAAAAAAAGAGATAAAATAAGCTAGCACACATCACTGTCCTGGAATCTGTAGAAAACAACTTTTTTAAGCACTTATGACAGAAATCAGTCATGGAAGTACAGTCCTGTGAGGTTACAGGAAGGGGCAGGAGCACTGGCAGGACAGAGTCCGTCCATCCACAAGCATGCAGCTGTGCAGAAATGGGTACAGTGACATGGGCAGGCTGCTTGATGGGCATTAATTAGCTCATCCCCACAGTGGGCATTAATTAGCCCATCCCCAAAGCCAGCAGTGGAGCGGTCGGTGCTGCCTGCTGCCCAAGCACGGCGGTGATGCTGCAGCCAGGTTCCCGTGGCTGGCTGGCCCGGAGCCAGGGGAATCACTCACCCCGCAAAGCGAAGGTGGATCTCTGGGCGCACCCTGCCCCTGCTCACAGCCAACACCTCTCCCTCTGGAGCGGCTCTGGCAGGGGCTGCATCTCGGGTTGGGAATATCTCCAGTTGCATTTCACTCCCAGATAGGGAAAACAAAAGATAGACACGACAGGGACGGAAAGCACTAAAGTTTGTTTCGTTTAACCCACTCTGCCTGTCAGGTCTCACACCATGAGCCTCACACAGAAACGCACCCTCCACACCACAGCCCATGACAGCGAGGCTGCTCCGATGCCCTCCACCACAAATTTTCCCCAGCCTGTAACACTTCCCTGGCTTGCAAGCCAGCCTTCCCTCCCGAGGGCACGCCTGCCCTCCTGCCTGCCCTGCCCCAGGCGCTCGTGCTTACCTTCCAGGCCTCCCCGTGCCGGAGGTCACAGTTGACCATTGCAAGAACAATAAGGATTTTTAGGGGCATTATGACTGGGTTAGTAAAACACAGCTGCCCCTGAAAGTCCCTCATTTTTCTTGCTGCCGCTCAGTCCCCTCCAGGTCCCTAGGAGGGCAGAGGTCTGACGGGCTCCTCTCTCCAGCACGGCGGTGCCGTCTCTGCTGGCTTTGCCGGCCAGCCCCGCAGCCGCCCCGAGCACGGTGACCAGCCGTGACACAGACAGGAAGGTGTGGAACTGCTTTGTCATCGCTGTGGGCTCCCTCCTGAGCAAACGCCGCGCTGCACTTCAGCGTAACGCCAGATGGCTCGTCTGTCACTCGGCAGAAATGCCATCAAACAAAGCCTGGCGTAGCTCACCACAAGCAACCCTCAAGAGCCCCAAACCACTGGGGCAAAAGGAAGCAATGCCTTGCCTGCAGGCACACGTGTCGTGGGCAATCAGCACCCTGGCACTGCGTCCAGGACATGCGGGGACCCCAGACCTGACCAGCACCCAGCATTTGTGCACCAGCACTCCGGGGTGCCAGGCTGCCCAACCGCAGTGAGAGCAGGTCACACCTGCTTCCCCAATTGCAGGAGCAGTTACTCTTGATTTATTAATAAAGCTGGGATTTTAATTAGCTAATTACTACTGATTTCTCAACAGCTTTCAGCTTAAGCAATCTTTGAAATGAATCTATAGGTTTCCTACTAAAAAGGTGCCAAGTAGTTGGCTGGGAATTTTCAACCCTCATTTACAAATCCTCCTGGAAATCCCAGCCCAGCCCAGCACATCCTTAGGGCAAGGAGCAACACTTTCGTTTTAATTCATCAGTAATGTAAATTTTGATGGAAGTGGACTTGACAAAAACCATAGGCAGATTCCCACAATGCTTCTGCTCTGCTGTTTCCAGGAGCTTTCTGTGCAGGGTGCTGGGATGGGCCCGTGGACCTGCACGCACCCCCGCAAGCTGGTGAGCGCCTCGAGGGCTTGCAGGGCCTTTGTAGCACAGCCAGCAACTGAGGACTCTCAGCGCTATTTTTCTTCCTGATTGCATTAAATACGTCCTGTCCCTCAGCAAAGGGCACCTTTTCCCGCTCCAGTTACAGGCTAGGAAGAACACGACTGATGATTATCCCTGCAGACCTGCGAGGTGTGATCCAGGAGGGATCTCGCAGGGCACAGCTCCCCCTTCCCCTTCCCAGCCCAAGCGCTCTGCGGGACTCCCTCGCTCGCCGCTGTGCTAACATTCAGCTCCAAAACAATGAGGCCGAGCTGCCACGTTCAGCTGTGCAGAGCAGCATCTTGTTTGGAGCTGCTGCTGTTCAAACATGCCATCTCCAGGGACACGGGCAGCAGGCTGGCGCAGCTGTTTTGCATGCAGTGGAAACGCCGGGGTTTGGGGCAGTCATAAAGATCCACAAAGTGTAACACAAGGCGACAACCTCACCCCTTCTATCGGCAGATGACGCTCCACAGAAGCAGCCAACCTGGCATCCAAAAAATTCCTGAGACCCCCTCATCACTGTACAGAGCCACACCTTATTTTCATTTTGAATTTCTTCTAAGGCTTGAAAGTCAAATGAAAGCAAGCTTTATGCTCCCATTTGGTAATAAAACACGAGCCATGATTCTGAACCAAATATTATTTGCATCTTTTAAGAAATTATAACAGCAGTATAATAAAAAAAAAGCAGGAGCCCTCTGAATGCTAATGACGTTGGTGTCCTAAATGAAGCATAAAAGCCAGATCCTGCAAGAAGCAAAGCATGAGTCAGAGCGTCAGCAGTTCCTCACTGAAAGCAACACTCGTGGCTGCTTCATTCATTTAAGGAATCAATTCCTTTGTAATGAGCATCAAGTAGTTTCTAAGTCTAAAAGTAAAATGAGATGCATGCTGTTATTATTTTCAAAAAGTTCTCTTTTTTTTTTTTTTTTGTTTTATTTCTTGGAAGGACAATAAACAGCTCTTTGTAGTCGGAAGGAGCCGCAGGCAAGGACCAGGTCTGCAGCCCTTGCTGTTGTGCTGACACAGAAGACAACCCGAGGAGCCCCTGCCCTGGGCACACAGCAGCCTCCCCAGCGGCCAGCTCCCCGCCACGAGCAGACGGAGCACGGCCAGGGTGCAGAAGAGCAGAGTCGCTGCAGATGTCAGCCCGCCAAGGCTTTCTCACCCTGCTTTAATTTCACGTGCATGGCAGACTCCAGAGAGGACGGATGTGTCCTGCTCTGCGGAAGCCCCTTTGCAGAGGGCTCGCGTGTTCCTTCTTGGACTGCCAAGCCAGCACAGGGCTGCGTGTGCTGGAAGAGGGACCAACTGCCCCAGCTGCTCTCTGCTCCCTGCTGCCCCAGTCCCACTTGCCAGACGAGGCACAATCGGACTTGAATCATCAGGGGGCGAATCTCTGGGTTACGCTGGGGTTTATCAGGAGGATTAGGGACTGAAGTCTTTTTGGTGTGTTGGATCTGAAACTCAAAAAATGCAAGAACTGCACAAAAACAAACCGAAGGTAAGAAGTAACTGCAGTTTCTAGAATTCTTCCAGCTTTAGTCATTGAGGGGGATTGTTAGGAACGGACAAAGGGCTGTTTCCCTTAATTTTTTTAAGTGTGAATTTCGTCTTGACAGTTTCCTTTCAGAAACAAAAATTGAAAACAAATTGTCCTGTGCACAAAACAAAGGGACAGATCCTCAGCTGGAATAGACTGGTATTACCAAATGAAAAACACCCACCCGCAGAAGAAACTCCAGCCCTTTTGACAACAGCTGCCTATCCTGCTCGGCCCAGACAAGAGCTTCAGCCTCTGGTTTTAGCTGGCAGATTGGGTTGATCACCAAAACCAAGATTGGGTTGATCACCATCTTGAAAATTACATGAAAGGTCCCTGAGAAAATATTAACTCTGCAGTGCAAGAGGACAAATGCACGACTAAGTGTGGTCCAGTCCATCCCAAGCCGGACATGCCCCCATGAGAGGCAGCACAATTGCACCTGGCATTTGGGAAATCCCTTCAGCCACGAACAAGTTACGAACAGCGGCATTTATTAGTGTTGGCGCTGCCAGCACAAACTATGACTTTGATCAGGCTGTCCTTTGTGCAAGCCCAAGCGTGCTCCAGAAGTCACCATGCTAGCTGAGTCTCCTCCATCCAGAAGAAAATAAAAATACACCCATCAGTTAAATTCAGGAAGCCTCTCACTTTGCCAATTACCAGAAGACATCCCAATTGCTGCTGTCTCAGCGGTGAGAGCTGCCCAGTCGCCATACAGAGCTCAGACCTCCTTGTCCTCATTGCACTGGGACCCTACAACAAACAAACCCTCGAGCAGTGATAGAAGAGAACCCATCTTCATTTCCTTTGAAACCTTCAGCTTGGAGCATCATTCTTCCTCTCTCTCAGCCCTGCCACCAACATCAGCAGTGGAGCTGGAAAGCCAAAGTTATTTTTAGGGGATGGTACATTTAGGCCCTGTTAATCTTGACTGGTCCCTTTGAAAATGACAAGGTTGGATAACCAAACACATTACACAGACTTTCCATGGAGTCTGCTTGGAAAACTACCCTCCCACCTTTCAGCAACGTAGGAGCCAATAGTTCAAACAGTAGCATTTAATATGGCATGGACTTGCCTCATTATGGTGACTATGCCCCATGAGCATTTATATGCAGAGGCCTCACAGAACAAGGAAACTAAAGCACCTAACTGTCTTTAAGTATATAAAATAACACAATTAGTCATCAAAAAGTCTTCTAGGTGCTGCCACATTACACCCACCTTGAGTGGCAAGAGGGGATGGCAGTGCTGCGGGGTCAGATGGCACGGCCAAACCAACGCGTTGGCAAAACAAACCCAAAACAACTGAGAAGGGAGCTGTTGGTGTGAAGACTAATAATGCATTAAACTGGTTGGCACAAGGAAGGGGACAGGAAGGGAGAACGCTAGGAAAGAACTCTAGGGGAGGAGCTCTGGCTGAAAGAGGCTTCATGACTGCTAGTAAATTAAACAGTGTGGGGGCCAACCAGCCCGGCCTGAAGTCTCCCAGCCACCAAAACAAGGCGGCCACATCCGAACAGCCTGTTAATAACGGCCCCTGGCCCACACAGGCTTTCAAACCAGATCCAGGACTGACTGGAAGAGTCCCAGGTCCAAGCCCTGCCCAGGACCAGGCGAAGCATGCGGCCATCGGCTGTTTGGGTTCCTAGTGCGGTGCGAGCGGAGGTTGCGGCCCCACAGGTCAGCAGGTGCCCGGCCAGCAGGCAGCTGTGCACAGACACACACCGGGTCCCAGCTGAGCACGTGCTGCAGGTCTGTGCCTGGGCTGCCCACCGCAGGGAAGGCAGGCAGGCAGCTGGCATCAACCCATCCGCGCTGCCTCCCGTCCTGGATCTCCTGCACGGTGAGCGGCAAGCTGGGAGGGAAGCAGCCAGGCAGAGGCTGCCCAGCTTGGGCTTTGCTGGAACAGAACCTGGTCTGGCTGGCACGGAGGAAAGCAAAGTACAGGAGAGCAGCAGGAAATTGCTCAGCAAAAGGGCTTTTTAAATAATTTCACTTTAAACAAAACTAAGGCATTACCATAAAGTAAATGGCCACACCTTGCTACTTACAGCTCTGCTAACAAGAGCAGCTTTTCCACAGCTATTCAAATACGAGACCTGGGTGCCGAACCAGCTCTTTCAAGCTCGTTTCCAAACTCCAGCCAAAAACGACTTTCTGATTCACCACTTTCTCAGGCACAGTATGCAGAGTACGCCTGCAGGCTGGAGCTGCGCAGCACAGAGTGCTTAGGCACAAGTTTAATTACTCTGTGGACCAGGGATGCGATTAATCATACGCTTGAAGTTAGCATGTGCTTAAGCACGCCACTGACCCGGAGCCTTTAGTGGATCTAACTGGTATTCCTGTGCTCCCCGTTTTCCTGCTCTTTGAGGCTCAACAAGTGGAAGGAACATAGGACTGTTCCCATGGTCGTACACTCCCAACAACTCACCTCAAGTCTGGTTTCTGATTTTTTTTTTTTCTATTACAGTTTTTGTACCTATTCTCCACATTTCCTCACCAGGACTGATTACGGGTATTACAATAGGAGGGATATTATCAGAATTTATTAGCATTAAACCCAGAGCTAATTATTACCATTCATGTGTATTTAAAAAGCTTTGGGCTTAGTTCTTACTGAGCCTAAATGGGGCTTTAGGTAACAACTTACTTCTGTTTAATATGCACATTTTGGGGATTAGTTCACTTATGTCTGAGGAGTTTACAAAGTCCTCAAAAGAAATCTGAAGCTTATTACTGAAATTATTGCACTGCTAGCTGTGGACTCATCACACAGAAGAGCTCAACCATAAAATATGCATCAGCCATGGGTGGTCACGTAAATTCACGTTTCATTATCCACAGCGTACCTATCCTGGGGATGTTTTCACTGCACTTTTCCACCTTTCCAGCAAAGATTTATTCCTAATTCATACTAATTTTAGGAAGGTCAAATTGTATCCAGCCCCCAGGGAGGAGCATGCAGAGGAGCACAGGACCAGAAAGCTCAATTTTTCAAGACACAACTGCCTCTTTAACGACCGAGGAAATCCCTACTGGGGAGGTTGGAGGGACAGGAGCTGCTTCCTAAGGCACTCACGGGACCTGTGCGCACTGCCAGCTGGAGCCTCCGAAAGTCCAGGAACACCCATGCCCCACGTTCACCCAGTAAAATCAGTTAATATTGACAAACCAGGATATTGCAATTAAAGCACAGCATGCACAAATCAATTTTCAACCAGCAACTGAGCACACATGGGATTTGATTACAAGAGAAGAAGCACATGTCTCTAAAGGAAGCCTCCTCTGAGAAAGAAAACAGATACAATAATTGATATATGTTTTGGCTACTCCTAACTAATCCCATCACATACTCTTTATTGCCAGTGCATTCATGAAAAGTGCCTATTTTGGTTACCAGGGCGAGCTAGAGGAAAGAAGAAAATCCCCCCAAGATGGCTTGCTGAGCCTGGGCACCCTCACTGCTCTCCCACACTATCACAGTGACCTCCCTCCCTCGGGCTGTGCTGCTCCCTGCTCATCCTGCTGGTCTTTGTGCAAAATGCAAAATCATCTTCAGCAGAAAAATAAAGTCTGTATTACTAGCGAACCTACCTGCTTAGCCTTAACGCTGTGTCTGGGAAAATTTACATGACTTTTTTTTTTTTTTTTAAATCATCTCAGCTTGATTTCACAACAGTAGCTTTCAAGCTTTTTCCTAAACATGCTAGATACAGATTCAATAACCACTGAGAATGGTGGCTGGTTTGGGGCCCAACCCTGTATTTCCAGAAGCCTCCTCAGAGGCAGTAAAAGTCACAGGACCACCCCCCTCATTTGCCAAATATCATTAGTTCAACTAGACAGGGCTTAGCAGCAGGAAGTTGAGCTGGTGTCTCTAACATCACTGATGTATTAGAGCCATAATGACAGGTTATAGAAACCCAGATTCACCTGCCACATGCAGGGACAGAGGGTCACAGCAACCTTCAGAATAGCTGAGTTGTAAAGGACCACACTGCTGTCCGCTGCCACTCAGTGATTTATCAAAGGAGCGGCTTCGTACCTGCAAGGTTTAGACATCTGGTAATAAAGCCATCAAATGCACCTACAAGTTGAGTGAAATACATGGTTAAAAGGCTGCCAGGTGCATAAGTCGCACAGGGAGCCATCACCCCACCAGAAGGCCCCAGCTCCTTCCACCAGGGCTGGATGGAGGCTGAGCCAGGGCCCCCCTTTACACAGAGTTGGCTGAAGGCCTCCCGGGGTGAACTAGAAGCCCTGCTGACATTTCCCAAAGGATACTTTTAATGAGAACAAGCCTTTGCCAACTAATGCTCCACCAGTCTCCAGGCTTACCATTGCTATTCAAGTACAAGGGGTGCTGAGAAACGCTCAGGAAGGGGAAATCCCACTTCGGAGTCCTGTCAGTGAGCAGCAGGCCTTGTACCAGCCCTGCTGCGGGCAGTAGGGTTCCCGCTCACCTGAGCCAGACTCGGAGCACCTCCTGTGGGCATACTGAGGCCGGTCCTTTGCCATGGCCCTGACAGACTTATGGACACTACAGCAGGCACTGGGACCAGCTGGCAAGAATATGCTGCACGTGGAAACCTGCTGGTGGTGCTGACTGCTCCCTGCTGCTCACTTTCATTTGACTTTAGGTCAGACACCACAATCAATGTACTCAGCTTCTCTTTTATTTTCACCTCTTTTCCTTCCTGGCTGTCAGATAATAGCTCAACAGCACTGTCTACACTCACAGCTATGCCTGGAATAGTGAAATTGTAGGGAATTTCATTCAACAAGAGACTTATTCAGCCATCTCTTTAGCTGATGGGGAAGTAATTCTGGTGGGAGATGATTTCTGGAGGCTGTACTGGGATATACTTTAATTTGGATGAAGGAAGTGCAGCATTTCCTTCCAGGTGCAGATTTACTCAAGAGAAGAAGATGGACAAGAAGAGTGCATTCACTGTGTTGACCCCACTCCCCTGCCAAGCCGATCTCAGTGGGGCACAGAGCACACCTCGGTGGGACCGTGCCCATGCCACTTGGGTCTCTGGAGCACTGGTTCCGTTTGCAGCCCACCAGGTTGGGACCTCAGGCAGTATAAGGCAGTACAACTCCTCTGCAGTCAACATTCACGCCCAGCTCAGCCTACCTTGCTTTGCAACAGCCTTGTTACATGTATTTTTAAAGCACTTAAATCCATGCTTGCTGCCTGCAAGCAACTGGCCATAAGTCAGCCTTGCTGTAACACGGCTAGCTAGATAGTTACAAAATATTTCTATTTGTAAAAGGCACTTCAAAGTTAGAAAAGGTTTGGAAGTTACAGATTTACAAACACTCATTTATGAACACATGGCTCTAAAAGGATAAAAGTACAACTCCAGGCAGTTCACCCAAAAACATCAACAGTCACCAAAACTACAGAGCACAGGACAAATCCCGGGCTGGTGCAGATCACACTATCTCCACTAGCATACAGGAGATGTTTATTTAGCAGTGGGCATACCTGCTGCTGCTTTGGAGAGCCATAAGTTCATTCTGTGATGTAGACAATCTACAATCCCAATTCATATTTTACATGTAATCTCCTATCAGATGTTTTGAAATGAAACTTTTTTTTTAAAAGCATTAGTGCCTTAGAAGTATAAAGACATCCAAAACTTTATGTAACTACTATTACATAATACCCCAAACTGGCTCTTAAGCACTTTCCCTACGCTCTGGAAGCAGTACACTTTTATTTGGGGCATGTGAAACAACGAGCTACACGATTGCAGTTACTGGCACAGGGCAGTGTTTGGGGGGCGAGGGGCGACAGAAAAGAGTTCACTCCAGTGGAAATTTTAAAGGGAGAAGTTTCCTACTGTGTTCCTAAAGAAATTTTCAAGACACACTGTCGGGAAAAATGTTGTCTCTCTGCCCTTAGCAGCCATCGATACAGAAATTAAATAAAGTCCTGGAAGGAGGCTAGAGATAGCATTAGTTTTAAAGGCTGCATGCATGCAGAACCTCCAACTGCATATAGCATTAATGTCATAAATGTGTGTGAATGTTCTCATTCAGCCTATAATTTATTCCCTGAGGAGATGCAAAACTAGCTCAAATATGCTACATGCGAACCAAACTCTCCCAATGAAGTGAGTGCAGTATGCGAATCCTGGAGTTAAATTTAGGCTGGGCCTTTGAGTAACGTAACTCTAGTCTCAGTGTAGCACTTGGAGTCGCAGCTAGCATTGTGAAACAACTCAGTGAAGTTCTGCTCCTTTGTTACAATCTTTTTTGGAAGCTCTTCACTAACTCAGATTTAAGAAATTCAATTTTATTTATTCAACTGAATTTTGTTTTTGGTGCAATTGTTTCAAAAAAGTCAATTTAAGTTGTTTTTAAAATGCAGATTCAAGCTGGTTTTTGGGTCTTTATAACTCATGTGAAAGAGCCACTCTAAATATATTAAATACAATACATAAAATACCATTAACTGCATTGCTGAATAATCCACGACACTGGAAAAAAACTGGATGCCATAAATATCTGACTTAAGCTTTTTCAGTAATTACCTTTAACCAGAAAATCAAGCAAATAATGTAAATTAAACTAAAATGGGCAAGCTCATTTGTGATTAAGCACCTTTCTGTTTCTAACTCTGTACAATGGTTGCATTTGCATGGGAATATTTTCCTCCTCCAGAAATATTTCCTTCAAAATTAACAAATGAAGTCACAATTATACAAAATACCTTTGTAGTCAAAGCAGATTTTGTAATAAAAAATATTTTAAATGCAACTGAGACTTCAAATCTACTTTTATGGTATCCTTCAAGTGTAAAATACACCCACAATGGTAGAATTGAGGAAACCGTATCTTTCATAAAATACCAAAATAGCATTTATAGTTTTAAATCCAGCATATTTTAACTGAACTACATTCAAATTCTTCCTGATGAAACAATCTCTCTTTTCATGCAAGATTTTTCATGCAGATTCTGGCTCCAAACCTCCACATCAGTTCGCCACAACTTGTTTCACTGGAATTCATCAAAAGACTCAAAAGCCCAGCGCCAAGGAGCCGAGCTGCTGGCCCCCACGTAAGCTGTCCTACCGAGCTCCACAGCCTGGAAAGCCCCAGTTCCCAGAACTAGCTGATGTTTTAAACAACAGATTATAATCAAAACGAAGATTCCTGACAAAGTCTCAATATTTCACTCTATAAATTCTTAATTCGTTTTCCAGCGTTTGTAGGTTGCTGCTAGCTCCACCCTCTCAAATATCAGCAAGTGCTGCTGCTCTTAAAGAAAATTCCGCTTTGGGGAAGTGTGATATTATTCCAGATGTTCCAGCACACAGCACTTCTGCCTAACCCAACCTGATCATCGCTTTAACGAAGCTGAGCGTTAAATAGCTTCTGCAATTTAGTCCTTAAACTGCCGCACTTGTCTATTTGAACTTAGCCCTATTGGCATTCAAAGCCCCATGCTTTGTAAAACAACAGAGACGCTCCTAAAGAGCTGCATCGATTTTTTTTCCAAAAACATAAAACCACAACTAACTTTAGAAGGCCTTTGGGCCCCTTGTACATTAGCTCATACAAACTGATGATTGAATTAAACTCAAGTGTGTTAAACTGGGTTCCTCACAGTATTTTAAAAGCAACCATGCAAAGAGATAATACTGAATGAAACCCGCTTCCTAATTTTACAGTTTGAGGAAATTCCATACCTACAACTGCAAAAAAAAAAAAAAAGTAACGTGCAAGTAGACAGATTCAAAACAGCTGTAGGCAGTGGTACGTCACTGCTTGGTTTAACCAGCCTTCAGTAGAAAAAGGGCCGGAGGAGTCCCTGCCCGGCCCGCAGAGGAGCAGCTCCAGCCCTTTTGCCAGACAGGGCAGTTGAGGGTAACGCTGTGCTCAGAGCAGTGCACGTTCCTCCATGGCATGGCAGCTGCACCAGCCGCTGAGTGCTGCACTGCAGTCATCTGAGCAAGGCTCCAAAACCTTGGTCAGATGGGACATTTTATAATTAAAGTAATATTAATAAATGACAGCACCAGTGGGCATGTTCTAGGAGTCAGGACTCTAAACTAGGACTCTATCCTACCAGACCTATAAATGGTGTCACTAACTAATCTGTAGTGGGAAAATACTCAAATCCTGCATGATGCCATGGAATGTGGGCACATCATCCGCCCACGTGGACTTTCAGGACACCGTGAAAGACTTTCTGCCAGAGGAGAGGCAGAACAAAGGCCCATTGCCTGCTGCCACAGCAGGGAAAAAGCCAAGAACCTATTCCTCCTAAACTGACAGACCACTAAGACCCAAATAAAATCCAGGAAGGCTATATAAAACCCAAAGCTACTGAGCAGCGCCGTGGAAATATTTTGATTATTTAGCACTAAAGAAATGTGCCATGATCCTATAGTCCATCAGTTAGGCCGGGAAGCGGAAGCTTTCTCCACACCATCATCACTCCTGGCTCATTTCCTACAGTTCACAGCCACATGATTTCTTTTCCACACTGTTGCTGGCTCACACTAAGGTTCACGCGAATGTGCAGACTTGGAGATGGGATTTCGAAGGCCTATTCTGCCCTCAGCAAGGAAGGGTTTCCCTATCCTAGCAGCTGTAATCCTCCTATTAGTACCACCACATGTACACACACATCCTTTTCTCCCCCTCTCCCAAAGCGATTGAACCCTGGCATAAAGCAGAAACCCCTCTGCCAGGCAAAAAATAAAAAAATAAAATAAAGAAATACCCCCTGCCTTGCGAAAGCCACACAGATGCTGCCGATCTTTGGCATTTTACAGGGATATCACAGACTGCAGGAAGCAGCTGAGGGCTGTCCCAGCCCCTGCAGACCAGCCCCAGGCGCCCTGCAGCCCCTCACAGGCACTCCTGAGCTCTCCTCTCCCCTTTGGGACGTCACTTTGGGGTCCGCGGGAAGGGAAGCAATGAAGTCAGCAGGAGCTGGAAGGCTTTTCTCAGGCAGGCCTGCGGCAGGAAGGGAAAAGCGCATTCCCTTCATCTGCTTTGCCTCTGCGTGCTTCAGAGCCGGCCTGCAGCGGGAGCTGGCACGGAGCACGCTGAGCGCGGGGCTCGCCATCTGAGGAGGGTGCCGAGAGCAGCAGGAGCAGCTCCACAGCCTGGCTGCTTCCCTCGTGCCCGGATTTGGCCCTCACCGAGGGCACAGGGCTCTAACACGAGCACATCCAGGGTTTTGTGAAAGCTCTGTACCGAGCAGCAGAGCCGACACCAGGCACAGGCTGAATCTAACCGTCCCCTCCTCGGTCATATAAACGTGTAAACCACACACCGCAGACTTGCCATGCCCTGTGCCCTTCTGCGACTCAAAATACAACCCTGGCTTGAAGGTCTCTATTTGCAAACATAGAGGAACAGTGGTTCCTAAATTGCAGGCAAACATTTGACTTCCCTCAGCCCAATTCAAAGAATATCCTGCCCGAACCCCACCCTTCTGCCCAACAACTCCAGCCTTAATGCCTAGATAGTTTTCTTTCAGGCTTTATCACAGATAAATGTGGCCCCTTTTTTATTGAAGGAGTAGAACCTGCCAAATATTTACCAACTCTTTCAGAAGGCTGAAAATGTCACTCTTACAGTGTAATAAACTTCCCCAGAAAGGCCCTGATAAAGGAGAGCCTCGCCGTACTGCCCAGAACTAGTTTATTGTGGCCTGAGCATTGCCAAGCCTGACTGACGAAGAAAGCATATTTGTACACAGAGAAACATTAGCAAGAGAGGCATCAAGTTTAGAAGTGAAAATAAAACAAAGCCCCATTATTAACTGGGGTGTGTGGGGGGAAATAATTGAGCCTGCATCCCAGAGAGCAAAGGATATTATTGAAAACTTCAGAGCTGAAAAAGTAATTTAAGAGCTTGTCCACAACTTGCAGCAGAAGCTTGAACCATCTTATTTAGCATTTGGAAAGTGCTAAAGTGTGGCCTACCCCCAGCCCAGCCTTCAGAGCAATATTATTTAAAAAATAAAATATTTTTACTTTGTAATTTGACCCACAAAAAGTCATTTGGGGCAGGAGGGAATGTTCTCTTCCAGCCTGAACTTTAATTCAGAGGGAATGTTAAAACTGAACAGTGTAAACCAGATGCTGAGAAATATGTCTGCAGTGCACTGCATGGTCTTTGGGGCACAAACACAAGTTGGAAAGGGCTCGTCAATGCTGTGTGTACAGCTACAATCTAAACAGTTGCTAATAATTGTAGGTGAATGAAGAAAAACTACATTTGTACCATCAGAAAGTTCATCAACAGTTGTAGCAGCTATGAACAACTACATCCACTCTAGCTCAAACAGATGAATGCTGCTTGGAAAAAAAAAAAAAAGTCCTTTCACCTTGGCAAATGCCATCAAGATAAAAGATTTCCAAAAGAGACCAGGGAGACACAAGCTCAGCTGAACAGATTTCCCAAGTCCTGGTGATGGCAAAACACTGAGCACTCACTCCCTGCAACAACAGGCTTTGACTGGATCTTGAAGGAAGCACCCAAACCAAAAGCTAGTAACTCAAATTATGCTATATAGTGCTCCTAAACAGGGCTTTTGGGGGCAAAGCTTGCCAGAGTTACTTAAACGCAGGAAGAAAACAATTATTGCTGGAAAAAATATCCAGATTATGCTAAATCTGGCAAAAGCTAAACCCAGCAGTTTACCCAGCTTTACAAAGCAAACCACAATTAAGAAAATCTCCTATGAAAGGGAAAACTTCAGTTGAGCCTACCAGCCAGCTCCAGAGACTGAACTGCAACACAAGCAACCTCAGCAGAAGTCGCTGCTTGCCAGCGATACCGAGAGCTTGTACAAGGAGTTGCGAGGAGCGTGCTAAAGAGGCACAGAAATCTACCCCCGGTTCCCCCCTTTCACACCATCAGGTTTTAATGTTAATGATATGGCTCTGCATGCTTAAAGTATTTTTACACTATGCTCGTCGTCTTGTAGCCCCGTCTTGTTCCAGGGTGGATGATTAGAATCAGATTTCTGTGATTTCACTGCAGATTAATTTCGTTAAGAGCTAAAGATCTGCAGGGAGAAAAGGGCTGCAAATAGGCCAGCAGAACCGCCCCCAACGCCGTTCTTTGCGAGAAAAGGAACAGGATTTTTGCCTTTACTCCTTACTTTCACATACTTTTCCGTTTTGTGGCTGCTAGACAGACCTCTCTGGAAAAAAATGGGCGTGCAGGGAAAAGAAATGTGCAAAAAAAAAATTCCTTTAAATTTTGGTTTCAAAGAAAGCTCCCACCCAGTACCCACGTACAGATTCCTAAAGAGAACAGGCCCAAGGCAGACCTGACCGCTCCTGCTGGCCCCAAAGTCCAACCAGCAACTGAAAGACTACACACAGGAAATAATTCTGCTGCATCGAGGACAGTATGCCCAGACACATGTCAGAGGAATAGCTATTAATACACATTTTAGTATGCTGCGCACAAGTGTTTGGATACAGAGGACTGCAGGAGAAGAACTTAAGCACAGGTCTGTAATACCATTTGCAAATTCTTGCAAACCGTGAAACACAAAGTGAATATTTTTATGGGCAAAGTCTATAGAACAAAGCATTGAAAACAGGTTTTGTTTGCAAAAATCTCATGGGGTTTGACTGTAAAAGTTATGTGGAGTGTGCCGGTGTCTGTGTACGCACACAGAACATAGAATTCTGCAACACTACAGCAAAGAAGCGATTCAGTTCTACAATCTTCCTCTGCTTTATAAGCCACTTCATTTTCCATTCGGGAAACTCAGGCCAAGTAGCAACAATATTCTCATGGCTTTCTCCTTATTCTAGATCATTGTTCTCAACTTGACAAGAGAGAAAGAAAATTATCTCTACACAAATAAAAAATTATGGGGAGCCTCAAAATAATTCTAAGAACTTAAAATGCAATGTAACATAACACCGAAGGGTGCAGAAGTTAAAAATACGATGCTACATAAGCAAACAGTAATATCCGCAGACAGCGTTGTATCTATATCGTGCCCAAAGAAGGAGCACAAACCAATGCCTACAGGAGTGCAGTGTGCCGGACCAAAGACAAGTAATAGGGAACCTCAGGAGGGTGAGGGGTAAGAGCATCGAAGGAAGAAGAGAAGGACCGGGAGCCAGGAGGCCATTTGGTGTGTATGTGACCAGATTTATTAACAAAACAAAACAAAACAAAACAAAAAAAGTAGGAAAGGGGAGAGGGCAGAAAAAAGAAAACAGATGTGTTTTCTGAAAGTGAAAGCGGCGGGGAAGGATGCACATGGCCTCGCAGGAGCGAAATCCGGGCGCTCGCTGCCTGCTAAGGCAGGGCTCGGGCACTGCGGGGGGGCGGCCGCGGCATCGCCGACGGCCCCGCTCGTTCGAGGCCCCTCCGGAGGGGAAGGGAAGGGAAGGAAGGCACTTACGGCTGGCCGCCTCCGGCCGCTCCCCGCGGCCCCGGGCAGCGGCCCCGCCGCGCTCCGTCTTCGCCCGCTGCGAGCCCGGCAGGTCCTGGGAGCCGAGAACTGGGACTTTGTAGGCCAGTTGAAGCCACGAACCTCTCATCTCGCCCGCAAAGACCCAGCCCTCAGCTCGCCCGATCAGGCGCAGGCTGTGATTTATTTTTATTAGCACCGCTAGTGTTTTCATTCAACTCCTCGCTCCGGCCGCTGCCTGCCGCAAGCGCGGAGCCCCGGCCCCGGCCGGAGCGGGGCCACCCCCGGCAGCAGCCGCCGCCCCCTCCCCGGGCCGGGCCGTGTCGGCCGGGGGTGCCCGGCCCCGAGAAAGAACCGGAGCCGCCGGCAGCCCGGTGCCTGCCGCACCTCGGGCCGGGCCCCGCAGCGCACCGTGACTCGGCACGGCGGGAGCCCGAGCCCCGGTACCTGCTCTGAGCGCCCAGGGGGGCTCGGGAGAGGGGCTCGGGGGGACCCCCTTGGTCCCCGTCCGCCCCCAAAGCCGCGGGGCCCCGGCACGGCTCGGGCTCGACTACGAGAAGCGGGGAGAGGCGGCGGGCGGCCGCGGTGCCCCGTCCTGCCTCGCCGGCTGTTCTCAGGCGGGTATTTAAGCTGGTACCGAGCACGGCGAGATCTTTTCCACCCTTCCTCTTTGCCCTCACAAAAGGCGAAAGAAAAAAATCAGAAATTCGTTGCCACAAGGGACGTTGCAACATTGCTCTCGGCTTTTCAAGCGCTGCGTTCGCCCCGGCGTGCTTTAGAAGTCCCAACCCAACAAGAAGCAGCAGAAGAGAAGTAGGGGAAAGAAGGGGAAAAAAAAAAAAAAAAAAAGAAAGAAAGAAAGAAAGAAAGAAAGAAAGAAAGAAAGAAAGAAAGAAAGAAAGAAAGAAAAAAGCACCCCCAAAAGCAGCAATTAAAACCCAGCCCCCCAGCACCCCAAACCCCTCAAACCAGCAAGAGGCGAGCTGCTCCGTGCGGCGCGGTCCCGGCGCGGCGGTGCTCGGCGGCCGGCTGCAGCCGGGTGCCCGTCCCTCGAAAGTTTGCTCCACGTGTTGCGGCCGCGGCCCGGGAGGCTCGGGGAGGCTCAGGGCCGGCTCCCGGGGGCGGTGCGGGCCCCGCCGCCCCCCGCCGCGCACGTTTAAGGAAGCGGCCGGTCCCCACCCCTGCGCCGGGCAGCTCCCGCCGCCAGCCGGCCGGGCGAATTTGGGAGGCTCGCCCGGGCTGCCCTCTCCACCCCTTCGCCCTCCCCGGAGCTCCGCCGAGCCCCGTGCACGAGGAGGGAGGCGGCCGCCGGTGCCCGCCACCGTCCCGCCGGTGCCCGCCGCCGCCGCCGTCCGCCCGCCCCGCGCTCCTCCCGGCGGCGCCTCCGCCGGGGCATTGCGCCGCGCCGACCTGCGCGCCCCGCGGCCCACCGAGGGCGGAGGGAGCCCCCTGCCGGCCGCCCGGGGCCGCCGCCGCCGCCCTTCTTCCTTCCCCCGAGCCCGGGCCGCCGGCAGGAGCCCCCCGGCCTCGCCTCGAGCCCCCCACGCGGCCCCGACCCCCGCGGCGGTAGCCCCGCGCCGCAGCTCCCCACGCGTGTCCTGAGCTCGCTCGGCCTCCTCCTGCCTCCCTGAGCGGCGGCTGGCGCAGCCGTGGCAGGGCCACCCCCTGCCTGGCCTCCTGGGGGTCCCGGAGCTTTTTACCTACATCTCTGGAAGGGCTGGGTGAACGTACCTGCCTTAGCAGGGCAACCTGCGCACCAAGTGCAGCTCTCACGGCTGGAGCTGTAAGGCTTTAGTAAGGACACGTTCCCTTACACACGCACACAGTTAAAAAAGGCCTTTTAGGAAACATCACAGGCCTTCTGTAACGTAAGGTCAAGTCAGAAGGGATGGCTGAAATGCCATGAAAAAAAAGATAATTTTCTGTCTTCCGGCTTGCTGATCTTACAGTGTCCCTCTGCACATCCTCACCTGCTTTGTGTTTCTGAGCTTTGAGGTTTCCTGCAATGATACCTCTACATGCTGTGGATATGAACCTGGCATGTGTGGGCCCTGCCCCCAGGTTGCGTGGGACTGGCCAGTTACTGCACCTCCCTTTAATCTCTGCTCCAGATCCTCCCAATGACAAAGTATGAGGGAAAGGGGACAAAACAGGCACATACCACAAAGAGCTCCGCTTCCCTTGATGATGCCCACAGGCAGCTTACTGTGCTGTGACAGCAAAGGGGTGACCAGTCCAGTGAGAGGCAGCATGCTGGAGCCACAGGAAATGCAGGGGATGGCCTGGAAGGTTTTATCCTACAGAGACAGAGGACATCAGTCACTGTTTCTGTGACATGCCAGTTATCAAGGTGATGTTCACTGAAAATCACAGCAGGAACGCAGCTCCATCAAGTCGAGCAGCAGTCCCACAAAAGATGCTGGCTAAAAGGAGCTCACAAAATAAATTGGGATTACCAACGCATGGGAACGCTACCATCATGTCTTCTACACCTGGTAGGAAAACCTCAGCTGAGCAAGAAGCTCCAAACGCGGCTTCAGGAGCTAAAGATAACAAAAATCAAAGCCAGTATCCAGAGCACTCATCTTTGCAATATTTGGGTTCAGCAGAACACAAAAGTACATCCCCCATGTCTACATCGGATTTATCCCTGTGTCCATACAGAAGCAACCTGTGACACCTCTGTGCATGCAGGTTGCACTAGGAGCCTTTACGTGCTCAGAACTTCATGGTACCAGCATCGTTACGGTTGTGGCGAATGACCAGTGGCTTGTGTGGACAGAACGGGACAGGGAGAACTTGAACTGATCTGTCATGTAACTGCTCCTCTCGATCGACACTGCAAAGTCATCCTCCACACAGAAGAAAGTGTTCCTTGGCTGGAAGCCTGATGAATTTTTAGAGCCAAGGAACATGTTGTTTAAAATGGATAGTAGAATGCAAAGTGAATCATGGACCATGGGCAAAAGGTTTGAGAGAGAGATGAAGTTGTATGAGGATTTGGGAATAAGGCGTACTGGAGGAAGGTACAGAAACGAAGAGTTTCTTGACCATCTGGAATGGGGACACTCAGGAATTGTTCTACAATGATGCCCCGTGAGCACTGGTAAGAACAAAGACTTCCAAAAACTGTGTAAGACACACTGACATTTTCTTTGGTGAAGGGCATGGATTCTTTAGAAAACAGTTGGGTTCAAAGAGAAAAGTCCTCAACAGCTTTTAGAAATGAAGAGATTCACGCTCATACAGACTGCAAGTTACATCCACCAACCACTTGTTCCCTCTCTTTCTCTCTCTCTCTCTTTTGTAGTATTCTTGCTCTTTGGCTGTATCAAAGAGCTAAGAGCTGCTCATAACAACGCAGACCAACACTGAGCACAAAAAAAATCATAGCAAGTGCTGTGGCTACATGCATGGAAGGATGAGTGTGAGCCAGGGAACAGAGAAGTTTCCTCCTAGTTAAGTGGATGGCACACTCTTTAGCTGATCTCCTGACCAACTGTTTAATTTGCTATTTTCGGCAGCCTCATACGTGTTGCCTCTTGCCTTTATCTTGCCACCATTGGTACTGGATGTCAAGCGTCTCTCACGAGATCAGGGCAAGATTTTCACACAACATTTTTGCCCAGCGGGAGGTCTCATACGAGGAGCCTGATCCTATGAGATACTGCTCAGCTCCTGGCAGCCTGCTCCCACTTCCACTGACAGCACTGGCAGTCCTTCGGTGGTAACCGGATAAGGCACATGTCAGGCAAGTCTCCCCTTGGCAGGAGACACTTCCGTACCTGAGAAGGTCAGGTCTTTGGACTTCATCTCCTTTCACAAATACCTGCTGGCTGCTCTCCATGGTGTGCAGAACCTGTGTGCGGGGAATGCATGACTACAGCTCCAGTCTGGATGGGAGCTGGGAAGAGGATTAGCCCTGCATTCACTTCAGATGTAATCACAAGCATATCAAGTTGTAAAGCATCACAACTTTCGCAATTCTAAAAATAAACATAAGCAGTTTGGTTGAAGCAGTTTGGCAGCCAAAGGGCTAATATATTAATAACATTAGGCCAACACTAACTATGGAACAATAACTACAGAACAATAGATTCTATCGCTTCTGAAAATAGCCCTGTTTGGAAAAAAGGAAAAGATTTTTACAAGATCCATGAACCAGATGTAGTAGCTTCTTTATAGGTATTCACAAAGGCTTCACCAAGGGGAAGACTGGTGTGACATCTCTGAAGTTAGGAGGGAACTTGTGGGATGAAAAATGGATGGAAGGTTGGACTGCACATTGCTGACCGGGACACGCTCAGGCCCCGTGGATGTACTTTGGTCTAGTTGAATGCACACAGCAGTCTGAGGTTTTTCTTTCACAGTTCTGCCTATGCTCACGCAATACCTTTCTCTGCAAGAAGAGCCATCGATTTGTTAACTTTCCAGCACGTGGTACTAAGCAGCATGTGAGCAAGCACGGCTTGTAGCCAACAGCCTGGTATTTCAGCATCACCCCTTGTTGACAAAGAGACTGGATCACCAAAGCAGTTAAACCTGAACCCAATGATTAGTGAGAGAAATAACTGAAACTCTGCTGCTGGCACAGGATGAAGTTTGCTGCTCTTCACCTGAAAATATGAATCCATGCTGGAGACCCAGAATCAGATCTCTTTTTATCAGAACAATAGGAACAACAAGTTTATCATTTACAGTTTCTGAAATCTGCAAACATGACATACAGCCAGGAGTGGGCCTGACCCCCTGTACCTCTGCAGGAACACCCAGCCACCAACCCATTAAGGGTTTATGGAAGCTCTTGCTCAGCTCTGAGCACCCACGTAACACCACTGGGCCTGCATCTCTGTCCACAGACCAGGCGTGGTCTTGCTCTCTGCTCGCTGGCCAAGGCTCTGCCCAGCCAAAGAACCCCTGGCAACTGTCGGTACGTGATGAATGCCCCATCATAAATGGGGACCTTCATATTTAAAGCATGTGTGTTTGTGTGTGTGTAGGAGAGAGGGGAGAATCAAAGGGCTAACAAGCTATGATTAAGCTCAGAAATAATGGTTTCCTGTTCAAACACAGAACTATGTCTCTTCTTAGTACAACTACCTCATCCCCAATTGTGTCTATTAAAGACAATTACTGGGGGAGACAGATATGTGTAACCAGATGTGGAAACAACGGTCATGTTATGCGCAGTGCCATATGCAGTTTAAATTCTTTGTGGCTGAACAAGTTACATATAAAAAAATTGTGTGTTTGTGCACAGAGGAGCAGCTGTCAAGGGGGAAATCCCCTTAGCCCACTTTAATCCTTCGTTCCACAATCCTCAGGGATTAAATAAATGCACTAACATTATTTACTGTAATGCTTGCTCCATGGGGGGCTTCAGTCCCTGAAATCCACTCCAGCATTTGCAAGTTTCAGTTGTGAAATATGCTGCGAGCGTTCTATATTTGGTAGCTTGCAAGTACTCTTTAAGTTGGGCCCAGAGTGATGAAAGGCCAGGAGTCAGGAATTCGGCTCAAGCAGAGGCTAACAGGAAGCGGGCTGGGAGTGGGAGCTCGTTTCTCACTGCACACATCTTGCAGTGGCACCGGGGCACTGCAGTGACTGCTGAGAGAGGACAGTGTTCACAGGACTATACAAGACACTTCCTGAAAATTAAAGATGCTGCCATGGTATTAATCCTCCCGTCATCTACACACTGGGAGTATGAAATGAGGTTTTAAGCCCAGCTCTGCCAGTAAAGCCTCACTTGCCTTCTGCTTTCCTATGATGAAATGTGTTTGAACCTGGGTACAATCCCTGTGAAATTAGCCACGAGGAGTCCATCAATTCAGACGCACAGTCCTCACGTCCCCTATAATGCTGTGACAGTGTAAATTACACAACACCATCAAACTCTTATGACCATTTGTGGCTCAACTGATGGCCATGGCACCAAACAATAACGTACAAAAGTTGCAGACTGGGGCTCCCAAGAGCCCTCTAACATACTTGCAGCGCTAGCTGATTGCTCAATCTCTTTCTTGGGCTTCCCATGTAAGCTTATTATAGCCTCTTCAAAGACAGTAAACATTAAATTCTATATTAGGCTGTCCTTGTCTTGAATTCATATACAGTCTGAATTCTTTCACCCAGATGATTGTACCAGCTCAGCACTACTGTTTGAATTACTGCTGCCACAAACGGGATGGCAGGCCACAGCCACGGCAGGCATCACCCTAAAGAAGTTGCTGCTCTTAGTACAGGGGCAGGTTTTGCCTCAATTCTTTCAAGCAGTAGAAAATAATACAAACTTCAAAGGCAAAGGCTTTTGTTGTTGATGGTTTTTGCACTACTGACATGATGTCTCAGGCTGGACTCTGCATCTTAGCTTGTCACCATGAACTCCAGGTCCACAGAGCTGTATTTTGCTGAATGCAAAGGAACTAATTCTCCACTCCGGGATGAGAACTGATAGTTCAGAAACTATATGAATCCAATCTCTGACTGTGCTCCCATGGCAGTGCATTTGCAAACAGATCACTTCATCTGCTTCAGTGCAATTTTTTCCAATTTACACCAAGGTCACAGTAAGAGCTACACTCGTGGGACTGGCCTTCACCCTGCTACATCTTGCTTACCTGCAGTAACCTCTCAGTGGTGTCAGTGGGTACTCACACAGACAAAGAGAACCCAGTGCACAAACATTACAGGACTGGGCTCTGAGCCTCTATTTCTTTCAGGCAATTTACAGTAAGGAACATGAACCTGAGAGATAAAGACGGAGAGGAGTATGGCTTCTGTGACCTGCAGGCCCCTTGGTGCTGAGGTTAAACAGACAGCGGAGGAGATGAGAATATAAATCTCCCATCTGTTCCTCTTTCTCCTCCCTCCCTGCTCCTCTTTCCCCTGCATAATTGAAGTTCATCTGAGACACGCTACCTGGACTGTCAGCTAGCATATTCTGGCCATCACTGCCATTCAGCACCACTTTTTCAATTTAAATTCTGTTTTCACAGGTTCCCTTGCAAAACCAAGGCACCCAATGCTGTGGTGATGCCCACCTCGCTCCCCACTCCCTGGTGCAGCAGTAAGGAATTCGGCTCCCTCTCCTGGGTGCTGCAGAGCTCATTCACCAAACGAGGCTGCTGCCACCCTCGCGTTGCACCTCGCTCTCAGGGGGTCAGCACAGCATGCTGCTGCTGCTCCCTCATTCATCCTGGCCTGGGAGGCACACCTGCACCTTGCCGTTACTATCTAATTATAGAAGACAATATTATCCTCAGGACCAGACCTCTATAAAGTTTGCTACTTGGGTACTGAAGCAGAAATACAAGCGGGATCCCCATGAAGGAATTTCGCAACTGCTCCCCTCCTCAGGTTTCCAGGGAAGGGGATGCTGTGACTCAGCCCTTTGGACACAGAGCAAGGAGACTCAGTTTGCCTTTCCCGAAGTTGCCTTCTCAGTTGCCACAAAAGGAGTTTTCAAGGAAAAAAAAAAAAATCATTGAAAAATTTATTTCCTATCTTTTTTTTAAAAAAAAATAATCTTGAATACTGCAGCATTCAGTGGATTACTATTCGCAAACACGTACCTGCTCCTCCAGCAGAACAAATCAAGT
Source organism: Aythya marila (assembly GCF_965140915.1). Taxonomy (NCBI): domain Eukaryota; kingdom Metazoa; phylum Chordata; class Aves; order Anseriformes; family Anatidae; genus Aythya; species Aythya marila. Next base: position 6,060,980 of record NC_139059.1, on the reverse strand, counting down.
AATTTCTGTTTCTGCTTGAGCCTTCGGCATGCAGACAAAAACATTTTTTATTCATCAGTGGTAAAAGGCTACAGCCATTTGACTTTAAACACAGACATGCTTCTGGGCTCTCTTCCAGGAAGTCTGTGTCACCCAGGCTTTAGATCGATATGTTTGTCTGCAAAGTCACCCTTTTGATCTGTAATTTTTCATTTTGACACAAGAAATGCCTTTTGGTCAAACTTCAGCAGTCCATTAAATTCCAGGCATAATGGAAATGGGAATCACATTGCTGTAGCCATGTGAAGATTTCCACAGTTTGGGGTTTATTTACTCAGGGGTTAATTTACTCAACCATATATTTGAGATCCAGACAACACTGCGAAAGCTGTTCTCCAGCCTCACTGAAGACCACTGCCTTCATCCCAATTGTTAGTTGGTGGTCTCACCAGCCGGTCATAGCTTTACTTTGTACATTTAGTTGCCTAACCTGCAGGAAACACCACCACAGCTCCACGTTGCACACACCGAGCATCCTCCTGGCTTGGCCCTTCCCTGCATCCCGCGCAGAGGCAGTGCCCAACCCGCAGCAGCCCTCCGACAGCCCTCGGAGCGAGCAGACACTGGCTCCCGCATGCAGCCCAGCCGGCTCCGGCAGCCTGCTCACCCCTGGCACACCACGCTCTGTTTGCACAGCCCGGCACACGTGTTTTCTCTCCAAGTTCAAGGTTTTAGGGCTTAGGTGACTTTTATATTTTTTAAAACAACAACTCTGCTTTATTTTTTTAAAGAAGCTGATGTCAGCAGACCCACGGGGGGATACCCAAAAGGCAGGACTGCTGGGAAGGCAGCCCAACGCTTCATGAATGCACAAGCGGATCGGAACAGTCTTTGGGACAGTCCCATCTGCCCTGGCTACACCCAGCAAGGTCTACACAAGGCTTTTGAATGATCTCACTACTATTTCTGAATCAGACACACAGCTCCTCCTGTGTTGCTAACACACTGCTTTTTAGTTGCTGAAGTTTGACCCTGGGGAGGACGCGACAGACACTTAGGAGAGTTGCAAAGCTCTGAAAACGTTGTTATAATCGGAACAAAGAGCATTATGCTTTTAGTTCCCATTCACGTCTTACTTTCCACAAGCAGGCATGTTCTGTCAGCCTCTCAAAAATGCACATAATACACAATTCAGAAAACACCGCTGTTATAATTGATTCATTTTTACACTTACTTTTAAGAGGAATTTTAAAGGGGTCATGAAGAGTCTGCACCCTAAATAAACCAGCTTGTCAATCCAGAAAGGTCAGGAAATTCTGTTCCTAAGTATGGCCAAGATTTTCAGCAGCAACACAGATGTTAAGTACATTAATTGTAATGTATTTTTATTAGGTAATTAAAAGGGGCCTCATTTAATAATTCCTCATTTAATAGAGGTGTTACATTCAGAGGGAGACTGCTCAATGTTTTCTGGAACAAAATCAAAGATCTTAGCGCAACTCAAATGGGAAACCTAAAGGTTTTGAGTTGGTTTTGGTCAGGATTTGTGTCCAAAATAAACAAATTCCCCCTTCCCAGTCCACCTTCCACTCCCAAAAACCTATCTCCAGCACACCTATGATCAGAGTGTAAGCATCTTGATTAAACTTCACTGACACTTTAGGACTTTAATTATTAAGTTAAAGCCAAAATCAAATTTATTTCCCAAGAAGAATGGGCTGGGGATTTGGGAGGCAAGAGAACATGTGATCCACCTCAACACAACCCTGCAGTGCCAGGAGCTCCTGCAGAGCATGAAGGTGCAGAGACACCTCCGAGAGCAGAGCCAGAGATCCAAGAGCCCAGCAGCGCCTCTGCCAGCGAGCTTGGAGAGAGAACAGCAGGATCAGCTCTGCTTGGATGTGACGAGCAGGTCATTTTGTTTGAATTTTATTTTTAGGCAGGACTTTGCTCACATGGAAGGTCAGCTGATGCAGCCTTGTTAGCCTGAACGTCAGTTGGGTCTAGCTGTTGATTTCCAGCTTTGGAAACAAACCGTACAATGTTTCTGTCCAAGGTAAGGCAGGCCAAACATAACGCACGTGCTAGGGGACAGAGACACACATGGGCCAGATTTTCACATCCTGAACTTTTCCTGCAAGAAGTCACTTGGTTATCATAAGTAACCTGCAACCTCCACTCATGCCAGAACCGGGGCTGTTAGCGATTCATCCCCAGCAAGCTCAGCACAGCATCTTGCCCTGGCATAAACTTCATGCATGAGCCACAAAGCACAGCTCCACTCCTGCTAATAAGCCAACCAGAACTTTGAAAAGTGACAGCCTTTGCCCTGAAAGCTTCACCTGTTGAAATGTGGTGTTTATAGCACCTACTATTTTCTGTACAGAAAAAAATGGCCCTGAGGACTGAAGAAAAATCCCTGTGCCCTAGGACTGGTGTGTTTGTGAAGTCAGTGAGCCATGAAGACAGCAATGCGAGCAGGATGCACAAACAGAACTAACTCTGCGTTACCAGAGAGGATCTGGGCAGGTGGGCTTGTTCCAGCAGTGAAGATGCACAGTTAGTCCCAGTGCTGAGCTCTTCTGTGGGTCCTTCCCAAGGTGCTGAGCAAAGGACCTTCCTCACAAGACATCTGTGAGATAGAAGCTAATATTCCAGTTCTGCAGAGACTGATGTTAAGCAAGTGGTAAGCTGCCTGGATGTGTTATGGCCACAGAGAACAGCAACGCCAGAGCTTTACTGAAATACTTGGCTCAGTCCTGTGTTCATGGCACACGTTCGGGCAAGACTCAACTGCTCAGGTTTACTGGATGGCAAGCCTGTTTCGGGGAGGACCTCGGTTTCACAACTGGTTTCAATGAGAAACAAACCCACAGAATTCTGAATTTTCTGCAAAAGCTGCAAGATTTTTGAGTCATTAGAAACATTTGGGTTTGACATTCTGCTCGGAGACGCTACAGAATTTTAAAAAGTCAAAATAGAGTGCTTCAAAGCTGAAACTTTCATCCGCAAGAGCCTGCAGCAAAGTTGACAGGCTTTTGACAGCACTGCATTTTCCAAGTAAAATGGTGTCTACATTTTTCTAAACAAGTTCTAAACTGCATTTCCTGTTTTTATATCAAAACGTACTATGGCATTTTTGTGCCTTGTTAAAAACATACTGTACAACTGTTTGGTACAAACCTCCCCAAATACCTTACGCACTCACACTTCCAGTACCTACTGAGAAAGATAAACAGCCTCCTACCCAGACGGTCCCAGACTAAGCGTGGCACATTAAACAGCAAAAACAGCTTTTTCCAAGCATCAAAGGAAGCAGCTTTTTTTTTTTTCTTTTTCTTTTTTTTCCCTCTCCAAGAGGCTCCTCAGCTCTTCCCAAATATCTGGCTATTGTGATTTTGCAATGAAATGACTACTCTCTACATATTTTAAGCTGCCTGGAAGCAGCAATAATCAAACTGATGCTATACAGAGCCAGCAGAAATGCCCTTGCACACGTGTAGAGCTTTGCACCGGTTTATGCGCTAAGAACCAAGTAATCAAGGCCAGTTCTGGTGTAAATGGCACAACTGCACTAAGCTTTTCATGGTTGTATTCGTTTATTCCAGGATTCAGCCTCCCTCTACCATTTAAAGACTCTGCCTACGAGAATTATATCAAACCCAGCACCTTTAAAGACAGCAAGAGGGATTCATCGCTTCCAAGCTCACCAAACACTTCCTCCACAACGCTGTGTTGCCAACATCAGCTTTACTTAACTGTGATTCACCTCGTTCGAGACACCCGTCCTGCAGCAAAGCATGGAGAACGCCTCCCGCACGAGGTGACTGCTGCTCCCTCCCCACAAACGCGGTGCTCAGCAGAGCCGCGCTCACCGCGCAGGATGCGGCCCCCCTGCTCTGCTGCTCGCTCCTCTTGGAGCACAGCGGGGGTCCGGGGGGGGCCTCTCCCCGTCCCTGGCCGGTGCACCCCGGCCTGCCAAGCCGCAGGAACTGCTGGGTCGCCCTCCCTCCCTTCTCCTCGGGGCCGGGAACAAAAAACAGCCGCCAAGCGGTCGGCATTCGCGGCTCCACGCCGCGAGGCTAGCGAGCAGCACCTCGCTCCCTCGAGCAGGCACGGACGGGGTTCGAACCCGCGATCTTCGGTTTACGAGACCGACGCCTTACCACTTGGCCACCGCGCCTGACGGGCTAGCAGCAGCGGCGCGCAGGCAGTGGAAGGCAGCGGGCTGCGGCCCCCCCGGACCGGGGGCGCCCCCGGGCACGGAGCGCTGGGGCGGCACCGGCGGCGCCGTTCCCTCGGAGCCCGGCCCGGGCACCGGCACCGGGAGGACCGGGGGTACCCGGCCAGCCCTGCCCCGGGTGCCGGGCAGCCCGGCGTGGAGCTCCCTGCCGCCGTTTTCACGCTTTGCTCCGGTCTCGTTATCTTCTGCCTACGCAGGCGAAGCAGCATAAATCGCATTGCATAAATCGTAAAGACGGTGCTGCTTTAGGAACGGTTCCTCCTTCGGGTTGCCGGTTACCAAGGATTTGGACTCACGGCTAGCACTTGGTTAAAACCCAGGCGGTGAATCAGCTCCTGCTTTTGTCACCGCTGGCTGTAGGGCAGGAGGGAAGAATCTGAAGGATGTGGGTTTGAACCATTATTTAGCTCTGCACTGGAATTCCTCATTCTGATTTCTAGTTTTCAATCGTTGCTGGACTGCATAAAGCGATCTAACAATCCCTGACTTACATATTTCTCCTGGAAAAAATACCCAAATAAACCAAAGCACAGTAAAAGCCTGCTGCCAACCTGACGTAACATAACAGCTCTCTTTACACGGATGAGCTGGTAACCAGGCACCACCGGCTGTTTGATCAGATCTGGGTTGCACAACCTTTATTACATGAATGCAAACTGCATCTGCAACGTGCTCCTTGCACAAATAAAACACACGAGGTCTGAACACCTCATTCGCGGGAGAAACAGTTGCTTTCCTAAGAGTAAATCCCATCCTGAGCTGTTAAAAACAGTATAAAGATTGTGCCGAGTATTTCTAAGCAGGTGTCTGACACCCAGCCTCGCTTTTCTGATGCTACAGTCGCTTGGGAAGTCGCCCAGGGACATGCAGAGTAAAAAAGCAGGACGAGAGTAGCCGTGTGGGTTACGGAACTCGTGCTTAAAAGCCACGTCCCGCTTTTGAAAAGTCCACGTCCCTGGACTTTGCTTTTGGGGCGGCTGTTCGGAGGAGCAGCAGCCGGCTGCGCACACGGGGCCGCCCGCGCTCCGCCTCCCCGCCGGCTCCCGCAGAGCCCGGCCGGCCACTGCTGGGGGAGCGCCCCACTGCAGCCTCCCTGCCGAACCCGGCGCACGCTTCAGCAGCGTTTCCACGAAGGAAAGGCAAGTTGCATGCCGTGCCGCCGCTTTGCTTGCGGCAGCCCCTCCGTTCTTTGCTCGCACAGCCAGAGCTCGGCTGTGTTTCAGGGGAAACGCTGAGGGGCAGCTCGCCCGGCAGCGCTGTTGCACTGCAGAAGCGCTGGGGCAGGCTGGAGGAGGGCTGAAGGGCTGAGTGTAATTCTGGCCAGCTTCCTTCCAGGTTTTAAATAAAACCTGAGCACGGTGAGGAAAGCCAGGCGGCGGCCATGAGAGACAGTGTTTCGTAAAACACAACCTGCAATTTGTGTTGCAGTGCACCAGTGAAAGAGCAAGCCCAGGAGGTGGTAAGCTCATACCTCATTTGGTAACACAGCCTGGTTACCTGCTCTTCTGTCTTTCTGTTCAAAGCAGTCTGTGCTGGGATTTATAGGCCAGGGCATCAAAATATTAACCACCAGCTTCTTATGGGTATATTAGCAAGCTAAGGCACAAAGGTCCAAGTGTGAGGGAGTGAGTAAGGGTTTAAGCACTGTGACAGAAGACACATTACCACTGCAAAGTAATTTTAAAATGACCATTAACCCAAATGCTTATCATTATACAGCTGGGACAACGTTCAATTTACTAGTCATGTGCTCTAGCCCCCCCTTTTTTTTGCCTAAAAGTAGCAGCTATCTCAAATAACAAAACTTACCCTGAGTTATGCAAGCTAGGAGACTCCCTGCTGTATCATGTGGGTCAAAAAAACATTTAGAACAGAGCGACACATCTCAAACCCCTGCCCCCAGACAGAAATTCAGGGAAATGTTATAAATCTGTGTCACCTAGAACAGCAAATAGTAGAGAGAACAGAGCAAGGGAAAGCATCAAAGTCACAGCTCTGATACTCACATGCTGAACAAAACACATCTGCCAAGACAAGACAAGGAGATCAGAGCCTGCTGCCAGACTACCAGAACTGGCCATTGCACTCACTTGGTGCTCACACAAGCTGCATTTCCTTTTTGTAAAGGCCCTCCTTGCCACCATCCAAGTTTCCAGGGGGCAGAACTCCTGCAAACTATTTTCTGCTCTGCTACTGCATCACAGAACCTCTGTCTGGCTTCAATATTCCTTTTCCCCCTCCCCTTTCCACCAAAGATAGGAGCAAGATAACAATCACCTCCCAGGGAGTTCTGAGATTCAGTTCCTGTTTGCAAAATGACCCAAGGGTCTGAGCTCTCAACACAGTAAGAACAGTATCATTTGTTAGAAACTGTTAGAGGCTTTGAGATACGTGGTGTTGATGTATTCCTATCCCCACAGTAACAGCTGATTTATTTTCACAGTGTGTCTTTCTTGTGAACCCCTGTGCAACTGATCTGGAAGTAGGTCAGTAGTACAGCATGTAAGCCTGAGTTGCTATCCAGATTTTGGAATAAAACTACTCCATATCTCTTTGGTAGAATGGTCGAACATACACAGTGGGGTGTTTTGTTTCAGCCTGCTGTTATAAATCTGAATATCTAAGGCCTTACTGCTGTAAGGAATGTGGAAACAGGGAAGCCTGAGAAGATAACAGAGAGGTTGCTCCATGGATTATTCACACCTTATCTTTGTTCTGATTTCCCGAATGTCTGTACCTGCTGGGAGAAAAGCTGCCCAGCCACCACATGGAATGATATTTTAAGAGGCATACAGCAGGTTTAGAAACTACTGACAGCCGAATCAAAGCAGTTTGAACTCTACGATCACTTAGGAGCACCAAAATGTTTTTTTAAAGTAAGACATTTGCCCTCCAAGGCTTTTCAAAATTCCCTTTTTCCCCTCTCCCTTGTCTTTGAGCCCAGAGGGAGGTAGAGAACTCATGAAATTAGACTTTCCAGATTTTAAATAATACATCACAGACATGGTTCTCCTCTGCTGTACAGTGTCCATCATCATTCATAAAGGTATAAACCAGTCATGTTTTTGGGTCCCCCTCAGAAGGGCACAACTGACCTTTTTCCAACTGGCAGAGGAGTAGCCCAAGTGTAGGAGCAGTGACTTTTCAGGAAACAAATCCTAAACCTGCTGGAAACTCCACCCTGTGGCCACGTTAGCGCAGACCTTGCTGGTGTTACGGGGCTGAGCAATGGTTTCCCTGATGCACCGCCAGGCAGGCCACACAGGGCAGCTCAGGGAGATGCTTCACCTGAGTCCCCCCCTTACCCCTCAGAAAGGCCCCAGTTTTCCCAGTAACGGGCACCATGGCACTGGTGTAGGCTGAGGGGGGCTGCACCTCCATCAGCTGTGCTTTCCCAAGCTAATGGCCCCATCCTGGACCCCTTTTTTCCACAGCGACACCTGCAAGCACGGCCCCGGGGCCTGCTGCCCCTGAGGTGACGCCATCACTGCACCGAGCTTTGCCAAGCACGGCCCTGACCTAAACTGCCTGTCCCTTGCTGGCATTTTTAATTTTATTTTTCACTCCAGCAGTTAAACAAAGACCAGAGAACAAGCCGGAGGGTCTGGCGACTCAAAAATTAAAAAGTAAAAAAAAAATTACCTCAGCACGTCGGTTGAGGGGGCTGCTGCGCAGGGCGACGTGGTGGCTTCTCCGACGGGGCTGGGCCCGAGTGGCGGCTCCTCCGGCCGGGCCGGGCCCCAACAGGTTCCGGGGCTCCCTTTCTGTCCCTGCCACCTCCACACACGGCTCTGGGGGCGATGGTTGGCGAGTTGGCGACGGCCCTGGGCCACTAGCCCCGGCCCGGAGCCACTGGCCCAGAGCTGCTGCCCCCGGAGGCCTGAGCCAGGAGGCGGCCTCCCCCGCCCGCCACTCACTCTCCCCCCAGCCCTCGTTAGCCGCACGGCTCAGCAAGTAATGATATTTAAGTCAGATTAAAAAAAGCTGGCCCAAATCCCACCAACAGCTCACAGCTGGAGTTGCCATCAATTGAGAAGAGGAGGCCTGTGGGTGGAGAGATTAACACATCGGCCCTGCGAAGCTTGAGCATTATGTACCCAACAAAGCTCCTGGAAACTTAACAGAGTTGCGGCTGTCTGATAAAGCGTGTACTGAGACAAATTCATTCCCTAGCGACATCTGTGTAACTCGGCCAAAGCTAATGAGTTTGGCATTTGGGCAAGAGCAGAGCTGTGCAATCTTTTTAAAACAAGTGTAGACATAGAGGTGGGTACGCGCAGCGTGCGCCAGGGATTCAGGGTAGACAGGGAAATCAAATCAGTCACCCACCACAGACAGTTTTTTAATCATGCAGGGAAAGCAAACAATTTATTTACATATGTTTGTACAATACAGGTACATGAGAGGATCCACATTAGCAAGGACAGCTTTATTGTCCCCAGAAAGTATTTCAAGAAAATACAGATTAAAATAGTGTAATGGCACATTGCAACAGTATTGACATCACTTCACTTGTGTTGTAAATTACAGAACAAGATTAAAAATAATCATTTGCCATTTTTGCTGGCTTTTTTTTTTTTTCCTGTAACAATGGAGTGAATGGACTTTGCTCAGTTTCTTACCAAGCAGCCTTTGAAGTAAAAAAAAAATAAAACCACCTCCTTGCTTCTAAGGCAGCTTTGTGGTCTTAAGTGGATGCCAAATTTAGTTTAAAAAATTCTCCTCCATGAGAACAGAACATTGTATTTTACAGATCAAAACCTTGGGTCTTTGAGTTTTTAGAGGATATTATTCTTTTTTTTCTTCCTTTTTTTTTTTTTTTTTTTTTTTTCCTCTTGTGATTTAACACTATTTATTATCTCACACCATGTTTGCAGGCTGGTGAGTGAGGCTTATCAGGTATTGATAAAATACATGTGAGAGAGGGAACAATTCAAGCATCTGACCAGATGAGGGGGTCAACACTCAAGAAATGAAAGCACCAGCTCAAGAAGAGGTTGGTGGGAGGGAAGGACACTTCTAGGACCAGGGCCCTGGTTGCCAAAGAGTTACAGGTGGCCCAGTCTCACCTGGAATCTGTTTTGCTTCCCAAATGCTGCAGGGGTGTTACGCTATAAGTCCCAAGGGAGGTTTATTCTGCAGCTGCTAAAATGTGAAAAGCAAGACACCCAACTTCTCACATCTGCAAGTGGAGGTTAGAGATAGTTAATCATCTGTGCAAGAAATTCCAGCCCTATTACCTTCATATTCTTAACACCTTGCACTTTCAGCTGTGCAGATCCAGTAAAAGCTGCCACAGAAGCCTGGAAGGGAACAGAAGTAGTAATCCAAAGCATTTTACCCTAAGAAGGAGGGTCTATAAATTGGCACTGCTATTTCCCTTTTGATTTCAATAGGCAAAGTAAATTATTCACCCACTCCCACAAAAATAATCCCAGAACTGAAATTAAATGGGCAATGTGTTAAAATGAAGTTCTTGTCTGATGTCCATTTCAAGTATAGAAGGAAACAAGTTCTCTATAATGTGAATAAAAACCATAATCATCAAGGCAGGACCTTAACATACATCTAGATGTTTTATTATTTTGAATTTACTGAAACTAACAAGTGGATAGAATTGGTCTCGTAGTGATACCAGAACAATAAATCCAGGGAGTGCGTGTCACACTGACTTATAAAAAAGAGACCAGCCACCTGACACAACATTTCTAAAACAAGACAAAGAGCTGCTAATTATGTTAAACCTCATTTGCTAAGTTAGAACATGACCTAGTGCTTCTAAAAAAAACCTGTACAAAATGAGTATTTTTTACATCTCAGGCACATGAATACAAATCTGATCTATTTTATATATACACACATTTACATTACATGAAAATCAGAGATGAAGATCAAATGAAAGAAGTGTATATAAAAAGTACCCCAAAAAGCAGATGAAACATGAAAATAATGTTCTCACAACATAGAAGTGAAAGGCACAAGTACTAAAATGTATAACCATGCAAAAAACTGAAGTACAATCTGTGCAACAAAGCAAAACAAATGGCTCCCACAATTGATTTTACAGTAATTCTCAAAATATCCCAGTATTTAAACATACTGTAAGTGCAACATTTACTGTCCTGTAGCATATTGAAGTGTTCACATGACATGAAATTCTCCCCCTTCAAATTTCCTTTCTCTAAAGCCAAAATAATTTAGCTAAGGATAAGGTGTTAAATAAAACGGGGCTGATGTTGGGTAGTGTAAAAAGATGACTGCTCCAACTATCTGGGTGGAAGAGTAACTGCAGCCCTTCTGCACCCATTACTTACTGTGTATTAAACACAGGTCTGCCAGAGCAATCACCTGCCTACCCTTTTGCCAGGGTTGAACAAAATTTCAAGACTTATGCCAATACACCAAACAGAAGTCTAAGGAAGGCAATGTAACACTGTGATCTGGCTCCGCTCCGTCACAAACTACGGTACAGTGACCTGACTTGCAGATGTTTCTGTCTGAAGGGGAATTGGTTGTCTCTAAGTTATGCTTGCTAGGCTAAGCTATTAAGTTTGTGCCTTGCAAACAGAGTGTACAGTTACAGCATGCAATTGGATAGGTATACAGAACTGAGGTAAAGCTTATAGGGACAACCCTGTGCTGCCTTACCTGGATGGACTTCAGTCTTATTCACCCTATATGCTTGCATATCATGGTAATCACAATTTTGTCATGCAGATGGGACACACCTTGTCTTCAGGATCACAAAAGACATGTAGAGGACCTGCCTGGTATAAAGCCAGGGCTAAAATTCTTCTCAGTAACTAAAGCTGTACTGAAGCCAAGAATACTGTGTTTGTCCCTCCCAGCTGCTCAACGTAGCTACCCCATGGCACATAGATACTCTGACAGTGAGCACCGTGGCTGGGGTCAAGACTAAGAGTGTACATGTCAACAGAAAATATTCTGGGGGAGGAAATCCACAAAGAAACAACTCTTGCACTTTAGAGCACTTCCCAGTACGTTATTCAGCACTGCCTATAAGCTGCAGACTCATGGCTTGTTAGAGACATTGGGACTGAGATTCAAAAAAAAGTGAATTGTCAGGATGTTACAACTGATCTAGAAATTTTATCAGCAACTCACAAAGTCACAGCCTGATATAAATAAAGCTGAACCAGAGCTGTGTGAAAAGCATTTGCAGCCTTATCTCTATGCTGTCTTTTTGGACAGGCTAGTCAAAGATATTCTAACAAGGCAGCTCACATAGGTGAGATGCTGTAGAGGACAGCTTATGGTTTCAGCCACGGTGGTTGCACCACCTACACCACCACTCATCATCACTGTCAAACAGTGCTAACCAAGGAGCAGCAATGGACATAAGAGTTCAGATAGGAAAATCTCACTAGGATGGACTTAGTCTAAAAAAGTACAAGCTTTTTTTTTTTTTTTTTTTTTTAGATCTTGAAAGCATAATGGAGATGGGACTTCCCTCTGAATCTCATCAGTGGCTGCTCCCTGTCATGATAGAAACATAGTGAAAGCAACATCTTCATTCACCACTCCCCTGCAATGAAGGGGCAGTCCTGTGTTCCCCAGACAGCCCATTGCATCAAGGGGGTGAAAGCTGTCCAAGAAGCACAGGAGTGAATCCCACTCTCAAGAAGGAGATTTGAGCCTGTCTAATGCTTTTCCTGAAACACAAACTCAGCACAAAATTCCCTCCCAGACAGATTACTATTGACGTTCACAAGCCATTGATAACTGAGCTAGTCTGTGCTAAGGGCTCACACATACTCTTAACTCTCAGCAAACCTCAACTTTGTCCCTCAGTGATGCAGGAGACTGAATGACCACAGATAAGATCTCAAGCGGAAATAAAATATGATACAGACATCAGTACTGGTTAAGGGCAGACAAGTGAGGTTCCTTTGTGGGACAGCAAATAAGGCTTCAAGGTTTGTGGGGGTTTTGTTTTTTACCTTTTTTATTTTTTATCCTTTTTATTTTTTTCCCCAAGCATAACAAAATTCTTTCCTTCCCTTTTTCCTCTTTCTTTAGCGACTATAGAAAACAAAGGATGGGAGGCAGTAGGTGAGAATTTTCTCTATATCTCTGTTGATTTCTTTAAAAGGAAAATAGCTACTCACAATGAGGATTTCAAACCTCTTCTAGTCACTATATAATAAAATAACCCTAGTAAATATAATCCACAGCTCAAGTTCCGCCTTGTTGTGTGCTAGACACACAAGCCTTTGGTTAAATTATTGAAATATTTTGTTTGCAGTGCTCAGCTGAACCCACATTCTCTCCTAAAACAGAGAACAACCACAGAAGCCCCAGCAAAGTCTCCCTCTGTGCAGAACAGAACGCTTGCAAGGACTACACGATTCAGACTATGGTACACAAAGTTTCATTAAGTAAGAACAAACTCACATACGCCACATGCTTTAATAGCAAATTGCCTTGGAATCCGTATTTTGGATTGAAAAATACTGAGAAAACAATCCCAAGGATGCAGTCAAGGAACAAATTGCCAGCAGCTGTTGAACAGTTTATTTCCTTTCAAATCAGCTGTGGTACATAACAAGTCGTGCTTTCTTGACAATGTTCCTTGAGTAACAAATGACATAAGAATATGAGCATTGCTGCTTACACTAGAACCAATCCAGTAACTGCTCAGTTAAAGTTTGAGTCAGTTTTCACTGAAATCAATATAAGCCAAGTCACTGATTTGGCAAGTGTTTGATCAGCTGCTACTTCCTTCCTTTCTTGGAAAAAATCCCTCAGACCACACCATACAGTATTTGTTTTAAGAAAACACTGTAGGTATATTCACTGCCATCAAAGAAGAAAATAAAGGATTTATTTGTAAATTCTAGTCCTTAGACTCATCCCACGCCATTAGCACTATGATGTAGTCTGCTGAACAGTGACTGATGTAGCAGGCCACAATCTATGTTTACATATTAGCTTCCAAACCCTCTATTACTAACTGGATTAGAGTCTAAATACAGTAGGCTAAGATCCTCTCTGGAGAGTAGAACGGAGCCTTGTTGGATTCAGAGAGCAAGATGTTTGTTGATACACATCTTTGAGAATTAATAATGCTGCATTCAATTGCCTACAGAGCAGGCTGATGAACATCCAAATTTCTCCCAAGACCGTAAAAGGAAAGTTGGCAGCAAAAGTGTATTGATTTTTTTTTTTTTGAGACTTGCTACAAATCTATGTATTAAAAACTCCTTTAGAAATAGATCGGATGGTTAGTTTGTCACTGTCGCACTTCAAAGCACGACAAGTTCTCCAACAGCCTGAGTCTTTATTAGAAGTTATTAAAGAAGCTGAAAAATGCTGTTCTAATGTCAATATAGTTTGAATCAGCACCAGACTCTGAAACCAGAACTAGGTAGCAGTTGAAGGCTGATACTTGGAGTGAAGCAGCCAGTATCAGAAAATCCTGAAAGACCACATTTCAGGATTGCAGGAACTTTAAGTGCAAGTTTTAAGAGAGAGTTTTCCACAGTAGCTTGTGTGTGTGATTAGCCTGGTGAAGGACTGCTTCTAGCCAGAAGCAAGTCATATTTTTTTTCCACTGTACAAAAATACCTGCAGTGGTTTGCAACTAGTTTGACCAGAGTATCACTTAGCTTTTCAGAATCTACAGAAGAAAGAACTAAAGAGCAGATTAAAATATAGTACCTTGGAGTGCATTTACATCCCTGAGGGTTAAATGAGAAGCATGGTTTTAACACAATGTTTATTACGTTTTAGTATTGCTAGAATGAGATGATACCATATTTCTGTTTGATATTATCTATCCAGGAAAGCCAAACCATTATTCCACCAAGCACAACACTGACACAGAGGCAGGCTGTGATTCCCCAGCTTGCCTGTGAGCACAAAGTAAGATGACAGTAAAGATAAGACATTTATCAGAGATTAGACACTGAAAACAGTGCCTTCCTATGTCCCAAATCTCCCTTCTATTCTGCCAATATGTCTGTCTGACACTTGATCAAAACATGCATTCTCTGGAAAACTGGTATCCAATTACTTTTCTTACTGCCCCGGTGACCCACCAAAGATGGTCCCTTATTAGCAAGTTACCTTTATTTCAAAAAACTTGATGACTTATTTTCTGGGATAGAAGGGTTCTCCAGGGCTTGGACTGCAAGATAAGTTGGTCTAAAGTCTGTAGTTACAAGGGAGCTAATATTAGACTCAGTTTAAAAAAATCAATTGCTAATTATTTTTATTAATTTTATTTTCTTACTATTTCCTTAAAATGTATCTGCAAATGAGATGCCTCCCCCACCTCCAACTCATTACTTGTAAAACACGAGAAGTGTCTGGATATGTATTTGAACACTATGGAAAGCAGTACCACACCAACAGACCCACAGGAGTGGAAAAGCAACTCCTTTATGCAATAAAACAAAGCTACAAACACCACCAACATGGTGGTAAGACAAATCTTTTCAAATTCAAACACTGCAGAGCAAGGAACAGCTTTTAAATTCTAAAGCAGCTGGGTGCAGAGCTCAACTAGAAGTCCTGCAAGTCTTCATAAAATTCACTGCTGGGTACCCTTGGTTAGTGTGCCATTTCCAGCATTTCAGGCAGATTTAGTGACCTTTAGTCACTACTGGTAACCACTCATTTCTTACGTGTAAGTACCTGCACAGAATCCTGGATATCACTACAATCACATCTTCTTCCATTCAAGTCCATGGACTCTGTAGTTTCAGTGAAGTACGCCGGGTGCTCTGCATCCCCAGTGCTCGGCATAATTTTCTGTTATCTAGTCCTCAACACTTGCTGATGTTTGACCCTAACAGGAATGGGTTTTAGATGATTAACATTTTGAAGACAAGTCCAGTTTATGTCAAAATATTTAGGGGAAAAATATTCAATCACCAGTCTGACCTGCAACTGCTTCGCTCATATTTCAATCCACCGTGTGGGGGCAGGACAGAAGTGTAACTTACCAAGTACAGTTAGCTCCGGTAGCAGGGCTGCTGGCTCACCCAGCCCTGCTTGTCACAGATTAGCAACAGCCACCTGACAGCTTGAAACAGTTCTCAGCGGCCTACAAAAAGAGCAAAGTCCTTGGCACAACCCACTGACATCACCATTCAGATAGAGTTGTCATCACTGAATTGCAGGTGAAGAGTCCTTTTGGCAGGGATCTGTAGGTAGTGCCAGGCTGGTTTAACCATTTCTCTCCTACCTGCTGGGTGGCACATCCAGAAGCAGCAGTAGCGGGAACAGTGCCTACGTGGGGGGGTGTCCTTGGCATTCCACCTGTTCCTCCACAAACAGAAGCTGCTGCAATTTAGCACAGAACATTTCATACTGTCCCCAGCTGGTAAAGGACTTGTCCTTAAATCCCTTCCTCCTGATTACCCTATAGCCTCAGGAATCCAGCCCTAAGACATTATTGTTTGAACAAGACTAACGTTTCTCCCAGTGCACTGAAGTCCTATCGACACCTGCGCATGCTGGGATGTTGCGTCCCATGATTATCCCTCTGGTCCCTTCTGGCTTTCCAGTTACTTTACACCTGCCTAATGCAGATACATAGAAACAAATTTATTTTATTTTCTTGCCTTCAACAAAGCCTGATTTCAATATTCCCCCCCCCCCCTTTTCATCACTCCAGTAACATATCACTGAAGGCAAGAGCACAGAGACTGCAGAAAAATATATGTATATATATTTACATCCGTAACTGAATACATACCATATGTATTCAAATCCCGAAAAATGCATCACATATACACACCAAGATACATCAAGAGAATCCTAGGGGCGAGACAGTGCCAACAGCAAGAAATACACAGAAAAGCACAGTCATTGCTACTGTAACATTCTTCTGGGGAGTGTATTCAATAGAGGAAACATCTCTACACACTGGGAAAAAGCCAGATACTTGGGCCTATTTTTCTGTGTCAGTTGGCATCAATCTAAAGGAATTTGAAGTGTGAAATTTTTACTTAAAAATATGCATGGAATAATTTATATTTTTAAGCACTCAACTATCAGCCAATTTCATCAGCTTCTTTTATATAAGCTGCAATAATTATTAATTAAAAAGGGCCTAGCCCTACAGTACACAGATCCAGCTAAGGAAAACACAGGCACGTGTTGAAGTCCACCCCTCTTTAAGGCAGCATTTTAGCACACACTCAACTTTAAAGCTTTTGTTCTGTCCCACTGACTTCTACGAGCAGTCACAGTACGCATTTAAAGTTAAGCACCTGCACAACTGCTCAGTAAATCAGGATGTATTCCCTATTCAGAGCCTCAGATACGCACATGTGTACTCAGTCTGGATTGGTAACTTCTGCAAGACCAAGCTCTTTTGCTTTTTACTGCCCTAGAGGTAGAAGTCACTCCATGGCACACTTCTCTGCAGCGCTGTGTTAGGATGGAGATGGTCCTCCCTACAGCTTGCCCACAAAAGGTCACTCAGTCACTCCAGAGTGCAGTGTCTGGAAAGCAACTTATCACCTGATTTCAAGGGCAGCTCCTCCTCCCCAAGAAGTGGGCTATTTCATGCAATTTTTCCTTTTTTTCTTTTTTTTCCTTTTTTTTTTTTTTTTTGGTTAAGAATTGGCATATTTCTTCAGTGAAATCTTTAAAATTAAGGTGTAGGATCCCAGAATTCATATCAATGGCCCATAATAAACCCCTGAAAATAGGGGAATAGATTTGAAGAGCTTCTTAGCCTCAATGCTACAGGGACCCTGGCATAAAACATACACATGCGTGCACACACACTAAAGAGTGGGCTGGCTCAGAACATCCCAAAACAGGCTCCAGAGTGATCTTCTATAAAAAGCACTTTGTGCTGACAATGGCAAACAAGTGGATGGTGATTTTACATAGATAGCAACAATTCAGCAGTGTCTTCCACTTCTTTCACACACTTTGTGTCTCCCCTTTTCCCCAAATTTTCTTTTCCCATGTGTGGTTTAAGTAATAAAGCTAAATTGAATAGGAAATTACACAGTCAGCACCAGTCAGGAACTGAACCTGGGTATGTTGATCGGTTTGTGGTACCCAAATTCCTGGAAGAACGAAAGAACAATTCCTGCTCCTAAAGTTAGGGTCACATCCATATGTTTCCATTGTCTTTTTTACCTTTACAACTAGAGGTAGAATCATTTTGTCCAGTATCTAAAACAGCATGATCCAGTTATATTGTTATTACATTAATATACAGTAACTATCTTGTCACAGGTATTGAAAGTGCATGGAAAAAATCTAACCAAGCCAATTCAACGACAAATAACAGTGTACCAAACATCATATAAACACACCCGCGCACCCACACTCACACGTAGTGTATATATATATTTATAGATTTACAGTATCAGTGTTGTTTAGATCCAGTGGCATGTGCAGAGATATCAGGCAGTTGCTGCTTTTCCTTTTTGTGTTCTCTTCAATTCTTTATTTCCAAGATAGATGGGTTGTGATCTAGGATTGCCAAAATGATCTTGTCCATATACTGTCGCAATCTGTAGTTTATCTCTTCCTGTTCTTTAAGGGCTTCCATGAGCTGAAACACATTTCAAAGTTACTCCTCCAGCACTGTAACTAGTTTACATAATGGCATGAATTTAGCAAGGCAAGAGACAAGTGCCTGCTCAAGATCACCATTACCTTATCATTACCTTATATGACAGATACTCTACCCCTGCCTCCTCCATTTATCTCTGTTAGAAAGGATTTGCATATGAAAGACCTTTATTATTGAGGAAGGCGGTAAGCAGTCACCACCAGGAATCTTTTGGCAGGTCATTTGAAACACAAATTCCACATCTAGCACACCAATCCATCCTGTACCCACACCACGGATGAGCAAGAACTCATCTCAATGCAAGAATGCATGGTACCCAGCTTGCTTCAGATTTCAGTAGATTTGCATGGAAGGTTGCTGAGCAGAACATGGATTGCTGTGTTTTGGGCTGAGAACAACAGGAGCTCCCTTTGTATCGTACACTTTTTTTTTTTTTAAAAGCCATCAAAAAACCACAAAACCCAACAAACCATAGCTACACATACTCCTCAAGCGCAACCCACTGAATATTTCATGTTCTACATTAAATACATATTGTGTTCCACTAGACCTTTGAGCTGTGAAAGGCCCTTTAATATTTCCAAGTTGAAAACAGCTTGCTTTTTTATACACAGCGTGTTTAATATCAAGCTGCCAAAGCTACCCAGAAGTGTCAAAACCCCAGATCCTCCTAAAGCTAATGTGATTCAGGTGCCCATTTCCATTAGCCTGCAAGGCAGTCCCACACTGAACCTGCAGCCTCTCACCTTCACTTTGATTAGACAGGAAAACCAGCACAATGGGAAAGAGTTATGCTGGTCTGGGAGGTTTACTAAGCCTGGGCCACAGCTGTGAGGCACGCTGCTCCTTTAGAGGAGTGCTGGCTATTCTCTGCATGAGCCAGAGCCATGAGACTCTGGAGGAGAAATAAAGATGCCTTGACAATAGCAAAACCCAATTTGCTTTTACTCAATTAGAGTGCAACAATTAAACTCCCTTTCTTCAAGTGCAGCAAGAAATTTGAGTATGTAATTCACTTTAAGGGGACCATCCAGGGGCTAAGGCTAACAGGGCCATTTCAGTAAAAACTGGGTAAGAAAGTTTCCTCTTAAAGAAGAAATGGGACGTTCTGTCCAGGAAAAAAAAAAAAAAAAAAAAAAAAAAAGCATAAAAAGCAAACAATTCATTTTAAACTCTTTCATCCCCAATTCGTCGTTTTCTCTGGGAACTCTTACATTTCTGTTGGCCTGATCTCCTGATCTGTCCGGCAGCTTAAAGGAAGCTGTACCAGCTTGATGCAGCCCACATGCAAACAGTCTCCTACAACATCTTTGAAAGCATTACCAGATCATTACTTGCACACTGCCTACTTCTGCAAGAATTCAGCTCTATTACAGGGCAAATTTAGATCTAAGTGAAAACTTGTTACTGAAGTAACTTAGAACTAATTTTAGAATGGAGAGAGAAGATTTAATTAACTAGCTACAGCAATGTCTATGTGAAGTTAATGCCATAATACCACAGTCCCCTGTAAGATAGAAGATGTTAAAATAAATCCATAGTAAAACAGTTCACTGAGATTCTAGTAATTCCAATTCTGAGAGGGAGAAATGGAAGAGTTATGTTAAAAGGAGTCCCTAAAACCACTGTTAATTTAAAACAGTCTTCTAATACTCTTTGAACTCCTAACAAAACACATTTTTCTGTTGTTCTCTTGTCAACTTCAGACAATTTCACGTTGACCGTTAATTAAATTGAAAAAAATAGATTTTTGGATTTAGTACTTAATGAAAAGGTATATTACCTCATCTCTTGATGCAGAATCAATTTCAGCAGCCAAAGACTGGGCTTTTGTTTGTGTTGCAAAGAGATTTTTAGCTTCATAAAGACTCAGACTAAGAATCTGTCCATTAAGATCATCATTTTGGTCACGAAGTTTCTGATTCTCCTATTTAAGGAAGAAAAAAGCATTGATTTTAAGTTATTCCTACAAGGATTTGTTAAAAAAAAAATCACAGCTAGTGTCGATGAGATACAGTAAGGACACAAGCTCACAACTCTCTTACCAGTGGCAAGTTGTCCCCACCTGAACTGCAGGTGTTTCCTAGGTGTACAACTTTATCACCCGTGCAAATAAATCCTAGATGAATGCCATGCACATCCTGTGCTTAAAGATGAAGCAGGAGGGGATACAAAAACCTAGAAGCAATGTACTAGGATGTGCAGCTATAGGCCTTTTTCAGAGCAGTCCTGCACAGTTCACTGGGACTCACCCACAGACTGTGAGGCCCTTCCCCGCTCACCTGCTTCAGCCGTTTTATTTCATGCTCCATTTCCACCTCTCTGGTTTTGGCATTGAATTCACTCACACTGGATGAGGAACTTCTCCCACGTCCAGGACGCTCACATTCCAGCTTGTAGAGCTGCAGGTGCTCCAGTTCCTTCCGCAAGTCCTCAATGAGCTGCAGATATAAAATAAGGTCATGTCTCTCCAGTCTCTGCATAACCAGCCCTCCCTGGCAGCAGCCATCCCTTTGCTGCACCTTTGCACTGTGACAAGAGCACTGTGTAAGCCTGGTCGAGGCCAGACACTCCTAAATACAGCCTCTTGCCTTCTGTGGAAGGGCAAATCACCCACACTGCTTCAGAGCTGGAAGAGGCTCTGACATCCAAGCTTGGCATCTGAGAGGCGTAATTCTCCTTGCAAGCTTAGTAAAGCAGTCTTATGGTATGCACTCAAGGCTCCAAGTTCTCAAAGAATTGTAAACCCTTTGGGATTCTCCTTTATTAAGTATTCTTGCAACATTCAACGCCCTATGGGTATCCCCTCATAGAAATACAATCCAGTAATATATTCACTGGATGTTGTACTTTCAGTGTTCATCCTGTCTGTCTATACTTTTTCAGATGCTTTCCATGCAGATTAAGCACAATTGCCTCATCTTACAACCTGCCTCACGCTTACCTCCTGCGTGGCTTCCCTCTCCTTGTTAAATTCCAGTCTGTTCTGCCGCAGCTTATCCATCATTCTCTTGTACAAATCCATCTCATCCTTCAGTCGCAGACTAGTGTCCTCCAACCTGTCTGACATGCGTTGCCTCTCCTGGAATAAATGGGGAACTTCACAGCTAGCTTACAAGTGCATGAGCCATCCTCAGTTTTACAACACCAATCTATAAGCACATTTATATTACATATAGACAGGTAAACTGGCATGTGTCTCAGGGCATTTCTGCCACTAACAGTGACCAATGCTCCAATCCGTTAATATTCTCATTTAGGGAAGGCCAGTTAGAAGACCGGAGCCAATCACTATATGAGTTTGCCTTTACACAAATCAAGCTGCTGTCAATTTGCACATGACATCAAGGACTCAATCAGCACTCGAGAGTTTTGTTACCTCATCTAATCTCTCTGTTTGCGATTTCAGTCGTGTGACAGTGCTTTTCAGCTCACCATTTTCGTCTTCCAGTTGCTGAACCCTGTATCAATAATACAAGTCTTACAGCAAATGTCTCTTCAAGAATACAGACATGCAAAACAACATGCTCTAAAAAGCAATTTTGCTTGCAGTTGACAGAAGGACCAATAAAGAAAACCTTTCTAATCCTGGCATTTTTATCACGAGTTATGGGGTTCCTTTTTGTTTGTTTGTTTTTAGGGCCAAAAACGCTATGCTGACATGCAATTTCTTATATTCATCACAACTGGTATCTAAAAAGAATCAAGTATAAAGAAAATAATACAGATACAAATGTCTGGTACAGCTAGCTACAACTCCCTCCTTGAATCCACGCCACGTAACCAGCTAAGCTGTCTACATGGGGCATGTGTATAAAAGTAAACCACCCGCTATGACTGGGCAAAAAGGGTATTAGACATGCAACCGCATGGCTACTCTGTAGAACTATTACCCTGTAACCACCTGTGCGCTGTCTGGGTGTGATCAGCCTACATTTACATACAGAAGAAAGAGGAAGAGAATATAAATGTACTCTGTCCTGGGTGGGACCAAGATGTTTCTTACCTTGTGTTTAGCAGTTCAATTTCCGTGCCTTTCTCTTTTTCATACTTGGTATATGCTTCTCGATGTCTCTTTATCTCTTCTTCCAGGGTCTGTTCTGCTGATGTCTCTTGGTCCTTCAATAATTCTTCCAGCTCATGAACTCTAAGGAAGCCAAGTCTCATTTCAGTAACAGATTCATGTGTATTTAAAAATAAAAAAATGCATGCAACTTCATTGCCTGCTTCCCTCCTCACTTCTTTATTCCATTCTACTTCACCATCTTCCTCAACATTTAACCTCTCCCAGTAGCTCTCTTGGTATTTAATATTCCCAACATGCAAAGAATTAAGTAGTATCAGTTCATCTATAATTCCTTCATTTTCAGTCTCAAGAAGTCTGTCTATTCCCCCAGCAACAACCAGCCTCCTGTTCTTGCTATGCACATTATAAAACCTAATGGTAACCCGCCTTATAACAAAAGAGCTTGTTCTGTACAAGTTAGTAACATCTCTCTGCACTAGAGAGTTTCCTCTACTTGCTGAAAATTCAGTAAGGCAGCCCTATTCCACTTGGACTTCTCACATGAAGCCTTGCTTTGTTCTATCAGTATCAAGGCAGAAAACTCGGTCACATTTTACAGGTAGAGATGTTCTTTCCCTCCAACTTTGTTCTAGCACTGCTGTGACATGATAGAGAACTGGTTCTGTGCTTCATTACCTGTGAACTAGCTGCGTGTTCTCTTGTTTCAGTTTGCTCTTCAGGTCACCATTTGTCAGGCTATCGTTCTCCAATTCTGTAACCTTTTTTTCTAGATACGTTACCTGGAAAGGAGAGTGGAGAATAAGAACTGAGAGTCTGAATCTCTTCATACATTCCTGCATCTTTTCTAATTGACATTTGGCTATGGTAACCATTTAAGAGGGCATACTTCCCTTCCAGGTGATCAATGCAAATACTCAGTAAAGAGGTACCAATACAATGCCCCTAGATCTGTACTTCCATAGCTCCTTCATTTTTGTGAAGCAGTTTTAATATTAATGGAATAGCTTAGACATTTCGAATGAACTACTTCGTATCACTGGTAACTGTGAGCAAGACAGCTTCCTCAATTGATATACATCTCCAGCAGGATTTGGTTAGGTACATTAATTGCAATACACACAGCTTCTTACCTTTTCAGTTATATCATTATCGCAGGAGTCTATACTGTCTCTGAACAGGTCTTCTGTGCTGCCATTACTGCTGCTGAAGTTGCTATTGTGGAAGAGCTGCCTGGAAAATCAGAAGGATAATTATTTTAGTTGAGGAAGGAGGAAAAGGAGTGTAGGTGCTGTCTTATAGCCTGGCTTTGCACTTACAACATCCAGTGCTAAAATTTGTGCTATCATTTCAATGACAATTACAACTGCTTAAGCACAACTCTTACAAGAGACTGGTAGATAAATGAAGTCATACTGAGCACAACCAATGACATTAGTTCCAGAGTGTGAGCTCTCTGTTCCTTTTGATAAGACCTGTCACCAGCATTAGCATTGCCTTAAACCTACTTAGCTTTATTCACACTACATACCAAGTTACATTTGCTTTACTAGAAATTCAAAGGTCACCACTGTGCACTGGTTGGTACATCTAATCTAGAAATTTTCATACAGTAAGAGCTTCTTTAAAAGAACAGGAGAACAAAAAAAAAAGAAATCTGAATCTGAGTTCCCAATACAGAATACATAATACTAGAGAGCATCTAAAATATTCTTGAAACTTACAGCCCTACCCAGTCCAGGGCTGGTTTACTAAGCCAAAGGAAGACCACAACTCTGTAGGTCCTTTTCAAAGGCATGCTCTTGCTATCCTCTGCATTTTAGCAACAAAACCAACAAAAAGTCCTGTACTACCAGGGTGAAAGAAGCAGTAGCTGGAATGATGGAATAACAATTTAAAGGAAAACAACTGGCAGACAACAAAGCAACTATCTGTGTTCTTCTCAGCAGAGCTCTTTCCAGTTCAGGGACCTGCTCCAAAACTAGAACTTCTCTATTCTGTAACACTGCTACCCAAATATAGGACCCTTTCCTTGAAAGCTTATTTTGCTTCACCAAATTTATTCCTCCTCTCTCCCCCTACTCCCATTTATGGAATTGTTACAGTTGATTCCACAAGTATTCAGAAGAAAAAAAAGTTAAAGACACTTACCTTCCAAAAGCTGTGCTTGATATTTTCCTGTTAGGGCTACAAAGATACAGAAGGCATGATATAGGAATTAAACACTTATTTGATCAGTGTTGAATTCAATCTCAGTTTAATCTTCAACTGAATTGCACAATGAAACATAATATTGATTTCTTAGTAGAAAAAAATAAAAAGGTTCCGTGAACAGTGTTCTTAGACAACTTAATCAAAATCTGCAGTTATTAACAATGTGAAGATGAGTGGAGCCACTAGTTACTGTGATCATTAATATGTCAATCTGCAAGTACTGTTATATTTAGCAGAAATTTGTCAGTGTAAATCAGAGTGAAGCTAACATTAGAAACATCACAAAAGAACATTGAGTTAGTGATGGATGTTTATGGGATTTCCAAATTTCAGATGATTTTATAAACAGATAGCTTATCCTTCATCATAATGCTTCCCAGCTCAGCACAGAAACTGAGATGTTCTCAATTTTTAGTTTTCTTTTGCATCTAAAGACTGGTATTATCCAAAGGAGGGACCAGATTCCAGACAAGAGCACTAGAACCAAATCAAAATATCCAGCTGCATCTCTTGACAAGATGCCACATCTCTAGGCGCACAGACGCACAGCTCCGTATCAGAGCACCACCCTCTTTCAGCCAGGTATGTACAACCTCACTCATAAAACTACCAAAAGTCTAGCCAGGCATGGTCTGGGTTTTAGCAGAGTCCTTGCTAGGGCAGGAACACTGTTCCTATCAAGTATGATGCTACTGTGTCATCAAAAGCAGCAGCTCTGAGCACTGTGCTCTGAGCCAAGGACTACGTAGATAGGCGGGATTTATATTCAGTTTCTAGAGGGAGCTAGAAGCTCACCGAATAATCTCCTTCAAAAAACCCAGCTGATTGTTGGAAATGCAGGATTCCTTCCAAGTGCTCAGCACAGCTTAGAAGTGGTTGGAGTAACAGGGATAGGAATGTAAGGAAAACTGAAATTACAAACAACCCTCAAAGACACTTTTGCCCTGGGATTCATCATTATTTCAAGTTCTCTTTAGGAGGAAAAAAACCCCACACGACTGAAGCACTTCTGCTGACCAATGGCTTCATGAGAGGTATATGTAAAGTTATACACATTAGTTAAGGATCTGCCAAGATCACTTCTTCCTGGAGATAAACATAGTGCAGAGTTACGATCACCTAAGCAGTACTGCAGACCCCACTTCCTGGGAAAAAATCCCGGAAATATCACTCTCACTCTGTCATCAAAGAGCCCATTGGTTGAAATATTTAAGGCATAGACAGCATTAATACACTCAAGACAGGAAAATACTTATTACTTAATGAGGAACAGCACTTTTGTTCACGCAAGATGTCAAGGTCTGAATTTCTTACAGTTTTGCAAGAGAAACACAATGTGTGTAAGACTGAACGGGACACAGGGAAGCAGACAGCTTTTCTTCCTCCCCTCCTGCCAATAGATGGTTGTATTTCAAGGGAGCATTGCTAAAAGCAGTGCAATAGGCTGCTTACCTGTTTGCTTTCAAGTTTTTCAGCCTGGCTTCCAAATCGTTGAGCAGATTTATCTTTTTGCAGCACTGTGAGCAGTAAACATCCAGTAACTCGCTGTTATAAACATGCCTCATTTTTCGGGGTGTTTGGCCAGCACTGTTTGCAGGAAAGGAGAGAGATTACTGGCTATAGTAACCAACCCTGAGCAGGTTTTGCCTCTTGACTGTGTGTCAGAATCACAGATGAGGGACGTGGGGAACCACCTCTCACCACGGCCCATCTGTCTTAGAGGTGATGATGAGGAATGCTCGTTTAAGGGCAATTCTACCTGCCTGAATTCAGGCTTTCCAGAAGACACGTTCTGGGTATCAATGCAAAGAACCAGTTTGGGCAACTGGAGGAACAGCGCAAGATGCACAGAGCCCACATGATGCACGTAGCAAAAGCAGCTACAGCAGTATGTTCACCTCAGCAGTGTCCCCCTGTCTCTTCTTGCCTATCTTGCCCCTGCGTGGCATGCAACCTGAAGGCTCCCTCGTCCAGGAGAAAGGCAGGAAGATAAAAACAGAGTGGTCTGGCAGGAAGAAATCACATGAAATCCCACAGATGGTAGGGCAGAGGGAACCCTGGAATGAGGAGGTAGGGAGAGGTGGACATAGGTCTAAAGAGGAGATAACAGTAGCTCTTGGCATGATAAAGGGAAAATAAACTGAAATATACATAAAAAAAAAAAGACCAATTGTGGCATGAAATGCACAGAGCCCCAGGAATGGAAAGGACTACATAAGCTTGAGGAAAGGAAGGATTCAGGACACAAGCCATTATCATGAAAGGGCAGCACAGAGGGATGCTGGCTCTGCATGCATCGTGATAGCAGCAGTGAGGCTAGATCGTGGAGGTCCATGAAACACAGGGTGGCACGCCAGGGTTGCATGTGGAACAGTGGGATGCAGTGAGCTTGTCAGCAATCAAGCACAAGACCTTCATGCACTAGTGATTCGAGCAGACAAATCCTAGTCTTCAACATGCTTGGCTCTTCCCCAACCCTGCTCACCCACTCCCTTGCTTGGAGAAGGATTTTAAATCAGCAACTGGCTTGGTCATAGGACATAAAAGCTACTGAGTGTGGTTGCATCCAGGAACTGGTGGACTGTGGTGGCATTTCCAGCTCCTAACAGACAGCAACTACTTGCTTATGTTCTCCAAGACATTCAAAGTCAATACGGATGCTTGTTTCACACCAGCCTGTCTGTATATATAGAACTTCATCTTACAAGATAATATTAAGGATTTGCAGTATTAAAACGCTAAGGAGAAACAGCTCTCTCGCAGATCTTCTCTCCATTGCACCAAGGCTCGTGCATAGCACTAAGCTGGTATCTGACTTACAGCAGGTAACTTCCAGTACTAACCCCTAACTGTGATATCTGCTGCTTGCAATCGGAAGAAAACTCTACAAGCAGAGCAGCACAGTTATTTCAGCAGAACCCAACAGCAGCTATCAGAAACAATGTATTTACTGTAACTCTGATTATCAAGTAATTTGTCAGTCAGAGGGCAGAAAATGAACTAATAGTTTGCTTTTAAGGCAAGTCTGTGTTACCACTGGAAATTCTGTTATGGTCACCCAGGCTCAGAGAAGAACAAAAAGAAGTGAAAAAACTTGTTAACGAATAAGGAGCAACCTGGAAGATACAGATGAGCCAAGGTCAGAGTAGGCGTTGGTTCTGGTCTCATCATCAGGGCATGGGCTACTGGGAGTGAAATCCACATCATCTCCTTCCCCATAGTCTTCAAACTGTTCTTCATTACTGATCAGAGAGGCAGTGGAGTAAGTGGAGAGGTCGGATGCTGCAGAAGGGTTGTGAGGACTTGACCTGAAACAAGAGGTCAAAACGTCTGGAGGGCCGACTTTGATAGCATCTCACCTCACATGGAGCCTTCCACCTTTTTAGTTTGTCCCCTCATTTGAAGTTGTAGTCCACTTAACAACTGAAGTGACAAATGTACCTGATGTCCATTTTTCATGGTGACTTAAAAGACAAATGCATGAGAACCTACAAACGAGCTACCTGTGAGATGGGTTTGTATCGACACCAGCCAATGCAGTTTAATAGTACAGCTTGGCAATCCTCAGCCACCATTTCCACATGGTGAAGGCTGCTGCTCATGGGCCTTCAGCCGATGCAGGAACTGTGCAGACATCTCCGAAATGCATGGGGCAGTGAAAGGGATGCGTACAAGACTGAGGCAGCTGCTGTATTCCACAACCAGTTCCCAGTAATCTCCATAAACCCTCTCTCCCACCCCATGAACTTCAGCCACTCTCTTTTGTGTGGCCAGAAACACTTTCAGCTCACTACGTGCCAGACGAGCTGGGAATGAGAGTCACAAAAACCAGAGATGTTGCCTACCCAAGGCTGGATCCCAGCCCTTCCTTCCATCATGACAAAATGCATCTTTCAGAGGAGATACGAACCCCAAGAATCGGCTGCTTTGTTACCACAGAATTACCCAAGATAGCGCCAAACAGGTAGGGAATGGCAGGACCACAACCTAAGAGTGAGAGCAGCCATGCAGGTACACAAACCTGTGCAAGGATCAGCAGAGCCAGGCAGCCCAAAGCAGCTGGCAGAGCACACCACGACCAACACACCACAACCAACATGCCTGCTGCAGGGACAGTAGCTCCCAGCTAAGACTGACCTCCAGCAGCTCACGGACATCATCTCCTTGGTGTCTTTTCTGAACCTGCCTTGAGCCTCCTAACAGTGCCCTGCACTTTCTGGGAACAGGGAGATTCCTCTTCCTATAATGCTGTGCTGGGGAGCTGTAAACAAGAGCCTCAACCACGTTGCTTTGGTGGTTGGCACAAACATTATTTGTATATCTCCTCCCTTCAAAAGCAATTAGTAGAAGAGGAAGCCAGCCAGCATTACACATGTATGCTCTTTTGTTGCTCCTGTTTTGAGGAGATCCATTAAAACCTGCACCTCATTTACCTAACTTATGCTAAAAGAAACTATAGCAAGTCAAGCCTGGCACATTATCAAAGGATGAAGATCATGAAAGATAGGAATGCTCATCTAGAAATAGAACAGACTTTCATCTAACAAGGTTCCTTGGCTAGGAGACGGCTTAGTGAGAAGCTTGACACATCACACTATCATCTATTCATAAAGAGCTGCTGTGCCACAGGCGTACTATGCATTGATGAAGATTTTGGGCAACTACAATCTGCGTAATTACAACTGCTGTGTTTTCATCTCAGTGTTGTTACACTAAACCAATTTAGGAAGACGCTCCTCATAACACTTCCACCAAGGTTGGAGGCTGACGACGAGGCCTCAGTTGGGATGATAACATATAACTGTCAATAAAATCCACATTCTTGCACAGACAGTCCTTGAACAGTACCACTTGCTAACAGACTGCGGTTCAGCAGCCTGTTTTCCCTAATGCTTGGCTAAGTCTTACAATTATCCTTTCTTATTTCTCTTATGGCAGCTACGCTACAGTCAGTCACCACTGCTGGGCTTGGCAGTGTCGCTTAGAACTTCTCATTGGTAAGCTCTGCCAAACTCTAAGCTGCTTGGGTTGAAACAGGCCATGGCCAGGATGCATCCTGAATTCGTAGCCAGCCTCAGACTGGAAACTTTCTAGGAGTTGCTCAGTCATTTTCAAGGGAGTTGCTAAAAGCAGCTGGTTTTCTCATTCTAACAGTTTCTAAAGGAAGCTTTCAGAGTGTGTGTGTGTGTTTTTAAAGCTACTTTCTGTTCTTCAGAGCAGGACTTTGCCAAGTGCTGACACACAACTGATGCACAACCCACCTGCTTCTGCAACAAGAAGGTATCTGGGTTTAGCCAAGGCAGAAACCTCTCTCGTTACTTCTAACACAAGAGCACGAAGCTTCCCAAATTTACCAAAGCTAAGTAGGCCTTGAAGGATAAAGCAAGATTTTTTAGTAGGAGCAGTGCAGCTTTTAGTACTTCCCAGCTTACCCAGATGGGAATTGTACAGGATGTACAAAGTTCCATCCCATCCTCATTCACAATTACGAATTCCCCCCTGAATTATGCGGTTTGGAGGAAAGATACTCATTTCAAAAGCAATATGGGTAAAAGTGAGCCACTGCAAGGGTAGGTGCTTAGAGAGAACTGGGAATGGCAAAGTAAGAAAAGTTTGATAAAGAGATGATGAAAACTGGAGTTAGCTTAGCAAAGTCTCTGGAGCTGCTAGGGCATGTGGGAGAAGGCCAGATCTCAGCTAGCTGAGGAACTCAGGAGAGCAGGAATGAGGCTGAAAGGAAAAGGAGAGCACCCAATTAGGCCCAGGAGAGAGGACAACTGCCCAAGCAAGGAAAGAAGCTCAAGAGGCACAAACCAAGAGGACAAGCCAAAAATAATGAAGAAAGGGCAGAGGCTTGTAAAGCAAGCCCAGGAGAGCTCTGTCCTGTGCTACTCCATTAGCTCTGTGGCAAGCAGGATTAAACCAGATTGGGTCCCTTCCCCTACAAGTCAGCGTTTAACAGCATCCCTGGGTACATACCTGTAAAGAGTCAAGTTAGGATTACTGAGACACTCTTGTGTTAACAGCAAGCTACGGTTACACACGCACATGGCAGGACACCCTGTGTTAAATGCTGGTTACTGTTGAACACTAATGACCATGGAAAATTAGAAATACAGAATTAATTTGGTACATGGAGTCACAAAGCAGGTCAGCAGTGCCCGTACCTTCGGATACCCAGACATACAAAAGGCTAAAGCAACATCCTCCACATTGTGCTATGTTGTGGAAAGTATTTGGTTCAACTCCAGCACGTAAAGGGCAGTAACACAGAAGATCCTAAGTCTGGGGGGATGACAAAAAAGTGATCCTTTCTGGAAATGGACAGCCCAACATTTTCACTTCAACACACGACACAGAAGTTCCATGAGTGTTCACAGAACACACCAAAAGAAGCCAGGGCTGAGACTGTCTAAGCCACTTAGAGGCTCTGGACATCTATCACCCTTATATTTTAAAAGGATATCAAGTTTCTAAATCCCTCAGGCATCCTCAGCCTCCTTCTGGAAGGATTAGTCAAATAAAGGCTTCTTCTGCCCTGGTTCTTTTACAAATGCCTCACAACAGAGCTGCCATGGGGCAAAACCACCACTCACTTGTCACCAGGCAGGAACAAGCCACCAAGCACACCGTCCTTCTCCTCAATCCGACACACGTCGGAGGCCTCCGAGCTCTGGGCACTCTCGATGGCACTGTCCATGTCAGACTCATGGTGAATCTCTTGCTGTGCTAGCGTCATCGTGTCGTCATCAGGAAAGAGCTCCGACTCGCTGTAGGCACCTTCGCTGTCCAGGTAGGCGCAGTCCTGGATTTCACCACCCTGGCAAAAGAAGAATTGGGAAGCAATTCAGATCATCCCCCGAGGCAGCTAAGAGGATACAGGGGAAGCAGTAACCCACCCTCTGGATGCCCTAATAAGCATGAGTGGTATTAAAGCAATAAAACAAAAAGCTTGACCTGCTTTTCAAAGGCCAGATCCTGCAAGCCCCTAGGGCAGCTTGCACCTTCCACATAGGGTTTGAACACTGCCCCGACTTGCTGTCTCTTCCACAGGAGAGATGCAAGACCCAGTTATAACATGCAGTCAATTTTGGCCTAATTCACTGTCAAAACGCAGAGTTAATAAATATCCTCAAAGGGTTTTTAATCTGAGAAGAAGCATCCTTTGTAAGAAGCTTACCGCAGGACCAACTCTCAGTTACTTCACCCTTCGTGTATTATCAATTAAACAAAAGCAACCCAGATAAGTGTAGCACCTTACTCTGTCTTCACAGGTGGGCAAAAATCTGTATTTTGGAAGGGGGGGGAAGTCAGCAGGTGTTAAAACATTGCCACCACCAACCAAGACTTACCAGGAATCAAAGACACGAGAGAGCGGCAGGAGGGCAGTGGGTAGTGTTAAGGAAAAGCCCCCAAAAGCCCCAAAGAGCACAAAGCCATCTGTTCCTTCTTCCTGGAACCAGTCTTAATTAAGTACCAGCTAAAGTAAGACGTCATCCTTATTGCTGCAACACTTCCCTGTTGCTGCTCGTCCCCTCCCTCCCCTTCTTGCCCCATGAACATTCACAATAGTCAGGACAAGCTGCTTTGTGTTTTCTTCTCCTTGAGGGACAAACAGAAAAATCTTAATTGAAAAAATAAAGCCTAACATTTTGCTCTGTCCTCTGTCTGATACATGGCAGCACAGTACTGCTTTGGCAGTTCCCATCCAGCGAGACAACTCGCTCAGGGCTCGGCAGCAACTCACGCAAATGCTCTGACTCTGAGCCCCGCTCCAAAGCTCACCTGCTCGCTCCACAGGCAGCCCCACCGCTGAACTACTGCCAGCAAGTTAAGGCTTAGTTTACTGGCACAAGTAACAAAGCATTTCATTCACAGAAATAGCCCGTATTTAGGTCCAACTGTCCTCCTGCCCTGCTCCTTCTGAGGAATCCCATGGCAGCAGCAGCCTGGCACCGCCGGCAGCACCAGCTGCCCTCCTGGCAAGCACGCTTGCTGGGACGCTGTTACAGAGGGGCTGCTGGCGGTGCCATGGCTTCAGGCAGTCCCCTGCAGCCTCTGAGCACCCCCATGCTAGTGCCACGGGGATTAAAACCCCTGTTACAGCACTTGTGGTACTCAGCGTCAGTGACACCAATTTTTCTTAGTGTTTTTTCCACCTCAGCACGGGAGGAGTCAGCCAGAGGCTGCAGCTTTCTGAGATCTGCAACAACTGCTACTGAAATGCAGGTCTCATTTTTCATGTTTTCCTGAAATATTTGTATGACTGTGAAAACTCCTAGCACACTGATGATTAAGAAATTCCAGAGCAACCTCACTTGCTCAAGAAGCCTAATTAACTAATGAACATCTGAGCAGCCAAAAGGACAGCTTTACCTGCAGTGTTTGGATCTCCAGACAGGCACCCAGAGCAAATATCTGGATGCTTTTCTAGCTGACTTCTTAACAGGTCTTTCAGGTACACAGTGACACCAGTGAGACACTCCAGCACCGTACAGGGCTGAGCCCACGTACACACGCTTTCTCCCCCTTTTCAGGGTCAGCCTTAGTACCATTCCAAGACACGTCCAAAGGGTTTTACTCTTGGTCTATCCACATGGTATTTCCTGGAGCCTCAATGCCTCATGCAGTCAAATTTCCAGCTCTGAGCCACCACCACACCTTTGGCGTGGGCACGAGCCTTCCTCCGCAGGGAGCTGGCAGCTTGGCTGCCGACCGCCCTGCTCCTGCTGCTCTTCAGCACATCTTCTGACCTGCACCTCGCACCCTCAGAAGTGAGAAGGGGCAATCACAATTCTTTGCAAAGTGCCTGGGGATTGACAAACTGCACAAGCAGTAAGACCTTTTTAATAGGTATTGGAAAAGTAAAGATTGTTAAGAGCAATTGAGATGTTTCAGCAGTATCCAGGAGAGTTTATTTACTCTAACATTTCCCTTAAGTGTTCTGCTTTGTGCTAAGCCCCAGAGGCACAGAGCTCCCATTTCTCTTTAAAAAATTAATGCAATTAAGCCCTGACTGCCATTATGGAATTGCACCAGCTGGTAAAAATCTGATCCAAGATGGGCAGAGAGGCACGGAGCACACAGCAGATCCCTGAAGTACGGGTCTGCAAATCAAGGGAGGAGAGAAAGAAAGGACTCCTGCACAGCCCTCCCTCCCCATCAGCACATCTTTTCTGGAGTCTTTACAGCAGACAAATCTCACTGGTATTAAACAAATTAACACAAGGAAGTAAAGGTCAAAAAGAGCACAAAAGACTATTCTCGTTCCCTGTAGGTACCATCACGCTTGCTTTTTCTAATAATAGCATCCTAGATGCTCTTAAAAAAAAAAAAAAGTCCATTAGCAATTAAATGTGCAGTGTCATCTATAAAGACCAACGGCTCACTTTTCTTCCCTGTCACTTTCTGCCAACCTAGCCATCATGTATTGACTGGTGTTAGAGTTGTGAACCATAGCTACAGCACAGATCACAGCGTCCCCATGCCGGTTAGTACCATCCTTTCTTTTTCAAAGCCTTATCGTTCTGCTCCTAAACATTCACTTCGGAGCCCCATGGAAAAAAAAAAAAAAAAAAAAAAGTTATTTGAGGCAGTGACCCATCTAAGCCCGAACACCTGCTTTACAGCCAGTGAAATGCCTCACTGCCTGCCTTGGAAGCCCTCCTGGAAGCCAGTCCTCCTCGTACCTCCTCCTAGTACCGGCCCTCTCCGAGTACCTGGCAGCCAAAGCACTGAGGGCCTCTGCTTGGGCACACACCCAGACCTTCCAAAGTGAGCAGCATGACAAAACGCAGCCCTGCCAGGAAGGCTCAGCTCCAGCTGATTTACATCTAGGTGCTTGAGGTCCTTGCTTCAGCAAGCCGTGCACAACATGGACCAGAAACAGCCACTGTGGGGCTGAAGCCTACGTGATCATTTTCTGTGGGTACAATCTATGTGCTCAGCTATTAAGCACTTGGAGATCAAGACAAAGAACCACCAGTAATAACGTGGTGTTTCCAGGCATGAGGATCTCTCCGATGTGCACAGAAATCCTGTAAAGCAGGGGACGTGGGCAGCACCAAGGCTTGCTTGGTGAAACCAGCCTTAAGTGCAGCTGTCCCCGTTACACAGGTACGCGGCCATAGGAAGTTTTCCTTCTGTGGCCTAAATTACCAGCAGAAGAATAATCTTTAAAGCAAGTACAACAGGTTAAGAAAGCCTCTAGTATGAGAAGTCACAAGCGGGGCATGTCACTACCAACAATACACCGGCATCCACGCTTTGCTGACTAAGGCTGCAAGACATTTATTTAAAGGGGCAATTGTTCAGCGATCACAGGTTCTCACAGCACCTAGTTTCAGTGCTGCTGGCTAGGTGTGGTCTGTAAACAGCTTGTGCTAAGGGAACAAAACTCCTCCTTAAAAAAAAAAAAAAAAAAAAAAAGAGGCCAAACACACCACTTACGGTCTCAATTTACTCCTTCATGTGTAGGTACCTACAGGATTTCATGTCCCAAATTAGAGCTTGCCAAGACCCAACATTATTCAGGTAGCCTTAAAAGAGCTGGTGTGAACCTAAGCAGTATGTTAAAGTTTAGGAGACACCTCTGTGCTGAGTCACTTGCTCCGAGTGCACATGCATAACCTGAAACCAGTAGGAGAAAGCAGATCTGACACCCTAAATATGAATCACTGCGCTTCTTGTTCTCCTGGGCAGCTCCCTTCTTCCTCAGCTGAGTCAAAAGAGATGAAATTGTTGCGCTTATTATCTTGAAATATTCACGTTAAAAAAATAAAACAGCACCAACACAACAACACTGTGGGTAGCACTAAAGCAGCAAGTCCTTTGCACTTTAACTGGATGCTCAAGATGTCTCCAAGTGCTCCACAGGCAGCAGGCCAGGCGCTCGTACAGCGACTGCTGAATATTCAGCAACAGTTTGCTCTATAGAAGCACCTGCTGCCCGAAGATCTGAGGCCACTTCACAGTAACTAATGAACTCCCTTCCTCGAGAGAGGCAATTGTGTGGCCGCATTGAAGCCAGATGAGTAAGCACAGCCTGCCTTCACGCAGCCACCCCGACCAGAAGCAGGAGCCAGAAGCTGGTGATTTCCATGGGCTAAAATTTCCCAGTTAAAATTCGCTCGCACCACAGCCAAATCACCAACACCTCTGATGGACTCCCACACACCGCTCCAGAGCCAGCAGGGAAGATGAGATGATCCAAGCCTCCCCCCACTGGGCGATTCAACTGGCAGGAGCCAGAACCACCACAAACACCACCACAAATAAGAAGTGCCTCGTGCACTTCCCTCACCAGGATCGTGTCCCTCCCCTGCACCCTTCGGCCAAGCCGAATCCATTAGCCATGGGACAGATGAAAGCCTGGTGTCCCTGCACCCTCCTCTTCCAGTTTCTTCCCAGCAGAAGCACAGGAAAAGTCCCCCAGCAGAGCTGGAAGGGAAGAGGTGCCACATGGAAGTGTGCCAGGCTCAGAGAAAACACCACTTACCATCACCCATCCACCATGGAGAAAGTCCCAGGCACTCACCTCTATGGAAGCAGCCACTGCAGTGGGAGCGCTCTTCTAATCACCAGGTAAGGAAGAAGGGCATGAGGCGTTTCTCACCAACGAATCTAGAAGCACACCACTCCCATACAAACGGTTGCGTATTTACTTGACATTGGCTATAACTGCAGCACAGGTTCCTCCCCCAGCCTATTTCCCTTTCAGCGCTCGGGCAGAGGCTGGGAGGTGCCGACACATCCCTCGATCTGACTGGGAAGGGGACAAACTACGTAGAGGAAAATGCCACAACACTACATCAGACCACGCCACTGCGCCGGCACCCACGAGGAAGCTGCCGACTCTCGCCCACGCGGCTGTGGCCGAGCACAAGGCTCGGGGCAGCCCCACGCCTCCTGCTGCGACGTGCAAAGAGCTGCACGTTTCCCCAAATAGCTGGGGGTTTGACACCTCTCAGAGGGCTCAACATCAGAGTGCAGAGGATGGCTGTTTTACTAAGCTGCTCAAATAAGAAGCTGCTTCAGGGCCACCCCTCAGTTTGTTCGCTGCAATAGCTCCACCCGGCCATTCAGTTACTCCAGTCTGATTCTTGAAGCCCCATTTAAGGCAAAACTTCACGTGCTCCTGCTGTGGGCATTGCAAGGGATTTCTGTTGCAGATTTGTTCTTGAGATCTAAATCTAGCATGGAGTGCAGGACAGCATCCTGGAAAGCTGGGCCCAGGCTCTGGCAAGCCATGCATGTGCTGCAGCGTGCTGCCAGCCTCTGTAGGGTAACATAAGGATCTCATACAGCCGTGCAATTCATGGACAGCAGGGTCGGACTGCGCGCCTGAGCTTCAGCCTTTGGGCTGTTGACACTGACCCACATGAGCAGAGGCTGGGAAGGGCTGCTTTGTGCGGTGGGTGGGAAGCCCACGCTGATGCGCCCTGCTGAGGAGAGGAGAGGGGCAGCGTGTGGCTGGAGCCAGGCTGGGAGGAGGCAGGGCTGTTTACACTCTGCTACCTGTCACGTTAATTGGCCGTAATGGACGTGCCAGCCCTCATCACCACGCACAGGGTCTAGATCCAAGCGCTCCTTTTCACAGGTCATCGCTAATGCTCTGGAAGTCTTAACATTAAAAGACTTCAGCAGACAGATAATTTGATCCTCCAAAGAAACCAATATAAAAAAGGCTCTTTCCCAGTACTTTGAAGCTGCAGCCCATCGCTCCCTGGGCTGCTTCTCCCTGCTGGGCTATCACAGGCTCATCAGTCCTCGCTGCAGGTTCAAAGCACG
This sequence comes from Aythya marila, assembly GCF_965140915.1. Classification (NCBI taxonomy): domain Eukaryota; kingdom Metazoa; phylum Chordata; class Aves; order Anseriformes; family Anatidae; genus Aythya; species Aythya marila. The sequence goes on along the minus strand of NC_139059.1, from coordinate 6,024,161 downwards.
GAGCGTCCCTTTGCAGAAGAAAACATCCCAGCCTGCAGCGTTAGGAGCAGAAGTACAATCCCCCCACCTTCAGCATGGATGGGGCCAGCACATCAGCTGCAGAGTTCAGAACAAAACCACCAAACCATTTGGCACCTTGCTCCTATACTCATCAGGGTGCTTTTAGCTCCGGGCTGCAAGGCAGCTCTCATTCTCCTTCACACAGCCGAAAAAACAGAAGTGTGAAGTGGCACCATGCTGCTATGCTGGTTGCTGCCACAAACGTCACTTGGAAACTCCTAAGGTAACCACTCCAGAAAGAGCAGGGATGAGACCTAATCATCCAGAGAAGTCCCTGGTAACATCTCTAGTGTGAAACGCTGTCTGTGCAAGCTGCTAACCCCTGCTGCCTGGTGCCACAGGCCCTCCAACAGAGCCACCTGCTGGGACAGCCCACGGCAAGAGCCCCCCTTAAACCTCCAGCCCAGGGACAAAGGCAGCGCTGTGCTGATGGGAGCTGGGGTGGACTCAGCACCACCTCTGCAGCACACAGCAGGGTGCTGCAGCCCCTGGTTTGAGAAGCGCTGCTCTACACCTCCAGAAACAGCTCGTGGCATTTGTCATGCTGCAGGTAATAAGCGTGACATAATTAGCCCTCTTGAGAAGTCTCTGCCTTGAGATGAGGTAGCTCAATTTGCCAAGGCAGAACAGCAGTAACCGGGAGGGAGCACACAACGCTCTTCTTGGGGACCGTTTCTGGGGCCAATGCTCAGGCCTGCCCTGCAGCCACAGTGCCAGCGAGGCCAGCACCAGGACACTGCCAGCCGTGCCACTTACTGTTCACATCGGCATGGACAGTTGGTGACAAAATCAGAGGCCACCAAGCCCTGGGCACCACGTGGCCAACCGCAGGGCACGGTCATAGCACTCCTCGTGCGCAGGCACCGCGGAGCTGCAGCTCACAGCTAGCAGGCAGACAGGGTCAGAGGCGAGCTCAGATTGGGCTATTTTGAAGCAATTCCAGAAGTGAACACATCTGCCGTGTCAGAGAGCTGGAAGCTGCTTGCAAAGAAGTGTCTTTAGCACAAGTAGTTGCTTTGCAGTTCAGTTCCTTAATAACCGAGTCTGGGAGTTACAGCATGCTCCTTGCAAGTAGTTGTTTTCTGCTCAGGAGGCAGCTGAGCTCGCACAGTACTTGTTTTCCTTGACAAGCCTCAAGGTCACCCAGTTGGGTAGATGGTAAATAGCAAAAAACTTGCATCATACTTGCCTGCAGGTGCTGCAGGCACATGGGTAAGGAGCTCCAGGAGCAGACCTGGTGCTGCTGCACAGCACTGCTGGGTGAGGAGGAGGGAAAAAGCCCTCCAGGAGCCACATTAGGCACAGCACGAAGGACAGGAGCAAGCTCGCTGTCCCAGGCACTGACACCTCCACCTACCTTTAAGCTTTTACAGGAGCCCCGGTCAAAATCTCTTTCCCCAAAGAACTTGGAAACTACACTGTTTGTGTTTCTTTTCTATACTGCTGCAAGTCTGGCCTCCAGGAAACCCAGGGAAATAAAGCCATTGGAAGATAAACAACAAAATTAGGATTTTTGCCTCACAAATCATATTTCTGCCTTCCCACCCAGCCGGGTTAGGTTACACTGCAGTGTATAGAGAGGAGGAATGGGAGCAATTTCAGGTCCCAAGGGGTGGAGAAACATCCCAAGCTCCCACAGCACAGTAAGAAATCCAGCCATGCTTGCTAATGAGTAGTTTATGTTGGCAAACAGAGGGAAAGCATTAAGGATGTGGCTTTGCTCTAGCTTATATGGAAACACTTCCCAGAGCCCATTGGTCAGTCTGAATACAGACAAGCCCAGAAACTAGCTCACTCTGTGTTTAAGAAATACCAGAGAAGCTCTGAAGAGCTCCCCTTTCTGAGGAGGAAGAGCTCCAGGACCTTGGCTGCTCTTCAGCTGGTGGCTGAGCAAACCATGGGTTAGGGAGCCTTTGTTGCAGGAAGAACTGGAACTGCAGCCTTTATGCAGCAAAGCTTACAAGTACTGAACTTGAAAAACGTTCAGTCCCCCTCTGTATATAAAAGGCTTTTATATATATATATATATATATATATATATATATATATAAAATAAAAGACAAACTCACTCACCTGCTCTTTTGTTTTCTTATAATGAAGTGAGTTATCTTTATTTGTAGATGGGCTTCACTTTATTGTGTTTTTTTGTTTTTTTTTGAAGTCTGCCAAGCACATCATAGTGCTTGAAACATGACAAACACAAGTTAATATCCCAGCAATCACCAACTCTGGCACATCCATCAGGCTGTGTTTTTTCACTTATATGGTAAAATACGGAAAAGCACAGCTTATTGCAGAGTTTGCAGCTCTGCACAGGCAGGGGATGTTTCTACTCATGAACTGCACAGACCATGCAGACAGGATCCAAGAAGAAATAATTGCTAACAACATTAGTTTGCACACTGAAAACAAGACTCAAAGCAGAGCTGTAGCGAAAGACCCCCTGCTACTAACCAGCGCTAGGAGCTGCAACACCGTGCCCCAAACGCCGTGTCAGGCTGTCAGGAAGCACTTACAGAGCCTGTCTCACGTTCAGAGCAGCCACCAACCTACATGATTATGGGAACAACAACAGGAATTAGATTATTATTATGCTACGCTTCAGAATTTAAGGGGTCAGCTGCCAAAACACAGCAAGCACTTGAGAACATCAGAACCAGGACAGCAGATAACTCAGCAGCAACCCACGATTATGTTTTAGAACCACTCCAAATATTTCACTAGACACTGTATTCACAAGACCCAAAAAGTTAAGCTAAGGTGTGCTCCCACACATGCAACCAGCCTGGTTAATCAGTAACTGAAGCAAGGCTATCCCATTCCCCTTGCTGTTTTGGCACGGGGAGCGTTTTGCTTTGCAGCCTCTGCACATAGCCGAGAGCCCCGGCATGGCAACCGCTGCTGAGAAGCATCTGCACGTCAGGTGCCTTCTTGGAGACTTGCTGCCATTTGCAGCCCTTCTGCTAGTGACAAAGTTGAAAGAAGCCTGTTCAAAGAGGCTTTTAAACTGCTTAAAGGCTACCACGTCTAGCATGGGAACAGCTCAAGCTCCTCAGTCTGGGCAGCCACTGCCAAACAACCACAACCTCCTTTACCCATTGTGAGCACTATTCCACACTACTGGACATCTCCGGGGAGGACACTGTGCTGTTCCACCCACCCCAGAAATCAGCAGGGCCACAGGCAGAAAGCCCCTCGCATCGCCACCAAGATCCCATTTCATCCTGGAGCTGTGCTCAGGACCAAGGAACAACCAGGGGAGGGCAATCCACTGCTATCAGCAATGAGCAACCCCACGCTGTCACCACCTGACAGGAGAAAGCCCATTTTTAACGGGAGCAGCTACGATAATACATCAAAAGGGACTGAAAGAACCCCAAATTCTGCTGGTGTAAGGGCTTGAACCCAGGTACCACAAAGCCCACACTTGGGGCACCAACTCTCAACCTGTTTCAGAGCACTCCCTCATCCATCCTGCCTCTTTAACATCAGCCAAGTACCAGGAGGTTTCTCTCAGAGAAACTGTTGTTTGTGCCCCCAACAGCCACTAACCGTGTGAACCTGCCGGAACAGACGACGATCACCGCTGTTACCAGAGCAGCAACGCGGCGCTGCCACCCCAGGACTGACACCACAGGTGGCTTCCTCCCAGGACAGGAGGGCCAACATCCCACCGCTGTCTCAGAGGATGCATCCAGCTACGGACCAAGACCTGCTGGCACCTCCTATGCTCCAGAGGACGGTCTCTGCCCGTAAAACACTCTCTTACCCTGCCAAGCGTGTGCAGCACAGGCCCTGAACCGCCGGGCTCCGTGAGTCGAGGCAGGAGCAGCCCGGGTGCTGCCCGGGGGCTGCGGGCAACCCCCGGAGCCAGCACACGGCGCTGAGGACCAGGGCTCGGTGCGGAGAGCGTCCAGCAGCGGCAACGAGAGCCGAGCACACCGCCGGCAGGAACACCGGGACGGCGCAGGGCCCCTCCAGCACGGCCACCCACGGGCTCCCCACGGCTCGGCAGCGAGCCCCGGCCCCGTGCAAGCGATAAAAAAGGCTGGGGAGGCGGCACCGGCCCCAGGGCCGGGCAGAGGGCACGGATGCTGCCACCCCCGGGCACGGTGCGAACCCCCCCGGCACGGAGCCGGCTGCTGCAGCCCCGGTGCGGGCTCCCGGTGTGCCCGGCAGCACCGAGCCCCCCGCCTTGCCTTGCCTTGCCTTCCTTTCCCTTCCCTTCCCTTCCCTTACCCGCTCGGCTCCGTCCCGTTCCGCCGCCGCCCGCACCTGGCCCGGCAGCCCCGGCCCAGCCCCGGCCCAGCCCCAGCCCGGCCCCGCCCGCCGAGGGGCGGCCCCGCGCCCGGCCCGGCCCCGCCGTTGCTGGGCGACCCCGGGGGGGGGCGGCGGCGCCGCTCGGTACCGGGGGCCCCGCAGGCCCCGGGCCCGGTCCCCTCACGCTGTGGGGCCGTGTCCCGGCGCCTTGCCCGAAGCTGTGGCCGTATTGCGGTGCCCAGCTCCCGCTGCCTTCAGCACGGCCCCTACCCCTGCCGGGCTCCGTTTGCCCGCTCCCGCCGTGCCCTCTGGCCCTGCTGCCCGTGAGGCGGTCGCGGATCGCGTCCCGTTGTCGGACTCGGTTCCTCCCGGGGTGCCCCACAGGACGGTGGTGCCGCTCAAAAGCATCCTCCGAGCTGCAAAGCAAACCAGGTCCTGCGAGGAGGCGCCGTTTGTTTGTCCCTGACTTTATCCCTTCGGTTATCAGACAAAGAACAAACCAAGAAGGCTGAGCACACTCGCACAGTCTTCGTTCTTTGAAATTTGCTTCACTTCGGAGAAGTTGGGTAACTTCCTTTTTCACCACATCTCACGAGAACCGTGTGGGCTGCACACGCTGCTGGGGGTTTGCAGCAGAGGCCTCACAGCCAGAGGGGGGGGTGTAAATAAACATTTTCTGCAAAACCTCGGTCAAGGAGCCAGGCTGCAGCCACACTGAGTGTCACAGCTGCCACCGGAGCATGATGTGTGACAAAAGCCTGTCTCACTGAGCGAGCAGACAGACAGACACCTTTCCCTACCCAGAGCAGCACTGGGACAGGACAGCATCTCCTGCCCCATCCCTGCTGCCACTTTCCAAACCCTGTTTTTAAGGTTAACTTTGGGTGTTTCGAGACAGTCACAGGGAGCTGCTGGGGGTGCGCTCTGACAACGGTGCTTAAACAGGGACACTTGCATCCTCAAATCTTTTGGGCTTTACTGGACAGCGTCTGCAAGGCTTGCCGGAGAGGAGTTACCGGCAGCAGAGGGTGAGGAAATGAGAAGCAGTGGGCAGCGGGTGCCTGCCTGCCCCACGCAGCCAGCCCCAGCTTCACATCTCTTGCCCCAGGTACTGCCGGAGCCTGTCCTCATCTCCATCACACCCAGTGACTTCTAAATGTAAAATATTGTTTAATAATAAAAAATAAGAAAAAAAGCATGTGGGACCCAGCAGGACTCCCAGCAGCTGCAGAGTGGCTATGGAGCCTGAATTACATGTACGTTACCAACAGCACCACAGCTCCAGGAGGCACAGTCCATACCACTGCCCACGAAACAAGAGGCTTACAGCAGGGCAGGATCAGGCCTTCGTGCTTGTGTTCCCAGAAAGCCTGCTCACCGGCAGGACAAAGAATCAGGTCTGTGCAAACGGCTCAGTGCAACTCCACAGCACCTGCCCGACCAGCGCCGTGATACACGCGTGCACTGCAGAGCAAGACCCTTCCTGAGAAACTGCACCAAGTGCTGTGCATCTTGCTGGGGATCGGTCCGTACAGCTGTTAAATGCCTGTCTCCTGATTGTCTGCAAAGCCCAACGCCTGGATTACAAAGCCCTGTCTTTAAGCACACAGTATGACAAAATAACTCTGGAGAACCTGAAGGGTGCGTTGTTCTTCACAATGGCTTTTTTTCTGAGTGACATTTAAAAGAAACAGCAATTGTATTCTGATTTCACAGCCATTTATGCAGCTTACCTGGTTTAACTGAGTTAGTCCTGGTGAGGAACGGTGCAACAGGGATCAAAAAGTCCTCCCAGCCCTCTTTTTACTCATTGATTTAACTTAATGGGAAAGCCGTTATTACAAGACAGAGCTGGGGACCGTATCACTGCTTTTTAAACAGGACACTTCTAAAATCTGTGTCTCCTCTCAGTATTCAATCTGAAAGAGGTGGTTGTATGGCAAGGATTCACTGCTGAATAAATAACATAAATAAAACAACCACACGCACAGTACATTTTTAATGCTTTCCCAACAGATGTAAGAAGTGTTTGAACTGTTGCACTGATCAGGCAGTATCACAGCCCACGGGGAAATGGTTCCAGATACTTGCAAAATATTTAGTGAACACAGCCATATTTTCAATAACTTGTGATGAGCAAAATGTGAAATAAATCTTTAACAGATAAAGTAGCAACAGTGGAAACTGTTATTACAATAGAGATGTTAAGAATATGAGTCCAAATGTTTGGTACGTACACCAACCAAAAACACTACTGTGCATGTCGGGCAGGGCTTTGGCATTTATCACCCCGTAATAATTGAGAAGGCATAAACGTCTGTCTCATTGATTGAAGTGTTCCTCAGTAAAGGTCCCAGGAAATGTGCAGTTTTTAGACAATCACTTGTTATTAAGAAATGACTGTATAAAAACTTTATTAAGATGGTGTTTGCAGAAGCATGCAGAGGAAATTTGGGCAAAATATTAATCTTCTGGGGATTAGAGGAAGATTGCTAAATAACTAAGTGCCTAAATCACATGTGGTGCTGATCCCAATAGCACTGAACGCCAGGGTGCCTGCCGAAATCTGTGTCTTCTGGCCAGGAAATGCAGAGAAGGGCACGCTGCTGAAAGGGATTGCAGCAGGGCGACCTGCTGGTCTTGTACAAAGCACTGCACTTTCTTTTGGAGCTGTTTGGAACAAAAGCTGGCACCTCCTCTGCTGTTCCAGAGGCAGAATCCTTCCTCTGAGTCTCACTAACGCATCGCTCACAGGCTAGTCGCCCTAATGACAAGAAACTGGAGCTGAAATGTGAAGAACAGAGACTAATTAATAATGAAGATAATGAGATCACCAGAACGTATAGACCAAACCCGCATTTTAATTATCTCATGAAAACTGGCAACTCCAATCACACTTCAAGGGCCTTTCATCATGCTCCTTGTGATGAATATTGGTGGATATTTTGCAGACACTTCTGTAAAAATACCTTTTGTGTGTGTTTTTCCCCTGCAATAACATCCAGCCAAGTTACTACTGCAGATAAGTGCTCTGCTTGAAAATGAGATATTGCAGGCTAGTAATTACAGTTGGTCTGATCTTCATCTCATCTACTAATCTGATTTTGGAGTGCCTCCTTTGAAGCAAATGCAATGAGACCGGTGTGAATTACTGCAATATTATAATTAATCCCATTTATTATGGCAGAGCAAGCCCGGAACACTCCCTAATTAAGCCAATCTCTGCAGAAACACAGGGAGCACACAGTCCCTGCCCCAAAGATCTTACAGTCAGAACAGGCAAAGACAGACTTCAAGACAGAGAAGAGGGGACGGAGTGAGCGCAGAAGGAACCTTCTCCTCACTGCAATTTGTTCCCATGACATTTTTGGAGGGGAAGTCCAGAGGCTAAGATAGGATGTGGAGTACAAGTGGGGAGCTGCTGAGCAAAGACTGCAGGAAGGGGAAGAAGGAAGTAGCATGGACAGCACAGACAGAGCCTTTTCTCAGCTCTCTGCCATTCCTCCTCTGCCCTCCCCACTCCTGCATCCCTGGCCAAGGCAAGGAGGTCGGCTCCATACTCCAGCAGCACGGGAACATTGCTCTGTGTGGAGCAGGCTCCGCTCACCCCCACTCCCAAAAAACAACCCGCCAAGTGTCTGCAGAGAGGCTTACTTTAGTAAGGAAGCAGCTCTTTAGACTACACCATAGGTTAGACTGTGGGGGGCTGCTCTCCCCGTGATCCCCGTTAACATTAATCAGAGCGGAGTGCTTGCCTCTGTGCTGTGCTCACCAATATGGCAGGCAGCTGGGCAGATCAAACAGCACGGGTCAAGCAAAGGGCTTGCAACAGAAGGTCTCTGCGCAGAGGAGAGCGCTGAAGGCAGGATGGGGCCGGCTGAGGGCCCATTAGCGTCAATTCCTTGGGCCTACAACAAAGTTGGACCTAACTACTGCATGCAATTATAGTATAAAGGCATTTCAGGGGACTTATCCATCGCTCTCTCTAGAGATGAGCTGCTTGCAACCTTTTTGACACTGGTAGCTAACATTTTCTTTGCTTAATGAGGCTGTGCTGGGACAGATTCGCTGCATTCCTCCAAAAGCCTGAGGGACTGTAAGTCAAGAAGTGCAAATCCAGAGGCCAGATAATGGAACAGCACATGCAGCCCCCTCCAAAAAGGGGGCTCATTTTTTGCTCATCACTGCAGCTGTACTATTAGGTTTTTCGTATCAAGCTCTGAAGGCGCCTCATAACAGCAGCTGTTAATCCACATTAGAGCACCTTTGTCAAAAGCATTACAAAAAACATGCCAGGCACGCAATCTATTCTGTTCAGCCTTTGTCGAAATGCCCAATAATAATAAAATAAAACAAGTTATGAGAGCAAATTCAACGGAAAAATATGTACCGTATGCTTTAGAAATGGGCCAGGAGAACTGTGCAGAACAAAGGCCTGGACGTGGGCATCTCGCAGATGAGAGCAGGCAGCAAGCAAAGCCTGAGCGTCCCCTTAACTACTGCAGGGCTTAAACCAAGGTGGAGCCAAGCAGCTCCATGCTGCACCAAAAAGACGTAAACACATTTACTCAGCTGTCTGTGCTGTGGCAAATTAACTCTGCTCCTCTGAGGCCAGAGTGACTGCAGACTTCATTGGCTCTTTTACCCAAGCCAAGCAAGTGGCCAGGAGCAAGGCGAGCCTGGAGACATGGCTGGGGCAGTGGGATCTGACAGCTCCCTTGATGGATGTGATGCTCTGCTGGATTGTGCTGCTCTGTAAAAGGCAGGCTGCTGGCTGGAAAACACACCTTTTGATATTTTCAGCTCTGAGCATGTTTTAGTGACATGTTTTTTGGCTTTTAGTCCCTACTCTGTATAATATAACCACTTAGAAGAAGAAAAGGAAATAAAAAGAATCAGCTGGACAGGACAGGAATAATTCATGCTTGCCAGCGGCTATTATTTCTCCTGTGGCACATGGCTAACAGCAAGGTTGCAGAACAGAGCATCCTAAAGCAATGAAAAACCCGTACTGAGCTCATGGGTGCAACTTCAGTCCCACTGCTCATGTGTGTTGCTGCATGTCTTTAATCACACGATCACGTGCTATCTCCCACTGCTCTGCGTTTGTTCAGGACACAGGCTGGATGGTGCTCAATTTATCAGCAAGTATTCAATATCTGCTTTAGTCTCTCTGATCAAAGTGCAGCTTCATGTCTTATTTACGGCTACTACTAACAGCTTGCTCTGCACACACAACTATTTATTTCCCCCCAAGCTTTTCTGTGGTGTTCATCACTTTGACATCTGAGTGCTTTGCAAAGATTAATTCATCTTCATAAAGCCTCTTCAAAACGAGGGAAGATGGTATTCCCATTTTGCACATCAGGAGCTGTTGCGCAGACAGATTGAGGTCACGCACATCTACTCATGATAGGTCCTAATATGAAATGTCTCAGATCTAATCTTTTTTAGATGTCTTCAAATATAATGCCAAAACAAAAAGCTGCTGATTGTAGGTTCAAACAGAGCTCTGACTGGCTTCTTCGGAAGCCTGGTAGTACAAGAATGGGAGAGGCTTAGGAGCGGTAAATGCTGGTCACCAGAAATAAGGATGAAAGCTTGCTGAGCACCGGTCTCGGGAATACTGAAGAACAATACAGATAACCCAAGTGAAGACTTTACGGGTCTTCTGTGAAACAGCAGAATATACCTCGAAAAATTATACACAGAGGAATTTTTCACTACAGTTCATAACACAGGACCAAATCCTGAGAGCATAGATAGTTTAAGGTAAGAGGAACTGCAGTTTCTCCGTGTTTCTTGGGGCCTGGCCAAGCCAGGACAAATGCCGAGCGCTTTGTAGTGCAGAAGACCACCCTGGGAAGCATGGCTTTTGTTTTATTAGTGTGTTAAAAGCATCTGCGGATCAAATGTGCCAGTATCACTTTACACCACGAAAATGCTGCCCAGGGGACTCTCAAGACTCATCTTTTCAAACGTTGATACCTTTGTCACTTTTAATAAAAGGCAGCTATAAAAACAAAGTGGACCATGTGGTCTCAATGAAGCGGAGACCATGGCAATCAATAACAGAAACAATCTGCACTTCCTTGCTGGGAGAATTTGCTATTAGCAACAACGTCTATAAAACAAGACATTGCTCAAGACCTCCCTTCAATTTTTCTTGGGACAATGAGCCCACTGTGCCCAAGGCACATCTGTGCTTATGGAGATTTTCAAATCCAAGACAGTGTTTAGACTGATAACACGACCGTGCAACATATGATGATGATGGATTGGAGCTCATGGGATGCTTGACCCTTCCTCTTTTATCCCCAGCTGGGCACTTTGCTGACTCAAAAGAAAATTTCAATGACAAAAATGATGATTTTTTTATGCAATGGACATTATTTTCTGGTGTACTTCCTGGTTTTTCCTCACAGGCCACCAAACGCCCACCTGGGTCAGCACCTTGGTGTGTCTAAGACAAGCTCCTCTCTCTGGCCCTGGTTATTAGCAGATGGGGAAAGCAAACAGCTAGGGAAGAACGAAATATAGGGAGGGAAGCGTCAGGGAAACAAGAAGAAAGCCTTCTTAATGCGATCCCTAAAAGGCACCAAACTGTGCCACATTGAATACCTTTTAGAGACTCCTGTATCAGGAGTCTCAACTATCAGGCCCCCAGGCTGCATACGACTTAGATCAGTTAAATTTTATGTGGAAGGTTGTAGCTGAGGCCATTAACCTCCTCTATCTTATCACTCAGGTGCCATCTCTGTGCAGCAGCACATAGGAACCGGGGCTCCATGCACAAGGAGGGCCGCGAGCTGCCTTCCAGCAGGGCAAGCACACCCACCGGGAGCAAGGCAGCCCTGGCTCAGCCCCCGGCACTCTCCATCAACACTGAGTAGGAAGCTACTTGACAGGGGGGTGAGAATGTTACAGAAGTGCAGGGGCTGAACCATTTGCTGTGTTGGGCCATTTTCATAAGATTAAGCTGACACAGACCTGCTGGCACCAGGAGCTCTGCTGCCTGCAGAGATCTGTAACCTCCTGCAGCCTGGTGCTGAGCGTGGCAGCAACGTACCAGCGACGTGCCAGCTGAGCTCCCACCTTCCACTGTCACCCGTGGCCGTGTGGTGACAGCAGTGTGCCAGCCCCAATGTGCCAGCCCCCTGCCATCTCGAGGTCACCGCAGACGAGGGACACGAACCGGTCCATTTCCCATTACCCTGCCCTGCCGCAACGCTGTGGCACTCGTCTGCACGCCTGATCTTCCACTTCTCAGCAGGTTCCCAGTGCTTTGCTTCACAAAATAAGGAACCAGATGTTTTCAGTTCCTTCTGTCTGGGAGATGCTGCAACATTTGTGAGCAGAGGATCCTGCCTGTCATGTTAAGCATGCTTCAGTAATTCACGTTAATAAAATCAGCTCAAAGTTACGGCTGCTGCAAACTTGTATTTGTATCCTGGTTCAGGATCACTTTTGGTTTAGGATCTTGGGTCACAGAAGAACCCAAGAATGGGTTCAACCACACTTAATTCTATCCAGAAACAGAACTTTAATTCTTTGGCAAAAAAATAACGACCACCAAAATATTAACTTATGGATGGAAAAAAACGCTGCTTTCTGTCAGTAATGCCTACAAAGCATTTCAGAGGCTTGGCTGGGTCCAATCTCAGTAAGAAACATACAGATTTTAATTTAAAAGTCACACATGGGTAGTCTTATCAGCTGAAACATGAATTGCATTCTAACCTGGACGACCCACTACAGACATCAAAACCATCCAATTTCCAGCCTGGGCCATCCCAAGCACATTGCTCTACCTCTGTGGTTTGCGGTTCCTATTCACCACCCATTTGCATTCTTATTGAAATCCAGCAAGGCAGTTACTTCATCAGCTCTGCACCCTCGCAGGAACATGCAGGAAGTCAATTTTCTGCAGCACCAGAGAATGACAACTCAATACTCCCCATGACATTTCATTCTGGTGAATTTTAATCTCATAGTAAGAATTTTTGTTTCCCTGAGAGACCGGAGCTGCTAGCCACTAGTTTTTATTTTGTTGTTGTTGTTGCTTTTTTCTTCTCACAGCAAGGAGAGGAACAGTAGCAAGAAAGAAAGAAAACAAGATTTTTGCCATGGTGAAGGCAGTGCTTTTGAAAACAAAAATGGCCTTCCTCTACCTCCAGGGAGAAAACAACAGAGAATAAAGAAAATGCAGACAGAA